>NC_090026.1:77597251-79009751 GCF_037176765.1 Anolis sagrei
ACGTGTAGGGTCTGCAAACTATCCAGTCAATTAATTGATTTCAGAGTCTGCCCTCCCTTTTCCAAATATCCTTGGAAAATGCATAGAGGCTTCAAACAGTCTTCATAGCTCTCAGCTTCACAGGTGCCTCTCCTTCTTTGAATTGAATTGTGATTCAGTGAGATTTTGCTGTTTTTAAGGCTACTGGACTGGTTAATGAGGGGACAGGATTGGCTGTTTTGTTTCTTCAGTGTTCTTGAGAACTCAGAGGGTGATAGTGGGCTAGTTACTCTCAGCCTCGCCCACTTCTTAAGGTTGTGAGGGTGAAATCAAGAGAGAAAGAGTGTACTGTTTGTTCACAGGAGGAAAGGTGTAGTTGACGTAACTAGTAAACAAATACATACCACAGAAATGAATTATAGGGACCACAGAACAATGAAGCATGTGAAAGGAGCTCACAAACTGATTGTAATGGAATGAAATATGTCATTTCAGCTACCCTTTCTAGTCCTCATTTGCTACTGTGGTTTGTTCGGCTGCTGCTATCATGCCTGCTGCTGCTGCTGTCATTTTGTTCATCAGTTACAGCTACAATGCCAGCATCTTGTGACAACTCACATTCTATCAAGATAGTCTCAGAATGAATCTGAAGACAATCAGATTCTTGTTCAGCAGCAATCCAGGAGTTCCTCCGAAACCGGTACTGTAAGCAGAGTAGCCCCCAGACTTCCACAGTGGAAGAACTACAGGAGCTCTCCATGGTACTTGTCATGGTGCCCCCTTCAGTGAAGCAGAAGGAGGGAAGAGCATAGAAGATTTCAATGTTCTTTTCCACTTAACCATCTGAGGCACATGGCCCGTAGGAGAGCCAGCCCTGCTGTCCATAAGCCCCTTGGTCAAAACAAACCCTTGAGGGGAAGGAAAAGATAGCTAGACATAGATAATGGTCTGGAAGTCAAGCCCTATGAGGAGCAACTTAGGAAGCTGTGTATGTTTCACTTGGAAAAGAGACAATTGTTTAAATACTTGAGGTCACATTGAGGAAGGAGCAAGCATGTTTTCTGCTAATCTAAAGACTATGAAACTATGCAATGGATTCAAATTTCAGGAAAAGAGATTTTAGCAGAACATTAGGAAGAACTTTCTGACAGTTAGAGCTGTTGAGCACTGGAATATAGTGCCTCAGAGTGTGATGGTGTTTCCTTCTCTGGAGGTTTTTAAGTAGAGACTGGATGGCCATCTGTTGGGGGTGCTTTGGTTGTACATTCCTGCATACAGGGGGTGTACTGGATGGCCTTTGTGGTCTGCGCCAACTCTATGATTCCATGATTCTACTCCAAATGTAAAAAAGGAGAGAAGAAGGGGGAGTGAAATGATTTGCACCTTTCTGGATCCTATTACATTCCATCTCACTCCTACTACTGTTTAAATATGCTAGATATCTATTTATTATCACACTGTACTTCTTCCAAAGAAGAGGGTTTATATCCATGAAAGCTCGTTAAAAATGGTTTGGTCTTAAAGATTCTGCTACAGTCTGTTCTTCCTCTCCCCCTGCAAAAGACTAACTCAGCTATGTCTTGAAACCAATTCAAAATCCATTATTAAATAATTAATTTAATTTAATTTAATTTAAATACAAAGTTAATCCTAGGTATCATGGCTAACAACAATAGAATGTGTACCCTGTGGGTTTAATATTGCCTGTTAAGAATTACTTGCGCTGGGGCCATCCAAACATCCTGTAGCAAATAATTCTATAAATTAATTGTCCATTACACAAAGAAGTGGCTTCTTTATTTGTACTGACAACTAGATCAATGGATGATTCTAAATTTTGTTTGGAGCATGAATAAGGTAGCATTTCTGAAACTCTGGCCCTCTGGATACAGGCAGACTACGAATCTCCTTCAGTGTTTGCAGAGGTGATTGGAACCCTAGCTACTGCTTGTTGTTATGTGCCTTCAATCCATCTTTGACTTATGGCAAGTCTAAGAAGACATCATGACAGTGTCTCCTTAGAGTTGCCAGAATTTGTTCAGAGGAGATTAGCCAACCTCTGAAGCTCAGAGGGTGAGACTTGCTCAGGGTCACCCAATCAGTTTCTTGTGGCCAAGCGGGATTTGAATGCCAGTTTCCCAAAGTTCTAGTCCAGTATTCAAACAATTACATCACACAGGCAGCTGTCACTAGGGGTTTCTCTGTTCCTTTTAAAATCTAGAAGGAGAAGCAGAAGGTGGGCAGGGGGAGGGGGAGACAACTTGGTCTGCAGAAGAGTGCTTTGAACTGCACGTGTGATCTTGCAGCTGTGTTCTCCCATTTAAAAAATAATCCACTTCTGCTGCAAAGTATATCTTTCACAAGTGATAGTTCTAGCAGCTGCATTAGTGGGAGAGGAGGCAGGGAAGACACTTATAGTCATAACCTCAGCCTGATAGATCCCAGCTCCATTTTAGGCAAATTATACATTAATAAATGATTCATCTTTGAACCTTTAGAGCAAAGGAACAATGCATTCCAAAATAAGACACTGAAACATGAAATTGATTGCAAGTCTGGTAAAAACTGACATTAAATTGTTAGATTTATATCATTAACAAAGGAGTGTCATCATTTTTGTGCTTTTTTTGGACATATTACTTTATCTTTGAAAAATTACTCATAAATCCATGCAAGGGGATCTTGTAGCACCTTTGAGACTGAGAGAACAAAGTTGGTAGCATAAGCTTTTGAAGACTTAAGTCTACTTCATCAGATGCATGGAGTAAGGTCTGTGGGAGCAGGCCTTTATAGCAGCGAATGAGCAGGTGGCATGTATAGAAATGCAAAACTTGTGGACATGGTGATGGTGTGACAAATCCAGCTTTAATTATGATCATTGAGGGACAAAGACAGGAGTGAATTTAAAGGTAGTGTGGTGCTGCCTGGGAATGAGACAGGATAAACTGATCATGAGAAACCTTATGACCCTGAAGTGTTAACTAATGATATAATATCTGTAGTGTGTTAGGAAACAATTGTCTCTGATCAACCCACTATTGATGGATGAAAAACTGTGGCTATATTTCAATTCTGCTGTTTCTCTTTCCAGTATCCCTTTGTAGTTGTTTTTGTTTTTTTGTTTTTTTGGTTTGGTTCAAAGACTGAGGTCTACCCACTTCTTTCCCTCAGTATCAAAATGCAACAAGATCCCTTTGCATACTGATCCACACTAACATGATAATGTCTTTGAATTCGTCACATCATTTTCAAGAAATGTGACTGTTCAATCACAGGGGTGCATGGTATCGTAGCCTTAGTTATTAGTTTTGCAGTAGACCAGGGATTGTGATGAAGTACCTTCAAGAATTGATGAAAGTGGCCAAAATCAAACAAATGGCAAAGCAGGCAAGGAGTGTTTGTCTACCATTGACTGAACTATCCAAACCTTAGAGGAGATCATAGTATTAATAGAAGTGAAAGGAGGAAATGAAAAGCCCATAGATTAGCAAGACAAGCAAGAGAATGGTGAGGAAGGATAGAAGTAATACTGGTCAAAAATAAATAAATGGAATAAGAGAAAATCACATATAAAAACTAATTATATGTTTGTATCTTGCTTCCGCATAGTGGGTTAGTTTCATATGTTTTCCAACAGTGGTTCTCAACCTGTGGATCCCCAGGTTTTTTGGCCTGCAACTCCCAGAAATTCCAGTCCGTTTACCAGCTGTTAGGATTTCTGGGAGTTGAAGGCCAAAACATCTGGGGACCCACAGGTTGAGAATCTGTTCTAGAGCTCACCCAGGTATAGGCAGTTCGTGACTCAGAGCAGGGTGATCTCACCCCCTGCAACTTTGGAGTATGGTGCTAACCTGCTGCTTAGTCCACAGGTTAACCCTATGTCCAGGACATGTCTTTCTGAAAACAAAAATTGAGGTTATGTGCCCTTCCAGGTGGCCTAGGTTTCAGCCTCTCATCAGCATTAATCAGCATGGGAAATGTTGAAGATTTTTAACATCTTCTTGTTGGTTTAAAGTTTTAATTTATGTCAAAAAAAGTATTAACAAACATAACATCAGCAAAAAAAAGAATACAAGTCCTCAAACAGGAACATTTGCTGTTGAATGTCTTCAAGTCATTTCCAACTTGGTTATCTTAGCATGATTTGTTCACAGTGAGTTTTGCCGTCACCTTTTTTGGCTGAAAGAGTACAACATGTTCATAGTCAACTAGATGGGTTTCCATGGCTGAATAGAGATTCAAATTCGAGTGTCCTGTATTCTAGTTCAACACTCAAACCACTATTTCGTACTGGCTCCTCCAAAAAGAACATACAGAAATTAATCAGAATTATGTATTCTTAATTATTCTTGATGAGGGATTATGGGACTTACAGCCCAGCCACATCTGGGGAGCTGATGTAGAAAGCTCTCTAGATATTGCAAAACTTCAACTCCCAGCATTTTTCATTACTGACTAGGCTGGCTACAATAACCTCTGGAGAGCTACTGGAACTTCTCTGTTATCAAATTTATTTACAGGCATTTACTGGTATACAGGCTGAGCACAAGGTGGGAGTTGACAATATTAATACTCCCATTGGATTCATATTCTTCATCAGCAAACCACAGCACCACAGGATTTCTGCAAAGAGCAAGTAGACTTCTCATTCTTCTACTCTTCTCAAAACATTACCTACAGATTTTTCACAAACACACATCTTGATGGATCTCATTCCCAGAGAAAGACAGAAAGATATATTTCTTATTTAGGTGCCCTGGAAATTACCAAATATTAATTCCTTTTTTAAAAAAAAAAAGGAAAATAAAGACATAAATGGTGTGGCAAGTTTGTCCATTTAGGGTGGATCACAGAATACATATACGGCAAAATTCAATGCCGATTATACAATGACAAGACAGACAGATAGAGGTATATATAGGCTTTTCCAACTTTTGGCATCTTTGGAGGCTGTGCTCGATTCAGGCCACATGGGGTGCTGTTGCTCCATCTCCTTGCCATAGAGCTTTTTCTTTATTTGTCAACTTCCTCCTTTTTCTGATCTAAACACTGTGCCTAAAATACCTCCTGGTTTTGATATGGTTCTTATTTATCTATTCACATTTGTTTTCTAACTGCTAGGTTGGCAGAAGCTGGGCTGAAAGGTTCCGACCCTGACCCCGGCTTTGGACTATCAACCTTCTGGTCGGCAAGATTTACTGCAGCTTGGTAATTAACCTGCTGTGCTAAAGCCTGGCCCCCTTTGTAGGTTACAAAACAAGTTTTACATTAGCTAAAGAAGAATGACATCGCCAGCTACATGAAAACAAATCTATGAAGATCTAAGAATGCAATTACTCCTAAATTTAGTGAAATGGTTGCTGTAGCAATTATGAATTTTATTTTTACATTCTTCTCTGACAATACATTTTGATCTTACGGGGTCAGCTTGGTCTTTTGCCTGCAACAGAACTTTATGAGATCTACATTATTGATCTCAGATTGTAGATTTTAAAGAACACCCATTGGGCTTGGAATGCTTGTACTGACCTAGTGGGTGTGTAATAAAGTAACTGTTATGAACATAACAGTTTGGCAGCCACCTCTCCCCAAAAATCAACATTGATACTAAAATACAAAGCCGTCTGAGCTCTGTGAATGCAGCATTTCTTGAATGAATCATAGAGTGTTTTAGAATCAAGACATTTGTAGAGACACCAAAATGCTTGTTTATAAAGCTGTTGTCCTCCCAACTCTGTTATACACCTGCACAACATGGACCATCTACAGTACAAACATCACTTTCAACTTCTAGAACAATTCCATCAGTGTTGCCTCCGAAAAAATCCTGCAAATCTCTTGGAAAGACAGGTGGACAAATGTCAGCATTCTGGAAGAAGCAAAGACTACCAGCACTGAAGTGATGATCTTCCTCCATCAACTTGCTGGACTGGCCATGTTGTCTGAATGCCGGATCACGATCTCCCAAAACAATTACTATACTCTCAACTCAAGAACGGAAAATGGAATGTTGATGGACAGCAAAAGAGATGTAAACATGGGCTTAAAGCTAGCCTTAAAAACAGTGGCATAGACATTGAGAAATGGGAAGCCCTGGCTCTCAAGCGTTTTAATGGGAGGTCAGTTGTCATGAACAGTGCTGTGGAATTCGAAGAGGCACAATTGGAGGGTGAAAGGGAAAAACATGTCAAGAGGAAGGCACATCAAACCAACCCTTGTCAGGACCACTTTCCATATGGAAGAACATGTGGATCAATAAGAGACCTCTACAGTCACCTATGGACTCATCTCTAAGACCCTACACTTGGAAGCCAATAATGTGGTCCTGACAAGGGTTTGGTCATGAGTGATAACTGGTGACGATGATGATAATGATGATGCCGGCATCTTAGAAGACGTGCATCTAGAACAGTAAATAAATCTCTCTATACCAAGTCAGCTGGAAGTAACGCTGTTCCTGGAAACATTTGACATCCAATTAAGGAACTGCTGTACCTGTTCAAGGATACTCTTAATTGAAAAATCACACTTATTTCAACCCATTATGCCGAAATCCAAAGGCAATTGCTAATTTTCACAGCTCATGCTGTTCTGGCATGAAATATGTGTTGCCTGGTCTTGTATTTGTCACGTCTCATTGGAGGGAGAAAACAGTGGACAGATCTGTTCTTCAGGCAGACCAGTGATACACAGTCGCAAGGGGAAAAGCTGGGTATTGCTGGGTGAATCTGTGTTCTTATATTCACAGATGCAATATATATTAATAGTTTCAAAATGAGATCTGACTCATGACCAAACAGTCATGAGGACTGGGGGCTAGACAGTGTTATAGTTAGGCAGATCCATATTAGTTGACAGACCATCCTCCTAAAACCAACAGAGTGCTCAGCAAGAATAGTCCTTCATCCTGGAGAGAAGTGACAAGTGGGATGCCTTAAGGTTTAGTTCTGGGTAGGCTGTTGTTTAATAAATTATTTAGGGGATGGAAAAGAAGGCATGCTTTTCAAATCTACAAATGATGCCAAATTGGAGAGGAATAACAAATACCTCAGGGGTAGCAACAGAATTCAAAATGGCCTTAGAAAATAGGATTGCTGGGTCAAAACTAAGAAATGTATTTCAATATTACACTGGGACAGGAAAAATGAAATGCACATATAAAGGATGGATGTGTTTTGTTTTAATTCATGTTAAAATCCAAATTCTACAAAAGAGTGATCTCTTTATTGGCCAACCAAAGTGCACAAAATACTGTATCATGCAAGTTTTCAACATTTCACTGGTTTATTCATCAAGCAAAATATGTTTTAAAAATCGTAAAAGAAAAGGATGGAGAATCACAGGCCTACATTTTGTATCAGATGTTTTTTCTTGTAGTTCAGTATGTTTGGAAGGATGTCAATACACACAGAGGCCACTCTCCTCTTGTTCATGTGTGGATTGAGAGAACTGAATTACAACAGAAAATGTTATGAATAACTTTTCAGAACTTTAAAACATAGGTTCTTTTTATTGCAATTTTCCAGTAAGAGACAGGGTACCTGAACTTTTACATTTGTACACAGAGAACAACATATACTGGCATAAAGAGTCTATTTAACTACATTGAATACACAAGCTACCTATAGTTACATTGGCTAACAAACAAACAAAGAAGAATTATATTTTTTACTCAGCATTCACATTACCCATACACATTTATTCATCCTCATGCATCCATCATCATTTCCTTTCTCCTGACATTTCCTGGAGAAGAACACCTGTTAGGCCAGACTGCTTCCTTGCAAATCTGCCACTTTTCCAATACTTCCAAAACTTCAAAAATGTCAAAATGCATCCTCTTTCCCTAAGAACAATACCCAGGATCAGATCCCTGTTTTCCATACAGCAGAAACTGACTACATGCAAACCAAAACTTCCAAAATTGTTCTTCTTTCTTCTCCCATGAGAAAAGGAGGCAAGTGACCAGACTGTGTTCCATTGCAAATCTGCCACTCCAAAATATATCATCTCTCTCCTTCCCAAGGAGCAGAGCACAGTGGGTGAACAGCACCGCTGTCTGTCACAATTTTTGGATTGTAACAAGGTCTCTTATATAGCACTATTTCTTGCTGATGTTGTTCCAAAGCTGTAAATGAATGATAGGTGTTTTTCCATCCTGAAACATCATGGCTTCATCACGGTTTCCTGGCCAGATGTTGACTTTGAGTAATTGATGTTGGTAAATGTAAGGCCTTATGTTGACTTCCTTCTCATGGAAAAGAAACCTTGTAAACATTTCCTTAACTTATAAGAGCCATCGTCTCTGACTAATGTAAACATGTTGGTTTTTCCCCAAAAGTTCAACAGTTAATCATTGTCACTGGTCATCAATGTCAGCAGTTCAGCAACTTTTAATTACAGTTCCTAAGTGTAGTTGTTTTGCAGCTTCAGTCTTTTTAGAATTGTGTCTTCAGCCTAATTAGGCCACACTCATATACCTTTTATACAATTCCATTCAAACCATACATCTTATATTTTTATGCATCGCAAACAATTGAAACAAAATGAATGCCATCACTTATTTTCTTCTTAAAGCATCTATCACCTAAGGAAGATTCCAGTGCAACTTCAAATGCTTGTATGATGTGTTTTGTGCATTTTTGTTGGCCAATAAACCAACCATTAATTTGTATTTTGTTTGATTTAGTTAAATGGCAAACATGACTATCGATTAATATCTTTTTCTTTAATTTTTACTGCTGCCTTGTGAGAGAAGGGCAAAGATAGGAAGACAGAAAGACACCAGGTCTTCCTGGACTGTGCAACATGGTCTCTCTGTGTCACAGACACATAGGAAGCTAACCCATGACAGGTCAGATAATGTGAATTTAGTCCACTACTATCTGTTGGCAGTGGCTATCTGGGTCACAGTCTCTCCCGTCAGCTGCTGATTTTGAGATTGCTGGAAACATCAAACTTTGTGTGACATTGCTACCAAATGCAGCAAGGAGTACTAGAGATGAAGGGGAACAGAAGGTAAAGAGAGAATCCACACATTCTTCCTCTTCAGTAAACTGAGAAATAGCATTGTAGAGAAACATTTGGGATGATGCAGAGTTAGGAAGATAAATATGTGGGGAAGCATGGAGACCAACAAGATAGAAGGAGAAATGCATATTTTAAGTTGTGGAGCAAAGAAAGAAATGGATAAGAGAAATGGAGCATTAAGGTGGTGGGAAGAAAACCAATTGTGCTGTGAAATTAAAAAAGAAAGCAGAGCCTTTCAAACATTGGCAAGCCTATTTGCAGGTACTTGCAGGGAAAGGGAAAATAATTTTTCCTACCTGCTATCATTCAAATAACCCTAAATATGAAGTCCATTATTTGCACAGTGTTTTCTCAGAAGTGCCCTCCCTATGTTCAGTGTTGTGCTCAGATGGATTGAAGAAAGCTTTTATTATTCTCAACAACAATAGCTGCCTGTTTTGTGGTGTTGGTCAAATAGTACACTTGCATTTATAACGTGGTTGTCTAATTTTTCCATGTCTTTTCAGGGGAGTCTCAGCTCCTTCCACATCCATATCTTGAGGGGGCTTTAACCCTCTCCTGCCCCTCCTGTTCTGGGTCCATTAAAAGAGAGAGAGAGAGAGATACTTAACACAGCAGAGATGGAGAGACCTGTAAAGAAATAAACATTCTCTGTGGTTCTCAAAGAAAAGGAAGATCAATGGTCAACAAGCTGGAAAATGCATACTCCTTTTCTGTCTCTCTTTAACAAAGAAAATGTAGCCATGTCATTCCAGATGATATAAGTGGTGTGTTCTTTCTTTAGAATCTGCTTGCAAAGTAAAGTACTCATTCTTTGGAGGAATTCAGACACCCTATCATTACACATTATACCAGCAATTTTGCCCCAGGACTAGCAAAACATTGCTGGAATATCAGCAGAGTAGTTCTGTTTTGCACTATTGTGCTGTCACTGAGACAGCCAAAGCTGCCAACATGCATTCTCTCAGGGTTTCCCGTGAACAGGAGATGCAAGATTTCTGCAATATACATGGACAATCCCAGAAAAAGTCCTACGTTCCGAGACATTCCACTCATTGTTTTTCTCCACTGAATGTACATTTCACAGGGAACTGCAGGTAATAATTAATTCCCTGGGTACATTGAATGTACACTCGAAAGGGAACTGCAGATAATTAATGCTATCTGCAATAACGTTTTACATTTTTAGATGTACTCAAGACATCATATCTGAAATGTCCCTCGCAGCAGAGCTTCTCAGTAGTACTTTCTGTGCTTCTGGATGTTAATAATAATGATAAACTAGCCAAACAGGCATTTGCTTTGATAACATGACTAAAGTGTTCAAAAAGTTGGATCGGTCACTCAAAGAACAAAGTTTTGGGTACAGATCAAGCTTCAAATATGAGCCAAATGAGAAAAACAAGGCATTGATTCTGAAGAAATGTCCAATTCCTAATTAAGCAAAACCATTTTCCCCCTGAAGGTTGCAATCAACAGATTTTTTTCCATTTATCATTATTAGAGCTGATAGGATGAACTGGGTTGCTTTGAAATCAGCAGATACTATCAGCATATATGATACATTAATAGTATTTCACAAATTGACCTTAGGTTTCATAGAACTTTCAAACTGCTCATTGCAAAATGCTAAGCAGGAAAATATTCAGGATTGTAAACCAAAGCCGTTAACTCTTATCCTCAGTATTTGCTTCCTGTAGACTCGCTATAAATGCCTGTGACAGCTTTTCTAGATGGAAAAGCGATGAAAAGATGACTAAAGCATTAATTATTTCTAGGATGGCACAAGCATTAAACTTCAGAGTAGCAGAACATAGTGTACGACAGACATGATTTTGCAAAACGATTGTGAGTAAGCTTATGCTTCTTAGAATATCTTTCCCATATGGCTTATTTAGGAGTCTTATTTACCACCCAGATCCTAAATCTAACATGAGTGAAAGACACCATCCTTTGGAAGCCTAGTCAGCCTAAGTTCTATGTGATATATATTACCTGTACAGATGATGCTTATGATTGGGTGCAGTTAGAAAGGTGCATCAAAGGGGTGAAATGTTTTTATCCAAATTATTCTTTCATTTGCAAACAGTAACATAGTTGTAGACACTAAACCCAATGTTAGCATCAATTCATGTTCACTTATTGGGGGGAAAACACCACTAATGTAGGTAATGACTAAAAAGCCCCATTTATTTCAGGTATCCTAATCCACATAGTTAAAGCAATGGTATTCCCCATAGTAACCTACGGATGTGGGAGCTGGACCATAAGGAAGACTGAGCGAAGGAAGATAGATGCTTTTGAACTGTGGTGTTGGAGGAAAATTCTGAGATGATGAAGTACTTGATGATGAAGAGGCCAGAGGGGGATTGGCTGAGTGGGTAACGGTGGTGGTTAATGCCTCCCTTCGGGAAGGCACGATTCCAGCGAGCCTAAAACAGGCTATTATAAAGCTGCTGTTGAAGAAACCATCACTGGACCCCACTAAATTTGACAACTTTCGGCCTGTTTCCAATCTTCCCTTTTTGGGCAAAGTCATGGAAAGCGTGGTGGCCTCACAACTCCAGGTATTCTTGAGAGACACGGATTATCTGGATCCGGCGCAGTCTGGTTTCAGACCGGGACATGGTACCGAGACGGTCTTGGTCGCCTTAGTGGATGATCTCCGCCGGGAGCTAGACAGGGGGAGTGTGTCCCTGTTGGTGCTTCTGGACCTCTCAGCGGCCTTCGATACCGTCGACCACGGTATTCTTCTGGGACGCCTTGCAGAGATGGGCCTTGGGGGCACCGCTTTGCGGTGGCTCCAGTCATTTCTGGAGGGTCGTACCCAGAAGGTGTTATTGGGGGACTCCTGTTCAACACCACAGCCCTTGACCTGTGGTGTTCCTCAGGGTTCCATACTGTCCCCCATGCTGTTTAACATCTACATGAAGCCGCTGGGCGAGATCATCCGGAGTTTCGGGGTGCGGTGTCACCTGTACGCAGATGACGTCCAACTCTGTCACTCCTTCCCACCTGCTACTAAGGAGGCTGTCGAAGTCCTGAACCGGTGCCTGGCCGCTGTGACGGTCTGGATGAGGGCGAACAAACTAAAATTAAATCCAGACAAGACAGAGGTACTCCTGGTCAGTCGCAAGGCCGAACAGGGTATAGGGTTACAGCCTGTGCTGGACGGGGTCGCACTCCCCTTGAAGGCGCAGGTTCGCAGCTTGGGTGTGACCCTGGACTCATCACTGAGCCTGGATCCCCAGGTTTCAGCGGTGACCAGGGGAGCATTTGCACAGCTTCGGCTCGTGCGCCAGCTGCGCCCGTATCTTGGGAAGTCTGACTTGGCCACGGTGGTACACGCTTTGGTCACATCCCGCCTCGACTACTGCAACGCTCTCTACGTGGGGCTGCCCTTGAAGACGGCCCGGAAGCTCCAGCTAGTCCAGCGCGCGGCAGCCATGTTGTTAACCGGAGCGGGACGCAGGGAGCGCACAACGCCCTTGCTGTCCCAGCTCCACTGGCTGCCGATTAGCTACCGGGCCCAATTCAAGGTGCTGGTGCTAACCTACAAAGCCCTAAACGGTTCCGGCCCAAAATACCTTGAGTACCGCATCTCGGCCTACGAGCCCACGAGGACCTTGAGATCATCCGGGGAGGCCCTTCTCTCGGTCCCGCCTGCCTCACAGGCACGCTTGGCGGGGACTAGAGAGCGGGCCTTCTCGGTGGTGGCCCCCCGGCTCTGGAACTCCCTCCCCGCTGAAATTAGACAGGCGCCTTCCCTCCTGGCCTTCCGCAAGGGCCTGAAAACCTGGCTCTTTGAAAAGGCCTTCAATTAAGTGCTATGCTTTGGAACGACTACTGGAATGGACTATGACTACGAGACTGACTGTGACCCAAACAAGACGAAGCGGATTTTTAGCTTAATTAGCTGTGTGTTAGTTAGATGTGTGTTATGACCCTGAATTTATTGTAATTGTTGTCTTTATGTTCTATGTTTTGTACACCGCCACGAGTCGCCTTCGGGCTGAGAGTGGCGGTAAATAAATGCAAATAATAAATAATAAATAAATAAATAATACTTTGGCCACATCATGAGAAGAAAGGAAAGCTTAGAGAAGACAATGATCCTTGGGAAAATGGAAGGAAAATGGAAGAGGGGCCGACCAAGGGCAAGATGGAAGGATGGTATCCTTGAAGTGACTGGCTTGACTCTGAAGGAGCTGGGGGTGGTGACAGTCAACAGGGAGCTCTGGTGTGGATTGGTCCATGAGGTCACAAAGAATCGGACGCGACTGAACGAATAAACAACAACAATCCTAATCTAGTCCGAACACTAAATGGAACCCACAAAACTTCCTTGTTGACAACACCAATAAACCCAGGCCAGAAGAACCAAAGTTGCATAATCCCACAAAACTGAAATAGCAACATACGCGGGTAGGTCAAAAAGCAGTGCCTCCATCCCTCTAACTTTTATTTCTTTCACAGCTACTGGACTATCTATGCATGATAAGATAGAGGTAATCTTTCTCTACTAATATAATCTTTTCTTTTCATATCATTATTCTGTCTCCCCACAAACAAATGAATCCAGTAATGCGGATTTTCTGGAATAATTTTGCAATTGCAGAGACTGCAGTCTAGCAAGTTCTTGTTGACATGGGTACATCAATAAATCAGTGGCATTTATCCTCCCACACTTCAGTAGGAAAATAACTTTTGCATGCTCAAAAGTAGGAACACAAGAGTTATATCCCTCCGGTGATATAAATGAGAAAGCTCATTTGTGATAGAGCTTAACATGTCATCAAATTACATATAAAATCTCTGATTGGGGCCAGCTGAGAGCACAGATGTGCACAGTTTAAAAGGTTACATTATAGCAAGACATATGTACTAACAATCATTTCACAGATCAGACAGAAATCCAATTAACAATTCACAGTTTTGAGTCTGCAATTAATTAAATAGCAGATTTAGCATACTAATCAAATTACATAGGCTTTCAGCACGTATTGTAGTGGGCATACCAATTTACACCTAGGTAAGTGAAAGGAGGATGGTTCTTGGATATGAAAGTGAGAAACTAAACAGACGTTTCCAATACAGCTTCTTCAACACCCAAGTTCATCATCTTGTTATGCAAATAGCCCTAGTGATTGGGGGGGAGGGTGTAATGAGAAAAACACAGCAAAGACAGGTTTTTCTTTTCACTGAATAGCTTGTTAACCACAAAGCACCAGCTGCCCTCCAAATGCACTATTGACTAAAAACGAGTGGGAGTAAAAGGCTACGCTTCCCAGTTCTTTTTCCACCAAAACTGACCACTTTGAAATGTGTTTTTTTTTTCTTAACACAGGAATAGAGCCATGTAGATTCCAGGCACATGTCCTAGCAAACCTAAACAGCATAGGTTGTGATGAGGAATATTGAAAGTTACAATTGAACAACATCTAGACCGAGTTGCATGAACAATTTCTGAAGGAAATAATTCATTTCAATAGAGCAGGAGTCCTTAAACTTTTTAAACAGAGGGCCAGGTCACAGTCCCTCAAACTGCTGGAGGGCCAGATTATAATTCGGAAAAAAACATGAATGAATTCCTATGCACACTGCACATATCTTATTTGGAGTGCAAAAAAAAAACCTTAAAAGCAATACCATAATTAAAATGAAGAACAATTTTAACAAATATAAACTTATTAGTATTTCAATGGGAAGTGTGGGCCTACTTTTGGCTGATGAGATAGGATTGTTGTTGTTGTTGTTGTTGTTGTTGTTGTTGTTGTGTGCTTTCAAGTCATTTCAGACTTAGGTTGACCCTGAGCAAGGGCCGGGTAAATGACCTTGGAGGGCCATATCCGGCCCTCAGGCCTTAGTTTGAGGACCTCTGCAATAGAGTTTGCTATTATCCACAGCTTTCTCATTCCACAGTAAGTTGAAAAACAGATATCTAGAAGATACAATGGGGTCATATTGCACCCAGATTTGGTTTTACCAATTCCTACCTCTGAAATATAACCCACAACTGGTATTTATTGACAGTCTCCAAGGACATACTGAGTCTGATCCTGATTAGCTTCTAAAATCACACATAATTTAGTGTCTTTTGAGTGTTAAAATGGATATATAAATAGACATACAAAAGAAAAAGACCATTACCAAAGTTCTGGATGATCCTTGTTATCACCAGTGGTACCGTAAGATGTACAAGGATTATTATTCTGTGCTGGTCAATGACCGAAATAAATGATTTGATTTGATCTGAAGGATTATTATTAGCAGTAACAATGGCATTACCTGTCATGCTCTTTGGATTCTCCTTTTCCCTCAGAGTTTAGCTTCAAACAGGCCCATAGACAGGAGGTGGGTGGCTTAAGGGGCTTCAGCCCCCTCCCCCGAAATTCTCAGGATGGTCCGCAAGAAGACCTTACTGGTACATTAATTAAACTGTTATGTATGCCGTCGTGCTTGGGGGCTATTTTTCTTAATGAAGGAGGAATGGATGTGGCATCTTTCCCTCAAGGGATTGCTTCTTGCCCTCCTATAGGAAACTGGAACTCTCAAAAACCCAAAAACGCTGTAAATAACTCAAAATAAGTTTTATTGATCACAAAGAGTTATTTCTTAAAGCAATAAGCTGGAAACTTCAGAGAGGTGAAGGAAAATATATGTTACAGTCTCAATTATTCCTGGGTCCAAGTGTTTGAAGCTGAGAAGTCTTTCCAAGTTTCCTCTTTCTTCAATGCCTGTGAATGCCGGAGCAAACCACAACCCCAGTTCAGATGGCCTATGTTTGAAGACTCAGGATCTTCCTCTGGTGCCAAAAGAACCGGTTTGAAGGCGCTTGAGACTTCCAACGTCGTTCAGGTTGGTCTGAACATGAAACATAAGTCTCAAGGGTAAAAAATCTCAGAACTGATGCTAAGAGGTAACTTAAATCAGGGTCTTTTAGAGTCAAGTCTCTTACTCACGTCCATATGGTAAGAACTCTGATGGCAGAATGAAAAGAAAGGAAGCACTCCCCTCCTGCAGGAAGAGGTGGAGCCAAACAGTACTGATTGACAGCTATAAGTAACCAATCCACACAACTATACATAAGCAGGATAAAAGGGGCAGGATCAAGCATGATACAACAGTTTAAATCTTGCAACTAACAGTTCTATACATAGGTGGCACCACTCGCGCCGTCACATTATGTTTCTTCATATCATGATCTGATCACCATGCTCAATATATCCCATATGCATGGGGGTATTGGGATAACGATACAAAAGATAGAGAGAGGGTAGATCCTCTCTCACTCAGATTCAGCCCCCCCCCCCCCCTCGAATCAAAATCCTGGCTACGGTACTGGCTGCAACCATCAGGAAATAGATTTTCCTAGCACAATAGTCTTGTTACGAGTTATGCTTGTTTGTATCACAGTATTTGATTGTCTTAACTTTCATCGGACAAGATTTGTGAGTTTAAGGCCTGCTCCAGATGGAGATGAACACTGCTCTAAATATAGACCAACAGCCATTGTTGCTTTTCTGGATTTTCCTTGGAGGTGTTATTAAAGGGACTGTCATGGACTGTCATGGTGCTGGTATCTACCTCAAACTGATGACTCCACCACTGTTTGCAACATCCCTTTAATCTAGCCCTGTTGTTCTATCTTCTTATTAATGCTTTTCCTTCTTTCAGACACAATTTTTCTCCCCAAGCTTTTTATTTGATATCCTGTTGTTACATAACCGAGAGTGAAAGATATGTCCTGAAAGGTAGTTTTGCTCAATGTTTTGTTCAGCACAGGACATCAGACATGTTGCCTGTATATCCATATCTGTCTGTGAAAGAGAGAGTGTCTATACTGACTAAAACACCTTCCCAGGATTTAGTACACAAAAAAACAAACAGGATCTGGATATGTTTGGAAACTGAAACAAATAAGGGGGATGGCAAGAGAATGAGATATTATTTTGCTCTCCTTTTCAAAAGCCTTCTTCATAATCTACTTGTATGGTGATGTATTACACAGTTGTTAAGAACATGAACTATGAAATGAAAAATCCATAGTTCACAAAGTTCAGCTACCTGTTACTGGGTAACAGTATTAGCCTTGGCCTCATCACCCTGCATAATATGAGGATGATTATAATTGCCCTACTTTGCAGGATTCTCTTTGACGCCTTACAAAAAGTACTTGATTAATATTATTCAGGATCTCTTCTTTTTGATAACCATTTTCTGTTTTATGTGGTATCCTATTATACTTTATTTATTAATTTTTTTATATCATACTTAGTAAATTGCTTTTCCTGGACTGTGGCCAAAATAAAGTATAAATCAATTGATTCATAATAAGTGACAATACGTTGCAGTGTTAATTTCTCCAAGAGACTCCATTGTGTACACACACACATACACACTCTGCATTCTTACTTTTTTATTGTGAATGACTTATCAGTAATCACATAGGAGGGTTGAATGAAAAGTAATGCCTCCACCTTCGCTGCTTGGGTTTGGATGGGAATATTTTAATAACTCAAACCCAGAAATAATCCTTAGAATGTGCTCTTTAACTACCACCATTCACTTTTCTACATAATCGCCAGACAATTGGATACATTTCTGCCAACAATGAACAAGTTTTCTGAAGCTGTCATGGAAGAAGTTGATACTCTTTTTCTGTAACCAGCGTCTCACAGTTCTCTCAACGTTTTCATCAGAAGCATAATGATGTCCCCGCAAATCTTCTTTCATTATCAGGAACAGATGGAAGTCAGGCGGTGCTAAATCTGGACTGTATGGAGGATGTCATACGGTGGTGAGATCCAGTCTCTGATCTGTGACCTTTCATTTCAGGCGTCAGCATCCTGGGTACCCATCATGCACAGATCTTCCGATAGCCAAGCAAAGCAATAATGTTACCCATACGTTCTTGTGAAATGCCGATTATGCTTGAAATTTCTCGCTGAGTGACACAACGATCGTCCTCAATCAACCTGTCAACCTTTTGCTTGTGAAACTCGGTGGTTGCTGTCACAGGATGTCCAACTCTTTGTTTGTCACGCAAGTCAGATGTTCCCACCTCAACATCTTTAAACTTACTCATCCAACGACGCACAGTACTCACATCAACACAGTCACCATAAACAGCTTGCATTCTCTGATTAATCTCCTTTGGAGTGACACCTTCTGCTGTCAAGAATTCAATGACTGCACATTGCTTAAGTTGCATTGACTGACCGTCTGCACAGGGTTCCGTACTTTGCACTTTAACAACCATTCAATGCTAAGGCTTCCTGCCAAAATGGAACTATAGAGGGGAGTCTACTGAACAAGCCAGTACCTGCCGCATACCAGTACTGCCATCTGTTGAGGAGTTACAAAGGTGGAGGCATTACTTTTCATTCAACCCTCATATGAATGGATTTCTTATACTGGCAAGCTGTTGAACTAGATGACACTTCCACCCCTCAACTCATGGTTATCTTGCTCTTGTTACTCCTATAACAAGATTTTGCCTCCTTCCTCACAATGTTCTATCATCAGCTGAACACAAATATCATTCCACTGCCATGTTCCTGAGAACAAAGAAAAGATGCAGCATAGTCACCAAACGTAATCCTCTTTTGTCATACTGAGTGACACAGATGGCAGATCCCTATCTGCTCTTTATGTAAGAATTGTCTCTGCCTCTCAAAGAAAAGAGACAGGTTATGAAAATTTTGTAGGTACAGCAAGTCCAACGCATTTCAACTCAGACCTCTCACTTGCATGCTATGTGATCAGAGAGCATTTTTCAATGGCAGTTTTGTGTTTTTTAGTTTTCAAAAAACAAACTAAAACACAAAGCTGAGAAAAGTTCCTTGTTTTGTGACAACTGCCAGTATCCCTTCAGCCGTATTGCTTATACTGGCTGGGGGATCCTGGGAATTGCAGTCCAGAAATCTGAATTTTTCAAACTTTGCCAAAAGCACATTTTGCTGTCATTCATTATGTTAAATGAAGAAGTACTAGTTACGAGGAGCAAAATCCATCCCAGAGTTTTGTATACTTGTATGTATTACATTGTTTTCATGCAGGAACCGATATAAGATTTATGTAATTAGCCAAAATGAACAGCTCTGGATTATTCAATATCCTCTGGGGAAAACGAGTCACAGTATCTTTCCAGACACAGTTAATGGACATGAAAGCTTTCTGGCTTTCATCACTGGGTATTAGGCACAGCAACTCTGGCTATTAGTGTTCCCATTGTGTAGAACAAAGGATGATACCTTACCAACACATTTGTCTCCCCTTTACTGGACACCAGCAAGGTAAGTCTCAATTAGGATTCAGGATGGTATGCTACTCGACAGTGTAAAAGGTGTGAAAGGTGAGGCTATATTTGAGAGGATATGCTTAATCCAAAGTGCCGATTAAGCTCACACAAGGAAAAAAAACAAGGATCTAAACCAATTCCCTGCATTTTAAGCACGTAACAGTAATGTTTAATTAGTTCCTAAGGGGTTACCAGTTCATAACAACACAGAAAGTATACTGATTTCATTTGTGTGCTATCACAGCAAAGAGGGCAATCTTGGCAGAAAGATTAAGGCATAATAATTGGTCTAATGCTTAGTAAAACATTTTCCTGATGTTATTCTTTACACAGAGAATACTAAGTCATGTCAGAAGTTGGAATACTAAGTCATGTCAAAAACATTAGTAAAAGATGCCAGGTATAGCCATGTTTTCAAACCTAGTTAACAAAATATTAACCATGATTTTGACACCTAGGCATGTCCAGAATAACAATCGTATTTCAGTCATAAAATTAATGGTGTTTCTAAATGTTAATGTTCCCTACCCTCCAACATTTCACAGGTGAAAACTGTGGTACGTATAACCAAGTAAGATCAAAGTGTGGTTAAGTTGGAAAGTGTTATTAATGAGAAGGAACAGACACTCTAGGAAAGACTGCAATGATCTAGACCAAAGCTTTCCAAACTGAATGTTAAAAAGCATGGGAGATAAAATGGAGCCTTGCGGGACCCCACAGGTCAAGGGCCAGGGGTCCGAGCAGGCATCTCCCAGCTTCACCATCTGGGTTCGTCCCTCCAGGAAGGACCGGAGCCACGACAAAACCGTGCCCCCGAGACCCATCCCAGAGAGTCGACCCAGAAGGATACCATGGTCGATGGTATCGAAAGCCGCTGAGATGTCCAAGAGAACCAACAGTCACACTCCCCCTGTCCAGATCTCTACAGAGGTCATCCACCAAGGCGACCAAGGCTGTCTCGGTGCCGTGACCAAGCCTGAAGCCAGACTTTGACTGATCTAGGTAATTGATGTCATCCAAGAATCCCTGGAGCTGGGAGGCGACCACCCGCTCCAGTACCTTACCCAAAAAAGGGAGGTTGGAGATCGGTCTGTAATTGTTCAGCACCGTGGAGTCAAGGGAAACCTTCTTAAGGAGTGGCCGAACCACAGCCTGTTTCAGATTGGATGGAAAAATCCCTTGCTCCAACTATACATTAATGATCAACACAAACCAATCAACTAACCCCCCCCCCCCGGCCGATTTAATTAGCCAAGATGGGCAAGGGTCTAGAGCCGATGTGGTCGCCCTCACAGCCCCAAGGACCTCCTCCATGGTTTCAGGAAGAACAAGCCTAAAAGAATCCCACAAAATTGGACAAGCAGATGCCTCAGTCACCTCACCTGGTACTGCGATGAAATTGGAGTCGAGCTCAAGACGTATCTGAGCAACTTTGCCTGCAAAATGGTGTGCGAAATCGCAACACCGAGCTGCTGGGTCGTCCGAGATCTCCTCCACCACAAGTGGGTGAAGGAGTTCCCCGACAACCCGAAACAGCTCCGATGATCTGTTTACTGCAGACGCTATATGGGTGGTCGTGAAAGATTCCCTGGCCACCCATATAGCCACGGAATATGCCTTAAGCGAGGTTTTAGCCCGTGCTTGGTCGGACACGTCCCGAGAACTCCTCCATTTGCGCTCTAGCCCCCTTCTCGTGTGCTTCATCACAGCCAACTCCCTAGTGAACCAGGGGGACGGTCTGTCATGGCGCAACGTGATGGGGCGTTCGGGAGCGATCGTATATATCACCCTGGCCATCTCCCTATTGTAGAGATCAACCAAGGCATCGACCGAATCGCCAGGTTCCATGGCAGGAAGAACCCCAAGATTCCTCAGGAATCCATCCGGATCCATCAGTCTCTTGGGGCAGACCATCTTAGGGCAGACCATCTTAGGGTGGAGATATGCAGTGTCACCAGACATTTCATTATTACCATTTATTAATAGTTTTCCATTGCTTTTATATGAATTTTATTATGAGATTTAACCTGTTTTAAATGATGTATTTATGTGTGTTTGTCATCTAATTGTTGCCAGTCTGTACGCCACCTGAGTCGCCTTTGGGCTGAAAAGGGTAGGATAAATGTGTGGTAAATAAATAAATAAATAATTTTGTATGGGTATGTACCTCTTTTAAGGGATTGGATTATCATCTGATTTGCAGGTAAAACTGAATGACTGTGTGGCGAAATTGGTGCGCGTCTAACAAGGTGTGCTTGTCAGAATAGCATTAGCAGCCCCCATAATATCTCAGCCCCTTTTACTCACAGCGTGACAAAAACTCAAAACATACACATGGGTCTGTTGCTTTAAGTAGAAACAAAAAATAGTTCTATTCACTGCAGATCAAAAACACAAAGCAAAACAGAAGAATAGTTCTCACTGATATACAACAAACAATACCTAAGGTGAGTCCTCTTCTTTACATGACAATATGTAAACTCATAGCAAAATATTATAGTCTTTCTACTTAGTTATCAGTAGAATGTCCTTATCTTGCCCTAAACAAGCAGTTTCCTTGGCACTCCAAATGCTTCAGTCTTCAGTTTCAGGACACTGCGTAACCACTCCCAGCAACAGCCAAAGGTTTCTTCAGCTCAAATGAGCCATCAAGCTAAGCCAAATGCAAAGCTCAAAGCTTGCAAACCTAGTGCCTTGGTATATGCTGAAGCAGATAACACACCCAATTAACTTGTGGTAGCTGTACAGAAAAGGTTCTGATCCTCCCTGTTACTTAGAAAAAACCTGTTGTAAATCTCTAGTAGCAAAAGTGCTGGCAACATGAAAAGTTCAGAAAGCTCAGGTCCAGAGGGAAGGACAAGATACTTCCTGGAAATCCCTGTATGTTATGAAGATTGGCAGCACAGGGTTTAGGGTGAGTGTGTTGTTTTTGAACAGGAAGCTCAAAAGAGACTCTCTGGAGTGACAGCATTAGGTTGTTAGCTCTCAAGGTCATATCCGGAGTCACCTGTTTTTATGGGTCATGTCCAGGTGTGAAATGAAGGTACAAATTCTTCAGTTTTGATGCATTCATCTCTGGACAAGAGGGCTAAAGGTCCAGCTTAGTTAGCTTGCTACAATTTGCATGGTTGACTTTATTTGTTGTTGAAGTTTGCAAAGATTGTCTAGAGAGATCTATGTACATAAGCTTCTACCTAATCATTGTGGCACCTAGGTTTCACTCTTCACTCTGCTTTGCATCCATTTTCAATTTAGCTGCAACTAGATTAAATACATTGAGGCTGACCCTAGGTTTGGTCCCAGAAACCTCAGGTTATTGGGTCATCATGAACTGGCAAACCTAGTCAGCATCAACTTCATTCAGGAGAATTTGTTCTCATTAGTGATGGCTAGAATCCTGCTCCCAAGAGCTTTATATAAGCAGCAGAGAAGCCACATTGCTGGTGACATGACTACAGTGAGCTCTGCTTCTCGCATTCCTGCTTATTATCTGACCTTCTTAACTTTTATGACTTTTGTCATGTTTCCTAGACTTCTCTTTAATCTGCTTTCTTCTTTCTAGTAGGTGGACAACATCTGACTTTGTTCTGTCTATTGATTATTCTCTTGCCTGCTCTTTCAAGTAATGATGCCCTTGTGAATCTCCAAGTGTTGATACAGACCAGAGTCCCTGTACTAGTTATTTACTTATAGTGAACTCAAAGGGTCTATTAAATAATTCTAACCTCAGATCAGGATGGTTTTCTTCATTATCCATAGTGAGAATGCACTAGGGAGTTCTGGTGAATGCCATGGGTCATTTTTCAAGATAAAGTGTTCATTATGTTTTACAGAAGTATAAATACAGTAATGGCAAGGGAAAGCACACCTTAAGCTTAGTAGAACCCAAAAAACTTGGCATTCTAGAGATTGGAACTTGGAGATATTAGGATTTGCACCAATTGGTTTATATCATTTGTTAAAGATAATTAATTGATTGATTGATTTGTAACAATTGATTTACAACTTGATTACTCTAATAATAATTAGATAATGATGATGACGATGATGATAATGCTCAAGATCCTGCAAGGTGGACTCTAGCAATACATGAAGTGAGAGCTGTCAGATGTACAAGCTGGGTTTAGAAAAGGCAGAGGAACAAGAGACCAAATTGTCAATATCTGCTGGATAATGGAGGAAGGTGAGGAGTTTCAGAAAAACATCTATTTCTATTTTATTGACTATTCTAAAGCCTTTGACTGTGTGGATCATAATAAATTATGGCATCTTAGTGGTATGGGGATACGAAGTCACCTTGTCTGTCTCCTGAGGAATCTGTATGACTAAGTAGCAACAGTAAGAACAGACCACGGAACAACAGACTGGTTCAAGATTGGGAAAAGCTTACGGCAGGGTTGTATACTCTCACCCTACCTATTCAACTTGTGCGGTTACAGTTAAACATCCAAAAACCCAAGATGATGGCAACCAGATTGATTGATAACTGGCGAATAGAGGGAGAAAACATGGAAGCAGTGACAGACTTTGTATTTCTAGGCATGAAGATTACTGCAGACACAGACTGCAGCCAGGAAATCAGAAGACATTTACTTCTTGGGAGGAGAGCAATGACCAATCTTGATAAAATAGTTAAGAGTAGAGACATCACACTGGCAATGAAGTTAAAGCAATGTTATTCCCCGTAATAACCTATGGATGCAAGAGCTGGATCATAAGGAAGGCTGAGCGAAAGAAGATAGACACTTTTGAACTGTGGTGCTTGAGGAAAATTCTGAGAGTGCCTTGAAGATCAAACCAGTCCATACTCCAGGAAATAATGCGCGACTGCTCACTGGAGGGAAGGATAATAGAGGTAAAGATGAAGTTCTTTGGCCACTTAATGAGAAGATAGGAAAGCTTAGAGAAGATAATGATGCTGAGGAAAAAGGAAGGGAAAGGGAAGGAAAAAGGAAGAGGGGCTGACCAAGGGCAAGATAGATGGATGGTATCCTTGAAGTGACTGCCTTGACCTTGAAGGTGCTGGAGGTGGCCTTGACTCTCGTGTAGGCTGGTTCATGAGGTCACCAAGTGTCAAAAGCACCTGAATGAATAAACAACAACAACAACAACAACAACAACAACAACAATTCATTAAACAAAAAGATAGTTGTCAAAGGCTTTCATGGCCAGAATCATAGCCCCCAGTGGTGCAGTGGGTTAAACCCCTGTGCCGGCAGGACTGAAGACCGACAGGTCGCAGGTTTGAATCTGGGGAGAGGCAGATGAGCTCCCTCTATCAGCTCCAGCTCCCCAAGCGGGGACATGAGAGAAGCCTCCCATAAGGTTGATAAAAACATCAAATCATCTGGGCGTGTCCTGAGCAACGTCCTTGCAGATGGCCAATTCTCTCACACCAGAAGCGACTTGCAGTTTCTCAAGTCACTCCTGACACGACAAAAAATTGGCCAGAATCACTGGGTTGTTGTGAGTTTTTTGGGCTGTATGGCCATGTCCCTCTGGCAGGCATCCACCTCTGAGGATGCCTGCCATAGATGTGGGCAATGTATGGCTATGTTCCAGAAAACTCATAGCAACCCAAAACGATAGCTGCCTCAGCACTGATTCAGCCCATCTGAAGAAATGCATTAATATCCATTAAACTTCGTGCTGAAATAAACCAGCTACCGTAATCTCAAATATGCTGCTGGGCTCTTTCTCGCTCACTTTTTTTTCTTTTTAAATAAAGCAATATTAAAGTGATCAGTGATCAATAGCAAATCAAAGAAATGAGAACTGTTACTAGTTAGTAAAATGATGTCATCTAATGCAGGCATTTAATAATTAAAAGAACACACTTTGAAACCATTATTGAAATATTCTAACATATTAGAAGAACAAATGGCTATTTTAATTTTTTTTCTAGCTTCTTCCTGGAATGAAAGACAACTCTTTCAAAGAAATCTCTCTGTCCATATTATATACAGTTGCATGTAATCTAACAGAATACCAATCCTATTAAAGGAAAGGGGTATTAAAACAGAGAAATAGGATTTGGAGCAGAGAAACCGCAGGGAGTGCATAATCCTCTCCCTTCTGCTGCTGCCTCAGTCCAAATTCCTTTCCTCACAAATGCCCCTCAAACAATAGATTCTTACAAAGAATTGCTGGGTCAGAGAATTTGTAGCAGGAAAATATTACATGGAAAGAGTTACACACTACTTTCTGCACTCTCCAAACTTCACAGATAACAGGGACACTGTGACCAATTAACATCTGACTGTGCTGCAGATGGCAAAAGTTATAAATGAACGATGACGAATACACAAATTAAAAAAGGAGTGCAGCAGTTTCCTTTTGCTTGAGCCAACTGGGAAGGGCAATATTATGCCTCTCCTCTCTCTTCTCCTCTGCTGAGTTGAGTGCCAACAAATATTTCCTCTTTGCAACAGGGGGAAATGGGGGCAAGAGAGATAAAATGGGACATTTTAAAAGTATGTAAACAGTGGGACAGTAGAGGATTAATTAGGATTGGCTCTGCCAGATTGGGATAATTAGGGAGTATGCAATTCTCTTTTAATCTCCTTCCTCCTCAGGCTGGTTTCTGGTAGTCTGTTAATGTTCTGTCATCGCTGGGCCTATAGTTAGTTGACCTTTAAAAATAGGATGTGTGACCTTTGCCCAGCGGGAAGCCAGGGGCCTAAGGAGAAGTTCTCAGAGGTTTCCACTACAAAAGAATCTTCAGATGGCTATAGAAGTACAACAAAGTCTTTTATTAATGAAATCAAACAGGAACTTCAAGGCTTTCTTGATAAAGTATTGGTTCTCTCAATCTTGTCCACAGGGGACAGGCACTATCTTCAATAACGTTTTCTTTAAAGGAAAATTCCCCATTTTAACTTCGCCCAGGCTGACTGAAATCCAACCCCCTCTGATGTGTGCTCTGCTACCGAACTGCTTCTCGGACGCCGAGTGGACCTACCAGCAGGGCAGTGGATATTCTCAAGCTGGAGTTCTTTAGTCTTTAAGGCTGTTTTCCTGGAAATTTCCAAAGCTGTGGGAGTGCTTCCCTGGAGTTCTTAGGAGACGCTTAAAGCTGTTCTCCTCTGGATTTCTTTCCTTTCTGTTTCTGCTGGAATTTCTGTAACCCTGGAAATTCTTAAAGCTTGAAGCCTTTGTACAGGGGAAGTTACACACATCCTATGCAAAAGCTCAGCTGACTGAGACTAACTAACAAAATGGCTCACTTCCCCTCCCAATTACTCTGAGCAAGGGGCAGGACCAAAACTTAACGATGACGGACAGGTGGCTTGCCCTAAAACTGCAACTAAAAGAAGCCACCTATCTGCAGAGTCTCTGAAACTCAGGACTGCAAACAAACATTCAATGCAAAGCAAATCAAATTGGAGCTCCTGGAACATCTGTTCCAGAACAGTTAACATGGACACTTGTGTTGAATATCATAAACTGACATCAACAGACAAATGCAACAAGTTCAAAATACCTACAGTTTCAAGAGTATTAATTGTTAAGAAAAGTTAGACCTTTATATGAGAAAATGCATCATTTTTCTTTGAGTAAAACAGCAGAAAACAGTTTTCATCCACAATGCAGGATGCCAGGAGATGGGTGTGGGAGAGACATCTTTCAGAACTAGAAAAATATGCTTGAGATCAACATTAGGCCTTGTATACGAAAGAATGACAACATGATTCATGCAGTTAGCAACTGTACCTTGGATGCTGTGGGAGGAAAAGTGCAAAGTATATGCAAGATGATTTCCATGGTTTATTAGTATCTATTTTAAGACTTTATCATTGCTTCTTAGAAAGAACTCATTATGAATTGAATTCTCGACTGGACATACACTCACACATGAGAAACAGATAAACTGACAAAGGCACTTAAGATCTAGTGAATGTAGATTATAGATTGCACAAGCTATAATAATAATAATAATAATAATAATAATAATAATAATAATACTTTATTTATACCCTGCCACCATCTCCCCAAGGGACTCGGAGCGGCTTACATGAGGCCAAGCTCAATAGTACATCAATAAAAACAACAAGCAATAAGCAAAATAAACAATACAATTAGTATTACTCACACGTAGCTATAACAATTACAGATTTAGAAATACTTTTTTGTTAACTTTTGCAAGTGGTTCTTCAATATGTGTGGGAGATATGTTCCCAGCCAGACCACAGTTATGTGAAACCACAGATACAACTGAACACAATTACATTAGCATACTTCTGCTCCTAGAAAACTATACAGTAGCACTGGAAGACCTAGAAATTCCTAGAAAGTTCTTGGAGATTCCAGGAGAAATATACAATAGAAACAATGGAGGATTCAGCAAATTTCCTAGAGAAGTCATTTTCTCACATACGTGGGTAAGTGTAACCTCTGCTATGGGATTGGTGTTTATAGGGGTCTTACTCTATTAAATACCAGCTTAGCTTAGGTACCCAGCAATGACAGAGTGAGGTATTTTGCAAAGATAAACATCAGAAGTAGCAAAAAAAAAATTAAGAATGGTCCCAATAGAAAATGTGTCATCATCTGTCATTGCTCCCAAGTTTGGCCCTGATTCATTGTTGTTGGTGGACACAGTGCTCTCTGACTGTGGGAACCATCTTGGAAAATACATACATACATACATACATACATACATATTTTAAATTTTGATAGATAGATAGATAGATAGATAGATATGGAAATGACGGATGTTGCTATTTATGGGGCACATCAGATGTCAAAGTAACATATATTATCTTTGAAACATTAAATGCTGATCCTTTACATGTATCTTTTATTCATATTTCAATCTCATGTGAGATTTCTCTCAGTCACTGTACTGAAAGGGCTTGAAATAAATAGATTATCTCATAATCCATTTCATTCTCAATCTTAATCAGTCTATGCATGTTTATACCTTCTGCTCCCTGAACAGAATGCCTCCTTCTCCATTCTTCTCCTTTTGTTGTTTTCTGACCTCTGAAACCATTTCCACATAAGCCTTATTCATACAAATGAATGTTGTCATTTTTAATATCCAGCTAATTCATCAATATGTTAATTCCATGTATACTTCTGTAAATGTGATAGCACAGCCAAGTCACAGCCTTATTGGTCATTTTGTTGTGTCAGCAGGTGTCATCAAAAACAATGTATGTTCCCATGAAATCTCTCAGCCTTTAAAAATCATCCAGCATATTCCCATCAAAGAAATACAGTAATTGTTTCCTATGCTGAGATTTAACTCTTCATCCATTCCTTAATTGCCTCACCACTCAGTAAAGCTTGTTAGGTGCATGATATGATATTTAAATAGTCCTCACAATCTCTCTTCTTAATTCCTGAAGTCCAAAAAAGAGGCGGACTCACCAAGGTAATGCTGTCACTTCAGAATCAACGATCCCCTTAATTATACAGCATGGGTGCTGTTTTTCAGCACGTGTATGTGATCTCCATTGAAAAATTCAATGACTAGGACTTGTGGACAAATGGTGCCAAGGTAAAAACACAGTTTAGATATATTGCCGAAGGCTTTCATGGCCGGAATCACTGGGTTGTTGTAGGTTTTTTCAGGCTATATGGCCATATAGCCCGAAAAAACCTACAACAACCCATAGTTTAGATAAATCTATTGGTACAGAATAAATATTGGCTTGTTGTCCCTGTCATAAATATAAATACATCAACAAAAATCTTAGAATCAAAACACAAAGACACCACCTAGAAATGAGAAAGCAAGATTTGCAAAATCGCAATGAGCAAAATCATCACATAATTCCTGCTGAAAATGCACTTTCTGGGTAAGGCATTAAGGACCTCATCACTGAAGTCAATCAACTGGATGGAAGCAGGGGAATTCGCTGTGCAGCATGGCGAATCTGGCAGGCAGGGGGAAAAACCATTGTCCCATGCCCTGAATCTCCCACTGTGCTGCTTTCCCCATCACATGGGGGGAAGGATTGCTGCTCAGCTTCTCCCTATTCTTCCCAATGAGAGTACGGGAAGCCTCCCATGTTCTCTGGGAAGCATCTTAGCTTACTGCCAGGATGCTTCCTCTATGGAGTCACATCTACTGGAAGCGCCCTACCACCTCATCATACTTACAGTGCCCCCCACCCCATTTTACAGACAGCCATCGTACGGCTGCCATCAGACAACTTTTGGTCATCGTTCCTGCCTCAAGGATCCAGTGGATTTAGATGCAGAACGATTACATCCCATGGAAAGGGATTCTGGTAGATTTGCATAAAGAAAATCTCTGGTGGTGGAGACTTATTGCCCATGTGTGATGAGGAAGATTAGCAAAAGCCTGTGGGGAAGCACTGGAAGTTTGATGAGAGGAGAACAAATGAAAATGAATGAAGGAGGACTGGAAGGTATTATCAGCTCCTGATTCTTCTCTTTACTCAACTTAATGATGCCTCTCAATACTGCCATCTGATAAGGTCCCTAGGACGCTTCCCAGACTCCGTATGATGAAGTGGTAGGTCAAGGTCTTACTAACTGAGGTCCAAAGAAATATCTCAGACTTGCCAGGGACATTAAAAACAATAAAAAAAGGGCTTCTATTCTTATGTCAGTAGAAAAAGGAAAAACAAGGAGGCGATAGGACCTCTTCGAGGAGAAGATGGGGCAATGCTGACAGGGGACAGGGAAAAGGCAGAACTACTTAATGCCTTCTTTGCCTCGGTCTTCTCACAAAAAGAGAGTCTTCAACCTCAGCAAGATGGAGTGGATGAGGGATTGGAGGACATCCAACCCCAAATTGGGAAAGAAGTCGTCCAGGAATACCTGGCCGCTCTTAATGAGTTCAAGTCCCCAGGGCCAGATCAACTACACCCAAGAGTACTGAAGGAACTAGCGGAAGTCATTTCGGAACCATTGGCAACCATCTTTGAGAGTTCTTGGAGAACGGGAGAAGTTCCAGCAGATTGGAGGAGGGCCAATGTGGTCCCAATCTTCAAGAAGGGAAAAAAGGACAACCCAAACAACTACCGTTCGGTCAGCCTCACGTCGATACCGGGCAAGATTCTGGAAAAGATTGTTAAGGAAGCGGTCTGCAAACACTTAGAAACAAATGCAGTCATCGCTAATAGTCAACATGGATTTATCAAAAACAAGTCATGCCAGACTAATCTGATCTCTTTCTTCGATAGAGCTACAAGCTGGGTAGATGCGGGGAATGCTGTGGATGTAGCGTACCTGGATTTCAGTAAGGCCTTCGACAAGGTCCCCCATGACCTTCTGGCAAGGAAACTAGTCCAATGTGGGCTAGGCAAAACTACGGTGAGGTGGATCTGTAATTGGTTAAGTGGACGAACACAGAGAGTGCTCACTAATGCTTCCTCTTCATCTTGGAAAGAAGTGACAAGTGGAGTGCCGCAGGGTTCCATCCTGGGCCCGGTCCTGTTCAACATCTTTATTAATGACTTAGATGAAGGGCTAGAAGGCATGATCATCAAGTTTGCAGATGACACCAAATTGGGAGGGATAGCCAATAGTCCAGAGGACAGGAGCAGAATTCAAAACGATCTTGACAGATTAGAGAGATGGGCCAAAACTAACAAAATGAAGTTCAACAGTGACAAATGCAAGATACTCCACTTTGGCAGAAAAAATGAAATGCAAAGATACAGAATGGGGGACGCCTGGCTCGAGAGCAGTACGTGTGAAAAAGATCTTGGAGTCCTCGTGGACAACAAGTTAAACATGAGCCAACAATGTGATGTGGCAGCAAAAAAAGCCAATGGGATTTTGGCCTGCATCAATAGGAGCATAGTGTCTAGATCTAAGGAAGTAATGCTACCCCTCTATTCTGCTTTGGTTAGACCACATCTGGAATACTGTGTCCAATTCTGGGCACCACAATTCAGGAGAGATATTGACAAGCTGGAATGTGTCCAGAGGAGGGCGACTAAAATGATCAAGGGTCTGGAGAACAAGCCCTATGAGGAGCGGCTTAGGGAACTGGGCATGTTTAGCCTGAAGAAGAGAAGGCTGAGAGGAGATATGATAGCCATGTATAAATATGTGAGAGGAAGCCACAGGGAGGAGGGAGCAAGCTTGTTTTCTGCTTCCCTGGAGACTAGGACGCGGAACAATGGCTTCAAACTACAAGAGAGGAGATTCCATCTGAACATTAGGAAGAACTTCCTGACTGTGAGAGCCGTTCAGCAGTGGAACTCTCTGCCCCGGAGTGTGGTGGAGGCTCCTTCTTTGGAAGCTTTTAAGCAGAGGCTGGATGGCCATTTGTCAGGGGTGATTTGAATGCAATATTCCTGCTTCTTGGCAGGGGGTCGGACTGGATGGCCCATGAGGTCTCTTCCAATTCTATGATTCTATGATTCTATGTTTCCAAACCTTGTCTTCTGTGACAAAAAGGAACACTATTAGTAAAAGTAATTTCAAAAACTATGAGCAAGTCCGGGATGCTCAGCTTAGAAGTCTTGGAGGGGATAAACTTTTGTGATAACACATTCCTAGACAAACACTACTACTATAAGATAAACTTTACTGTTGATTCAATGCATTAGGTGCTATAAGATAATCTTAGCCATTGGTAAATCAATACACATTACATAAAAATATCAGAGACCTTTAGTTGTTGGTTTCCATCATCATCATCATCATCATCATCATCATCATCATCATGTGGCCGAGTATGATTGCCTTCCAAGTGTAGGGTCTTGGCAGTGAGTCTGTAGGTGACTGTAGAGACCTCTTCTTGATTTGCATGCTCTTTTACAATGAGAACATCGATTTCCAGATGGAAGGCAGTCCCAACCAGAGTTGGCTTGATGCACCTTCCTCTTGACATGCTTCTCTCTTTCACCCTCCATTCGTGCCTCTTCAAATTCCACAGCACAGCTGACCTCCACTTAGAACACTTGAGGGCCAGGGCTTCCTAGTTCTCTCTATTTATGCCATAGTTTTTAAGGTTAGCTTTAAACCCATCTTTACATATATTTTTCTGTCCACCAACATTCCATTTTTTGTTCTTGAGTTGAGAATATAGTAACTGCTTTGGGAGAAGGTGATCGGGCATTCGGACAACATGGTCAGTCCAGCGAAGTTGATGACAGAGGATCGTCACTTTGCTTCTTCCAGAATGCTGACATTTGTCCACCTTTCTTTGCAAGAGATTTACAGGATTTTTCAGAGGCAACAGATGGAATCATTCCAAAAGTTGAGAGTGATGTTTGTAGACAATCCATGTTTTGCAGCCATATAACAGGGTTGGGAGGATAATAGCTTTGTAAACAAGCAACTTGTTATTCCAACAAATGTCCTGATCCTCAAACACTCTTTGCTTCATTAAAACAATGCTACACTTGCAGAGCTCGGGTATTGTATTTCAGTGTCGAACTTCCCAGCAGCCTCTGTACCTTTCAACTATAAGACCAAAACATTAATCATCTAGTGTCATTTTGTTACTGTTGTTAAGAAATCTTGATGCTGCCTCCAATTTATGATGATCCTATCATGGTGTTTTCTTGGCCAAAATTATGTAGAGATTTGCCTTCCACTAAGCATGAGATAGTGTCCAAGATCACCAAATGGAGCAAAGATTCAAATCTTGGAACCCTAGAGTCCTACGTCAACATTCAAACCAATGCACTAGCTGCACTAGCAGGACTTGCTGAGCACACAATAATCCTTTCAGCACCACTGGACAGCTGTTAAATTTGGCTGTGATGTTGACAAGAAGAACTGCAAAACCCTGCTATCCTGTCACATCCACCACACTTCCAATTGTCTTCCTGAAAAATCTAGATGCTGGGGATATGTGAAGATGTGGTGAGATCAAGCTAAGCATATGTTATCAGAGTCCCCATACCTTACCAAACATATGTGGAGCCAAACCATATGGGTAACATATGCGTTTAGTAATTAGGCTGTAACAGGAATAATGAAAATGCTGTAGCTTCTGAAGACTCTTAACAATTTATGTGAAACTTTTGAACTGCCATTCATAAAGAAAGGCAATTTTACCATGCATACCCAGATAGAGATTACAGATTTTCTCTCACTATATGTGTTAATTAATTTAGCAATGTCAAAATATTTTGTTACTACAAACATTGTTTTGTTCATTCTTACTGTAAATATTTTGTTTATACATAATGTTTGCATTTTATATCACTCTGATGTCACTAGGTGTATATTAACACTTGGCAGACTTGGCACTTATTAACACTTGGCAGACAAATTGACTATTATGTAGAAACGAAATACTTATGGGAGAATTAACAAAGCAATATATATCAGACCAAAGTACCCTAAAGGCACCTGATCCTGTCTGATCTTGGAAGTTAGGCAGAGTCACTTCTGGTTAACATTTGATACTAACAAATACAAGGTACTATATATGATTTATTTATATTTATTTAGTATCAAAAGCATTGCATAATTTAGTATAAAAACAGAAAAAAAATGGAAGGAGCACAAGCAACTAAATATATTTTGACCAAAAATGGGCAACAGCAACTTCATTGTCTGTAGTCTCAAACAATTCTTCCTCTGTACATGAGGCAGGACATTGTGGACAAGCATACAGATGCAGAGTTGTCTGTTCTGCTTCACAGTCGCAAAAGGTAGTGCCATTTAGCCAGGTTGGCTTTTGATCTTTCCACTCCACTTCTGAGTCAGTTCAGAGACTTCTGAGTTGCCCATTCTTGGTTTGCCCCTGAAGGCAGACCCTCGTGGAGGGCCATCCAATTGGGATTTCCTGGTTTAGCTGCCCAGAGGGATACTCTTGCTGTTGCTGGAGGGACATTAAGAGGAATGGTGGTTCTTATGAAGCTTTTCCTTGATTTGAGTTTACTGGGAGGAGCTGATAGCCACGCAGTGGATGGCTTTCATAGTGTTCAACCTTATTTCTCTCACAGTTAGCATCAACTTCCCATTGCACATGCCGGGGGGGGGGGGGGGGGTGCCAGCTAGCTTGTAGAGTTTATCAACAGGTATAGGTTTGAGACATCATGTGATTATTCTACATGTTTTGTTCAATGCTATGTTCACCTGCTTCATGTGGGCAGACTTGTGCCAAACAGGGTAAGCATACTCAGTAGTTGGGGTTTTGTTTTTGTTTTTTTGTCATGTCAGGAGCGACTTGAGAAACTGCAAGTTGCTTCTGGTGTGAGAGAATTGGCCGACTGCAAGGACGTTGCCCAGGGGACACTCGGATGATTTGATGTTTTATCATCCTTGTGAGAGGCTTCTCTCATGTCCCCGCATGAGGAGCTGGAGCTGATAGAGGGAGCTCATCCGCCTCTCCCTGGATTCGAACCTGCGACCTGTCAGTCTTCAGTCCTGCTGGCTCAGGGGTTTAACCCACTGCGCCACCGGGGATGTAGTTGGGTAAGACAAGGCCACTGCTGATGTTCTTAATAATTTTGGGTCTGCACCCATGTGCTGCGAGTAAGTTTCCACAGGATGTTATTGCATGTAGTTGGTGTTGGTGTTCATGCAGTGTTTCCTAAATGTTAGTGTTTGATCTAAGGTGACATAACACTTTATGTCACCTTAGGACATCAAGATATTTAGGATGGAAACAATGTTCAAGCTCTTGGCCTTGCCAGGTAACTTTCAATTTCCTCTTAGCTTCATACTTTAGTAAAGATGTTAAACAAAATTGGTGCAACACTGCCTTGTGGTAAACCATGTTACAGTAAGTCGTAACAGGATCTAGTATGTATATGTGTGTTAAAGAAAACCTTATGCTGTTAATTATTATGCGCAGCTGCTAATGTTGGTCAACTAGTAAGTTTGGACCACACCCGGTGGGGTATAACTGTATGGTTTTTAGAATACAGTTCAGCGTTTGCTCTGAGGAGCCTTTGCTCAGGCATTTTGCTCAACCATTTCTACTGCTCTCTCATTTGGATGAAGAAGAAGAAGCTTTATTCTGTATTGCTTACAAAGACTATGTAAGTTTGTTGCACTGTTTGTAACATTGCAAGTTTATGTTCTAACTCTGTTAATAAGAGTAAAGTTTTTCTGTTTTTTCCCTTTGCCTGGGTGCAATGTTATTGTGTCTTCTGCATTGGACTTGACTGAAATAAGCTTAGCGCGAGAAACCATTCTTTTGCCTCCTCCATCTACTTTTCCTGCCTTGAAGCATTACTTTTAAATTATATACTATTATTTATGGGCAAATACCTTTCTAAATATTCCTTGTCTAAGAAAACTCTTGAGATTCATGGGGCTGACATAAGTCAACAAATGATTTGTAGGTGTGCACACACATATATGTCTGCCAATCTAAATTCAACCAGTATCAGTCATCAGTCATTTGATTTTTTTTTATTGTGTCAGAAGCAAATTGAGAATATACTGCAAGTTGCTTCTGGTATGAGAGAATTGGCTGTTTACAGAGACATTGCTCAGGGGATGCCCAAGTGTGTTACCATCCTGTGGGAGCCTTCTCTCATGTCACCACATGGGAAGCTGGAGCTGACAGATGGGACCTCACCCTGTTCCCCAGATTTGAACCGCCAAACTTTCAGTCAGCAGTCCTGCTGGCACAAAAGTTTAACCCATTGCACCACCGGGGGCTCCTGGATCCAATACTGATGGGTTTATATTATTCTTCCCTACCTTTGATGTCCTATTCTCAATATGTGATCTATACCAAGTGTAGGTGATGGAGCACACACTTCTTTATATTCATAAAAATTCACATTGGGCAGCAAAAAGGCTATTCTGCAGAGGAAGCAAGGTAAATGATTCTTTTTTGAAACCGCTGGACTTTTTAATAGGTCATGGTCTGTGTATGGCAAGGGCTTTCTTTAAAGTTCAAAGTTTGAGATTTTATATCTTACTATAGTACGTGTTGCCTATTAGCCTCCAAATGGCTTTAATGTGCTTGCCTCACTAAGCAGATTTTATGTTAATGTTGTCCCACTTAAAGCAGCATTTATGCCATTAGCTATGATTTGGTAAAATCAGCTCCCTTGAAAATGATTCAATCATGCAGCTCTCTGGATAATAGCTCTAGAGGACTATGCACAGGGAACTATGAGAACCTAAGAGACATTTGTTAAGATCTTTGTCTAAGCCAATTAAGAGCTCCATTTGAGATCTTCACTGCAAAACATTTTGAATTGGTGTGCACATCCTATGCAAATTAATCAAGAGATAAACTAGTGCTATTATCACTCTCCTTCCAGTCAGAGTAAACCTTGAGTTAGGGCAGCGTTTCTCAATCTGGGGGTTGGGACCCCTGGGGGGGGGGGGTCACGAAGGAGTGTCAAAGGGGTTGCCAAAGACCATTAGAAAACACTGTATTTTCTGTTGGTCATGAGGATTCTGTGTGGGAAATATGGCCCAATTCAACCTTTGGTAGGGTTCACAATGCTCTTTGATTGTAGGTGAACTATGAATCCCAGCAACTACAACTCCCAAATTTCATGGTTTATTATCCCCAAACTCCACCAGTATTCACATTTGGGCATACTGAGGATTCGTGCCAAGCTTGGTCCAGATCCATCATTGTTTGGATAAAGGTGAACTACAACTTCAAAACTCAAGGTCAATGGCCACCAAACCCTCCCAGTATTTTCTGTTGGTTCTGTGTGCCAAGTTTGGTTCCATTCCATCACTGGTGGAGTTCAGAATGCTCTTTGATTGTAGGGGAACTATAAATCCCAGCAACTGCAACTCCGAAATGAAAAAAAAATTACCCCCCCCCCCCCCCAACCACAACAGTATTCAAATTTGGGCGTATCGGGTATTTGTGCCCAGTATGCCCAATGAATGAAAATATACCCTACACATCAGATATTTACATTACAATTCATAACAGTAGTAAAATTACAGTTATGAAGTAGCAGCGAGAACAATTTTATGGTTGGGGGTCACCACAACATGAGGAACTGTATTCAGGGGTCGTGGCATTAGGAAGGTTGAGAAACACTGAGTTAGGGCTTCCTCCTCCATCTCACGTGCATTACATCTGAATAGATAGAGTTTTTTTCAATAGAGTTACAAGCTGGGTAGATACAGAGAATGCTGTGGATGTAGCGTATCTGGATTTCAGTAAGGCCTTTGACAAGGTCCCCATGACCTTCTGGCAAAGAAACTAGTCAAATGTGGGCTAGGCAATATTACGGTTAGATGGATCTGTAATTGGTTAAGTAAACAAACGCAGAGGGTGCTCAGCAATGCTTCCTCTTCATCCTGGAAATAAGTGACAGGTGCAGTGCCATAAGCAGGGTTCCGTCCTGGGCCCGGTCCTGTTCAACATCATTATTAATGACTGAGATGAAGGGTTAGAAGGCATGATCATCAAGTATGCAGATGACACCATATTGGGAGAGATAGCTAATGCCCCAGAAGACAGGAGTAGAATTCAAAATGATATGAACGAACAAAATGAAGTTCAGCAGTGACAAATGCAAGATACTCCACTTAGGCAGAAAAAATGAAATGCAAAGATACAGAATGGGGGGCATCTGGGAAATTTGAACTTTGACAGCTCTGTTTTTCTATAAAAATATACTGCAATGTATTGAACGTATGTCTCTCCTGACGAACTATTGCAGTTTGACATCCATACCAGCTGGATGAAATAAATACAACTCGGTGGCTTTTCTTCAACTTTGGTGAGATTTATTGGGAAAAATCTGGGAAAATTCTATTGGCTCTTTCCTTTGCTCACCAGACTGTACCGGACTCTCGTTGGTGAGTCTGAGGGCTCCTCTCTCCTGAGCGGGAGCCTCTAAATTCTAGCTCGATATCACCACCAACTCCCAAAAGGGACTTGGGGTGGCTCATGAGGCACTACAAGTGTAGTATATAACATAAATAGTATATGAGTATAAAAACAATATCACACAAAAGTTATAAAAACAAGCACTATTAACACATCAAATAAAATAAAAACACATTTTAAAATACAGACCACATTTAGTTAAAACTAGCTGCCTTCAAATCACAACTAAAGTGGCAAGGTGTCAACTTTATATGGGTCCATTTCAGCCTACTCAAGGCCAAAAACCTGCTTAAAAATCCATGTTTTTAGGCTGAACGGGAGGGATCCAGCCTAAAACATCCTCCCCCCCCCCCCACACACACACACAATAAAACCTGATGTTTCCTTACATTTCATTCTCAATGTTACCAGGGTGTTAATGCTTACAAAAGTTATTTGGGGAACAATTACCCCCAGAAACCTCCAACTGGTGCAACGAGTGGCTCTGCAAATGTTTTTCCTCCTGAAATCAAATAGATGTTTGGAAGGATGGGTTTAGCATATTAAAGAAACAGATGATAAATAATTCCCTTACAAAATCTGCAATTCAGAGGAAAGCTTGTGTGTAGAGGGTTTGAATGCCTGGAGCTTGGAGTATCTATTGCAGGTGTCAGATCGAGATTTCAGCAGGGCCATTTGCGTGCCTCATCGTATCCACAGGAGTCTTCTTAGTTGAGTGGTGTTATTTTGATAATAAATAAGTGGAGGCTGCTGACAGTTGTCTTTACAATAATGTAAAGAAAAGAGCTTGAAACATGTCAGCAATGAAGGAGAGGAATCATCCAACAGAGAAGACAGAACAGGCAAAAATTGCATTTGCTGCAAAAAGGAGGGCTCCCCACAGAGAAAGGAGGTGATTTACTGCCCACACTTCCATTTACTTGTACTGAGATTCGGGAAAGATACAGTGCATCATAATTTGTGTGGCATTTTATTTCATTTTATTTTTGCAGTGGATTCTGTAACCCAGTGGGGAAGCCAAAGAACATTACAGATCTCTCCCACAACTCCCACAGGAACATAAAAGAATGGAGATGGAGGTTAAATCCTTAATTTCTGCATTAGCCTCTTCTCTTTAATCACAGAGAAAGAGAGAGAGAGAGCGTGCGCAACAGACACACAGAGAGATGTGCCTGACAATGACTACCCAAATTGTTCCTACTGATAGCAGTGCAGGCTGCATGAGCCATCCTAGCAAGTGGAGGTTTCAAACTGTGATACGTAGTGTTCCGTGGTTTCTGTTCAGATGCTTTATGGCAGGACTTCTTAAACTTTTTCCACTCACAACTTGGCCAAGAATTTTTTACATGGCCCCAGGTACACCAGTATAAAAATAAAATATTTACTGATTTTAAAAAAACCAGCATTTGCAAAGCTTGCTAAACAAGCTGATTTTCTGAATATTTTTTTGTCGTGTCAGGTGAAACTTGAGAAACTGCAAGTCACTTCTGGTGTGAATGAATTGGCCATCTGCAAGGACATTGCCCAGGGGACGCCCAGATATTTTGATGTTTTTACCATCCTTGTGGGAGGCTTCTTGTCATGTATCATGTTTTGCAGTTGATGGTGGTTGGTAGTTGTAGGCCTAGCAGTTGGTGATGGAAGGGTTAATGGTCTTAGTTCTAAAGGGTTGAGTAATCTGTAAGTAAGAGTTCATGGGCAAAAGCAATTAAGGGTGGAGGTATGCAGGAGACGGGTTTCAGCTGGGTGTTTCTGGATATAAGGAGCTAGCCTTGGGACTGATCTTCTGGAGAAAAGTATTTGTTTTATCTTGGTGGTAGATGCTGTTGGTTTTCCCCCAGGTTTGTGGATTTTCGTATCCTGACCGGTCTCCTGAACCTTTGGAATCCTGGAACTTTGAATCTCTGGACTGACTTCTGACTACGGTATAGACTCTTGATCCCTATAGTTGCTCACTGAACTCTTGGTGTTTGACTACTCGACTGAACCTTTTGACTATGGTGTTATCTTGAACCTGCAACAGTGTTTGCTGACAGTTTTATTTTATATTCTGTGGCTGAGTGCTATCTTTATGTTTTATGTTTTGGACTATAAAAACAGCCAGAAAGTAAGTGCTGTTTTAATTAAATTATTTAACACAAACTGGGAGTTCGGTTCATCTCTACCTGAATAAGGCAGAGCCCTGGCAACGTGACACTTCTCTCATGTCCCCGCATAAGGAGCTTGATAGAGGGAGCTCATCCTCAATCTCCCCAGATTCAAACCTGCGACATGCCGGTCTTCAGTCCTGCCAGCACAGGAGTTTAACCTACTGTGCCACCGGGGGCTCCACTTCCGAAGATGCCGGCAACAGACGCAGGTGAAATGTCAAAAGAAAATGCTGCCAGAACATGACCATACAGCCCGGAAACCTCACAACACCCAAGCTGATTTTCCTATTTGTACAGTACAACCGAAGCAATTTTTGTAGAATCCTTCATAAACACTATATGTTATTGCTAACAAACTGGTGTAAATGAGCATTGTTTAGAAACCTTTCACTGTTGCCAATTTTTTGTGACCCTATCATTGAGCTAAGAGGACCCCATTTGGAGTTGGGACCCACAATTTAAGCAACAATAATCCAGGGAAAGACTGTAAAACATCTGCTGATTGAACAGCACTTTGCATGCAAAAGCAGACAAATATACCATATTAGAAAAACAATAACATTACGGTTGTTGACCAGGAGCTATGCACATACTTTGAACTTTGGAAATTGTTGACAAGGTAGTGAATTTTAAGTAGAACATGGAGTAGAAGAATGTGAGGACTGAGAAACACTGCTAAAAGAGAAATTCTGAGGCCCCTTCTACACTGCTATATATTCCAAGGCGCCTTCCACACGGTTGAATAAAATCCCACATTATCTGCTTTGAACTGGAATATATGGCAGTGTGAAATTATGGTTCCCAGGTAGCGCAGCGGGGTAAACTGCTGAGTTGCTGAACTTGCTGACTGAAAGGTTGGCATTTCAAATCCAGGGAGAGGGGAGAGCTCCCACTCTTAGGCCCAGCTTCTGCCAATCTAGCAGTTCAAAAACATGCAAATGTGAGTAGATCAATAGGTACCACTCCGTCGGGAAGGTAACGGCACTCCATGCAGTCATGCTGCCCACATGACCTAGGAGGTGTGTATGGACAACGCTGGCTCTTCGTCTTAGAAATGGAGATGAGTACCACCTCCCAGACTCAAACATGACTAGACTTAATGTCAAGGGGAAACCTTTACCTTTGCTTTACTATTCTGGGTTATATGGCTGTGTCAAAAGGCCCCAGATTATCAAAACAGATAATCCATATTATCTGATTTGAACTGGATTATATGAGTCTACACTGACGAATAGTCCAGTTCAAAGCAGATAATCTGGGTTTTATATGGCACTGTCGAAAGGGCCTGAGAGTGAATGTTAATTCTGATTTTACTGTTGAGGCGCTAATGATTGTTATATTGCTGTTTAATTATTTATGTTACAATTGTTTTTAATTGCCCTATACTTGTCTCGTGATGTTTTGTATTGATGTTGTTCACCGCTTTGAGTCGCCTGAGGGCTGAGAAAAGTGGTATATAAATAAAGTAAATAAATAAATAAATTTCGTAATTAGTGATACTACAGTTGCCTCCTTAACAGTTTGTTTGTTTTTTATCCTGGCCTCATCACACTAGAGAAAAAATCCACTTAAAATCCAGTTTCTGCCTCCTGCAGAATTCTGGGGTTTGTAGTTTAGGGAGAACCCTTTAACAGCCTCACTCACAGAATTCTGCAAGAGGCAGAAACCGGATTTTAAGTGGGTTTTTTCTCTAGTGGCCTCAACTCTGGAACTCACTCCCTAAAGACATCAGACAGGCCCCAACCTTGGCAGTCTTTGGGAGGAGCTTGAAGACGTGGTTGTTCCAGTGTGCCTTCCCGGAATAATGATCCCATACCACTTTGTCCTCCAAAGCACTTTACACATTTTAGATCTGCTCGTATGCCCTTCCACAAACGCCACTATCACCTTTCGTCCATGTCCCAGCATTATTTCCATTTTAACTTTACATTTGGCCTTCCCACTGTTTTTAATTGCATGTTGTCTTATTGATAATGTTGCATATTTTATTGTCTATGTTTTATTTTAATTGCTTGTACTGTTGTTGTTTTGCTTGTATTGTTGTATTCGGCCTTGGCCTCGTGTAAGCCGCACCAAGTCCCTTGGGGAGATGGTAGCGAGGTACAAATAAAGTATTATTATTATTATTATTATTATTATTATTATTATTATTATTATTATACTGTGATGTATACAAAATAAAACAAGAGGGAAAGTGTTCTATGGGCTACAGTAGAGGCATGGGACCCATATGAAGTCTATGCCACACTGCTCACCTTTGAGTTTTTGAAGTACTTGCCTCAAGTTGCAGGGAATGGTGGGAAGTGGCAGTGATGAGGAGATATTGGAAAAATAGATATTTATTGATTGATTTATACATAAAATTATATGTACCTTACAAACACTGAAATGCACAGAAAAATCTCTCTGTGTGTGTAAGAAACCCAAGCTGACAAGCAGGCTACATCTCAGGCACAGCCAAGAGGAAGGGGGGCATGCATTCCAGAAGAGAGATAAGCCTGTTGGAGAAGCCCTTGCTAGGAATAAGGAGCACCTCTGACAGGTCAGTGGGCCCCTTGATCGATGACTGCAAAATGCCTGCTCTTCAGCTAGACACAGAGACATGTTTTTGCATGTAGAAGTTGGAACCTGATATTCTTATGATGCTAGGATGATGTCGGAATGACGATATTGTATGAAATTGTATGAAGATGTATGTTCTTTGTTTCACTCTAATTGGAGACTATAAAAGGGCAGTTCGCACCTTGATCGGGCACTCTGGTTTTACTTTTGGGACATGAGTCCACACCAGAGTCGCCAGCTGGAAATAAAGCCGTACCTTTTCTGATCTCCAGAAAGGATGTCTCTTGGTAATTATCTCTCCCTTCCTCAAAACCTATTTCCCTGCCATTTCAGCAGCCCCTTTGGCCATTCCTCCTGAGTACATCAGATTTTCCCCTTCAGTTGGATGCCTACACCACGTGTTCTATGCCAGTCTTCTGGATGTCTCTAGGTGGTGGAAGGTGTCATCTCATCATCAGGAATTCAGAAAGGCCACAAGGCTGCAACAACTCCTGGACCAATGTTGGTCTCTGCAAAGCTTCTTTAATCAACAAGAGTATCTAGTATGGCTGCCTTACATGTGCTTGTTAGAAAAAAAAACATCTGCTTTAGAAGGGAGGGGAAGGAAAAACAGCAGGTTTCTTGACTCTAGACCATTTTGCTCCTCCACCATGTGGTTTAGCAAAGAGATCAATTCATTTACCCAGGGCTATATTTTCCCCTTCCCAGCCCCATCTCTTCCTCCACCTCCAAATTAAAGATGTAGCAGAGAGATTGTTTTTAATCTGTTGCCTTGGAGTTTCATTCTGTGCTTCCTGGTTCTTGGGTTATTATGTGAAAGAATAAATGGCAGTAACTATTTACTTTCAGTGTGTCTTTCATTATATTAGACACCTTTGCCCTTTCTGTCTAAACTAAACAGTGACTCTCCTGGTCCCTCGCCGGCCCTTTTAATTGCAATTACCCACCTCAGTGCCTTGCCATATTTTCATGTTTTTTTGACGGAAACCTTTTCAGTTCAAAAGGAAGGAGAATAAATAAATGGCAGCTCCCAGATCCGAGTGGGTGGCTCTGAGCTGGAGTGGGGTGTAATGTTAAACCTCTCAAGAGCTTCATTTAGTATCAAGGCTGATACAGGTCACGGCTGCATAATGAGCTTTATTGGTGAGAGCAACAAATGAGCTATAGTTGAGGAAAGCAATATGACTCTTTTGGCTGATAGATTCCCAGCCTCCACTTACCGCAGATTGGCAAAGCAAACCCACTAACAACAACTCTCACCCAAACAACAAATCTTCCTGTTGTCCTGATCTGGCAGGGACATTAATCCTCTGTCATCTCATGTTTCATCTGCTTTGGAAATGCCTCGGTTTTGTTCTCCTACTACTACTTTCAGGGGCGGCTCATCCATTACACGAGTAAGCGGTCACAGAACACTTTTTTGCCAGGGGCGCAGAGGCGCCTCTGTAAATGTCCCTCGACCGCCACTTGAGGAGCGCCCCCTCAGCTCACAACAGCCCTAGCAGTCCAGGGGGAGCCTCGGCTTTCTTGCCTCGCTGCTGGGCGATCCTCTTCCCAAAGGGGCCGAGCCCTTGAGCCTCACCTAGCCCCTCTCGTTCCTGCTCCACCTGGCCACCGGGTGCGCGAGCAGAGCCGGTGCTCAATCGTTCTCTGCATTCGATCCCTTCCCCATGACCGGCTCCCTTTCCCGATCCTCCAGTGCTCCACCCGCCTCCTCTCCTCTCCCCAATACGCGGGTGGGCCAAGGGGCGGAGCCACCGCACCTGGCCCGCTTCGGGTCCAGAGACGTGTTTGAAGACCCCAGCCTGCGCACCAAAAGTCGCCTCTTCTCCTGACTTTCTCTTCAGCCATTGGGACCGAGAGAGAGAGAGAGAGAGAGAGAGAGCCCCTCCGGATGGATGTATCTTCCACCTCCGCTTCCTCCTTTGTTTTTGCACCTACTTTCAGGAAAGGTGGGCATCACCACCTCTGTCTCTCTCTCTTGGTCCCAATGGCTGAGGAGAAAGTCAGGAGAAGAGGTGACTTTTGGTGCACACGCCAGGGTCTTCAGGCACGCCTCCGGACCCAAAGCAGGCCAGGCAAGGGAGCAAGTGCGGCAACTGTAGTTACTGGGATGTATAGTTCACCTACAATCAAAGAGCATTCTGAACTCCACCAATGATGGAATTGAACCAAATATGGCACACAGAACTCCCACGATGAACAGAAAATATATATCAATGATTGCTTGGGGGGGCAGGCGCCAAAATACTTTTTGCTTACCGTTGAAAATTACCTAGGGCCGCCTCTGACTACTTTCCATCTTTGTTCTTGGCTTATTTTAATTGTTCAAACTGATTTCAAAATGCAGAGGTAGATTCTACAGGTAGTAATTTCATCAAAGAGAAAAGCGGGGAGGTAAATTTCCTCTTCCCAGTCGGCTCAGGCAAAAGCAACCTGCAGCAACCTTTCCCGCGTTTTATTTATTTATTTATTTATTTAGAGCATTTGTATTCTGTCCTTCTCAACCCCCGAAGGGGGACTCAGGACGGCTTGCAATTGGCAGTCATGAGATGCTGACAAAGAAACAGAGCACAACAATTAACATGAACAAATCAGCAGCTATAAAATATATTTAAAAGGCAATAAAATACATTAAAAATATTAGCCCTTAAAATATTAACACAACCAAGTCTGAGTCTGCAAATCTAAATCATAGTTCAGTCCAAGGTCTCTTAATTAACAATTCTTACAAGTCATTACAGATGTTGCTCAGTCAGCTGCCCGAATGCTTGGTCCCAAAGCCAAGGCTTCCTGAAAGAAAGAAGAGAAGAAGTCGCCTTGATTTCACTGGGGAGTGCATTCCACAGATGGGGGACCACCACTGAGGAGGCCCTGTCTCTTGTCCCCGCCAATTGCGCTTGCAAGGGTGGCGGGATCAAGAGAAAGACCTCCCTCGACAATCATAAACTCTAAAGTGGGTCATAGAGGACGATACTTTCAGACAAGTAAACTGGGCTGGAACCATATAGGGCTTTATAGGTCAAAACCAGCACTTTGAATTGTGCTCAGAACTGGACTGGCAGCCAGTGGAACTGACAAAGCTGGGGGTGGTATGCTCCCTGTAAGTCGCTCCGGTGAGAAATCTGGCTACCAACCATTGGTTTAGTTGGAGTTTCCGAACAGTCTTCAAAGGCAACCCCACATAGAGTGCGTTGCAATAATCTATACTGGATGTAACACACTCAACATGGCGTTGCTTTTGAAGATTGTTCGGAAACTCCAACTAGTCCAACAGTCGCAGCCAGATTACTCAGGTTATATGTTATTCCTCATTAATAACTTTCTTGCACTCGAACACACTCTGATCTCACTTGGCGACATATCTTCCACTTTTCACCTATGAAATGTTGGTCGACATGATCACATAGATTCCAGTAGCAGGATCACTAGATACTTTAACTAGGGACATGCAATGCTTAGTAGGGTCTGCTCCCTTGGATCATAACCAAACCAGGTTCAAGGGTATACTGAGGTAAATTTATTGGTAATAGAAACTCAAATAATATTAAGTACAAACAGATTTTTTAAAGGTGCAGCAACAGAAACAAAAGCAAAGCAAATATTCTCATGTCCATTCAGCTGAATATAGATGTTATTTGTTCAGTCACTTCCGACTCTTTGTGACCGTGTGGACCAGCTCACGCCAGAACTTCCTGTCAGCCGTGGCCACTCCCAGCTCCTTCAAGGTCAAGCCAGTCACTTCAAGGATACCATCCATCCATCTTGCCCTTGGTCAGCCCCTCTTCCTTTTCCCCCAGCATCATTATCTTCTCCAAGCTTCCCTGTGGCTAAAGTACTTCATCTCTGGCTCTAATATCCTTCCCTCCAGTGAGCAGTCACACATTATTTCCTGGTGTATGGACTGGTTGGATCTTCTCACGGTCCAAGGCACTCTCAGAATTTTTCTCCAACACCACAGCTCAAAAGCGTCTATCTTCCTTCTCTCAGCCTTCCTTAAGGTCCAGCCCTTGCTGACAAGGTCCTTAACATGTTGAGGTCCTTAAAACAGAGTCAAGAAAGACTTGGAAGGGCAGCTATGAAGAAACTAAACAAGATCCTGAAGTGTGAGGATATATAAGTCAGTACTAAAGTTAGGATTGTCTATATGGCATTGTATTTTCAGTTTCTAAGGATGTTTAAGGAAGGAAAACAATTTATTTGAAATGTGGTGCGAAGAAGAGTTCTATGGCTACTGTATACTGCTAAAAAGACAAATAAATGGGGCCTAGGGCAAATCAAACCGAATTCTCCCTAGAAGCCAAGTTGACCAAACTGAGACCATCATGAGAAGACACTGCTCACTAGAAAAGGCAATAATACTTGGTAACATATCAGGCAGTAGGAAAAGAGGAAGACTACATTTCAGGTGACTTAGGAAGCCATGACTAATTCAGCAAGACCTTAGCAGGGTGTTGATGACAGAATGACTTGGAGATCTCTCATTCATGAAGTCACTATAAGTTGTACTCAACTTGACAGTGGTTAACAACAACAGATCAGTATATGTATGTTTATGCATCTATAATTGCCAACAGTGGAGAATCTTTTATCCACCAGTCCCTCAAAAGTTCATGGCCTAATACAGTGTTTCTCAACCTGGGGGTCGGGACCCCTGAGGGGGGTCCTGAGGTGATGTCATAGGGGTCACCAAAGACCATCAGAAAACACAATATTTTCTGTTGGTCCTGGGGGTTCTATGTGGAAAGTTTGGCCCAATTCTATCGTTGGTAGGGTTCAGAATGCTCTTTGATTGTAGATGAACTATAAATCCCAGCAACTACAACTCCCAAATGTCAAGATCTATTTTCCCCAAACTCCACCAGTGTTCACATTTGGGCATATTGAGTATCCGTGCCAAGTTTGGTCCAGGTACATAATTGTTTGAGTGCAGAGTGCTCTCTGGATGTAGATGAACTACAACTCCAGAACCCAAGGTCAAGGCCCACCAAACCCTTCCAGTTTTTCCTGTTGGTCATGGGTGTTCTGTGTGCCAAGATTGATTCAACTCCGTTGGTGGAGTTCAGGATGCTCTTTGATTGTAGGTGAACTATAAATCCCTGCAACTACAACTTCCAAATGTCAAGGTCTATTTTCCCCAAACTCCACTTGTGTTCACATTTGGGCATATTGAGTATCCGTGCCAAGTTTGGTCCAGATACATCATTGTTTGAGTCCAGAGTGCTCTCTGGATGTAGGTGAACTACAACTCTTGAACTCAAGGTCAATGCTCACCAAACCCTTCCAGTATTTTCTCTTGGTCATGGGAGTTCTGTATGCCAAGTTTGGTTCAATTTCATTGTTGGTGGAGTTCAGAATGCTCTTTGATTGTAGGTGAACTATACATCCAAGTAACTACAACTCCCGAGTGACAAAATTACCCCCCAACCCCTCCAATATTCAAATTTGGGTGTATCGGGTATTTGTGCCAAACAGTGAATGAGAATACATCCCTGTATATCAGATATTTACATGACGATTCAGAACAGTAGCAAAATTACAGTTATGAAGTAGCAATGAAAACAATTGTATGGCTGGGGGGTCACCACAACATAAGGAACTGGATTAAGGGGTCGTGACATTAGGAAGGTTGAGAACCTCTGGCCTAATAGGTATATTAGTCTTTATAATACTAAGAAGCCAAAACATTACTTTGCATGTACTCTGATATAATAAGCATATTAAAAACATAATTATAGATCAAGTCCTTGGTCACATGAAGCCCTCGAAGTAGAGGAAGCCATAAATGCCAAATGATCCCTTTTATTTAACAGGCAGGTGTTGCTAAACCTATCCAACAGTTGGCTCTGAGCAGGGAGTGCTTCATTTGTTTCCCAAAAATCAACAGTGCAACATTTGCGATGGCTACCCACCAACAAAATCAGTGCCAGAGAAGAGAACCCAGAGTACTTCATCTGCTTCTGTGCCTTAGAACAAAGTGTTACGGGAAGAAGAGACTGTGCACATGCACACACAAATCATACCCATGCGATCAATGCGTGTGGAGGTTGTATTATGATCATTCCTGCCATCTGTGCCTGTATCTCTATAATCAGAACTCAGAGTTCTAGCGACAAAGAGATTTCGTTTGTGAATGCTACTGCTAACTATTACACTGCCTAACCCACCCCCCACCCCCCACCCCAAAATCTCGGTGCCTTGGTTTTTAGGCCTGTTCCTGGCAAGGCTGTAGCCAGGGGTAGGGATTAGGGGTTCAATCCCCCCCACAAATTCAGATTTTAAAAAAACTGGTTTAGTAATAAATTTTAACTGTTTAACAAAATGCCCATGCTAAGTCTATGTGAAGCAAACATTACATTAATTTAATTAGCTCTATATAAAATATGTTATGGAACTACTCTTCATGAGTCACTATTTTTTTTCAACCCCCCCCCCCCCCCCCAGCCAACTTGTTTTTTTGCTATAGCACTGGTTCCTGGAGTTATTTGGAGCACTGATTCAGAAAATTGCATTGTATAGATCACACCAGGTCTAGTTTCTTAGGCGAGCAGATGAAGACTAGTATATGGCACATGCTCTGTATCTCAAGGGCTAGAGCTGATAGGGGTAAACTGGTGCCATTCTTTGAATCAGCAGACCCAATATACCCAGAAACAAGGCTAACATTTGAGGTGACAAAATGTATGTTGGCTCATGATTTAAGCAATAAAGCTATGGTTGATCCTGGTACCTTTCGAGTACAGCACTGGTCACCCTATCCAGTTTTATCCCAGATGATTATAGTAAATAATACTAAGTCAACCGACACCGAAATACAACACCACCTGAGCTCTGCGAGTGTAGCATTTTTCCAAATGAAGCAGAGAGTGTTTGAGGACTGGGAAATGCATAGGAATACTAAGGTGCTTGTTTACAAAGCTATTGTCCTCTCAACCCTGCTATATGCCTGCGAAACGTGGACTATCTACAGACGTCACATGCAACTCCTGGAAAGATTTCATCAGCGCTGCCTCTGGAAAATCCTGCAAATCTCTTGGGGAGACAGGCGGACAAACGTCAGCATGCTGGAAGAAGCAAAGACCACCAGCATTGAAGCGATGGTCCTCCACCATCAACTCCGCTGGACCGGCCACGTTGTCTGGATGCCCGACCACCCTCTCCCAAAGCAGTTGCTCTACTCCGAACTCTGGAATGGAAAACGGAATGTTGGTGGGCAGGAAAAGAGATTTAAAGGTGGGCTCAAAGCCAACCTCAAAAACTCTGGCATAGACACTGAGAACTGGGAAGCCCTGGCCCTTGAGCGCTCCAGCTGGAAGTCAGCTGTGGCCAGCAGTGTTGCAGAATTTGGAGAAGCACGAATGGAAGGTGAAAGAGAGAAACGGCCAAGAGGAGCCAACCCCGACCGAAACTGCCTTCCACCTGGAAACCAATGCCCTCACTGCAGAAGAAGATGTAGATCAAGAATAGGGCTCCACAGTCACCTACGGACCCACCACCAGGACACTGAACTTGGAGGACCATCATCCTCGGACTACGAGAGATCGCCTAAGTAAGTAAGTAAGTAAGTAAGTAATTAGGTTAGAACTGGAATGCTGTCTGGAGATGATGAGAGTTATACTCCAACATATGTGTGAATGGTACCAGGTTGTTGGGAATATGAGCTATGTGCATTTCTAGTGGTGCTTGAACTGAAAGGCTATCTAGAGGTTTTATAATGATTGGTATCATGATCTTATAGCCCACTACTCAGGAAGTGCAATTCTTTCCCTTCATATTGCATGTTATTCCAACTACAATTTGCTAAAATTAATTGAATACATTTCTCTGGGATTGCAATCCAATGCACCTGAGATCCCTGGTTTGGCACAGTCCAGAGGAGTATCCATACTACACAATTACCATGGCTTCATCCTTTTGAATCCTGGAATTTTTAGTTTGGGGAGGGCCTTAGAATTCTCTGCTAGAAGGTTCTAGTGCTGTATTTTAGTGGAGTGCCTCACCAATCTAGAAATCCCAGGATTCCATAGGATGGATCCAATAAGATATCAAAGTACTATAACTGTGCAATATTGATACACTCTGGAATTGACAACACTGTGTGAAATAGAAAAATAGGATAGTCTAGAACTTTTTCATATGTTGCTTTTTCATTTATTATGAACCCTCTCCTGGCCCCTGTACACACTGCCCTTTAAATCCAAGTGTTTGTGGATAAAAATCAAAAAGTTATAGGAGAAATTAGCAGCTTTTATAACTCTATAAAAATTTGATTCAATGGGAAAGCAGGGATGTTCATTTTTTTGTGCTTAACCAGTTCCTGATATAGTAAGAAAGTGTAAAAGAAAGCCACAGTATGTCAAACAGTCAAAAACTATCCAAGCAGAAATATTCCAGCTGAGAAATTGTTAAGAATGCCCGACCAAACAGCTGTGGGGCATTTTTTAAAAAAGAATTATTAGCATCTTACGATATATGAATTTTTCCAAGCCATCGCAAATGGATAATTCTGAAACAGGAGAAAAATAGACCCTTTGCCACCTACTTTCACATTGTAAATTATACAACAAAAGTAAGTTTTCTGATAAATTTTCAGGGTATTAGCATGTGCAGAAGCAATTCAAAGAGCTGCTTACAACCTTCTCAGGAGACTTCTATGTTTTCATTATTCTAACATGTATCCTTGAAGCCTGCTAATTAACCAAAGTGCCTCCAAAGATTCAAAGGCTGCACCAAAGAGGGGCACAAATCTTCACTAATTCATCCTTTTTTGTGATCTTTGTTTCTTTTTGATGTTGTGTTGTAATTCTAACTCATTAGTAGTGTAACTCTTCAATAAGTGCTGATAATATTTTCAGATTCATCACCCTGGAGAATCGCTCCCATAGGTATCTTTGTACACTGTCATGGTAAAGCTGTGCTTTAGGATTTCCCAGTGGACTAGATGCTTGGGGTGATGGTCATTGGCTAATCACATGTGGCCCTTTCATCTCAAGACACAGTGAAGACATCTGCCCTTGCGCTATGCTACTCTGCTGCTGAGTATGCATGCCCAGTGTGGAACACATCTCACCACGCTAAAACAGTGGATGTGGCTCTTAATGAGACATACCACATTATCACAGGGTGTCTGCGCCCTACACCACTGGAGAAATTACACTGTTTAGCCGGCATTGCACCACCTGACATCTGCCGGGAAGTAGCAGCCAATATTGAAAGGACCAAGGCAGTGACATCCGCAGCTCATCCCTTGTTTGGGTATCAGCCAGCACGTCAACGACTTAAATCAAGAAATAGTTTTCTAAGATCTACAGAGACACTCGCTGGAACACCCCAGCAAGCGAGAGTCCAAAAGTGGCAGGCTCAAACCCAGAACCTCAATCAATGGCTGATATCAAATGAGAGACTCCCCTCTGGGCACACAGAAAACTGGGCGACTTGGAAGGTGCTGAACAGACTGCGCTCTGGCACCACGAGATGCAGAGCCAACCTCAAGAAATGGGGCCACAAAGTGGAATCCACAACATGCGAGTGTGGAGAAGAGCAAACCACTGACCACCTGCTGCAATGCAACCTGAGCCCTGCTACATGCACGATGGAGGACCTCCTTGCGGCAATACCAGAGGCACTCCAAATGGCCAGTTACTGGTCAAAGGACATTTAATCAACTACCAAGCTTGCAAATTCTGTGTTTTGTCTGTCTGTCTGTTTGTTTTTGTTAAAAATGTAATACAAATGTCTGCTTGCTGATTACACGATAAATGAAATCTCACGCAGCATAGGTGGCTATAAGGTTTTGAAGGAGACAGCCATGCGCTTCCTAAACCAATCCGCTGTCATCTGTTATGGGAAGGAAACTGGTCCATTGACAGTACAGAATATGGATTCAACTAGTGATGTGTGGGAGCTTTTATGTCCTAGGGGCAGTAACCTGTGCTGGATTTTGGTCCAAACTTTAACGAACTTTGCAAAATTTGTTGTTATAATGTTCCCTGTAGTTGATGTTGACTTATGATGTTCCTGTCACAGGGTTTTCTTGGTAGGATTTATTAGAGGAAGGTTGTTGTTGCCTTCCTGTTAGAATGACAAAGTGTGATTTATCTTCCATGGTTAAGTGGTGATTAGAAATCTGGTCTTCCAGAGCTTTGGTCCAACATTCAAATCATTATACTAACATTTAGGAAACACTGTATGAACACCAAGTACTAAGTAGCTGCACATAATAACATCCTGCAGAAACTTACTGGTAGTGTATGGGGTACAGACCCAAAAATTAATAGGAACATCAGCTATGGCCTTTTCTTACTCAACTGCTGGATATGCCTGCCCTGTTTGCCACAAGCCTGCCCAACAGTTGCTATCCACATCCATGCCCTGCTCACCCACCAGCTCAATAGATATCTTGAGCGATGATTAATCGATTTGCCCCAAAGAAATTGGAAATTATTGTTTCTGTTTGATGTTTTGTCTTATGTCTGTTATAACATGCTGTGCTTTTTATTTAATTTTAGTTTGTTAAGTTATAATTCGTATTTATATGTTGGGTTGTATAAATTTTGTTAATATGGATGTATTGTTGTTGTATTCGGGCATTGAGTGTTTGCCTCTTATGTTTGGAATCCGCCCTGAATCCCTTTGGGGAGATAGAGCAGAATATAAATAAATTGTTGTTATTATTATTATTATTATTATTATTATTATTATGCAAAGCAGGTGAATATAGCACTGAATGAAACATGCAGAATAATCATAGGATGGTTCAAATCTACACCTGTTGATAGACTCTATAAGCTAGCTGGCATTACCCCTCCTTGATGTGCAACAGGAAGTTGCTGCCAACTATGAGAAAAATAAGGTTGAACACTATGAAAGCTACCCACTGTATGGCTATCAGCCTCCTCCCAATAGACTTAAATCAAGGAAAAGATTCATGAGAACCACCCCTCCTCTTAATGTTCTCCCAGCAACAACAAGAGTATCCCTCTGGGCAGCTAAACCAGGAAATCCCAAACGGATGCCCCCCTCCCCCACGAGGTCCTGCCTCCAGGGGCAAACCAAGAATGGTCAACTCAGAAGTCCCTGAACAAACTCAGAAGTGGTGTTGGGAGATCAAAAGACAGCCTGGCTAAATAGCACTACCTAGAAGAACCCCCTACCTTGTGCAACTATGGAGCAGAACAAACAACTCAACATCTGTATGCCTGCCTACAATGCCCTGCCTCATGCACAGAGGAAGAACTGTTTAAAGTTACAGACAATGTGGTCACTATTATCCGTTTTTGGTCTAAAATTATTTAGGTGCTTGTGTTCCCTCTATTTTATCAGTTTTATATTTGTTTATTTATGCAATGCTTTCAACACGAAATAAAAAATAATCATTATACCATTATGGTCCACCATCACCCTTTGGATTGTACTGAATCCACAATATTTTGAAACGTTCATTTAAAATTTAGACTAAAATATGGAGTAATTTGGGTGCTTAGAGGCCATATGGGACCCCTCCACTTATAGAATCATAGAATCAAAGAGTTGGAAGAGACCTCATGGGCCATCCAGTCCAACCCCCTGCCAAGAAACAGGAATGTTGCATTTAAATCACCCCTGACAGATGGCCATCCAGCCTCTGTTTAAAAGCCTCCAAAGAAGGAGCCTCCACCACACTCCGGGGCAGAGAGTTCCACCGCTAAACGGCTCTCACAGTCAGGAAGTTCTTCCTCATGTTGAGATGGAATTTCCTTTCTTGTAGTTTGAAGCCATTGTTCCGCGTCCTAGTCTCCAAGGAAGCAGAAAACAAGTTTGCTCCCTCCTCCCTGTGGCTTCTTCTCACATATTTATACATGGCTATCACATCTCCTCTCAGCCTTCTCTTCTTCAGGCTAAACATGCCCAGTTCCTTAAGCCGCTCCTCATAGGGCTTGTTCTCCAGACCCTTGATCATTTTAGTCGCCCTCCTCTGGTCACATTCCAGCTTGTCAATATCTCTCTTGAATTGTGGTGCCCAGAATTGGACACAATATTCCAGGTGTGGTCTAACCAAAGCGGAATAGAGGGGTAGCATTACTTCCTAGATCTAGACACTATGCTCTGATTTATGCAGGGCAAAATCCCATTGGCTTTTTTTGCTGCAACATCACATTGTTGGCTCATGTTTAACTTGTTGTCCACGAGGACTCCAAGATCTTTTTCACACTTCCATTTCCATCTTTCAGTTAGAAGAAACTATGCAATTATCCAAGCTAAAGGCTGGTCCAAGATATGGACCTACTGCATGGATTAACGATGGCACACTTTCCTGTTCCATGCACAAAAGTGACTTGAATTGGCAGTTGAATCTATAGTCAGCACTGGCAATGGGACCGGATACTCTGCTATTCTTCAAGGGAGTTCTCTCTTCTCCAAGATCTTGCCAACTCTTCTCCACGAGTAGTTACTACTTGAAGTGAGATGTTGCCCCATTTTGTAAGGTCATTCCTGCCAAAATAACATTTATTATTGTTGTCCAAAGAGCAGTGTGGAAGGACAGTGCCTACAACCTTGAGGTAAGATGTCTATCAGAGCAACCATTGCGTTTTCTGCTTTGTTTATTTACATAGCATGCATGGAAATTTCCTCTGCAGCCAATGCACCTTCCTCACACTCCAACACTTGTAGCATTTTCCCCCAGGAAAAAAAAATGCCAGAAATGAGGAGGACCAAAAGGGAAAGTGCCTGAGATGATGTGGGAAACAGGAGAGGTATGTCTTGTTTTCTCACTGATGTGCTCCTTGTGATTTTAAATTAGACACTCACTGTTTTAAATGTGACAGCTAGTCTGGTATGTCAAATTAAATTGTAACACTTCCTGGGGGGAAAACTCCACTTTTTTCTTGTTTACCTTCATCTGATGACTTTTATAAGTCATCTCCTCATCCAAATAATCAGCACTGCTATACTGCTATTCCTGTATAAAATCATAGCAGAATGTCCTTTTATGCTGGAAGACTGGCAAATCTAATTGCTGTAGACTCGGTATTTTTCTAAAATGCATATGTCTTGATATCACTCAGATTATTGATGTACATACACATACACACATGCCAATAATTCTTGACTGAATAACAGCATTGGCATAGCTGAAATCAAGAAAGCCAACTTCCACATGCAGTAAACAGCTCATTTCACCTCAGCTGTTCCTCCTGCATATCCTTTGCAAAAGGACTAACAAAAATGTATCTCTAATGATGTGCGGGGTATCTTTCCCACCACCAAATGTCCATAAACCATTACACAATGTGGGAGCCCCTGGTGGTGCAGTGGGTTAAACCCTTGTGCCGGCAGGACTGAAGACCGACAGGTCGCAGGTTCGAATCTGGGGAGAGCGGGGATGAGTTCCCTCTGTCAGCACCGGCTCCCAGTACGAGGACACGAGAGAAGCCTTCCACAAGGATGGTAAAAACATCAAAAACATCATCCGGGCATCCCCTGGGCAACGTCCTTGCAGATGGCCCATTCTCTCACACCAGAAACGACTTGCAGTTTCTCAAGTCACTCCTGACATGAAAAAAGTGGCTTATAAGTAAGAGTGCAAATTTTTCGTGAAGTTTCATCTCTTCTAATGAACCATCCTTAAGCTGTCTATTATTATCTGTTGTACAATTTGTTCCTACTGTCATAAGATCATATGTGGAAATAAAAGCCCTGCATGTTCATTCAAGCAGTTTGCTCCATGGTGCATATTTCTCGAAGCATTACTTATGTAGCTGATTGTGCCTAGGTAGATGCCAGTGATCAGAATTATTTTTCATGGAATACAGTCTGGCCATTTAGCATTTTTGAGAGATGATTTATTTCTATGGTGACATTAAGCACATGCATAAAAACCTCCTGCTGAAATCAGTGGCATTAAAAACTGTTTAAGGCTGGTGAGGCCCATACCTCCACCTCTCAGAAATACAGTTGTTAACTGAGGTGTATTGTATTCAGAGACATGATGCTAATGTAAACTGGCCGATCTTTTCATTACACATGTGCACTAGACCTTGGAGACACTGCCCTTTGGGTAACAGCTCCCAGAATTTTCTAGAGCACATCGTCAGTGGCCACAAGGGGTTGTGGGTGAGCTGAGTGATTTCAGCTCTGCTAAAATCTTGGGTTCGGGGCCTGAAGTGCCATCTCCCAAAGGATTGAATGAGATACAGATGAGGTGAAGGCAAAATCAGAGGTACTTATTCTCCTTGGGCAAAGAGGATGTCGGCAGCATCTGTGCTCCAAAGCCTGACATACCGTAATTTCGAACATACATATTTATTTATAACACTTTGACAGTTACTCAAAACAAAAGCATGTTGTTACACTGGCTTCTGATTAGTCCAAATTGGGATCAGCTAGGATCCGTTTTCTGATAGGAGCCTCATCTTTCTCTGTTGCTGATTGGTTCTGTCATGGCAGAAAATTTAATAAACTGTTATTGGATTATTTTGTAGGCTTGTGTCCTTTTATTGATCCACTCAGCAGAAGGGTATGAGCAGAAAGAAATGTAGTGAGGCAAGAGGGCAACTAAAATGATTCAGGGTCTGGAGAACAAGCCCTATGAGGAGTGGCTTAAAGAGCTGGGCATGTTTAGCCCAAAAAAGTTAAGGCTGAGAGGAGACGTGATAGCCATATATAAATATGCGAGAGGAAGTCATAGGGAGGAGGGAGTAAGCTTATTTTCTGCCGTCCTAGAGACTAGGATGCAGAACAATGGCTTGAAACTACAAGAAAAGAGATTCCATCGGAACATTAGGAAGAACTTCCTGTCTGTGAGAACTGTTCAACTCTCTGCCCTGGAGTGTGGTGAAGGCTCCTTCTTTGGAAGCGTTTAAACAGAGGTTGGATGGCCATCTGTCAGGGGTGCTTTGAATGTGATTTTCCTGCTTCTTGGCAGGGGGTTGGACTGGATGGCCCATGAGGTCTCTTCCACCTCTATGATTCTAAGAGGTAATGGGCTGAAATGGATTTTGATTTCTCTGCTGTGGTCAATACAATGCATAACAGTCACCCAAAAGGGGGTGCTCAGGGTGTTGATTCAGCAACTTTCCCAGGAATGGAATCAGATCATATCAGATAAATCCAATGGCTCTCTTCTAAGACCATTATGTGTTCTCAGGGTATTCTGAAGGGATTATGCAAACAAACATGTGGCCATCCCCTGAGATCTGAGGTGTGTATGGTGCTTGTGCAACATTTTAGGGGAGGGGGGGAAAGTGAATGGAAAATAGGAATATGGTCAATATGGGCTCCCCTATCAATCCCTATGGTGCTGCAGATTCTGGGGTTCATCCTTTTTGGGGTCTGGGTTATGATAACAGATGTTGTGGTCCACAAAGTAACACAAGCTCCAGGGGCGGCTCAACCCATTACACAAAGTAAGCATTTGCAGTATAGTTGATTTTGCCCAGGGGCACTCTTGAGGCACTCTTGGGAGAAAATAGATCTTGGCATATGTGAGTTGTAGTTACTGGGATGTATAGTTCACCTACAATCAAAGAGCATTCTGAACTCCACCAATGATGGAATTGAACCAAATATGGCACACAGAACTCCCACGATGAACAGAAAATATATATCAGTGCTTGGTTTTGGGGGGAGGGGGCGCGCAAAATACTGTTTGCTTACCGTTGAAAATTACCTGATGAGCTCCCATGTATCTTTATCCTTTGTAATGCCAGGTACAACCAAAAAGCTTACTGGATTGGCAAGCACAGAAACACACCGCTTTCCCACTCTCTAATCAACATGAAACATTTGAGAACATAATTAAATCTCACCTGCTCTTTCCTATAGCTTTTCCTCCTGACCCTGGCACAGTGGTAATGTAATCAAATGAAACAGGCAAGAAAAGATAATCATTTAGAGGCAATTAGTGGGTTTAGACATGAAAAATAATAGGAAGGATGGAACTGTGAGACTGGAGTTGAAACTCAAGATAATAAAATACCCAGTGCAGCAGCTAATCATCCAATGCACAGAACAATTAGGTGAATTTTCAACTAAGAAAGAAAAAAAAGAGTGTTGGCAAAAGTATAATAGAAAAAGTGATTGGGGGCCCTTGCTTGCTTTCCTGGGCAACTTCCCAACAGACATAAGAAAAAAGGAAGTTCTTATTTCTTCTGTTGGTCAGAGGGGAGAGGAATATCCATGGAGGAAAAGCATTGAATGGGTTTTCTTAAGAGTGCAAGTTAGATGAGTGCATTGCAACAACAACAAAATCAAAGGTGTATATTCTAAATGAATTTTTTTTAAAAAAAAAAAGTTTGAGTTCATTAAATAACAAAATTAATTTTAATAAAATTATTGTGATAAATACTAAATTGGCCAGGATAAACATCATTCTCTCTGAGCAGTTAGATAGAATTTTGTCTCAACATTTTCTCCTTTAACACCATAAATAAAAGAGCTACACGGTTACTTATTTACAATCTGGAAACGAATGATTTTGTAAAGTCCCTTCCATTCCTAGATATTTTGATCTGGAACAATTTATTTATTTATTTCACAGTTTTCTATACCGAGCTACAAACCTCATTGAGGGACTCAGCCCGGTTTCCAGCCATAAAAACATATACACTCATTAAAATATCATATATCACAATTACAAAAACAACTTTAAAAACACTATATATAAAACTACAGTGGTCAGTCGTCCTATTAAGATGGATCTACATCAACTTCCATCCAGGGTCCTATGGTGTTGTCTCAACACTGTTTTGCAGACCCAAAGGGATATCTGAAAGCCTCACCTCCTATTTTTGGTATATTTCATGTAACTTCTTGTAGTTATTACTTATTTATATCCTGCCTTATGAATAAATATGTCACAGCAAGGAACAAGTAATTAAGAAACAAATGCTGTTTGACATCAGATCTTTTTGTATTATGTGTCAAAGTAATGGTTTGATCACTGTCTTAGACACTGGATGAGCTATTGAATGTTAATTTGTATAAGTAAAACATAGCTCTTGGGGGCAACCAATGGTGTAATTCAAACTTCTCCAACCAGGAGTCTTCCTGGTGTATTGGGCTAGAACACTCATCAGCCCCTGCCTGTATTACTGTTAAAAATGGCTGGTTTGGTAGTTTTGCTTATTTATTTATTTAGGATATTTGTACCCCGCCCTTCTCAACCCTCTGGGGGAGAATCAGGGCAGCTTCCAGCCGGCAACAATTCGATGCCTCCGTGTACACATAATAAAATACATAGCAGAACCAATAATTATATATAGTTAAAAACATTAAGTCAATACAATTAAAATCTACTAAAATATACCAGTCTGGTGGCTATTATCTAGCCGAATTCTGTAGTTAGAGACTCCATCAAGCTTGTCCATAGTCCATCACCATGGCAATTGCCATCATTGTCATTGTCATACTCCGCATAGTTACCCAAAGGCCTGGTCCCACTTCCACATTTGTAACTTCTTTCTAAAGGAGAGGAGGGATGAAGATAAGCTAATTTTCCCGGGGAGCGAATTCCACAGGCGGGGGGGGGGGGGGGCACCACCGAGAAGGCCCTGTCCCTCATCCCCACCAAGCGTGTTTGTGACAGAGACGGGGCTGAGAGCAGGGCCTCCTCAGAAGATGTTAAACTCCTAGGTGTGACATAGTAGGAGATATGTTCGGACAGGTACACTGGGCCGGAACCATATAGGGTTTTATAGATCAAAACCAGCACTTTGAATTGTGCTCGGAACTGGATCAGCAGCCAGTGGAGCTGACATAGCAGTGGGGTGGTACACTCCCTATATGAAGCTCCAGTGAGTAGTCTAGCTGCCGCCCGTCGGACTAGTTGAAGTTTCCGACCAGTCTTCAAAGGCAACCCCACGTAGAGCGCATTGCAGTAATCTATTCGGGATGTAACAAGAGTGTGGACCACTGTGGCCAGATCAGGCTTCCCAAGGTATGGGCGCAGCTGGCGCACAAGTTTTAATTGTGCAAAAGTCCTCCCAGCCACCACCGAGACCTGGGGTTCCAGGGTCAGCATTTTCCTTTTAGTGGCGTGGGAAATCCACTGTCTGTTAGGCTTGTGCAATCCAGGTAAACTGCCATCTGTTTCAGTGAGGGTCCCGATCCATTTTTCAGGAGCCTCCTGAATTCGAGAGGACAGAAATCCGTTTTCAAACCACGAAACTGAAAGATTCATTTTATATCCAGCCGTTATGGGGGGGGGGGGGGAGCTTTCCAGGTTCCCCTTCCCATCATTTTAAACATTGTTTGTCCTTCTATCCTTCATTAAGACCTGGATTAAAAGCATCAGAGTTAAGATACCACTCTCTCTATGATCCTTTACCGTCTGTCTGTAGAGGACCTTGTTTAATGCTTAGTTAAAGCTGTTCCCAGTCCAGAGGAGAGAGGTGCATGCACAGCACTCTCTCCCTGCAGCACACAGCTTTCCAAGGCATTTTAAGGAGGCTTCCCCACTTTTCTGGGAAGGAAGAGCTATCAACCTGGAGCTATCCTACCCTGGTCTTCCTTTTAAAAGCCCTCTCTTTTCTCTTGATTTGCAGGCCCTGGAGTGGTGCCTTCCCCCCCCCCCCTCGCTCTTTTCCTTCTAGTAGCTGCCTCCCTCCTGCACTGCACTTGTAACCAAAGGCAGCCGTTTTTCAACAGCCACTGTTATGTTGCGGCTAAAAAAAAAACCATGGAGTCTGAGCCCTTTCCTCTATTGCTAACCAAACAAGCCAGACCAGCCAGATTAGCTGAAGGGAACCAAGTAAATTGAATACATGCACAAGCACACTGTCTGTCATAAACTGACTTCTAAAGGAACTATGCAATGTGCTGAACCTCTTTCAGGAACACAAATCTGGAAGACAAAGAACTATGTATATTCTGGCTTATAAGACGACTGGGCGTATAAGACGACCCCCAACTTTTCCAGCTAAAATATAGAGTTTGGGATATACTCGCCGTATAAGACTACCCCTCCTCCAACGCACACCAAATTTTAAAAGCATCAGATTTGATTTCAATATGGTAATTTTCCTATTACTGTACCTCCTTCTCTGCCTCTCAGATCTCGCACATGTGCACTGCATCACTCCACAGCAGTCTTCAGGAGTGAGATCTGAGAGGCAGAGGAGGAGGTACGGTAATAGGATACAAGGGCGGGCCAGACAGGTAAAAGAGGTGTGTTTTCTGGGCCCAGAGCCACTCTATCTCTTTTTTCCATATCCTGGGCGCCCCAGATGCCTGCAGCTTGCTCCGCCCTTCACTTACACCTTCCTGGTGAGGCGCCTCTTCACCTCACTTTCGGGACCGCATTAAGTCTACGAATCCTGATGAATGGATTTTCTTCTACTGTACTTGTACAGCGTCACCCTTAATGCTTTCATACAGTTGCTGCATACGGCAGGGACATGGCCACTGCCATTTTTTAGCTCCCCCCACAATATGCAGCAACCACAGATTCTCCAATCTGGATTGGAAGTTTCAGCACCCGTTCTATAAGACGACTCCCGGTGTATAAGACTACTCCCGCCTATAAGACGACTCCCATGCATAAAGCGACTCCAGCGTATAAGACGACTCCCGTGTATAAGACTACTCCCACGTATAAGACGAATCCAGCGTATAAGACGACTCCTGACTTTTGAGAAGATCTTCTTGGGTTAAAAAGTAGTCTTATACGCCAGAATATACGGTATTTGGGGGATAAACTCCTTTAAAGTTTGGATTAAAATCCAGAACAGATTCCAAGAGAGCCCAGTTGGAGAAGGATGCTATATTCTAGTGACTGTAATGTTAGAAATTCATTTGTAAGAGTTATTTAATATCGCACAAGCTCACCCAAACTGCTATCTTTTTTATCTATGACTTCCAGAACCCCCTGAATAGCACGGCTGTTTTTCATGTTGGCTGGAAGAGTCTGGGAGTTGCATGACTTTTAAAAATTGTAACTAGAGGTCACCTTGTACTAAGAATCTTATAAATATAAATCAAACAATGGGATAAAAATCTGGAAACCTTCTGGCCTCTCTTCTTTGCTAAACTTACACCTCCATCCCAGTGGAGAAACAGCTTGTTCCCCAGTGAGTATTTCTCAAAAGTGTGACAAATGACACTCCCTCTGATCTGCCATATTCAGCTGCTACCATGAAGAAGTTCTGTCTCTAATTGCGTCCTAGCCTTCAACAGAATCCTCAATCATGCATGAATTCTACTGGGCAGAAGTAAGGCAAGAACAGCTGCTTATCTGGGAATATTTTTTTCTTCCTTTCAAATAAACCTTTTCTTATTGACAGAGAGATCCAAATCTGTCTCTGACAATGGTATATACACACAGATTCTCACCAACCATAATTTGGCACAGCACCATCATCCACTACCAGCCCATCCTGGAAAGGTCTGAGTAATTGGTACAATTGTTTGAGATGAAAATGCTCATAATTGTCACAGCTGAGTTGCTCTACTACACCACTGCCAATACTAGGGATGCTCTAAAAATATAGTCACAAATTACAAAATTGGTGAACTGGCCCAACCCCACAATTAAGTGTAGTAAGGAAAGGTTTAGGGTGACTAGGATGGTTTTAAATTGTGTATTTTAATATTTTGATAAATGTTTTTAATGTTTTTTCCCCTCTTTTATTATAATTTATTAATTATGATAGATTTCAATGTTTATCATTAGTAGACTCTTTTTTTTCTTCCACTTCCGAAGCGCACAGTCAATACACTTCAACAAAATCCATGTTTATCAGGCTAATTTGAGCTACAACAGTCCAAGATCCATAATTTTTAATCAATGTTCTCCAAGCCCTTGGACTCAACGGTCAGTTCCAGAAACCCTCCTGTCTCTTTCCATCAAGTGCCATTGGTAGGTGTTCCGGGCAATGCGCTTCTCCTTGCCCCCGTTGGTGTACTTCTGAATGAAGTTGGTGGAGAGGCCCGGGATGGTCAGGCAGATGTACATCACCACCAGGCTGGGCAGGATTTTGTACCACTTCTCCTCAGGAATGAAATTTTTAATGTTAATGTAAGTATATAAGAATTTGTTTCCCAGCATTGAATGTTTGCCATATATATGCTGTGCTCTGCCCTGAGTCGCCTTCGGGGTGAGAAGGGCATAATATAAATAAATATGGGATTTTGTGGGATTTTCTGCCTTGATATTCTGGGATATAGAGCTGTGTGGAAGGCCCCCCATTCTACTTCACCTCATCTGAGCAGTTGAGCAGTTTACCAACTTTGTTGTTAACCTTAAAGTTTGTTATGCAGAAATTGTTGTCTCTGCTTCAGAGTACAGGGGTAAATCCAATCACTGTTAATTCCATGGAAGCAAATGATGGTGAAACACAGAAATCATGTTGGTTGGAGGATTCTGGACACTGTACTCTGTAATTTAATTTTTACATTCTCTGAGTAAACATTAAAAGAAACCACTTTACCATGACAACCATGAGATTGCCTCAAAAATGGTTCTACATGACTGGAGTATTTCGGTCATGCCTGAATATCCATAAATGATGCTGCATATACACAATTCAGACTCAACATTAATCAGGAGGCTGGACCAACCGCTAAGCTACCTGCCAACTAATTGAACCAATGCTGTACAAAAGCAATACTGGACATAAGGTTTTATTTCATTCATGGAGTAAGTGATCCTATTAGCATAAAATCTGAAACACCATATATGATCAGACTTTAATGCGACCAACTTCATCATGTTAGGCAGTGGTTCTCAACCTTCCAAATGCCGCGACCCCTTAATACAGTTCCTTATGTTGTGGTAACCCCCAATCATAAAATTATTTGCATTGTTACGTCATAATTGTAATCTCACTCCAATTAAGAATCATAATGTAAATATCTGATATGCAGGATATAATTTCATTCACTGGACCAAATTCAGCACAAATATCCAATACATCCAAATTTGGATACCGATGGGGTGGGGAGGGATTGATTTTGTCATCTGGGAGTTGTAGTTGATGGGATGTATAGTTCACCTGCAATCAAAGAGCATTCTGAACTCCACCAACAATGGAATTGAACCAAACTTGGCACACAGAGCTCCCATGACCAACAAAAAATACTGGAAGAGTTTGGTGGGCACTGACCTTGAGTTTGGGAGTTGTAGTTTACCTACATCCAGAGAGCACTGTGGACTCAAACAATGATGGATCTGGACCAAATTTGGCATGAATACACAATATGCCCAAATGTGAACACTGGTGGAGTTTGAGAAAAGTAGACCTTGACATTTGGGAGTTGTAGTTGCTGAGATGTATAGTTCACCTACAACCAAAGAGCATTCTGAACCCCACCAATGATAGAATTGGGCCAAACTTCCCACACAGAAACCCCATGACCAACAGAAAATACAGTGTTTTCTGGTGGTCTCTGATGACCCCTCTGACACCCCCTCACGACCCCCCCCAGGGGTTCCGACCCCCAGGTTGAGAAACACTGCGCTAGAGAAAAAAATCCACTTAAAATCCAGTTTTTGCCTCCTGCAGAATTCTGGGATTTGTAGTTTAGGGAGGAGCCTTCAACAGCCTCAGTAAACTACAAACCCCAGAATTCTGCAGGAAGCAGAAACCGGATTTTAAATGGATTTTTGTCTCTAGTGTGATAAAGTAGAAACAAGTAATATGCATACTTGATACTGTTCCAAGAGAAGAGGAAATACATGAACTACATATGGCTAGTATATTCACTCCAGGCTTAATTCCAACCCATTTAAGCCTATTTTAGGAGGAAAGTTTGGCATTTTTTATAGATTTTTTAGAAGTTCAGTCTAAAATCCAGACTGGATCCACTCACATGAAAGCCACTAGCTATAGCTTTTATGAACCAGTCCTCTAGAAATGGTGCTGTTATAGACAAATGTTTAGGAAGGTAAAATATATATTCTGCACAGATGTCTGTTCAGTGATATCTATTTTCCAGGCAAAGGCAGTTGAAACAGCTGATTTCCCCAACAAGAGTTGGTTGAACATGCCAGAAAATTCATTCATACGTAATGTGTGGGAAATTGTTGGGAAACCTTCCCTAACAGATCCCGGGAATTGAAGAGAGCTGAGTTTCCACAATTTATAGAGTGGTGACAATTCCAATAACAGTCCATTCTTAAAAGTGTTAAATTGGCCTAGTTTATTTTTGTCCTGAAGATCCCACTTGGATCCAGATTTCCTTTACAACCAGACAGGTGCTTCCAACTCTAAAGTTAGCACAATGACCTTTCCCATACAATAAACTCTCCTCTGCCAGTAGCCGCTTGCAATCAAACACCAGAAATTTTATAACCTTATGGCACGATATGTGAGCCCTAGCATTCCTAAAGCCTCCTGCTATATATTTGCATTTTCCATTACCAGTTGTCAGCTCAAAGTCAATAATAGTTTTCACCTTCAGCTGCCACAAAAGAATAGCTGGAGAGATTTTTTTTTTAATTGCCTGGGTGAGGCAGCAAAACAAGGCAATAACCTTTAGGTGAAACAAATTAATGCAGGAGAAAGTTAACTAACCTACCACTTCTTCTTCTTTTTCTTCTGCTGGTGTGAATGATTAAAGAGGAACCCATTCTGATGTAGCAGATAGTTATTAGTTCCCTCTTGCACAAATTAACATTCAGCAAGGTCACAGTAAGAGTTTGAAAAAGTACTATGTTTAGGTATAGCAGGAATGGGCAACAATAGAGACGATGGGGACAACTTTCACCCTTATGCCCACTGGCATGTTGCATTGGCTCACCAAACATCTCAAATCACTTTAATTTTTAACAATTTAGGTAGTTTTCACTTTCCCTCGCAATAGCTCTAAATTGCTGCAAATTGTAGCAGTTTTACACTTTCAGGTCCACACACACTTTGAAAATCATCAGAAAACAAAAACCTGCTGAAATCGGAAGTAAGCAACCTGGTGATTCTGGAAAATTTATTATTTATGAGCTTGAATACCCGGCGTTATTTTACAAAATGCATAAGGTTGTGGGTGAACTATAACTCACATCATGCGAGGTTAACCCCCTGAAACTCCATCAGTAGTTAAAGTTTGTCATTGGTGAGGTTCAGTGTGATCTCTGTCTGCAGGATAAACTACAACTCTTACCATGGTGGGTCAGTCCCCTCAAATCCCTCCAGTAGGTTCAGTTGGTCATGGCGGTTCTGTGTGCCAAATTTGGTCCAGATCCATTATCAGTGGTGGCCACAGTTTCTCTGGATGCAAGTGAACTACAACTTCCAAAAATGATGGTCAGTTCTCCCCAAATTCCTCTAGTATTGTCAGTTGGTCATGGTGGTTCTGTGTGCCAAGTTAGGTCCAGGGCCATCATTGATGGGGTTCAGAGTGCTCTTTGATTGCTGGTGATCTATAAATCCCAGTACCTACAAAGCTATAAATCAAGGTGAATTCCACCCAAACCACTCCAGTATTTTTCTTAAGTCATGTAGGTTCTATGTGCCAAATGTGGTCCAGGTCCATTGTCAGTGGGAGTCACAGTACTCTGACTTGATGCAGAATAAAGTACAATTTCAATCATGTGGGGTTCAATTCCCCAAACTCCTCCACTATGTTTAGTTACTAACTAGCTCTGTTCTGTTTGTTGTGCAGACAGAGTTGAAAAGAGTTGGGAAGGGTTAAGGGAGAGGCAGTGGGCGGGATCATGCAAATTCCACACCAATAGTGAGAGTAAGAAACACTGGGATGTCTGTGGAGGATAAAACACGTAAAATCTAGGATGAAATTGTCCCCAAACCCCTCCAATCTGTTCAGTTGCTGATCAATTGCTCTGTGTTTGCTGTGCGCCATAGGAAAGGGTAGGAAAGGGTTAAGAGAGAGGCAATGGATGGGGGTCATGCAAATCACACACACAAGGAACCCTGGGATGCCTGCTTGTGGTGGAGGAAACATGTCAAATCTAGGGCGAAATGGTCCTTGAATGAAAGCATTCCTTAGGTGGTGGGCCATAGTGTTTGGGGAGAACATTGGCAGTGTTTGGGCTACATGTTCATGACACTCGCTGTAACCTGCAATGTCAGTGGAGAGAGTGCCTTTGGAGGCTTTTCAGCTCTAGGAACTATAGCTTGTTTGAGGAGGTGGAATGTTGTCTGTGTAAACGGACACCTCTGCCACATATACACATAAACACTTTTCACGTTTATTATGTGTATAGAAGATAGAAGACAGATATATAGATTATTCCCCAAATCCTCCAACCAGAACAGTCAAGAAAAGTGCTGCTTTTGTTTGTTTATTTTATTATTATTTTTTGTACAATTTTGCAAAATAACAATGGATTCTACCCTTAGTACATGTGTTTTGTGATACATTCTACTTTCATTCAACGGACTATTTACATAAGTCTTCTTATATACCTTCTTTTTAAAATTAACATTTAACTAATTTTTCATAATAAAAACCACCCATGTTGCCCAACGATCACCCATCCCTCCAATCACATATTTTCTCTATACTATTATCATTAACCATGCATACAGTTTTCTTAATTTCTGTAAGATGGTTGTGTTGGCTTCACCCTTTTTAACCCATTCCATATAAGTCATCCATTTGATCTTTATTTCATCAATTTTAATTTGTGTATCATTTCCCATTACACTTGTGCTACATTTGACAGCCATGCACTTGCCCTAACATAAATCCTTAACAGCTTGCATTGCAAAATTTACAGAACTGATCCATTTCGGCAAGAAACCAAACTGAAAAGCCTAGCCTAATTTGATTTCCCTGCTATTTACTTTCTCGGGACTTAAGCACTTCTCTCCACCGTTTGACTGCCTCAATTTTATCCAAGAGAAAAGGCTGAACTTTATTTAGAAGGTCACTTCCACAATGGAAAAGGTTACCCTGCTTTCATATACTTTGCTGCACGCCTTGTGCAGTGTAGGTGGCAGGTGAAATCACCAATTACTGCGTAGCCCCTCTTGTTTTGTTTGTTGCTTTCAGTCTCATCAAGAAATAACCGAACCAAACACAAATTCAGAACCTTTCCCATGCTGATTTGATGCGAGACATTACAAGTGCAGACAGGGCTAGATTTTCTTAAAGTTAGTAATTAAACAAAAGAACTGTGACATTTAATAAAGAGCAACCTGATTAAAGACAACACAGTTATTGTGTCAATTGTCTTTTGTGTCACCAACTAACTAGCAAGCAGTTTATATTTTCCACCAAAAGGGAGTAATTGGTTGGATCTCTGGAACAAGGATCATCAAGGATTCTTTGGGATTCAGAGCCATAACTTCTCTCAATCAGTATGAAGACTGATTGACACTTTAGTATAATGTCTTACTAGCCTAAACACCCTAAAGCAGCGTTTCTCAACCTGGGGGTTGGGACCCCATGGGGGGGGGGTTGCGAGAGTGTGTCAGGGGGGTCACCAAAGACCATCAGAAAACACATTATTTTCTGTTCGTCATGGGGGTCTTGTGTGGGAAGTTTGGTTCAAATCCATCGGTGGAGTTCAGAATGCTATTTGATTGTAGGTGAACTATAAATCCCAAATGTCAAGGTCTATTTTTTTCCCAAACACCACCAGCATTCACATTTGGGCATATTGAGCATCCATGCCATGTGTGGTCCAGATCTATCATTGTTTGAATCTACAGTGCTCTCTGAATGTAGGTGAACTATAACTCCAAAATTCAAGGTCAATGCCCACCAAATCCTACCAGTATTTTTTTGTTGGTCATGGGAGTTCTGTGTGCCAAGTCTGGTTCAAGTCCATCCTTGGTGGGGTTCAGAATGCTCTTTGATTGCAGGTGAACTATAAATCCCAGCAACTACAACTCCCAAATGAGAAAATCACACACCCTCAACCCCACCGATTTTCAAATGTGTGTGTATCTGTGCCAAATTTGGACCAGTGAATGAAATTACATCCTGCATATCAGATATTTACATTACAATTCCTAATAGTATCAAAATTACCATTATGAAGTAGCAATGAAAATAATGTTATGGTTGGGGTCACCACAACATGAGGAACTGTATTAAGGGGTCGTGGCATTAGGAAGATTGTGAACCACTGCCCTAAAGACATCAGATCTTGTTTGATGTTGCAAGCTAAGCAGGGATAAGTCCAATTATTACTACTTGGATGGGTATCAACAAATACAGGGTACTATAGGTTACATTTCAATGAAAGGAACTGACAAAACTACCTCTGAAATGTACTTGCCTTGGAAAACCCTATAAAAAGTTCATGGCCATAAGTCAACAAACAACTTGAAAGCATATATAGGTACACCATTTGTTTTTCATTGGCAGTCACAATAGAGTCTATGGCCTTGACCAACACAGAAAAACTCTTGCACTACAACTAAAATTTTCAGCCTTCACCTTGGGGTTCTTCATGTGCTTTCAAGCTTTAGATAGTTACTAACAGAATTTACAGAACCACATCATTTCAAAGATTAAGCAGTGGTGTACAATAAATTAAAATTACAAAAGGTAAAACTATTAATAAAAAGACACTGCCATATGTTAAAGTTGAAGAAGCCTGTTTTCAAAAGGCGGGAGAGAAAGGTTCAGAATGTGCCCAGTATCTAGTTCCATGCTTGCATTTGCACAGCACTCACATTTCTTCTTTAAGAAAAAAATACAAATTGTTCAGGTTCCAGCAAATGTATTTGGATTTTTTGAAAAATGTTCTGTGCTCCACACAATCCTGCAAGAAAGAAAGGCAAAACCCTTCTGTTACTGGAAATGGATTTCCACTGTTGCTATGGAAGGAAAGTCTCGCATTTCTCTAGATAATTTGGCTAGAAGCTGTTCTTGTTTTTAACCAAAAAGCTCAGAACTACCATAAAATATGGCTGTAACAGGATTTTTCATCTTATATCAATGCAAGCTATGTTTTAAATGTTTTTTCCTATATTTTATGGAGCTAAATAACTCTTTCCCAAGTAGACTTGGCTGTCATCTGTCCTGAATTACAATTGGTGATGATGAACGAGACAGAAGAGCCCAATATAGCATCCAAACCTGAAGCTACAGTATTTTTTGAAAAAAAATTAAAATGTCATATGTTGCTGCCAGTGCACATATGTTGCTTTGTTTTTTTTAAAAAATATGAGCAGAAGCATTAAGTATGTTCAAGCAGAACCTCCAACAAATTGTTGCAGTGCTGTGTGCTCCTGCTCTGCTCCCTCCTAGTCAAGTCTGGGGGTGGTGCTTATCTCCATTTCTAAGCCGAAGAGCCAGCATTGCATGTAGATGCCTCCAAGGTCATGTGGCCAGCATGGCTGCATGGGGCACCATTACCTTTCCACTTAAGTGGTACCTATTTTATTTTATTTTTTATTTGTCGTGTCAGGGCAACCAGTCAATTGTTTTACATTTCTAACAGAACAAAACAAACAAACAGACAAAACACAAAATTTGCAAGTTTGGTAGTTGATTAAATGTCCTTTGACCAGTATCTGGCCACTTGGAGTGCTTCTGGTGTTGCTGCAAGAAGGTCCTCCATTGTGCATGTGGCAGGGCTCAGGGTGCATTGCAGCAGGTGGTCAGTGGTTTGCTCTTCTCCACACTCGCATGTCGTGGATTCCACTTTGTGGCCCCATTTCTTAAGGTTGGCTCTGCATCTCGTGGTGCCAGAGCGCAGTCTGTTCAGCGCCTTCCAAGTCGCCCAGTCTTCTGTGTGCCCAGGGACGAGTCTCTCATCTGGTATCACCCACGGATTGAGGTGCTGGGTTTGAGCCTGCCACTTTTGAACTCTCACTTGCTGAGGTGTTCCAGCCTGTGTCTCTGTAGATCTTAGAAAATGATTTAAGTCATTGACGTGCTGGCTGATACCCAAACAAGAGATGAGCTGGGGATGTCTCTGCCTTGGCCCTTTCACTATTGGCTGCTACTTCCTGGCAGATGTCAGGTGGTGCAATACCAGCTAAGCAGTGTAATTTCTCCAGTGGTGTAGGGCTCAGACATCCCGTGATAATGTGGCATGTCTCATTAAGAGCTACATCTACTGTTTTAGTGTGGTGAGATGTGTTACCTATTGATCTACTCACATTTGCATGTTTTCCAACTGCTAGGTTGGCAGAAGCTGAAGCTACCAACAGGAGCTCACCCCTTCTGCAAATTTGAACTGTTGACCTTCCCGTCAGCAAGTTCAGCAGAATAGTGGTTTAACCCGCTGCATCACCGCAGTCCCTAAAATATTTATTTATTTATTTATTTCATTCACTTATACCCCGCCCTTCTCACCCCGAGGGGGACTCAGGGCGGCTTACAGGGAGGGCACAATTAGATGCCCAATCACACAACAAGTAATCCAAAAAATATAACAATTCAGCAGTTAGATTAAAACATCAATACATAGTAAGATCATAAAACCTAAAACAATCTCATGTCAGAGTCCATATATCAGAGTCCATACATCCGTTCTATTCCGTTTGTCCTTGTCTATCACCAGGTCCTTGAGTTAGTTGTCAGAGTGACCAAAAGCTTGGTCCCACATCCAGGTCTTTAGTTTTTTCCTAAATGCTAGGAGGGAAGTCGCCGATCTAATCTCCCCGGGGAGTGAGTTCCACAGGCGGGGGGCCGCCACTGAGAAGGCCCTGCTCCTCGTCCCCGCCAGCCTCACTTGTGAGACTGGCGGGGTCGAGAGCAGGGCCTCCCCAGAAGATCTTAAACTTCGAGGTGGGATGTAGAGGGAGATCCGTTCGGACAAGTACACTGGGCCGGAACCGTATAGGGTTTTATAGGTCAAAACCAGCACTTTAAATTGAGATATGTTTGAGATATGTTTACTATAAAATATTGTTACGCATTTTTTACATTAATATATTAATTTCTCTCCAGTGAGCTCAAGGCAGAATACAAATGTCTCCTTGCTTTCACTATTATCCTTGGATAGGTAGGATAGACTGTGTGTGAGATTGAGAAAAAGCAAGATTGATCCTCAGTCATCCAGTGGTTTTCATTAGTGGGGAACAGAACCTGAATATCCAAGTCCCAGTCTAAAAATCTCACCTTTGTAAAAGCAGAGGGATGCATAGTGATGGCAACTGAAGATGCAGCATGTGGAGATACATTTTAGAGACATTTTATTGTTTCAGTCTCTTGGCAGCCAGATAGCAACTGGAAGTTGAAGTCAAAATATAGACCGCAATTAAACGAGAATTTCCTTGGCATGCATTTTTACACTAACAAAGTTCCAGGAGGCGAAGACAGAGGCAGAGACTTTAATTATGTCCTGGCCAAGAATGGATGTAAGCAGGCTCACACCCAAAAGTACAAGCATAACCACACTGTGAAGTTTAACCATTTTTATACAGCAAGGTTTCCATGCATAACATTGTCTAAGTTTGATCCCCCACCCCGACTTGACTCTGATTGACCAGAAAAGAGGCTGGCTAGGATCCATCCTGGGATTTGTAGGCAAGAGAGAAGGGCAGCTGGGAAATGGTCAAGAGTGAAGGACCAGTCAGCTACAGAGCCACCCCCAGTTTATCTGTTGTGTTGTTGAAAGCTTTCATGGCCGGAATCACTGGGTTGTTTTGAGTTTTCTGGGCTGTATGACCGTGTTCCAGAAGCATTCTTTCCTGACGTTTTGCCCACATCTATGGCAGGCATCCTCAGAGGTTGTGATCTCAGATCTCTGAGGTGGCCAACATGGTCTGTTGAGTGTGAGAGTCCACAATAGCTGGATGGTTTACGGTGACCATGCCTATGGCCTAGGGCACAGCATAACATTCCTGAGGGTTGTCACCTCTTGATCTAGATCGGGCAGAGGCTTATATCTTCTTGTCTCAGAAATAAAGTATATTTAGTAGTGGAATCTTAGAAGCAAATTAGAAACAGACCTGTAATAGCAAGGGAAGGCAAAGGGATATCGTGTATCTGGACCAAGTCAGAAAGGATATATAGGGCAAAGTAGTAGTAGTAGTAGCAACAGTAGTAATAATAATACAGTATAATGTTAAAGTACAAAGTAATATATAATATTAATATTGTGCTATGGTAATAATATAATGTATTGTATTTACTTTTTACTTGTAAGCCGCTCTCAGTCCCCTTCTGTGTGAGAAGGGTGGCAAATAAATGTTGTAAATAAATAAATAATACTTTATTTATATACCACCCTATCTCCCCAAAGGGATTCAGGGCGGTTTTCAGACAAAAGTCACAAAGTGGCAAACATTCATTGCCAAAACAAACAAACAAACAACAACAACAATAAATCAACTGGAGCCAGGGTTACAGCCAGGGCTAGATATTACCAAGAAGGGGTGGGGGTCCTGTGTTTGACAACAAAGTGACACTTTAGGTTAGAGGAAGTTACTTCCAAATGCCCAAACTACATATGTTGGGTGGTTTCCTTGCTCTTTTGTAGTGAGATCCTCCAAAACAAATTTTAAGATGAAACTGTTCTCTTTGGAGTAAATTTTAGACCCTTCAAGGCATTTTGGGAGCTAGTTATTCTTTTAAACTTGGGTTTCAAGGGAACTCTGGAAGGCAAGGGAACTATGAGACACTTAAAATGATGTATGTTGCATGTGGGCGGCACAGTACTTACCCTGGCACTAAAAACTGGATTTTAGTGCCAGGAGAAGATGGATTACATATACAGTCTTGGTGAGTAGCCTGCGGAATAAGGGTCACAAATATATACAAACATTCAGTTCCTCATTTGAAAGTTTAAATGTATCAGAACCTATGTTTAAAACAGTAATTCGTAAACTATTGGATGTTTTAATACATTGCTGGTTACATTCTCTGCTGACAATACATTTGGGTCGTGAGGGTACAAATAAATGGTGAACAACTCCAAAAGGACCCCATTAAATTGAGAGAGCAGGCAGTAAAATGGAAGATCAGATTCTGTGCAAGCAGATAGATCCCTTTTACATTGGTTTATATTCAAGATTATCAAAGCAGATGATCCACATTATCTGCTTTGAACTGGATTATATGAGTCTACAATGCCATATAATCCTGTTCAAAACAGATAATCTGGATTTTATATAGCAGTGTAGAAGGGGCCTAAGGTTTAAAGAAATCCCAACCTCATATACATACTGCTTCAATTTGGGTTGGCAGTAACTGATCAAGAATGAACTCCTGGGATTGTAACAGATAGCTCAACCCAAAGTGTGGCAGCTGTCGTTTTTCAAAAGCAAATTACATTATTGATTGTATCAGAAGAGGATTTCCCATCCTGGCTTTACTTACTTACATTGAACTGCACTTTCCGTTTTGTTGCCCAGTCCCCTGATTTGGTAAGACTTTTTTGAAGTTCTCTGCAAGAAGTCAGAGCAGCCAATATTTCATGGGCATTATAAAAATCAAGAATATTGTGTAGTCACTGTAGCAGAGACAAAAGAGCAAACCAAACTACACAGGAACTTTCTGACAAAGAAAGCATATATCATATATGTCCATGTTGGGGGGGGGGGATAAGGGGGAAAGGCTAATGATAATGATATATGACCATTTTGGCTGAGGGATTCTGGGTACTATTCTCAAAGAACTTATCCAAACACTTGTTTGTACCTGGTGTTGGGTCATAGGCAAAGGTTAGGGTTGGGGACCTCACTGTCTAATAGAGTAGTTCTTCCTTTTCACGTGTTGAAGGAGATAGTCATTGTTATGCCAAAAACAATGGCCTGTACCTATTGGACACAAATCATTTCAACATACATTCTTGATCTCGTGTTTCCAGTAGGGAAGAATGACAAACATTCAGTGGGGTGGGAAGGCTCCTTTAACATGTTTGTTTGTTTGTTTGTTTGTTTATTTATTTATTTATTTACAGTATTTATATTCTGCTCTTCTCACCCTGCAGTGGACTCAGGACAGATAACAATGCATATAACATGGCAAACATTCAATGCCATAAACACACAACATATATAGACAGGCACACAGAGGCTATGTAACTTCCAGCTTCATGAGGGTATGTTTTTCAATTCCAGCCACTGGGGGAGCTGTCCCTTCACAGTGTCCACTCATGACACTGATGGAGTACTTCCTCATTTTTTTGCACGCTGCTGGAGAGTTTTATGGTGCCGTAAATTAGTTAAATTAGCCTCCCTGCATAAGCAGTACCTAAATTTCCTACTTGAGAGATGCAATGGTCTTTTGGGCTGCAAAGGTCAACAGCAAGCTAGACAAATGGTCAGGAGCTTACTCTGACCCGGGCTGGCTTCGAACCCATGACCTTTCGGTCAGTAGTGATTTTAATGCAGATGACTCCCAACCAGCTGCACCACAACCAGATTTGGAATGTTCCTGGTGGCTTATGTCTTTGCAGAGATATTGAGAGATGGTCCTTCAGAGATGATTTATGGATCCATGGAAAATTTCATGCTGAACACATGTTGGGGCTCCTCTTACAGCTTAAGAATATACATTGTAAAGTAGGGTTGATCAAATCGAAAGGCACAGATGTTATCACTTCAAAGGTGCTATTTGGTGGGTCTTTTCCAAGTAGAATAGTTGCTTACTATGTGTTTACTGGAAAGGAACAAAGAGTTTCCCCGGCTGCTAGAACCATCTGATTACAGAAGATCGCAGTCGTTCCCTTGAATTGCCAAAGAGATGTTGGAGAACTTACTTTTTTTGGACTATGGCTATTGGCCACTAATATTCTTAGGCAACAACTGGCAGTGTTGGCCGAGGCACTGTGAGTACAAAAAGGTAACTTTCCAAAGCTCATTCTCCAAGATGGCACGAGGCACCACCCACACATTTCAAGCACAGCTTTTCCAGACATAATGCTGGGAACTGGTTTTAAGAAGCAGAAAATAAAAGTCTTTAAGAAGCTGGATTCTACACCTACACACAGCATGTTGCATGTGTACAGAATCACGACAGAGAATTCTGCATTGATTAGAACCAAAAATTAAAAACACTACCTGTCCTTGAGTGCAGGGGAAAAAGAAAACCATCAGCCTTCTTCAACTCAGTGTTTTTGGCTATCACTCCCATAAACTCCTGCTAGCAAGATGGGATTTGGAGTCCCTGGCATCGACATTCCGTTAGGGAAGACTGATTTTCAGACAAATCTTTTTCTGTTTTAGCACATGCAATAGATTCAGCAGAGATAATGATCTGCATTGCTTTCTAAAGTGGAATTGAGCATACCTGTGAGTTATATTAATTGTATTGTTTACTTTGTTTATTGCTTGTTATTTTATTACTGCTTGTTGTTTTGATGTGTTGTTTGGGCTTGGCTTCATGTAAGCCGCTCCGAGTCCCATGGGTAGATGGTGGCGGGGTATAAATAAAGTTTATTATTATTATTATTATTATTATTATTATTATTCCAGTGGTGCAGTGGGTTGAAGCGCTGAGCTGCTGAGCTTGTTGACCGAAAGGTTGGAGGTTTGAATCCGGGCAGAGGCATGAGCTTCTGCTGTCAGCCCCAGCTTCTGCCAACCTAGCAATTCAAAAACATGCAAATGTGAGTAGATCAATAGGTACTGCCCCGGCAGGAAGGTAACGGCGCTTCTGGCAGTCATGCTGGCCACATAACCTTAGAGGTGTCTATGGACAACATTGGCTCTTCAGCTTAGAAATGGAGATGAGCACCACCCCCCAGAGTCGGACATGTCTGGACTTCATGTCAGGGGAAAACCTTTACCTTTACTAATATTCCACAGAGATGCAAACAGTTTCTTATGGCCTTGTCGTTTTCTTCGCTACCTGATACATTTCCTGAGTGAAGCCAAACTTTAATGATTGTACAGAGAAAACATCATGACAGGAGCATTTAATAAGACTGCAATCCCTTGGCAATTATCATTATAATTACCCAACTGCAGCACCAGGCAGCAGCACCAACAAAACAAATCAGACATGAAGACACTTCTTATCGGGAGTTGCTTTTTTCTAGTTTAGTCAAAACAAAAGAATGCTGAAATTATGACTCCATATCAGCATGGCAGATAAGCCATCTGAGTATTACCTCACCCTTTTCTTACAGGTGCGGACCCATATACTCATTATTTCAGTACATTTTAGGTTTTTAAAAAAAGTAACGATTACTGTCATTGTAGATAGAAGTGGCACGACATGTTAGCTGTCAGCTTTTTCCCATCTGCAATGTCACTCAAGAAGCATGAATAACTTTATCTGTGTATTACTTAAATCATTTTCTTTAGAGCTTAAAAAATCTTTCTTAAATTTAGACTTTTGCTCATTTTGTTGAGATTTCAGCTAGGACAACAGATAAAGAGCTGGTAAGCTTCCACTAAACCAGATCAGCCAGAACAGAGATCAAGCACTCTGGGTTGAAAGCAAAGCTACTGAACTGGGTTGTTGTAGGTTTTTTGGGCTGTATGGCCATGGTCTAGAGGCATTCTCTCCTGACGTTTCACCTGCATCTATGGCAAGCATCCTCAGAGGTAGTGGTACACGGTAGACTCCTGCAGAAGTGAGAGGATCCCTCTTGTCTACAGACTCACCAAGAAAATCCAACAAATGCTACGTTCAGCAAAGGACAAGAGGTATCCTCTTACTTCTGCAGAACAAGTCTACATAGGGACCACCAAACGCAGCACCCAAACACGAATCAAGGAACATAAAAGGCACTGCAGACTACTTCAACCAGAGAAGTCAGCCATAGCAGAGCGCCTGATGAACCAGCCTGGACACAGCATATTATTTGAGAACACAGAAATGCTGAACCACTCTCACAACCACCATGTCAGACTACACAGAGAAGCCATTGAAATCCACAAGCATGTGGACAATTTCAACAGAAAGGAGGAAACCATGAAAATGAACAAAATCTGGCTACCAGTATTAAAAAAAAAACTCTAAAATTACAACAGCACAACAACAGAGAGGAAGCAGGCAGGGACATCTAATTACCTCTCAACAAAAGTTTGCTCCAGTCACAATCCGCCCATTGTATGCTAATCAAGGTGGTCAGTTGAAACATTCACACCTAGCTCCAGCAGACAAGAGTCCTTTGTCTCACCCTGGTCATTCCACATATATATAAACCCTTTTTCCTAGTTCCAACAGACCTCACTACCTCTGAGGATGCTTGCCATAGATGCAGGCGAAATGTCAGGAGAGAATGCCTCTAGACCATGGCCATACAACCCGAAAAAACCTACAACAACCCAGTGATTCCGGCCATGAAAGCCTTCGACAATACAAAGCTACTGAAGTTTATTCAGTTTGGCCAAAATGGGTGCAAGTACCAGCAAAGGCTTAGATTGCATAAGCATACATTCACAAAAAACAAAAGGAAAAAAAGACATTTTATGCAGTTCTGAAAGCTATTCAGACTACCTGTGCCCTCCCCTGATTGGTTGAGAAACCGTGCCAGCTAAGATCTACACAGGGATTAGCCAGGGATTTTTCTGACATCATGACAGCAGGAGAAGATTCCTATGGCAGGAAGAAGAAAAACTGATGGTTGGTTAGTTTAAAGATCCAGTCCATTACAGAGACAATCCCTGGAAGGGAATGAAAATGGGGGAAACTAGGGTGTTGGTTTGCAGATGATTCCTTGATTGACTTAAGTGTCCAGTTCCATAGAGACAAAGGTGCAAGAGCCAAAAGACAAAAGATGACAATCCCAATCACTAGGGGCTTGGCTGCATCTTCGTATTTGTTCTCTTCTGTGAGAATGGCCGCCTCCAGCCTTGGTTAAACAGGAAAACAGCTTAGGCTCATCAAGGTGACAAAAAAGATCATCTGTCTCACATACATACACAAATGGTTTGATATTATCTGGATCGAGAAATTGCTGGAAGTACTTTTCTTTGATTGTGGATTGATCTCCGTTGCCAGGAGCTTATGCAAACCAGGGGCATGAAGGCAGCAGATGCCTTCAGGTTACATTTGATACAAGTTTATATATTTAGAAAATGATACAGCACAGAAACACTACAAGTTACACAGAAAATATCAATTTTATAAATTTATCAAAGGATTTGGCTTTGATAAGAGTTCCGGGTACAGTTGCTGCTTGGTCCTGTGGGAACCTCCAGCAGCTTCAATATTGCAGAACTTTGAAAAGTGGAAAATGTTTTTAAAATAAGAAAAAATGATATTTCTTGCTTAAAATCTCTTTATTATCTATAAACTCTTGGGGATGGGGGATGCATGGCTCAACAATTTGAGATCAGAATTAAAATGCCATGTAACATACATACAGACAGCTTTACATAGCACAACTTCCATCATGTATTTCTTTAACATAATACAAAATTAGCCATTTATGTATGTGATTTCCACTGCAGAAGCATAAAGTAGGGATGAGGAAAAATTTAACCTTTGTGATCTTTTGCACTACAACTCCCAAAATTTCATATTATTACTATAGTGGTTGAGGCTTATGGGAGTTGAAGTCCAGGGGATCTGACTGCTTGAAGACTCCTTCCCTCACTATTAAAGCAACAGTTGAAGTACAGTGGAAATGTAATGAAGCCCAATTGTGCTGGTACAGCTGTACCAGGAGCTGCAACTTTATTTTCTTACTGTTATCTCTTTTGCAGTCATAGGGCAGGCTTCCTGTCCATCATAGTTAAGCTTTGGTTCCACCCCCTGTTCTGGGCTCTGGGAGGGAAAGGAGCCATATTTTGGTCAGTCTCACACAAGATAGCTAAGCTATAGGACGTAGACCAGCTCATCCCATAGAAAAGCTTCCTTTCTTAAGAGCATCCAGGGGGGAAAGAACCTCCAGGGAAACTGACCATCCAGGGAAACTGATTCACTGAAATCAGCTGAAATATCTTCAAGCCTCAGCCGGTAAGGTCTGCTCGATAGCCAGGCGCACTTGGAATCGGTAGTAGCACCCACACTGACATAGATAGAAAGCAGCCTGAGGCATAGATAGAAAGCAGCCTGGGAGAGGTTAAAAGGGGGTTTTTCCTACGGAAAAGGTTCAGTTGATCGAAGTCAGGTGCCAGTCCATTGAGAACTAGACTAAGAAAGCCTTGAAGTGTTGTTTGAACCATTGAAGATTTGTTGTTTGTTCCATAATAAAGACTTTGTTGCATCATCAAAGACTCTAAAGACCATCACTTCAGAAAAATCCCTGAGAACCTCTCTTTGAGGCCCCCTGGCTTCCCGCTGGGCTTAAAGTATACGTCCTATAAAAAAGTACAGCATGCGACAGAACACCAATGATTAGTAGCGTGTACCATTCAAGATTCATGCCCTAAAGCACTGGTATCCAATATTTGGTCCCCCATGTGTTTGGGACTCCAATTTCCATAAGCTCTTGCCAGCTTGCCCAATGGTCAGGAATTCTGGAAGCTGAAGACCAAAACACTTGGACGGCCAAAGGTTGCACACCACTTCCCTAAAGCATAGGGTAGGGACTGTTGAATTGCAACTCTCATGAGTCCTAGCCATCGCAATATCCAGCAGTGAATAATGATAGGTGCTAAAATTTAACAGATGCAGGACCTATTAATGGGGCCTCCATGATGCGTTAGACCACAACATAGTGTGCTGACTGTAGATGATAGGAGTTGTAGTTCAAGAGATCATGAAGAGGTTGGGTTGAGAGGAGAGCTGACCTGTGGAAATAGTTTTTTAAAGAAGTGGAGCTGAGCTTGAAAACATACATTTTTAAAACCAAACCTCCTAGAATCTCCTAGCTAGCATGGTTAGTAGCCATGATCACTGGGAGGGTTTGAAGGTTGTAGCTCTCAAACATGACTTGAGCAGTTAAGCACAACAGCTTTCTAGGTGAATTATGGTCTATACATCTTCCAAAAAAACAACTGTAGCTGATTCAGAGCTGGCTCAAGTCCCTTTGCTGTGTGAAGGAGCCAAAGGCAGGAAATCCTGCAGATGTCTGCCCCCTCCCCATGCCTGTAAAGATACAACAACAACAAGATAAATGGCTTAAATGTATTGTCTCTACGTGATACTTCAGATCTGCTGCTTGGGGTGAACACCACACCCTGGCCCACTCAAACTGTTAAGATGATCAGTGTGGACAGAGTTCCTAAAATCAGAAATATATTGTGATGATCCTTTCAACTAAAAGGTCTATTCTTTATTTTTTCTGTTCACAAATAATAAGACAAGATTAGAAAAAGAGGCACATTCATCTAATACTGGGAGAAATGTTTTGAGAAAAAACCAAAACAACTTGCAATAGGGCAAGGCAATCATACAACTTAGACAGGCACCAGACTGTTGGCACCAGAATTGGGATGATGAAGGCAGATTTAGAAAATCCATTGGGATTCTCCCTGCGCCAGTCTCAGATTGCATATTCCTGTTTGCGAGCACAAAGAATCAAACCCAGATTCCTCAAGTGACCAGCTGGCATTTTGAACTGCACACTTGTTATTACAGATTAGAAAGCCAAAGATCAAAGCTTAAGGAGAAGAGCTTGTCATGTTTGGAAATTTTTTCTTCACTTTCTTTTCTCCGTCGGCTATGTATCAGGCATTTCCCGCACATAACTGTGTATGTCTTATCTGTGTTAAAATCAGCTGCACTGACTCAAAGCTTGGCTCCCAAATGCCTGAGCATTCAAAATAACACAGATAATTTAATGGCACCTTTCAAAAATGGGAAACAGCTTGATTTTGTTCCCCATTTGCAAGTCAGACTGGCTGCCTTTGGGAATGATCATTGGAAGCAAACGACTTCACAGGAAGGAACATCAAAATATTCTTGAGGCAGCCTGCTCCACTAGTACAATGAAAGCTGAAACAATACTGGCACCAAACTAATTTATATTTAAAGCAAACCCTTTGAGATCACTGACGCTTCACTTGTGCTTGAAAAAAGTCTACTATGGATTAATGTAGATCCAACTCCATGAATTTATCAAGTCTAGCAAATTGGCAAATTAACGCTGTGTATATGTATGCCAATTCAAGTTGACTTATGGCAATCCCATGAATTTAATCATTTTTAAATTTCTCCCTAAAGCAAGAGGGTAAACTCTGGAATCCTGAAGATATAGCTTTATTTTGGGCTCCTCCAGGAGGTTGCAAGATATCACTGCACCCATGGAAAAAAAAACTGTCCCATCTTGTGTGTTGTAGTGGTTTAAGTCTGGATTACAACTCTGGATGCCGGTTCAAATTCTTGCTCAGCCATGAAAACCCATTGAAATTCTTGGTCAAGTCATATTGTTGTTGAGCCCTGACACACACACACACATAGGACAGGATCCATTTGCAGGGCCTTCCATCCTTTGTCTCAGTCACCTGGACATTACAATCCCATTCATCACCTGGCATGTCTACTAGTACGCCAGGAGGTCATGCTCCATTGTCCAACAATGACATTTCCTCTTTCCTAGGAACGGACCACTTAATCCTATCAGCATGGACAATATTCAGCTTTTGGATTCAATAGACAGCAGTGCCAGAGGCACTGGATCCATTCGCTGGGAACTCATATCACTATTATCTTTACAATAAATCACATAGGGCCTGATGGTCCCTCATTGTTCATCCCTAAGCAGGGACAATGTAATCCTATCATAAAACTATGTCTCCTTTGTCAAAAGTTTCCATCCTGCCCTTCATTGCCCATTGAGGAGCAGGAATCTGCATTGGAAGTGGGGAATGCGTTCCCATTAGCTGACGGGCATCACAGTCCCACCTCTGCAGGGAATCCTTCCTCAGCTGTTCCTGATATTAGCAGAGCCTAGCCAATCACACTGAAGCTGGCTCCAGCTGAGGTGGGAGTGGGAATTTCAAAGGACTTCACTGTATTAAAATGAATGTTTTGCAATGATATGGTATCTCAGTTTACTTTGGCAGATTACTGTGGTCTGGCATCACTTCCGCTGACTTGATTAAATACCTCGGTGGCTTCTTCCTCAACTTGGTGAGATTTGGGAATATTGGGCTTCTTCGTCTCACCAGGTACACGGACCTACAGGGTAGCCTGTCACCGGTACTAATAACCACTTATCAGGACTTGGTATCTACACTTGAGGTTTCACTATCCATGTCTCGGATCTCACTATCCGCAGCCATTCTAAATTGCTCTATTTCAATATCCTCACAGTATTAGAGATAGGTAATGGCAAACTTCCTCTGAATAAATCTTGCCAAGAAAACTCTCCATAACATGGAAATAACTGGAAGATACATAACAAAAACATTCTCAGTTGCTTCTCAGGCTGCCACTGGTTTTGAGGTGGAGATCTTCAGTGCTGGTGGTCTTTACTTCTTCCAGAACACTGACATTTGTCTGCCTGCCTTCCCAAGAGATTTGCAGGATTTTTTTGAAGGCAACGCTGATGGAATCTTTCCAGAAGTCAAGAGTGATGTTTGTGTTTTGCAGACATACAATACGTATTGTATGGCATCAAATTGTGCCTTATGTGTGCCGCTATGAGTCCCCTTCAGGGTGAGAAGGGAAAGATATAAATATGGCAAATAATATTAAATACAAGAGTCGGAAGGACAATAGCTTTATAAACAAGCTTCACATACAGAGTATTTCACATTAACAGAGAAATAAATCAGACAGTCTTCTTTGGTAAAAATATTTTTTATTTGCTAAAGAGTTCAAACACCCCATGGTGAGACATTATGTAACATGTGCTCTTCAAACTACAAAATGTAGGAATGAACCTTTTCAAACAAAATGCTAATTGAGTGATCAACAAACGGGAAATTACATGAATACCTGCTATAGCTCGACTCTTAGAGTTTAAACTAACAACTACAGAACATAAGCATGTGAAGATTGCTAGCTTTAACTAGATATACCCTGGAAGGAATTCATATTATACTGGTTAAGATTTTGATGCTATACACACATCCACCTATTATAACTTGAATCTAAAAAGAAAAGAAATTGGATTTCCCCCCAGCTTTGATCAGTGTCACTTGCTGTAAGTGCAGAAGGGAATACATCTTCCAGAATGAAAAATTAAATATCACAGCTGTTCTTATATAAAGAAAGCTGATTTTTGTCTCCATGTAACATTTCCCTTGGAAACTAACTTTTCGATGAAACCTTTGCTGGTGGGAAGTGCAAGAAAGCACACTGTCCTCACCTCAGGCAATTACTAGGAATTTTCAAAATAAAGCTTATAATTACTTACTTATATTTTAAGAAGTGATTCTGTAGACCCTTATTTTGCAATAAGCACACTAGGTTCAAAAGTAATGTTTCTTGTTATGTGGCTTCAAATCATTTCTGACTTATGCTGCTAAGGAGAATCTATCATGGGATTTTTGTAGCAAGATCTGTTTAGAGGGGTTTTTTGTCTTTGTTTCTCTGAGGCTGTGAGAGGGTGTCTTTTCCAAGGAAATCCAGTGAGTCTCCAGGCTTCAAACCTGGTCTTCCCAACACTCAAACCATTACATCATAATAAATAAATAAATACTTTATTTATACATCGACCTCTCTCCCTGAGGGGACTCAAGGCAGTTTACATACAAAAAGGCAAACATTCAGTGCCAGAGTAAAGCAAATACAAATAACATCAATAAACTTATAATTACGAAGATAATGGAATTAAAATTAAAAATAATAAAATATACATATTTAAATATAACATGATTACACTAGTAAAACATAATTACAATAAGAAACATGTGCCCCAGACAATTAAATGACTCAAAGCCGTTATGATTTAAAATATCATGTGTTCTTTACTCTTATTTTTCTCTGCAGGTGCAGAACATCCTGAAAATATAGGAATCCACACTCCTGGGTGATTTGTTTTTTATTGTTCAAACTTTTTCAGTTTCAGCCATTGAGACTGCAAAGGATCCTCCCAGAATATGTAGGCATTGGTTAGTAAATATTTCCAGAAGGAGCTGAAAACCCATTGTGGAATGAGAGTTTAACATTGTTGTGACCAGCAGCTGCAGAAAGAACTATACCTAATAAGAATAAGTGAGAGTCCTCCTATTTCTTCCTCCTCATCCTCCTTTTGACTCATCTTATTTTATTTATTTGTCGTGTCAGGACAACCAGTCAAATTATATTACATTTCTAACAGAACAAAGCAAACAAACAGACAAAATACAAAATTTGTGAGTTTGGTAGTTGATTAAATGTCCTTTGACCAGTATCTGGCCACTTGGAGTGCTTCTGGTGTTGCTGCAAGAAGGTCCTCCATTGTGCATGTGGCTGGGCTCAGGTTGCATTGCAGCAGATGGTCTGTGGTTTGCTCCTCTCCACATTCGCATGTCGAGGATTCCACTTTGTAACCCCTTTTCTGAAGGTTGGCTCTGCATCTCGTGATGCCAGAGCGCAGTCTGTTCAGCGCCTTCCAAGTCGCCCAGTCCTCTGTGTGCCCAGGGGGGAGTCTCTCATTTGGTATCAGCCATTGGTTGAGGTTCTGGGTTTGAGCCTGCCACTTTTGGACTCTCGCTTGCTGAGGTGTTCCAGCGAGTGTCTCTGTAGATCTTAGAAAACTATTTCTAGATTTAAGTCGTTGACATGCTGGCTGATACCCAAACAGGGGATGAGCTGGAGATGTCTCTGCCTTGGTCCTTTCACTATTGGCTGCTACTTCCCGGCGGATGTCAGGTGGTGCTATACCGGCTAAGCAGTGTAATTTCTCCAGTGGTGTAGGGCGCAGACACCCCGTGATAATGCGGCATGTCTTATTAAGAGCCAGATCTAATGTTTTAGTGTGGTGAGATGTGTTCCACACTGGGCGTGCATACTCAGCAGCAGAGTAGCACAGCGCAAGGGCAGATGTCTTCACTGTATCTGGTTGTGATCCCCAGGTTGTGCCAGTCCTCATTGTGATCCCCAGGTTGTGTCCTCATCTTATTATTAGATATCATTCATTTTGCAGCTGCTGAACACAAACAGGATGCTAAGTTCACATCCCATGGTCACAACAGATATTCAGCATCCACTGGAAATATTTACGATATGTTCTGAAAGATATCCTTGCAGTCTCAATAGCAGATTAGAGGAAAGGATCTCTTTGGGATCAGCTTTATGGATTCTTGTGTAACAGGAAGAATATAAACCCGAGAGTTGTCCATCTTGATACCAACTGCAGAAAATAAGACACAAAGTAGAAAGCAGATCAGGATCTATTAGTACATCCCTGGTCTCTTTTGAATCCCAATTGATTTAGCAGTAACATCCTCCTCTATGTGACTCTTCAGAAAATTAGGAAATATTTGTAAAGACAAACAGTGGGTTCCATTCAGTTCAGATACTCAGAACAAATCCTTTGGCTCAGAATCCCAAATTCCAAAGGCCTGGTTTTTTGCACCAAACTGTTATTGGCAGATCATAGGGTTCTGGTTTTTGTAAAAAGTTCTCTAAGGTAGACCCAGGAAGCTTGTAGCGTGCCTCTCCTCCAGTCACAGTAATCACCACATGGAACCCTATGGGCCAAAGAGGATTTCATCGTTCTTTGTAGAAGAAAGTTGCAATTTCAAATGTAAAGGCACCCTCTACAGCTGAGCATTGAGAAGCAGAAAAGTACATCTTCTGCTATATCAGTTAGGATAGTTTAATCACATGGATCACAAAACAGAGTAGTTAGAACAAGGTGACTTAGAAACCCAGAGGCCCATTATGTGGTCTGATTAGGGGCTTTCATTAGAATAAATGAAACAACTGTAAATTCTCACTTCAAGACTATGATGAACTCTATTAACAATAGAAAAAAGGACTTTATTAACAATAGAAAAAATTAAATGGTTAAAATGTCAATTATATATATAGAAAAAGTATACTATGATAAAATGTTTCTTTCAGATCATCTTTCTTGGGCGTTCACATCTCTCAAAAGGTGCTGGAGAATGGACAACCAGGGGCTGGACAGGACGCAGAGCGAGGTCCATACCAAGTTCACCACGGGCCATCAGGGAAAGCAGCCCATCCACCTGCATGAGAAAGGAGGTTGGAGCAAACCCAAGCCACAGTCACAAGTACAGTACTGTGTACATTTGTAGGATCCCTTTACTTACAACCCCTGGGACCCTTTCTGGGACTCCAGATTCCCCTCTAATACTATGGCTACATCCCATAGAATCCTGAGGGTTATAGTTTGGTGAGGCACAAGAACTCTCTAGATGAAAATTCTAAACTAAAAAAAGTTTCTAAGCTCTGTCTGCAATAAATAAATTGTCCTTATTTAATGTACAGCAGCATTCTCCACCCCTGCCTCCAAATCGACCAGATTGGATTATCTTTTAGATCAGTGACTCTTAAAGTGTGCTCTGCAGAGCCCTTGGGGCTCCAGGAAGCATACTGAGGGCTCCACGCTTCCCTCCTTCTCCCCCTCAAAGTGTGTGTGGAGGCTTTACTGCTGCCATGTAGCAAATGAATGAACGCGGACCTGGAAAGGAAGGCATCACATGAAAGAAGGGAGGCTCTGCTGAGAAGAAAGATAATGCCTCTCTCGGGCTCAGTCTCTATGCTCAGGCCTCCTTCCCACTCCTGTCGGCAGCAGCGTTGTCCGCGCAGGACACAGACCCCTTGTCCTGTGTCTCCTCACCACGCAGAACCCTCCCCCCCCCCACTCCCACACGCTATGCCACTCCCTTTCCTCTGCACCCCTCACCATACAGACAAGTTCCCCCGTGCTTTCCTTGTTTCCAGAACCCTCTCATCACTCAGGGGGTGCTTTGATTGTGCCTTTACTGCGTGGCAGAAGGGGGTTGGACTGGAAGGCCCTTGGGGTTGCTCCTATTATTATTATCATCATCATTATTATTACAAAGACCGGATGGCCATCTTTTGGGATGCTCTGACTGTGCTTTTTATGCATGGCAGAAAGGTGTTGGATGGGATGGCTCCTACTACTACTACTACTACTATTACAGAGACTGGCAGTTATTCCCTCAGGAGAAAGGGATGCAAAGAACAGGATTTACCCATAAAAGGATTTGGAAAATGGTCCATCTCCTCCTACTTTTCAAAGAATTCAAAGATAGTATTATTTTCCAGAACTGGCATTAGGAACTCCATCATTTGTTATATTGGAGAAGGTCATCATGACCAAATACCACTGATAACTTGTAACCGCCATAGATTAACCTAAACCCTTTTGTGAATAGAATCAATGCCATGTCCAATCTGTGGCACTGCCACTGCAACCTATGGCACTGATTCCACTTAGATAAAGAGTATTTCCACAGTAATGGTCTTTGTCATGTGAAGTGCATTCCTGCTGTTGGACCCATGGGTCATTTTCCAGCTCCTTGATACTCACCCGCTGAGCATAAGCTTCATCCTCTTGTGGCTGGTAGAGTTTCCTAATTTCTATTGTCCTGCAGAGCCAGGAGAAGATGAAAAGGTTAAAAGATATAACATGATGCACAATTTGGTCACAACTGGTCTTGTTACATAAACATTGTAAAAGCAGAAAGAGTGGATGGGCTGTTTTGTGTCTTTTTGGTGAATAACATCCCAAATAGACTACTTCAAAAGCTTCAATTGGTCCAATAGGCAGCAGCCAGATTGCTCACCAGAGTGGTGTACAGGGAGCACACAACCCCACTGCTGTGCCAGTTTCACTGGCTGCCAGTCTGCTACCGAGCACAATTCAAAGTGCTGGCCTATAAAGTTCTAAATGGTTCTGGCCCAGCTTATCTGTCTGAATGTATCTCCCTCTATGATCCACCTCGGAGTCTAAGAGCTGCCGCAAACTAGCGTCATGGGAGAGCAAACTGTGCCAGCACGGCCGATGACGTCGAAGACTCTGCCTCTTTCTCCGCCTATTTCTCTGCGCCCGCGTGGTTTTCCCTTTGCTAGGGCAGCGATGCGAGCGTACTCTCGTTGTTGACAGAATTCAACAGCGAGAGTACGCTCGCATCGCTACCCTAGCAAAGGGAAAACCATGTGGGCGCGGAGAAATAGGCGGAGTCTTCGACGTCATTGGCCGTGCTGGCACAGTTTGCTCTCCCAAGACGCTAGTTTGCGGCGGCTCTAAGATTGTTGGGGGAGGACCTGCTCTCGGTCCCATCCCCCCTTGCAGGTGTGACTGGTGGGGATGAGAGACAGGGCCTTCTCAGTGGCGGCCCCTTGCCTATGGAACTCCCTCCCTAGTGAAATTAGATCAGCCCCTTCCTTCCTGACCTTCAGGAAAAAAATTAAAGCCATGGCTGTTGGAACAAACTTTTGGTCCATAAGCAGCGCAGTAAGAGACTACAAATAACGGGATGATGACTTGGATTGATCCTGGAATATGATTTGGATTTTGTGATTTCAACTGATGTTTTAATGTTTATGTTTTTAATTGGTTTGATTTTAATGCAGTTGTTTATTTACCGATATGTATATGTATATACTACATTGAATTTTGCCTTTGTGAGGCCGCCCTGATGAGAAGGGCAGGGTACAAGTGTGGTAAATAAATAAATAAATAACCCTGCCCGCTGTGCTTGCTGTTTGGGTGTATTTTACATTACAAAGCAAAAATTAGGCAGGGGGGAGAGAGACTGATGATATACAAAGGTTTCATACAAAAGCAAAAGACCATGATGCTTATCACCTCTTACAACAGTGTCATTGTTGCAAGCTGCCTTGGCTTCCATGGCAAGAGGAAAGTGGGTTATAAATTCAATAAACAAACAAGAACGTCTTATATATCAATACATATTTCCTTGTTAAGGACAGGAAATCTGGTGAATACTTCCTACTTGAGAAATACTACTACACAAACCAAGTTTAATTTCTCAGCAATCATATATAGAATCCCTCTTTAAGTTTCATAAATATACCAGCGTTTATAATTTCATCTAGTCACAAAATTATAGATGCAGGCTGTTTTTTAAAGCAATTGGCAATAACAAAATACATTTTACACATACAGTTGTCCCTTCACATTTGCGGTTTTGACTTTGTGGAGTTGATTAAAATATTCTCCCTAGAAATCATATTCTCTAGAAATGTTTAGGTCCTCACGTGCAATTCTGGGGTCAGCTTCCAGTGGGATTAAACCATAGAGTCAGGGTGGAAGACCTAAAAATGCCTAGAGTTGTTCTCTCAGGTTAAAAAAAATTGCTACTTCTTTATTCCCTGCTTTTTACTTTCACAGGGGTCTTATGGCTCAGAGAGGTTAACGTTGGAAGGGAGTACATGTGATCCATGAGCCACAGAATTCCTCTGCCTGCCCTAGAGATGGGCAGCTCCATGGATGCTCTACTCACCCTCTCTTGTCTCTGGAGGTGTTAGTTACCAGGAGTGAAGGCTGAGCTGTGCTGTCTTGACGAGGGTTCATGTCCTTGGCTATAGAAACTTGATTACTTTTTCCTCGTATTTGCTGGTTCATAGGATGTTTCTTTAACTTTTCTTGGTTTCTGTGGCAGTAAATTGAGGTGTTAGAGCCAAAATATTGAAAGAAAATTCCAAAATTACTGCAAAGTGCATTTTTGTGGTAAGGGCCAGTCTGCTACCGAGCACAATTCAAAGTGCTGGCCTATAAAGCTATAAAGAATCCAACTAAATAGCCATGTTGTTCTGGGAGACTGTGGGACTTTTCCAAGCCCTGGAAGCAAAGATGTTGCATTACCTCAGCACACACTCTTCACAGATGTAGTTGTCGGATAATCCTACAGGAACCGAGAGGTTTGTAACAGGGAGATTAAAAGAGACGTAGTTCTCCCCATCCTGGACATAGATCATGCCACCACGGAGCAGCAAAGGAAACCAGCTGGATTCTGGGCGGTAAAGTACCATCCCATGGACCACACACCAGCCACGGATAAGCTCTAAAAGGAAAACAGGTTGTTAAAGCAGCCAACCACAGACCTGGAGCCCTTTCATACTACCCACTAATAGCATTGTGATTCAATGGAAGTACGCTGTAGACTCCAGACTTGTAGTTTATGGAGGGGCATTTACCATTTTCAGCCAAATGACTTTAGAGTCTCAGCAAACAAAAAAACCCTCAAGATTCCATGGATGGGATCATGGCATTAAAAGTGGAATTACTTTGCTCCTGCAGGCCAATTTAACTAATTTACAAGGCCATGAAAATCTCCGGCAAGCATGCAGGGAATAAGGAAGTATTTCGTTGGTGTTGCGGATGGACGGTGAAGTGACAGCTCCCCTGGTGGCCCGATAAAGTTGGAATGTCTGTCTATATATGTTGCGTGTCTATAGCATTGAATGTTTGCCATGTATATGTACATTGTAATCCACCCTGAGTCCCCTGCAAGGTGAGAACTGCGGAATATAAATACTGTAAATAAAATAAAATAAATAGTTCTACCATGCCATCTTCAAGCAGAGCCCCACGTTTCTTCCTTCAACATATTTTTACTTTCAAACCTAAATTACCTAACCAATTACTGCAGAAATTTGTAGTCACCTGTTTCAGACACTTCAGATTTTATTTCCTTGTCCAAAGCCACAGGAGGAGGTGGTAAAGGAGCCTGAAATGGAGTGAAGATCCAGGTTAGCTTTGCTCCCATATTCATGACTACAGACAGTCCCCAAATTACGAACAAGATAAGGTCTGTAGTTTTGTTCTTAAGTTGAATTTGTTTGCAAGTTGAAACAGGTACATTTAAAAAGTGGAACTCCAGATAGATAGATAGATAGATAGATAGATAGATAGATAGATAGATAGGTGCTTTGAGTAGCTTAGGGAATGGTTAACACACTGTGGTGTTCATTTTGCTGTCTGTGTCCCTGTTCAGAAGATTTCACCTCACTTTCTGTCCCAGTGATAACTGAAAAAAGATTGTTGAGAAAGATTCAGTGGAAACTTCGCCTTTTCCCCATGATAACTCTTTCAGGAGTAAATTTCCCTTCCTAGGAGTAGATCTCTCTCACTTCCTGTTGTCTCACCCCCGTTTGTAACTATGAGTTGTCTGTAAATGGAGTTGTTTATAACTCAGGGACTGTCTGCATCTGCTTTCCTTGTTTCACCCAAAGCACTTACTTTCTCTCATTAAAGTTGGCTCATTGCTCTCCACAATAATAATAATCATCATCATCTTTATTTATACCCTGCCACCATCTCCCTGAAGGGGACTCAGGGCAGCTAACACGAGGCCAAGCCCAAAGATACAATACAGCAAAATAAAATACAAATGCAGACAACAAAAATTACATCAAAATAAAATACATACAGTAGCAAAATAAAATAAAGCAAACTGACATAAAATAAAATCGAATAAAATGCAGTCCTTCCTCTTTCCACCCCTCTGCCATTAAGCCCACATCTTATATGTTGTGCTCCGCCCCGAGTCCCCTGCAGGGTGAGAAGGGCGGAACATAAATGTTTTAAATAAATAAATAGTAAAATCTTCTATAAGCCATTCTTTAAAAGCTTAGCTGTGCCGCAGCCTTTCCTGAACTGCAACTTCCCAGCCAAAAGCAACGTTTTCCAATTCTGATCCTTAAACATTCCTACCTTCTCCTTAGTAAATTTTGTGCCTTCTTTACTTTCATTGGGAGTCCAGAATTGGTTCAGAAATAATACAGAGGGGCAGTAGGAATGTAAGAACCCAGCAGGCTCAGGAAATAAAAGGTCAATTTAGTTTAGGGATGATCAGAAGTAGGGCATGAAAGCAGCACACACCCATGGTCTTCATTCCCGTTACCTAATATTTAAAGTTATATGGCTTCTGAAAATGGAAGTTCCATTCGGCTGTCTTATATAAGTAGACAAGTAACAGAAACAGAGATATCCACCAACACAATTTTTTAAAGAAAAGGACACACAAAGATGCTTCATATTGAAACAGCCCACTGATCCACTTAGCCGTGACTTCCTAAGGAGGTCTGTATGGCCATTTTCACCAGAAGGTAAAGGTATTTTTTTATTTAAGGAAGCACTTGTTCTAGTATGTTGCAGCAGACAGAAACTTTAATGGGTGTATGTGTAATAATGTTTTTTTATTTCACTTTTTCAGTGTTTCTAAAGTTGTATTTTTAATATCAGCATTAGTTTCATGGTACTTTAACTTTTATATTAAATTTTACTGTGTTCTTTAGATGCTATATGCCCCTTTGAATTGCATGATGGAAGAAAAGTGGTATATAAAATACACAAATAAAATGTCTTTCTAAGGAGATGCAGGGAATGAATGGCTCCTGAGGAATTTCTGGACTACAGTTCCATCAGCCTTCACCAAAATAACCAGTGACAAGGTATCATGGGAGATGTACTTAAAAATATTAGAAATGCCACAAGTTCTTCACCCTTGTGTTAAAGGGAGAAGCAGATATCCGTCTCTCTCTAAAGACGTGTCAGGTTTGCAAAGAATAAGCTCTAACAGTGAACAGCACAACTGATATATTTTTACACCATTCTTCAGAATTCTCATTTCCATCCATGGTTTTTTCCCCACTTAACCAATGGCTAGTCAACCATAGATTTGAAAATTACTTTTGGGGAGTCATTCCCAAAATATCCCACCAGTAGTATGGCTTCACATAGAACAGTGGTTCCCAACCTTTTTTGACCAGGGACCACTTTCACCAGGAACCAACCTCTAACATTAGTACCAAAAGCGTTATGAATCAGTTTTTGGTCAACTTTAGATTTGATTTGGTTATTTGGGGCACTGATTTAGAAAAGTGCATTGGATAGACCACATCAACTCTAGTTTCTGATACAAAACATATGCCATCCAGTAGTTGCCATCTGCTCGCCCACAGAAAACCATATTTAGTGATCTAGAACTAATGTGGTAGTACTAATCTTTCGTCGGTAGTCAGCCTCTCCCCTCCCAACATCCCTGTTGCTTTGGCATTATAAGAGAGTTTCGCGAGACCAGTCGCTCTCATTGTTGTGTGGTTTCAAGGCAATGCTGTAGTAATGGTGAGGCTGCAGACCATATTTTCATTCTTACAGACCACTGGTGGTCCACGGATCACAGGTTGGGAACCACTGTCATAGAAGTATGTGCTTCTGAAGATCTTACAATTCTAAATCTGCAGCAACTAACCTGAGGTTTTTGGTCTTTCACTTCCTTCTTTGCGGTTTCTTCTTTGGTGTTTACAGTTTCACACAAAGAGTCTTTGTGAAAGGCTTCCAGTCTTTCCAAAAGTTCTGAATTCTGTGGGAGGGGCAAAAATGAAAACAGAGAAATTTAATATCTGGAGACAGTTCCAGTTTTTAGGTGGACAATGTAGTACCATCAGAAGTCACAGCACTCCAACTAGTACCATATTGTCAGAAGCTGCCATTGTAAATTTCCTTCAGATGCTGAGAATAACGCTATGTTGGGCCATTGTGGGAATTTTAAGCAGTCATTATGTTCAGCCACTTAGAGAACTGCGGTAGAAGAAAAAACTAAAGGCGGCCCTATGGCATCAGGTATCCATGATGGGTCCTGGCAGGAGAATAGCAGCTACTGCATGGTGACAGAAATCAACATCAATCTTCGTAATAGATCTCTTCAGGTTAAAACATTTATGAGCCAAGTATACCCAAGTGTATGCATACATAATCTCAACTGTTCTCTTTCTGAATTTTCTCACCATTTGAAAACAAATTTCACAGGGTATTGTTACACAACAAAACAACCAAGAGGCATGCAGATTTAAGATACCATGACATTTTCTGGATTACAATGTACTTTGTCAAATCTTTGTACCAAAGTACACTACCTTTGTCAGGTACTTTGTTAATAGCTATTACTAATAATATCACTGTCAATACTTTGTGCATCCAGTGATCTGCACTGATCCAGCAATGCACATCTGCAGGAGAGGACAATATAACTTTTTCCATCATTTTCCAGTGGCAGAATATAATCCAACAGAAATCTGGACCCATGCAAATCCATATTTCCATGTCATAACCAGCAGTGAAGCAAATTGAATATAAAAGTTCAAGAATGGGGCAAATTGTTCTCACCTTCCCTGTGGCTCGAATTCCCAGTTTCTTACAGAGCTGTTGCAACTGGGCTCTTTTTAAAACACTGAAGTCCAATGTTGTTGTATTGGCAGGAGCATGTTGAGGAGGGGTGGAAGCCAATTTGGCTGTTTTGCGGCTTTGTCTGGGCATCCCAAGATCTCTACAAAAAAAAAGGCAGAAATCAGAAGAAACAAAATCTGCCCCTACTTTCCTTCATTATTGATGTCCAAGAGCAGGTGAAGTTTCCAAACAGCCTTCACTTGCAGCAAGAGTGAGAAACTCTTTTAGAACAAAATTCTATTTCAAAGACATTTTTCAAGATAGTAGCCAGGAGGACAAGATCTGACTTTGGGACCCGAGGTTACTGAGGCCTAACTTACAGGAAAGACAAGGCCAGGGTTGGTGGTTGGCGTTAGGATTATATATCTCTTCTTTGCCCATATAAAAGCAGATAAATCACTGATGTAATGGTTACCAGGCATTTTTCTTCCTGTTTCATTGGTAATTTAGAGACCATCTAAACTATGAAGAGGTTCAGAACAGAAGGCCAAGACACAGGTGGTGCTCAACTTGTACCAAAGTCCATCATTTCTACAACAGAGCACTCACTTATACACTGAATTTCTGTGCTGTCTGCAAATAAACCCATGAGACTGCTAGTTTAAATGTCAAACACACAGATCCTGTATCCCAGATTATGTTTCAATAAGGGAGGTATTCTGATATTACAACATCCTATAAAGCAAACGAAGTCACCTTACTATTATTTGGGGTCAAAAGTTACAATGCTTGTCAACTTCCTTCTGCAGCTACATGTCTTAATACCCTACTCCTTTTGTAATTGCATGACATTACAGCCACAATGATATTACTGGAATTCTGCAGTTGCTGTGGAATGAGAACTGAGGTAGCTAGTTATGAAGATGCCAAGATTCATGCAATAAATTTTGCTACCTCAGACAATCCCTCTTCCTTTCTATATTCAGAAACTGCAGTTGAATACTAGAAATGGAACAGCATCCTCCACTGGATCCGAGAGTAATAGGCCAGATTAGGAGACTAGAACAAGCCGTACGACCCATTCTTCTCTGACGTCCTACAGCTAGTAGGCTCAAAAGGGACAGCCATTGTGCCATTCCACAGTTGTCTTACTAAGGGTACATTTACATAGGCCACTTAGTGCCAAAGTCTGCGGAATCTGTTCCATGGCCACTACATGATAGCCCCAGTACAAATAATATAATAAAAACACAATCTTTACCAGTAGCATTCAAACAAAACAACCTCCACATTTCAACAGCATTCACAATGCTAAAAAATGATGTTTTAAAATATACTGTATATACTCGATTATAAGCCTAGTTTTTCAGCCCCTTTTTTAGGCTGAAAAAGCTCCCCTCGACTTATACTCGAGTCAAGGTTATTTATTATTTTACTCTGTTATTAGTATTATTTTTATTTCATGTACTATTTTACTCTCTTTATTATTATTACATTTATTTATTTATTTATTTCGTATACTTCTACCCCGCCCTTCTCAACCCCCGAGGGGGGACTCAGGGCGGCTTACAAAAAGGCACATTTTGGTGCCCACACAAATACAATAACATATAAAAACAGCAATTAAATGGTCAACAATTAAAACAACAATATATCTCACAAACGATAGCCAATCTCAGACACAGCGTTCGCCAACTCAGAGTCCATATTTCGTTCCACATTGTCCATTCCTATCCATCGTCACAGTCCTTTATTCATCTGCCAGATTGCCCAAACGCCTGGTCCCACATCTATTTACAGTATTTTACCCTATTATTATTATTGTTACATTTATTATTTTACACTATTTATGATTATTATTACATTTATTATTTTACTTTATTATTCTACTCTATTATTACTGTCATTATTGCATTTCCATTATTTTACTTTATTATTATTATTACATTTATTATTCTACTCTATTATTACTATTATTGCATTTCCATTATTTTACTTTATTATTATATTTATTATTTTACACTATTTATGATTATTATTACATTTATTATTTTACTTTATTATTATTGCATTTATTATTCTACTCTATTATTACATTTATTATTCTACTCTATTATTACTGTCATTATTGCATTTCCATTATTTTACTTTATTATTATTACATTTATTATTCTACTCTATTATTACTATTATTGCATTTCCATTATTTTACTTTATTATTATATTTATTATTTTACACTATTTATGATTATTATTACATTTATTATTTTACTTTATTTTTTATTGCATTTATTATTCTATTCTATTATTACATTTATTATTCTACTCTATTATTACTGTTATTATTGCATTTCCATTATTTTACTTTATTATTATATTTAATATTTTACTCTATTATTGTTGGAAGGATACATTTACACTGAAGATATGTAATGATTTAATCAGAGTTGGGCAGTCTTATCTCAAATTACAGTTTTCTGTAAATATTTTTTAAAAATTCACCTCCAGATGCCTCAATTAATGTAGTTTTATTGGTATCTATTTTTATTTTGAAATATACCTGTAGTGGCTGCATTTCCCACCCTTGGCTTATACTCAAGTCAATATGTTTTCCCATTTTTTGGTGGTAAAATTAGGTACCTCGGCTTATATTTGGGTTGGCTTATACTCGAGTATATAATTTACCCACAGATAGGTGTCAGACTGTCTACAAAATACAATTCTGATACAATGTGATAAATAAGATAACAACATTGTTTGTATAACTATTAGCAGCACAGAAGATATACATTTAGATGTAAAGATGAAAGTATTATGCCTGAGACTATAGCAATACCATTTTCCAAGTCTCCGTATTGTTCAGGTTGACACGGGAAGGCAGGACCTACATAAGCTATCCATTTTTAGCATCCATTTGGGGGGGGGGGGGCACACAATTGCAGAGAACTCTTGCATCATGAGTTTTTATCCTTATTCCTGGCTTTCAAATTTATTGTATTGATAAGAAAGGGATTAGAAACACAACAGGAAACTGGATAATGAAAAAATCCATTGTGCAAGATGACTAGCAAAATTTGGTGCTGCAAGAAGAAAAGGAAAAAAAAACATTAAGGAATTAAAAGGATGGGTGGGTGCTGTTTTCTCCCAACTTGCATCCACCAGTTTCTGCATCTGTTTGTCAAATACCTGTGTGTTGGCAGATCATAATAAGGTTGCATTCTAGGCAGAGAGTAGAAAACTCTCAGTATAACCAATGGCATGGTGTACAAGAATGCTCAAGGTTGCTTTATTTTTACATTGAAAGTAGTATTTCAAATTCTTATTAGCTTTATTTTTTTAAACCTAAAATTGGCCCCACACAAACTGATCATACTCTGGAATATGTCAATCACAGTCCTGTAGCCAGACATCAGGGAGAATGCAATCACAGTAGGGAAGTGGGGAGAAGTTGTTTTTATTTTTCTATGGATACTTTCACACTGCCCAATAATATGATTCTCCTTTAACTGCCATGAAAACAATATGACAGAGGTTTTCAACCTATGGGTCTCCAGATGTTTGGCCTTCAACTCCCAGAAATCCTAACAGCTGGTGAATTGGCTAGGACTTCTGGGAGTTGTAGGCCAAAACATCCGAGGACCCACAGGTTGAGAACCACTGATCTAAGCAATCCTGGGTTTTGTAGTGGTGGTGGGAGGTGTTAGAGAAAACTACCCTAAAATAAAGCAGAGCGTCCAAGAACAAACAGGATACAAAAGTTGAGCACCAGTTCATTAGCAAGCAGAATGTGAAGTACCATGTGATGTGGCTGTAAAGAATTCAGAGCTTAGGCTGCAAACATGCAGAGTCCAATCTTTAAAAAAAATCACAAAAGGTTTATTTACCATAATAAGAAATAACTGCATCTTAATAATAAACAACAGGATCTGAGCTACTCTAACACTCATCTCTTCTAAGGTTTCAAGCGAGGGAAAAACTCAATCACTACATCTCTCTGACACACATGCAGAGAGAGATCTCAAAGCACACAGCACTTACTCTCCATACTAAAGTGTAAGGCAGAAGTCAGATTCAAAAGGCTTGCAGATCAGAATGAGAGCGGAAAGAGAGAAGAAAAAGATGCATTCCCAACTGTCATTCGGGAGACATGGGGGAAGAGAAACCCTTAGTCTGTATTCTAAGCTAACAACTGTTCCTCACTGAAGACTTGAGACTTGGGCAGTGTCGGACTGAATCCCAACAGGAGTTACTAGAGCTCTTTGTGTTCTGTCGCCACTGGGTCCGAACAAAATGTCTTTATTCTACAGGATGCACACTTTAAACCCAGTGGGAAGCCGGGGTGCCCGAAGAGAGATTGTTAGAGACTTCCAGAAGTAATGGGCTTTAGAGTCTTTAAAAGTACAACAAAGTCTTTATTAAGGAACAAATCTTCAACAATACTTCAAGGCTTTACTATTCTAGTCTTTAAGAGACTGGCACTAACTTGGTTTAACTGTACTATCTCAGCATAAGGAAGAACTCTTTATAATCCCTCCCAGGCCGCTTTCTATCTATGCCTAGTCGGCGTGGGTGCTGCTACCAAAATCCACGTGCGTCTGGGTATCGAGCAGACCTTACCGGCTGAGGCTTGAAGATATAGCAGCTGGAGTTCTGTGGTTCTACGATGCTGTCTAGTGGGAACTTCAGGTCTGTTTTCCTCACTGGTGCTGTGAGGCTGAGAGGCTATGAGCTCTCAGCCAGAGCCTTTGGGACCTTTTCCTTCCGTATCCCTGGAACTGGATGGTCACTGGATGACCCCTGGATGGTCGCTGGATGGACCCCGGATGGCTGTTTCTATTTCCCCGGAAGGTTTTGAGGAATGAAGCCTTTCCTACGGGACTAGCTGATCTGCGTCCTATAGACTGGCTTCCTTGTGTGACTGACTGAAAAATGGCCTCTTCCCTCCAAAAACTCAAGAAGGGGCGGGACCAGGGAACCTAACTATAATTGGCAGGTGGCTTACCCTATGATTGCAGCCTATAACAGGAAGCCACCCTGCCGCAAAATCCCAACCCTGGGATTGCAAACAAACATTAAACACAGCAAATAAATCTGGAGCTCCTGGAACAGCTGTTCCAGAACACTTTGGCTAAAACATATAAAAAGCCCTTGCTAAACTGACAGTTCCAGAATACTATAGGATGGAACAATGGCTATCAAAAGAGGAATCACAGTCCTATAATTGGGTTGTGTTCAAAGGCCCACTATCTTAATAAATAATAATAATAATAATAATAATAATAATAATAATAATAAAAAAACTTTATTTATACTCCGCCACCATCTCCCCAAGGGACTCGGAGCGGCTTACATGAGGCTAAGCCCAACAGTACCTCAATAAACAAAAGCAATAAACAAAAGCAATAAATACAACACAGTTAATATAAATCACATATAAACAATAAACAATAAAACACAAGGATTTAAAAACCTATGGCCGGGCCAAATGTAATAGTTTAAAAAATTAAAAAATAACGCTGGGCATGAACAAGGTAGGATATAACTGGTATGGGGTTTTCAAGAGAGATAAGGGAACGCAGTCAATCCTAAATCAGTGGTAAAGTGCATTTTGAGGGTATATTGCTGAGAATTTTCCTTATTCTGGGAAGGCACACTGGAACAACCACGTTTTCAGGCTCCTCCTAAAGACTGCCAGAGTTGGGGCATGCCTGGTGTCCTTGGGAAGTGAGTTCCAGAGTCGGGGGGCCACCACCGAGAAGGCCCTCTCCCTCGTACCACCAATCGCGCCTGCGAAGGAGGTGGGAGCACGAGCAGGGCCTCTCCAGATTATTGAAGAGATCGTGTGGGTTCATACACAGAAATGTGTTCATGCAGGTAAGCAGGTCCCAAACCATTCAAGGCTTTGTAGGTAAGAACCTGCACCTTGAATTGGGACCGGAAAATGAACAGCAGCCAGTGGAGCTCCTTAAACAGGAGGGTTGACCGCTCTCTGTAAGTCGCACCAGTTAGTAATCTGGCTGCCGTCCATTGAACCAATTGAAATCTCCAGGCCGTTTTCAAGGGCAGCCCCACGTAGAGTGCATTACAGTAATCCAATCTGGAGGTGACTAAGGCATGGACCACCCTGGCTGGATCCGACTTCATCTTCTCATTTAAAACTTGTGAAATATGGTTTGAAAACTACTTTACTGGAGGCTAACTAGATGAATTATCAGTATAATACAACTATCCTATTTACAAGGAAAAGATAGATGCTCAGATTTTCTTTTTGAAAAATTGGCTGGACAAGTTTTGATGTTCTTGCTTAAATAATTTGATTTTAACATGCTTTTCTTTGAGTACTTAACACGGGTTAGAATACATGTAATTAGGTCATGAGACTTTGTTTTGATACCCTGGCATCTCATGGGGAAAATAGGAAACAACAAAATAATGTAATAATTAATACATACTTTCTCTGCAGAAGATCTTAACTCCGGTTCAGGAAGGACTCCAATCTGAAACACAGGAAAGTTTTAATAAGCACAATTGATACTCTCCAAAACTTTTGTCCTCCTGATATGTTGGACTAACACTTTCAGTTGGGAGTGTTCAACATAAAAGATGAAGCTCCCACTATTTCTCACTAGACTAAACTGATAAATGTCACAGTCTACCATTACCCTTATATACACAGTAACATTTATCTATTTTTAAAGTGAAGAATAATTCCAGAAGAAACTTGTACACTTACACATAGAGCAACTGAATTTCAACCTCTACTGAAGCCCATTAAGGAGTCATTTCACAGCATCAGAAGTAACAAAGAGAATTACCCATCACTCTTATATAAAGGACTACCATGAATCTTCCAAGGAAGCAAGTAGAAAGCAAGTAGAACAGGGCGCAATCTGTTAGCAGAAATTTGTCATCTTACAGATGTTGTTCTATTACAACTGCCATTAGCTGTAGTCAGCATATTTAATAGTGTGAGATGATGGGTGTCATAGCATAGCACCGGGATTGTGGCGCAGCTGGCTGAGTGTCAGCTGCATTAAGATCACTCTGACCAAAAGGTCATGAGTTCGAAGCCAGCCCGGGCTGGAGTGGGTGTCCAGCCATTGTGTAGCCTGTTGTCGACCTTTGCAACCCGAAAGACAGTTGCATCTGTCAAGTAGGAAAATAAGGTACCACCTTGTGTGGGAGGCTAAATTTAACTAATTTATGGGGCCATAAAGAAAAAAGACTCCGGGGAATGTGGAATTCGGAAGAACTTCATCAGTGTCGTTGATAGACGATGAAAAGCAGCAGCTCCCCTGGCGGCCAGAAAAAAAAAGTTAAATAGCCTTGGTGTATTTGCCTGTTAAACGTTGTTTGTCAAACTGGCATTGAATGTTTGCCATATATGTGTTTACTGCAATCTACCCTGAGTCCCCTGCGCGGTGAGAAGGGCGGAATATAAGAACTGTAAATAAACAAATAAATAAATAGTATAAGCTAGGTTTCTCTAAAATCACATGTTATTATAACGTACCAAAGTATGCAAAGAAACAGAACCGCCTCTTTGATTTGAGCTGGCTGATCTTCACAGAAAGATGACTGGTGCAAAAGATACAAACGCCTAGCTGCCAAAAGCAAAAGAAAAGGGAAAGAAAAGCAAAATACAGATTAAGCATCTTTTATCCAGAATTCTAAAATATTCCACAAAGTATAAATTTGTGATAGTTTTGTTTATTTTGTTTTTTTCATGTCAGGAGAAACATGAGAAAATGCAAGTTGCTTCTGGAATGAGAGAATTGGCCGTCTGCAAGGACGTTGTCCAGGGGACGCCCGGTGTGTGATGTTTTGCCATCCTTGTGGGAGACTTCTCTCATGTCCCAGCATGGGGAGCTGAAGCTGACAGAGGGAGCGCAACACGCTGTCCCTGGATTCGAGCTGCTGACCTATTGGTCAGCAGTCCTGCCGGCACAAGGGTTTAACCAAAAAGAAAAATGGGTTCCCTTGAAACTGTGGAGACCAAAATCCACTGATTGTGGAAATATGAAAATAACTAAATTAACGCAATGTATATATTACAAATACACATATCAAAAAAACTGCCACATTCGCATTAAGTAGAAACAACTGGTTCTTCTCCTGAAGTATAAAACAAAGTCTTCATTTGGGAAAATGTCCTGTTCTTTATTACATATGAGTAGACTCCAGTAGTCACATGAATTGACTCCAACCTGCAACCGGTTTCGACTCACAAGAGTCTTCGTCAGGCGGTTGGGTGTACAAACAACACATATCATGAATACACATATACAACTGAACAATTTGTTATGACAAGTTTGTAAGAATATATACAGACACTCTAGTTACTCAAATTATCAAAAAAAGCTCAACTTTTGAGGTGAGAAATTCACCAACAGTCTTCTGGAGGGGTGGATCCTAAGGGGACATAGATAGTGGCTAAAGGTACATTGTGACATGAATTATAAACCATACATAGAGAAATAATATCTATGAAACAAAAATAATATAATACTCACAGCTATTCTTTGTTGAGAACTATACCCTGCAAGGAGTTTTATTCTGTGGTGAGTATAGGATCAAAATAACTCAACCCATTACTAATATAGCAAGTCCATTGGTCAGGCGATAGTGACATCATTATCAGTTCAGAATACATTGGGGTAAAACCTACTCTGTTATAAAAAGCAGTCACATGAATTGGTGTTGTTTAGCCCTTTTGGATGTTCTGTTTGCAGGGTAAAGATTCAGAAGGATTCCCGTTGTAACTCCTTGCAGGGTATATTGCTCAACAAAGAATAGCTGTGAGTATTATATTATTTTTGTACTTTTACCCCGCCCTTCTCACCCCGAGGGGGACTCAGGGCGGCTTACACAACCAAGGCACAATTCAATGCCTGTAACATACAGCAGCAATAAAACAAAATAACGCAAATTAACAATCAGCGGCAATACATTACATCTATACTCACTAAAAACAATAAAACCAATAAAAATTTCATACAAACCGATATAAACCAATTACTCCTTATTGCCGGTCAATGTTCGCTATCTCTTAGTTCAGAGTTTCCTTCCACATTTATCAGTCCTGCTGGTCTTATTTGTCTGGTTGTCCTTACCTAGTTAGCAGATTGCCCGAAGGCCTGGTCCCACAACCATGTCTTTGCCTTCCTCCTGAAGGACAGGAGTGATGTCGACACCCTGATCTCCACTGGGAGCGAGTTCCACAGGTGAGGGGCCACCACTGAGAAGGCCCTGCTCCTCGTCCCCACCAGCCTCGCTTGGGAAAGCGGTGGAGTCGAGAGCAGGGCCCCCTCAGATGATCTTAAATTCCATGGTGGGACGTAGGGGGAGATACGTTCGGACAGATACGCTGGACCAGAACCGTACAGGGTTTTGTAGGTTAAAACCAGCACCTTGAATTGGGCTCGGAACTGAACCGGCAGCCAGTGGAGCTGACACAGCAGAGGGGTGGTGTGCTCTCTGTATGTCGCCCCGGTGAGCAGTCTGGAGTCCGCTCCATACAGCCCGGAAAACTCCCAGTAATCCAATGTATACTGTTGTTTGCGGTCTAAGCCAATGCTACTCAAAATGGTAGTCCATGGACCACTGTTACTCATTGTTTACTGTCCTGTTTTTTTATATATTTACTTTATTTACTGTCCACTCAAACAACACGGGAATGCCTGACCTGAAACAATCAGGGCCAGCTAACACCCCCAAACAAAGGATGCCTCCAGACAGGAAGCAGCCATGCTTGGAAGCTGCAAGGTCATTCAATGCTAATCAAGGTGGCCACTTGCAACATTCACACTTGCCCCAAGCAGACAAGAGTCCTTTCTCCCACTCTGGACATTCCACGATATATAAACCCCACTTGCCTAGTTTCCAACAGACCTCACAACCTCTGAGAATGCCTGCCATAAATGTAGGCGAAACGCCAGGAGAGAATGCTTCTGGAACATGGCCAGACAGCAACCCAGAATTTCCTTTCATTTCAAAATCATGTTTACTTACAGCAATATTCAGCACGCCGTTATCTCCCTCTTTGAAAAAAAAAAGCGACCAGCGCGAGGATGGGAGGAAGAAACAAGCGTTGGGAGTAAAGAGAGACCTCCACCCCTTGCTCTCAGCTGCTGCAAAGCTCAGAGGAAGAGGCGGATCTGCCTTTTCAAATGCCGCGCGCTCCTTCGCCCGGACCACCAAGCAGCTTCTCCCTAGCCACGCCTCTCAGCCGGGGATCCTTGTGCGCCTGCGCAAAGCGACTTCCAAGATGGCGGCGCCCAGGAGTGAGGTGGCTTTGAGTTGAAGATCCTTTCTTGTTTTCTGCCCCGTGCTGTCGCCTTTTCGGTGAAAGGTTTGTCCCAATTAGGAATAGCAGCAACGGAGGTGAGCTTGAACAGTGGGTGGGAATTGTTGTGAGAGACAGAGCAAAATAATAATAATAATAATAATCTGGTGGGGAATGGGAGTGCTCGCTGAGGCTGTTTGTGACAGTGTTGTTTTGGGGCGCCTTAATTTTCCCTTCCTCTGGCGACCCTAAGGCTTGTAGAATAATGTGCCACCTTCCTTGAGTTTAGCTTTTGATTTCTTATTCGAAAAGTGAGTTTAAATGTTTCAGCAGTATAGCCTGGAGGACTCCCTTTTACCTCAGGGTAAGTAATTATGGTTTATTGCGTACCTTCAAGTTGTTTCTTTCCTATGGCCCTCCTAAAGCAAACTTATCACCAGGGGTGCTCTGACCTACAAGAAGCACTGCCTGAACATCAAGCAAAAAGTGGGCGCTAGAAACAATATCATATGAAAGCTGACTGGCACAACCTGGGGATCACAACCAGACACAGTGAAGACATCTGCCCTTGCGCTTTGCCACTCTGCTGCTGAGTATGCTTACTTACTTAGGCGATCCCTCGTTGGACGAGTAAGATAATCTTCCATGATGGGTTTCCTTGTGGATTCGTAGATGGCTGTGGAGCCCTATTCTTGACCCACATCTTCTCCCACAGTGAAGGCATTGGTTTCCAGGTGGAAGGCGGTCTCGGTCGGGGTTGGCTTGACGCGCCTTCCTCCTGGCATGTTTCTCTCTTTCACCCTCCACTCGTGCCTCCTCGAATTCTGCAGCACTGCTGGTCACAGCTGACCTCCAGCTGGAGCGCTCAAGGGCCTGGGCTTCCCAGTTCTCAGTGTCTATGCCAGAGATTTTAAGGTTGGCTTTGAGGTCATCTTTAAATCTCTTTTCCTGTCCACCAACATTCCGTTTTCCGTTCTTAAGTTCAGAGTAGAGCAACTGCTTTGGGAGACGATGGTCCGGCATCCGGACAACGTGGCTGGCCCAGCGGAGTTGATGGCAGAGGACCATCGCTTCAATGCTGGTGGTCTTTGCTTCTTCCAGCACACTGACGTTTGTCCGCTTGTCTTCCCAAGAGATTTGCAGGATTTTCCAGAGGCAGCACTGATGGAATCGTTCCAGGAGTTGCATGTGACGTCTGTAGGCGGTCCACATTTTGCATGCCCAGTGTGGAACACATCTCACCACACTAAAACAGTGGATGTGGCTCTTAATGAGACATGCCGCATTATCACGGGATGTCTGCACCCTACACCACTGGAGAAACTACACTGTCTAGCCGGTATTGCACCACCTGACATCTGCCGGGAAGTAGCAACCAATAGTGAAAGGACCAAGACAGTGACATCTCCAGCTCATCCCCTGTTTGGGTATCAGCCAGCACATCAATGACTTAAATCAAGAAATAGTTTTCGAAGATCTACAGAGACACTCGCTGGAACACATCAGCAAGTGAGAGTCCAAAAGTGGCAGGCTCAAACCCAGAACCTCAATCAATGGCTGATACCAAATGAGAGACTCCCCCATGTGCACACAGAAAACTGGGCGACTTGGAAGGCACTGAACAGACTGCGCTCTGGCACCACGAGATGCAGAGCCAACTTTAAGAAATGGGGCTACAAAGTGGAATCCACAACATGCGAGTGTGGAGAAGAGCAGACCACAGACCACCTGAGCCCTGCTACATGTACAATGGAGGACCTTTTTATAGTAACACCAGAGGCACTCCAAGTGGCCAGCTACTGGTCAAAGGACATTTAATCAGCTACCAAGCTTGCAAACTTTGTGCTTTGTTTGTTTGTTAAAAATGCAATACAAATGTTTGGTTTGCTCCTGACACGATAAATAAAAAAACCCAGGGGTGCATCTGCACAGTAGAATTGATGCACTTTGGCACCACTTTAACTGCCATGCCTGAATAATAATTTTATTTCTTACCCACCTCTCATGGCTCGAGGCAGGTTACAAAACAATTAAAATACACAATAAATACACACACTAAAGTATACCTCCATAAAAGTTACATACCAAAATGTATCTCATATTTAAACAGACAAAAAGTGATTAAACAAAGGACATGCATTACAGTTAATGTTTAAAGACTGTCTGGATAGGTCTGCTGGAAGAGACAGGTCTTCACTTGTGTCTTAAATTTCAACAGCTGATTTAGCTATCGGGTTGTTCCACAGTTTTGGGATGGTTAATGAAAAGGTCCTCTGGGTGGCAGTTGCCGGTCGGATTCTGGCTGGTTGGAGTAGATGCCCCCCAGAAGACTGAAGTGTGTGGGGAGGATTGTATGGGAGAAGGTGACCATTTAGGTAACCTGAACCCAAATCATGTAGGGGTTTAAAGGTCAAAACCAACACCTTATATTTTGCCCAGAAACTAATTGGCAGCCAGGGGAGGGACTTTAGGATAGGTGTGATATGCTCACTGTTAGATGTTCTTGTAACAATCTAACTGCTGTATTTAGAACCAGTTGGAGTCTCCAAACTTGGTACAAGGGTAGCCCAATGTAAAGTACATTGCAGAAGTCCAACCTTGAAGTTACCAGTGCGTACACTACCATCTTCAGGTCCTCCAAATCTAGTGCAGCTGGCTGATCAGCCAAAGCTGATAGTAAGCACTCCTGACCATTGCATCTACCTGGGCTGACATTTGGAGAGGCGGATCCAGGAGCACTCCCAAGCTACGAACATAGTCTTTCAGGGGAAGTGTAACCCCATGCAGAACTGGTTGACATACCTCCATCCACAGATTAGGGCCCTTGATGTCAAGCATCTCTGTTTTGTCTGAATTACTATGAATACTACGGAACCACAGCAGTTGTAGTTCAGTGAGGTGCCAGCACTCTTTGTCTAAAGACCTTGTAAAACTACAAGCCTTCCATAATGTTGAGCTGTGGCAGTGAACATGGTGTCACACTGCATTAGATTCATCCTGGGATTTCTTGGTAAGGTTTGTTTACAGGGGATTTGCCATTGTCTTCCCACCAACCAAGCTTGAGATGGGACTGAGAGAAAGGCCTCCCCTGAAGATCTCAGGGCCTGGGCAGGTGCATACAAGGAGAGGCACTCAGCCAAATAGCCTGGACCTGAACCGTCTAGGGCTTTAAAGGTCATAACTACCACTTTGAATTGTGCCCAGAGCATCCAGCTAAGCATCTCTAAAATCCTGATGCCACATATAATTCTTATTACTCAAAACATTACTCTGCTCTTCCCTCTTTGCACCTCTTTCCTCTGGAGAACATTTTTTAATTATAAATTTATTAATTTTTATATAGATTACAACGAAAGAGTGAGAACAATAAAGTATAGGAAAGTGAGGAAATGAAGAAAAAAAGAGAAAGAAGAAAAAACAAAAAAAGTATACTAAAATCCCAACTAACCCCTAAAAAAAAAATTCTACAAAAATACACAAAAAAAGAAAAACAAAAAAAAAATGATTTCCATTCCATCTTCTTGGATCATATCTTATTATTCAAAAATATAAAATAAGTTCAAAAAGAAATTGTCTCTCTTGTTTCTTATTTTCCCAAATTGTCCAGATATTCATGGAGATTATCCCAATTCGTTCTTCTTAGTATCATACCTGTATTTTTCTTCAACAAAAAAGTCAATTCATCCATGTCCTTTATTTCTCTGATTTTTTCCACCCATTCCTGTATGGGTGGTACTGAGTCTTTCTTCCATTCTCTAGCAAAAACAATTCTACCGGCAGTCGTCATACATGTAAAAAGTTTATCCTCGTGTTCCGTCAGTTGTAGATCTAAATCTGTAAAACCTAACAAATAACTCCGGTTTTCTTATGAATGTTCTTTTTAAAATCTTTTGTGTCTCTTCATGAATTACCCTCCAAAACTTTACTGCTTCTTTGCAAGTCCACCACATATGGTAAAAGGAGCCAACCTGTTCCAGGCATTTCCAACACTTATCAGAAACGGTTTTATACATTTTAGCCAATTGTTTCGGTGTGGTATACCATCTGTGGAACATTTTTATCCAATTTTCTTTTAAATCCATTGTGTATGTATATTTTAATTTTTTGTTCCACATCTGTTTCCACTCCCTCATTTCTCTCTGGAGAACATTTTTGTCCTAATAATTAATCCCTTCTGCCCATTTCATTTTTTTATTTCATAAATTTCTTCAGTGCCAACCAATCTGTTGCATTTTCCCCTGTTGAAAGTATTATAAAGTGTGCAAAATTATATTGTTCATTGAATATATTTAGTTATGTTTAGTTGGTGAGTTTGTGCCTTTAATTGTTGGAAAGCTTGTGGTTTGGGTCTTGTCAATTGGATGCAGGTGGGGCTCATTACTGCTGTTATTATAGTTTGCATCTGCCTGTAGTCTTTGGTCTGGTCTTTGGGTTTCTTTTTGTTTCTACTATGAAGCTGTAATAAAGTAAGCTTCTGCCGTTGTAATATTTTTATTTGATATTATAACTCTGCTGACACCCCCCTTTTAAATCTTATCTCATTAATTGACTTGTCCTCCTTAAAAATCATATTGCCCCCACTTAGGGGGCATGTTCCCCACCTTAAGAATCAGTGCTATAGAGTCGCAGTCCAGCATTTAGATCCCTGCACCATGCTAACTACAACATGTAAATATGTTTTTCTTTTCCTGTTTGGGTTTCTGATACTCTTTTCTCATGCATCCTGTAAATCTTAAAGTTAGGAGCTCTAGCTTAGTGTCCATAGCTCCTCCACAAGCCTCAGTTCAGAACTATTCTAAAAAATTTTTTTGTTAAAGATCTCAGAATATGTACAACCTTGTACAGTATCTTCCACAGTAATTGATATATTGTTAGCTGTTGACAGGAGCCCCTGGTGGCGCAGTGGGTTAAACCCCTGTGCTAGCAGGACTGAAGACCGACAGGTTGCAAGTTCGAATCCGGGGAGAGCGCGGATGAGCTCCCTCTATCAGCTCCCCATGCGGGGACATGAGAGAAGCCTCCCACAAGGATGATAAAATATCAAAACATCCGGGCATCCCCTGTACAACGTCCTTGCAGACGGCCAATTCTCTCACACCAGAAGTGACTTGCAGTTTCTCAAGACGCTCCTGATACGACAAAAAAAAAGGTGTTGACAGAATGAATATATGCACATGTGAGGAGGTGATTTATATATTAACAAGAATCATAAAATGTTTCTGGTTGAATCCGACCAAAGGTCTACACAGTAAGAACCGGAAGCTCTGTCACAAACCTCAGTCCAGTGAAAGGAAAAAGCAACCCCCTTCAGCCTCTCAGTTCTCTCGCCATCTCCTTCTTGTCTGCTCGTCTTTATTTTAGCCATTTCATTTATTTCAAATGTTTTAATATTTTAATTAATCTAACTGCTGAAAGATAGAGCGTGATGTGTTTACACTCAGGTCTTTATGCCATCTTCACAGGCACATGGTTTTCACATTGTGAGGCTTTTAGAGAGAGCCTGAATGCATTCACTGCTTTCTGTAAGCCTCATGAGTGCACATGTTCAGTTTGCACTGAGACTGTGAATGTATTCAGCTCTCTGCAAGCCTCGCAAGTGCACAGATTCACTCTGCAGGGCTTTCAGAAAGACGATAGATGTATCCATACTGCAGAGTTAATGCAGTTTGGCATGACTTTAATTGCCAAGGCGTAATACTGTGCAGTCACAGGAGTTATAGTTTTACAAAATGTTTTTAGACTTCTCTACCTGAGAAGACTGGTGCATTACCAAACTACAGATCTCAGGATTCCATAATATTGAGCCATGGTGGTTAAAGTGGTGTCGAACAGCTTTAATTCTCCAGTGTAAATGTACCCTATGAGTGTATTCACTTTAAAATGTTGTAGGGCAGTGGTCTCTGCTGTTGTCCAGTGCCTTTTTTATAGGAACCTGACCATCCATGTTTTTGGGTATCTATGTGGGTTCCTGGAACTAATCCTTTGGGGATATGGAGGGCCCAATAAGTGATTTCTTTTGGGAGAAATTTCCCGTAGATAGTTGGTACACCATCAGAGGTCATTCCAGATCTATTCAATTTAAACATTTGAATGAATGTCACACACAAAAATCAAAGTTGTTTCCTGGAAATTTCTGAAGGTGAAGATGTATATCTTTCTTAACCTATGTTTGGCCAAGGGCATTTACCAGCCTAATGTATGTATCTCTGAATAGGGATGTTTCACTAATAGAAACTTTGAAAAGTATAATTGCTTTACTTTTAAACTGAAGCTTGGTATGTTGTCAGTCGGATAGTTTTCTCTTCTTTTTTACAGACTGCTTGTCATTCTAATTCTAATTGCCTTTTTTTCCAGATTCCCTGACATACGTTACACAATGTGGTTCCGTTGCCACAGATTCTTAGCATGTTCTTCGTGTTGGAGAAGACAGTTAAATGGAATTGTTGACCCAACGAAATGGCGGAAGACATTAGTACCAAATTGTATCAGACCTATTTATAGTGAGACAGGGAAGTGGGAAGAAAAGTATGGATTGGAGACGAGGAAGAAAGTTGAAAGTTGGTGGCATTCAAGAATAAAGAAACAGTTCGAGAAAATTGACAAAATAGATGTAAGAATTATTAGTAACATTCACCTCCCTTTCTCCTCTTTATTAGCTATTTATTGTACTTAAACACATTGATTAATGATTGTGTATTTTATCTCATTCTATTGAGTTCATAAAATTGTGTCTGTGGATTAGCATCTCCTCAGCATGTGTTAGCATTTCAACCTTCAGAGTATACATTTTCTATTTCATCCTTCCCATAGCAGTTGCCACCATCTTAATCTGTTTACATCCTGTTTCCATGATAGCATGGAAATTAAGCCCAAGTATCATTGAAACCTTTCTCCAGGGTTCTTTTTTTTCTTGAGATGAGAACCAGAAGAAGACAAAAATGATAACTTAAGGCTCCCATCAGGCTGGTCATTTCTTTAACATCTAGCATAGTGGTTCTCAACCTGTGGATCCCCGGATGTTTTGGCCTGTAATTCCCAGAAATCCCAGCTAGTTTACCAGCTGTTGGGATTTCTGGGAGTTGAAAGCCAAAACACCTGGAGACCCATTGATCTAGCAGAATGGCAAGTAGTAATTCAGCTAGTGAGACTCTCTCTCTCATTGTATTTGTGTACTAGGAAAAGTTCATTTGTTACATGTTTTGCTTTTCATACCCTGTAAAAGGGGTGACATCTGGGAAAATCAGATGCTTATTTACAATTGATGAACATTACTGTTCATCCATGATGAATTTTATATCTTTTTCCATGTAAAAAAGGCCCGTGCTTGTGGGATTTCTTTCATTGCTAAGGACCAGGAGAAAGGACTTGAAAGTTTTAAGCTCTGATATAGGGTGCACCAGTGTCGGAGGTTTGAGAAAATATTTGCTGAGCTCGTTGTTAGAAAAGACATTACATTTTTTCCCCATAGTCTTGGTCTGGAAATAAATTGACAGTAGTTACAACAGCCAAATTCAAACCAGTGGTTTTTGAAGCCCCATCTACACTGCCATTTAATGCATTTTCAAACACCATTATATGGTAGTGTGGACCTGAGATTAATAGAACTTTAGCTTTGTGGGCTAAGGTCATGAAGTTACAGTTCAGAAACTGCTCTTCATGCCAGGACAAAGTGGAACTTTCTCAAAGGCCTTTCCAGACAGGCCCTATATCCCAGGAACGGATCCCAGGTTTTCTGCTTTAAACTGGATTATATGAGTCCACACTGCCAGATAATCTGGGATAAACAGAAAACCTGGAATCAGATCCTGGGATATAGGGCGTGTCTAGAAGGGCCCCAAATGGCTTCCTTTCAAGTGTTCCCCCTAAATCTAGGTTAATAGCATGACCACAGGGGGCTTATTATTGTTTTGGTCCTGGTTTCAAATGAAACAATGGAGGGGATGTAGAGCCAAAGAATTATATGCACCAAAATGTTTTCTTACATTAGAAGTTAGAAATATTTTATAAAATTAGCATCCTAATATATTTGAAATTAATTGTTTATAATAAATAAATATTTCTCAGAATAGTGCTGTGAACCAGTTTAAAGGATTTTTAGTTGACTGTTCATAGGTGTTTCTGTAACTTAGTCTTCTGCAGTTGAACAGCCTCAATTCATACTGGGTTTAAAATTCCATTATCTTTAGAATCATAACTTATGTCATGCTGGTTGTGTTGATGGGAGTTGTAGTGCCATACATCAGAAGGGCTCCAGATTGTTCAAGGGCTGTTACTGACATTTTGGTCTTTTGTGTTCAAAGTATTCATAACCTTTGAGTATATAAAAGAAAATGTGAGAACTTATAATTAAGCAAAAGCTATGAAATATTATGTTGAAAAGGTCGTATTTAATTTTGTATTTGTCAGCTTCTCTTATGCCAGAACATAAGTACTCTTTTTTTTATTAATATGAGTAAATATATACCTCAGTTATTAAAATTCACCTTCACAATTAATTGGCTGGCAGTTAAAAATTCAGCCCTGGTTTTGAAACAAGCAGTATAAAGAGAAAGCAAATTCACATGTAACTTTTAAAATCAAATGTGGCAAGAAGGCTTTCAGAATTAACCATTTACAGACTATTTCTTTGTCTATTTTTGACTAGAAATCAAAACCAAAGTTTTATGTCCTTTCAATGTTTCCATACCCTTCTGGAAAACTTCACATGGGCCATGTTCGAGTCTACACCATCAGTGATACAGTCGCACGGTTTCAGAAAATGAGAGGATTACAGGTAATCTGTTGGCAGTAGTTCAGATAATTTTTAGGGTACATGCTATGTATTGTTTTAGTGACAGAACATATTAAAGAGCACATCACTCTCTTTAGAAAGAAATGGATGTCAGAAATAACTGGCAAGGCTTATCACTTTACTTCAAGTGCTGATCAGGAATTGGACCCCAAGCTGTGGTGCATCACAGGAAAGCTGCTCTTTGGATTTAGGCTAGAAATGAATAATTTGCAGAATATTAAAATGACTTACCCCGTATATACTCAAGTATAAGCTGACCCGAATATAAGCTGGGGTACCCAATTTTACACAAAAAAGCCCTGGGAAAACATATAGACTCAAGTATAAGCCGAGGGTGGGAAATGCAGCAGCTACTGGTAAATTTCAAAATAAAAATAGATTTACAATTAATATAAAATTACATCAGTAGGTTAAATATTTTTGAATACTGTCCAACTCTGATTAAACCATTATAAAATGTAAATGTGCTTATGTATCCTTCCAATAATAATAGAGTAAATTTATTTATTTATTTATTTATTTACAGCTTTTATATTCCGCCCTTCTCACCCCGCAGGGGACTCAGGGCAGATTACAGTGTACACATATATGGCAAACATTCAATGCCAATTTTGACATACAACATATACAGAAATAGACAGAGGCTATTTAACTTTTTCTGGCCTCCAGGGGAGCTGTCGCTTTCATCGTCCATCTGCAACACTGATGAAGTACTTCCGCATTCCCACATGCTTTTTGCTGAAGTCTTTATGGCCTCATAAATTAGTTAATTTCGCCTCCCCACACTTTAAGGTGGTACCTTATTTTCCTACTTGACAGATGCAACTGTCTTTCGGGTTGCAAAGGTTGACAACAGGCTACACACAATTGGTTGGAAACCCACTCCAACCTGGGCTGGCTTCGAACTCATGACCTTTTGGTCAGAGTGATCTTAATGCAGTTGACACTCAGCCAGCTGCGCCACAATTAATTTATTAATTATTTTATTAATAAATTAATAAAAATAATAATAGAGTACAATAATGGAAATATAATGTAACAGTAATCATAGAATAAAATAATAAATAATAAAATAATAATAACAGAGTAAAATAATATAAATAATAATAATAAACAGAGTAAAATAATAAATATAACAGTGTTAATAACAGAGTAAAATAATAAATAACCTTGACTCAAGTATAAGCCATGGGGAGGAGGGGTAGCCTTTTTAAAAGAGCTGAAAAAAACGACTTATACTCGAGTATATATGGTAAATTTTTAAAATTGTGTTTTGCTATACAGCAAATCAATTTTTGGATCTCTTATTAAATATCTTCTCTCTCTTGGCTGAAGAGCTCACTGAAAAACAACAGCACGGCAACATTGTGAGGGGTTTTCTGTTTTAAAAAAGGATCATGGCAGGGAATCTCAGATTCCGTAGAAGGCCAGTGTGGCCTGCAAATTCCTGCTTGTTGCAACTTCTTTGGCAGAGAGAGAGAAGGATGGAGGAAGGAGAAATGGAAAGAAAGAAAGGGAATGCAGTAGATGAAAAGATAAAGATTTGATGGGACAACAAAATGAAGGGGAAAAGAGTAATCCGAGAAGGAAAGATTTTTTTAAAAAAGATGCAGAAAGTGGAGTGTAAAAAGAGGAAGAGTGACAGATGAGATGGAGAGTGGGGAGCTGGCAGAAGAAATGCTGGGTGCACCTGCACTGTAGAATTAATGCATTTTAGCTTTTGTGGCTCAACACTATGGAATGACAAGAGTTGTAGTTTCACAAAGTGTTTAGGTAGCTTTGCCAAAGAGTGTTGGTACCTCACCAAACTACAAATCTCAGGGTTCCATAGCATTGAGCCATTGCTTTTAAAATAGTGCCAAGCTGAATTAATTCTGCTGTATTGGCAGAAAACTACAACTGGAAGGTAGAAGGGAAAATGTGGTTTTGTTGAAGTACAGTTGTTCCTCCCCCTTTGCTATTTTGATTATTCACGGATTTGGTTAAAAATGTTCTCTCTAGGAATCTATAGGTCTTCCAGTATAACTCTAAGGTCAACTTCCTCCAGTCATGCTGGAGTATCTAGAGATTTCTAGAGAGAACTCTTTTTTAGGAATTACTAAATTTTCCAGTGCAATTTTATGTTCAGCTTCCAGTTGGAAGACCAATACATTCTGCGGACATCAGACAGGCGCCCTCCCTCATGTCCTTTCGAAAAAGCCTTAAGACATGGCTGTTCGAGAGGGCATTTAATTAAGTGCTACAACAATGTGGTAAAGAGGACTGGAATGGAACAAGGAATATGAGACTGGTTATGATTCCATTATGAGACGAAGCGGATTTTTAGTGTAGTCTGTAATTGTTGTATAGTTTATATGTTGTTGTAATTGGCTGCTTTGTAATTGTCTTTTATGTGTATTGTACACCGCCATGAGTCGCCCTAATGGGCTGAGAATGGCGGTTAATAAGTGCATCAAATAAATAAATAAATAAATAATTCTTAGAGAGATGTTTTCTCAGGTTAATTTTTTGTGCCTTTAAGTCATTTTTGACCTATCATTCTGGGTAAATGTGCATGGGATTTGAACAATAGCTGATTAATCATTCATTTATCTATTTTACTATTTATTGATGTTTTTAATATTTAATATATTTTATTTTTCCCTTGTGCAAAAACTGTAGTAAGGGGATGCATACTGTATTTTTAAAAGATGGTTATGTATGGCACAGCATTCACTTCCTTTCTCTTGCACAAGAAAATACATGCAGTCCTTAAATTAGGAACAAGATAGATTCTGTAGGTTTGTTCTTAAGTTGAATTTGTATGTATGTGCAGCTCCACTTTGGATAGCGTGGGGAAGAGTTAACATCCCATGTGATGTTTGTTTTGCTGTCTGTGTTCCTGTTTAGAAGATTTCACCTCACTTTCTTTCCTTGTGATAATTGGATTTTGAAAAATTTGACTTGTTGTGAAAACAAGGATTGGTGAAAAAGCTTCAGTTGAGACACCTGTTTCTTATGATAACTCTTTCAGGAGTGAATCCCCCTGTCGAGGGGTAGATTTCTCTCACTTTTTGTTGTCTCATCCCTGTTCTTAACAAAGGGTCATTTGTAAGTCGGATGTTTGTAACTTCGGGACTTTCTGTATGCCGTTATTAATATTTTTTTAAATCTTCATTTTCTTGATTAAGGACATTTTCTTTAACTGAATGTTTTTATCAAATTAGTCTAACTGGTCAACTTTTTTTTCGACTATGAGACAAATACAGTGAATTTTCTTGCATGTCTGTTTTATCAGACAATGCTGTTGAGTTCCTGTGTCAAAGAACAGTGATTCAGACACTAAGGAACTAGTGGGAGTATCCATATGCTGCCTTTTGTGGTTTTATTCTTCCCCTTCCTTGCTTCTGTGAAATGAAAAAAGTGTCTATATCTTTGCTGGGGTTTTATTTTTTTTAAAAAAAGATTGTAGCATCATCATTTGCAATTTTAGTCTTCTCTGATCTTGCCTCCACTCAGTCTCTTTGAATGTCATTCCCTTTGAATAACATGCTTCCACTGAATACTGGTTACGTTTTGGTAACACCATTAACATTTATTTAGAATAAAGATGCAATGAACTTGAAGCAATGCTTTTCCCTAATGCATTTTGAAAGCTACATTTGTCTCCATAGAAACAGATAATCTATGGATATTTGACAGTGGGCTTTAAAAGGTTTTCTTTTACTTATATCTTTCATACGGTACATTTTTCTCTATGGTACTGGCTGCATAGATCTGTTGGAGAAAGTAATAATTCATTTTACAAAAATGTTTACCCATATACAAAACAATACAATACCTCTTAGTTCTAGCATCAGGGAGAGATGTTTTCTGTCTTTGCAGGGAGCAGTAGTGTTGCTTCGCTGTACTTCGTAATGCTAGTTTCGATGAAAAGGTTTTTTAAAAAAAACAAAAAACAAGATACCATACAATCTAGATTAGAATATATAAGAAAAGAAATAAAATTGTCACTGACAACTGAACACAAAATGATAGAGAGAACATTGGGCAAAGGAAAACACTACAGTAAAATGCTTCAGTTAATTGGTACAGCAATTTGTCCAGTATGATAAACATACTATGTTCGATTTGAGCTTTGAATTGAAGGTGGTACTCGGGACAATGAGTTACAAAAAATAACATGTTGATGAGAAAAATGGATGGAGGCTTGAGAGAACAAGGCAATCTGCAAATTGATTTCCTGTAAGCAGTGAAGTTTTAGGTTTATTTCAACTCACAGATGAAGAAATGAGTTACTTTAAGAATTTGGCCTTCTATTTCCTTAGGGTTAAAAAAGTTCTCAGGTCTTTTCCCTCTGTCTGTCTGTCTATCTATCGATCTACCTTCCCCATAGTGTTTAAAAATCCTACATATCATTTTAGATAGCCCTGATTTATTTATTTATGACATTTCTACCCCACCATTCTCACGGCAGGACTCAAGGCGGCTTTATGTAAACAATTTGATTCCTTAAAACATAATTTACACTTAGATAAATATTAAAATAAAATTTTAAATTACATTAACACAATTAAAACATTTTAAAGCGATACAATCAGAGTTAATCACGTAATCCACAACCATAATCCGGTATTCCAATTGTCATTGCACATTGTTACAAGTCTATCTATTGCACAAGTTCTCTAAAGGCTTGGTCAGAAAGCCACATTTTCACCCTTGCGGAAGGTCAGGAGGGACCTCCCTTCTGGGGAGGGAGTTCCACTGCCGAAGGGCCACCACTGAGAACACCCTGTCTCTTGTCTTTGCCAATCGCACCTGCAAGGGAGGTAGGACCAAGAGCAGGGTCTCCCCAGATGACGTTAAACTCCGTGGTGGTTCATAGAGGGAGATATGTTCGGACAGATAAACCATTTTGTTTCCAGACACTCAGTTACAGATTTTCATTATTGAAGGGAATAATTACTAAGTTAAAGTTAGGTCCTAGATTTCACATTATGCAGTTTTGAAGAAACTGCATAATGGTATCATGTGTCTGTTGGAAACTAGGCAAGTCAGGTTTATATATCTGGAATGTCTGGGGTGGGAGAAAGAACACTTGCCTACTTGAGGCAAGTGTGAATGTTGTAATTGGCCACCTTGGTTCATGGCATTCCAGCTTCAAAGTAAGGAAGGTTGCTGCCTGGGAGAATCCTTTGTTGGGAAGTGTTAGCTGGCCCTGATTTATTCTTGTCTGAAATTCCCTTTCTTTTTTGATGTTGTTCTTTGTTTACTGTCCTGATTTTACAGGTTTTTTTTTAAATACTGGTAGCTAGGTTTTGTTCATTTTCATGGTTTCCTCCTTTCTGTTGAAATTGTCCACATGCTTGTGGATTTCAGGGCTTCTCTGTGTAGTCTGACATGATGGTTGTCGAGTGGCCCAGCATTTCTGCATTCTCAAATAATATGTTGTGTCCCTGTTGGTTCATCAGTTGCTCTGCTATGGCTGACTTATCAGGTTGAATTAATCTGCAGTGCCTTTCATATTCCTTGATTCGTGTTTGGGAACTGTGTTTGGTGGTCCCGATGTAGACTTGTCCACAACTGCATGGTGTATGGTAGACTCGTACAGAAGTGAGAGGATCCCTCTTGTTCTTTGCTGAACGTAGCATTTGTTGGATTTTCTTACTCTCTGTAGATTATTTGTATGTTGTGTTTCTTCATCAGCTTCCCTATGCGTTCAGTGGTTCCCTTGATGTATGGTAAGAACACTTTTCCTCTGGGTGGATCTTTGTCTCCACTACAGACAGCAGAAGAGCTGCAAGACCAAGAACAAGCCAAAGACAAAGATCCACCCAGGGGGGCATATAAGAGGCATAAAGTACAATTATTGGTTGCTGGTGGAAAAGATGGTACAGTGGATTGATAGTTGCTGAATTACTCAATTTTGCAAATATATCCAGATCGTACTGTAGTTGTGTTACTGCAGCGATCAAATATGTACAAATAAGTATAACAGTTGACATTTACCTAAGAACACCCCATTAAATGTATGGTTGCACTATTAGTTTACAGGCAGGAGGAGACAAATTGAGTCCTCCCTGGCTTGCTGTGAGTTTTTCGTACTGTATGGCCATATTCCAGTAACACTCTTTCCTGCTACTGGAGAGAACGCTACTGGAACATGGCCATACAACCTGAAAAAACTCACAGCAATCCAGTGATTCCGGCCACGAAAGCCTTTGACAATACAGAGTCCTCCCAGTTCTCAAACAAGACAAAACTTATAGCATATGTGCTTAAAGTCAAATTGTTTGTGACAAGCAGTTTGGCTGATTCAATGAAAGAGCAAAAATGCTGAATGTGAAAATATGCTTCATTATTTTGAGCCCTGGGGGTGTTGCTAAATCCATTCTGGAAAGTGACAAAGAGTGACACATTCTATTTTTTGTTGCAGGTGATAAATCCCATGGGATGGGATGCATTTGGATTACCTGCAGAAAATGCCGCAATTGAACACGGATTGCATCCAGCACAATGGACACAAAGGTGTTTGTTTCTCTAGTAACTCAACAGACCTGGATTGAAGCAGTTGTTGTGCTTTGCTGCCCTTGCACCTTTCCAGATTAATTTACTCTCCTCTCTATAGAGAAATGTGGAGCTTATATGTAGATTTCAAACTGCATCTCTATCTTTAGAGTTCATCTGTTTATAATGTATGGCGCCGCCAAATATTAGAATTTGTTTTTATTGACTCTGTATGAACTACTAGATATTTTCTACTATGTTGAAGAGGGAGGGAGGAGGATTTGATCTTGCAGTAATTAGACCATATATTAACTCCAGTGCTCAGAAAAGTTTTTTTTTGGGAGGGGGGCGGGGGGGGGATTTAAGCTGCTCAAATCTTCTATCATCCTTGACCAGTCAGACAGAGTTGTCAACCAAAAGAACAACATTTCTAAGCTGTGGGTAGCTATTCCAGTTTTCTGTGTGCGAGACAGGGAAAGTTTGTTGCTCACTCTTTCATCACACTGAACCATTCTCAAAATTTAGAAAGATATCCTGCAAAGCGTTTTTGTAACAGGAATGATAGCTAGAGCTGTGACATGGGTGGAAAGAAGGTCCTCGCTCTGCCATATAAAAGTTGGTGAGGCTTAAGTAGGAGGAATTTTAAGCACAGCCTCTTATCTATGGTTGCATCTGCCCATGAAAACATACTTTTCTGTTAAATATGCCTTTTGATTTGTCTTACAGCAACATTCAACACATGCGGAAACAGCTTGATGCCTTAGGTCTTTCTTTTAGCTGGGATCGGGTAAGATATTTAAAATATGGTGGCATATTTCTAATGCATTTTAGATCAAGCCTAAGCACTCATTAGAAAACAAAATGGCTGAATTGAGGCTGTCATACTTTGGATATATCATGAGACAACAGTAGCAGGAAAAGTTGAAAATCCAGAAAATGTTGCTACATCCTCAGTTTTCAAGAGCTGAGCAGGACTTTGTTTTTTAATTTTTTAATTCATATGTTAACATAAAAAATGCAAATAAAGAAAACAACAATGCCTGTACACATATAATAAATACATAAGTGAACATTTTTTAACATTTACATAAATACACAATTTCTCTCGCCAACATAGAGCTCTACTCTAAACATAAATATAAAATACAAAGGTATATACAGTATATACTTGATTATAAGCCGAGTAGCTGCTCCATTTCCCACCCACAGCTTATACTTGAGTCAATACATTTTCCCAGTTTTTTGTGGTAAAATTAGGTACCTAGGCTTATATTTGAATCGGCTTATGCTCAAGTATATATGGTACATAAAGTAGTTTTAAGATTATTCCTGGTTTTCATTTGTAGGTTTCTGTACAGTTTTCACGTTTTTTGTTCCCCCTTATATCAAACAAGCTATTTATTTCATGGTTTGTTTGGTTTTGTTACATTATCAAATGGATATCCCAAGAGTTTATATCTCAAAACCTGTGCATAAAGCAGGCCCCTAGCAGGGTGTCTTGAAGGTTTCTTGTTCATAGAATTGTCATATAAGTCGAAAGGCCAGGTGCCAGCAATTAACAAATTTTTAAATAAGTAATTGTTATATTTATAGAATTCTAATTATACAAACAAGGTTTCTGCAACCTCAGCCTCTTCTCATGTGTTGGATTATACTTCCCATCACTGCTTTGGCTTCAGTTGATGTGAATTGTTTGAGGAAGGAAGATTTCTGCAGTACTTGAGTGTTTCATTTCATTAAAAGCCCACAATCATTTTTAAACACATTATATTTTGATAGCCTCTTTTATTTATTATGGTTACCTCATATTACAACTGTTCTTTTTTTTTTCAGGAAATAACCACTTGTTTCCCAGAGTACTATAAGTGGACACAATACATTTTTCTTAAACTTTATGAAGCTGGATTAGTCTATCAAAATGAAGTAAGTTAAATTGTATTGTGTCAGAATATGCATGTGTTCATATGATAACTTTCTGAATTATCATAATATTCTGTGTGTGAGAAGGGGGGGTTACTAAAAATTGTTCATTTTCTTCTGGGAGACATTCTGGAGCAATGTGCAAAGGGTTGGTGCTTTGGCTTCTTACTTAATCATGCTCTTTTGTTACTTTGTAAACTTTTCAGTACAATTCAGTGTTTGGAAATACAGTCATCTTTCCACATTTGCATTTTTGGCTTTTGCAGATTTGATTATTAAGAGATTTAATTAAAAATGTTTTGTCTAGGAATTTCTAGATCAGCATTTATCAACCCCCCACCTCCATCCCTGGAGTGGTCACGGAGTTTCAGAGAGGTCGCCAAAGGCCATCAGAAAACATATATTTCTGATGGTCTTAGGCAGCCCTTTGGCAGAGAAGACTGAAGATCTCTCTGCCTGTCCTTCTCTTCCTTTTTTGGAAATAGACGGTGGATCCTCCCATCAAAAGCCCTCCTCCGCTGTGATTGGACAGCTTATGAGGGTTTGGCACATGGCAGTGTGGTGCGCATGTGCGGGTGAGGGAAAACGTGTGAGTCTGGAGGGAGGTTCACGCCAGTAAGTCCCTTCAAGGCATGAGGGTTCTGTGTGGGAAGTTTGGCCCAATTCTATCATTGGTGTAGTTCAAAATGTTCTTTGAGAGTAGGTGAACTATAAATTCCAGCAACTACAATTCCCAAATTTCAAGATCTATTTTCCCCAAACTCCACCAGTGTTCACATTTAGGCATATTGAGTATTCGTGCCAAGTTTGGTACAGATCTATCATTGTTTGAATCCACAATGCTCTCTGGATGTAGGTGAACTACAACTCCAAAACTTAAACTTTTCCAGTATTTTCTGTTGGTCATGGGACTTCTGTATGTCAAGTTTGGTTCAATTCCATCATTGGTGGAGTTCAGAATGCCCTTTGATTGTAGGTTAACTATAAATCCCAGCAACTACAACTCTCAAATGACAAAATCAACCTCCACCCACCAAATGCCACAAGTATTCAAATTTGGGCGTATCTGGTATTTGTTCCAAATTTGGTCCAGTGAATGAAAATGCATCCTGCATATCAGATATATACATTACAATTCATAACAGTAGCAAAATTACAGTTATGAAGTAGCAATGAAAATAATTTTATGGTTGGGGGTTATCACAACATGGGAACTGTATTAAGGAGTTGTGGCATTAGGAAGGTTGAGAAACACTGCTCTGGATCCTCTGAGGCAACTTTATTTTTATTTACTGCATTTTTATACCGCCTTTCTCAGCTAAAGGTGATTCAAGGCGGAGGAAGGTCACCTTCCTCCAGTCATGCTGAAGGACCTGGACATTTCTAGAGAAACTGCCTCTCTAGGTTATCCAGTGTGATTATATGTTCATAAATTGGCCACAGAGTCATTTTGGAAGTCCTGGAAATTCTTAAAGAGATGTTTTCTCAGATAAGTAAACAGCAATTTCATGGTTTTTCATTTTCATGGGGGGGGGGGGGTCGTATGCTCCTAACTGCCGCAAATGTGGAGGGCTAACTGTAACACATATTTTAGGCATCTAAGTATGCCAAGCATCACCTCTTAAGAGTGACTTCACATGTCTTGTTTCTGCCTTTCCTGTTCTTTTATCTGTGGTCATAAAAACAATCACTTGAGAAGCAAGGGTTGTACCCAGGGGAAAGTGCTGAATTTAAAAATATTTGGATGGGAGGATTTCTGAAATGTCTAGGCAAAGAAAGGGGTTATAAGAAAGAAAAGGAGAAAAACATAGAAATTAATTTGAACTAAACATAAATGCTTGTATAAGCTAACCATAGGTCCAAGAAGGTACTTATTTGGAGTCGATGTCTGTAGAATACATGCACATATATAAGCCAAATTGCTGTTAAGTATTGAAGGCATTGACTGCAAGCAGGATTTTAATAATATGTGTGATTTTTAATTTCCCTTGAATAGAAAAAGGATAAGAAAACGGACGTGTCTGTACAGAAGAGAAAAAAGATAGCTCCTCTTGAGATAAATTCCTATTATCCTGTATTCATGTAGGGTTGTTTTAATTTATGCCATTATATTATCTGTTAGTCATCAGGTAATGTACAAAAGGCTATGTATTGTAAAAAGAGAAGAAGATTTCCTTCCTTGCAGTGGTAATGTTTTGAATTTGACTGGCTTGAACAATGAATGAATATGCCTCTCAGGGCTTTTATTGATAGAGTGATAACGCAGACTACTCAAGCAACCAAATAATTTTACCTTCTCTTCTAAAGAAATGTCTCCGGGTTTGTATGATAAGATGCATATCCTGATCCTGAGAATGGGGAAGAGGAACATACTGGCTCTTAATACAGCATTTCTATTCAGCAGACTATTCAGTTTTGCAGAGCATTTAGAGATAAATGCTATACAGTGAGCCAGTCGTTTCCACAGGAGTTTGGTTCCAGGACCCCCTGTGGATATCAAAATCCATGAAGGCTCAAATCCCATTATACGAGTGGCATAGTCAAAAGGTCTCCTTTATACAAAGTGGCAAAATCAATATTTGTTTTGTGGAATAGTTAACTCTGTGGGTACAGGATCTGTGCATACAGATGGCAGGCTTTAGCTTATTTTTGTGTAGTTCTATTTCGGCAGAAATATCAGCAGAAGACTTGGACTGGAAATATTGTGCCAAATAATTCTAAGACCAGGATCTGAAGAGCCGTGCTGTTAATTTCAATCCTCTAGGAAGGAGTTGCTTTGTTTTGTTTTGTTTTTTAAATGACATGTTTCACATGCAACATAGCCAATCACATTTTAAACTGTTGAACAATTCAAATTACCTAGTTGGAGATACTTTATAGGAAGCTAGCATTTGGCAATGTTGAAAAACCTGAGAAATTCCACTAGGCCCATTGGAACACATCTAAAGAATCACCCTCAATTTAGGATCAAATTTCTCTAATCATCTTTCTTTGGGGTTATTATTAGTTCAGCATTTATGCTACATACCATTTTATGTACACTTTTTAATGGGATTTTTAAAATAATGTTTGAAAATGAAATTATAGGTTGTGTCTTCAATTGTCATGTATTTTTTCAGATTGGAATGTGCAGAAAAGATATTTATGATATCTGACATCCATCTGAAAAGCTGGCTGCCTATTTTGAGATGTGCTTACTAATACTGGAGCCCCTGGTGGCACAGTGGGTTAATTGATTGGTGATTTGGTTGGTTGGTGATTTGATTCCGGGGAGCGGGGTGAACTCCTGCTGTTAGCCCCAGCTTCTGCCAACCTAGCAGTTCAAAAACAGGCAAATGTGAGTAGATCAATAGGTACTGCTTCGGCGGGAAACTAACGGTGCTCCATGCCGGCCACATAACCTTGGAGGCGGCTATGGACAATACTGGCTCTTCGGCTTAGAAATGGAGTTGAGCAACACCCCCCAGAATCAGACATAACTAGACGTAATGTCAAGGGGAAACCTTTACTTTACTAATACTATAATTTCCCCTCTTTGATTTGTGGCATCATTTAGGCAATGGTTAATTGGGATCCGGTGGACCAGACTGTTCTTGCTAATGAACAAGTAGATGAAAATGGCTGTTCGTGGCGTTCAGGAGCAAAAGTGGAAAAGAAGTACCTCAAGCAGTGGTTCATTAAAACATCTGCCTATGCAAAGGTGTGAGTAAAAATGGTTTTTTAATCGTTATCAAACTTTGTCTTTAGAAGATTATTTTCGCTTTCATTTCACCTAACACAAGAGCAAGATGTTACCATTATAACTGTGCTGACACAAAACCTGATGCAGCTGCACCGTTATACTGTCCTTAGTGAACATTCATATTTAGGGAGTTTCCTTCTTGAAAATTATATTAAATTGACCAGCAAGGCTAGCATAACCTTAAGTACAAATAGCTTTTCCCAAAATGTCATTGTATTGTATTTGGTCAAACAAAGTATGTGTAATTATTAGTACAGGAACTGTTTTGATAACCATTTCTCTTAGTATTTGCTTTTATTCAGGCTTGTTAGTTTGTTTTCTTTTGTTGCTTTTGATTGATATAATGTAGATAATTAACTCAGGAGAATTTTAAAATTTCTTATGAGAGTATTCAGCCTAGCTAGGAAATATTTGAAGGGATGGCTTTACTTCAGCTTTTTCCATTTCTATTCTCACAGTTTATTACAGTAAGAGAAATACAGGCCCTACCTCCCCTTAGGAATTCTATTGTATATTCCTTTCATACTTTTTTTGTGTCAGAAGCAATTTGAGAAACTACAAATCACTTCTGGTGTGAGAGAATTGGCCACCTGCAAGAACGTTGCCCAGGGGATGCCCGGATGTTTTACCATCCTATGAGAGGCTTCTCTCATGTCCCCTCATGGGAAGTTGGAGCTGACAGATGGGAGCTCACCCCATCTTGCGGATTCAATTCGCCGACCTTCAGGTCAGCAGTTCAGCCAACATAAGGGTTTAACCCAGTGGCTCTCAACCTGGGGTCTCCAGATGTTTTTGGCCTTCAACTCCCAGAAATCCTAACAGCTGGTAAATTGGCTGGGATTTCTGGGAGTTAGGTTCTTGTGGGTTTTTTCGGGCTATAGGGCCATGTTCTAGAGGCATTTCTCCTGACGTTTCTGGGAGTTGTAGGCCAAAAACATCTGGGGACCCCAGGTTGAGAACCACTGGTTTAACCCATTGCGCCACCGCGGCTCTCCTTTGATACTTAAGCCAAAAATTGATATCTGTGTTTTGGGATGAAATGGGGGAAATATGCATGAACTGAACTGGCTATAAGGATAATGTGGTTAGGATCCGTTGCTAACCTTGATCACCTTGATCACACACAACTTCTTTGTTGTACAGTGGGCCAGAATTGGCCCCATCTGTTTCTCTTCAAATTGTAATAGGTGTGTATGATTATCAGTTGCCAAAATCAACACTGATACACTTATTTTCTGCACTCTCTGTGTCTGGAACTTGCGTCCTTCTTACTTACCTTATATGGATTTTTGTCCAAGGATTGTGATTTTTATTAAGATAAAAAGATGTCTTAAAACTGAATATGAAATCCTTGTGTCTTGAAGTTGTTTGCTAAAAGGTTTGAAGCAGTTACCGTGCAAGGTTTCTTTCTCTTTATGTTCATGGCGGGTGGGGAAAGTAAGGTCTTCCAACATGACTCTGTAAACTAAGCACTGGATGACCTAGAGATTCCTAGAGAGAATCAAATCTATGACTAACAGGATTTTTCCCCTGCGTTATAAATGTAATTTCCTAATTGGCTTTATCATAAAAAACATGGAAAAGGTTTATTAAACTGTAAAACCTTTTGTTTTTGTGGCCTGCAAAAAAGGTTAAAATGGCACGTGAAAGGTTAAAAATGGCACATTGAAAGGTTAGAATTAGTAGTCACAAAAACAAAGTTTCTGGATTATATCACCTACTTTCAAAGTAAGTACTGCACGATTAAACAGAAAATAACACTTTCAAACCAGGAACATATTTTTTTTCAAATTTTGTTACATAGTGTAATCAAATCTACAAAAAGTCAAAACTGCTAATGTGGAGGGGCAACTGTTTAGTACAAGTTACATTATTCAGCTATATCGTGTTGTCTTCTGCTTATGTTTACAAAGTATTATGTACTGTTTTACAAACACTTTTTGGTTTCCTCTTTGTAGTCATCTGTCTTCCATCTGTCCATGTGTGTGCCCTCTCCTCCAGTTCTCAGTTGCCGTTTTGCTTGTTTAGAGACTGGTTTATTATGTCTGACAGGTTTTTTTTTCTCTTTCATTAAACTTCTACTATTTAAATTATGTGTATAGGTTCTCTTGCTGCATAAACCTTAAATACAATTTGAGATGTTCACTTCTGGATGCTAATCCTTTCTCTTTGCAACATTTCAGATCTGTTTTCAATCTAGGTCAGCACTTTGCTAGGTACTTCCAGCTTCATAATTCCCTCATATCTCTGTTTCTTAGCAACTGGTGCTATTGACTGCTATCTCCAAATGGTCTCAGATTTGCCTTGTCTATTGCTAGATTCTCATCCCGGCCAGGCGTTTTCTTTTTCTTGTTGCTCTGCTGCTGCCACTTGCTATTTTTCAGAAAACATGTTGGAGTAATTCTCAGTGGTAAACATGTTTCTGACTTCTCCCTATGTATTATAAATATATCTTATAGATGAGGATCACTGATCGGACTAATCATCTCATTGTGTTGATTAAAGGTGGGCAACATGTAGCCTTTCATCTGTTTTTGTGGCCTCCTCTAGACTCCCTCCACCTTTTGAAGGTACCAAAAAAATTGCTATTCCTGAGAGTATCCAATCATGACAATTGTCTTATCAAATAATGGAGACAAGTTTTTTTTAAAAAAACAAAAAACAGTTCTGAAATATAACATAGTTACTTTTGGTTGGGAAGGGATGCAGAAAAACTGTATATTAGAAGGGGGTGTCAGTGCATGGCATGCCCTAGAAGGGGTAAATCCGATCTCCATATTACCAAGATTGATTTGCCCTGTTACAAATGAAGTATCAGGCTCTATGCCTGATACTTCCCTTCTGAAATACTGTTGCATCGTGTATGGTTACAGAGAGTTTCATCAATGCTGATGATAATGTCATCCCCACTCAAACAGGGAGCTTTGAAATGTTTGAACAGAAGCTCTCTAAAGCTTTAGGTGCTTTGGAGTTTTACCTATTACAGGGAAAACAAGCAGATTCCTAATCCATCTAAAATGCAGACATGTGCTTTTCATCTTAAGAATAGACAACCCTGCGGATTAGCTGAGAAGGAATCCCACTGGAGCAATTCAGCACACCCAAATACCTGCGAGTTACTCTGGATCATGCTCTGACTTATAAGAAGCACTGCTTGAATATCAAGAAAAAACTGGGTTTTAGAAATAATATCATACGAAAGCTGACTGGCACAACCTGGGGACTACAACCAGACATAGTGAAGACACCTGCCCTTGCACTTTGCTACTCTGCTGCCGAATATGCATGCCCAGTGTGGAATACATCTCACCATGTTCAAACAGTTGGTGTGGCTATTAATGAGATATGCTGCATTATTACAGGATGTCTATGCCTTACAGCACTGGAGAAATTACACTGTTTAGTCAGTATTGCACCACCTGACATCCATCAGGAAGTAGCAGCCTGTAATGAAAGGACCATGGCATTGATATCTCCTGCCCATCCTCTGTTCAGATATCAACCAGCACGCCAATGTCTGAAATCAAGAAATAACTTTCTAAGATCTACAGAGATACTCGCAGGAATACCTCAGCAAGCAAGAGTCCAAAAGTAGCAGGTTAAAACCCGGAACCTTGATCAGTGGCTGATACCAGAAGATAAACTCCCCCCACCCCCCGGCACACAGAAGACTGGGCGAGTTGGAAGGCACTGAACAGACTGTGCTCTGGCACCACAAGTTGCACAGCTAACCTTAAGAAATGGGATTACAAAGTGGAGTCCCCAACATGCGAGTGCGAAGAAGAGCAGAACACAGACCACTTACTACAATGCAGTCTGAGCTTTGCCACATGTTCAGTGGAGGACCTTCTGACAGTGACACCAGAAGCACTCGAAGTTGCCAGCTTCTGGTCAAAGGAAATGTAGTATAATGCCAGATTTTTAACTTTGTTTGTGGTTTTTCCAAACATTACAACTGTATTCTCAATTAGCTTCTGACATGATAAAAGAATAAATCTTACAGATTGATGCAAAATTGCTGTTTTCACCAGTGGTCACAGTTCTGGCTTTAGAGTTCTCATGCTCTTGGTGTCATCTTCCTAACAAATCTTTCTGGGTTGAATCTTATTAATTTCTTAGATAAATAGCCTTCTTTACTAGAATGTTAAATTACTTCCTTGCTGACCTGCCTTAAGGGTGGAACTGTAGCCTGTCTCTAATTTGAAGTTGCTTTCAGTTAAGAAATGAACTTCAGCTCATTTTACTTCAGATATCACCTGAGAGGTTTTTTAAAGTTTGTCTTGAAAGTTTAGGAGACGAATGAATGATTGTTAAATTTAAGCCATACTGGTCTGGCAAGCAGTATATTTACCAGTCATTTAGGTTGTGTAGAATAAGACCTTTGTGGCAAGAGCAGCTGAAATGAGACTGGAGTCCCTGGAGGCATGGATCAATTCCTTTTCTCCTCTAGATTTGTTTTGCTAGGTCAGCTTCAAGATCAGGTATTTGCTACCTCTTTGGAATTCACTGCGATAGCTAGCACAGTGAGAGACTTGTTTGTACTGTACTCAGCTGTGTCTGCTATTGATTTTTTTCTCTCTCCCACCTAGTTAGGTAGCTTCAGTGTGACAGCGAGCTTCATGAAGAAGCACACTTTGTCCCAGTGCTATCTTTTCTCATGATTGCTTCCAGCATCACCAAGTTCCTGAAAATATTTCTTTTTCCCAACAGTGCACTCAGCAGCATGCAATGCCTCTTGGCAAAAATCACATTTTGATGTTGTGCAGACAAGTGTTTTGTATATAAGTTTCATTATTTCATGACTCACAGCTGTCACCTGATGGAGTGGGTATCTAGAGAAGTCAGAGCTTGGAATATTACTATTTTGGAGTATAATTCCCAGCATCTCCCATTGTCAAGGCTAGAGAGGGATTCTCAGACCTGTAGTTAAAACTGTAACCTTTCCGAGCCCTGATATGAGTTTGACTTAGCAAGCCTCATAAAAGCCCACTTGATTTATTTATTTATTAGAATATTTATATGGTATTGCTTTTCACTTTTAAAATGCAAGATTGGCATATCATCACCATTATTATATTTATATTTATTTATATAGTGCCTTTTCTCTTTTATATTATATTATTTATTTACTTTATTTATACCTCACCTTTTTCCCTATGGGAACTCAAGGTGGCTAGCAATCCCACACTTTGCTCATAGTTTTTAAAATGCAATACAAAAATTAAAAAAATAATAAATTAACGTAAAAAGCAGATCAAAATACAATTAAAATGCATTTTAAAACATACAGTCCCCCCCCCCCCAAAAATCCCATCCACAACCTCCACTGCAACATGCCCCTTGACCTTCTCCAAACACCTTCCTGTAGAAAAAATTTTGACCTGCTTGCAGAAGGCCAGCAGGGACGGGGTTGTCCTGGTCTCTCTTGAGAGCAAGTTCCACAGTCTGGGAGCAGCCACCAGAAACACCCTCTCCTATGTAATAATAATAATAACAACAACAATAATGATAATACAATTAATAATACAATTTATTTATATTCTGCTTTATCTCCCCAGAGGGACTTGGAACTGATTACAGTTTATATATATAGGGCAAACATTCAGTGCCTGAGAGGTTTTGTAACTGTTTCTTCAATTGTTTTCACTGCCACCTTTTGTCTGGTATTCAGGCTGAGTTATATGTGTGGAGAGGATACTTAGTAACACCCTTCTGGGTTACTATGATGTTTATTTTCCTCAGAGGGTTTAAATAACAATGACGTTCACACACAGGCTGTTGTAATGTGTTAACTATAATAAAATGTTTATTTAACAGGCTTAAACTCTTCTGGTATAAATGCGTAATGGTTTCTGTAAGTTAATGGCACAAAAGCTTTTGGTTACGTTTGATGTACAATTCTTAGATAGGTACTGGGTTCAAATTTAGAGTTAACAAACAGGAGATTATCTCAGGAAATTAATCTCTGATGATAATTCCAAACCAAATTCCCACTTTCTGGAATCTAGCCAAACAACCTTGGCCTAGCCTTCCTCAGGAATAAAAGAAACAGACCATAAGCAAGGTCCTGTTCCCACTGTCAGTATTCCTGGCTAATTCCTCTAGCCCTTGAATACTACAAAAGGTTAACCCAATTCTCCTATCTAGCACTATTCAACTGTGAACACCAACCGACTACCTAACTGCCAACTGACAAATCCCAACTGCCAAAACTCAAGCCTCAAATTCAAAAAGTACACTTTTCCCTCTATTTGAATGTTAGGCTCCGCCCCCTATTCCTAACCAGTCCTGGCCATCTTCTCTTTGCTTACTGGACTAGGACACGCCCCCTCTAAGAAAACCTGACCTAAGATGGCATCTCCCTGTTTCCCTATCCTAAGATGGCCGCCAGAGCTTCACTAGGCCCACATTGTAACTTCAGGCCACCAGGCTTCGCTAGGCCCACATTCTGGCTGCTAAAGGTAAGGGTTCTTCACAGGGTCCTATACCATTTGATCAATATTTTCATTTGTGTTCTCTGGTCCTTTTATATTTTATTGTTTTGATCAGGTTGATCCAATGTTCAATGTCTAACTCGTTACTGTTCAGGTCCTTTTTCCATATTTCAGACAATGTTTGTTTCAGGGGGAGTGTAACCCCATCTAACGCAGGCTGATTCCCTATTCCCAGATCTGTCTTTTGATTGATCAGGAGCATCTTTGTGTTTTCTGGATTAAGCTTCGATATGTTTGCCGTCATCCAGTCCATGGGGATCAGAGTAGCAGCCTGTAATAGAAGGAGCAAGGTACTGACATCTCCGGCCCACCCCCTGTTTGGATATCAGCCAGCACACCCAACGCCTTAAATCAAGAAATAGTTTTCTGAGATCTACAGAGATCCACGCTGGAACACCTCAGCAAGTGAGAGTCCAAAAGTGGCAGGCTCAAACCCAGAACCTCAACCCATGGCTGATACCAAATGAGAGACTCCCTTCTGGGCACATAGAAGACTGGGCAATTTGGAAGGCACTGAACAGACTGCACTCTGGCACCACAAGATGCAGAACCAACCTTAAGAAATGGAGTCACAAAATGGAGTCCACAACATGTGAGTGTGGAGAAGAGCATACCAAGGCCACCTATTACAATGTAGCCTGAGCCCTGCCACATGCACAATGGAGGACCTTCTTGCAGCAACACCAGAGGCACTCCAAGTGGCCAACTACTGATCAAAGGACATTTAATATAATGCCAAGTTTTTAAACTTTGTGGGGTTTTTTTTAAAAAAAAAACCCATTACAACTGTACCCTTGGTTTGCGCCTTTTATGATAAATAAATCCAGTTCATTACATTAGGGACATTGTAATGTTAGAAACTATATAATTAGAAAGCATATAATAAAATAAACGGCCTCAATTAGGTGATCACATGAGCTCAGTGGGGGTCCCATGACTGAAAAGCCTGTAACAGATGTGTATATAGTAAATGCTTATTTTACTTATTATGGTTTGCACAATGAAATATTAATATGAAAGCCTATTGTCGTTTATCTGTTGCGACACAACCTAAGCAGATTAACAAGCATCTGTTAACTGAATTCATACTGTTTTATATATTTCCTAATATATAAAATTAGGAAATATATGTGCATAATACATATTAAGGAATTTGACAGCTGTAGTATATCTGTATTTTTTTCTGATTTGAGTTTGGAATTGCAGTTACTAGACATTAAAATTTTACTAAAGCAATATCATCTCTTCCATCTCTCAGTGTTTAGGGGGAAGAGAAATAAACAAACATCTGCCAGCTTATAAACTGGCTTGTTTGCATTCTATTAATATTTCAGGGTATCATTTTAATACATTCTTTTTTCTTTAATGAAAGATTTCCGAGTTCTGTGCTCAGATGTTCAAGTCCCATTTTCATATGAAATCCCAGCATTTGTTATGGTTTCTTCCGCTTTTGCCTCTTGATGATGCAGATTGCTCTGACAGCCACCTTTTTGAATACAAATAATTTCCTTTGCTCTCTTGGTACATTATGTGAGTAATGCTTACTGTTGATTTGCTCTTAATGTTTGCCAAATTACATTTTAACCTTTAGCTACGTCCTTATTTCCCTTTTGGATTCATTTCCTTGTCTGAAATGTTGGCTCTGGTTATTTTATGCGGATTTTATCTAGTAATTTGTGTGCATTCCTTGTGGGGTTTTTTTCTTTCTATAAATTGGATTTTGTTCTCAATTTCCTTCCTGTGTGTGATCTGCCTTTGGACTCAGTCAAGAGCTAACATAGTACTGTCATTAAAGGGAAGCAAATAGTGGCAAAAAGTACATGCATCATCTTTTGCCGACATACACACATGCATCATTTTGCCTGTAATTTAAGATAACAATCCATGTATAAGAGGTACACTTGTTATACACAGATATTTATGTTACAATGAATATGTTAGTCTACGTGGCGCTATAGAGCCAACACAATATAGTGGTTTATGTGTTAGAGATCAGGGTTTGAATCCCTGCTCAGTTATGGAAGCCACTAGGTGACTTTCAGCAAATCACACTTTCTCAGCTTCGGAAGAAGGCAAAATCAAATTGCCCCTCAACAAATTTTGCCACAAAAACTAGGGTTGACATAAGTCAGAAAGGACTTGAAGGCATACAACAACAGCAATGATGCCATAAGACTTACTGTTGTTTTCACTTGAATAAACTTAACATTGCTACCCTTCTGTTAATATTGTTATCATTTTTATATAGCAACACCAGTGTACATCTATAACATTTCACAAGTAAAATAACAACAACAAACAGTCATTGTTATTTAATGTTAGGGAGACATTGCCATGACAGCTGGTAAAATCCTGTCTGTTTGGGAGGAAAACATAAAACCAGAGGCAAGATTTTAATACGTGGGATTTAATAGAGTTCTTAATATACTTAATATATTCTATAATATATTTTAGAACCCTTGTGCCAGCAGGACTGCTGATCAAAGGGAGATGGGTGAGCTCCTATTTGTCAGCTCCAGCTTCTCTTGTGAGGACATGAGAGAAGCCTCCCACAGGATGGTAAAACATCCAGGCGTCCCCTGGTAAAAGTCCTTGCAGATGGCCAATTCCAGAAGCGACTTACAGTTTCTCAAGTTTCTCCTGACAAACAAAACAATTATACACGGTTTTATTGCACTGCCATTTTACAAAATAAGAAAGAAGGACAAATTTAATAAGGTGCTGAAATGCAATGTATGAAGGTGTTATGGAATTGAGGCAGAAAATAATAGTTTTATCTAAATTACATTTATGATCTTTAATTCATTATAATTAGTGCCAGGATTTCCTCAACCTCTCATGTGGCATACAAGTTATCAAATGGAAGGAAGAGGGCTCCTTACAGGTTGCATGTGGGGATAGTCATAGTTGCCTGCTCATTGAGTAACCCCAGTGCCCTTTCGCGTGAATATATAAACTCTATGCTCAGTCTTTCCCAGCTTGGCAGCCCTCAGATATGTGGCTCACGGTGGTTATACATGGTGAGCGTTTTGATGTATCTGGAGAATTACCTTATGCCATCACCTCCATGCATCTATGTAGTCAGAAGAATTTGGATTATCTCTAAATGAAAAGAAAACAAAAGGAGGGAAATGAGAATTTCTGAGTTAGAAAGAAGTGTTCCTTATTTGTGAAGGATATATTTGAGAAGCGAACACAGAGCCAGATTTGTACAAATGTGCTACATCTATGTTTGGATTCTATAATTGTCTCTGTTGTGATTACAGTCCATGCTTGATGGTTTGTCAGATCTCCCTAAGTGGTATGGAATAAAAGAAATGCAAGCCAATTGGCTAGGAGACTGCACTGGATGCTACTTCGAGTTTGTTTTGAAGGTGAGTGCAATCACTGAAAATTGCAGTGACATTTCCCATAATCAGAGGTGTTAAAATATAACTTGTTAAAGAGGTTTGATAAAATTGGGCAAGGAACATGGATGCATCACTAGTGGATATAATGATACTCTGAGTAAAACAACAGCCTTAAAATGTCTTACCCTTGCTTCAAACAATAGTGCTACCACTATGACTGTTCTTTTAATAAGACACACCTAGTAAGCAATGTACAGGCCATAAGACAATAACAGGAGTCTTTGGAAGGTAAGGGGATGGATAGATGGCTGCAGAAATAGATATTCAAGGAAAATAAGTTGGCAGTGGCAGTTCAGGAAGCTTTAAATCATTCTTAAATCAAGTTCAGCCTTCAGGCCAAAACACTGTTGTAAATCTAGACAACTATAGATCTATAGATCTTGAAAACTTTTTTTTTTACTATAGCTCCAAGAACCTCCCAGCCAGCTTGGCCAAAGACCATGCTAGCTCCCAAATTGAGCATTCTGATTGAACCGAACCATTGTGTTCTCAGAGGCAGAATATGGCCTTCAGGAAATAATATGTTGAAGGATTTTGTAAACAGCTAGAATATTTAAGTATCACTGCATGTCGAAATGACCTATGCTGTTCTAAAGAAAATTGCAGTAACCTTTTCTGTCTGTTGTCAGGTTAATAACGAATCAACAGGAGAGAAAATAGCAGCCTTTGCATATGTACCTGAAGCCATTTATGGCATGTCTTATTTACATATCTTACCTGACCACAGACTGTTACATGGAAGTAGCAGTCTAAAGGAAATCTTCCAGAAAGATTTGATGCCAGGCAAAGGTAATTTTCTTAATTATCCTTTATTTCTAGTAGTTTCTAATTTCGTAATGCAGAGTTTTGTTTGTGAGTCCTAGCAAGTTCAACAACAACAACAAACAAGTTTCAGCAAAATGAATAATTCAAATGTAATGCTTTCAAATATGAATGGAGTGTATTTATTTATTTATTTCACATATTTGTATCCTGCCCTTCTCACTCTAAAGGGGGGCTCAGGGTGGCCTTACAGCAGCCAGCAATTCAATGCCAATATATACAAATATAAAAATAAATAAAATTGAAACCATACAATTAAAGATTAATTATTAAAACATCAATTAAAATCATGTAATCCAGATCGCAGTCCAAGGCCTGTCCAATTGTCAATTCCGTTTGTCAGTTATGCTTATTGCACTATTTACTGGTTGAAAGCTTGGTCCCACAACCATGTCTTAACCTTCTTCCTGAAAGACAGAAGGGAGGTTGCTGATCTGATTGCATTGTGGAAGGAGTTCCATAGACGAGGAGTCACCACTGAGAAGGCCCTGTCTTTTGTCCCCACCAGTCTTGCTTGCAAAGGTGGTAGGATCAAGAGCAGGGCCTCCCCAGATGATCTTAACTTCCGAGGTGGGTCATAGAGGGAGATACATTCAGACAGGTCAGTTGGGCCAGAACTATTTAGGGCTTTATAGGCTAAAATCAGCACTTTGAATTGTGCTCGGTAGCAGTCTGGCAGCCAGTTGAGCTGGTGTAATGGGGTTGGTTGTGTGCTCCCTGTACTCCACTCCAGTGAGCAATCTGGCTGCTGCCTGTTGGATCATTTGAACCTTCCAAACAATCTTCAAAGGCAACCCCACATAGAGCGCGTTGCAGTAATCTATTTGGGATGTAACAAAATGTGGACCATTAAGAGGTTTGAAATCTGTTAGGGCTGGTGAGCAAAGCCAGAGATTGGATAAAGATGAAAAGGTACAACGTGAATGAGCAGACAGGAGGTGTCCTTTCCACTAGGTTTGCCTGTACAGACAGTTTGCCTAGATGGCTAGAACATTAATCCTTACAGTATAAATGAAATAATAATTAGTCATAATCCCCAAATAATTCTAAAAGAGCAAACTATTGTACAATACAAGCCCCATATCCATGGGGGATGTTTCAACACACACACAAACAGATGGATACCTGAAACCATAAATAACACAAGCCCTTTATCTTGAGTAAACTTGGGTCGATCACAAGTTTATGTCTTTGCATTATACTTGCATTATTTTTTCTTCTAGAGTCTCTTACTTCAGTGACAGCTATGAACCTGCTTACCAATCAGGAGATCCCTGTAGTCATATCAGCAAAATCAGAGTTTGAAGGCTACCTTGATGCTAAAATAGGTGAGTATAAAAGACTCACAGTGTTTTTATGTATAAAGTGAAATAATAATTGAAATTGCTAAAGTTGCCATCTCTATAATCTAGTAGTGACATGGAAGGATAATGGATATTGCCGGCATAGGCTTTGCCAGATTCAACAGGTATCTCTCTTAGTGTAGTAAAAATATCATAGCCCTGGCTTCTCTGGCTCTTCGTCTCTCTAATCCAACCTCTGTCCCCAACCTGTTGTCATTACTAAGGATTCCAGCTGTGCTGCACTGTAAGTAGAAGACAGGGTGTAGAGAGCAAGGTTAAGAAGATATTATGATGATGTAAGAAGCTAGCTGAATCATATCAATGGCATGGCCAATCTAGCAGTGCATTCACACAATGGCCAACCACATTGCTAGGGGAAGTCCACAAGGAAGACATGAATACAGTTCCCAAGCAACCAGTGTGATCCTTCTGATTTGTTGTTTCCAGGATTTTTTAGAACTGAGAGTGTGTGATTCAGCTATAATGGAAGTCGTGACAAACAGTAATTAGTAGTCTTACCCACTTGAATTTGTCCAGTCCTCTTTTAAAAATGTCCAAATTGACAGCTCTTATGTCATCTACCAGGAAATCACACAAGATGACAATGTGCTGTGTAATTAAGTTCTTTTTCTCCATCCCGGTGCTTCCATCATTTAGTGTAGTGTTTTCCTTAGGAAAAAAGGCCAATATTTAAAGACACAAATATATAAAATGTACATGACCCAAGAAAGTAGGGAGAATGCGGATGGCCCTTGATTAGATGAGAGGAAGAAAGGCTTCTCCTTATTCACTTTCCCTGCACCATGTATAATTTCATATATTCCTGTCATTACTTGCTGTATGCCTTGTTTGCTTTTTTCTGCTTAGAAACCTTCCTTTATGTAACATTTCTCTATCAAAGAGTTGTCCACCTGCTTAATCATTTTGATTGCCCCTTTCTGCTTTGTATTATCCCCTTTGAAGCAGGAAAATGGTGGTAGCTTATTTCCATCACATCAAGAGATTTAAAGCTACGTATATGAATGTTTGAGAGTTTCGAACCTGTCAATCCTAGGTATACAGATATTTTTTAAAAATTGATACAAAGTTATGTTGGGCAGTCCCAAATTTGTGTTGCGCTTGAAGCACAAAAACCAAACTGATGCAATTATTGTAAGTTTTAATGTTAATTTATTTTTAGGTGAAGCAAAATGTTATCTTAATTCTTCTCCAGTTTAAACTATACCTGTTAAAGAGTGAATATCACTTGTTTCCTTTATCATTATCCTTTTTCCAGCTAGTAGCTTAAAGAAATAAACACACATTCAAAGCCTTTATTTGAGATGTCTATTAAATCAAAATCAATACAGGCAGTCCCTGACTTACAAACGACTCATAGTTACAAATGAGGGCGAGACAACAGGAAGTGAGAGAAATCTACCTCTAGGAAGGGAAATTCACTCCTAAAAATGTTTTCATGGGGAAAAGGTGTCTCCACTGATGATTTATCACCGATCCTTGTTTCCACAACAAGCCAAATTTTTTGAAGTCAGTTGTCACAGGGACAAATGATAGTAGTAGTAGTAGTAACAACAACAACAACAACAACTTTATTTTTGTACCCCACCTCCATCTCCTTGAAGGGACTCGGTGCAGCTTACATATGGCACAGCATGCCAAGACAAAGCATAAAATAAACACATTGTACAATACAATAAATTAAAATTATAGCATATAAAAACAACAGTTCAAAACTCAGAACAACGACCAATGACGTATGGTGACAACTGCCGTAAGGCATGGCCAAACAGTAAACAAGACAACGGAATGGGATAGTTAAGGAACAGGGCATGGGATTATAGCTAAAGGACAGCACATAGGATAAAAGTACAGTGCTATGTCATAGTAGGATGAAATCTTCTGAACAGGGGCACAGACAGCAAAATAAACACACAAGGATACAGACAGCAAAACAAATACCACAAGGGTGTTAACCCCCTATGCTATCCAAGCTCTCTCTCTCTCCCCCTCCCTCACACATACACACACACACACACACAGGGGCGGCTCAACCCATTACGCAAAGTAAGCATTTGCAGTATAGTTGATTTTGCCCAGGGGCGCTCTTGGAGGAAAATAGACCTTGACATATGTGAGTTGTAGTTACTGGGATGTATAGTTCACCTACAATCAAAAGAGCATTCTGAACTCCTCCAATGATGGTGGAGAAAATATATATCAGTGCTTGGTTGGGGGGGGGGGGCAAAATACTGTTTGCTTACCGTTGAAAATTATCTAGGGCCGCCTCTGCACACATACATACATACATACATACATACATACATATTACTGGAGATACACTTTAAAATGTACCTGTTCTGACTTACATACCAATTCAACTTAAGAACAAAGCTACAGAACCTGTCTTGTTCATAACTTGGGGACTGACTGTATGTGGAGAAAGGGAATGTGGAAGAATTAAGTCAATCATATCGTATATATATCAGTATCATAAGTATTGATAACCATCTAATTTCTCTCTGTCCCAAACCAAGTCCATATATCACCAAAATGCTAGTATCCATCCATACATGAATACATGACTACCTCCTCTAACAGCGATCTTGGAATGCCACAGGGTTTGTACAAGTATTACAAGTTTACCCAAAAAAGTATCCTAAACAACCTTTTCTAAAAGCCCAAACACACATGAGTATATTTACTCACCAGAAAACACTGACTGATTTTGCAGGAAATAAACTAGAGAACCACAAGAAGGAGACAATACTGTATAATGGAATATTATGGGAGGGATGTGACCATCCGGCTACCGTTCTGAATAGGAGCACTCCCCACTGATGTAATTGGTTACAGATCCCACTTATTTATCATAATTTTGATTGGGGCAGAGTTTACTCTTATTGTCTGGAACAGTTGACATCCCTCTCTCATCCGGTTGCTCAAATAGGATTTGACGTGTTCCTCTGTTTCAAAAACAGGTTTGCCATTTAGGGCAGGAACATCTGTTTTAGATGTGCACATCTTAACTTCCACACACACACCTGCCCCCCCCCCCCCCCCAAAACGTACACACTCTTTTTAGTTTTTGGTTTAAATAGACTTGGATATCAGGAGTCCTAAAATCTAGTAGAAAACCTTCAAATTAATAGGTTGAGCCTGATGTCACAGCAGTAAATTAATCTACTCAGGTATTGTCAGTAGAAAAATCAGGTTGAGAAAAAAAACCTCCAGCTTCACAGAATATGAAGCAAAAATAACAAGGCCAAGTTCATCTGTGAATACTTACAGCATTTAATCTGCAAAGGGCTACAATTAGATTGAACATCACGTGTTTTAGTTTTATAGGAATGGAAACATTTTTGATTTTAAGACTTGTTTTGTGTGCTGAAAGGAATAAACAAAATATGAGTTAAAGAAGTTGAAAATATTCATGAAGAAAGTACAGTTAAGCTCTGAATAGGAAACCTGCTTGAATTAGCTTCAATTTTTAAATTATAGAAAGTTATTTATTCCATTTCTTTTTTAAAAAAGAAATGGAATAAATAACTTTCTATAATTTAAAACTGTTTAAGAAATACTTTCCTTTATTTTCCCTTTTCAGGAATCCCTTGCACTGAAGCAAATGATGCTAAAGTTGCTAGGAGTTTGGGCCTGCCATTTGAAGAAGTTATTGAAACTCTGTCAGATGGCTCACAGAGATTGATCAACTCTGGAAAGGTTGGTGCATTGCTGTGAGTTTCTGCTTTTATGGAACACTGAAGGAAGTCTAATGAAAATTGAGTCGGAAATATTGTTCATTACATTATTTTTTTCACCATGCTCTTTAGCTGCCATAACAGCTTACACATGCCAGAGCACAGTCTGTTTAGCACCTTTCAAGTTGCCCAGTCTTCTGTGTGCCCAGGAGGGAGTTTCTCATCCGGCATCAGCCACTGACTGAAGCTCTGGGTTTTAGGCTGCCACTTTTGGACTCTCGCTTGCTGAGTGTCTCTAGAAGCTATTTCTTAATTTAAGGCATTAACTTGCTGCCTAATATCCAAACAGAGGATGGGTCAGAGATGTCAGTGCCTTGAGGGGAACATGAGAGAAACCTCCCCACAGAATAGTAACACATCCGGGCGTCCCCTGGGCAATGTCTTTGTAGATGGCTGATTCTCTCATACAAGAAGCAACTTGCAGCACGCAACCCTAGGACAGGGTCACCACAAGTCAAAATTCCCTTGAAGGTGCATTATAAAAACAGCAACTACAAAGAGGTAGCATGGACTACAGTTTTCTCCCAGCTATTTATTTTACCCGTTTATTGCTTTGGTTTATGTCTATGGCTTGTGTGAATGGAGGGGCCTGGTTTCTGTTTTTGGAACCAGCAGGCAAAGAAAGAAAGGTAGTTCACCTCACTTACTTTTTGTATCCCACATGAATAGTTACATCTTGCATCTTGTAACAGTGGATAAGACTGTTTCTCATACGTAGAGACATGACTTGGACTGTTCCAATAGCTTGATTAGTGCAGTGTACTTAATATGCTCTTTATCTCTTTCTTTTTATCAGTTCACAGGTATGAGTAGACAACAAGCAGTAAGTGCAATCACCGAGCAAGCCAAAAATAAAGGAGTAGGAGGATACTTGACAAGTAATAAGTTAAAAGATTGGCTGATCTCCCGACAACGTTATTGGGGAACTCCTATTCCAGTTATTCATTGCCAGTCCTGTGGTCCTGTGCCTGTGCCATACGAGGAATTACCTGTGCAGTTGCCGAATATCACATCCTTTACAGGCAAGAGTGGCTCACCATTAGCTTTAATTTCAGATTGGGTCAACTGCTCTTGTCCAAAGTGAGTATATTGTGCTGTATATTGGTTTAAAAAGTCAAATTTTGAACGTATCATTTTGACTATTTGAAATAGCTTTTCATGCCTTTCAGACTTAGAACGTTTTTAAATTCCGTTAATTATTTTATTGTGTGTAATGTCTGGATATTCTGTTTGGGGTGGGGTGAAAGAAGGTTCTGGTTATGAAACTATCTTCTGGCCATAATTTGTGAGTAATTGTGTATTTTGAGCCTCTTCTTTGAACAGTGGCTAGCGCTTAAGACAGAAGACAGAAAATACTACCCACAATCAAAGCAGTTTATTCTAATGTACCAGATTCTTTTATAACAGGAAAACGTACCCCAAATTTGTGTCTCTGTTTTTAGTCTTCCCACTCCTGAGCTCAGTTAGTATAGTAGGATATGAGGGGCTTTCTGAAGGGTTAAAGTCTATTTTCTTTCTTTCTCAGTTCAAGATTATTTCACAATCATAAGCACATTTAAGATCGGTATACCTCTTTAGTTCTTCTGTATTTAACCAAAGAAATAAGAGATTATTGTTCCCTTTCTTGTATGAATCTAGAATTAGGATTGCTGTATTTTTAAAAAGATATCACATAGTTTTGCTATTGTTTATTCATTCAGTCGTTTCCAACTCTTCATGACCTCATGGACCAGCCCATGCCCGTTGCCACCCCCAGTTCCTTCAAGGTCAAGCCAGTCACTTCAAGGATAACATCAATCCATCTTGCCCTTGATTGGCCCTCCTTCCTTTTCCATTTTCCCCAGCATCATTATCTTCTCCAAGCTGTTTTCTCATTATGTGGCCAATGTACTTCATTTTTGCCTCTAATATCCTTCCCTCCAGTGAGCATTATTTCCTGGAGGATGCACTGGTTTGATCTTCTTGTGGTCCAAAGCACTGTAACAATTTTCCTCCTACACCACGGCTCAAAAGCGTTTATCTTCTTTTGCTCAGCCTTCCTTATGGTCCAGTTCTCGCATCCATATGTTACTACGGAGAATACCATTGCTTAACTATGTGGATCTTTGTTGCCAGTGTGATGTCCCTACTCTTCACTATTTTATTGAGATTGGTCATTGCTCTCCTCCCAAGAAGTAAATGTACTGGCTGCATTCTGTGTTTGCAATGATCTTTGCACCTAGAAATACAAAATGTGTCACTGTCTCCATGTTTTCTCTCTCTATTTGCCAGTTATCACGCAGTCTGGTTGCCATAATCTTTTTTTATGTTTAACTGCAACCTAGCTTTTCCGCTTTCTTCTTTCACCCTGCTTATAAGGCTCCTCAGCTCCTCCTCACTTTCGGCCATCAAGGTGGTATCATCTGCATATCTAAGGTTATTACTGTTTCTTCCAGCAATTTTAACTCCAGCCTTGGATTCATCAAGCCCCACATGTTTCATGATGTGTTCTGCATACAAGCTGAATAGGTAGGGTGAGAGTATACATCCCTGCCATACTCTTTTTCCCAATCTTGAACCAGTTTGTTGCTCCATGGTCTGTTCTTACTGTTGCTACTTGGTCATTATACAGATTCCTCAAGAGACAGACAAGGTGACGGTGTCCCTATACGACCAAGAACTTGCCACAATTTATTATGATCCACACAGTCAAAGGCTTTAGAATAGTCAATAAAACAGAAATAGAGGTTTTTCTGAAACTCCCTGCCTTTCTCCATTATCCAGCAGATATTGGCAATTTGGTCTCTCGTTTCTCTGCCTTTTCTAAATTCAGCTCAGAATTTACCTGGAGTCTACCTTGCAGGATCTCGAGCATTACCGTACTACTGTACAAAAGTTTGAGCATTCTTTAGTGTTTCCCTTTTTTGGTATGGGGGTGTAAATTGATTTTTTCCAATCTCATGGACATTCTTGTATTTTCAATACTTGCAGGCATATACCATGCATCAGCTTGACAGCATCATCTTTCAAGATTTTAAACAGTTCTGCTGGGATCCCGTTGTCTCCTGCTGCCTTGTTATTACCAATGCTTCTTAAGGCCCATTCAATTATTTATTTTATTTATTTATTTTTTGCATTTATTGACCGCCCCTCTCAGCCCGAGGGCGACTCGGGGCGGTGAACAACAACAGGAAAAGACAGTGTACAATAAATCAGGACAATACAAACCAGACAATACGACATAACATATACTTATACTAAAAATCCGCTTCGTCAAGTCCTGGGGTCATAGCCAAAATTCATAGTCCTAGTTCATTCCAGTGTCGTTCCAAGATACACTCAGTTGAAGGCCTGCTCGAAGAGCCATGTTTTCAGGCCCCTACGAAAGGCCATCAGGGAGGGCGCCTGTCTAACTTCAACAGGGAGGGTGTTCCACAGTCGGGGGGCCACCACCGAGAAGGCCCGCTCTCTCGTCCCCGCCAGACGTGCCTGTGAGGCAGGCGGGACCGAGAGAAGGGCCTCCCCGGATGATCTCAAGGCCCTCGTGGGCTCGTAGGCCGAGATGCGGTCTGCAAGGTATTTTGGGCCGGAACCGTTTAGGGCTTTGTAGGATAACACCAGCACCTTAAATTGGGCCCGGTAGCGGATCGGCAGCCAGTGGAGCTGAGACAGCAGGGGCGTTGTATGCTCTCTGCGTCCAGCTCCCGTTAACAACATGGCTGCCGCGCGTTGGACTAGCTGAAGCTTCCGGGCCGTCTTCAAGGGCAGCCCCACGTAGAGAGCGTTGCAGTAGTCGAGGCGGGATGTGACCAAAGCGTGTACCACCGTGGCCAAGTCAGACTTCCCAAGATACGGGCGCAGCTGGCGCACGAGCCGAAGCTGTGCAAATGCTCCCCTGGTCACCGCTGAAACCTGAGGCTCCAGGCTCAGCGATGAATCCAGGGTCACACCCAAGCTGCGAACCTGTGCCTTCAAGGGGAGTGCGACCCCGTCCAGCACAGGCTGTAACCCTATACCCTGTTCGGCCTTGCGACTGACCAGGAGTACCTCTGTCTTGTCTGGATTTAATTTCAGTTTGTTCGCCCTCATCCAGACCATTACAGCGGCCAGGCACCGGTTCAGGACTTCGACAGCCTCCTTAGTAGCAGGTGGGAAGGAGTGACAGAGTTGGACGTCATCTGCGTACAGGTGACATCGCACCCCGAAACTCCGGATGATCTCACCCAGCGGCTTCATGTAGATGTTAAACAGCAAGGGGGACAAGATGGAACCCTGAGGAACGCCACAAGTCAACGGCTGTGGCGTTGAACAGGAGTCCCCCAGCAACACCTTCTGAGTACGACCCTCCAGAAATGACCGGAGCCACTGCAGAGCAGTGCCCCCAAGACCCATCTCTGCAAGGCGCCCCAGAAGAATACCGTGGTCGACGGTATCGAAGGCCGCTGAGAGGTCCAGGAGCACCAACAGGGACACACTCCCCCTGTCTAGCTCCCGGCGCAGATCATCCACTAAGGCGACCAAGACCGTCTCGGTACCATGTCCCGGTCTGAAACCAGACTGTGCCGGATCCAGATAATCCGTGTCTCTCAAGAATACCTGGAGTTGTGAGGCCACCACGCTTTCCATGACTTTGCCCAAGAAGGGAAGATTGGAAACAGGCCGAAAGTTGTCCAATTTAGTGGGGTCAAGTGATGGTTTCTTCAACAGCGGCTTTATAACAGCCTGTTTTAGGCTCGCTGGAATCTTGCCTTCCCGAAGGGAGGCATTAACCACCACCGTTACCCACTCGGCCAATCCCCCTCTGGCCTCCTTCAGAAGCCAGGATGGGCAGGGGTCTAGGATGGACGTGGTGGGTCTCATTCCTCCAAGTACCTTGTCCACATCCTCGGGTTTCACAAACTGAAAAGAATCCAACAAAATCGGACAAGCAGGTGCTTGTGTCACATCCACAGAGACTGCATCCAATGCGGTGTCCAGCCCAGCGCGGATCAAAGCGACTTTGTCTGCAAAGAACCGAGCAAATGCTTCACAGCGCGCTGCCGAATTGTCAGGGCTCCCACCTGGAGTAGGGGGAGTTAAAAGACCTCTGACAACCCGGAACAGCTCCGCCGGACGGTTTTTTGCAGACGCAATAGTGGCCGCAAAGAAAATTTTCTTTGCGGCTTTTATTGCCGCGGCGTATGCCCTCAAAAAGGACACAAACCGTGTTCGGTTTGACTCGCTTGGGTCTGAGCGCCACACGCTCTCTAGAACCCTCTTCTTTCGCTTCATCGCTGCCAGCTCCTCAGTGAACCAAGGGGCTGGTTTAGCTCGGTTACTCGAGAGGGGACGTTCCGGAGCGACCTTGTCAATAGCCCTGGTCATCTCCCCATTCCAGAGAGCGACCAAGGCCTCGACATGATCACCTACCGCGGTGGCGGGAAACTCCCCAAGAGCCGTCAGGAATCCACTCGGATCCATTAGCCTCCTGGGGCGGACCATCCTAATGGGTCCTCCACCCTTGCGGAGGTTAGGGGGCGCAGTGAGCCTAAATCTAATCAGGAAGTGGTCGGTCCACGGCAACGGAGAGATAGACAGCTCCTCCACACCGCCACCCTGCTCCCATCCCTGGCAGAAAACCAAGTCCAATGTGTGTCCAGCACAGTGGGTGGGGCCAGTTATTCGTTGGGACAGCCCCATGGTTGCCATGGCGGACATGAAGTCCTGAGCCGCACCTGTGAGGGTTGCCTCGGCGTGGATGTTGAAGTCCCCCAGCACAAGAAGCCGTTGGGACTCCACCGCCAGGCTCGAGACCACCCCCGCTAGCTCAGGTAGGGAGACTGTAGTGCAGCGAGGTGGACGGTACACTAGCAGAATCCCTATTCTGTCCCGGTCACCCACCCTCAAGTAGACGCATTCAAAATTTGTGGTCTGCGGGATGGGGCTCCTGGTTAGATGGATGGAATCTCTATAGACCACTGCGACACCGCCTCCCCGTCCTCCGGCTCTTGGTTGGTGTTGCACGGAGAAACCTGGAGGACAGAGCTGGGAGAGGTTTACGCCCCCCGCTTCATCCAGCCAGGTCTCCGTGATGCACGCCAGGTCTGCCCGCTCCTCCAGGATTAAATCCTGGATCCAAGTTGTTTTTCCGTTGACAGACCTGGCGTTCAACAACACCACCTTCAAGCCAGAGGGCCCGCTCACCTGGTTACACCAATTTACCTTAGGAGACCGGTTGGGAATAGTCAATTTAGATAGACGGTCCGAATTAAGCCGAATTCGAGGTCTCCTTCTCCCGCATCTCCTCCTTCCCACCACGACCTCTATGGGGGCCCCTCGGCTAGTGGAACACCTCCCCCCCTCCATGCCGCTGTCCAGAGTCAAGCGATTGCGTTCTACTGCGCTCGTAGTTAGATTTTTTGGATCTTGCCAGCATCTCCTCTCTCCCTCCTCCCTCCTCCCCACCACACCTTCATTCACAGGTTCCAACCCACCTCCTCCTCTGCCCCTTCCGCTACACAAAAGCAATAAAAACAATACACAGAGAGGGGCGGGGGACCACATGGATAACAGCGGTGCGGTGGTAGTCGATGTTCCGGATTGCTCTGATGAGCTAGTTCTTAAAGTGCAATAGTAATTCTTAAAGTGCAAAGATTTTGAACGCACCCTATCAGTGGAAGTATTTAATCAGCAGCAACACACGTTAACGGCACATTAATAAGGTGCTAGATCTAAAGTGCTCTATTTAGCAGTCTTAAAGTGCGGCACAGAGGGGCGGGATAGGGGCAAAGTGCTGGTGCAATCTAGCAGCGGATGGCAGGTGCCTAAGTGCTCTAATTCGCTCTTATAACATTGGCGACACTCACAGATGGAAACCAGGAATGAACTAGCTGATAGTATATACGGTCACCCCCTTGTGGGAGTGAGCCTAGTTGTAGTTGGCTAAAATATTACTATGACCCCAGTAAGTCTCTGGACGGTTGGTATGCCAGCAGATGGGCTTCCGGGGATGGTAACTCGGGGGTGGGGTAGCACAGATGGTCAATCACACTTGCTCAATATATGTCAATATAAAGCCAGCTTAAGATCTATACAGCGGTCTACACAAAGAGATCATACACAATCCTCCACAGTCCAGCAGCGCCCGGCCCCCCGACAACGGCGGTCCGGCGGCGGCCAGACCACGCTAGGCCTCCCCCACCAACTGCCAATGGTGGTAATGGATCCGCGGTGGCGGCGGTCTGGCGACGGCCAGGCTTGGCGACGGCCGAGCCTCTCTCCCCGGCTTATTTCTCCTCCTAGAGCGCTTGGCCTGGCAGATGGGCGTGATGGAAACGATGGCGCGTTGGTCGGCAGGCTCGATGGAAAGCCGGCAGCAGGAGGATCTCTCTCAGCGGCCGTCCGGGTCCTCCGAACAATGGCGGCCAAGGGCTTCCGGTGGATAGAGAAGCCGGCGTACCTGCAGCAGGCTCGATGGAAGGCCCGATGGAAAAGGCCTGCCCGCCGTGGCCGCCGGGGTCGGCCCGCCGAAGCAGCTGACGTATCCAACAGCTGATGCGCTGGAAGCCGGCAGGGTGCCTAGCAGGGGACTCACCCAGCGACCGCCCGAGTCCTCCCAGCAATGGCGGCTAAGGTCCTCCGAACCGTCAGGCGATGCGGGAGGACACCGGCGCCAAGGGCAGGTGAACAGCTGAGCGCCGAAGAGGGGACGCCGCCGGAGTGCCAGCTGGGCGAAGATCCCAGCGGCCCGAGCCTCAAGACGGACGGCCCCCGGCCAGGAGTGACGGCAGCCACGCGATGGCCCAGAGCATGCGGTAGCACGGCGGCAGCGGAGGCCAGAGGCAGGCGGAAAGCCCAAGGTAGCAGGCAGCGCTCCGCTCCCCTCTGCTTGGCTGGACCCCAACAAGGGGAAGAGGTGTTTCTGGCCGCGGCTCCGCAGGCAGCGCTCCGCTCCCTCTGCTTGGCTGGTCCCCAACAAGGGGAAGAGGTGTTTCTGGCCGCGGCTCCTCAGTAATGGCGGCTCGCCCCCCAACGGGAAGGGCGTCCTTCGCTCCGCTCCCGGGCGGGTGGGCAGATGTTCCTGGCTGCGGGCGGGCGGGGAAAAGTCTCTGGCCGCGGCCTCGCCTCAGTGAGGGCGAGCACACCCGCGGGAGGGCCGAGTTGGTACGGCCCTGGCAATGGTGAGGCGATGGCGAGGCCAGGCGGCGATCTCGGCGGTGGAACCCCCAGTCCTCAGCCGCAGCCCAGTGTTTGAGGGACTTAGCTGCCAGCCGGGGGGATTTAGATGCCAGCCGGAGGATTTAGATGCCAGCCGGAGGTAAGGAAGCCTGGATGGCTAATTGATATTCAGATTGATAATTTATTTAGAGGGAGGCCTACCGCAATTTAATGGCGGCGTTCTTTCTGTTCACCTCCCTCTTCTCCGTCTTCTTTGTGCCTCCCGGCTCCCTCTCGGGCTCTCCGACCCTCTGCCGGGAGCCTGAGGATTAAGGTCTCTCTTCCCCTTGATTCAGAGGTGGTCGATGGGGTTGGGGAGCCCAGGATTCCTTCAGATTTAATTTCTTGGTTGAGCAGCTCAGCGTTTTGCTGCTGACCCACCATACCGGAACCTCACTCCTCAGGATGTCTAGTTCTAATTCACTCACCACACCATCAAAGCTATCCTCAATATTATTATCCTTTCTATACAGGTCTTCTGTATATTCTCACCACCTTCTCTTGATCTCTTCAGCTTCTGTTAGATTCTTGCTATCTTTGTTGTTCAGCATACCCATTTTTTGCCTGAAATTTACCTCCAATGCTTCTAATTTTCTGGAAGAGGTCTCTTGTCCTTCCTATTCTGCTGTCTTATTCCACTTCCTTGCATTGCTTCTTTAAAAATAGTCCCTTATCTCTTCTGGCTAACTTCTGGAAATATGCATTTATTTGGCCATATCCCCCGCCCCCATTACTGTTTCCTTTTGCTTTCCTTCTTTCTTGGGCTACTTCCAGTGTCTCAGCAGACAACTGATTTTCTTTTTCTTTGGGTCATACTTTGTTGCCACCTCCTGAACAATGTTGCAAACTTCTGTCCGCAGTTCTTCTGGGACCCTATTTATTAAATGTAGTCCCTTAAATCTATTTTTCATCTCCACTGCATATTCACTAGGAATATTTGTGAGATCATATCTAACTGGTCTCTGTGTTTTCCCTAATCTCTTTAGTTTGATTCTAAATTGTGCAATAAGGAGTTCATGATCTGAACTACAGTCAGCTCCAGGTCTTGTTTTCATCGAATGAATGGATGTCCACCACCTTTGGCTGAAAACAACATAGAGCTCAGATTTATGGTGAAAAGCACCTGTCTCAAAAGTGACTTTGCACATTATAATTTTCCAATGTAGAAATAATCTCCTGGTCTACAGTACAGTATCTTACTGATCCCTGATCTATAGCAAAATATATCACGTAGCAAACATGGCTTATGATTTATTTTGCTACAGATCAGGGATCAGTAAGGTGCTGTTCTGTAGACCAGGAGATTATCTCTACATTGGAAAATCACAATGTGCAAAGTCACTTTGAGTCAGGTGCTTTTCACCATAAATCTGAGCTCTATGTTGTTTGCGACAGGCAACTCTTTGTTAAATAAGAAAGGGATTTTCTTCAGGCCAAATTCAAGGCTTCTGTTTGCTCAGCTAACAGACTCTATTTCAGACTGAGAGAACTACCTGTTCAGTGGGGAAAGTGGAGCTGTTCTCTTTGTAGCATCTACGGCTGTGTGCATGGTGGGCGGGAAGTACTGGAATGTACCCTTGTCCTAGGAAGACTTTTTCTTCATCATGCAAATAATGGAACATTGCTCTCAGCAGAGCTGGCATGGTGATTTCTGTATCATTAGGCTGCCTTGCTGGAGCTGTAAGTGATCTCAAGCCATTCTCGCAGTTGCAGTAAAACTCCCACTTTTCTCTGGACATTCAAGCAGAAGTGAAATGATTGCATCTTGGAATGAGGTGTATCAGCACTGTGGCTTAGGAGTCTCCCCATTTCTTTCTCTTATTGCTGTTCCCAAAGGCATTGGAGGTAAAAAGAACTCAAATACTACCAAATTTCAACACAAACAATTCCTTGCACTCTATGTCACTGCTTTGAGTCCCACCGTCACTTTGAGTCCCACCCATAAGAGAAAAGCAGGATAAAAATTAATAATAATAATATGTCTTTATTTTTAATATGTCTGAAAGGATTATCTTTTTTTAAATTATCAGAGCAAAAGACTGTCACTGATATTATCATTGTCTGAGAATAGTAGGGCTTAATGAGGCTCAGAATTACTCTCAGTGCCATATTTGTACCCTGAGATATTTTAAGGAAATAACTCTTCTTCTCAATATCATTGGGGAACCCATATAGAGCAGGCTGCTGTCACCAAGAGTTAAAATCATTAAAGTTGTACAAGACCACAAGAGCCATCCAGTCCAACTTCCTGCCATGCAGGAAAAGACAATCAAAGCAGTCCTGACAGATTGGTTGCCCAGTCTGTCCTCTTCTTCTCAGTTATTCTTAGCATATCTAACTTAATGGTAAAACTAAGTCCTGACTCTCTTGAAACTATTCTAATTCAGAACATGCATATATCATTGCATGATAGGATCCCTATCCCTATCCATTCCATTGACTATAGTAAACTAGCACACCAGTGGGAGGCATGTATCCCAATATATCTTACATTCTATCTACCACTCTATGGGTTTTTTTTAAACCCTTCCAGTATTTTCTGTTGGTCATGGGAGAACAGTGTGCCAAATTTGGTTCAATTCCATTGTTGGTGGGGTTCAGAATGCTCTTTGATTGTAGGTGAACTATAAATCCCAACAACTACAACACCCAAATGACAAAATCAATTTTTGATTGATGGACATACATTGGGTTGTTAGGTGTCTTGTGTCCAAATTTGGTGTCAATTCGTCCAGTGAGTTTTGAGTTCTGTTAATCTCACAAACGAACATGACATTTTTATTTATATAGAAGATTTCAGAAGGGGGCTATGAGGTCAAAATATTGTCAATAAGGGAAGTACATAGTTAAAGGGCTAAACTTGTAACTATGTATATTCCAGTTATAGATCTAGCGTACCTAAAATCAGAATCTCGGCTGCAGAACTTAATTTTTTATGTTGATTTTATTGGGACCTACACATGATAAATTTTATCTGGAGAATATTAATATTTTATATCTCTATATACAAGTTTATAATCCTGATACAGTGAAGCCAAATCTTATTTTGTCTTTGATGGTTCACTGATAGGTTTCAGAGATCTGGTTGGCAACTGTATGTTGTTTCTATATCCATTTCCCAACAAACAGTACATATTGCCATTCTTTTGAGGTTTTGGCCAACTGCATTGCAATACTGATCAAAGGAGGAAAGGATTGTGGCTCCTGGAAAATTTTGAGGTTTGGCAATAGTTTAGAAGAACTGCAAATCATTGAATCCATGCTGAAAAAGTAGTGGTGGTGACAGTGCTTATAATGTCTTTTCTTCATTTGTGGCACAATTGTAGGAAGTAAAATAACATAGGGCTGATTTTAAGCAGTAATTACAACAGAAATTTTTGAGTGCCTCTTGTTTATGACTCCGTATTGTCAATTGACTTGGAAAGTACAGACTTGTGAATTTCGCCTCTGCCAAGACCTGTGAGGCCTCATTTTCACATGCTTGGTTAGAAGCCATATTTGTGAAATAAGTGAGAATTCAAGATTTATTTTAGACACATTGACTAATGTAGTCTCCAGGGAACAATAGTAGAAAAATATTTAAACAAACCTTCTGCCCTACTACCTTCTTTCTCAGTGGAACCCTAATTATGATAATAATGATATTTTTTGTTCTTCAGATGCAAGAAACCTTCAAGGAGAGAAACAGATACCATGGATACATTTGTTGATTCCGCTTGGTATTATTTAAGATATACTGATCCCTGTAACACTGAGAGGTGAGTAGTTTAAAAGTCCTGTTTTCTGGCAATCAGTTTTACCAATAATCCTATTAGCTGGCTCTGCCCTGCATTGCCTGGATTGGAAGAAAATATTAGATGCTTCTTTTGTCTTCGACTTACATAGAACACAATGGAATAAGGATTCCTGGAAGGGAATCTTTTGTGACTTTGTCATTTTTGCCCTTTCCTCACATACAATAGAATTAGTGGGGTGGCTTTGAAAAAAATATATCACTTAGTGCAACTTCTAAAGCCATACAAATCTGCTCATAACTTCAGAAGGCATGTTTTAGCTTGTCAAAACCTCCCAAGACCTGAAAAGCTTTCTAATCAATTCCCTTCTCAACCTTCATCTAGCATAAATACATACATTTAGGTCAAGGGCCAAAATATGGATTTTTTATAACCTGTAGACAGGTCAAGGGTAATGTTAGGGAGAGGGGAAAGCACCAATGCCTCTTTTGACAATTAGTCACTCCTTGCTGCCACTAGGCATTCAGAAAAGCCAGAACTGCTGCCACAATGGAGGAAGGACCCTGCCTTCTCTTGGATGCTAATCAGGGTCCAAATATGCACACACACATTTTAAAGATCTGAGCACACGGGATTGTTCTTATGCGTCATTTGAAACTGTAGTTTATACCAGAATCACAGTTGTCAAATGTATGCTGCGAAGAACAAATAACTAAAATCAGAAAACATAGCTAAGCTAAGAAATGTGACATTGTAATGAATAATAGCAGAATGCTCTGCGTACTTACTCAAGAGTAAAGTCTTGCACTATTTGGTGGGAATGGATTGAAAACAAGTGGATTTGAGCATGGCATTGTAATTTGAATTGATTTCTGCTAAGCCAAAACCATTTATATGCCAGAGGTGACTTACAATTAAGAGTTAAAGAGGCTGATATACAGTCAAATATGTTGTATAAAGGTAAATGTTTCCCCTTGACATTAAGTCTACTTGTGTCTGACTCTGGGGGGGGGGGTGCTCATCTCCATTTCTAAGCTGAAGAGCCGACGTTGTCCATAGAGGCCTCCAAGATCATGTGGTCAGCATGACTGCATAGAGTGCCGTTGCCTCCCCGCTGGAGAGGTACCTATTGATCTATTCACATTTGCAATGGAGCTCACCCCATTCCCCGGATTTGAACTGACAATCTTTTGGTCAGCAAGTTCAGCTCAGCAGTTTAACCCACTGCACCACTGGGTTATACAATTTTTTTTAAAGGAAAATAGTCATAGTCTGAAATGATATCAGTATAACATTTAATTATATGATGTACGAAAAGGGCTTTCTGCCTCCTGTTTTCAAACTCTGCCTCTGAAAGATACATGAAAGATATGCAAAAACTCCTGTTCTTGAGCCATATGTATTTGTGCCTCTGCGTCTGCATGAATTTGTTCACTGCATTTTGCTGATTGTGTAATCATTGAAGTAAGGCTTCTTGTTGGCGTTTTGACAAGAATTCTAACTAGGAATGAGAAGAAATTAATGTTATTTAGCAACAAATCTATTAGTATTGCACAAATCACTGCACTACTTGCATCAGCAGCTCGAAAACCAAACAAAATTTACTGTTACATGGTCATTTGTTTACTTATATTTACTGCTACACCTGTTTGAAATCAACTTGATGCTCTTTAGGGTTGTTGTTTATGTTAATCTGTTTCATATCTAAACATTGGCATTGGCTTGCTCTTGCTGTTGCTGTACTTTAAAAATGAGGGTTTTTTAAAATTCTAAGTGGAATGCTTACTTTGGAATAGCTTTGCATTTTTTAGACAATAAATGCACTTCTATTTGACTTTTCTATCACCCTTCCCCTCTGCCAGTACAGAATATTCCTTGCCTTTATGTGTTCCAGCCCTCAAATAACTGTCTGATGTTCTTGATTTTTGTGAACACAGACAATGTAAAGATTGGATTTTGTGGTCCAACAGTTCAGATTTTATTAGCCGTTGAACATTTGGAATGGATTTTGTTCTAATGTAATAATACCAGGTTGCCCCCTAATGGTAGCATTTAATTGTATGTCTCTGTAGGCTTGCCAATCCTCTTCAGTATATATTCACTCTAACTGGAATACTTACTTCCCGTCTTCCTTGATCATATTTTCATCAGTGGGTGATTTTTCCTGGTTTTGTGCTAACAGGCCGTTTGACAAAGACTTGGCAGATCACTGGATGCCTGTGGATCTCTACATTGGAGGAAAGGAACATGCAGTGATGCATTTGTACTACGCCAGGTTCATAAATCATTTTTGCCATGATCAGAAGATGACTAAGCATAGGTAAGTGGGACAGCCATGATAGTCAGAGTGACCCCTGAAATAACAGACATGGTGCTACAACTACAATAAAAGCTTTATAAAGAAAGCAGGTTCTCAAATATATTTTGTATAGTCTTAGGTTGCATGGACACTGGGCATGATATTGTAGGGGTGAAAGAGTCCCAAACTGTTCTGCTACAGTTTTAGAGTCATGATGTGTGTTGCAAAAAGAATAATGGCTTTCCAATCTCTATTATTTTGAGAAATGTGCTTAGGTTGGTTCACTTAAAAATATACATCATTTTTTTCTTACATCCTTAGCAACAGCAAATATCTGTATTTTTCAATGTCATAGCAATCTTTCTTGTCAAATTTGACTTGTGTTTTTTCAAAGAGCGTAATACTTGTAACAAGTTGTCAAAATAATTTGCTACAAAGTAATATGCACTGTTCAAAACAACACAAATAAAACTTGACCAGAAACAAGTTACTCTGATAACTTGTTGCATCTTGTTATCAAGTTACTTTGATGGTTTGTTATATCTTGAAGTAATGAGCTGGAGTAGGTTACTCTTTTGCCTTTAACGGTCATACTTGAAGATAAGCCAAGTTTTTTAGACCTTTTTATGGGCTGAAAAAGCCTTCCTCGGCTTATAATGGGGTGAAGCCGGGCAGCGGAGCCTGTAGGCCTTGGCTTGCAATATATGATATATTTCTCTCCCATCTTCCCCTCCCTAAGCAGTGTGTTTTCCTTTCTGCTTCTGCTGTGCTTCTCCTCCCATGTGTTGAAAAGGGAAAGGAGGAGGAGAGAAATCCTTGCAAGTCAGGAATATCCATCTTATAAAGGCATTTCCCCTGAAATATTTGTTAATTTCTTCTACAGATATATATATAGGCATTTCCCCACAAGCCTTTGCAATCCCTATGTACCTATATATTTGTATCTACTTATATACAGTGGTCCCTCACGCCTTTGCAGTCTGCTTATTGTGAACTTGCTGTTTTGCGGGGGGTTTTAATTTAAAAAAGAATTTTGTCCTCTTTACCATCTTCTTCCTCCTCCTCTTCGCTACCTGGGGCCTCTTGCTGCCACTTGGGCCCCATGCAGCATTGCAGCAAGAGGCCCAAGTGGCAAAGAGAAGGACAATGAGGAAGGTAAGAAGGGCGAGGGGAGAAGAAGAGCTGCCCCCTCACCCTGCTTACCATCTTCTTTCTCCTCCTTTTTGCTGCTTGGGCCCCATGCAGCGTTGTGGCATGAGACCCAGGCAGCGAAGAGGAGGATGATGAGGAAGGTAAGAAGGGCAAGGGGAGAAGAAGAACCACCCCCTTGCAAGAGGCCCCAGGTGGCGAAGAGGAGGAGGAAGAAAATGGCAAGGAGGGCGAGGGGGAAGAAGAGCCGGCCCCTCACCCTCCTTTCCATCTTCTTCCTCCTCCTCTTCGCCGCTTGGGCCCTACGCGGCATCGTGGCATGAGACCCAGGCAGCGAAGAGGAGGATGATGAGGAAGGTAAGAAGGGCAAGGGGAGAAGAAGAACCACCCCCTTGCCCTCCTTACCATCTTCTTCCTCCTCGTCTTTGTCACCTGGGGCCTCTTGCTGCCACTTGGGCCCCATGTGGCGTTGCGGCAAGAGGCCCAAGCGGCAAAGAGGAGGAGGAAGAAGATGGTAAGGAGGGCAAAGGGAAAGGTGAGGGGGCATCCCTACATCGCAGAATTTCACTTATCATGGGTGGTCCAGGAGCGTAACAGCTGTGATAAGTGAGGGAGAACTGTACATTAATTTTATATTTCTCCTCATATGTTTGCAGGTCTTTGCAAATCGTATATACATATAAATATCTAGAGATTTCCATGTACTTGTATATGTGTATCTATATGTATACATTATTTTAATATATGAATTTTCCCCTCTCATGTTTGCAAGTCTCTGCAGATATAGGTATCGATAAATATATAGAGGTACTTATATATCTATATTTATTGTTGTTGTTGTTATGTTATTGTTGTTACCATATTATTTTTGTTGACCTTACTTTTCCACTTACAGAGCTAGTTTACTGTTTCTCTTTGAAATATGGTAAATATTCAAAAACATTTACCTACTGATGCCTCAATTAATATATAATTGTATTGGTATCTATTTTTATTTTGAAATTTACAAGTAGCTACTGCATTTCCCACCCTCAGTTTGTACTCAAGTCAATATGTTTTCCCATGTTTTTTGTGGTAAAATTAGGTGCCTCAGTTTATATTCGGGCTGGCTTAAACTCAAGTATATACGATAATCCAGTAACTCTCAGTTACACATAATAAAATTTTTGCCTCTTGCTGGATGTGTTCTGCCTCAGTCTGACAAATGAGAGGTCAAAGAGGAAGGGTCATATGAGTGACTGCCTTATGCTATCTGTGGAATTTGGAGCTGTTAATGAAAAGCAGAAGAACTAGCAAGAAAGAAGAAAGGCTTGGATGTGGGGAGCGGGTGAAGAGAGATATGGAGAAGAAAAGGGAAAAAACACATTGCAAAAATGAATAGGACTAGTCCAGTTAGGTGGAAAATTTGAAAAAAATGTTAAAGTTTCTGCCTTCATCAATTCTCTACCAGTGAAAGAGAGAGCTGCAGGCAGCTCCTTCGAAAGAGAAAATCATTGTGGAGGGTGGAGTGGAGGGTGCTTTACCGGGTTGGATGCTCCAAACAGCGGCACAGAATGTTCCCTTAAACCGGCAGGATTAGAATGAGCTGTGTGAGAGTTTGGAGTAGGAAGGAGTTTTCTCCGCATGCCTGAAATCGAACCAGGCATGAGATTTGGAGCAATTATTTGGAGGAAAGGGAGACGAAGAAGGAAGAGGGAGTCACTACTTTGGCATCTCTGCCCAGAGCATCTGTATGCAGTCCTTGTGGAATCTGCATGTTATATAATAGATGGTTGGGGGATAGGAATCCAGGTAAGAGAACCTACTGAGAATTATGATGGTCGGAGAGGGAAGATATCAGTCTCACAATGGTACGAGCCACAGAGATGTGGTAATGCAGTAAATTACTTTCTGCACTGCACTAAAAAGCAAATCTCTGTTAGGTGATCAGAGCAATGTAATTAACACTTTCTAAAATGTCACATTCCAAGCTGCAGTTTGCATCTAGTTTTTTTAAAATCATATATTTTCATAGTTAGGGAATAAAAAAACCTTCCTATATATATATATTCAAAGTATATTATTCATTGACATTGTTTTGTCGAAGGCTTTCATGGCCGGAATCACTGGGTTGTTGTAGGTTTTTTCAGGCTATATGGTCATGTTCTAGAGGCTTTCTCTCCTGACATTTCGCCTGCATCTATGGCAAGCATCCTCACTACCTGTGAGGATGTTTGCCATAGGTGCAGGTGAAATGTCAGGAGAGAATGCCTCTAGAACATGGTCATATATCCCAAAAAAAACCTACAACAACCCATTGACATTGTTCATTGTTATCATAGCCTTTCTATCATTCCAACTCTTACCCAAATTCCTTCCCCATGTGTGATGAGTAGTCAGAGCATGGCATCCCTCCCTGCCCACCCAGTTGATCTGTCCAACATGTAATATCACAAGACAGCCACACCCAGGAATTGCATTGGAAAAATGTCTCTGAACAACTGACCCAGTGAGAATCTGTCTGGGAGTTGGCAGTGTGATTTAAGCTTAGAGGCATTGCATTTGATCCATTTCAGATTGTTTTATCATTATGCCAAAGTGTAGGAGTCCATTGCTGTCAGGAGGGGAACAAGCAAGCCAGATAGTCAGGGGAATACTTGCAAAAACACTATACTCAGAGTCAGCAGTCTGAAAAATATATAGTCTGATGCATCTCTTTCTGTCTATATATCTCATGAATGAAAAAGGGAACTACGGAAAAGTAAATGAAAGTTCAAGTTTAATAAACAGATTGAAGAGATTCACTGGGTGAGACTTCCTACCTTCCAGTATTTACATTGTTTGTTTGTTTATTTGTTTGTTTAAAAGGCTTTTTGCCCTCTTCTTTAGCCTGACATGTTTCCAGAGTGACTGATGTACAAATGCTTGCAATCTAAAAGGCATGGCAGAAAAGAGAAGAAGATAAAAAAGAACAAAAGCAAACTTAGGTCCCTTCCAGACTGCCCCCTATATCCCAGGATGTGATCCCAAATTATCTCCTTATCCCAGATTATCTGGCAGTGGAGACACATATAATCCTGTTTAAACCAGACAATCTGGGATCAGATACTGGGATATAGGACAGTGAAAAAGGGTCCTCAGGGCCCTTCCAGACAGACTCTTTATCCCAGGATCCGATCCCAGGTTTTCTGTTTTAAACTGGATTATATGAATCTGCAGTGCTAGATAATCTTGGATAAACAGAAAAACCTGGGATCAGATCTGGGATAAAGGGCCTGTCTGGAAGGGCCTTCAGACCCACACAATATAGTAATGGTTATGAGCTGAACAATTTAAAGAGAGAAGGCTGATGAAGCTGGTCTTTCAACTGGACTGATGGAAGGAATGAGCTCACTTTCTATGTCCCTCTGCAGTAGGTTGGCAAAACCTACTGGTGGCAGTTCTGAATCGGGACTGGTAGCATGGTAGCTTCTATTGCTCTTTGAAACTGATAGTCTATCTTATTTTCTCCTTGACTGTTCTTCAGTCTCTGCCACAGGGCAGTAATGAAAAGCATTGCCTGAGAAACATACAGGCCCACCCAACCAACCTTTCTGCAGTGAGACTGTTCTAATTGAGGTGAGAAGTGGCATTGAGAAGAACACAGAAGTGCATTAGCACAGAATGAGCTGGGTGATGGATGGAGTGACTTGTTTCAGAACATCGCAATATCTAAAATTGTCCTTCACATTGTAGTATGGTATAATAACGGAGCAAAATCTAAAGCAAGCCTGTATGTGACAAAGCCATGTGACTGAGTCTTCTTATGGCTCCATCTGTGGCCATGAGAGGGAGCTATTGCTGCAAATCTCTTAATGAATAATGAATATTTGGCAATAAAACATAGAAGGGGGAGAACTGTGGGACAAAGCTGTGATTGAGAATGGTGTACTTTCCAGACTTTTCTAAGCTCTTTGCTGTTTTCTCTTCTTGTTTCCTAACCCACAACTTATATTCTTAACAATCAAGTATTTTTAAAATCCACCAAAGACGGTAAAATATTTTGTGTACTTACTAGCATCTGTCTCTGCAAACAAACTGAAAACTCTGCTTATATCAACATGGTAACATATGTGAATTGAGATGAAAGAATAAATATTCCCCAAAAATAGCTTCTAATGTAAACATTCCGATTCCTCATGAAGGTCAAGAACGATTTCAGCTGATTTCACTTATTTTAAATGGCAAGGCATTCCCTTTGTATAGAGTGAAATCTAAACAAGAAGAGTTCCTCCATTTACGGTAGCAATTCTCAATACAAGTAATGCATAGATTTTAGTAACATGGCATCAAACAATCAGTGATAGTTAAACTATTAATAATATTCTGAGACGATATTATTTCCTTTTCCCCCTCTCTCAAATTTTCTGCTGAGGTAGAAAACAGCATCTCAGATCATTTGATTTTGCATGATCATGTGGCATAAAGTAAAGAGGGCTCTGTGTGATCATCTGCTACAAAGTAGAGATGTCAAATGAATTCAAGGCCTTTCTTGTACAGTGTAGGAACTGAAGCAGCTTGAGAAGGTGCAGTGCTGAGCAATTTTTCTTCCAGAGCTGAAAGTTATTTTTCGGACTGCTACTTTCAGAGTGTCTCCCCCCACCCAGCCACCCCCATCACCACTGCGCACCCTCAAAATTTACCTCTTCCAAACTCTTGTTATGAATAACTTTACAATAACTTTAAAGCGTAGGTTCTTTTTATTGCAATTTTCCAAAATGAGAAAGGATATCAGAACTTTCACAGAACATTTATACAAAGAACGACACAGTTTCTATGTAACTACATTGGATTCACAAACAGCCTACAGTTACATTGGCTAACAAAGAAAACCAAAAGGGGAGTTACATTTTCACTCAGCATTCAGTTACATATAAACATTAATCCATCACCATGCATACATCACCATTTCACCATTCTTCCTCCGTGAAGAACATCTCTTAGGCCAGACTGCTTTCTTACAGATCTCCCAAAATTCCTAAACTTCAAAACACCAAAATGCATTCTTTCCCTAAGCACAATGCCAAAGATCAGATCCCTGTTTTCCATACAGCAGAACCTGACTTCCCTGGACAAAATCCAAAACTCCAAAATCACACTCCTTCCTCTTCCCTTGAAAAAAGGAGGCAAAGTGTCCAGAATTCTGCTTTCTCTTGCAGATCTGACACTCCATGGTACACTATCTCTCTTCTTCCCAATGGTGCAAAGCATAACGGGTGAACAGCTCTGCTCTCTGTCACACTTTTTTATTGTAAGAAGGTCTGTTATATAGCAATATTTCTTCTGATGTTATCCCAAAGTTTTAAATCAATGATAGGCGTTTCCCATCCTGGAACATGTTGATTCCATCTCAGTTTCCGGACAGATGTTGACTCTTCTTGATTGGTGTTAGTAAAGCAAACAGCCTTGTGCTGACTTTCTTCTTAACTTAAGGAATCTTGTAAACATTTCCTAAACTTAAAGGAGCAATTGTCTCTGATTAATGTAAACACGTTGTTCTCCCCTAAAAGTTTATCAAGTCAGAAATGTCAACAGTTAATCACTGTCACAGTTCTTATCAACAATTTTTAATTACAGTTCAGCAAACAGGTAGCTAGTCATTTCAGGCCTTAATATTTTTGAATGGTGTCTTCAGCCAAATTAGGCCCTATCCACACACCTTTTATGCAATTCATTCAAACAATACATCATATCCACATTTTTCAAATCTGCACATCATAGTTTCATGACTTCTCTCCTTATGTAACATAAAGGAGGCCCATAAGAATGTGTTGGTCAACATTTTGGGTGGGGAGTGTTCTGTCCACTGAGAAGAAGGTCCCACAAGGAATTTAGAACTAAGTCAAGATATTTTTCTCCCTGGTGACGAGCAGCAAAAGATAATATCACTCACCTACATGAAAATATGTAGTACTCAAAACCAACCACGTTATTTTGGTAGACAGAACAGAAAATCCTCAGAGCATCTTTCCAAATTATGTCAATAAAAATACATTATTAACAAATTAAACAACTAACAATTTGCGTCTCTTGATGACCCCCATAAAGTGTCATGAGACAGCCAGCTGACTCTACCTAGAGTTTGGCTGACCCTGTGAATCATCAATGAATCCTAAGGATTGTTTAGTTAGCGGTATAGCAAGTAGAACTGAGATGGAATTGCAAAACCAGGGGTTTGCTCTAATCTCTTTGGACTAAGTGAATCTTTTTATCCTTTCTGGGCCACACTAAACATCCTGGGCTCTCTATTCTTCCTGAAGAATCATACAATCATAGAGTTGAAAGAGAAGCACCCCCGACAGAGTGCCAGGCAGTCTTTGTTTAAAAGCCTGCAACGAAGAGCTTCCACTGCACTCTGGGGCAGAGAGTTCCACTACTGAACAGCTCTCACAGCTAGGAAGTTCTTCCTAATAGTCAAGCGGAATCTTCTTTCCTGTAGTTTGAAGCCATCGTTCCATGTCCTAGTCTCCAGGATAGCAGATAACAAGCCTGCTCTCTCCTCCCTATGACTTCCCCTCACATGTTTATACATGGCCATCATGTCTCCTCTCAGCCTTCTCTTCTGCAGGCTAAACATGCCCAGCTCTTTAAGCCGCTCCTCATAGGACTTGTTCTCCAGACCCTTGATCATTTTAGTCCTCCTCCTCTGGACACATTCCAGCTTGTTAACATCTCCCTCTCAGCATTATGTCCTCTAAATGCACTTTACACTGATTTAGGATTGTTTGTATGCTCCCACCAACGCCCCATCTCTCCTATCTTGTTCATGCCTAGCATTATTTTTTAAACTTTAATTACGTTTGGCCCAGCCATAGATTTAAATGTGTGTTGTATTACTGTCATTGTTTATTGCTTTTTTGTTTATGAGCTTTATTTTAATTGTTTTTATTGCTGTTGTTATTACTTGTATTGATGTATTGTGGGCTCGGCCTCATGTAAGCCACACCGAGTCCCTTGAGGAAATGGTAGCAGGTTACAAATAAAGATTATTATTATTATTATTATTATTATTATTATTATTATTATGCAGTCCCAGAACTGAACACAATATTCCAGGTGTGGTCTGACCAGGGCAGAATAGAGGGGTAGCATGACTTCTGTTTCATTAGGCTTGCTGGAGCTGTAAGTGATCTCAAACCATTCTCGCAGTTGCAGTGAAACTCCCACTTTTCTCTGGACATTCAAGCAGAAGTGAAATGATTGCATCTTGGAATGAGGTGTACCAGCACTGTGGCTTAGGAGTCTCCCCATTTCTTTCTCTTATTGTTGTTCCCAAAGGCATTTGAGGTAAAAAGAACTCAAACACTAGAAATTTTCAACTCATTTTATGTCGCTGCTTTGTGTCCCACTGCCGCTTTGAGTCCCACCCATGGGAGAAAAGTGGGATAAAATTAATTATATTATTATTATGTCTTTATTTTTAATATGACTGAAAGGATTATCTTTTTAAAAAATTATCAGAGCAAAGGACTGTCACTGATATCATCATTGTCTGAGAATAGTAGGGCTTAATGAGGTTCAGAATTTCTCCCAGTTATATTTGTACCCTGAGATATTTTAAGTAATAACTATTCTTCTCAGTATCATTGGGGAGCCCTTAGAGAGTGGACTGCTGTCACCAAGAGTTAGAATAATAAAAGTTGTACAAGACCACAAGAGCCATCCAGTCCAGCCTCCTGCCATGCAGCAAAATACAATCAAAGCAGTTCTGACAGATTGGTTACCCAGTCTGTTTTCTTCTCAGTTATTCTTAGCATATCTGACTTAATGGTATAACTAAGTCCTTACTTTCTTAAACTATTCTAATTCAGAACATACATATGTCATTGCATTCCATTGAATATAGAAAACTAGCACAGCAGCGGGAGGCCTGTAACCTGATATTATCTTACATTCTATCAACTACTCTATGGGTAGATAAAATGTAAGATATATTATTCCAGGTGTGGTCTGACCAGGGCAGAATAGATGGGTAGCAGGACTTCCCTGGATCTAGACACTATACTCTTATTGATGCAGGCCAAAATCCCATTGGCTTTTATGCCGGCGCATCACATTGTTGGCTCATGTTTAACTTGTTGTCCACGAGGACTCCAAGACCTTTTTCATACGTACTGCTCTCAAGCCAGATTTTCCCCATTCTGTATCTTTGCATTTCATTTTTTTCTGCCTAACTGAAGTATCTTGCATTTGTCTTTGTTGAACTTCATTTTGTTAATTTGGCCCATCTCTCTAATTTGTTAAGATTGTTTTGAATTCTCCTGAATTCAGAATGGAACCAGACCATTATATCACTTTCTATATTCTGCAGTGTGCTGTCTTCATTTGGGAGAGTTCTGTCTGAAAAAACTCCTGGGTTCTACTGCAGGAGCCTGTCAACACCTATAGTCTGCTGGTGTCCCTGATCCACTGGGATGATGTGGGTGTGCAGGATCAGGATTCATTCTCATATTGTCTGGATTTTAGTCTTCAGTTCTCTCCTTCCTTGCAGCCATTGAATCTGCCCACCCCTCTCTCCAATTAATGGAAAAGTGATTGCACTACAGTCCCCAGGATCCCCAGTGTGGCCACAGACATCCTGACTGAGAGGTTCTAGGAACATTGGTACAGAAAAATAATTTTTCCAACCTTAAAACAGAGAGAGAGATATATATATATACCATCGTATCTCTCTCTCTCTTTGGAGAGAGATATGATGGTATCTCTCTCCAGAGAGACTAGCTAAGATGTATAATTGCTCTTCCACACATGGTGGACTTGCAGAAAAGTAAAAAATTACTGGAAACAGATCCATGTATGTCTCGAAAAAATTTTAAACACAAATTTCAAAATGACACCTCAAATGTACCTTTTGAATATGCCTGATTAAGAATTAGAAAGAAAATTTGGATTTTTTTTTGTTTTACACAACAGTGGCAGCTTGAATAGTATATGCTAGATATTGGAAAACCCCAGAGATACTTCCTTTAGAAGAATGGGAATATATATATATTACAGATGCTGATAATGGACAAAATAATAATAATAATAATAATAATAATAATAATAATAATAATAATGGAGCCCCCGGTTTAAACCCCTGTGCTGGCAGGATTGAAGACCGACAGGTCGCAGGTTCAAATCTGGGGAGAGGCGGATGAGCTCCCACTATCAGCTCCAGCTCCTCATGCAGAGACATGAGAGAAGCCTCCCACAAGGATGATAAAAACATCAAATCATCTGGGCGTCCCCTGGGCAACGTCCTTGCAGACGGCCAATTCTCTCATACCAGAAGCGACTTGCAGTTTCTCAAGTCGCTCCTGACACAATTTTAAAAAATGGACAAAATAACTGTATTATTAAGAGGAGAACTATTAGATAACTTTGTTAATGAAAGGCAATAATGATTCAACATCTTAATGTAAAATTAAATATGTATATAGAGGATCCTATAAGATTGTAGACAAGGAGGAAGTGGATGTAAATTAAGAATCTATGATATTTTTGTATGTATTATTTAGATAGTAGATTGTGACCCCTTAAAGGAAATATATTATCAGATATAAGATTATGGAACATTAATAGATAGAAAGTATAGCACTGTATGCAACAAACACTTGCAAATGTATGTCTACTTCAATAAAAAAAACGGAACCTACTATCCACAATAGCTAGACTAACAAGAATAGGTATCAGTTGCTTCCATGTTGGGTGAAACAGTCCCCTTTTTGTGTTTAGCTAATAATAGTGTTTTTGAAAGAATGGGGTGAAGATGCAGCAACTGGGCACAGAAACAGATGATCTGTTGATTCTTCAAATATTTCAGACATCTATTTTTATAATTAGATTATAGCAGGCCCAGTAATTCCAGTTAAAATGCAGCCCTGGAGCAGGCAATTTAAAAGGCATAGGTCAATAAAAAAAAGTCTTGATTGACATCGGTAAAGTATGGTTTTGTGCTAGAATAGCCTTTTGAGGGAGAGCATTTCAGAGCTGGAGAAGCCCCCATCTTCAGTTAGGTTCATATAAGGAATAGCTCCTCACCTGAACTACCCTGTTGAGTCAGAAATTCTTTTTTGGAGCATGCTGCACTAAGAGTGGCAGCCCTCCTTGCAGCCTTCTCAATATGGTTGGATTACGCTTGCCATCACCTCTTGCTCTTCACTATGCTAGCTAAGACAGCTGGAAGTTGGAAGTCCAGCATATGAGGAGTGCCACAGTTTACCACCTATGTTTTGTAAAGAAAATCCATGCAAAATTTCCCATTCCTACACCACATAGTGGTTCCATGTACACTGACTATATAATGCAGTTTCAACCAATATTGGAGAAAGTGGTTTTGCTGTGCAAATGATTTCATAGGTAATCATGGAACTGCTTTGAGGCACGGATGGTGATTATGCATACCATGGAGCACTGATGGCTTTCTTTTGCATGCTTTTATGGACATTAGTTGTTTAGTTGCTGCAGTTGGGGCCAAAGAAAGCTAAACATAAGGTGAAGCTGCTTCTGGGAAAGAACTGTATTCGAAATGCCAGGTCTCCTGATTGCAACTCTGGAGTATTTATCTTGATGTTCTTCTATCAAAATGTACAGGATTACAATATGCTTAACACACATTTTGGCTGTTAATTTCAACATAATTCTTTCTCTGTCCTTAGAGAGCCTTTTCACAAGCTCTTAGTTCAAGGCCTAATCAAGAATCGGACATTCAGGCTAACAACAACTGGCAAATATTTGAAGAGAGGAGAAGTTGACCTTACTGGTAAGTGAAGTTGGGACAACCATTGTTCATTAACTGAACAACTTTTCTGATGCTTGGTAATTGAATTTTACTTCAAAAAGATTCCTACTCTCATGTGTTTTAAAATAACTGCATAGAGTGGATTAAATCTATGAAGATATTGTTTTCTTCCTGTATATGTTTAGGTCCTGAACCTGTTCATATTAAAACCAAAGAAAATCTGCAGATGATGTGGGAAAAAATGAGTAAATCCAAACACAATGGCATAGAGCCTGAAGAAATGGTCCAGCAATATGGAATTGACACAGTCCGACTCTACATCCTATTTGCTGCACCTCCGGAGCAAGACATTTTATGGGATGTGAAAAGTAAGGCTTCCTTCTGATACCAACACTCCAGTTCTTCTGTTGTTCAGGAACCATAATAGAAACACACCGTATTTGCATCCAGTTTTCTAGACCTTGCTGTCTTCGGAACTGTGAAGTAATCTTTTTCTGGAATTTCCTTGGTCTACATTTTCCCCTGAAGAAAAATGCAAGTCCGGTTATCTGGATAATAATAATAATAATAATAATAATAATAATAATAATAATAATACTTCTTTATTTATACCCCGCCACCATCTCCCCAAGGGACTCGGAGCAGCTTACATGAGGCCAAGCCCAATAACACATCAGTACAACAGAAAAGCAATAAACAAAACAATGCAATGCAATAAAAATTAATATAAATCACATTTAACAGTAACACACAAAGATTTAAAAACCTATGGTCAGGCCAAATGTAATAATTTAAAATTTAAAAAATAACACTGGGCATGAACAAGGTAGAATATATCTGGTAGGAGGGTTTTAAGAATTATAATCGTATTTCTTTTCCTCCTGCAGGCAGAATAACAACTCAGGGACTTAGATAATTTAGACCAGTTGAAATACTCTTCCATCTCTCAGAGCTTTTAACTTTGATAAGAAACAGAGCAGTTGCTTTAAACTCCATAAAATATTAATTGATTTATTATTTCATATATATATTTATTATATTTATTTATGAATAGTTTGGGTACCTAACCACATATCTTTATTTTTAGTCTTCAGAACATTGTTTTATGATTGACTTTGCTTTGTTCCACAGTAAATTGGGGTTTGGCAGAGCTTAAAAGCAATGGAGAAAATGTTTGCTTTTAAATGTGATTTTATTTTAAATATAGATGCTGTGGGAAACACAGACAGAAGACTTTCACTAACGAGACTTTCAGAGACAGTTTGTTTTCCGTGTCACAGAGATGATCCAGTGAGCTTTGTGCTCACAAAGCATGCGGGCAAAGCTGAATTGTACTTGCCAGTTTAAATGGCAGACTGGGAATCAGCAGTGTCAGCATAGCTGGCAGAGTTTCGTGTTGCTTGTAGAAGTGTTCAAAACTCAAAAGCCAAATGCCGCGCAAAGAGTTGCACTTGCTAGTGACTTCTTTTAATTTAGCACCCTGTCAATGCCATCTGTAGAAAAAGAATGTGAAAGTGTCTTCTCTTTGGGTGTGTCCCTGGCAATTTGGCCTGTTTGTCTTGTTTGATTGATTCTAAGGTGGACTTTTTCTTAGTTATGATTTTTCATACTTGAATCAAAGATGCCAATTTCATGTTCCCTCTCATATACAAAATTATATGTAAAGTTCCAACAACATGGAAATCTACACATGATGGATAGATAGGACTGCATTAGTTTTCTAGGTGTTCTTATCAGCCCTTGAAGAGACATTAATAGAGAAATGTAAGTGTCTCTTCGTACCCTAGACTGTGTGCTTTGTTCTGTGCACCTCTAGACTCTGTTCTCATAAGTAGAAATGAGACAAAATGGGCAGGGGCAGTTTTGTTGTTCTCCCTCAACTCATTTGGAGCCTATTATTATTATTATTATTATTATTATCCCACTTGGTAACACTTTTTTTACTCTGAGTTCCCTTTGGATGTCCATCAAAAACAAAGTTTTTGCAGTTGGATAAGCTTTTTCTATATTTTTATAATAGAACCAATTAGGAAATGACATTTTTAACCCAGGAGCAAAAAAGTGTTACATAGTGTAGTCAGGGATAGTTTGAACTTGTGTTAATTCATTTTGAAGTGTTTTCAAGTACTGTGTTTTATCTTCTTTTCCCGAGTTGTACCACTTGAAGACATATCTTTCTCTGACCTTCGTTACAATGGAGTACTTGTTTTTGTCGTCACTTTGCTTCAAATTTAGAAGGGACATCTTTACTAAAGAGTTTATGTCAGTAGCCCTTCAGCTTGAATATTTTTACGAATACTGCGTGTGGCTGCTGCATCATGAAACCAAGAGAACTGTTTAACTCAGTTTAAAAAGATTTATATTTAAATATTTTTAGGTTCAACATTGTTAAATACTGACTCATTACAGAGGGCAGTACTTCTAGTCAAGTGTTTCTCCTCAGACAATGTTATTTCAACTCGTGCTAATGAAATCCTCTCTCTCGCCTGCAATTTTTCACTCAGCTGATGCAATCCCTGGGGTGCAAAGATGGCAATCTCGCCTCTGGCACTTAGCAACGAAACTTATTGAAGCCAGGAATTCTGGAACGCTGCCCAGTCCTCAACTGCTGAATCAGAAAGAAAAAAATGAAGCCAAACGTATCTGGAAGCTAAAGAATCATACTGTTTCACAGGTTAGAACAAAATTCTGACTATTTTTTAAATGATGAAGTCACTGTGACATGTAGTGATTTTCTGGTCATTATCACTTTGAGCAGAATATTCACCATTGAACCCTACTTAAAATTTCCTGTTTTCAAAAGCTGGAAAAAGTAAATGTGATTCCATTTTGGCAGGGAAAATTTTGTAGTTCTGGGAAACATTTAACTAAAAGTGAACCTGAAACCAACTGAAAGTCCACTTCTGGTTTCCTGAAAAATATATTTTTGGTAAAAGCAGTCATGGGGGGACACACTCTTATTTAGAGAGGGTTGTATTTTCTGGAGGCTTCCAAGAACAATCTATATATATAAATCTGTTAGGTTGGTTCAACGGGATAGCAAAACTCCACAACCCCCCAACGAAACTTAACCAAAATTCCCATGCCCATAACACAACCCACAAGGTACAAACATATCTACTCAAAATGAAAAACAACACAACAACACACTCACAAAATGGCAAAACAACAAAACTCAAAAAACCCCAACGAAACGTAACCAAAATTCCCATGCCGATAACACAACCCACAAGGTACAAACATATCTACTCAAAATGAAAAACAACACAACAACACACTCACAAAACGGCAAAACAACAAAACTAAAAAAAACCAATGAAACTTAAACAAAATTCCCATGCCGATAACACAACCCACAAGGTACAAACATATCTACTCAAAATGAAAAACAACACAACAACACACTCACAAAACGGCAAAACAACAAAACTCAAAAAAACCCAACAAAACAACCAAAATTCCCATGCCCATAACACAACCAACAAGGTACAAACATATCTACACAAAATGAAAAACAACACAACAACACACTCACAATACGGCAAAACAACTGAGCATGCGCATTGGCGCCCAGCCGCAAGTTCCCTGGGCGCGCACACAGCCTTCCAGCCAACGTTCCCTCTGCGGAAGCCATGCCCACTCCAAGCCCCGCCGCACCACTTTCCGCATACACACACACCCTGCCGCACGCACACACACAACCCCACGCTCCATCACTCCCCCGCGCCGCCGCACACACACACGCAACCCCACGCTCCATCACTCCCCCCGCCGCCACACACACACACGCAACCCCACGCTCCATCACTCCCCCCGCCGCCGCACACACACACGCAACCCCACTCCCCCCGCCACCGCACACACACACGCAACCCCACTCCCCCCACCGCCGCACACACACACGCATCCCCACGCTCCATCACTCCCCCCGCCACCGCACACACACATGCAACCCCACGCTCCATCACTCCCCCCGTCGCTGCACACACACACGCAACCCCACTCCCCCCGCCGCCGCACACACACACGCAACCCCACGCTCCATCACTCCACCACACACACACACGCAACCCCACTCCCCCCGCCGCCGCACACACACACGCATCCCCACGCTCCATCACTCCCCCCGCCACCGCACACACACATGCAACCCCACGCTCCATCACTCCCCCCGCTGCCGCACACACACACACGCAACCCCACTCCCCCTGCCACCGCACACACACACGCAACCCCACGCTCCATCACTCCCCCCGCCGCCGCACACACATACACAACCCCACTCTCCATCACTCCCCTGCCCCAATCTTACCTCCTTTTACTTCACGCCACCTCCAAACCCCACCCCGCCCCTTCCCGCCCTGTCAAAATCCAGGAAAGACAGGAAGGAAGGAAAGAAGGAAGAAAGAGAAAGGGAGGTAAAGAAAAAGGGGGAAGGAAGGAAAGTTAGAGAAAGAAGGAAGAAGAAAAGGAAAGAAAAGGAAAGATGGAAGGAAAGAAAAGAGAGACAGCAGAAAAGAAAGAAAAAGGGGGAAGGAAGGAAAGAGGTAGAGAAGGAAGAAATGAGAGACAGAGGGAGGGAAAGAAAAAGGGGGAAGGAAGGAAGGAGAGAAGGAAAGAAAAAAGGGAATGAATGAAGGAAAAAGGGAGGGAAGGAAGGGCGAAGATGTAGAGAAAAAGGGAGGGAAGGAAAGAAGGAAAGAGAGAAGGAAGAAAAGAGACCAGAAGAGAAAGAAAAAGGGGGAAGGAAGGAAAGAGATAGAGAAGGAAGAGGAGAAGGAAAGATGGGAGGGAAGGAAGGAAGGAGGGAAAGAAGGAGAGAAAGAGGGAAAGTTGGCCACAGTAACGCATGGCGGGTAAAGGTTGTTATTTCTATTATTATTATTATTATGCTATTATTCCTATTAGACCCTGGGGGAATGGGAGAGGTGTCAGGTCCCGGAGGCAATGCATTGCATTATTGTTATTGTTATGATGGTGGTGAAATAAAAGGAAATAAAAAGTGAAAGAAGGAAGCAAACAGGGAGGGAAGAAAGGGGGAGGGAATGAAGGAAAGAGAGAAGGATGAAACCAAGTAGTGAAAGAAGGAAAGAAAGAAAGAAGTAGAGAAGGAAGAAAGGAGAGAAAGGGGGAGGAAAAGGGGGGAGGAATAGGTAGTTACCACTCTATCATAATAGTCCAGATATCAAACTCTACATTTACTATAGGCCACAGAAACGCATGACAGGGCACAGCTAGTTCTTTTTAAAATTGGTATTAAATACTGATAGTCAGACGAGCTTCTTGAAGCTGTTGTTTATGTTAATGTTGATTGATATGTTTTAAGATGTTTTTACTTTTCTGGTTCTAATTGTTTTAATTATATTATTTATTTCTATGTTTTGAATTATGTAACTTTGAATTCCTTGTTTATACTGGGCTTGGTCCCCATGTTAGCCATGCCAAGACCCTTCGGGGGATGGTGGCAAGATGTCAGAATAAAGTTGTTGTTGTTGCTGTTATCATCATCATCATCATCATCATTATCAGCACAAAAAGAAGCTGGAGGCATGTATTATCAGTTGGCCAGCTCTCCTTCAGAGCCTAAAATGGTGATCCCCATCTGTGAAACGTCTAATAAGGCAAAGGCTAAGCAGTTGTCCTTTACTTGGTTCCCTCCAGATGTGGCCACAATATCTGGAAGTAGAGAGAGTTGTAGACCCAACACATCTGGAGAGCACCAGATTCAAGGAAGTTAAGAGTAGTTGCCTGTATCATGAAATGTGTTGCTTTGCAAGTGATATCTCTGTTCTGTTCCGATGACCATAAGCCATTTCCATTTCTTCTTCAAAGCTGAAAGAAGTTATAAAGAAACATTGAGCAATTTCTAAAACAAGTCTAGATGCTGATGGCTTCTATCTTGCTCCAAAGCTAAGGGTGCTTGATTAACATAAATCATGGCTACCTTACAAGAAAACGATAAGCTCTGAAAGGGGGCCTTTCTTTGGAAGCTGGCCAAAGTTAATTGTAGACATTCAGTCTACATAGGAATGTAATGCAATAATTCTTCCATTTCTCTGTCAAGGAATGAGCCATAATGTTAGAACACAAACATGAAGAACATCCCAGGTTCATTCTCTGTCATTGTCTGTGAAAAGAAAACTATTAAGATGTTAAAATTCAACAATCCTGGAGACCAGCACAAGCAGGGTCCTCCACATCTTGTTGAGCTTCTACTTCCCCTCTCTGGAGCCTCATTTGGCCCTTTCTTCTAAATATTTATTTTAGTTGAATAGTTTCATGACCTTGTTCAACTATTTATTTTTATTTTATTCCCTTCTTAGACTGTTTTCTAGTTCTTGGTTTACTAAAACAGAAATAAAAGCAGAAGAAATTAGGTCCTGTTTAAACTATTTAATTCTATAGCAAAGATGGATAACTCTGTGATTTAACAAACAAAAAATGTTGTTTTTGTGTGCTTAGGTGACAGAGTACTTCTTGGAAGATTATTTGTTTAATGCTGCAATTTCTCGACTGATGGGTCTCAGTAATATGTTGTCAGTAAGTATACGTTTGGTAAAACTTTTTAAAGTTGTATGCATGCACACACTAGATCAAAGCCAGCAGGAAAGTGTATTTATCATGGAAAGTGCTGTAACTTCTGCAAAGATTTAGAATTTCCTTTTTTTGTGTGTGAAATAATTGTACTCAGTTACAATTATCATTGATTTGAGAATCTGATATCCATCTTTGCACAATTGAAATTATTCTTGTTTTGATTACTATACCAATAAAATATAATGTTAAATATAAATCACCTCTTTTGACATTGTAAAGATAATTATTAGGATGTATTATGTTAAAAAGGCAGATAGTGACCTAATTTTTGACTTCTTTTTTTGTTTGCCTGTTGAATACAATTAAGCATTAATTTAAATGTTTCAAGGCAGTTACTAAATAAAATTTGTACCATCATCATCATCATCATCATCATCATTATTATTATTATTGTGGCTTATATATGTTGAAAGAATATGTAGAATATACAGGTGCCTTTAGGGACAATGTCATGGCAACGTTTTAACTTGCAGGACTGTTGCTCACATCCTTAGCAAACTGTTTTGGTATAGAATAAAACCTAAGTGTATACTGGGAGTATGGTAAAACGAATGTACACCAGCATTTCAGAATATACATTTTTATTCCTATCTGAAAACAGGAAGTATGCAAACTAAAATTAGAACAAACTGAAGGAGTTTCACTTCATTAAAAAATGAAATTTGTTCTTAGTTCACTTTAAAAATATTTTTCCTATTAACAATTGCAGAGGGAATCACTGCTAATAGATGTTACGTGATGAGTGCTGCCAGTGACTCATTTTTAGATGTTTTTCAAATGGGAGCAGAGTACATTGGTTTGGTTTCTGGCAAAGCTCTTAACCTGCAAATGAAACTTTGCTTCTCATGAGAGAAGATATAGGTGCAGTAAATGTGTATCTGGTTTCTTTTTATTGCCCGCTACCTCCATGCCTTCTCTTGAGTTAACATTTTGGGAACATTACGTTTTCCAAGTTTACATTTTAATTTTAATTGTGTAAAATTCAGCAACAGGAGTTTTACAGACATCAGATTGAATAGTGTTTGTTTTATTTTTGAGTGGCCAAAGAATCTGCCCTTTTGTTAACACATTAAAATTACCGTATACGAGGGGTATTTTTTTAAGTAAGGTCCGTTTTGTTGTAGGCACTAGTAGTTCGCGCGCATACCGCAACGAACGCATACGTCGTGTACCGGCATGCCTCGGGAACAACTGTGCTCAGTTTCCGCTCTGTAGCTAACCTGTACGGTTCTGTTCTGTGCTTTAAAAATGTTTAAGACTATCAACTCACCCGCCGCATGTGAGTTTTGCTCAGTGATACAGTTTTTGTCAGCAAGGAACCTGCCTGCTGCAGAAATTCATCGACAGATTTGTGAAGAGTACGGTGATACTGTTATGAGTGAAAGCAAAGTGCGTAAGTGGGTACGACAATTCAAAGATGGCCGTGACAACGTCCATGATGAGGACTGCTTCGGTCGCCCTTCTTTGATTACAGACGATTTGGTGGCTTCAGTTGAAGCGAGGATTCCTGAGAACAGGCGCTTCACAATAACAGGTCTCTCAAATGAATTTCCTGACGTGTCGAGATCAGTGCTTTACAACATTGTTTCTGAACACCTAAAGTTTAGGAAATTGTGCTCCCGTTGGGTCCCGAAACTCCTAACAGAGGACCACAAAAACCAAAGATTTGAGTGTGTGATCAAATCAAATTGTCTGTAATCAAAGAAGGGCGACTGGAGCAGTCCTCATCATGGACGTTGTCACGGCCATCTTTGAATTGTCGTACCCACTTACGCACTTTGCTTTCACTCATAACAGTATCACCGTACACTTCACAAATGTGTTGATGAATTTCTGCAGCAGGCAGGTTCCTTGCTGACAAAAACCGTATCACTGAGCGAACCTCACATGTGGAGGGTGAGTTGATAGTCTTAAACATTTTTAAAGCACAGATCAGAACCGTACAGGTTAGCTACAGAGCGGAAACTGAGCACAGTTGTTCCCGAAGCATGCCGGTACACGACGCACACGCTCGTTGCGGTATGCACACGAACTACTAGTGTCTACAACAAAACTGAACTTATTTAAAAAATACCCCTCGTACATTTTAGTATAAGCTTAGTTTTTCAGCCTTTCTTTAGGCTGAAAAAACACTTCTCGGCATATACTTGAGTGAGGGTCTTGGCGGGAAGGCATGGGGCTGAAAGAAGGGCTTTCAGCCCCATGCCTTACCGCCAGGATCCTTACCTCTTTGCACAGCAACCAAGCTGGCTCGCTGTGGCAAGAGGGGAGGGGAGGAATGCACGCCAGGGTTATCCATCTTGTCTGTCTTATCTCTCGCATTTGCAAAAGGACTTATGACTTCAATTAGTATTGCAACAGTAAGTTTGAATTTGCAGTATGCTTTTCAGGCCCTAATCCAATAAAATGATCATCATGCACATTCTTGGGATTCTGTTCAGAATCCCAAAAACTGACTCGAGTCTCAAGGGCTTGCTGAGTGTTTAAGTAAGGTCCCCTGCACTACATCCTTTATAAGCAGTGCGAGTTTTGTACTTTTTTTTAGCCCCATGTTTTTTCTCACAGACATGGCCATCTTTTAATATGGTTATATGCTTTGAGGTCAACTCCAGCTCATGCTGACTCTGTCCTAGTGTATTCTTGACCTTATTTATTCAGGAGAGGTTGGCCATTGTCTTCAAGATAGGCTGATAGAGTAAGTCTTGCTCAAGGTCAATCAATGGGTTTCTGAATCCCAGTCTCCAAGAGTCCTAACCCAGCACTCACCATTTTACCATGCTATATATTTAACAATCCTTTATTCTTTTTTCTTCCTTTGTAGCAAGCGTCAGAAAGAGTTATTCTCCATAGTGCAGAATATGAGGATGGCCTCGCTACACTCTGTGTTATGCTTGCCCCAATGGCACCGCACATCAGTTCTGAGATTTGGAAAGGTAATTGCTAGAGTTTTATTTATTGTTTCTACTATAGAGAACTATATTAACAGAAATATTTTGTAGATGTTTCGATCAGAACTGAGCACATTCAACTGATGACATGAAACACGTAAGTATCATTTAGCTCTCCAGGTGGTTTTTGGACCGCAACTTCCAGGATTCCTCATCTTGGTTATACTGACAAGGTCTCCTGAAAGCTGCTGTCCAATAATATATGAAAGTCCTCATAATTTCCACCTAGGGTAGGAAGCAGATTCGCAATAATTGCAGCTTCATGATCAACATCTGTAATTGTTACCATTTATGTGCTTAGTGTCTTCAATCAGAGTGATATCAGTGACTCTTCATTTTTCACTGCTTACTTATTTTAACACAGCTGTGTGTTCTGGTTTGTCGTATTAATTCAAACATTGCTCACAGATTCAAAGCAGTAACTAAAATATGTATTCAATAATGAAATCTAAATAAATCAAAAAGAAAGGAGAAAGAAAAGAAAAACAATGGTGAAAAAAGTAATTCATTTTCAGTTGCAAAAATAAAAGTAGCTGTTTTGACCAACGATCTTGGATAGAGGACTTGAAATTGGTATTTGGCCAATACTTTTATTATGAAGAAGAAACAGGATGGTCCACTGTTAAAGATGTAGCCAAATTAGTTTTAACTAGCTAGTCAATCATGGACGGAAGGTCTGTAATTTATTCAACTGCTGCTTTTTATAGTTTGCTCCTTCAGGCATGATTCTAGTATGATTTTTATGCAAACACCATATGGTCTGGAAGATCACCAGAGTTCAAATTAAGAACATCAAATTAAAGAGTTGGAATTAAGAACATTAAGTACATGGAGCTGGATTACCTAACCATTTTTGGAAGGAAAGCATTGTTCATGTTCTGGAAAACTGTTCCTTCTCCATATTTTTGTAGAACATTAAAATTTATGCCATCTGGGGGAGCTCTTTTCACAAGACTGTAGATTATCACTCAGGTGAAAGCCATGCCATTGTAACTCTAGTTTCATACTGGTCTGCTGATTTTTTTTTTAACCCACTGCCTCAAGTACAGCAGAAGAAACAGTGAGAATTGTGGTATATGGCATGAATGGTACCAGCATGTGTCAGGTCTTTAGTTTGCAGACCTTTTGATTTCCCACCATGCTTAGTTTTGTGTAGAAGTATGGTCCAGTCACCATACTATACTCAAGCTGGGCTCCCTCCAGTGTACCAAGCTGCCTGCCCAGATAAATGTTCTATTTCACCACACTTTTATGCCCAATTTTCCTGCTTTATTTGGTATTTACTGCTAGAATAGGCATGTACTTTTGAATTCAACCATCCATTCATCTGTGTTCATATCCATTTGAAGCTGCTCAAAGTCCACATGACCTTAGTCAGTTTAACAGTAAGTAAATCTTTGTGAGTCCTTTGATTTCCCCTTTATTGAACCTCAAATACACAAAATCTTTTCAGACTTATCACTGTTTTGAGATAGTAGCATCTTGAGATGGGAGACCATAGTATCCTTCAAGATTTCATGCCCATGATATGCCTTTGTCAGGAACAGTAGGCAAAGAATGTATGTTTTCATCTCTGAATCCAAGGGGCTTCCATATTTTCACTTGCATGTGGTTCCCCCTCATTCAATGCCCTTGAATATATGTCATGCCTGGATATTTAACTTGATAGATTGTTTTATCATTTTAAATAACCTTTAATTTTTTTCTGTATAGCTTTTAATAAGTTGTAAGCTTTTTTGAGTCCAAGTATTGGAATGAGGAGAAAGGCAGGACATAAATCAATATAATAATAGAAAGAACTATTACTACTAGTAATAGTTGTTGTCGTCGGTCTCGTAATCATCGCTCTGTTACATTAGAGCCTGGGAACATTTCTTTCCAAACTGTGTACATTTGCTTTGGTGACCTCAGACTGATAGATTTGCTTTGTAATAGCATTCCATTGGTAATGTGTTTTCTGCTGCTGTCCATTTTGCTGCTGTCAAAAAAATCCCATGGGACTTTAGGGTTCAGACTGACAAACAGTTAGAACATAATGCGGCAGACAAAACAGTGATTCAGAAAAATAAAGCATGGATTATAGATGTGGCTTCACCAAATGACAACAGAATTGAAGAAAAAGGAAAGGAAAAGATGATAAAATATATGACATACAAATAGAGATTTCACACCTCTGGGAAAAAAAACTGTGGTTCCAGCAATGATAGATGCTCTGGGAGCAATTCCAAACGGAATGATATCAGTAGAGATAGGTTCATAATAGTGCAATTGCAAAAAGTGACACTGCTTGGAATATGGCACCCGTTTATACCTCACTGATTGTTAGATTTTACTATTGACGCCAAATCACAGATGGTCTAAAGTCCAAATAGCAAATCTTGATAATCGATGATAATAATATAATATTTATTTCACAAAGACACTTTCTGTGAAAAAAAGTTCAAAGATTTTGGTTGCTGTTTTGTTGGTTTCTTTAGCCCTGGGCACTCCCAAAAGTTGTTTGTGACTGCTGCACAATGGTGCATTGTCTGCACTAGGTCTTTACATCTTTGCTTCGCACAACATCAATATCCCCTCCACACTGTCCTTACTAAATAGGAATGAGAGAACATGCACTTGCCACCCTCCCAGTTTCGGTGAAGGATTGGTTTTTGTTCAGATAACCACACCAGTTTTTCTGCAACAAGGGTCTGAAATATTTCTTGTCCCAATACAGGCAGTCCCCAAGTTATGAACAAAATAGGTTCTGCAGATTGGTTTTTCTGTTGAATTTGTATGTAAATTGGAACAGGTTCATTTTTTAAGTGTAACTCCAGCCAAAATATATAGTTTTGGGTAGCATAGGGAAGGGTTAACACCCCTCTGGAGTTCGTTTTGCAATCTGTGCCCCAGTTCAGAAGATTTCACTTTGCTTTCTATCCCTGTGATAATTGGATTTTGAAAAAAAATTGGCTTGTTGTGGAAACAAGGATTGGTGATAAAGCTTCAGTGGAAACATCTTTTCCCCATGCTAACTCTTTCAGGAGTGAATTTCTCTTCCAAGAGATTGATTTCTCTAACTTCCTGTTGCCCTTCTCTCGTTCTTAACTATGAGTCATTTGTCAGTCAGATGTTTGTAACTCGGGAACTGCTTGTACATTATATTGTGCATTCGTAAGATAAAAACGAGTAGTGGCAAATGCAATAACTTTGCTTGGATAATTGTTTTTTTCTCAGTTTTTTTTTTCTCTTAGCACCTCAGGTGCCTGAATCTTGCTTAAACCCTTAATAATGTCATGAAATACCTGCGAAGGCTGGTTCATAGCATGCAAGTTCCAAAGGCAGAACTCAAACCTTCATAAAACTCACTGCTTTGATATGTTAAATGCCTCTCCCACCCTCCACAGCCATTCAGTTACTGGTGAGGAGAGGGAGAAATCAAAGAAATGTCTAGCTGTGTTCCCATAACCAGATGCAAAATAATAATAATAATAATAACAACAACAACAACAATAATGGATGTCTACTGACAGCCATTATGATCTTAGTGTATTTCAGTGAGAGGATGCTAGCCTATAAGTTTAATTTCTGTGAATTCTGCAGCACAGTGTAGCCCTGAGGTCCTGAAATCTTCCATCTGATAGGGTGGAGATTAAATAACTTTCTTGGTTGTTGTTGAAGACTTCTATCATCTTCTGTCCTAGGCATCAGAGCAATTTGTGCCTTTGAATGGCAATATTTTGTGTATTTTTACACAAACTGATGGATAACTTGTGTCTAACTGTCTAAGGGTTTTTTTCCTAATGGAAAGTTCTTATAACTGCATTAAAAAAAATCTGTTGGCTGAAAGATATGGCAAACAGGAAAGCATTTCTTGGCTTGTATCCAGTCTCACATGAAATTTTTAAAACTGCCCTCAAGATGAATGGTTTTTCTGTCTTAATAGTATTTTGTGGTTGGCAACTGTTTACTGCATAATTAATTACATTGGCCCAATGTGCAGCACCTCAATAGGGCAGAGGCCAGGGGAATGTATACTCGGACCTTAAGTATTCTGCATATTTATTTCAAAAGTTATATGCCTTTCAAGTGTGTAGGAACTACCTTGTTTTACTACGCCCTCTCATCTAATAGTTGCAGATCAGCTCAAAAACACATATTTGGAAGTAATGAAACCTTAGCGCAGTTTAAAGATCAGAACTGAATTGTCCTTGCGGACATTCCATACAAGAATCCACCTTTTTGTTACCACAAGCATTTTTTCATTTCAGCAGTATTACTTAGAGTTGGCCTAGGGAGTCTTTCTGCAAAATTAGAAATTGTTGATGATCTTCTGCAACTTATGCACAGATTGACCAGTAGGTCCTGACCTCCCTCTAGAGCTCATCTTTAATTTATCCCATATCACTGTAAAATGAATTATATCTTGATGGTTAGTATTATTATTTATTTGTATCTTACTCTTTTCTTTGCTTTGAGAGGAAATAGGAAAATAAGGAATCTGTTGTAAGCCAATTTTAGCTGCTTGACTTTTGCAAAGGTTGGAAATAATTGTTTGGACTGCAACAAGACCAATGAGCATGTTGGCTGGGGATTTTTTGAATAGTAGTCCAGAAAGATAAGTGACCTGGACTTGTCCATAATTGAGCCCTAAAGAGCGTCTCATCCCCTTTCTGCTATGACACTTAAAGGGTGTTGGACATAGCTTTTACCTTAAATCTTATCAGTGATGGCCAGGCCTAAATAATGGGCAGATACTCTCTGTATGAATATTGTAGTCCAAATGGGTGCTGTCAACCACATTTCAGGGGAAGGCAATAGTAAACCACCTCTGAGCTTTCATTGCCTAAGAAAATCCAATGAAATTAATTTGGTTACCCTATGTCAGCATGCAGTTTGAAGGCATGTACAGATGCACACATACTAACAATTTTTTTGGAAGCAGTGGTAGGTTAAGTCATCTACTGTACTAATTTAGTTGTACTGATGTATTCATGATTTCCCTCTCACAGTACCTGGTTTGATTCCTCTCTTTAAGAATGAAATCCATGTTGACCAGTAAACACTGGGTGCAGTTTTCCACATGTTCATGTTTTGCATTTTGAAATATACATAATCCCTGGCTACCTATATTTTAAAATAGGAAATGGTCCACTGACCTGCATTATTTTCAATCTGTGAGCTGCTCTCTGTGTCTCTGAATTCTAAAAAGTTTGTCAACCCTTTTACTTCTGGCCTGAGTTCATTAGACTGATAGCTTGGCAATTTGGATATGCGAACAGGATGAGGAAGTGTATTTCCTTCCTGAAACCTTGTATTTGAGCAACATTCAGACACCACATCTAAGAACTTTTTATTATTTTGTGAAATAAAATCTTTTCTTCTGTAGACAAGGACATAAGGTTGTTTGATGCAGAAAGTTTCATTTCCTGCAGAGGATCATCCCACAAAGCAAAAGCTTTTGCACAAAAGGTCAGAGGTATAGGGTGTCCTCTTCTCTCATTCAAGGTCCCCTTTTGGACTCTGCCAATCAGGTCCTGTAGCTCAGTGTTACTCAAAGTGGTGGTGTCTGGACAAGTTTATCAGTCTTTGAGCCAGTGAATCTTGCCCATGCCAAGATTCTAGGAAAGAAAGAAACACTTGTATTCCATTGGGCACAAATTTAGTGCCAGTCTCTAAAATTTGAAAAATAATAATTTCTCAAGTCCCACATCAGATAGCTTGAGAACCACACCTCTAGCCGGTTTACATAGTCCTCCAAAATGTGGATGGCATGGAAGCACTGCATGAAAAGTGTCATTCATGTTCTGTCTCTATATCCCATATGTGTTACTACTCTGTTTTAACATGTGATTAGCAAGGGGAATGCAGCTGTCATTGCATGAAAATTAGCTTTATGTAATTGCCCGGACCTGTACATACACTGCTGGATGTCTTATCCTCCTTTGACACAGCAAGTGCTTTTGTGCTGTTTAGTGATCATCCTTGTTTTTAAAAAGTGTCAGAAGGAATGACTGTTAGACAAGTTCCATCTGCATGATTTTTACATAGTGTTTAGAGAATTAATTTAATCTGTCCTGGTGGCTTTTTTTAAAAAAAATGCCCATCACTGACATTTTAATTTACATGTTCGGGCTATTTATTTTTAAAGATATATCACACATATCTTAATAGACAGCAGCCTTTGTATGAAATATGTTAGGCAAAGATACCCTTTGATCACAGTGGCAGTAGGAGGGGCCTCATCTAACCAGTACAAACTGAGGCCCCCAATATTTGCTTTGACCGCAGAATGTAAACAAAAGGAAGAGTACAAATAGATGCTTGAAAAATATTTGTAGTGCACATGCTTGACATAATTGGCAAGTAGAATATTCCTACTTTGTAAGGCAGCTGTTTTTAATTGTTTAGATCAGAACTTCTTAAACCTTTTTTCCCTTTCTGGCCAAGGAATGTTTACATGACTTCCAGGTTTATAGTTATAATAAATAGTTATAAAAATCAGCCGTTTGCTGATAATTGGGAAGCTTGCTAAAGAAGCAGATTTTCCTTTTTATGAAGTACAGCAGAAACATTTTCTTCACAGTCCATTGTAAAGACTGCACAATCTGTTAGCAACATCATGTAAATGGGTGATGTTCAGAAACCTTTTGCTGTGGCCAGTTTTTTGTAACCCCAGTATTGAGTTAAGGGGGTCCCATTTGGGGTCGCGACCCACAGTTTAAGAAGCAGTAGATAAACTTATACAACCTATATCTACTGTGGAGCAAGTAATTTGGTGAGACTTAACAAATAAGTGTGAATAGTATTCTAGCCTAACTGTTCAAAAGTTTTGAATGTTACAGGTTACTAAAGTTTTACCTTTGTCCTGAAAGAAATGGTGACTTATATTTTGAATTATCAATGTGAACTGGGATAAGAAAAGTAAACAAGCTAAATACACAGAAAATGTATTTGTTGTTAGCCTGTTCTTCTTCAAATACAACTTTGCCTAGTTGTCTGAGAATATTAGATGCCCATATCTAACAAATATTTGTTATAGAGATATTGTGGGACAGGTTGAACTGGGAGATGATAGAGAGAGAGATAGTGAGAGGGAAAGATCATTATTTCATTATAGTGACAGGTACTTAGGCTTCATTTCTTTTATTCCTCTACCCTCTGTGCCACTTTTTCTCTTGTATTATAACTGTAGATCAGGGTGGGGATCAGGCAGCCCTCCAGATCATGGGGTTTGCAGTTCAGTAACATGCCTAAGGTTACATAATTCCCACTTCACTGATAGTAGTCTTCCACATGAGTTTAGTTGTTTTCATGAGTCATGTGAATAGTATGTCACAGATTTTAGTTTTTCAGAAAAGTCGGGGGTTTTAGTGACAACAGTATGAAAAGTTTCAGTTAAGCAGGAAAATAAGGAGCAGTCTGAAATTGTTTAATTTTGCTTTCCCACCCAATATGTGATCATAGGAAAGGACTGGTTTTATTTACCAATGGAAAAATCCTAAGGGAAAGAGCCTCGCAAGGAAATGCATCACTATTCCCCAGTGTTGTTACTTTCCTCAATTATACTTTGAAATATTTTACATAAGGTCTGTTGATCCACATTTCATCATGAAAACTCTTAATTCAGGATAATGCAAGACAAGTATCAATAACTTATAGAAGTGTTATGTTATTAGTTAAAGGTAAAGGTTTCCCCTTGACATTCAGTCTAGTCGTGTCCAACTCTGGGGGGTGGTGCTCATCTCCATTTCTAAGCCAAAGAGCTGACGTTGTCCATAGACATCTCCAAGGACGTGGCCAGCATGACTGCATGGAGCGCCGTTACCTTTCTGTTGATCTACTCACATTTGCTTGTTTTTAAACTGCTAGGTTGGCAGAAATTGGACCTAACAGCAGGAACTCACTCCACTCCCCGGATTCGAACTGCCAACCTTTTGGTCAGCAAGTTCAGCAGCTCAGTGATTTAACCTGCTGCACCACCGGGGGGGGGGGGGGCTTGTATTATATTATGTTATGTTATGTTACTAGCTTTTCTGTAATTTTCAGACTTTAAGCCGCCCATATTGTTCCATGGCTTTGGCCCTCATGCAATAATGAATAATCATTCTAGTAAGAGACACATTGGATCAGATCATGATCGTTGTTCTCAATTATGTTTTTTAATATCAGTCTATTCCAATTCAGTCCTATGTATGTTCAATTGGAAGAGATCTTCATCTAGTAAATTAATTTTGCTATACTGTATTATTTAATTTATACCCTTCCCTCACAGTTTTCCCAATGCTGAGATTCAAAACAACTTAAAAAAATAGATGGCAGGACTATGAGAAGCGTGTTTGGGATGTTCAATCTAAACATATTTTGAGATTGCAGCTTGAAATAACATTGACAATGAAACTCGCTTTGCCTGCCCTACTTTAAAAAATCTCTTAAGGCCCCTTTCTCTTCATTTTCTTTCTTTGGCTGTTGCTTCACTTTGATCACCAAATTTGTTCCCCTTAAACTCTTCACCTGTGATCTACAATCTAGTTACATAATCTAGTGCATTTTCGGTTTCCAGTGTGTCATCTATTCTTTGGAAAAACAAACAGGCAAAGGTAGGGCCAAGGGCTACAACTGAATAACCAAACAATAAAACAAATGTTTATTTCAACAAAAGACAATAAGTCATTGGTGTGTTTCAGGTTTATCTAATGTTCCGAACAAACTTTGTAGTCATCACCACTGGGACATGGAAGTACTGCAACAGCCTTGGCCTACTGTGGATCCAGAATACCTTCGGCAGCCAGATGTAGTACAAGTGTCTGTTCTGGTAAGATCGTGTACTCCTACTTTAATTGTGGTAACTAAGACATATTTCAATATTACTGAATTTCCTATTACTATTCTCACCTACTAGAGGACCAATATGTGTGGTGCAGAACTGCCCTGTTCCCACCCTGAGCTATGGAGCAGTAGCAACAGTAATCCTAAAATAACTTTGTTTACTCTGGAGAAACTTACGAAGAAGTCATATGAAGGAGGTTAATTCTGCCCAAAGACCTGATAAATTCATCCTTGTTGTCGGCTACGCTCCTGATGGAAAGACTAAATCAGAAGAGAATACTGTGTCCAGTAAAACTATATGTTGTCATTGTCCTCCAAGTCATCTTTGTGATTCTTAGGCTCCTTCTAGGCCCTTCCTATGCTATTTTTTTTCTAAATAGTCACTCTTTAAACTCTCCAGGACAAACTGTACTCATTTTAATTTTTAAAAATCAGAAGACCAAAACAGATATTCAGCCACTTCCAGTTCCTCCCTCCCTTTTTTAAAAAAACTAGCATCACTGTGGCATCCACTGCTAGGAAATTGGGCCCCAGGTCTCTGAATTTTGCCTGTATCTGCATAGAAATCTCATATAATTTATAGATACATATCAACCTTTATTATACATGAATGTATATTTGACTTGCAACTCTATTAAACCAGAACAAATACATAAACACAGAGCTACTGTTGAAAATCGCATCCCGAAATCAAGACCCCTTCTATAACATGTTAATCCACTGACCTTTATTCTCCTGCATTAGGCCCACTCACATTCCACCTCATTGCTATCACTGGTGTGGGCAGAGAAGTAAGTGCAAAATACAATCATATCAAGGCACATGAAGTATGCAAAATATATTTATTCCAAATTTTGTTTTCAGACAGTTCCACTTGAATTAGTATTCTAAGCCACAGCCTGACATTTGTCGCAATAAGTCAGCCTAATGACATGTTGCTTTCTTGGACAATTGTAGCCCTATCTAAATTGGCACAATGTACTCCAGTATTTCTATTTGCTGCTGGATCTATAGCTGTCCACATTCAGCCTGAAGTTCCAACAGGACACAACATGAAAGAGGTCACTGCACATTTGGGCTTTGTACTGGAAACATAATAACAAATGCATCTGATTTGTGGGCTGGGCCAGACATTATTGTAGGGTTGTGTCAGCTACAGTACATGTGAGCATCTGGAATTGAACGTCTATGGAGATTCAGGTTATCTGGGCATAGATTAACTTAACTGACTCTAATTGAGAGATGGAATGTTAAAGAAGTCCAGACATTCTGGAAACATTTTCACAACTATTTCATGATGGACTATTTATTTTCAGTTATTTATTATAGCTGTGTTTATCCTGCCTTTTGACTAAAGGCTTTTTTTATCAACATCGAATTCTGTAGTCATATGTGGATCCAGGTCAAGAGATTGTGTTCCCCTGCACAAGAATGTTGTTGAGCCCTTTTCTGTAACTCAAGACATCTTTGGAAATTAAAACCTACTCCTAGTTCCAGTCACCAAATACGGAGTGAGGCAGCATAACTTCCTTTTTTCAAAACTTAATAAAACCCATTGTATGAATCAGAATTTTTTTAATAATGTAGGCACATACCTAAAGGTTTGTTTTATGTAGTTTTGAAGATCAAATTAGGTAGGTGAGCCCCCCCCCCCCCCCCCATTCTCCGTTCTCCATACACTGAGTAAACCGATTTCTGGCGTTTGTCATGACTCTTGCCAGCATAGCAGGCATTATGTTGGCAATTTCTTCCTGGATGTTGGTCTTCAAATCTTGTAGGGTCCTTGGACGGTTCACATAAACACGGGATTTTTAAAAAAAACCCATAGAAAAAAAATCACAAGGGGCCAAATCTGGAGAGCGGGCCAGCCACTCCAAATCTGCTTGAAAAGTAGGCCTCAACGGCAAAAGCATGCTCCTCACGGTTCCAACGCATGATGGCGACTGAACTGTGTCAGGACAAAACTTTATAATCCCGCCTCTCGAACGAGACCACTAGCGGTCCGCTACGTTTTCAACCGACTGAATAGCGCGCATTTTAAAAAAGGAAGTTATGCTGCCTCGCCCTGTAGTATCTATAGTTTTGAGAGAGACTTTGGATAAGTGCCCTTTGGTAACCTCTGTCGTCTGGAATGACTTTCCTGGAGACAAACAAACTGCAATTCTCTGAGTAGCACCAGGTCTCACTTCCATTCTAATTACTTGCAACAATTCTAATTTAATATAGAAAATGTAAATGGCTGGAGCCAACTTCCTGGTGTTTTCTGGACTATCAGGCAAGAAAAAACATTGGAGAAAGGGAATCTAAAATAAGCATTAGCAGCAATCCCTATTGAGAGATTGGTCAAAGATGCCAGATCATAAGCACTCCTTCATAAGCACTCAGAATCAGCCCAGAGTGTCGGAGAGGAACCTGTCAACATAATAAAAAAATAAATGTCTTAATGCACTGAATATACTATATCTGGATAAATGTAAGCATATTGTTCTATTTTGTAGGAGTATGTATTGGGAAAATGGAGTGGGAATCAAGAGAAAGCGTCCATTTTTAGATGTCTCTTTTGGCTATCATCTTTGTCTTTTTCTTTCCAGATTAACAACAAGCCCTGTGGTAAAGTTGGGGTGCCTCAGCATGTAGCCCGAGATGCAGAAGCAGTCCGTGAATTGGTTGTTCAAAGTGAGCTAGGCACTGAATATCTTCAGGGACGTACAATTACAAAGTTCTTCTTATCTCCTCGAACTGCTCTCGTCAACTTCCTCATTCAGGAGTAGGAGACAGAGACATTTCTGAAACTGCCTATTTAACTTTGCCAGATGAAATTTATCAAAAAAATTTTTTTTTTTATCAGACTTGGTGAGGTACAGATATGGAAGTACAGGCATAGCTTTAGAAACATATTTACATGAAAAGAGCTCCTACTTTGAGGAACATGCTGACTGAGCAGATTCCAGAAGTTAGCAGTACCAGTCCATATTCCTATGCTACACATTTGTTTATTTGCATAGATCGAAGGACAGGTATCTCCATTATCACTTTCCATGAAATGGAAATAAATTTGACATATTAGGATCATGCATACTTTCTCATTAGAAATGGACGCCATACAATTTTACTGTCCCACTTGAGCAAAGATGCCATGGGGCAAAAGAGAGATGGAGATAAAATAGAGAAGTCATATAAACTGGGTGAATATAAGCCATGCTGTACATTTCTCTGGCAATCATGTACAGAAAATAAAACGTTGGTTTTTATATCCAAGTTTCTTAATGGAAACTAAAGTGTCTTAATTTAAGTACTGTATATACTCAAAGATAAGCTGAGTTTTTCAGACCTTTTTATGGGCTGAAACAGTCACCCTCGGCTTATAATGGGGTCAAGCCGGGCAGCGGAACCTGGAGGCCATTGCTTGCAACATATTTCTCCCTCATCTTCTCCTCCCTAAACACTGTGCTTTCTTTTCTTCTTCTGCTCTGCTTCTTCTCCGAGGCTGGAATGTTTTGAAAACGGGAAGGAGGTGGACAGAAGCTTTTGCGAGTCAGGAATATCAACTAATCGTATAAAAGCATTTTCTCCTGAAATATTTGTTAATCTCTATAGGCATTTTCCTCTGCAAGCCTTTGCAGTCTCTATGTACCTACATATCTGTATCTATCTATATACATTAATTTTATATATGAATTTTCCCTCATATGTTTTCAGGTTTTTGCAAATCCTATATATGAATTTTGCCCTCACGTGTTTACAAGTCCTCTGCAAATCCTACATATAGATATTGATAAATATATAGAGGTACCTGTATATCTGTGTATGTGTATATATAATTTTATATATGATTTTTTCTCTCACATGTTTGCAAGTCTTTGCAAATCCTATATAGATATAGTTATCTATATATAGAGAGATGTCTAGATAAATATATATGAATATAGATATATAGGGCTTGCAAATATTGCAGGAGGGAAATGTATATATATTTCAGGGGAAATGCATATGTGAAATTAGTATATGTAATTATAGATCTATATCTAGCTCTGCATTGTTTTTATAGGCATTGAATGTTTGCCTGTTACTATGTTGGAAGCTGGCCTGAGTCCCCATGGGGTGATAGGGCAAGATGTAAATGAAGTTTTTTTATTATTATTATTTGAAACACAACAAAATGAGTCCACAGCAGACACTCTGCTGGCTGTTGTATTGGATCACATGTCAGACATTTCCCAAATGTTTAGGACTGTGTGATGTATCAGTGAGTAATGCGTGCCGATCCCAGTAAGGTGGCCTTCTGCAGCTGGCAAATGATAATCTTGTCAGCGTCGATTGTGTTTAAGTGCAGGCCAAGGTCTTTAGGCAGTGCATCCAGTGTGCCGATCACCACTGGGACCACCTTTACTGGTTTGTGCCAGAGTCTTTGCAGTTCGATCTTTAAATCCTCATATCAGGTGAGCTTTTCCAGTTGCTTCTCTTCAATCCTGCTGTCACCTGGGATTGCAACACTAACAATCTATTATTATTATTATTATTATTATTATTATTATTATTATTATGAAGTTATTGTTGATACCATATTGTTTTTGTTGACCCTACTTTTCTACTTACAGAGCTAGTTTACTGTTTTTCTTTGAAATACGGTAAGTATTCAAAACATTTAACCTAATTAAGTAATGTTTATTTTATTGGTATCTATTTTTATTTTGAAATTTACCATTGCCCCTGCATTTCCCACCCTAGGCTTATACTTTTAAGTTTTTCCAGTTTTTGTGGTAAAATTAGGTGCCTCAGCTTATATTCGGGGCAGCTAATACTCAAGTATATAGGGTATTTGGCACAAGTTGATGCTCAGCTCAGTGAAGGTCATATTATACTTGGTTCCTTACATACATACATACATACATACATACATACATAAAAATTAGAGCTCTTTGGTGAACCAATCATGAAAGTAACATCCACTGTTATAACCCATCACCTGCTTCCCCAGTTCTGCAACACCGTTCTTATTGTTCAGAAGACAAAAGCCATCTGAAAACATTTTTCAGATGGCTTTTGCTGTGTTTTTTATCAGTTCCCACGTAGCTTATCAACATGAAATGAGGTAATGAAAATTATTTCTAAGGGAAAAGAACCATACTTAATTTATTACCTCCGTACTTCAAAGCAATGGGTTGCTAATGGATGAGGTCCAAGCCATGCAGTGTTGCCAGAGGATATCCATATATGCCAGTCTCGATCTTTTGTTTAGCCCTGACTCTCACACAGCTTTAGTCGTTCAACAAGAATAAAAGTTGTTACCTTGTCAGTGCACTGTATAATGTGTAAGTAAAAAATGAGGTGCCTTTTCAAGTACAGCAAGTCAATGATGTCCTTCTGTAGTATGCAAAGCAGGTTTCTTGGACGGTGCAGCCACTTGGCTGGCACAATACATCAGCTGTTAAAAGGCACAGGAAATCTTGACTGTGCAACAAAGACTTCAGGTTTCCTGGCTGCAGTTCTTTGCAACCATGTCTCTAGTTCACAGTGCTTACTGTGCACTCTTTTTCCTTTGTGGAGTTTGCAAGCCATGAGTCATTGATGAGCTGCCCATTTTGACAGCTTCAAAATGCCAGGCCAGTGCAGTTTGGCCTTTAGCTTGTTAATTCTGGATGGCAAAAACTGAGGACAAGTAGTTCGAACAAAACCAGATTGTAGTAAACGGGTGAAACTGAACAAGGCTGTTGTGGAAACTATTACAGCCTTCAGAAAACTGAATCCCCATCCCCGCCGTGTCATAGGTTACTAGGATATTAAAAGCTAACTGTGGAAAATGTCTCTGAGCATGCTGGAGGAAGTTCCTGCAGTGTTGCTGCCTTTGTTAAACATGTCATCCTGCCATGGCTGTGAACCTCAAGTGTACAACAGGCCTTTCTGCAAACCCAACCCCTGTTACGTACATAGATTCAATCCCGAGGGACCATGTTGAACTACAAGCTTTGTTCAGATCCCTGAGTTCTGTTGGCTGGATGTCCTTTTCTAAAGACTTTTTCTGTTGTTGGAAACATGATAATGAAATAAATCTCTGTATTTGTATGGAAATTCATATGTACCATTACAGTGGTATAGCTGCCACCTTGCCATGAAGCATAAATTCATACGTAAAGTTGACTTTTGCTTATTATCAGGTGTTGGTGGTGGCGGGGAGGGCCTTCACACAGTTAAAACTTGTGCTCCAGCTGTGACCATACCTCGAAAAGCCTGACTTGGCCATGGTGGCCCACGCCTTAGTTACATCCAGAATGGACTACCGTAATACACTTTACATGGGGCTGCCTTTGAAGACAGTTCAGAAACTGCAGCTACTGCAAAGATCGGCTAGCATACTAACTGGAGCTAGCTACAGGGAACATACCACGCTCCTGCTGAAGCAGCTCCACTGGCTTCCGACAAGTTTCCAGGCGCAATTCAAGGTGCAGGTTAATACCTATAAAGCCCATATGCTTTGGGTCCAACCTATCTTTGAGACTGCATCTCTTTCTACAAACTGCCATGGGCTCTGAGATCGACAGAGGAGGCCCTTCTCTCGGTCCCACGATCGTCTCAAGTATGGTTGGTGGGGACGAGAGATAAGACCTTCTCTGTGGTGGTCCCCCAGCCCTGGAATACCCTCCCAAAAGAGATTAGATTAGCCCCCACCCTTCAATCCTTCCGTTCCAACCTGAAAACATGAATGTTCAGACAAGCCTTTGACCTTGAGTAGGCTGAATTTATTTATTTATTTATTTGTCTGTTTGTTTATTTATTTATTTATTTACAATATTTATATTCCACCCTTCTCACCCCGCAAGGGACAAAGGGCGGATTACAATGTACATATACATGGCAAACATTCAATGCCATAGACACACAACATATATAGACAGACACAGAGGCAATTTAACATTCCAGCTTCTGGCCACCAGGAGAGCTGTTACTTCACCGTCCGTTTGTGACACTGATGAAGTTCTTTCCTCATTCTTTGCATACTTCCTGGATATTTTTTATGGCCTCGTAAATTAGTTAAGTTTGCCTCCCACATAAGTTTTCGGGCTGAAAAGGTCGACGACAAACTACACAATTTTGGTCGGGAGCTCACTCCAACCCAGGCTGGCTTAGAATTCATGACCTTCGGTCAGTAGTGATCTTAATGCAGCTGACTCCCAGCCAGCTGTGTCACAGTCCCAGTGAATGGGGCCATATGACAATGACACTTGGCACTTGTGAATTGATGGCAGTTTTATCTACTGTTGTTTTAAAATTGTATTGTTTCGATTTTAACATGTGTTGACGGGGGGTTGTTGTTTTAATTTTATGTAACTTGTTTTATACTCTTGTACTGTTTATATGTGTACCCTGGAGTGCTTTGTAAGCCACCCTGAGTCCCTTCGGGGAGATGGTGGCAGGATATAAGATTATTATTATTATTATTGGCCTCTCAGTGTCTCGCTGGGCTAGTGAACCCATCTAAACTTTGTCCTTGTGAAGTCTTTTATTCTCATATGACAGGATCTACCGTTTCTGGATTTTGTTTGGTTGTGCCATGAGTTAAATAGTATTTTAACCAAAATTTGGCAGTTTTAAGTGCCAATGAATTCAGTGCCTTGGGTATTGTGTATGACAGAGGAAAACAAAAATAATCATTAACAAAATTGACTATATCTAAATACCACATATGTGGTGACTATTCTCTGTGGATCTTGGTTGGCCACTGGTTGTTTCAGAACCAGAATTAGTATAGCCTGGCCAGGAAAGGTGCCTTTTAGAGGCTGTAGGTTGTTGATGTTAGCGTCTAAAATAACGTCGCTGTTTTGTAATGGATTTTCACAAAGCTGCTGACTTACACAGTTGTATGTATACACTGTGGAACAGGTACATTTTTAAGTGTTACTCTAGCCATATATGTAGCTTTTGATAGAATAGGGAAGGTTAACTGACATCCCTTTGGTGTTTGTTTTGCTGTCTGTGTCCCTGTTCAGAATATGTCACCTCATTTTCTGTCCCTGTGATAATTGGATTCTGAAAAAATTGGCTTGTGGAAATAAAGATTGGTGATAGAGCTTCACTGGAGACATCTTTTCCCCATAATAATGCTTTCAGGAGTGAATTTCCCTTCCTAATGGTAGATTTCTCTCACTTCTTGTTGTCTCACCCTCGTTCTTAACTATGAGTCATTTATAAGTCAGATGTTTGTAACTCGGGGACTGCCTGGCTGCTTGGCTTTCTCAGGGTCCTTCCACACAGCCATATAACACATAATATCAAGGCAGAAGATCCCATAATATTAGCTTTGAACTGGAATATATGGCATGTGGACTCAGATATCCCAGTTCAAAGCAGATATTGTGGGATTTCCTGACTTGATATTCTGGGTTATGTGGCTATGCAGAAGGGCCCTCAATCTCCACTTTTAAGGGAAAGTGAAGTCATCTGTTTTGAAAGCTGAAAACTTTCATATTGAATAATGATGGCAAATGTATTTTTAAAAGTATTTTCCCTGTATTTTTCCTCTCCCACTGGTCCACTACAGCAGAAATGCTAGAGAATGTTAATTAGCACTTTACCAATTGTTCTGTACCCTAAATGCATTGCAGCATTTTACTGAAAGAGACAGGATTTCTCATGCATTATGTTGGGGATTCGACTTGCATCGTAAGCAACATGCTCAATTAGAGAAGGCTGAAAGATCACAGAAAGGCCTTTATGCTGTTTCAGCACAAACAAGGAAGGAGGGGGTGGGGTGGGAGGGGAGTTAACATCCTGAACTTAATGCTCCATATGTGCGGATGATAAAAGCAGCCTTTTAGGAAAGAAGAATTCTAACTGGCCATTAGCAAGAGACAAGAGACGCATAGTGCTCAGATAGCTCCTCCTAGAACATGAATCTGCAGCTAGCTAGAACTTTGAGGGCAGATCTACATACATAAATATTAACAAAACTATGGTTACTTGTAAAACATTACTCTATGTCCAACAGTTAGCAGACTACATGTACTCTGCTTCAAAAGGTTTTTGACAGTGGAGCTTCTTTTTACATTTTATTATTTTATTTATTTACAGTATTTATATTCCGCCCTTCTCACCCCAAAGAGGACTCAGGGTGAATAACAATACACATATACACGGCAAACATTCAGTGCCGTTTTTGGCATACAAGACATACAGACAGAGGCCATTCATCAATTCTTCCACCGGATCCTGGAGGTTGTTCAATTCAGCCACAGAGGGAGCTGTCGCTTTGTCCACTATGATTTTTTGATTGTAGTATTTCCTCCTTGCTCTCCTGCATTTTTATGGTGTCATAAATTAGCCTCCCTGCTTTAAGCGGTCCCTAATTTCTCTACTCACAGCTCACAGCTGTTTTCGAACTGCTTAGGTCGACAGTAAGCTGGGCAATTTTTAAACAGCTTTTTTAAAAACAGCTATTAACAGTCAGGCGCTCAACCCTGACTCTGCATTCAAACTTGTCACCTTTCAGTCGGCAGTGATTTATTGCCCCTTTTCCTTAACCTCTAACTCTGTGGTTCTCAACCTGTGGGTCCCCAGATATTTTGGCCTGCAACTCCCAGAAATCCTAACAGCTGGTAAGCTGGCTGGGATTTCTGGGAGTTGTAGGCCAAAACACCTGGGGACCCTTAAGTTGAGAACCACTGGTCTAACTGGAAATTTTTAGCACCAGAGAAGGGTGGTGAAGACAAGCAGGGGGAACAATGTTAGACTGCCACAGGATGTCTGCAATAAACAATGCAGTAAAGCTTGATCTGGGAAATAATTGGATTCTTCTCTAGCTGATCTTGCTGTATCCAAGTGTGCCTACCTGCAACAGGCAAGGTAAACAGCGGTTACCTTCAGAATCTCTTAGTGCAGTGGTTCTCAACCTGTGGGTCCCCAGGTGTTTTGGCCTACAACTCCCAGAAATCTCAGCCAGTTTATCAGCTGTTAGGATTTCTAGGAGTTGAAGGCTAAAACTTCTATGGACTCACAGGTTGGGAACCACTGCCTTACAGAGTATTCATGAACTTCAAAACTCAAAAAGCGGGAGAACAAATAAATTTGCTTTAGTACCTGAAGCCAACCTGTTTTTAAAATGCATAGATCTCAAATCATAAGAAAAGAGGAGGGAGGGGAAGCCATCACTTAATGCATTTTAGAAAATGCCCTCGATAGAAGATTCAGATAAACAAAGGGTTCTGTTTACTTCTTCAAAACTTACCTGACCTTGTTTTATTCCATCTGTGCATGCTGTTAGTTTTCAGTATCCTATCTCCATTCTCCCAGTGTTATTTCTGCTTCTGGTACCAAATTTTCTGTTAAGGAACTAATGTCTAAGAACACATCCATTTCCACTGGGGTATCTGTAGGCTGAAATCCGCTGTATTCCTAGCGCCCTTCCACACAGCCATATAACCCAGAATATCAAGGCAGATAATCACAATATCTGCTCTGAACTGGGTTATCTGTTCTGGTTTTAGTTTGTTGTTTATGTTCTGGTTTTAGTTTGCTGTAACATGTTGTCCGGGCTTGGCCCCATGTAAGCTGCTTCGAGTCCTCATTGTGGAGATGGTGGCGGGGTATAAATAAAGATGATGATGATGATGATGATGATGATGATGATGATGATGATGATGATTATTATTATTATTATCTGAGTCTTCACTGGCTTATAATCCGTTCAATGTGGATTTTATACAGCTGTGTGGAAGGAGCCCTAACTACATGTTTTAGTGTGAAATTGGAACAGAAGTAGGAATGTTGTGGCCCTTCAAATGTTGTTGAACTGCAACTCTCAGCAGCCCAGTGGTAATGAGGGCTGTGAGTTCCAATTCAATAACATCAGCTGGATCACGCTACTACCATCTTTAAACAGTTCCTCTGCCTATGATGGAACAGACCTTCCCTGGAAGCAACAGTGAATCTACTCTTGGCCTCTCAAACCAGAACCATTGGTTTCCTTGAAATGGTATACAACAAGAATGGGAAAAGTAGAACCCATGGAGAGCATGTAGCCCAGTCCCTGTTTTATCCAAGCACCCACATTCACCAGTCCTGGAAAGCTATTGGAAGTGGCAGATTTGCCAGAAAGCTGAAAATATGGCCAAAAACTAAATCACAACAAGGAATAATTTCAAGTTGATTTTTGGGGGCTGAAAATGGCACTTTGTTGTTGTGAGGCCCAAGTACAAGAAGTTAGCCATACTTTGGCATATCATTTTCATATAGTGGTTAAGTGAACGAATAAACAATGAGCCAGGACATTCCTTGCTCAAATTTCTAATTGGCCAATATGCCAACCGTTTCAGGAAACCTGGAACAGGGAAAATATTTTGTAATACTATGTAACAAAATATTTATTTATTTCCTACATGTATACCCCGCCTTTCTCACCCCCAGGGGGGAGGGCCTAGGGCGGCCTACAAGAATAGATCTACAAGAATGTATTTTTGAAACCTTAAGATCACTTTCTTTGCATAGTAAGCCAGTTCTAATATGATACTTGAACATGTTTCATGTAGGCTGTAAGCTGATAAATGCCAGGTGTGTGCTTTTTAAAATATACCAGATTCTAATAACTAAAATTGAAAGTTACCTCGGAAGGTCAAGAGCTTGAACATTGTTTCAGTCCTAAATACCTTGGTGTCACCATAGATCGAACACTAACATATCGTTTGTGTTCGATCTAAGAACACTAAGCACAAGAACACTAAGCACAAAGATGGGATGCCGACCCAAAATTAATAAGAACATCAGCCCTGGCCTTGTCTTAACTGCTGAGGAAGCCTGCCCTGTTTGGCACAAATCTGCCCATGCGAAGCAGGTGAACATAGCACTGAATGAAACATGCAGAATAATCACAGGATGCTTCAAACCTATACCTGTTGATAAATTCTACAAGCTAGCTGGCATTTCCTCCCCACTGTCCAACATTGGGGAAGCAATATGAGAGAAATAAGGTTGAACACTGTGAAAGCCACCCACTGCATGTCTATCAGCCTCCTCCCAGTAGACTTAAATCAAGAAACACTCCTCTTAATGTTCCCCCAGCAACAGCAAGAGGATCCCTCTGGGCAGTTAAACCAGGAAATCCCAATTGGATGCTCCCCCATGAGGGTCTGTCTTCAGGGTCAAACCAAGAATGGGCAACTTGGAAGTCCCTGAACAGACTCAGAAGTGGAGTGGGGTAGATCAAAAGACAACCTGGCAAAATGACACTACCTAAAAGAATCCCCTACCTTGTGTGACTGTGGAGCAAAACAGACAACTCCACCTCTGTATGCTTGTCTGCAATGTCCTGCCTCATGTACAGAAAGAGAATTGTTTGAGGCTACAGACAATGGGGTTGCTGTTGCCCGTTTTTGGTCAAAAGAGAGTTAAACACTTATGCTCCTTCTATTTTTATCAGTTTTATAATAATTTATGCAATGCTTTTGATATGAAATAAATAAATAACTAAAATATCTGTTGCTAATCTGATGTTTTCCAGATGTGTTTCTCTGTGGTCCCACAATCCCCATCCAACATTGGTAGTACCTTGGAATTAAGTCAAACATAACTGGAGGGCACTCAATTGGGGAAGGCTGAACTAGAATTCATTTTTAAACAGTCCTCTTTCTCCTGCATTGACATACCCAAAACTGTGCAATAGCTGAACAATAGTGTACTTTTACCATCCATATCCATTGTAGTGGAACTTTGGTAGAACTATCTCATTGTGTTAAATTCACCAATGGAACAATTTCCTGGTTTACTGTACTAATTTTAATCCCAACATCTCTGGAGACCTATAGGAACAGCACAAAAATAGCAAGATTGCAGTGAAATGTTCAGTCTAAAAATGTCCATTGCATGAAAAATACAGGATTAGCAGCTTTTTTTCTGTTTTTGTGCTCTTACAAACAGCACAAACCTTTTGGCGGATTAATGGCAAGCATTCAAGTTGTCTCTTGAGCCCATATTGAATGCATTAAGTTGGAAGAACAACAGGATGACAAGATGTCCTGACACTCCTTTCAGCCAAGGATTGCAAAAGACAAAAGTATAAATTGGCTCAGTTTGTTATTTGCAAAAAGGTAAAAAAATTAACTAGAATTAGCAAGTCAAATCAGGATAGCTGTGGGAACTGTTTACTTTTCGATCAGATCACGTCCAATAATTAAGATATCTTCAGATGCCAGTGGAGGTCATGTTTAGCATTGACAAATTGGCAGAGGCTGAGAACAAGGATCTGGCTTAATGGAGTGATGATGCTGTTAAGTGATAATGCAATTGATCCAGCTGCTCCTAATGGTGAAAAGCTGAAAAACCTCATGAGAAATAAGAATCATGATACAAAGTGATTGCTTTAGACTCGGGGATTTGGTTTGGGTTTTTTGAAATTCATTGCAAGGCCCTCCCTGTAGGAATGTTACGGTCCACAGTTTATACAACTGTGTAAACAGTGGAACAGCTCACATTGAGCAAATAAACGCTCCCAGTTCTTCAATGAAAGGAGGCTGCAGAGGACCTGCAGTGGTTCATTATGCTGTAAATCTCCACACTTTAATTGTTAAGATCAGAAGTTGTGTCACAAAGCTTGGAAATACTACTTTTTGGACCCAGTTTTAACACTAAATAGAGAAGTATTTCTCAACCTGGGGATTGGGAGCCGGGGGGGGGGGGGGGTTGCAAGAGGGTATCAGAGGGGTCGCCAAAGACCATCAGAAAACATAGTATTTTCTGTTGGTCATGGGAGTTCTGTGTGGGAAGTTTGACCCAATTCTATCATTGGTGGGCTTCAGAATGCTCTGATTGTAGGTGAACTATAGATCTCAGCAATTACAACTCCCAAATATCAAGGTCTATTTTCCCCAAACTCCACCAGTGTTCACATTTGGGCATATTCGTGCCAAGTTTGGTCCAGATTAATCATTGTTTGAGTCCACAGTGCTCTCTGGATGTAGGTGAACTACAAAACTCAAGGTCAATGCCCACCAAACCCAGTATTTTCTGTTGGTCATGGGAGTTCTGTGTGCCAAGTTTGGTTCAATTCCATCGTTCGTGGAGTTCAGAATGCTTTTTGATTGTAGGTGAACTATACCTCCCAGGAACTACAATTGACAAAACCAACCCCCCTCCCAACCTCAGTAGTATTCAAATTTGGGTGTATCGGGTATTTGTGCATGAAAATACATCCTGCATATCAAATATTTCCATTACGATTCAAGTTATGAAGTAGCAACGAAAATACTTTTATGGTTGGGCGTCACCACAACATGAAGAACTTATTAAGGGATCACGACATTCGAAAGGTGGTAGTGGTAGTTTAATCTGAAAAATTGTAGCTCTGCTATTAGCCAACTAAACACAACTGTTTTGCTCACGAGTTTCTAAGCTGAATAACTTTGAAACATAGAAAGGTATCTTCCACTGAATTAGTCATTGAACTATCTTGCCCAGTATTGTCCACTCGCTGGCCATAGCTCTCCGGAGATTTGAGCAGAGTTCTTTCCCAGTCCTACCTGGAGATGATAAGAACTCATCCTGGAACCATCTGCATGCAATGGATGGGCTTCATCACAAAACCTTCCCAAGGTTCTGCATTTCTTCCTTCTCCTGCTTTTTTTTACAGTTAAAAGAGACCTTATGGGTATCCCATAATTCAGCCGTTGTTCATGGATCATAGAATCATAGAGTTGGAAGAGACCTCATGGGCCATCCAGTCCAACCCCCTGCCAGGAAGCAGGAAAATTGCATTCAAAGCACCCCCGGCAGATAGCCATCCAGCCTCTGTTTAAAAGCCTCCATAGAAGGATCCTCCACCACACTCCAGGGCAGAGAGTTCCACAGCTGAACAGCTCTCACAATCACTAAGTTCTTCCTAATGTTCAGATGGAATCTCTTTTCCTGTAGTTTGAAGCCATTGTTCCACGTCCTAGTCTCCAGGGCAGCAGAAAACAGGCTTGCTCCCTCCTCCCTGTGATTTCCCCTCAAATCTTTATTCATGACCATCATGTCTCCTCTCAGCCTTCTCTTCTGCAGGCTAAACATGCCCAGCTCTTTAAGCCGTTCCTCATAGAGCTTGTTCTCCAGACCCTTGATAATTTTAGTCGTCATCCTCTGGACACATTCCAGCTTGTCAACATCTCCCTTCAAATGTGGTGCCCAGAATTAGAGACAATATTCCAGGCGTGGTCTAACCAAGGCAGAATAGAGGGATAGCATGACTTCCCTGGATCTAGACACTATACTCCGATTTATGCAGGTCAAAATCCCATTGGCTTTTTTTGCTGCAACATCACATTGTTGGCTCGTGTTTAACTTGTCCGCGAGGACTCCAAGATCTTTTTCACATGTACTGCCCTCAAGCCACGCGTTCCCCATTCTGTATCTTTGCATTTCATTTTTTCTGCCTAAATGGAGTATTTTGCATTTGTCACTGTTGAACATTATGTTAGTTTGGCCCATTTCTCTAATCTGTTAAGATCATTTTGAACTTTGTTCCTGTCTTCTGGAGTATTGTCTATCCCTCCCAATTTGGTGTTGTCTGCGAACTTGATGATCATGCCTTCTAACCCTTCATCTAAGTCGTTAATAAAAATGTTGAACAGGACCGGGCCCAGGACGGAACCCTGCTGATAGCACTCCACTCGTCACTTCTATCCAGGATGAAGAGGAAGCATTGGTGAGTATCCTCTGGGTTTGTTCACTTAACCAATTACAGATCCAATTACAGATCTTAAGCTGAAGTTAAGTATTTCCTGTGTAAAGGCTAGCATTGTTTTCGTTCAGTCGTTTCTGACTCTTCGTGACCTCATGGACCAGTCCACGCCAGAGCTCCTTGTCGGCCGTCACCACCCCCAGCTCCTTCAAGGTCAATCCAGTCACTTCAAGGATGCCATCCATCCATCTTGCTCTTGGTCGGCCCCTCTTCCTTTTTCCTTCCTTTCCCCCCAGCATCATTGTCTTCTCTAAGCTTTCCTGTCTTCTCATGATGTGGCCAAAGTACTTCATCTTGGCCTCTAATATCCTTCCCTCCAATGAGCAGTTGGGCTTTATTTCCTGAAGTATGGACTGGTTGGATCTTCTGGCAGTCCAAGGCACTCTGAACTTTCCTCCAACACCACAGTTCAAAAGCATCTATCTTCCTTCACTTACCCTTCCCTATCGTCCCGCTCTCACATGTGTAGGTGACTATTGGGAATACCATTGCTTTAACTATGCGGATCTTCGTTGCCAGTGTGATGTCTCTACTCTCCAATATTTTATCGAGATTGGTTATTGCTCTCCTCCCAAGAAGTAAGCGTCTTCTGATTTCCTGGCTGCAGTCTGCATCTGCAGCAATCTTTTCACCTAGAAATACAAAGTCTGTCACTGCGTCCACGTTTTCTCCCTCTATTTCCCAGTTATCCATCAGTCGTGTTGCCATGGATAACTGGGAAATAGGGGGAGAAAAGGCTAGCATACAAGGAGAAAAACAGACCATACAGAGCTGCTAATAAAATAGATAATTTTGGCCAGATCAGCACCACTCAGCCAGGAACCTTCTGAATAATTGGGCCATGGACTCCTATCATTTTCCATTGTGGTGAGAGTGAGAGCTGTAAACCAGACCATTTGAAGAACAATGGATTAGAGAAGGCTGAACTGGATCATAGATAGTTTTGGACTTTGTAGAAAGCACTTTCTCTTGTTTTAACAGAACAGATTCCTGTAATCTGACTCTGATTTTACCAAATTGATGTTCTGAAATCTTGAAAATGTGGACAATTCTAGGGTCCATTAACCTAGACAGGACAGATTGTTCAGCTTCTCAAAGAACAGGCCTCCCAGCACATTCCTCTGGATTTTAGGGTTGGTCAGATGTTTACCCTCATGACACACAGCACTCACTTGGCTATGAGCCCTGCAGCATCCACTTTATTTGGATCTCACTTTCTTTCCTCACTTCAAGCAATCCCTTCAGTCTCCGATACTTTCCTCGGAGAAATGTCATCAACATTTTTTCTGCTCTGTATCTTTTACCCACACAGTAAAAAAAATATAGCCCTTTGTGTGAAATTCCACATCATCTCATAGGACAGGCAAACCGAGTAAGGGAAAATTAAAACTGTCATCACTTTTTCACTCGCTTCTTTGGAACATGCCATGCTTTCCCCCTCATTAAGAATATTACATTTCTTCCTTTGTGTCTCCCTCTAATCTACAATTCTCTTGACATTCGGATTTGGTCATGTCAAGGCTAAAGTGGACTTTTCATGCACTGATGGAAAATATATTCCAATCAAGAAAGGTGTGGAACCCCTGGGCTAAAGCTAAATACGCCCACTATTTGTGCTCTACTGAACCCGCTGCATTTGCTGTTACTTTTTTAAAAAACATGAAAGCAGTGTCAAGAGCTTTAATCATCACATGTATATGTAGCACTATATAATTGTAGCATTTTGATGCGTTTAAAAACCATGGCTCCACCTAGACCAATGGTTTCTAACCTGTGGTCTGTGGACCACCAGTGGTCCACAAGAATGAAAATACGGTCCATGGCCTCACCATTACTACACCATTGCCTCAAAACCATGCAGCAATGAGAGCAACTGGTCTTGCAAAACTCTTATAGTGTTGAGGCAATGTAGATGGTGGGTGGGGAAAGGCTGGCTATCCACGAAAGATTACTACTACCACATCAGTTCTAGATTATTAAATATGGTTTTCTGTGGGCGAACAGATGGCGACTATTAGATGGTATATGTTTTGTATTAGAAACTAGAGCTGATGTGGTCTATCCAATGCCTCAGGTTGGCCACCTTCCTCTTGTCCTTCAGAAGACAATTAAAGACCTGGCTCTGGGACCAGGCATTTGACTAGAGGATAGCGGCAAATTATAAATCCAAGAAATCCATGGGTTCAAACTACTGCAGGTCGGTAATGGAAATTTGTGATTCTAGATCTTTGGTGCTCCAGATGTTCTGAACTTGAGGTCCCAGAATACCTGACCAGCTGGAGTTGGAATTTAAAAAATACACATGGAAAATAAAAAGCTGGGAATCAATAATGTAGATATGATTTTAACATGATGTATAAGAGGTGCTTGGTACATAGGGAAATTCTGACATCTTATAATTAGGTCAGGATGTCTGCCCCTTTTTGCATAAAGGCTTTTGTGCCAACGAGGAAGAGTTGCATCCCATTCCATTCCATTTAATAGTAGCTACACTTCTAAGTATTCCTTGCCTAAGAAAATGATATGAAATTCAAGGGATTGCCATAGGTTGACAGATAACATGATGACGCATACAATCACACATAATAATATTACAAGTCATAGCATAGCTGGATAGTTGCGTGTTTTGATTAAATCAATTCGCATGAACTGATCTGGTTTGCAGAGGTACAATTTTACTTTGTCTCAGAGACAACTGAAGCTAAAATACGGCACTCAGTTGCCTTCAGGAAATGTGAAATTTTTCAGATTCCTCACATGGAAAGGGTCACATTTGATCATTCAGAAGTGAAATGGAAAACCTTCTTTATATACTAAATCCTCCTTTGGGCTATTTGCATTCTCTGTCTTGTTCAGATTTGGTACAGGAGTGGGCTGTTTCTTTGTATGATGAGAGGATTGAAGTTTCAAGCATTCAGTATGGCAATAAGGAGTGCAATGTTTTCTATTCACTCCTATACTAGTCAAACATAAATGAAGAAAAAGACTAGAGAGTGGGGAAATGATTCTTAAATTTTGAGATTAAAGTGCTGTGGGATATGTGTGGTTCTTCTTGAAAAAAATCCAGTTTTGCACTTTTTTTGTCATGTTAAGAGTGACTTGAGAAACTGCAAGTCGCTTCTGATATGAGAGAATTGGCCGTCTTCAAGGACGTTGCCCAGGAGACGCCTGGATGTTTTGTTGTTTTTACCATCCTTGTGTGATGTTTCTTTCATGTCCCCACATGAGGAGCTGGAGCTGATAGAGGGAGCTCATCCGCGCTCTCTCCGGGTTCGAACCTGCGACCTGTCGGTCTTCAGTCCTGCCAGCACAGGGGTTTAACCCACTGCGCCACCACTGTGCACTAAGAAAATGCAATTTAATAAATAAATTACGTAAATTAACTAAATCTGCATCTCCCCGCCACAGAGTTGCAGACATAAAATTATCTGCGATGTCCCTACTTTGCCCATTCCTGTTGTAAATTCCTAATTCCTAGAGATTCCTAAATCTCTAGAGATGCAGATTTAGTTAATTTACATAATTTATTTCCATCTTTTCTTTTTATAATTTTCGAAAAATCCTTCCTCAAATATTTTGGAATAGGTATAAAAACACTCTGTAGAAGAAGCGTCTCTGAACTCTGCCGTCTTTTTTTATTTTCCTTTGACTTAAAGAATGTTCCTTTGACTTAAAGATGATTGCTCCTTCCCTCAGGCTTACCATTTAAAATGGGTGGAAAGTATGTGACCTCCCAGTTCTTCTTGGACTGCTAGTCCCATCAGCTTGGCCAACATAATTAATGATGAGGATGCTGGAGGTTGCAGTTCTTTACTATCTTGAGAACTGCATTATTCTTATCTTTGATCTTCAAGACACAAAGATTATGTCCTGTACATCAAGATCCTTCAGCTTCCGTCCCAGAGCCTCATAATGAAGGCTGTGCCTTGCAATGCCATTGGTTCCCATATGGACCAAAAGGAAGGAGTAGCATTGAGTGGACCTCCCCACATTCTAGTCAGTCTCTTGGTTACATCAAAGATTTTTGCTCTGGGAAGGTAGCATATCTGATACCCTTTCATGCCTGCAGACCATTACTTCTCTTCTCCTTATCATGGTCTCTTACAACCACATGTCTCCTTTGAGGATTGGCAGATGTCATTCCATGTGCTGAATCTTCTAAGGTCAACTGTACTTACCTGAGGACTAGCATTATTGTCCTTGTTCCTGTTCCTTGTCTCCAATGATAAGAGAGAGCTTTGAATGAATTCTATACCTCCAAGCTCACACAATGCTCCCTGGTCCTCCTGTTTCTTTGTGTCAACATTCATCCACATATCTCCTATGTTTGGAAACTGAACATCTCCTCAGTGACATCCATTGGACAGTTGAAAGGTCTATACCAGGGGTAAACAAAGCATGGCTTATGGAACACAAATACTCCTTACTGTCCAAATCTGCATACCCTAACCTCTAGACCACTAAGAAGTTTAAATGGAGTAGGGTGGGGTGGGGGGGTCAATAAGAAAATTATCAAAAGTAGGTCAAACTTACTGCAAGATACGACTTTTCCCCCACATCCGTCAACCTCCCCCACACCCTCTATTTACAAATATTCGTACCAAATGTGCAACAGAGCTGCAGACATAAAATTATCTGCGATGTCCCTACTTTGCCCATTCATGTTGTAAAGCAGATGAGTCAGTTGTGGCCTCAAGGTTTCTGTACCCCATCTAGACTCCCACTAAAAACAATGGTGTGGACAGTTGGGGGTCTAAACAGTGTGCTATATCTCGCTCTTCAGCATACACACCTTTCTTTTTTCAAAAAAAGGAAAAAAAAAAAGCAAAGTCAGTAGGGTAAACCAGTTAGTCCCGGTTTTGTTTTGGTTTTCCTAATTTTCAAAGTTTGGAGGCTCAGTGTGAGAAACATCGGGCTTTTGCAACTTGCCTACTCACCAACTACAGGTTTATAAGTCTCAAAGCAATACTACAGTGGAATCTGCTGTGATTTGGTTTCAGATCCCATCTGTGGATGCTCAAATCATATTATATCAAATGGCATAATAAAATGGTGTCTTATATAAAATGGCAAAACCAAAGTTTGGGGTTTTTTAGATATATATATATATATATATATATATATATATTCAAACTGTGGGTGGCTGAATAAGTGAATATGGATATGGAATCTACACCCACTCTGAAAACCTGTTGAAGAACAGCAAAGATGTATCTGAATAAATAAACCGGGGGGAGGGGGATTTCTCATGTGTGAAAATAGTACAGAACCCCTGTATTTTATAATGTTTCCCATCATTTTTGAAAGGCTTCCCTGGTTATGAGGATGTGGTGCATGTTGCCAGGCATGTGCATTGACATCAGGGATCAGCAAAACTCTAAAACAGATCACTAGGTCAAACGTCAAGAGATGGCACGCTTTCTGTGTGCATATTGTTATACACACGAATGATCTAATCTTCTGCAATCAGGAAGGAAATGTGTTTTACATTGTTAACTAAGGTCAGGGCAGGGAAAGAGAAAAAATAAAATGGCTGTTTCCTCACCAGAGAAGCAATTTTGCAAATTGTGCCTGAATTAGTAACCTCGGCATGATGATGCAGATGGAGAAGAAAAAAGAAAAAAATGAAGAAGCGCAAACTGGAGAGTGATTCATGATCAAACAAGTAAAAATAAAGGGAATGATTCTGTAAGATGTCAAAGGGCATTTTTCCTACTTTGACTGTTGTTAGACCAAGCATTGCCATGAACACTCTGCATGACCTGCTTACAAAGAAGCATTTTCAAGAGACATGAACTGCAGAGCGAAAGATGTAAAACCTAATCCTGAGTTTCCTGTGAACTAGACAAGACACACACAAGGAGACGTGTCATCTCTTAAAATTCTATTTAAAAGTCACAGCAAGGAAGAGGGACTGGGACCATATCACTCACTTTGCCACCCACAGCTGCCATTTGGCCTGCCTGGGGATGCCTACCTGTCAATACAGTATTTCCCCAAAAATACTGTGGGACTTTCAAATCCAGACTGACAAAGTTTTGGAACACAATACACCAAACATCACGATTGTGGAAAAGTTTGGATTATTGATGTTGCCATTCCAGGTGACAGTTGCATTGAGGAAAAACATCAGGAAAAACTCAGCGGTTATCAAGAACTCAAAATCCAACTACAAAGGCTCTGGCATAAACCTGTACAGGTGGTCCCAGTGGTCATTGGCACACTGGGTGCCATGCCAAAAGATCTCAGCCGGCATTTGGAAATAATAAACATTGACAAAATCACGATCTGCCAACTGCCAACTGCAAAATGCCACCTTACTTGGATATGCGCACATCATTCAAAAATATATCACACAGTCCTAGATGCTTGGGAAGTGTTCGACTTGTGATTTTGTAGTATGAAATCCAGCACATAGATCTTGTTTGCTGTGACATACTGTGTTTTGGTGTCCGTATAATAATAATAACTTTATTTTTATACTCTGCCACCATCTCCCTTAGGGGACTCGGGGCAGCTTACAGGGGGACAAGCCCAACAATTACAGATAAAACCAGAAAAACACAATTAAAATCAATCAAGAAAATAATAAAAACAACCACAGTCATAGAAACAACATCATAAGACAAGATGGCTAAGATCAAGGGGACATAGCTGAATACAGGTTCAATGTGCCAAATTCCTAAATTTCTAAGAAGGAGCCCTTGGAAGTGCCAGGACAATAACTAGGGCTGGGAATGGTACTGTTGAAAGTGTCGAGGTCATTGAGGGCAGAAATAAAGTGCAGAACTTAATGTAGGGACAGGATAGTTTCCTGGTGAACTGCCTAATCAAAGGCGCAGTGGAACATACAGGTTTTTAATCCCTTCCAAAAAGAGGACAAGGTGGGAGCCTGTCTGATCTCCTAGGGAGGGAGTTCCAGAGACGGGGGGCCACCACTGAGCAGGCCCTCTCCCTCATCCCCACCAACCATGTTTGGGATGGTGGCAGAAGGGAGAGTGGAGCCTCCCCAGATGATCTCAGGTCATGCACTGCTTCACAGGGGAAAATGTGTTCGCAAAGATCTCAGATGCAAAGACCTCCCGCTATTCGATGCCCCTTCACAAGAGATAGAAGGAATGAACCTAGAATTCTCTGCCGTTGGTATGTGTTCTATTATTGATCTATGACACAGGGGACTGAGGGCTAATCCCATTACTCCTCTGGGCAGTTGACACAATCACCCAATACCCATCCTTGCACCATTCTGTGCCCGGTGTTGCAATAGTCAATTTTTTCAAATTGCTGTCAACATGCTATAAATGTCTCTGTAAATATATCTATTGCTTTTATGTCTGATTTTGGAGTACCTTCTCCACCAAGATCCACTTCTGGCCAAAGTGAATTAACCTCAGATCATGTCTCATTCGAAACCTTGGAATCTAGGCCTGGCAGGAACCCGAACCCACAGTTTAGCGGAGCTGATAACACAATAGCATGGCAGTTAAAGTGATGTCACACTCCATTCAGTTTACAGTGTAAATGCAACTTTAGTCAAAAATTTCTTCCAATTCAGCATAGTTAAATTTTCCATCGTAACTGTTTCACAGATCTTCATCAGCCGTTCTTCCTGCATTAAATAACTGGTTTCTTCCATCTCTGAGCATATGCAATTATTGCTGTAATGGATCATGTATTGTAGCATTCTCTCAAATTTTTCTTTTGGTTTTCTGGTACAAAAGAAACCACTCTTTTGATTGTTTGAATGAGGTGGAGAGGGAAACAGACTGCTAATTGGCATTCTGGGAGAAGCCGGCTTTTTAAAACACTGCATTTAAAAAAAACAACACTCTGTTTCCCTTGTGTTAGGAATGGCATATAGATGTTTTTTTTCTGAAAAGGCTTGTATTTCATAGTCAAAAGCAAATATGGTAGATCTGTTGCTATGGATTTGGGGCTCATGCCAATATAATCTCTCTATCCAGCCAAGTATAGTAAAATAAATAAGAATCCAATTGGGAGTTGGTGAATCAGCAGCATCCAAATCCACAAGATTTTCCAGCAATTTGTGGGGAATATGCTAAGGGGTGTTATGAATCATACTGGTAAATGAACAAAGGTTCTGACTGATACCTAAAGCCTCTAGAAGGGAAGCAGTTACTCTTCCTCTCCCCCATATTCAAAAGGCTGGGATCAGCAACTCAAAGGTCTAGTTAGGTCAGGATACCCTTGACAGTTCACAGGCTTTTAGTTTGTCCCAGCCTGTTAAACAAGAGCCAGTGCCAACATTAGAAGGAGAAAGATGTACTAAACCCACAAGTACTATTGCTTTTTTCCATCTCCACTTACATACCTCCTGTTTAGCCAAAACACATAGTCTTCCTTCAAGGCCAACCCTATAGAATGAAGTGGTCAAATTAGGCGACAGAAATGTTTAAAATTAGAATTGTATAACCCCTGAGGACTGCCTTATGTGCTTCCTTCTGGTCCAGTGGAGAATTCTGTTGCCTTGCCAGTGTTCAACTCTCAATCTAGTCAGCTTCTGTGGTATCCTAATCCTCACCAAATGAATATCCCTGTTAGTACCTGAGATATCATAGTTCTGAGATATCATACGGACGAGTGTAGTCCCCCCCCCATTCTACATTCGCCTCCTCCTCCTCTTCCTCCTCCTCTTCCTCCTCCTCGTTTTAATGGGAAACTTTGTAATTGTGGAAGTCTGAAATCTAGGTCTGAAATCTAAAAAAGGGGAGGGGGATGCAGCTACAATGAAAGTGATGTTGTTGTTTATTTGTTCATTCATTTCCGACTCTTCGTGACCTCATGGACCAAGCTCACGCTAGAGCTCCCTGTCGGCCATCACCACCCCCAGCTCCTTCAGAGTCAAGCTAGTCATTTCAATGATACCATCCATCCATCTTGCCCTTGGTCGGCCCCTCTTCCTTTTTACTTCCTTTCCCCCCAGCATCATTGTCTTCTCTAAGCTTTCCTGTCTTCTCATAATGTAGCCAAAGATCTTTGCCTGTACTATCCTTCCTTCCAGTGAGCAGTCAGACTTTATTTCCTGGAGTATGGACTGGCTTGATCTTCTTGTGGTCCAAGGCACTCTCAGAATTTTCCTCCAGCACCACAGTTCAAAAGCATCGATCTTCCTTCATTCAGCCCTCCTTATGATCCAGCTCTCACATCACAATGAAAGTGGTGATATATTAAAATTGTGTAATTCCTGAAGAATACATTTTTTAAAAAGATTACCATTAAAGTTTCATGCAAAGAGATTACTGGGGAGAAAAGGAGCATCAAGGCTCATTTCAAGACTACCCACAGAGTGTAGAAAAGAGGGGGGGGGGGGTCCTGCTTCTGATGAGGTCCCTGGTTTTGCCAGTTCCTTCATCTGAAATATAGCACAAAGCAGCTGGCATTTGTTGGCTATCTCTAATCCAAGTACTAACCAGGACTGACTTTGCTTAGCTTCTAAGATCAGACAAGATCTGGGACCTTTAGGGCAGGCCTGCACAACCTGTGGCCTTCCAAGTGTTCTGGACTTCAGCTCTCAGAATTCCTAATCGTTGGACAAGCTGACCACAACTTCTGGGAGTGGCAGTCCCAAACACCCGGAGGGTCACAGGTTTGGCAGGCCTGCTTTACGGTATAATAGCCTAACACAGATGCAGACTAGTATAGGGAATAGGAGGTTATAACTATCTTATTTGTTCCAGGCTGCAAAATATCCTGAGTTGACCCTGCTTTCAAAAATGCCTAGAGAGACAAATACTTTTGATTATCAGTGCTTCACAATTCAAGCAGTTTTTTTGCAGATTGCTTTCTCACATAGCCATGGCTTTATTATGATCTATTGTGGCCAATAACATTTTATAGATCCTCATGAATTTGTCTGATACTTTTCAAAATGAAACTGCCACTTAAGGCTCCAATCTGAGAAAATGCCATATATTTTTAATAAAATGGTATCACAAATATATGTACTTTACTCTTATTCTTTATAGTTACCACTCACATTGTGTAGTTAATTTCTGCTTCTATACTATTCTTGCATTGCAAGAGATTATATGTCAAGTAACATAGCACTGGGGATGACTGATTCTTGTGTGAAATGCCTTGCATTGTTGGGATTTTTTTACCGCCATTGAAATATGCAGGAATATTCATAAACTGCTTTAATCCAACAAATAATGTCTTCCAAAAATGACAAAAGTGGTTTTGAATGTGTTTAATCATAGCTGAAGGCTCCCAGGTAAACGTAAATTACTAAGTAACACATGTAAAATCGGAAGAAAAAACTCAAATATACTTATGCAATGGACTTAAAGGAGAATTGGATGAAAATGTTCCATAGGTGGTACTTGACTCCAGTAAAATTAAATTCTATGTATAAGAATGTTCCAAAACTCTGCTGGAAGTGTAATCAACATGAGGGAACTTTTTTTCATCTGTGGTGGAGTTGTACAGAATCTCAAAAATACTGGAAAAGAATACACGAAGAAATGCAAATAATATTTAATAAAAAATTCCCAAGAAAAGCAGAATATTACTTACTAGGTCTAATAGACTCTGATATAATATTGGACTCAAATGAGGATATTCTGTTTATGTACCTGACTACGGCCGCTAGAATTATTTTTGCCAAACTTTGGAAACAGAAAGAAATACCAGATGTACTCCAATGGATTACAAAAATAAATGAGATTAAGGACATGGACATGTTAACGTTTTTATTAAAGAAGAATTCAGGCAACATAATGAAGCAGACAAACTGGTCAATAATAGACAATTACATGGAAATAAGACATAAAGAAGATTAATGGGACAGAGGTTATTTGAATACAATAAAGAGGGATTTACACTCCCTATATACAGGTAGAAGAAGAGACTGATTAAAGCGCGAAGCAGTATTAGAAGGGAGTCCACTCCCCTATTTTTTTTTTAATTTATGCACACACCGGTGTACCTTTTGGGTGTTGTTTTTTTTTTTGTTTCCTTTTTTTTTTCTTTTTTTTTTCTTGTGATTTTTTGGATTTTTGGATTTTTTCTTTTTTATTTTAATGCTCTCTCCTTAGTTTTCCCACTTTCCTATCTTCTTATATTATTCTCACACTTTCACTGTAACCACATTCAACCTAATAAAATTCTTTCAAAAAAAAAAAAGAACTGAAGGTCCAGCAACATCAAGAGGTTGATGTGATTCTTATTTCTATACTATAGGACAAAGGGCAGCAAAACTGACAGATGGAGAAGTACAGACAGGGAGAGACATGGTGGGGACCTCACAATAGGCAATTCTGCTGTGTTCCAAAATGATAATAGTAATTGCATTTTTCCAGATCTTTAAAAAGTTATTATTTTTATTATACCACTCTGATGCCCCTGGATGAGGTTTAGAGTCCATAAAATAACTTTTCAAACTTCTACATTGTGTTGTGTTAAAGTCCAGGGGTTTGTATGTCTAAGTCTACCTCAACCTATTTAAATTACCAAGATTTTGCACACATTTCGTGATATCAGTATATGTCTTTCATCCTTTTCAACTAAAAGGTGACAACAATGTTCTGTATTTTCCAACGCAGTCCACCTCCCACCCGGATCCACAGCTGTTTCAATACATTGTGATGTTTTGGTGCTAAATTTGTGAATATGGTAATTACTACATAATGTTATCATGTATTGAATTCCTTTTTCTGTTGATTTGTTGTAAAACATGATGTTTTGGTGCTTAATTTGTAAAATCATAACGTAATTTGACGTTTAATAGGCTTTTTTCCTTAATCTCTCCTTATTATTCAACATTTTTGCTTATCCAATGTTCTGCCAGCCTGTTTCTGTTGGATAAGCGAGACCTTACTGTACTATCTTTCTCTTAGGATGGCACTCATAAAGTCTGATATTCTATGTGATAGTTATTCAGTATCGACTAAACTTCAATCCTTGAACATTAGTGAGAGATTCCCATCTTGCTGAATGTTTTTGGAAGACAATTAGATGATAGGATAAGTTGGGCAACAGAGGGTATATCCCATTTCTAATAAATATTTCATCTCTCTCTTGATAAAATCTACCGGCCATGTCTATGGATGTTAATGCTGCTACATGTTCTTCCTATGTCAATAAAAGTGATTAGTGTACAATGTGTAGGAGGTAAATTACGTTGAGAGATTCCTAGAGCTGTTTGCAGTCACCATCTTCATCTTAATCGGTGACACTAACTTCTCTACTCTCCTAATAGAGCAGAGCTATAGTCTACAGAGGCTATAGATTGGGGGAAGGGGACACCCAGCACACATATATTTAAATACGGTCTCTTACCCAATGCATTTTAATTTCATTGTGCTGACATCAAGCTCGTGTTTCATAGACACAGATTTCCAGGAAGCGCTAAATATCATCTTAGTTTTTAAGTAGAATCTTGTATCCTCTTCTGTTAATGTGCTTTCTCAACAAATCAGAGCATGATGAAACTAGCCGGTGTGTTTCTCCCCTTCCCTCCCTTATTTGCCTCTAGTTTCTCAGTGTGAGGGAAATACCCTGCTTCAAAGCCTGAGTCAGATCATTCATTGACGTGTTCTTAATAAAATCAATAACATTTGGCTTAACGGTAGCAATTACCTTCTGAAAGGAAATGTTACTGGGTAGAAAATAACAGATGGGAGAAAACACAAACAAGCATGTTTGCCCACAAGATACGATCGTAATTTCCTTACATACTGAATGATTCTGATTGTTCTTTATAAAGCAGATGTCTCCAAATGTTCCTGGAGCACATTCTTCATCATCCGTCACCACTGTTCATGTGGGCTGGGGATGGACAGAGGTGGAGCTCGACAACATCAAACACAGGTTCTCCATAGCTCTCAAAAAGCAATTTAATCTCTAAGTCAGTCCATGTGATATGTACAACACAATCATATGTGTAGATGTCAAAGTATATATGCATATTTGTTTGTTTGATCCACAAAGGCTCCTACATGGCTTGATCTGGACCAAACTTGGCACACAAGCCTTTCATTACTCAAAATATTTGGGCGTTTTGACTAAAATAATTCACCCCATTTGAGTTGGGCACCTTAAAATGAATAATTATATATTTATGCAGCACTCAGATGCAACCACAAGAGGGCAGTATATAGATAGAAGGGATTAGCTACTGGTCTTCAATTAAAGTTGCAACTGAACCCTCAGAAAAAAGTAGGAAATTATGCCCTCTGTTAAAGCAGACAAAACGATGTCCTGTAGAAATGGCCTAGCATAAGCATAAGGCCTATCGTGAGGCAAAAGCACTGATGTCGTAAACTCACCCAGTTTATCAGACACTCTGTCACAAACAGCAGAAATGAGTCAGCCTGCCAAAGTCTGCAGTTCAAAGCCAAGAAGCAAGATACAGGAGTTCGTGAAGTTCAAGCTGGGATGTCCACAAATTCAGTCCAAAATTAGAAGCACGAAAACCAAACAACAAACAGGGAAGTGTGAGCCAATGTCAAGACCCAAAGTCCAAGAAGCCAAAGTCAGAATTTCTTTGAAGTCACACTGAAAAAGCAACAGACACAGGTCTGAAGTCAGGAACAAACAGACTCAAGTCAAATAACAACATTGCCTACAACATGAGAATACCGGTGTTGATTAGATTTATAGCTCTGGGTTGAGATGTTAGTTGCTGTCTGAGTAATAAGCGGTTTTCAGATAACCTAGGAGGCCTAAAGAATCCCAACTGCTGTAACCAAGACTCTAAGGGTGTGGGTGTGTTTAACCCCTCTGATGCTTGCCAAGAGATGCTTGCTTCATCTTCATCTACTGGGGTTTGTACAGACTGCTGCGAAGTACTTGCTTCAGCTGATAGTTCATCTTCAGCAGTGGCTGAAGAAGGCATGACATACTGCTGGGAGCTGATGTCCTCTATGTGCTATTTTGCCACTTCTAGCAACTCTTCATCCTCACTACCTGAGCTTCCATAACAACAACAGGGACATCCCCAGATAAGGAAGTAAGGAATTTCATGAAGATTTATATTTTAAAAAGGGGAGGTGATGACAAAATGTTGTTTGTGGGTCTGCCTGTGCCCTCCTCTGAGTCCAAGATCAAACAAAAGACTGAAGGCCGAGCATGAGACCTAGCATGAGATAGAAAACCACTGTCCTGAAGTCTATGGCCAGGACTTCTTCACCAGTCATGTATTTTAAAAGGGGAGGTGATTACAAAAATAATTTGTTGCACTGCCTATGCCTTCCTCTGGAGCTGAGAGAGTGTGACTGCTTAGCCTCTAAGAAGGGTGTCTTGGGACCTTGTCTGTGCCCTCCCAGAGAGAAAGAGAGAGCGCGCGCCATCGTGGCGGCCGACCCTGGGCCTGTAGCCATGCCCGCCGGGCAACAACCATCCAATTCTGCATCTAGTGCTGCTTTCACCGGAAGGAGCATCCTTCTGTCAGCCGAGCCTTCCCGCCGTGGGCTGGTGCTAGTCACACTCTATCAGCCATATAGGAACAATTAGTATTTCTATTACATATCATTGCAGAATACCTAATCCAGGCAATGCCGGCTATATACATTAGTGTCTACATAAAAACAAGACCTAGCCCCCTTTCACACTATCCCAGGATCTTGTTTCAGGTTATCTGCTTATCCCGGAATATATGGCAATGGAGACTATGGGCCCTTCCAGATAGACCCTATCCCAGGATCTGATCCCAGGTTTTCTGTATTAATTGGATTATGTGAGTCCCCACTGCCAAATAATCTGGAATAAACAGAAAACTTGAGATCACATCCTGGGATATTGGGCCTGTCTGGAAGGGCCCTCATATAATCCAGTTCAAAGCAGATAACCTGGGATCACATCCTGGGATATAAGGACAGTGTAGAAGGGGCCATACTGAGTTCAGTGAGGTTCTTTCCACACAGCCAGATAACCCAGAATGTCAAGGCAGATAATCCACAATATCTGCTTTGGACTAGATTATCTGAGTCCACACTGCCATATAATCCAGTTCAATGTGGATTTTATACAGCTGTGGGGAAGGGGCTTGAGGCTCACTCCCAAGCAAGGAGTTCTAGGACTGGAGTATATTTGCTTAACATTTCATTATGTGTATCTCTTCATGCGCCCCCTCACTTTTAAATCATCTGTTGATTTATGGAGAACTCATGAGTTTCATTGGGTTTTCTTAGGCAAGAAATAATCAGAAGTGATTTTGCCAGTTCCTTCCTCCAACATACAGTTTATAGCAGCTGTTATTTGTTTGCAGACTCCCAACCAAGTACTAACCAAGGTTGACCCTGCTTAGCTTCCAAGATCAGACAGGATCTGGTGCTTTTTTGGTATTTCTCTAGATTATTTGCATTGGAGATAACATTGACAGAATATTTTCCCCTTCCCTCTCTTCTCTATTTCTCTAAGCTTGCATTGGATAGACCCCATCAGCTGTAGTTCCTTAGACATGGTTATATTGGTTTTCTATGGGTGAGCAGATGGTGACTGGTAAATGGTATATGTTCTGTATCTCAAAAGCTAGAGTTGATAAAGGAAAATAGGTGTAATTTTTGGAATCAGCAGGTGACATACTATATACTCAGAAACAGAGCTAACATTGGAGGAACCAAAATGAGTGTTGGCCAGTGTTGTCTTTATTGTGAGCCCCTGGTGGAGCAGTGGGTTAAACCCCTGTGCCGGCAGGACTGAAGACCAACAGGTCGCAGGTTCGAATCCAGGGAGAGGTGGATGAGCTCCCTCTATCAGCTCCAGCTCCTCATGCAGGGACATGAGAGAAGCCTCCCACAAGGATGATAAAAACATAAATTCATCTGGGCATCCCCTGGGCAACGTCCTTGCAGACGGCCAATTCTCTCACACCAGAAGCGACTTGCAGTTTCTCAAGTCGCTCCTGACACGACAAAAAAAACAACAACAAACCTTTATTGTACTGTATATCCAACTTTAATTTGGTGGACGGGACATTTGGTGAAAAACCCAGAATTGTAATGGATAATGCCGACTGCCCTGTCCCATCCTATACTTCTGTACTAATGCTGCTCCAAATACAAAGTTGCAGCATCCTAAGGCAGACCTGGCTGTCTGATCCAACACAATCTTAGGCCCCTTCTATACTGCCATATAATCTAGACTATCAAATAGATAGTCCACATTATCTACTTTGAACTGGATTATCTGAGTCTACATTGCCATATAATCCAGTTCAAAGCAGATAATCTGGATTTTATATGGCAGAGTAGAAAGGGACTAAGAGACCTTCCACACAGCCCTTTATTCCAGAATATCATGGCAGAAAATCCCACATTATCTGAGTGTGGATTCAGATAACCCAGTTCAAAGCAGATATTGTGGGATGTTCTGGATATTCTGGAATATAGGGCTGTGTGGAAGGGCCCTTAGTGAGACAAATCAATTCAACTTCCAACATGGATTAAATTCCAGATTACAATTCACATTTTTTTTCCTTTTAAATTTGACTCAAATTCCAACAGCAACAATTGTATTCAATTGTTTTTAGAGTGTTTAAGTTTTTTCTAAATGATAAAAACCACTTAACCTTTAAAAATATTATTCTAACCCTTTGGGTTGAAATGATTCCCCAGAGCAGAGGGGATTGGTTGAAATATTTCCAGCATGACCATAGAATCCCAGAAGGAGAGAGAGAGAGAGAAAATGACTCTCTTAAATATAAAGGGAGTACATTCTGATCCCTTTGTCTGGAGCTGTGTACTTGCCAAAATGTCATGCGCATGACATGGGAACATGTATAAATAAAATCACAAAGGAACATGAGAACAAGCTAACAGAATGCGATCACAGGTCATTCAGGTCAGTCACTCAGATTGCTACTCTATTTCAGATTTTGGCTTGCCTAAATAGGAGTCTGGTGTCTAGATCCAGTGAAGTCATGCTACCCCTTTATTCTGCCTCGATCAGACCACACCTGGAAGCACACTCTGTCCAATTCTGGCCACCGCAATTTAAGGGAGATGTTGCCAAGCTGGAATGTGTCCAGAGGAGGGTGACTAAAATGATGAAGGGTCAGGAGAACAAACCCTATGAGGAGTGGCTTAAAGAGCTGCACAATTGTTTAGCCCGCAGAAGAGAAGGCTGAGAGGAGACATGATGCTCATGTATAAATATGTAAGGGGAAGTCATAGGGAGGAGGGAGCAAGCTTGTTTTCTGCTGCCCTGGAGACTAGGGCCTTTTCCACGCAGCTGAATAAAATCCCACATTATCTGCTTTTAACTGCAATATATGGTAGTGTGGACTCAGATAACCCAGTTCAAAGCAGACAGTGTGGTGTTTTCTGCTTTGATAAGCTGGGTTTTATGGCTGTGTGGAAGGGCACTATGACATGGAACAATGCCTTTATATTTTGGGATATAGGGCTGTGTGGAGGGGCCCTGAGTCCATACTCGGATAATGTGGAATTTCCTGCCTTGATATTCTGGGATATAGGGCTGTGTGGAAGGGCCCTGAGTCCACACTTGAATAATGTGGGATTTCCTGCCTTGACATTCTGGGATATAGGGCTGTGTGGAAAGGCCCGAGTCCACACTCAGACAATGTGAGATTTCCTGCCTTGATATTCTGGGATATAGGGCTGTGCAGAAGGGCCCTGAGTCCACACTCAGATAATGTGGGATTTCCTGCCTCGATATTCTGGAATATAGGGCTGTGCGGAAGGACCCTGAGTCCACACTCAGATAATGTGGGATTTCCTGCCTTGATATTCTGGGATATAGGGCTGTGCGTCAGGACCCTGAGTCCACACTCGGATAATGTGGGATTTCCTGCCTTGATATTCTGGGATATAGGGCTGTGCGGAAGGGCCCTGAGTCCACAATCGGATAATGTGTGATTTCCTGCCTTGATATTCTGGGATATAGGGCTGTGCGGAAGGGCCCTGAGTCCACACTCAGATAATGTGGGATTTCCTTCCTTGATATTCTGGGATATAGGGCTGTGCGGAAGGGCCCTGAGTCCACACTCAGACAATATGGGATTTCCTGCCTTGATATTCTGGGATATAGGGCTGTGTGGAAAGGCCCTGATTCCACATTCAGATAATGTGGGATTTCCCACCTTGATATTTTGGGATATAGGCCTGTGTGGAAGGACCCTGAGTCCACACTCAGATAATGTGGGGTTCCCTGCCTTGATATTCTGGGATACAGGGCTGTGTGGAAGGGCCCTGAGTTATCTGAGTCCATACAGGGCCTGTCTGGAAGGGCCCATAGTGTTTCTAAGGGCTTTAGGCTGGAGACCCGGACTTCGAAACTGGTTTCACTGGAAACAGAAAGCCCTGAAGGCCCAAAGAGAGAAGAGGCAGCCCCGCCTCACAACAAGGCTCTTCTCTCTCTCTCTCTCTCTTGTACAAGCCAACTCAAGCGGGACCTGTTGGGGGACTCCTCCCTATTGGCCTCCCCCGCTCCTCCTCCTCCCCTGAAACTTAGAGAGGAAGGGAAGAGGAGGCGGCTTGCAGAGCGCAGTCGGGGCCCAGCGGAGGAGGAAGCCCACGGAGAGAGGAAGAAGGACAGTGAGTCAAAGGCTGAGCGTGGACTGGGGCTGGACGGCCAGAGAAAGGCGGGAGGAAACCTGGGCTATATAGGGCCTGTTTGGAAGGGCCCAGAGACTCCATTGTGGGGTTGAAAAGGCTTTTTTGGGTCTCTAGTTTGAAGTGGGGAAGCGACACAGGACGTGCGGATGGCCAAGTGTTCCCGAAGTTGAGGGAAAGTCTGGAGTTGGCGCGTTGGCGTTAACGCGCCAACTCCAGACTTTCCCTCAACTTCGGGAACTCTTGGCCATCCGCACGTCCTGTGTCGCTTCTCAAGCTACTCCTCATTTCCTCTCCTTTGGTGACTTTTTTCCTGTTTGCTTCTGACGTGGGCTCATCCTGAACCCAAGAGGTCACTTCCTTTGGCTCTCATTCCTTCACCCTAAACTCGAATTGAAAGACAAAGCAATTTATTAATCTCTATCTATCTATTTATCTATCTCCTCAGTGTCTCTTCTTCTGGAGTCCTTTTGGGCATTGATTGCATCGACTACTTCTAATCTCTTTGATATGGTTGTTATGGTTTTCTGTGAGAATATGTTCTGTATCTCAGGATCCGATCTCAGATTATCTGCTTTTGAACTGCATTATAGGAGTCCACACTGCCAGATAATCTGGGATAGAGGGCAGTGTAGATCCAGCCTCTGATAGAGGAGAACTATAGGCAGCCCAACTATACCCAGCTAAAGTTTGAGGCCCCTTCCACACAGCTGAATAAATTCCCGCATTATCTGCTTTGAACTGGAATATATGGCAGTGTGGACTCAGATCACCCAGGATATCAAGGCAAGCAATCCCACGTTGTCTGCTTTGAACTGGAATATATGGCAGTGTGGACTCAGATAATCCAGAGCTTTATAATCCGGCCATATAATCCAGAATATCAAGAAATCCTACATTATCTGCTTTGAACTGGAATATATGGCAGTGTGGACTCAGATAACCCAGAGCCTTTCCACACTGCCATATAACCCAGAATATCAAGACAAGAAATCCCATATTACCTGCTTTAAGGTAGAATATAATGGCAGTGTGGACTCAGATCACCCAGAGCCATTCCACACAGCCATATAATCCAGATTATCAAGGCGTGAAATCCCACATTATCTGCTTTGAACTGGAATAAATGGCAGTGTGGACTTGGATAACCCTAACAGAGCCTTTCCACACAGCCATATAACCCAGATTATCAAGGCAAGAAATCCCACATTATCTGCTTTGAACTAAAGTATATGGCAGTGTGGACTCAGATAACCCAGTTCAAAGCAAATATTGTGGGATTTTCTGCCTTGATATACTGGATTATATGATTGTGTGGAAGGACCCTGAGCCAACCAGAATGTGTGTGTGTTTTCCAGTGTTGTCTCTATTTCTCTGACTGCTCAACTGAAATCTGGCATTTCCTTTGCTTATGAATGTCTGCAATGAATGACAGGGGTATTTGTTTTCTATCATATGACAGGGGGTTTCTGTCTTACCTTAAGAATTACTTAGGCCCCTTCCACACCGCTGAATGCAATCCCACATATTTGGCTTTGAACTGGGATGTATGGCAGTGTGGACTCAGATAACCCAGTTCAAAGCAGATATTGTGGGATTTTCTGCCTTGGTATTTTGAGGGCCCTTCTAGAGAGGCCCTATATCCCAGGATCTGACCCCAGGTTTTCTGCTTTAAACTGGATTATATGAGTCTGCACTGCCAGATAATCTGGGATAAACAGAAAACCTGGGATCAGATCCTGTGAAATAGGGCCTGTCTGGAAGGGTCCTGGGTTATATGGCTGCGTGGGCCCTGAGTCTCATCTATACAAGTGGTCCCCAGTTATAAACATTCAAATAACAAGCGACTCATAGGAAGTGTAATTCAGGGTAATTCACCCCTGAAAAACTTATCAGGTTTTGGAAAAGGTGTCTCCATTGACGCTTTAGATTTTTTTTCCAAAATCTAATTCTCACTGGGACAGAAAGTGAGTTAAATTTCTGAACAGGAGCACAAGCAGCAAAACAAACCCAACAGGGGTGTTAACCCTTCCCTGTGCTATCATAGAAGCATAGAGTTGGAGGAGACCGCATGGGCCACCCAGTCCAACCCCCCTGCCAAGAAACAGGAATATTGCATTCAAAGCACCCCTGACAGATGACCATCCAGCCTCTGTTTAAAAGCTTCCAAAGAAGGAGCCTCCACCACACTCCGAGGCAGAGAGATCCACTGCTGAATGGCTCTCACAGACAAGAAGTTCTTCTTAATGTTCAGATGGAATCTATCCAAAGCTTGCACGCGCGTGCACACGCACACACATGGTTTGCTGTCTGTGCCCCTGTTCAGATAATTTCACCTCACTTTCTCTCCCTGTGGTAATTAGATTTTGAAAAAATTGCTTGTTATTTATATATTATATATACAGCTGGAATTAGGGCCCCCTGATGGCACAGCGGGTTAAACCATTGAGTTGCTGAACTTGCTGATCGAAAAGTTGGCAGTTCAAATCCAAGGAGCGGGTTGAACTCTCACTGTTAGGCCCAGCTTCTGCCAGCCTAGCAGTTTGAAAACATACAAATGTGAATACACCAATAGGTACTGTCTTAGCAGGAAGGTAACAGCACTCCATGCAGTCATGCTGGCCACATGACCTTGAAGGTGTCTATGGACAACGCCGGCTCTTTGGCTTAGAAATGGAGATGAGCACCACCCTGAGTCAGACTCGACTAGACTTAATGCCAGGAGAAACCTTTACCTTTTTTACAGCTGGAATTACACTTTAAAAATTTATCTGTTCTAACTTACATACAAACTCAACTTAAGTACAAACGTACAGAACCTATCTTGTTCATAACTTGGGGACCGCCTGTACTTTGAAATTATAGTCATCATACAAGCCAATGCTAGATCACATGTGATCTAGTCCCTCTGCATACAAACTGTTATGAGATGCAGTTGACCAAATAACTTTCAACACCAAATAGATAAGAAGTCATAAAACTCGAGAGTCATAAAACTATCTGATGCTACATTCTGAGCAGGAGTCTGTGGTTTTCACTTGACTGGCAAAGGGGTCCATAGCGAAAAAAAGTTAAGACTCTCAGCTCTAAAATGTTATGTACCTTCTTGAAGTGGTTTCCAACTTACGTAGAACTTTTTTTCATTCTCATTCCAGCATTTTCCTCACAGTAATGCCAGGGAGATCCGAAGAAGTGTTAGTGGTTACTCAGAATTTCTTCACCAACTGAAAGCGCTGCAAAGTTGGATCTTACCATTTTGGGAACAATACTGCCTATAGCAAGGATTTCTGAGAAAAGTTTGTTTTTATTTCTCCTTTTGGGATATCACACCCAGCATCACAATTTTTTCATAAAATATTAATTTTTGGGGGTTTTTTTTAAAAGGGGGACTACAAATATGGCATTCATTGTTGAATGGAAGTCTTGAGTTTAACCAAGACATTTGGCCACAGTACTTAAAACTGCGTTTCCTTACTTGTTTTTTTCTGGACTCTGTGTGTGGAAACAAGTGATTAAAAATGGATAAGTACGATGATCTAGGTCTGGAGGCAAGTAAATTTATAGAAGATCTTAATATGTATGAAGCTTCTAAAGATGGGCTCTTCCGAGTGGACAAAGCAGTTGGGAACAACCCAGAATTTGAAGAAACCCGTAGGGTGTTTGCTACAAAAATGGCCAAAATCCACCTCCAGAAACAGCGAGAGCAAGAGGAGCTGCTCAAGTCAGCTTCTGGGGGTCCAAGCAATGGGGCCAGCTTTAGTACTCAGCATCAGCTTCCTGGCCATTCTGTCACCAGAGGCCCTGGAGGAACAAATAAACTGCACTCAGGTGAAAATATTGCAAAGCCTCCACTGGCTACGTCATCAACAGTGTGCTCAGGCCATCATATTTCCTTCCCAAACCAGCCCCAAGGTTATGCTGAAGGAGAGCGGCCAAAACTGTACTCAGAAGGCAACAGAGGCAGCAGTGACTATGGATACAGTGAAGGCCTTAGTGCTCCAGAAGTTTCCAGAGGACACGGTTATCAAAAGTCAGGGCAGGTGAATCTGTGTAGTTCTAAGACATCTTTTCCCTCACTTTCTCATGAAGAACCTAATAATAGTGAAAATCAGACAGGTAGTCAAAGTTGGGGAAGAGACACTGGTAAGTTTTCTAACATGAAGTCTGGTATCGGCTCCCATTTATGGTCAAGCACCAACCACGAGGAATCATTGCAGAAGCATCCTGCAAAACCTCAAGCAGATCTTCATCCATACCAACAGTCACGCAATGCTTTCAGGTCTCCAGAGAGTGGGTATGGTAGTCAGGAAAGCGGAGGTGAAGGTCCTGGGCTTGGTCAAAGTTATGACCACAACCCAAGTAACCAGAGATCATCTTCTTTCTCCCACACTGTTGGTCCTTTGTCCTCCACAGTTGGGGTTGGTGATGGAGTGCCTGCAGGATATTTACAGCAGAGGTCGTCCTCATTCTCTGCTCCATCAGGGCACCCTTCTCAGTCTGTCTTGAATCGGTCTGATAATTTTCATGCAAACTGTGGTACTGACGTGTGGACTTCTGGTGTTTCAAATAAAAGTCCTGGTGACAATCAGTCAAGAAGTAAGGATAACATTCAAGCTTCAATTTCTGGTTCACTTCCTACTCCGCTACCTCCATGTGTAGACTATCAGCAAACAAACACTCACCCAAAGCCTAGCAGTCATTTTGTAGTTCATGGTCAAAATCACAGGCTTAATTCCGCTGTGTCTGGCATGAATCCGGAGCAAAATTCTATTAGTGTAACATCTCATGGACCAATGATTTCCGATGTTCCAAAATCTCCTTTTAAAGAGGGCATTGGCACTCTTCAGCATGACTCTGGTCACCAGGAAAGCTCCACTTCTGCAAAAATAAAACTACCCTGTCAGACACTCCTTCCACAGCAAGAACAAGGACCATCCACTGCAGAATTAAAATTAGAAGCTCTTACCCAGCGTCTGGAGCAGGAGATGGATTCTTGTCCAAAGGCTGACTACTTTGGTAGGTGTATATCTGTAACATTTTGCAATGCATTACTTTTTTAAATAATAGGTTCGGTGGTAAATTGCATAGTATTTGCACCTAGAGACATATTTTCTTGGCTGCTTTTCCCCATTGTCACTAATCACGGGAACAGCTCATACTTTTAAAATTAAATTTTCCAGAAGCTACAATTTTAATATAATAACTTCAGTAGAAAATGATAAGCTAGAGAAAAATGAATCAAAGGCATGTTTTTAAAAGCAAGTTGATATGTCAATTTTAATGCCTCACAGGCTACAAGCTACCACATACTTTTTATGCTGTGTGCCAATTTTGGGAATAAGTGGCATTTTCCAATAGTCTGGTGGGAGTATTTGGGTTGGGTTTTTTTTTTCATTTATCAAAAAAGCATAAGACAGGCTTATCTGTATCCAAAAAATTGCAAGTGTATCTGTCTTGCTTAACTAAATAATATTAAGGGCAGTGTTATCAAGTTACAATAAGATATATGGTAGTGAATGGGAGAAATGTATCCTGCCTTTAAGGTTATAATGTGCTTAGACAAATAAGTCGGCTGAAGCACAGTACTGAATTTATGTCCGCCCTAGAGAAATAATTGGAAAAGTGGCTTTCAGTAATGGATTGGCAACTGATTTGTGATGCTGGGTGAAAGATGGAAGGGCTGAGCTCTCTAATAGTAAGGATATCCCCTTCTCACATCTTTCTTGTCACAACTAGCAATGGAGTTTGGCACACAAAGGGAGCATCTATCTCAGAAATTTGTGTTTCCTCTTGGAGAAATCTGAAACATATTTGGGGAAGGGAGGGGGGAGGACAATCAGCTGGGGATAATTCTAAGGCACTCATTTAAATTGCAAAACTCTTGCCTTTCTTCTCCATTGTGCCACTTCTTTATTAGTTGTGCCTTGGAGTGCTCAGACTACCACTTGTTGAACCCATGCAATTTCACGTTGTGCAGCTGCATATGGGTTATCTGTTATTTCTTTTAGATAGAAATCAAGGCACTTCAAGAGTTCAGTATCTTTGGAGTCTGGTAATTTGGATATATTCTTGTAGATGTTTCAGGAAGCCCCATGCAGATTGGTCCCAGTATCATTTAGATTTGTATCTTCTGCTTCACAAAATAAGATAGGGGTTTTTATAGCGCCTAAGCTGAAACAATTATATATTAATTAGAATAGGTTACAGATTCGCAGGAACAGTAGACTTTCTCTTACTGCTGTTGAAAACAGAGAGGTTTTGGCTTTCAGCAGAGGTGGGCAGCTGCAGTGAGACTGGGAGCCCAGATTCATATACCATTTAGGTACATCCAGTTAGAAAAAATGGGGTTGGAAGGGTCTTGGGGTTGGCATGAGCCTTAAGTAAGTGCCAAAAACAATGGTGCCATGCTTACCCTATTTCTGGGACTAATACTACCAAGATATTTATTTATCATTTCAGAAGTGAACTGAGGGTACAGTTGTAATGTATTTAAAAACACAAACAAAGTTAAAAACTTGGCATTATGCGCAATATTCTTTGACCAGTAGCTGGCCAGTTGGAGTGCCTCTGGCGTTGCTAGAAGAAGGTCCTCCATGGTGCATGTGGCAGGGCTCGGACTGCTTTGTAATAGGTGGTCTGTGGTTTTCTCTTCTCCACACTCACATGCTGCCACTTTTGGACTCTTGCTTGCTGAGGTGTTCCTGCAAGTATCTCTGTAGAACTTAGAAAGCTATTTCTTTATTTAAGGCATTGGTGTGCTAGGGATGGGCCAGAGATGTGAAACACTATCTTCTAAAAATACAGATATGTATATGTGCCTTCAAGTCACTTATTGATCCAGGGCGACCCTATGAATTTAACAGATTTGGCAAGGATTCTCAGAGTGATTTTACCAGTGCTTTCCTCTAAAATATAGTCCGCAACACTTGGTATTTATTGATAGTCTCCCTCCAAATACTTACAAGAGCTGACCCAGCTTAGCTTCCTAAATCAAATGCATTGTAGTGTCTATAAGATATTTAGATGACATAAGAAGTACAAGACACCACAGAAATAGATGTAGATCAGTATAGTTTCATTCTTGTTATGCAGCACAATGACACCATGTTGTTACATGTTATGTTAGGGGGGCTAAAAACTTGGTGTAGAATTTCTGTTACTAACAGTAGTCTTGTCTCTGTAAAAACATGTGATTCTGCACTATAATTAGCATAAAGCTTTAAAAATTAATCTCAAAATGTAAGGATAGCTTTGATAAATCAGACCTAGATTCTTTTTCTTTAGAATTCTAACTTCCTAAATAACTCTTGATGCCCTAAGGCCAGTTCATGAAGGCAGAGACAAAATTGTGCATAGTATTCCATACAAGAAACCGAGAAAATCAGAGGTTAAATAGCATTTTGTCAGTGTTCCTGAAACAGTATCCTCAGGTTGTGGAAGGTAGCTTAGCAGGATATGTGTGTGCATGTGCAGTTCTGGCCATATGGTGTCTGCTGTTTAGTGAAAAATCTTCAGAAGCTGATGAGGATGATGGTCCTCCCTTGCCTCTATGACAGTGGTTCTCAACCTGTGGGTCCCCAGATGTTTTGGCCTTCAAGTCCCAGAAATCCGAACAGCTGGTAAACTGTCTGGGATTTCTGGAAGTGATAGGCCAAAATACCTGGGGACCCACAGGTTGGGAACCACTGCTTTTGCATGTGATTTTCAGTGACTGTGCTTGAGATTTAAACTGGGAGATTTTTTCCTCATAGATCATCTTTCCAACTGAGGTACAGCATTTACTTTTTTTTTTTGAGAAAGGACAATAGTCTTTATTATTTTAAGACAACTGACCAGATGATATGTGATATTTAGAAGGCTTGTGAATTCCATATGTGTAATTATTATTGAAATGAAGTTGAAAGTAGGATTTGTTGCATAGATGGGGATCATATAAGTGCTGAGTCCCAAAAGGTCTATCCAGCATTGCCAAAACTGACGGTTGCTAAAAATTACAGTCCAGCAACTTGTAGAAGTCTATGAAGTTTTTGTTCTACTGCACTGTAATAAGTAACGGGAAACAGTTTAATATTATGAATTCTTCCATATAGTTGTTTAGCTTAAGATACAAATCTGCATCTCTCAGCATGGGTGATGGGTTCTGCATGCACTTTAATATGTCCCTAGTGTTTGTGGCTACAATTGGTAGCGCCTCAGGCATGGGGCTTTCCTTTGCTCCAGCTCTAGACTACCAAATTTGGGCTGAAGCTTGGGTGTTTGGGGATTGTCTTTAGGGATTAAGCAGGAGGATCTGGAAGCAAATTGCATTTGAAATTATTATGATTATTTTCAAGGAGAGACTATATGCATTGTATGCTGTGCAATGGAAGCTTGATGTGTACCAGAAGAAATGCTGTGTCTCAACTTGCAAAGTCAATTTTAACATTTGCCTTTCTTTAAATAGTCAGCATGGGCAAGAAGTGCACTTTGATCTTCTTGAGAGCATGTAATAAAGCACAATAGTAATTTTGGTAACAGAAGGTCTAGACAGTGGGTGTGTGGGATTATTTTAATTAATGTCCTTGTGAGAAAGGGGAAAGATGAGACTACTTAGATCCCAGTGGAATCCAGTGCTATCCCTCTCCTTCAGCAACAAGGAGGACGTAGGGCCAGTGAAACTGATTTGAGAAGTCAGGAAAGAAGTGCCTTAAAATATAAGAGTAAGAACACAGCTGACTCCCGAACATGATGTTTTGGTGTCCAGGACTACTTTCAGATTTCCAAAAAGGAATCAGTATGAGAAAAATCCCTGTGGAATTGAAATACCCTTGGTATATACAGTATGTACTTTCCCACAAAAGTCTAAGAGCTGGAAGGAATGCATTATCTTGTTCATGATTCCTTTCTGTAAAAATAGTAATAACAACTGCAGATTTTCTTTCCAGCAGAATGCTTCCTATGTGTATTCTTTTAGTTCTGGAATTCTAAAAGCACTGCTTGGGAGGAAAATGCTTGCTGTAGAATTCAGATGACATCAAATACCTTGGGAAACCTGGTGGTGTAGGAAATGGCCAAAGAAATCCCTTTTGTGCTCCTTTCTCTTTCTTTAATCTCTCCATTGTTACCTGGATGTAAGTGATGGAGCTGACTTTGAAAAGATTGAGGGCATGTAGTTTATTCAGTGCTGTGGCTTGTACTATTTCTGAAGCATTTCAAGAAGCAGACCCATTCTGTTCGAAGTGCATGTTTGTGCTTGGGCCTTCAAGTTTCCTATTGACTGAGAACAACCCCATTAATTTCATAGGGTTTTGTTAGGGAAAGAATACTCAGAGGTGGTCTTGCCAGTTCCTTCATCTGAAATGTAGCCTATAGGATCTGATGTTCATTGGTGGCCTCCCATATAAGTACTAACCAGGGCTGATCCTTTTTAGCTTCCAAGACCGGACAGGATCTGATGCCTTAAGGAAATCTAGGCCCTACTTTTGCTAAAATCCTACATCCACTTACAAGAATAAACCTCATTGAACTCAGTAGTCATTTGTTCTCAGTAGACTCCACTGTAAGTCTTCTGGATTTTTTTCCTTTACAGACTTTTAAAAGGATATAGTGAGGCAGATATCATACAGCAGCTTGGCTTTAAACATCCGCCTCTGTTTCTGTGGCTGTAAGCATAACTGCTGCCTGTTAGTTGTGATCACCAGGAAATGGAAACTTGAGTGGTTTGAGAGACATAGCTGTCATGATTTTTAGCTGGTATAAAGGTGTTTTTAAAGATCACAAATTTAAGTTAGTAATTGTATATCTTTCCAGTGCTTCTAAGTAGTTCTTGTGTTGTTTATTCGGAACCAGGTGTATAAAAGAGGAAGGAGCTTTCTTTGTTAAAAAAAAACACCCCAATGTCTTGTAAAAATGTTTCAAAAGTGTCATGTGTGCGATTTAAAGAATTTCTTTTGACATTTAGCATAACACTTACATACTAACCCAAGCATAACATACACACTTGAGACTTATCTTTCCCTATATGGTAGGGCAGAAGGCTTGAAGTGCCAAACAACTCAAGATTTTTGCTGGATTAACCACATTTGTCTACGTTGTGATGTGGGCTTCTTTGTTTTATGGAGGGCTGATTATGTAGTATTGCAAGAAAGATGACAAGGAGGATTTTTGCAATTGAGTTTCCATATTTGTGATAATACTTTATTTCCAATAAAATGTTTTAAATCTATCAATTTATCTATCTGTCTATCTATCTATCTGCTTCATATATATAAAAACACTTTATTGGAAATAAAGTATTATCACATATATGGAGAGCCCGGTGGTGCAGCGGATTAACTCCATGCAGTCATGTCAGTCACATGACCTAGGAGACATCTATGGACAATGCCTGCTCTTTGGCTTAGAAATGGAGATGAGCACCACCTCCAGTCTGACTCGACTCGACTTAATGTCAAGAGGAAACCTTTACCATTACATATGTTTCACTGATGTAGAGATTAACGGTCTCCAGCACAGCCACCGTGGCAGAACACCCCTCCAAATCTAGCAGTAGATGAGCATAGAGCATGTTCTAAAACAGTGGTTTTCAACCTGGGCCCCCCAGATGTTTTTGACCTTCAACTCCCGGAAATCCTAACAGCTGGTAAACTGGCTGGGATTTCTGGGAGTTGTAGGCCTAAAACATCGGTGGACCCCAGGTTGAGAACCACTGATCTAAAACGATAATAAGCAAAGGTGGGAATTGTGTCTAGATGTTGTTGCCCTCCCAGTATTTCATCCTGTAGACCAGGGGTCCTCAAACTAAGGCCCGGGGGCCGGATACGGCCCTCCAGTGTCATTTACCCGGCCCTCGCTCAGGGTCAACCAAAGTCTGAAACAACTTGAAACAAAAACAACAACAACAATTTTATCTCATCAACCAAAAGCAGGCCCACACTTCCCGTTGAAATACTAATAAGTTTATATTTGTTAAAATTGTTCTTCATTTTAATTATTGTATTGTTTTTAAGTGGAGTTGTTTTGCACTACACATAAGATATGTACAGTGTGTATATGAATTCATTCATGTTTTATTCAAATTATAATCCGGCCCTCCAACAGTTTGAGGGACCGTGACCTGGCCCTCTGTTTAAAAAGTTTGAGGACCCCTGCTGTAGACTGTGGTGGCTGGGGCTGCTAGGAATTACAGTCCAAAATTATGTGAAGGGCCCACAATTCTCACCTAAAGTATAATATATGTATATTGACTCTGCCCCCTCTTCTTTGACTTAAAAGAAAGCTCAGAAACAATACTCTTTTGGATGACAACTCCCAGAATACCCTAGCCAGCAGAATTGATTGCTGTGTTGATTGATAGATTTTAAGATCTATTCAAAAAAACAAGCTTTCTAAACTCTGCTCTAAAGAATTGTTTTTTAAGGCAGATCAAGGAAATTAAGAACATTGTGTGGCTTTATACTATGATTTGGGTTTTTCTAAACACTAGAAAGCAAGAGAAAATAGACACCAGCAATTGTGCATGTTTTGAGTTGTTTCATGGAAGAAACTAGTTGTCAGTAAAGCTTTAATGAACAGGTTACCATAAATGTCATTGAAATATATAAAACTTGTCATATATTTAGGATGAATAATTTTTCATTCATTCATTCATTAACAAAAGTTGGTCATTGTGCTTTTGCAAGTCTGAACACTTCTGAAACCCAGGAGGCCAAAATAAAAGAGGTTTTGGCATGTTGTGAATTTGTGGGAGTAACTAACATTTAGATTTATTTCAGAAGATTAGGTTTCATTACTGATAGGCCTAAAGTTTGTGATTCATGGGCCCATGGGGTATGACTTTTTCCGGTGACAACATGTTCTTGTGATTTATGGTGAAGAAACCCATGTTCGATAAGAGCCAAGGCATGGCTTACAAGTCCCACTGTGCTCCAAAGCTTCCCTTGTTAAGCAACCAAGATGCAGTTCAGGCATTTGCTTTCCACATGACGTCGACAGGAACAGAGACATCTTTGTGCAGGAACACATAACCCTAGTTTGAGAAACCAGAGTTAATGTTATTTTCTTGCCCCTGCTTCTTTCTTGAAATATTGTTGCCATTCTATTAAGGCTGTGAAATGTTCAGATTTATTAGGATTAATCCATCACACAAACGGGGTGTTTATATTGCTGAGATTTCATATCGGTAGTGTCCAGTTTATTTTTAGTTTAGAAAGTCTAGGAAGGGTACATTCCTCATGAGAACAAGGTATCGCCTGTGGATGATGAGGAATACATGCCAGGAATAGCTAAAAAGAGGCCATTGTGAATTCTGTACCAGTGACAATAATGGAGGGGAAGGGGGAGTATATCTAGCATAAATAGATATGCTAGGTATTCTTGCAGATGGCCAATTCGCTCACACCAGAAATGACTTGCAGTTTCTCCAGTCATTCCTGACACAAAGAAAATCTAGCATAAATACTTTGGAAATATAAAGATACCTGTTGTTTTGTGAAAAATGAAGTACTGCATTACATTTTTAAATTTCCCAACACTGGCCAGTGACTATAATATAATTTACGTAGTCATTTCAAAGACTAAGTAAAAAAAATTTGGTCATGTCAGGAGTGACTCCTGATGTGAGAGAATTGGCCGTCTGCTAGGACGTTGCCCAGGGGACGCCTGGATGATTTGATGTTTTTATCATCCTTGTGGGAGGCTTCTCTCATGTCCCCGCATGAGGAGCTGGAGCTGATAGAGGGAGCTCATTCGCCTCTCCCTGGATTCGAACCTACGACCTGTCGGTCTTCAGTCCTGCCGGCACAGGGGTTTAATCCATTGCGCCACCGGGGTCTCCACTAAGTAAATTAGTGTTCTGATTTTGTTCTTTGAATTTTCTCCATGGATTTTTGCCTTATATGATGCTTGTTGAGTTTTGTTTTTTAGCGATGCCCTTGGATTTTTGTGTGGGTGACTTTAAAAATGAAATCAAGGAAAAAGAGGACTCATTGTAGTATTCTTCAGGGTGATACAATTTACACTGTTGTGTTACACGCCGATATGCCATGCCAACATTCTTTTGGCACTCAGTCATTTTTCACAGAGATACTCTGATTTTGTGAGTCAATGAGGAAGCGATGTTCTGACTCATGCTTGAAAGATGAGGTAGCATTACAATTGTTGAGGTCTCATCTGTGCTAGAGATGCCTCTGTTTGAATGGATTACAGCTGGAAAAGTGGCCAGGGAGACAGCTAGGTAGTAGATCAGATTGGACAGCTTGTCTAATGTTTTGAGCCATGTTGGAAAAATATACCTCAACCAAGAATATAAACATGCTCCTTGTCATTGCCTAAATATAATGTTATTTGTGTTACTGCTTCGTTGGACACAGTGAATGTCGAGGTATAATTTGGAAGCAGAACACATATTTCTGAAGTTTACTGCAAATGTGAGTTGAGTACACATCAGCCTGTAAACATCTTAATATGACTTTCAGATATGGAAAAATATTTTCAACCATAGCATTTTTAGGATTCTGGTTGATTGCACAGCTTCTGGAAAGCACATTTGATTTTGATAGTTTCCTTTAGCTATATGACATAAATTTACCTGTCCACATGTACTAGCCTTAGCATCTAAGTAAAGATATAATGGGTACTTGGTATCCACTGGGGATTAGTTCAGTCATTGCTATTAAAATCTGTGGATGCTCAAGTTGTTTTATATACAGTGGCATAGTAAAATGGTAGCCTTTATACAAAATGGTGAAATCAAGATTTACCTTTTGTATTTTAAATAAGTATTTTCAAGACATAGATGGTTGAATTTGTGGGTTCAGAATCCTTGAGTATGGAGGGCAAAATGTAGAAGTAGTATAGGCTAGAAATTTAACACTCTTCTAACAATGACCTTATTGAAAATGAGCAATCATCAATGCGGGATAGAATGGTTAGTTGGATCAGGGATACTGTAATTGACTAGAGTAGCCTTCCCCAACTTGATAATCTCACAATATTTTGAACTACAGTTTCCTGGATCATTAATGCTGCTGGTGGCAAGTGACAGGAATTGCAATCTGAAAGATCTGGAGAGGATCTGGTTAGAAAGCCTGGATGGAATCTATATGAGAGACAGTCCTGGAGTTAAAACATCTGATTTACAAATTACTCATAGTTAAGAACGAGGGTGAGAAAACAAGGAGAGCAATCTACCCCTCAGAAGCGAAATTCACCCCTGAAAGAGTTATCATGGGGAAAAGGTGTCTCCACTGAAGCTTTATCAATCCTTGTTTCCACAAGAGACCAAACTTGTCAAAATTCAGGGGGTTTTTTTTGTTGTGTCAGGAGCAACTTGAGAAACTGCAAGTCGCCTCTGGTGTGAGAGAATTGGCCTCTGCAAGGATGTTGCCCAGGGGACGCCCGGATGATTTGATGTTTTTATCATCCTTGTGGGAGGCTTCTCTCATGTCCCCGCATGAGGAGTTGATAGAGGGAGCTCATCCGCCTCTCCCTGGATTCGAACCTGCGACCTGTCGGTCTTCAGTCCTGCCGGCACAGGGGTTTAACCCACTGTGCCACTGGGGCTCCAAAATTCAGTTGTTATAATGGCAGAAAGTGAAGTAAAATCTTTTGAACAGGGTCACAGACAGCAAACCAAGTAACACTTAAGAATGTACCTATTCCGAGTTACATACAAATTTAACTTAAGAACAGACCTACAGAACCTATATTGTTTGTAACTTGGGGACTGCCTGTATATTCTTGGAGTACAAATGAAGTACCTTGGAGTACAAATGAAGTACCTTTCACTAGTACCCAGCCTTTTCCTATAGTTCAGGAAGTGGGCAGCCAGCAAAACCTGCCCACTTCTCCTTATACAAATTGATCATCTTTGAGGCACTCAAGCAGTTTATCTTGGAGCCTGTTTGTGTTTGCAGGTAATGCAAGTATGTAAAACTTCTGGAAATGTTTAAGTATTTGGAGGAGAAAACCATTATATTACTGCTTTAGCAACATAAAATGTTCCATTATTAACTTAGTGAGTTGGCATGCAAAATTGGACTGTTAGGGATGCTTATGAATTTTAAAATATAGAAACCTTAATTTTGTAGAAACAAAATTATAAATAGATCCTGTATTTAAAGAGGAGCTGCAACTTGTCACATTCTGTGCTGCCTAAGTACTTGTATTTAACTTTACACTATCAAGCCAAAATATTGTAATAAACAAACTAAAAGTATATTGTTTCTCATCTTAAGGCATAGGCTAGTACGATATTTGGATGGAAAGTTTTACTCAACATTTAAAACACCAAATGCAAAGATTGCTCTTCTTATAAAGGTGTCAGTACTCACTAGGTGCGGAAATGAGTCTCAGATATTCATGTCAGCTTTCTTTCAGCCTGGGTTTCTGTTACTGGAAGTGAGTAAAAACTTTTTCTGAAAAATAATTTTACTAATTATAGAAAATACTCCTATGTTTACCCACCTTCCCAATATTTGGTCTGAAAAAAGTGCTCAGAGAAGGGATTGGGGAGGGGGGGGGGCTCCGTATCTCAAACTGGAATCACTTCTCTGGATGAATGGGAGTGGAGCTCTTTCTTTACCTTCTGTCTGTTTCTGAGAATATTCCAGCCACAACTCCTACTCAAGGGCTTGGAAAAGTTGTAGGAGGTATAGTGTAAAAACACAACTTTTCCATAATGTGGTCCTGCCGGACTGACTTGCCTCCCAGTTCCTGCCACAAGAGCAAGATTTCTTGCTTGAATTGTGTTAAAATAAAAGATTGGGAGACATAGGAGTATGAAATGGTCACAGACAGTTCTGGTCATCTGCAACCTAAATTCATCAAATAGTCTTCCTCCTATCTCATCAGAACCCAATGAAGCAAGTTTGTATCTTCAGAGACACATTCTAGTGTAAATCAACATGTCTTTATAGTGTCTTTAACTTTCAGGGAAGTTCTTTGGTGACTGTATGGGTTTCATTTTTTCGCCCGTTGCCTGAAATCATCACCACTCTACTTCGGCATTTGAGGAAAAAATCCTTTAATGGGTAAAATTCCCTGCGTGGGTGTTGGCATCATGATCTTGTGACTCTATTCTTGTGAGCTCATAATCCTTTGTTGTCTTGCAGTTCTTACAAACTGTTGTAGGCAATTTTAGTGCTAGTGCTATTCACAATCTACTCTACTTCATAGGATACATATATCCATTATCAAAACAAGTTGGGTTTTAAAATAAAATGGGAGCATAAGGAGACTGGAGAAAGACATTGGTATCCATTGAAGTTATGAAATATTGTGTGTTTTTACACTTTGTAACAGTGGGCTACAATCAGACGTTTTTATAATGTGAGAAATTTTAAAATAAAATGAATCATAGATGCAGGCTGACATTCCTCAAAGATGTAGCACATCAAGAAGAAAAGGCTTGAAATGTAAAAGGGGGAGTTGTGACTCAGCTAGAGTGAAAACATGGACACAAGGAGGTTTTGAATGATAGGAGAATCAGATGTTAGTTTGATTAAATAAGGCACGTTCTTATTCTCTTACTCAATTTGCGTGAATCTATTCCTAGTGCAATGCACACACAGGAAGAAACAGGTGCAACTGTTGAGTAAATGTCACTTAGCATATGAGTGAAGTTCCATATGATTATTTAGCATGGATGGGGAAAAGGGGAAATGTTTTTTGAGGTTGTGATTTTACAAAACAGTATTTCTCAATGAAAGAACTGTGGGACATTCAGTGAAATAGGGCATAGGAGTGATGGCCTTGTGTCATTCCACAACTTGTCCTCATGTCCAACCCCATTTTCTTTATTACCACTATGAGAGTACATATGTTCTTCCATATGGAAACTATTACAAAAAGCAATCTGGCATGGGATATTGACTCACGTCAAATTTTCATTTTCAGAAATTGTCAGGAAAAGGGAAGGACTGTGGATTTGGTACTCTTCCCAGTGCCTGATTCCTTGAGAAATATCCAAGTGCTGGAGATAAATAAATTATGACTTTAATTAACTGGCTCTGGAGGAAGCATATGTTGTTCTCCACAACTGAAGAGAGATATTGACAAGCTGGAATGTGTCCAGTGGAGGGCGACTAAAATGATCAAGGGTCTGGAGAAAAAGCCCTATGAGGAGCAGCTTAAAGAGCTGTGCATGTTTAGCCTGAAGAAGAGAAGGCCAAGAGGAGACATGATAGCCATGTATAAATACATGAGAGGAAGTCATAGGGAGGAGGGAGCAAGCCTGTTTTCTGCTGCCCTGGAGAGTAAGACGCGGAACAATGACTTCAAACTACAAGAAAGGAGATTCCATCTGGATATTAAGAAAACTGAGAGCTGTTCAGCAGTGGAACTCTCTGCCTCAGAGTGTGGTGCAGGCTCCTTCTTTGGAAGCTTTTAAACAGAGGCTGGATGGCCATCTGTCAGGGGTGCTTTGAATGCAATATTCCTGCTTCTTGGCAGGGGGTTGGACTGGATGGCCCATGAGGTCTCAAAAAAAAATCATAGTTTTACATTTTAAGTTGTTTTCACAAATGACTTGTAAGAAAGCTATAGATAAGTAGAGGTGTTCTTTCCCCGTGTTTGATAGTATACCTATATCTGTCCCTTCAGCAGTCACAGGTGGATTATTTACTTTTTCCTGCATTAAGACACAGTGTTATACAGTGGTTACAGCATTGCACTAGGGCACCAGGAGATTAGAGTTCAAATCCACACTCAATCACTGAAACCTTCTCGGTGATTTTCTTGGACAACTCACATATTTTCAGGCTTAGAGAAAGGCAATGTCAAATCTTCTCTGAATAAATCTTGTCAAGAAAGTGCTGTGAGAGGATCATCATAAATCAAAGTTGCTTAAAAATACAAAACAACAACATTATGTATTGTCGAAGGTTTTCATAGCTGGAATCAGTGGGTTGTTGTAAGTTTTTCAGGATGTATAGCCATGTTCCAGAAGCATTATCTCCTGACGTTTTGCCTGCATCTATAGCAGGCATCCTTAGAGGTTGTGAGGTCTGTTGGAAACTAGGAAAATTGCGTTTATATATCTGTGGAATATCCAGGGTGTGAGAAAGGACTCTTGTCTGTTGGAGCTAAGTGTGAATGTTTCAATTGGCACACTTTGATTAGCAGTTAATGGCCTAGCAGTTTCAAGATGTTACTTCTTACTGCCTTATGATTTAGGAGAGGGCTTTTTTCTTTTGATTAATCAAAATAGATAACCCTGAGTAGCAGATATTCTGGTTCATATTGTTTAAAAATAGGAATAAATGAATGTTTTGCAGATCTTCTATTTAAATAATCAAGTATTTAACTAGCCTGCTCTTTTCTGTACCCATCTTATTTTTGTATGTATAAGAAAAAGGCAAGAGATAGAAAGCAGAATAGGAAGCCTGAAAAGAGAGAGAAAAGCCAAGATAGAAAGAAATTTAGATGGGTTTGAGTAAGACATTTTACTTAATAATAAAAGTGCACAGAATTGTGTGGGAAACAATTGTACCTCACCCTAAATAACATATGAGGTTATATAGTAACCAGTTCAGAATAAAATAACAAACAAGAATAAGTTACTGATGAGGATCACTTAGTAGAAAAGTTCCCAACACTTTCCTCCCGCACTAAAGGGCCTGATGTTCTTAAACAGACTTAACTGTTTGAGAGCTTCGGCTTTCTGCTAAGCAACCACTTCTGCCCTCATTCTATCCCAAAATTCCTTTTTTTTTCCTTTCCACACTTGGCATTTTGTCCACTACACAACAAACCGATTCTTTTCCCATCAAGCAGAGCTCCTAACTTGATCCTCTCACTTAATTATTATACTTTGAGAAAGCACTCTTAAATCTGGTGGAATAACTACTGTTAAAATGTTAGAGTACGTCCACACAGCTGTTTACTTTGATTCAGGATATGGATAAAAGTGATCCGGTTTGCACTGGAATGCCTACAAAGGCCCCATGGAACCTCCTGCAGGTTCCCACGGAGTCCACAACCTCCAATGATATAGATTTGTCCAAATCCAGGAGTAATTTTTTTCTCAGCTCCAATGGCAAAAGCATTGTCTGCAGAAGAGCCAGACAATAGAGGCAATTTGCTGTTCCCATGTGAACACTGTCCTTTTCTTGCTAGGGAAGCTTTGTTTATCTTACCTCCAAGCTATTTATCCAGGTTCAGTGTGTGACTCCTGCAGCTTTAAACCTGTCCTGACAAGCACTCCAAATGCTACTTCTGCTTTGCAACACTGCACTATTTATACAATGCTCAACTACAGTGCATTTTATGGTGTGATCTGAAATTTCCAGTTAGTTTTTTTTAACATGTGGTTCTGGCTGGATGCAAGTTGGAAGTAGCATTTGGGGTGAATGTCTTGTAGAGACCCTGACCTTGAGCCAGTTTCCAACTGGATTATTGTACCCGTGTAGATGGGGGCCTAAGAGGTTGGTAGACTTAAATACTCTTAAAGATTCAATATTCCATCTGATCTTGGAAGCCAAGCAAAGTCAACCCTAGTTAGTCCCTGGATGGGATGAATATGAATATCAGGTGCTGTAGGCTATATTTTAGAGGAAGGAACTGGCAAAACCACCTTTGAGTATTCCTTGTCTAAGAAAACTCTATGAAATCCATGAAGTCGCCATAAATAAGTGATTTGAAGGCACATACAATCTTGAAAGGAAAGTGCAAAGTGCTATCCCATGGAAATGGCTGTATCTTTTTGCAGATTAAAGAAAAACAAAGCAAATATATCCCACACACATCTCCTTTTAACTCTAGAGCAGTGGTTCTCAACCTGTGGATCCCCACATGTTTTGGGCTTCAACTCCCAAAAATCCTAACAGCTGGTAAACTGGCTGGGATTTCTGGGAATTGTAGGCTAAAACATCTAGGGATCCATAAGCTGAGAACCACTGCTCTAGAATATTGTATGTGAATTTACAGATCCAATTTTGCTACAGGTATATATGTGTGTGACAGTTAGTATTATATCCTGTATTTAAGGCCACGGAAACTTCAGAAAATAGAAAACAGTGTGGCAACCTCGAATTAATACCATTTTCTATGGTATATTCATATACGCAATCTGATATAAAGCCCTGTTGAATTCAGTATTACTTTGTTTTATTTACATTATTTATATCCCGCCCATATCAGCCCGCAGGCGACTCAGGGCGGTACTTTCTTTTGAGCAGATGTGTAGGATTATGCTACTTGGTGGTTCTTTTAATTGTGCAACATGACAAATCCCCATGTGTTCAGCAGAAGTGGAATTGAAAGCTGTTGCCACAACTGTTTCATCTTTTTAAATTAAGAAGATCCTTAAAAACATTTTAAATGCTTCCATGGTTTTGCATTTTATTTTGCATGACAGTGCACACACACATCTCCCTATTAACTGGCAATTCCAATATAACTTATTTCTGAATGCTTTTAACTTTCTTTTAAGTTTTCCATTTTCTGCCCTTGAGTGTGTTTACCTGTGTCTTTATGACTTATGTGATGTCAGATACCAAGTGAGGTGGATTTGGCAGCTAAAAATCCTACCTGTTCTGATGTCATACATTAGCTTTTGCCTGGAGCTACTTGGCATGCATTTTTGAGACTTTGGAAGTGTCCCATAGCCATTGTAGGTACTGGGAATTATAGTTCACCTGCAACCAAAGAGCACTCTGGACCCCACCAATGGTGGCCCTGACCTAACTTGGCACACAGAATCAGCATGACCAATTGAAAATACTGGAGGGGTTTGGGGGGAAATGGCCTTCATTTCTGGAAGCTGAAGTTCACTTACATCTAGTGACACTGTGACCACCACCGATGACGGATCTGGACCAAACATGACACACAGAACTCCCATGACCAACTGAACCTACTGGAGGGATTTGAGGGGACTGACCCACCATGGTGGGAGCTGTAGTTTATCCTGCAGCCAGAGATCACACTGAATCCCACTGATGATGCATCTAGAGCAAACTTGCCCAACATGACAAACTTTAACTACTGATGGAATTTCTGAGGGTTAACCTGGCATGGTGTGAGTTGTAGTTCATCCACAACTTTATGCATTTTGTAAAATAAAAATGGCTTTTTCAAATAACCCAGGCAACACTGGGTACTCAAGCTAGTATAAAATAAAGCCAGTTGGTCAATAAAATCTGTGGTGCATGGGTTCTCATATTCCAGTTTGCTTCAGGCCTTAAAGTTAAAACAGATAATTTATATCTATATATATGACTTTTTTATTTATTTGTCGTGTCGGGGCAACCAGTCAATTGTATTACATTTCTAACAGAACAAAACAAACAAACAGACAAAATACAAAATTTGCGAGTTTGGTAGTTGATTAAATGCCCTTTGACCAGTATCTGGCCACTTGGAGTGCTTCTGGTGTTGCTGCAAGAAGGTCCTCCATTGTGCATGTGGCAGGGCTCAGGGTGCATTGCAGCAGGTGGTCAGTGGTTTGCTCTTCTCCACACTCACATGTCGATATATATGACTGAGCATGAGAGACTAAAGGCCCTTCCAGGCACACCCTGTATCCCAGAATCTGATCCCAGGTTTTTTGTTTATCCCAGATTATCTGGCAGTGCGGACTCATAGAATCCAGTTTAATATAGAAAATCTGGGATCAGATCTTGGGATATAGGGCCTGCCTGGAAGGGCCCTAATACTAAAAGTAATAATCCTCATTTTATGGTCTCATTAGGAGGTGTTTCTCATAGAATATTCATGCAATTTAGTGGACAAAAAAACCAATTTTATTATAGGTCTTTTGACAATGAACAAAATATGAATTCACTGCAATGGTCTACTTGCTCATATGAGCTATATTTCATAAAAGAGCCGTGTCTGTAATCACGCTTGCAGTACTGGGATGACAGATATGCACAGAATGTACTTCAGATAAATATAATAGTTTTACCTGCTAAAATAGGTATCTTGTTCCCAACTATTTCTAATTTTTATCTTAATAAATAGTAGTATACTGAAATCATTATGTTTTTCATGGGCAAACGATTTAATGTTAAGTTGGTTTCCAGACCAGCCTTTCATTCCAAAGTGTAGTGTTTCTTCCCTGCTTGGATTTGTGGAATCTATTTTTGACCAGTCATTTTCCAAAATATTCTTTTAGGAACCTGTGTGAAGTGCAACAAAGGAGTCTATGGTGCAAACCAAGCTTGCCAAGCAATGGGGAATCTCTACCATGATGGATGTTTTACCTGCGGAGCTTGCAGTAAGTAAAAGTCTTTGAGACAGAGACTCAAATTTAAAGAAAATGTGATGTTGTTAAACTCTCATGCAAAATAAACGTTGTGGACCTACTGTCAAAATCCAGCGAATCCAGGTATTTGCTCAAATGTAGGCACTGACAGGAGCCCCCTACGAATCAGAGTGACGTAAATTGCTATTTTACCTCTTATAGGCCTTTTTTTTACATCTGGTGCTGCAGTTGCTTGAAGGTGGAATAGGATAACCTCAGCAGTTTACTGGTTTGCAGTCAGTTATATGATCCAGGAATCTCTCTGGCTGTACATTGTGTTCTGCATGGGGCCAGAATCCCAGTCTTGTCACCTGGGCAAACAAACTTAACTGCAGAATTTAACAAAGTTTAAGGAGGTGAATGGTAGGTATAAAAAAACAGGAAAGAGGGTCACCTTTTGGAGGATTCATTCACAACTTGGAGTCAGCCCAGGAAATAATGTGGAATTTTCCAAAGCAGTGGCGTGACTTGGGCTCTCATGCTTGCAATGTCTATATTATTTTAATTGGAAGGGACTTGAATCACGTGGTAAATTCCTAGATTATTTATAAATGCCTGCTGCTACTTTCTCCTTCTGTTTTCTTATGGATTGTATTTCTGAAGCAATACAACTGTGCTTGGAATTGAAAAGCATAGACTAAGAAGAGACAACTTCATCAACCTCAGTTATCCAGTTCTTCCCAGTTAAATATTTCACAGCCAAAGTCTCTTGGGAATACATCATTGCCCAGCTGGGCTTCAGAAGAGTGAAGAGAGAGGGAGAGAACAGTATGGGAACATGAGGTTCCCATGAGGTCACCTTCCCATTTTTCTGGCCGTCACTGTCACCTCTCCACTGTTAATGATGCAAAGCAGTGTAGTTTAACACACTTCCATTTTAAAACAAAATTTGTGGGCAAGATACTTTTTTGCAAAGCAAATTCACAGTCTAATCTGTTTTAAAACTAGGTACATATACCTTACTTAAAAGTAGAAGTATTTAATACCATGGACCCCTTTACAACACCACTTAATTTTGGCTGCAACAAAGGACTGCAGGTTCTGTGGAAGAGAGATTGTTTCCTATCTGTATGGATGTTGTCCACTTTCAGTATAGAATTAGCAAGTCAAGTGAACCCCTTCTTTCAATTTTAGTTGATGCCATCCTTTTCAAGAATTTAGAAATCATTCTGGGACATCATTCTAGGGGAGAAGTTATTATATCTCCTCCCACTTTATCTTGTCCCTCTACAGATTGAAGGTAAAGGACTGATTCAAAGTAAGGAGCTGACTTCTTAATTCACCCTTAATATTAAAAAGATGACAACATGGGAATAAAGCTTGAGTACCCCACCCACATAGCTACAGTTTTGTTCTGTTAGCTATTTCGGTTGTTCTTATGTGTATTTCAAGTGACAGGACATATATTGAGCAGTCATAAAAATCACTGGGTTATTAATGTGCATGACAAGTTTCGCTCCCTGCAAACTTAGATCCTATTCTTCCTTGTATTTAGAGTTTCTTCTTTGCTTCTTTGCTGCAGGGGATGGGATTTATATAAGTCTCTAAATTTAATCATACTTACATAAGCATTTCTGCAATATTAGTTGAAACACAAACTCTTTTCATCTTACATCTGTTTCCAAGGCACATAAAAGTTTGTTTTGATTTTCACTGTTGATACCAGAATTTAAATATCTCTAGCTAATTATATATAATGGGAATGTCACATGCCAGTTGATACTGTAACACAAATAGAAACTAAATTATGTTTAGCTTTTTTTTCTCTTCAAGTCAGGAGCAACTTGAGAAACTGCAAGTTGCTTCTGGTGTGAAAGAATTGGCCGTCTGCAAGGACGTTGCCCAGGGGATGCCTGAATGTTTGATGTTTTACCATCCTCGTGGGATGCTGTGTGGAAGGGGCCCCAAACTGCATTAGAGTTGAAAGGTGAAAAGATGGAGAAAGGGAGGTATACCTGTTCTTACTGCAAGCAAAACTGGAGGTGGTTTAGCAGACATTGACCCCATTTACACTGACAATTTAATGCAGTTTGAAACTAGTTTCTAACTGCAGCAGCCAGACCACAAACTCCCTAAAGTGTGAGAAAGAAAGCCTTTGATGTGTATCTGTGGTTTGTGAAATCACTTTCCAGACTTCAAACTGGTTCCAGGATGTCCTATGTAATCATTAGGCTTAGTTGATCCACAAAAAAAAGAAGCTCAAAACTCATTTTGGATGTAGGTTTATGTACTGGTTTATGCCAGAGCCTTTGCAGTTTGATTTTGAGGTCCTGATAGCGGCTGAGTTTTTCCTGTTGTTTTTCCTCAATGCAACTGTCACCTGGTATGGCGATGCTTTTCCACAATCGTGATGTCTGGTGTATTGTGTTCCAAAACTTTGTCAGTCTGGATTTGAAAGTCCCACAGTATTTTTGCATGTTCATTTTCCATGAAGAGTTCCAGCTCCAACTCCTGCATGAAGAGTTGGAGCTGACAGAGGGAGCTCTACCTGCTCTCCCCGGATTCGAACTGCCAACCTGTCAGTCATCAGTCCTGCCGGCACAAGGGTTTAACCCATTGTGCCACTGAGGGCTCCTAGATGAAATATCTGACGGTGTGGATCTATCACTGATTTTCAATTTGAAAAAGACAAAGCCAAGTATTCTCCCCACAAAAAATAATCCCACCTCTCCCATGCATATTTATTCTTTGAATTCCCCCTTCCAAACATCATATTCTGGATTTTCCTAAAGTACTTGTGCTGGGGGTGGTGACAGCTGACAGGGAGCTCTGGCATGGACTGGTCCATGAGGTCACGAAAAGTCAGAAATGACTGAATGAATGAACAACAACAACAAACTTGTGCCATAGTTCATACAGAGGAGTCTCAGTTAACAGGCGCACATGGGGATTGGTAGTTGCTAGTAATGTAGTTTCTGGTTGCTTGAGGGTTACTGTTAAAAATAGACCTAATAAAGACTCTACTCCATACTGTACCATACTGTACTGCACCATACCATATAATAAACTGACTTGATATTAATAGTGACAGTAATTAAAAGCAAATAAAGACAAACGTTACTTACTGTAACACTATTTTACTGAATTATAAAAACAGATTTCTGAATGTAGTATTATTTCTTCTAATTTTTTGTCAGTTACTTGAGAGTTCTGGTTAATTGAGAGTCTACTGTACATTGTTTTCAGACTCAATCAGAAACTTTTCATAAGGTTTTTGTATAGTGAAGAATCTCTGCAAATGGGAAGGGATTCTGGTGTGGTCACTGAACCCAGCACTTAATGTAAAGTAATAATGTGTGCAAAGACAAAGCTGATTTTAAAAAAATGTATGTGTTTATTATATTTCTTTATTGCTTCCCAGCCCAGAAAGACGCTCAAGGTGATGACAAAGTAAACTACCAGTATTTAAAACAACAGAAAGATAAAAACATTTTTAAAAACACATTTTAAAATACTCGCTAAAAAACCCTAAATGCAATCTAAAAACAATCCCAGAATTAGGTTGATGGGAACACATAATGGGACTTTCTTTGCAGCGGCACCTTAGCACCAGTTTCAGACATTTAATGCCATGCAGAACAGCACTTTTTTGGCTGCCAGCTGGAAGCTTTAAAAGGATGGGACCATCCAAACTTCCTTAGGTAGTGTCTTCCACAGTTGACGTACTGCTGCAAAGAAGGCTCCGTTATGTATTTCATGAGTTTTGGGTCATGCAGCTCTATCCCTGTTGCTGACATTTGGAGAGGAACATCAGTACTCTATTGTTCAAAAATGCCGCCTTTCTTGACTGCCATTGCTAATCATTTAATTAGGAAGCTGATTTAAACCATGTCAGTTATCTTGTCCATCCAGACACATTGTTTCCAAAGTCTCAGGCAGAGAGAGGCCTTTCTTAGTAAGACTGTCTGCTTTCCCTTAACAGAGTATGGCTGGGATGAACCTTGAACCTTTTGTCTGCAAAGCGTGACAACCGAGCGATGGTCCTCCCAGAAAAAAGCAATTTTTGGACAACAATTACCAGAAACCCTGGGGCTGGAGTATTTAGGGACTTGTAGTCTCAACAAGGAGATTAACTATAAACTCTGGGTCCCTCGTTAAATTACGGCAATTATTTTCTTGGAACAGTTTGAAAACTACTGTTTTATTTCAGCCAACATTTTAAAGTGCTCAGACATTAATCAGTAATTGAGATATAAAAAGCATAGAGAGAACGGTGTCATTTTTTTAAAAAAGAGAAGCCATTTTTCCATTCCCTGTTTTTTTCTTGAGTTTTTGTACCAGTTTTAACATGAACAATATGCCATAACCCCCTCTCAGATTTCTGTTCAACAATATGTGAATAAGTGGGATTAACTGTCCTCAGCTACAAATAAATTCTCAGTTCTGCAGTATAAATAGGTTATATGTTTAAAAGTAAATCCTATTTATTTTAGTGGTACTTGCTTATAAGGGAGAATGCTTCGGTTTCATATTTATTAGAGGATTTGTCTTTGGATTCAAGCATAAATGCTTTGCATACCTATGCACTACTATTTCACGGCACACGAGAAGGTTAAGCCTTCATATGAAAATGGCTCTGGGCTGAAAAAAATTCTATGAAGTCCACTGTTGTAAGTGCTTGTAAAGCTAACAACTCTGCTGACATATTTGGGAGTTTTGAGAGAAAAGAGGCAGTCTTGATTGTGACAGTGGTGGAGCTGTGCCCAAGCCTCAGACTGGAAGGCTGGCAAGTGTTGTCTCACCAGCATATCAAGAAAGGAAGGGTGAGAGGAGACATGATAGCCATGTGATAGCATATGTGAAAGGATGTCATAAGGAAGAGGGAGCAGGCTTGTTTTCTTCTGCCCTGGAGACTAGGATTTGGAGCAATGGTTTCAAATTACAGGAAAAGAGATTCCACCTGAACATTAGGAAGAACCTCCTCACCATAAGAGCTGTTTGCAATAAGAGATGACTAGTCAGAGTGCAGGTCGAGGAGGGCAAGGGCCCTTACACACACCCGACACAAGACAGGACTGTGGGATGCCACCACTGTATATTATATATTTCTTTGCTGCCACCAATTTATTATTATTAAAGTTTCTTTTGCTGCCACCATTTATTGATTCATAGGGATTCATAGGCCACCTCCTTCACTAGAATGTTCAAGAATACACACAATCTCTTCAGGTAAAATAAAACAAGAATATGCTGTTTATTTTGTTCTTGAACAATAAAGATGTGTAGTGGTTTCAATCAACTGTCAGGCTTTACTTTTATAGAGATTGGTTTTATATCTTGATTTTCCTAAAAACAATGTTCCACACACAGGAATATAAACAGATTGTTTTAAAACCTTTTGAATCCTCTTTCCAAACCAGCACTCTAAAACTACAGAGGCTCACTAATACTTCTCCTTCTCCCTGAAGGCTTCTAATTACTTTCCTCAAAGAGGTATCTTTCTAATTAACAGTTTCCAAACTCTTCATTCGTTCCCTCCACTTCAAAGCTCCTATCTAATCCTTCCAACTCCAAACTGAACTAAACTATGGCTGCATTAGCTGCTTCTTCCCCTCTCTCTGGCTCCACCCATCTCTGGTTACTAAGCAACTCCCTACAATTTCATCAACCAATCAGATTGCACTTACTTCCAGCTATGAAGTTGTCTGATCTCTTCTCCCCCTTGCTCTCCTTAGCTTTCCAACCCAGGCCTTTTACTGCCTGTACAACAACCTTGTAAAGTAAGCTAATCCGTTACACTGTTCAGTAGTGGAATTCTCTGCCTTGGAGTGAAGTGGAAGCTCTTTACTTGGAGACTTTTAAACAGAGGCTGCATGGCCATCTGTCGAGGGTGCTTTGATTGTGCTTTTTCTGCATGGCAGGGGGTTGGACTAGATGGCCCATGTGGTGTCTTCCATTTCTAAGATATAAGATACCTTCTTACAAAAGCTTAGGAAAAACCCATATTTACATAACCAGTGATGTTCAAGCATAGTTCCATTCTAGACTTGGCTTTCCACATAAATTGCTGGTGACAGGTGCACACCCTTTTAAAAATGCGCATGCACTGAAGGTTTGCAGCAAAATAACCCAACCATCTATGGGCTTTAAGAAGTGCAACTTTTAATCACACATCTCATGTTTTGTGCAGAACATACCTGCAGCAAGTACCTTTTTCCAGTCATTCTATGGTGCCATTGTGCAAATGATTTTTCCCCATTGGCTTTACAACAAAAATATTGCTTTTATCTACATGGATTGTTTAACATGTTTAAAGATTCCAGCTCAAGTGAATTTGGACTATTGTTTCTGGGAGTAGCTGTGCCCGATTTGTCTATATCACCATTTGGTGGCAGAAACCTTTTCATAGGAAAAAAAATAAACTACACCCTTTTTGCATACAGCTGCAAAATCAATGTGTCTAATTGGGCATCCTGCTTGTTGAAGAATTTACTTTTCCTACATGTGAATCTCTTATTCTTTTGCACATAGCCTTCTCAATACAGGCCGTAATTCATAAATCACTCAAGATCCTCTATAACATCATGACAAGTATTTTGCAGGGATAGTTTACATCTTACATGATTGAATTTCACTTGCCAGAAAGCCTGTAACCTTCTGATACTTACAGTCTAGTTTCACACATTAATTTTGAACTTCTTAGAATACGTTTTCAGTGGTGTTCCCACCCATAAAGCTGCTTAGACGTGGCATTTTTGAATCATATGTTTCCCATATTTTGAGCTATGTGAATCATGAGATCATAAGCGGAATGAGAGGAGCCAAAAGTGCAGAGGAAGTACTTGAAATGACTAAAAGACGTTAAGATGTTAAAGGGCTTTAAACCTTTCTTTTAAAAAAGTTTTGAGATGCTGTGGCAAAGGATGTTCCAGATGTTAGATAAATCATAAAACCCAAAATTCGAGCCAAAAATGGTTGTCTTAGAGAAAAAATGAGTTATGTTAGGAAGTAGTACAATATTTTATTTGGCACTCAATTCTTAATAATCGAGGTGAAAATGATGCTTGAGGAAAAGATGTGTTGCTAAAAGTGGGGAGTACCTTTGCTAGGTTAAAATGATAAATGCTTTTGCCGTATGTGTTCTGGAATGCTGAATTGGAGGTGTAATGTTTTGAAATAAAGATCTTGATCACTGCACCCACTTTCCACTAAGCCGCCACTTTCAAAGATAAAAAGAAATTTATTTGTTTCAGACACAAACCATAACCATTTGTATTCAATCATAAAAATAAATATTCAACAATTAGGGCTGAAAAAAGTGTCAGCTTTAAGGGTACTTCAGTGAACACATTCCCTTCCTAATGCCAGTTTCTTCGGTTCATATTGCTCATGATATGGTGAACTTAATGCCTTAATATTTTTCATTTTATTTTAATGGTGCAATGTCAAAAGCAAAGATGAAGCAACCAAAGGATTGAAAAGCTTAAGTTTCCCTAAAGCAGCCTTCATAAACCCTGCATCTCCCTGATTTGTTGGTTTGCAGTTCCCACAAACATAAGTCTTAATTAATATAAGTTATGCTCACAATATATATCACAGTGGCACAGCGGGTTAAAACACTAAGCTGCAGAATTTGCTAAATTGGAAGGTCAGTGGTTTGCTAGCCCCAGCTTCTGCCAACCTAGCAGTTAGAAAACATGCAAATGTGTGTAGATCAATATGTGCAGCTCTGGTGGGAAGGTAATGGCGCTCCATATAGTCATGCTGGCCACATGACCTTGGGGCTGTCTACTGACAACACTGGCTCTTCGGCTTAGAAATGGGGATGACCACCACCCCACAGAGTTGAACTTGACCAAACTTAATGTCAAGGGGAAACCTTTACCTTTATGCTCACATTATATTCTGTAAACATGCACAATTGCATTTATGTTCACCATATACAAGTGGATCCTCCAGATCCACAGTTTTTACTGACACCTGAACGTCACATCTTACAATAAAATGGTAGCAAAGTGAATATGGATGTGCTGAAGCATCCACATCACTGCCATTTAATGATATGCGATGCAGTAATCCACTTTTTTTGTTTCCATGTGGATTCATAGAATCTTAGAGGTGGAAAAAACCTCACAGGCCATCCAGTCGAACCCCCTGCCACGCAGGAACAAAAAATCAAAGCCCCCCAACAGATAGCCATCCAGCTTCCACTTAAAAACATCCAGGGGAGACTTCACAAAGGCACCATATTCAATTGTCGAACAGTTCTGACTGTTAGGAAGTTTTTTCTAGTGTTTAGGTGGAATCCTTAACTTGCAATTTGAATCCATTGCTTTGTGTCCTAGTCTCAACAGCTGTAGAGAACAAACTTGTCCCCTGCTCAGTGTGACATCTTTTAAAATATTTAACCATGGCTATCATGTCCCTGCTCAGTCTTTTCTCCAAGTTTTTTTTTGTATCAGGAGCAACTTGAAAAACCGCAAGTTACTTTTGGTATGAGATAATTGGCTGTCTGCAAGGACGTTGCCCAGGGGACACCTGGATGTTTGATGTTTTATCATCTTTGTCGGAGGCTTTTCTCATGTTCCTGCATGGGGAGCTGGAGCTGATAGAGGGAGCTCAACCCGCTCTCCCTGGATTCGAACCGCTGACCTATCAGTCAGCAGTCCTGCCACCACCTTTTGAACCAAATTAAGCATACCCAGCTTCCTTAGATTCCTCTCACATGTTCTGTTTTGAAGCCATGCATTGTTGTAACTGTATGTAGAACGTAAATATCAATTATATATTAACTGGGTGTAACTTCTGTGATTGTAATGTCTGCTGAGAAGGCTATAATGTTTTCCCAATTTTTTAAACTACAACTACCATCATCCTTGATTCTCAGGCACTCTGGCTATCCTCCAGCACTGGAATCTCCTTATCTGGATGTCTTCGAAAATATGCTGAGGATGATCTAGCTAGAGCTCCTACATTGTGAAAAAGGCTCAGACTTGGTGGCCCACAGGGTTTCTTCCAAATCAATGATTCTGTGAAGTCCAAAGTGATACATCTGGAGAATCCCAGTGCCATCCAATATACAGGGTTAGTCAAAATGCATAGGCCAATAAGCCATTCAATTGAATGGCTTATTGGCCTATGCATTTTGACTAACCCTGTATGTTATTCAGTACATGAATATTTGGAACACATATGGCACATTGCTAGCAGAATTCACATTCATACTAATACTTCCTCAGCTTCAAGAGCTTAAAGGTCTTCCCAAACCACTCTTGCATGCATTAATATGTGTTTGCCACCTGCCTCATTATGCTAATGTCTTCAGAGACAATTCAAATCCTGAGAAGCAGTATTTTGTCATACGCTTTGCAGGTTGTGATTTTTTTTAAAAAATAACAAAATAGATTTGGAAAAAGCAATACATAAATAGGAATCATTCAGTAATGCAAGGGATTGAAGCAGACGAGACATGGAAACTTCCAACCCATTTGCCATTTGACTGATATACGCAGAAGATCACGTTGAGACCAAATTATATACAGTTCCAAGTACATATAAAGGAATATTCGGTGTACTTTGCTTCTTTCTAGTTAGCTTCAAGATGAGAGGCTCTTTGTGCGATATTATAGAGGTCAAAAGTTTAAGTTCATTTTGATTATATGGGTTCTGCCATCCGCTGGGTAAAGGGAGGCTTCTGGGACATGAAAATATGCTACTGCAAGTCTTTTAAGTACTAAGGAGAGACAGCAGCTTTCTAAAAGCTTCTTGTTGCCTAAATGAAATGGTAGTACATAAAAGACAAGCATCAAAGATTTAATTACTAGCTGAAAAAGAAAACATGTCCTGTAATTATGGCCAGTAAGAAGGACAGTAAAAATACCAACATTACTTATATTTTCATGAAGTTTGTCTAGTAACAAAATAGCTGAGTGACAAGTATTTTTAGAGCCCAGAGGTCAGCATCAGTTGAACTGCAGTAATAATTAGCTCTCTGTTGAGGCTGATCCATAAATCTTGCTGTCTGACACATATATTAAAGGATACCACAGTAGACTTATTCTAAAGCAGTGTTTGTTTATAAAAAGCACCGTATGGCTAGATGGAGTGGAAATAAAATATAGTTTCTGCTTCTTAACATTACCGTATGTCTTTATTTTAAGAGAGTGATACACTTCCCTGGCCACAATGCACTGCTTTGGGCATATTGCAGAGAGTTCAGGTCTGTCTCATCCTAATTTCTGTTGGATGTCTGTCCAAAGGACTTAGACTTGCTGTCTTTGTCATACTTACAATAATCGCACTGAAAGCAGTAGGGCTTAAGCAATTTTCCAAGTATGGGTATGCTTTCATCCACCCCATATTCCATTTATGCTCTAGTTTTCCCATTAACAATATCAGCACAAACCTTAACCTGGCATTTGTTGTATTTTGCTTTTGTTTTGAACTTTGTGTGTAGATGAGGGCAGGGTCAAGGAAAATGAAGCAGAAAAGAGCAACACTGGAAGAAAAAACACATCATAAAATTGTCCAGAGCTCAGATTTCTAATTACTAAATCTTATAAACTGTCATAAGTATTTGCTACAATACAGACTTTATATGGGCATACTGTGTAGATATTCCCTATGTAAGTCCAGTATGCAAGCTATACATGACAAGACATATACAGAGAGCGTGAGAGCGTACACCCCCCCCCCCCGTTACGTTAGCTCCACTGGCTGCCAGTTTGCTACCAGACTCAATTCAGAGTGCTAGCTTTGGCCTATAAAGCCCTAAACAGTTCTGGTCCAACTTACCTTTCCGAACATATTTCCCTTTATGAGCCAACTAGAGCTTTAAGATCTGCTAAGGAGGTCCTGCTCTCGGTCCCACCCCCTTCACAAGTGGGGACGAGAGACAGGGCCTTCTCAGTGGTAGTCCCTCAGCTATGGAACTCCCTCCCCAGTGACATCAGACCGGCTCCATCCCTCCTGATCATCAGGAAAAAGTTAAAGACCTGGCTTTGTACACAGGTGTTCGGGGAGTAAGTAATACGGAATAATGACCATAGGAAAACCAAAAAGTATAGAAACCATGACCTGGCACTTTGTATACTATGACTCAGCACTTTGTATGTTTTAATCTGTTTATATGTTTTAACTGTTTATAATTTTGAAATTGTATGTTTATTGTTTTGTGTATGGTGCGACATTGTAAGCCACTACGAGCCCCTTCAAGGTGAGAAGAGCAGGGTATAAATATAGTAAATAAATAAATATCTACTTAACTGAAAGTAAGAACCATCTAACTCAGGAAGATGTGTTAGACATGTATAGATTTTCATACTCAATTTTTTAAAATTGTGTTAATTCCAGTCTCCATTTATAGTTTGCATTCAGATATTAAAGTGTTTCGGGCTTGTAATCTCAATAACACTGTAGATCCTTTCCCTTAAAGATATCCTGTTCCATGGAACACATTTTTATAGCAAACATAACAGTATAAATTGTATCATCCTGCCATTACCCTGCAATGAGACCAAGTTTTAAAAATAGACACAATGCAGAATTCCTGTTAAATGACTTCTGTCTGTCACATAATGATAGTGGCAGCTATCCAAATGCATCCTTTATGCTAGCTGGAGTTTTCATCCAACAAAAACTATCCAAACTATAGCACTTACGGAGACATTTCAGGTGGCTGTATTTTTGTAATCTCCCTTTATTGCATGCCTTGTCAAAATTATTGCTGTGAAAGGAAAACCCTTTTGACATCTGCCTGTTTTGAGTTACCGCTTGGACTTCTTAAACGTTAAATGGAGAATAATGAACTTGTATTTTGGGTCAGTTTCTTGGTGACTCGTATTAATTGTATAACTTATATTTTTCTATAAAATTTCCATAAAAAGCATGCCTTCCCCCAAGCTATCAGTGAATATTTGTACTTGGAGGACTAATGTTACTCATTTCTTTAAAAAGTATTTCCCCTGTTTCTGCGTGAGATAAGTTCCTGAATATATCATGGAAACAAAACCTTGGATAATAGTGAACCCTCTTGAAATGAATGGTTTCCACCACAGAAGTTATCACAGAGTGGCCCTGGTGGGCCGAGATAATTCTTAGAAAAATATTCTCTTTAGAAATTTGCTTGGTCTCCAAGGCAACTATATGGTAGGTTTCAGCAGTAGTATATGATAGTTCATGGGCCTAGAAAATTCCTAGGGAGGTTGTATTTTGTGAGATGCAAATTGATGAAACTGCAGGTGCCAGTCCTGCAGGTTCAGGGTTGTACTGCACAAGGCACTTAGATCGATATTTAGTAGTCACTCTTTCTGTTTTGTGCAAAAGAAAACAAGTTAGCCTTCCATATAGTACAATATATATGTATTTTCAAAGATTACTTTAAACTAGAGTTCTATGACAGTTCTCTCTCTCATACACTGAATCCATTGTACATTTTATAATAATAATGATAATAATAATAATAATAATAATCTTTATTTATACCCCGCCACCATCTCCCCCAACAGGGACTTGGGGCCACTTACATGAGGCCAAGCCCGAATAACAAATTACAGCAAAATAAAAACCAAAAACACAAGCAACAACATAATAAATACATAGAAACATATGAATACAGTGAGCAATATGCAAATACAATCACAATGACAATGAGCGGGCCGCATGCACAAGATAAAATGTTAAAACTCAGGGTGAGATAAAAGAGGAGCAGGTTATTTGCAAAGGAGAGCTCATAAAGAAACGGGTTGTAGAACCAAGCTTTCACACAAGGGGGGGATGTGTACTCCTGGGAGAAAAACGTTGAGGGGAGCAATAGTGTAAGATTGTGTATCCTATAATAATAGGACTCATGGTCACATCCTGTGTATATTTGTTGATCACTGAGTAATTTATTTATTTATTTTTAAAAAATACACAACGTATTTCAATGACAAACCAGAATTCCCAGGATTACCAAAAAGTGTAAACAATTCCATAAAACAAAACAAAAAAGCTCCATTCCATTAATTAAAATTATAGTAATTTGCAATATTTAAACCATCAAGCACTGCTTTATAGTTTGATGGCTTAAAAACTAGGAAGCATATAATCCTGAGAAAACAACATTTTCCCTGGTTCGCCTAGTGTTTACTTTAAGACTTAAATTATATCCAAGCAGGTAGTAAATGAATTGCCCTGGGTAAATATTTCTTTAAGAAGACTGCTACTACCAAATAGCCTTTTTTCCAGTTTTCTGTCTATCTTAAATTACAACCATATTATAATATGTTATAGCTTAGCTGGATATATTTTGCTGAATTCATGCCCTGAAGCTTGGCTAGTAATGTTAAAGTGGTAAATTTGAAAGTAATTATATGTTGGTTCTAGAAATGTGTGTCTAATATTAATAGGATTCTTTTGGATGGCAACTTTATAGAAGTTAAGAGCTACGTTCTGTTTAGGGCAGTAGTTTCCAGCTTTTTTTTGACCAGGGACCACTCTCCCAACATTAGTACCAAAAAGGTTGCAAATCAGTTTTTGGTCAACTTTAGATTTGGTTGGGTTATTTGAGGTGCTGATTCAGAAAATTGCATTGGGTAGACCACATCAGCTCTAGTTTTTGATACAGAACATATGATATCCTGTAGCTGCTATCTGTTCATCCACAGAAAACCATATTTAATAAGTCTCAGCAATAAAAGAGGGTTTTGTGAGACCAGTCACTCTTATTGCAATGGTGTAGTAACGGTGAGGCCACAGACCATATTTTAGTTCTTTTGGAACACTGGTGGTCCATGGACCACAGATTGGGAACCACTGGTTTAGAGAAAAAAATCCACTTCCATAAGTATCAACAGAAATAAGTATTTATTTGGGGGGGGGGGAAGGATACTCCAATCAAACAGCATAGTCTTACTTCATGACCATTTGCCTCCACAAATTCCTGTCCTACTGAATTCAGCTGCTCTGAGGCATAGTAAAGCCCCTGGCAGAGCCCCAAATGGAGAACAGTAGCCTTTCATTCTGAGTGTTCTTCAAGTGAACTAATTCGGTTGTGTAAGAAAAATAATAAAATTCCATTCAATTTATTGGTTGATGATGGAGTAGAAAGTATCAGCAACAGCACGATTGCTATCAAGCCTGATAGAAATCAAGTAGGCCATATTTTATAATGTCAAATAGAGGAAGCTTCTTTTCTCTGCATAAATGATTGGGCTATAGAAAATGTGCTTTTTTAATCTGATAGGAGAAATAAACCTCATGATGCATTATCATGATACAGTGTATTGACATATCTGCATGTTGTTTCTGTAGACACAATACAAATAGCATGACTGGTTATAGAAACAAGGGTAAGAAGAATGTTTATATGATGAGAATGTGTTTAGACAACTCTTTTCCAAGGAGAGTGCATAAATATATAACTTGTTTTCTTTAGTACTGTAAATAGAAATATGATTGAATCACCAGCTTATATCCTCAGTGTTCCAAGCATTCAAAATATCAAGAATCTAATAAGGGAGTGTTGATGTGAACATAACTGGTTTATCACCTTGGAAGAGATGGTGCCAAATCAATAAATAAGAATGGCTTCCAACTAGATCAAGTTTAGCTGGGAAGGAGCAAAGAATCTTTAATCCATAAAGTAAAAGGGATATGAATGGAAAATCAGACTTGTTTTATATATCGAGGTCCTAAATTCCTAAGAGTCAATTCCAGACTGGGCTAATAACCTCTTGGGCTGATTTTCCCCTTGGAAACTTCAGTTATCTCAATGTGATCCTGCATAAAGGCTGTTTATACAAAGAGAACAGTGTTACAATCAAACTTGGTTTGTTATTCAAATTATAACAACTCACTCTTGGCTTTGAATAAATGTTGGTGGCACATAAGAATGATGCAATTGACATTTGCTTCAATTCTGCAATACATGTTTTCGAGATGAGCTGTTTTTATTCTACCCATGATTTGCAAAATATACATCTCTTTTTTTAATGAAACATGATGTAGAAATGATATATTTCTTTTTTATGATACATTATGTAGAAAGAGTATTTGTATGTGGCCCTGTGTTGGAAATAAACAAATAATACTTAAATAAATCCATTTACTGCTACAACATATTTTTTCCTTGTCTGGAAGCGCCCTCTGCTGTTACTACAGACACCTTGTTAAATAAGGGAATTTCAGTGATATGCTATATATCGCATTGGCTTTTTGAGAGCCAGCATGGTGTAGTTCTTTGAATGTTGGACTATATTATAGAGACCAGGGTTTGAATTCAGCCATAGAAACCCACTAGGTGACATTGGGCAAATCATACTCTCTCAGCCTCAGAGGAAAGCAAAAGCAAACCCCCCTCTGGACAAAATATTTTGCTATTGCAGTTGCCTATCCAAATAGTTTCTCAAAACCACAAAATCATATTATGGGTTTCTTTACAACAGTTGATCGCATCAAAAGTATATCCGGCGTCTATAAATGGCAACCAGACTATTAATTCTTTTTTAATCCTTCTTGTTTCCCCTTCTAGGTCGAAAGCTAAGAGGAAAGGCTTTTTATTTTGTTAATGGAAAAGTATTTTGTGAAGAAGATTTCCTGGTGAGTTATTCATATATTAAATTTTAAGAGGGGCTTAGCACAAGATAGTATTTCAGAGAAAGGTGAGATTGGCAGACACACTGACTCAGTATCAGGTTGTGTTTTCCACCATGTTCTTGGATTCCTTTTTTAAGCGGCCGAGATGCAATTAGCAGTCCTTCTCATCTGATGCCTTTGATTAAGCATTTTTGCAAGAGATGTGATAATCCTAAATGAAACAAATGCTACTGAGGACTTATTTTTCAGAACTGCAGCAATGTTGTTTTTATCTATGCTTATTTTGCAGGTACAGCTGTGGAAGTAGATCCTAAGGGGGGGGGGGGGGAGGTTGCTTATGTAATCCAAATATATTAATAGGAAAATTAATATTTAACTCAAACGTGGTATTTATTTATGTGTTCAGTTCTTGTGGGTTTTTTCGGGCTATATGGCCATGTTCTAGAGGCATTTCTCCTGACGTTTCGCCTGCATCTATGGCAAGCTTCCTCAGAGGTGAGGTCAATTACTATGTAGACCTCACCTCTGAGGAAGCTTGCCATAGATGCAGGCGAAACGTCAGGAGAAATGCCTCTAGAACAGGGGTCGGGAACCTTCGGCCCTCCAGGTGTGGTGGACTTCAACTCCCACAATTCCTTGAGGCTCGGTAAGCCTTTGGGGCAAATACCGAGCCTCAAGGAATTGTGGGAGTTGAAGTCCACCACACCTGGAGGGCCGAAGGTTCCCCATGCCTGCTCTAGAACATGGCCATATAGCCCGAAAAAACCCACAAGAACTGAGTGATTCCGGCCATGAAAGCCTTCAACAATACATTATTTATGTGTTGTTTTATTAATATGTATTGGGATAATGCAAATCTTTACTGAGTGTTCATATAGAATGTTGTAATTTACCTCATGCTAGCCATATATTTCTATTCTCATAATTGCAGATGCGGTGAGGTAGAGAGAAGGTGGCTTGTATAGGGTCACTTAGTGCTTTGTTTTTATAATGGGTTGTTGTGTTATAACTGGGTACTTCACATCCCCTAACTTTCTAAACCCTACATAGTAATTGAACTGGCATAATAAAACATCAAAGAAGATGTAGGGAACTTATGTATTCTTATTCCTATTATACCTTACAATAAGCCATACTGATATGAGCTCATGGGAACTGGAATCCCAAAATTATTTTTAGAGCCAAGGTCTCCAAGCCCTATTTTAAAGGAAGGACTATAGAAACCAAAAAGAAAGACCATTTTCTCACTGGCATTGCAATGGCCCTGCTTCCCTTTTAGTAGACCTTAAGAAAATAACCACAATGTTTAGGATTTTGTTTAGTATAATGTATAAGTTTGAAATAGTTTTTTCTTTGCCTTTTTTTCAATGCAGTATTCAGGTTTCCAGCAGTCAGCTGATAGATGTTTCATATGTGGACATTTAATCATGGACATGGTGAGTGACTTTAGTGTATTCCACTACATACGGAGAAAGGGAGAAACCCCAACAATCAAGAGTAATATCTAAAGTAAAAATCAGTCTGGCTGCTCCATGGCACTATCCAGTTGTCTTTGTGCAGCAAGGGGAAAATAAGCAGCCATCATCTTCTGGGCCTCCAGTGTAGATTGCGCTGGAAAAGCTTTATTTGATTGTGTCAAACAAGATACTTGACACTGTGAAATTGGGATTCAGATCCAGGTCTCCTCAATTTTAATACAACACTTTACCTCTACAACTGTCAGTATTTCATATTTTGTTAAAAGACACCTCTCCAATAATGGTTCTAGAGCAGAGTTTCCCAACCCTTGGTCCTCCAGTTGTTTTGGACTTCAACTCCCAGAAATCCCAGACAGTTTGCCAACTATGAGGAATTGTGAGAGCCAAAATCCAAAACACTAGGAGAACCAAAGGTCGGGAACCACTCAACTAGAGTCTAGACCTCCTGGTGGTGGTAGGAAGGGCACTCTCTTCAATGATGATTCATGCTTTCTGAATTCCTAATGATTTTTTTTGAAAATACATTATTTTAATTGCTTTAGTCTACGTGAAATTTCTTAAAAGATCAGTCTTATATTTCCTTTAATTTAACTTCACTGGCCCTATCTACACTGCCATATAATGTAGTATGAAATTGTCTACCCCTCATTTTCACATGCACTTGAAAGTGACAAAGCTTTGAATTCGATTTTCCTGCTTTTTGGCAGGGGGTTGGACTGGATGGTCCATGGGGTCTCTTCCAGTTCTATGATTCTATGTTTCGATAATAGTATTATTTACCTCATCAGAATAACAGTTTTTAAGGAGTTGTTTCTGTTTCTTGCCATTTCTCATCTGTCATTAATCAGATTGATTACAGTACTCTGGGTGATACTGCCTGTTTTGTTTTGGGTTTGTTTGTTTTGAAGCAGGCTACCATTAATAGAATATTTCACAAACTTCCTACATTATAATTCTGGTATATTTCGTGCAACCCAGTCCATTTTACTTCTGCATTTTTTTTAAAAAAGGAAATGATTATTCATTAGTACTTTCTATCTCTTATTACAGATTTTGCAGGCTTTAGGGAAGTCATACCATCCTGGTTGCTTCCGTTGCGTCATCTGCAATGACTGCCTTGACGGCGTGCCATTCACTGTAGACAACGACAACAAAATCTACTGTGTCCGAGATTACCACAAGTAAGATGAAAATAGATTTAAAGAAAAATGTCTGATGTTTCAACCTACAGAGATGTAACTATTAGTAAAATCTAAAATTAGTGGCACTGGCATCAAAGAAAATGTGTATACAGTCAGTCGACTAATGCTGGTTATATGGAGGGTTGTTCATATATTAATAACTTGCTTTCTCTCTTTGTGAGAGTTTGTCTTCACCAGGAGTTTAAACTACTCCTGGCTTTACTGGAACTGAAATATGCAAAGTGATGATCTTTGATATGCAGACTTCTTTAAGCACAAGCCCTACAAATTGTATGTCATTTTAAAAACATATTTAATCTGCATTTGTTTATTAATAGCAATACTTGAAACAATATACAAAATTCCAAATGTAAAACAGTAAAGCAGTCATAACTAAAGATGTCTAATAGCATGGTGACGTAATTAATTATTATTGAGATTTGGATAGAGGCCTCTATGTCCATGTTGTCTTATAGTGTATCAGACAACAGGTCTGACAACAAGTTGCTTGCAGTATAACTTGTGCTGTAGAGCAGACAACAGAGATAAGAGAGGGAAATGGAAGCAGGGATATAAACACAGGAGAATATGCATTTATTTTCAGTTGCCCATACTATGATTTGATTACAAGAAAGTATACGTTTTTATTTGTAAATTACTGCTAACCAATATTCAGCAAAGTTAAAGTAATTTAAAGCCCCAAAAAGCAAAGAATGGCAAAACCGAAAACTTATCACAGGCAGTTTCACAGTACAGACAGTTCCTGAGTTACAGTCATCTGACTGACAAACGCCTCATAGTTAAGAATGGTGGTGGAACAACAGAAAGAGAAAGCAACTACCCCTCGAAAGAGTTATCATGGGGAAAAGGTGTCTTAACTGAATCTTTATCACCAATCCTTGTTTCCAAAACAAGCCATTTTTTTCAAAATTCAATAATCACAGGGACAGAAAATGAGGTGAAATCTTCTGAGCAGGGGCGCAGATAGCAAAACAAACACCACAGCAGCATTAACCCTTCCCTATGCTGCCCAAAACTTATATATATATATATGTGTGTGTGTGTGTGTGTGTGTGTGTGTGTGTATGTATGTATGTATGTATATGTATATATGTATGGCTGGAGATACAGTTAAAAAGAAGTCCCCGGTGGTGGAATGAGTTAAACTGCTGAGCTGGTGAGGCACTCCATGTAGTCATGCCGGCCACATTAACTTGGAGATGTCTACGGACAACACTGGCTCTTCGACTTGGAAATGGAGATCAGCACCCCACACCAGAGTCGGACACGGCTGGACTTAATGTCAGGGGAAAAACTTTACCTTTACCTACAGTTAAAAATGTGCCTGTTCTGACTTAAATACAAATTCAACTTGAGAACAAATGTACAGGATTTATCTTGTTCATTACTTGGGGGCTGACTGTAGTGTAAAATCTGATAAATTAAAACAAGATATAGTTTGAGGCATCGCTACTTGTTTCACACCTGCAAAAGAAAAGATGTTCAGGTGATGTTAGACACCATCTCTTAGCACATCCAGCCAGTAGATGTGGGTGACGGGAAGCATAGCACACTGAGGGCCAGAGCTTGCCACACTCCTGCAAGGGCACATAATATGCCAGGCAAAAAAGGTGTATATAGCCTAATTTACAGATTCAGCAGAATGTAGTTGCAGTGTATACTGTACCATCTCAGACAGCTTGCATAATGCCAATTTTAAATTTTCTCTTCAGATACTGTTATATCTATTGCCACTCTTAAGTAAAGCGAAAAACAAGGAAAGCAAGGAGATAATTTATAGCCTGATCTGATGCTTGCTGTGCTAATCCACATATAACTATTATTTTAACAAATAATATAAAATATGTGATCTTGCATCTTTAGTCTGAAATCAAAAACTCCTCATCTAACCTCAAATGCTACCTCAATCCTTTATCATTATTCTGCACATTTAGACCAGACTTCTCAATGACTTTGGGGAAGGGGGGGTACATTGCGGAGGAGTTTAAACTTATTTTCTTCATTTTTCTAACTCTGTAACTTCTTATTTTAATAAAGAGTTTTAGCTCCAAAATGTGCAGCTTGCGGTCTTCCCATTCTTCCAAGCGAGGTGAGTAATTATATTTCTATCTGTTCCATTTTGAAAAATCCTAGCACTTCTACTTATTTTCTATATTATTGTATTAACATGCTGGCAATTGCTGTGTCCTGCAATGTCCTAACCCAACTAAAAATAACTAAGACAAGTTTGTAATTAAAGTCATGAACTTAAAATAATGAAAATATGACAGTTTGATTGAGGCAGGCAGTTCAATGGATGCTTCTGATCCATCTAACTAAATGTATTTCAAGATATGGCAGTATTTTTTCTTCTTATACTCTCTGACTCACATCTATTAGCCATTCTATGCCTATGCAAAGATTTTTAGAAACTTCTAGAGTTCCACTTTGGCTCTAGCCTCCCACACCTGCATACATATAAACCATGTATTCCTGCTGAAAAACTACCATATTTTCTGGCGTACAAGACTACTTTTTAACCCAAGAAAACCTTCTCAAAAGTTGAGGGTTGTCTTATACGTAGGAGTCATCTTATACACCGGGAATCGTCTTATAAAGCGGGTGCTGAAACTTCAAATCCGGATTGGAGAACCTGTGGTTGCCGCATATGGTGGGGGGAGCTCAAAAATGGCAGTGGCCATGTCCTGCCGTATGCAGTGACTGTATGAAAGCATTAAAGGCAACGCTGTACAAGTACGGTAGAAAAAAATCCATTCATCAGGATTCATGGACTTAATGTGGTCCTGATGGTGAGGTTAAGGGGTGCCTCACCGGGAAGGTGTCAGTGAAGGGCGCCCGGGGTATGGAAAAAAGAGATAGAGAGGCTCTGGGCCCAGAAAAACGCACCTCTTTTACCTGTCTGGCCCGCCCTTGTATCCTATTACCATACCTCCTCCTCTGCCTCTCAGATCTCGCTCCAGAAGACTGCAGTGAAGTGGTGCAGGTGCGCAGGTGCGAGATCTGAGAGGCAGAGAAGGAGGTACAGTAATAGGAAAATTACCATATTGAAATCAAATCTGATGCTTTCAAAAATTTTATTTGGTTTTCGTTGGAAGAGGGGTAGTCTTATACAGTGAGTATATCCCAAACTCTATATTTTAATTGGGAAAGTTGGAGGTCGTCTTATATGCCCAGTCATCTTATATGCCTGAAAATATAGGTAGTTCCTTTTCATCTCTCATCATGGAAAACTCATTAGAAACTCATAGCATTTTGGCATTTTGGTCAGGTTGTCTTCTCTCTTTGGGGATATATGGCCCAAAAGATTTTCTTCACAGCCAGAGCATTGCAAACATTTTAATTTTTAGACATGCATCATTTTGCAACACAGTAATTCAGCTTTACTAGCAAGCCAGGGGTTAAACCAATCCCTTATTAGAGATAGGGACACGTACATTAATTGTAATAACTAAACCTATGGAGACACAATGTGTCTCATGAAAACCTTTCATTTTTAAAAAAATCTATATTATTTTTTGACATTTTATTATTATTATTATTATTATTTTATTATAACATATATATTATCTATTGTTTCTTTCACATAGACTTGGGTTTCTTGTTACGTTCATGTGACAGGCCTACACACTGCAGTCAACACACTAATGTGTTACAATATATTGTTTTGGAAAGCTCTAATCTAGACTGTGAGGCTAAAAAATGAGTTTGTTTTCTTTGCCTGTTTGAGAACCATGCAGTTGACTCAGTGCTTGTATTGCCAGACTTTTACATGGCAGGCAAGATGTAACATATATTTCTGTCTATAAAGGTCTTTAGTGGGAAGGGGACCTCCAGACAGCTACAACTCAAAGCTACAGCTACAGCTCCCTACAGCTCAATTTAAGTCAGCTTCCATAACTATTTGCTTTTGCCCATCTGTAGACACTGAGTCATGGAGTGTGAAGAATAGCTTGTCTACTTGTAACTGGTTCTTTGAGTGATTATCTCTGAACTCGAACTGGGTTTCAGTCGAAATACGTGGTTTATTTGTATGTGGGTGAAGATTTTCACATAGGCCCAGAATGACCAATATGTGTGAGTTCATAGTTGATTGTCCAAAGAACAAATTATAGCTAGGCAACTGGATTCTTGTTGGTTTTGTGGCAGTGAGAGTTCATTAAGTCATTTTGATTAACTAGTTCCAGTGCTTTTTCGCATATGAAGTTATTATATGTGATTTTTCCTGAAAAAAACATTGGAATGTGTATGGATTTTCCTCCCCCATTTTCCCTCCCACTTCCTTATTTCCGTCAATGACACTCGGGAAGGTTTAAATGCAAACATAACGTTTGTTTGTGTGCCTGTAGCCTCTGGCCATTTACTTTCAGATTTGAGGAGGGAGGCTGCTGGAGCTTTACATGAATGTGGTCAGCCTACATTTTTTTTTCGCAATGACAAAATACTTATTCATTCATTCATTTATATACCCCTTTTTCTCAATAATGTTTTGCCTTGAGTACAAATGGACAGCAGTGATAGATCCATCTTGACCTTCCAAGAGGAGCAGCCAGTGAGGAACCCCTTTTCCTTGTTCCAACCAAACAAGCCCAGGAGATGATGGGACAGAGAAAATGGCTTCTATGGGACCCAAAAAGAGTCCCATAGATATATATGTATTTCATATATTCTGGACTCAAGCCACATAAGGCTTTAGTCTTCATTGGCAAATGAACAATCCTCCCTCCCAAAAAAAACCCCAAAACCCTTGTTTCTTTTTTGAGAAGTTCATCAATCACTTTCTGTCTTTCCTCCATGACCACCTGCTCAGGCCTGAATGCTAGTTCAGTGTCAGTTTGCTAGAGGAGATTCAGACAGTCCAGAACAGTTCTGAATTGGAGCACCCAGTGGCACAATGGGTTAAACCCTTGTGCTGGCAGGACTGAAGACTGACAGGTTGGAGGTTTGAATCTGGGGAGAGCGTAGATGAGCTCCCTCTGTCAGCTCCAGCTCCCCATGTGGGGACATGAGAGAAGCCTCCCACAAGGGTGGTAAAACATAAAACATCAAAAACATCCGGGCATCCCCTGGTCAATGTCCTTGCAGATGGCCAATTCTCTCAGTTGCTCTTGACATGAAAAAAAAGTTCTGAATTAGCCCACTTCTGTCCATCCCTCCCTTTAAAAACCTTTCCCTTGTTTTTCTTTCTTTCCTTAACAGGGTTCTGATGAGACTATCCGTGTTGTATCAATGGACAAGGATTACCACGTGGAATGTTATCGCTGTGAGGTAATCCAGCTTTTCTTTAGTAACCTTCTATAAAATAAAATTACAAACTAAAGCTAAATGTATCATTCTTAGCCTTTTGAGGGGGAATCATGCACAGGACCATCGGCAAAAATAAAGCTAGTGCAGCTGGAACATAGCCATAGCCTGAAAAACTCACAGCTAGTATCAGTTTTGTCAAAAAGGCTTTAAGAGCGAAAGAACGTGTTGGGTATGTTCAAGGACTTCTGGACATACCCTGGAATTGTATGTTGAATATGTGGCGGGGGAAGTTCTCTCTTTGGGGCTTTCTATGGATTATAGGTTTTCTAGTTATTTCAGAGGCCATTCCCTAAAGTCTACTGAGTCAGCGGAGTGGTTTTTTAGGACGTACTGGGCAGGCTTCTGTGATCAGAAGAATAGCCTTTTAAAAGGAGCATAGCTTATAATTTTATGTTATAAGTAAGTTTGGGTGTCTTAAGCTTCTTAAGATTTTAAATATTTGTGAACCCCTCAAAGCCTTCTCATTGTACCAATATAATATAATATAATATATACTGTAAAAGAGGTAACTATTTCCCCTTCACATTAAATCTAGTCATGTCCGACTCTGGGGGGTGGTGATCATCTCCATTTCTAAGGCAAAGAGCCAGCGTTGCCCGTAGACACCTCCAAGGTCATGTGGCCAGCATGACTGCACGGAGTGCTGTTACCTTCCTGCAGAACTGGGACCTATTGGTCTCACATTTGCATGTTTTCGAACTGCTAGGTTGGTTGAAGCTGGGGCTAACAGCAGGAGCTTACCCCCAGTCAGCAAGTGTGGCAGCTCAGTGATTTAACCTGCTGTGCCACCAGGGGGGCATACAGTATATAGTATATACTGTATATACTATATAAATACTAGCATTCATCTGGATGAGCTAATTTTCTCTCGGTTGTAGTCAGTTGCGCCATATTCAGGTTTGCAAAGGTGGTTGTCATTTTCCATATGAATGTGATATTAATGAAGTTGGGTTTTTCATTTGAAATAGATATGAGATGAATACTTTTTGGAATATGTACAATAAAATGTTATCTTCATATGGCATTAATAATTGTTTTCATTAGTTTGGTATTTCCCTAAGAGACCTCGTTGGTGCTAGCTTGCTGAGCTCAATCTAGACATAAACTTGAAATAGCACTGAAGAGAGATGATTGCAATAACCACTTAAATAGCTTTGAGAATTATAGCTGTGATTTTGCAAACTGCAGAAGTACTGCTTAATCCAATTAGCAAATAGATAATGCTAATGATATATATATGAAATGCTCCTCTAATTTTAGGTGGACCATAAATTTAATGTAATACACAAATTCTATTTTAAATAGCTTGAGATTCTACATTGGCCAACGTAGCTATGACAGTGAAGCTTTCTTACTGTAGCCGCTTGTTTTGATTCCTCCAAAACTTGCTTCTTAAGGGTTTCCAAACTACACAGATCAGGATGTGGTAAATGGCAACTCCTGGTTACAGGGCGTGTTGAGACAAGCAGCTGGAAAGACAGTTTGTGGTCTGCTACAGACCCGTGTTTCAATTCCACCTATGGATGAGAAAGTGCTGCAGCCATATTCATTTCCGTGTCCAAATGTGTAGTGCCTTGGAAAGTCTTCCGGTGAAGCGCTGCCTGACTTTAGAGGTGTCTGGGATCATGTTTGACAATTGACAACTGGAAATGAGAATCCCCAAAGTTATATAATTAAATGCAGTTTATGATTTCCTAAATAATGAACAGCATGCCAATGAATTATATGAATATTCAATAATTCTGTCCTTGTGTTAGAGCCAGAAAAAAATCTTTTCATCTGATTCTGAAAAATTATAATATATCTTCAACAAAGAATGGATGCCTTTTTACCTATGTTTCCTGTGTTGCTCAAAACAGTGCTTCTTGAAGTGTGGGTCCTGACCCCAAATGGGGGTCACCTTAGCTTAATGTTGCAATCATGAAAAGTTTGGGAATAGTAAAAAAATTCTGAATATCATATAGACCAGTGGTTCTCAACCTGTGGATCCCCAGGTGTTTCGGCCTACAACTCCCAGAAATCCCAGCCAATTTACCAGTTGTTAGGATTTCTGGGAGTTGAAGGCCAAAACATCTCGGGACCCACAGGTTGAGAACCACTGATCTAGACATTTACTTGAATCTGTTGTGCAGTGCTTACAGTGAACTCTGCAGAAAATTGTTCAGCTGTACTTCACAAAAAGGGAAAATCACCCTGTTTAGCCAATTTTTCAAATGCCAATTTGTTTCCTGTACATGTTTGTTTTTATAGCTGTTTTATATACCTACATACCTGGGGTTGTATCAAAATTTCTCAAGCAGAAAGGGGTCACGAGTGGAAAAAGTGTAAGAAACACTGGCCTAAAATTTTAAAAATTCCTCCAAAGAGTTGTTTCTGGACACAGTGCACCTACAGAAAAATACATACAATATTTAACCAAATCTAAGGTACTATCCTTGTTTTTGCAACTTCAATTTGGGGAGGGGGTAAATTAGAATTTCCTCTGCATGCACAATACCTTGTTTTTGTCCCAAATTGGCTTTGTAGTGCAGTCTTTCCTATGCGGGGAGGATGGAATATAAAGGAATCAAAGTCATTGCCTGCGTGAGTCTATTTTTCTAGCTCTTTGGGTCCATTGGGGAGGCAGCAGAAGCCACAAATAGCGCTTAGCTCAGCCAGATCGATAAACAGCCTCCTGGCAGAAACTGAGGATAAAATGGTGGGGGCCTGGCAGGGCTGTTTGGGTTGGGGTCCTTCCTCCTACTCCTCCTCCTCCACTTCCTCTGTCAGAGGTAATGCAATTTTTAAACTCATCTTCCAAACCTAGCAAATGTGCCATTGAATCTAAATCTTGTCCCAATTTAGAAGCCCTTTAAATGGAATAGTACATCTTAGGTTCAATATTTATCATGTCAGAAGCAAGTTGAGGGTACAGTTAAAATGTATTTAAAAACACAAAGTTTAAAAACTTGGCATTATACTAAATGTCCACTTGGCCACTTGGAGTACCTCTGGCGTTTCTGTGAGAAGGTCCTCCATTGTGCATGTGGCACGGTTCAGATTGCATTGGATGAGGTAGTCTGTGGTTTGCTCTTCTCCACACTTGCATGTTGTGGACTCCACTTTCTAGCCCAATTTCTTTAGGTTAGCTCTGCATCTCGTAATTCCAAAGCACAGCCTGTTCAGTGACTTCCAGGTTGCCCAAGCTTCTGTGTGTCCAGGAGGGAGTTTCTCATCCGGTCACAGCCACTGATTGAGGTGCTGGGTTTTAGTTTTCCACTTTTGGATTCTCGCTTCCTGAGGTGTTCCTGCGAGTATCTCTGTAGATCTTAGAAAACTTTTTCTTGATTTAAGGCGTTGGTGTGCTGGCCGATATCTGAACAGAAGATGGGCCAAAGATGTCACTGCTTTGGTCCTTTCATTATTGGCTGCTACTTCCCGACTTAAGATTCAGTCAAATATGGTATTATTATTCTATAACCCTATACTGCACAAGGACAGATTTCTGATATTAAGAATGAGCAAATTCTGCTAATAGAGTATACCCTCAAACACAATTTGCACTAATCTCACTTTTGGGGGCAAATGTCTCACCACTGATTCTGAATACTCAGATTTGTGTAAGATAGAGATAGTGGTTGGTTGTGATGGTGACATTAGCTGTTTTTGTTGCATTGGATGAACCAGCTATGGGAAGGAAATGATTTTTCACAGAAAAAAACACAATTTTTATTTGAACAATGTTATCCACACTGGCAAATGTTGGCTTCCTCTCCACTACTGCAGTCAGGAACAGTAAAAATCAGTCTGTTTAGAAATCATTGTACCACTTAAATAAGGATCTTGTTAGCTGTGTCTGGAAAGGCTCTTGAATGGAAATATTTTGTGTGATGCTTATGACAACTATTTGTGCCAACGGATCTCTTTTTTGTATATTTTATTATGTAATAACCATTTATATATACAGTAGGGGGACATCTGGGAGCTACTACATATCTCTGCTCGGAGTTTTTCCTAAATCTACTACTCTCTTCCATAGGACTGTGGCATGGAGCTCAATGACGAAGATGGGCATCGCTGTTTCCCCCTGGATGAGCATTTGCTGTGCCATTGTTGCCACCTGAAGCACATAGAGAAAAGCTCGGCTCCTGTAGCTTCATACCGGCATCATTATTAGTCCTCACTGTTCAGCTTCCTAGGAGGCTGCCAGAGGGACACAGCTATTTCTCTTGGGTGCCTTTTTGCCTCTGCTGGAAATTGCAATAAGAGGACAATAGGAAAAAGCCTCAACTTGCCCCATGCATTGTATGCAGTGGAATTCTACACAAAGATGTTTTGCAGTTTTATCCAGAGCTATTTGTGGTGTATGTATTTCTCCACCTGGTTGGAAGAAGAGGATAAAATAAAGAAATGATCTGTCTTCTCCTGAATCCTTTCAAAAGAACACTTCAGTAGGAAACTGAAACAAAGTACCTACTAAATGGCTTGTTACAGAATGTGTGTACTGATAACATAGTTATATGTCTAATATAGTGGCCTTTACCTCATCAGCTGCTCTATTCAGTGAGTAAACTCTGTTTTGTGCTACATAAATCTACTGTGCCACCCTGTTGCGGGAATATGGGTGCTCTTTTTAGTGAGCACAATTACTGAAATACAACACTATGCAACACAATTTTTGTTCCTAGGTTATAAATGTCATTTCCTAATTGGTTCTATCATAAAAACATGGAAATGGTTTATTAAACTGCAGAAACTTTGGTTTTGCAGGACATCCTGCAGCACATTTTGCTATAGTTTTTTAATAATCTCTTTAGAATCTCAATGAATTCAACATAATTTGTGGCAGTCACAAAAACAAAGTTTATGGAGTATAATGACAACTTTCAAAGTATATACCACACAATTGAATAGGAAATAACACTTTCAAACCAGGACATTTTTCAAATTTTGTTACATAGTGTAATTATACCCCCCCTCCTTTTGTTTTTTACATTGTAGGGAAGTTTTCCTTTGATGCCCTACCTTTGTTCTGAAAATGGCACTGAAAACCTATGTCTAGATAAGATGCTGATCTGCTTGTTCTTACCGTAGAAATCCAGTCTTCCTTCTCTATTTGGAAGGCAATCACAGTCAGTCACGAGTGATAGCCTATGATGAATGTATAGATATCAGTGATGATGCGAAACAGCAGCCAGAATAATTTAGGAGTGTACATTAAGAAGATTTCTACAGCTTGATATTCTGCTTGTTTTGAGAGGTTGGAACAACTTAAGATCACTGTGGGGATTTGTTTTATATATAGCTTTGGGATCTGTTCTACAAGTATGGTGTGTGCAGACTGAAAAACAATTCATTTCCAGAACAAGATCTTTGATTAGTATCTAGGAAGAAAATAAAATACCTATTATTGAGAAAGATAACAATTGTGCCTTATAAACTCTGCAATTAAGCGTGTATTTAATAAATATGATGTGGCCTATAGAATATCTGTGTACTTCTGTTTACTAATACTTGGGATGAACTGAAACAGATCAATGTTAATTTAAAAATTCTTTGTCCCAGAAGTTTATCAGCCGATTGTTTTAAATGCAGCCAAAGCTGCTTTGAATGTCAATAAAGTAATTCTGTGTCTGTTCTGAGGTGTATGTTGAACTTTTGAGAGGCCTTTATGAACTATCTTTAAATGGCTCCACAACAAAAATTCCGCATTGTCCATGTTGCATCTAGTCCAACATTTGCTTCACACAGTGAGTGAACAGAGTGAGTTGCCCACTGAGCAGGAAGTGAATCCTACCACACCATTTTAATGACATTTCTCAGCAATTAGTATACAGAGACATATTGCCTTGAATATTGGAAATAACATAGTGCCATCTTGAGAAATATCCAATGACTATTCCAAATAATAATTTTGCCCTTAGCTGATAGCCATTAGCTTAGAATTCAAGATAAATGTTTTGTGCACAGATTTTCACTTGCTCATTTATGCTGAATGGTTGCTTTACAAATGTAAGGACAAAATTGTGTGCAGATGTGGTGCACAAGGAGGGATACAATAATTTGTTCATGCAAATTGAGCAGCAAGAGAAGGCATGGCTTCAAGATCCTTCTGCTATTCAATTGGCATAAAACAGCTGAGCAGTATTCAATTCAAAAGCCTGCTCAGAATTGAATTTTGAGCTGCTAGATGAGAGCGACACTCTTGACTCCATCAATAGTTTGCCAATTTTTGAGTGTTACTTTCAAATACGGCACCTGATCTATCAGAAAGAAACTGAGTGCTTTCAGGTGTCTTATCAACAGCATTGTCTCAATGCTAATGGCTGCTATAAGGAAAACACTGACCTATATTAATCCAAAGCACCTTGAGCTTGATCTCTTTCTGTCTGTAATTTTTTTTTAAAATCCCATCCTCCTACTGATATAGGGACTCAAGGCAGTAACAATCAATACAAGTCAATGTTAATCCCAATCACACCGCCTTTAAAAACACAACCATCATCAGTTTATACATGCCTGATGGCAGAAAAAATTGTTACCTGTCAAGAAAAGATGAAAGGACAGGGCAGAGGAGGTCTATTTGATCACCTGGAGAGGGCCTAACAGGCTCATAAAGATATGGTCCTTCAAGTAACTGGACCAAAGCCACATACAGCTTTAGTGGCCAAAACCAGCTCTTTGAATTCTGCCTGGAAACAAGCTGGTAGTAGCCAATGGAGCTGTTGCCAAAGGGGAGTTGTGTGCTCCCTGTAGCCAGCTCATTAGTAATGTGGCTGCCTTTCTTGGGCCAACAGAAATTTCTGGCAGTTTTCAAGACAGCCCAATGTACAGCACATTACAGTAAACATGTCTGATTTTCTTACAGAACTTTATAAACTGTGGCCTAAAAGGCAATGTATGCAACACCATAGGCAAGCCTTGTCTCTTCCACCTTATATCCTTTGCAAAACATTAGAAAGGAAATGTTCACAGTAACATCCTCCAATGTCCTTGTGTGCATCCCGGATGCAGTCACCACTTGTGGATTGGTCCTTTGGTTCTTGTTCATTGTGTTCCATAAATGAAAGAAAACAAATAAACAGAACCAAGAGACATCAGTGCAGACAGGAAAAACTCCCTGCAGCTTTGTTGAGCCATGCTCTATATGTTCCATGTGATTTGCTCTCATGCAAACAATCCTTGCTTTTCTAAACCTGTGGGTCCCCAGTTGTTTTGGCCTACAATTCCCAGAAATCCCAGTTTACCAGCTATTAGGATTTCTGGGAATTGAAGGCCAAAACTCCTGGGGATCCACAGGTTGAGAAGCACTATTTTAGGAGAACCCAAAATGTTACATTTGTGTTTTTAACTATTCGATAATGAATTTATTTAATCCACTAGAAGCTAACATGGAATAAGATATTCCATATTTTTACTTTAAAATATTATGAACTGCATCCTGATTTCTTTTTGGCATATTCTGTATCCTGAAGACAGTTAAAGTTTACTTTATCTCAGCCCCTCATCTTAAACCAGGGGTACAAAATCCATGCCCTCAAAGCCCTTTAACAGAGCTGCATATGAGCTCATATTTCATATGTGAACTGATCTACATGGGACAGTTACATGCAGCCCTGGGCACTGAAAACACCTTCATCTATGCATATGATGCATTGTTTATGCACTTATGCAAGAAGTCAAATGCATTTCGCTATTAAGCCATTATGAGGTAAAATGATGCTTGCAATATTGACTATTTTAATGCTCTTTGATGTCTAGGCTACTCTCGTTATTTTCAGACAGAGCGCTCTGTAGGGCAAAGAGGGCATTGCTATTCAAAGCAGTGGTCTGTGAGCTGTTCCTGGCTGGTTCATGGAGTTTCCGGGAAAGTAACAATTGTAGCCAATGGACACAAAAGTGGCCCTAGGAAAAACAACCTGCCAGTCTACCACGTCAGATATAACTTCTTAAGCAGATACAGGGCATCAAAATAATAGAGATGTCAAGTGTACTTTTTTGGGTTCAATTATTTAAATGAGACTTATTTTGTGCAATTGTGCAGAAAGTTCATAATGCAATCCAATGTCATTAAATTTATTACCAGCCCCAAATGAACAATATTTTGCAGCTGTTACTTTACATCCAGTTCTTAATCATAATCAACTTTAGAAAATAAAACACAAATTTCACACTAGTATTTGTTTTTTTTAGCATTCAAACACAAAACTTAGAAAAGTTTTAGAAAAGACTGAAGTTTTATTATTGTTAGGTACATTGTATGTGGACTTAGAAATCCAGCCCCTTTGTAAAGCACTGGAGTACAGACATCCTTCAAACCCTCCTCAAGCCGACACATTTTATTTCTATCCTAGCAATGCCACCTGGCCCAGTTTTCTTCTTTGTTGCACCCAGTTCTTAATTGGAAATGCACCAAGAAGGAACAAGGAGTAGTCATTTTTAGAAACCATCAAACAATGAAATCATACATTTAATGCAAAGCCTTCTTACACAATCCACACACCTGAGTGGTGGAGAATGTAGTTTTTTTTATTATTATTTTAATATTGGGTTTGAATGCCACACAGTTCTTTCCACTACGTCATCTAAAAAGCAAACAGGAGCTGTGCAGATTACAAACGAGTGAGAAGATAATATTTAAACAAACCCAAAGAGGCCCCAACCGTTCAAAGATTCAAACGAGCGGTTGTTTGCAAAGACTGTACAGTATTATTCAGTTGTCATACAATGAGAATACTGCAGCAGTGAGTTGTGTTTTTAACTTGGAGTGACAAAACTGTATTAACTCTAGCTGTCCACGTGTTCTCTTAAGATTTAAATTCATAATTGCAATCTTGAATAATACAGATGTAATTACAGGAAATATAATAATGCACTGCACCTGAAGCGGATTCATGTTTCTCAACACAAGTAATTAGAAAATGGATGGCATAAGTTATTTTAAAATTGGTCCTTGATTCAGATCTAGTTTTAATAGAAAGCTTGGAAGCACTAAATTTTGAAACACACATAACCAGCACAAGGCTAATCTTAATAGTTTACATGTTTTCAGAGAAAGTTACCATTGTAGAGAAATATAATTACGGCATGCACAAAAAGCAAGCTGATGCTGATCCCCAGTGCAAACATGGAATTGAGCTCAAATTTGCATTCATTCTTCCAAAGATTATACTATTAAAATCTGGCAGCTGGTTTGCCAGGTTAAGAAATACGCTCTACATTTGAAACTTTTCTTCGGAAAGAAACAAATACTTTGGACCTTTAGCGTAAGAGGGTCGAAATAAGCAGTTTTACATTCTTTGATTCCATTTATATCTTACAAAAAAAAAAGACAATACAGTTGAATGACATGGAAGTTTGTCATCTATGTTTAAAGATTGTAGTCGTTAAAGCAGATCTCAAGACAAGTCAATTATACAGTTCATCCGCACAATGATTTCACAGAATACTGCATCAATATTGTCTCCAAATTGGCAGATGAGGTTTCTGTTTTGAAGGGAGAGTGCAGGGAGGAGAACAACCATTCGCTTCCTCCACTTAGGAAAATGGAAATATACATGGGAGGAAAAAACAAACAAACACACAACCCTGAACGTAAAACATTAATTGCTCCCTTGGCAACAAGGGTGCCTGTCTAGAAGTTTCTCAAAGCAGCAATATTTGTTATTGTTTAACCAGCAAGGCTTTTACTAGTATCAAGTAATGTAATTTAGACCTACCTTAGACACAATCCTGCAGAGAGTAGTATTCTTGATATATCAAGACAGCATCTCTTCTTGAAGACTGAGCAATCTCAGCTTTTTTACAGTATGCTGGGTTGAGAAGCTCAGCAAACCCTTTTAAAGAACCCAGTGAACACACTGTCCATCTTCGGTGCTATTTCACTTTCATGTCTAAATCTCCCAAGTATTTAAGTACATACACTCTCCAGTAAATGCAATACTCCTAAGATCATTGTGACTACAGAACCAAACAAATCAGTCCCCTCCACCAAGTAACCAGTTGGATTCACATTTTCACCCTGCAAAGAGGAAAGCTTTCTTTTCAAAAATGAGAGAGAGAGAGAGACCACAAGCTGGTGTGGAAAACAGGTCAGTAGAGACTCCAGGTGTGGCTTGAGGAGCCATCCCTACCAAGCTGCTTTCCACACACACAAATTCAGTCCATCTTCTCTTTCTGGACTAGTCTGGGCGCATCTACGAAATCCTTGCCGTTGTAAAGGATGATCGCCAGGGTGCCAAAGCTGGCGCTCCCCCAGAACATCACGTAGGCCAGTGTCTCTGTCCATGTGTCACCTGTGAAACGTAACAAATACATAGAAGCAATATTTAGTCATTGTTTCAACCAAAGAAAGAAACAAAAGCCTGCTAAGAGGATCAGTTCTGAAGTACTGACCAAGATCCAGTTATGGTTCCAGCTCTTTTGAAGAACCTGAATCATTACCACCATGGTCAGAAGATAGCGTCATTAGGAAAAGTCAACCCCCCTTGTTTATGAATTGAGGAGGAGGAGGATGAAGAGGAAGAGAATGCATGGGAGATACTGGAAACATTCACATGAACTACACATATACCCAGAATTATACAGTATAGGCCAGTCCAAAAAGTATGCCATGCAGACCCTAGGACTCAGTGAAAGACTGGAATGAAAATGTTTCTCATGACATGAAGCAAAGAGTTTATACTTTGTGTACAAGGCTTAATTGTGCATTAATGGAATGTGTATTTAATTATTATAAGCTGTTCTACTGAATGCATAGGGAAATTTGAATGCCTGAAAATCTCCTGACTCCCATTATCCCCAACCAGAGCAGTCAATGGTTTGGAATGGTGAGCACTGAAGTTCATTATCTGGATATCCAGAGGATGTACAATCCTATCTTGGCACGAATAAACAGAGCACTGTCCTGTAAGGTCACTGCCTCCATTTACAAAAGACTGACTTCATGTGAACTGCTATTAAAAGGGGATCTGAGCTCCAAAAGAAATTGATTGATTATGAATCTATGGTCATCAATAACACTTAGAAGTAAACAGTAAAACCTATTGCTAAACAGTCCTATCACATTAGCAATATGCATTCTATTGCATAATAACTGTCACCACATAATAGTCGCACCCCTCATTTTGGGAGTTCCAAAATGGTCTCCCCCCCCCCCCTTTCAACACATAATCATTGCAGTGATATAAAACTGAGAAACTCCCTTCTCTCTTGAAAACAATTTAAATAAATACAGAGCTCTTCTCTGCTACCTTCCCATTCAAAGACAGGTTGAACACTGAGCTCTCCTTTTCATCTCAGGGACAAATAAGGTTTTTTAAAATAAAAATTAAAAATCCCTTAGAATCCAGCAAAAAGAAGACACCAATTTTTTCATCACATAAGTTGCATTCACCCCCCCCCCCTTTTTTTTCCAATGAAAAGGGGGACAAAAGGTGTGACTATTACATGATGAAATGCAGTAATAACAAAGTACAATTTGGGACACAATTCTGATGAAACATTTGAACACTTATAACACACTATAATTCATCTAATGTTGTTGTTAATAAACTACCCTTACTGATGGCAACAGAAGCTCTGAATCTGGAAATGCTTGACTACCAAAGTTGAGCCTTTGCTACATATCATCCTTGTATTGCTCCTAATCTTGCCTTGAAATCCCAATGCAGTCCCGTGTAGGCAGTCTTGAGTGTGGAAGACACTGCCTTGGAGCCAGAGGGCCAGATTACGTTGTCTCTAATTCTGCTTTAATCAGACTGTGCCATGCTTGCCTGAGGGATCTTCCTGGAGTCAGTGGACTTCCACTATACAGAGCTCCTCCTTGGACTTCACATTAGGCCATTTGTTATGTTTCTCTTCTTATCACCTAATTACTTTGCCCCCTTATCAACAAGTTACTCAGATATGGCTGTGGAAGTCTAACGCACCAACAAGAGAAACCATAAGAAACTTTCCATCTTATGTGTCATATGCTGTGGGACAGGCTAAACCGCCTGCTATAGAAGATCCCGCCAAGCAGACGGTCGGCAGTTTAAGCCTGGGTCGGGGTGAGCTCAGTTTCTGTTCACTTAGCAGTTCTAAAACAACAATGTAAGTAGATAGATAGGTACCACTTTGGCGTGGGAGGGAGGGGGGTAAAGGGCGCCCTGAAAAAACATGTTGGCAAAAATCCGCCCAGGAAAGGTGTCCATGGACGACAGACTCCTCAGCATGGAAAATGAAACAACAGCTCCTCCCTATGGCTGAGTCGAACACAGCCGGATGCTGGAGTAGAAAAAAGGCAAGCCTTGCCTCTGTTTATGTACTGTCTGTCTCTGTCAATTGTATAACGGCACTGAATGTTTGCCATATATGTACCTGTAATCCGCTCTGCGTCCCCTTGGGGAGATAGAGCGGAATATAAATGAAGTATATTATTTTATTATTAAATATCACACACAGAGATTAAAAAATCACTTACCAGCCATAAGCAAACAGATAATGCACATTGAGAAAGCAACCACCATGATAATAGGCAACTGAGAAAGAAAGAAACAGACATAATTAAGAGATGAAACATAATACCCATCAGTTATTCCTGAAGCAAAAATATGATGCAATACGGGCACACAGAACATGGATAACTTTAATGTTCCTGTGTAACAAGTAAAAGGCAAAGTAGTGATGCCCTAACACAGCTACTTTTGGAAATATATAATATCCAAAGAATCTTGTGGCACATTAAAGATTCAATATGTTTAGTGTGTCTGTGGTCCTTCCAACATCATCTAAATTCAACCCACAAAAATACATTTGTTGGCCTTTAAAACTAGACTTCTGATAGTAAGAGCTAACCAGAAGACTTTACTGCTTCTATGTTGTAGCAAGAAGTGCACTAACTTTTCCTGGATCTGTATTCTATAAAAACCTTGAATGCACTAATAATATGTAGAACAGTAGTGTGGAGTATCAAATATTCAATATAATTTTTTTATTATAGAAAAAGGGTTAAACACATGTAGACAGTACGGCAAAATACATATTTCGTTGATGGAAGCCAGTTAGTTTTAAGAGAATCAGGTTGAATCTCAACTCTGTTTTTTAAAAACGTATAGCAAGAGGACCTTTGCTCACTACTAGAAGTGGCTGGCAGGGTCCATGCCAGAAGAGTAGTTAATCCACTATAGGTTTTAGGTTAATTGTTAAAAGAATTATCCAAAGGGTTGAAATCCATTCTCAATACAAGTTCAGCACCTTGGAAAAAAAAAACCCTCATGTCATCTATTTGCTTCCACAGGTCCTCCAGATACATTGGATTAAATGATATGCTGGCTATGGGTTAGATCTAACACCTCTGGAGTGCAACGACTGAATAAAGCTCTCCAAATTCATGAGCAGTGTTTATGTGAGTATTTGAAGATGTTTCCTTCCCAGTCATCTGGATAAGCCAAGCAAGCTAGGGTGTCATTACTGGGCAAATGGAAAATTGCAAATGAATACTTTTAGTATGTTATGTAGTTCTATCATGAAAGAAAGATAAGTGAATTCAAGTTTTCTGAGTTAGTTTCCTCAATGCTTAGAGAAATTTCAGTACAATGCTTAGAGAAATTTCAGGAGAGAGAAACAAGAAATGTTATGTTGTCAAATGCTTTCATGGCTGGAATCACTGAGTTGCTGTGAGTTTTCTGGACTGTATGGCCATGTTCCAGAAGCATGCTGAAAGAAATGTTATGCCTGTTTCTGGGTATATCTGACTTGATGATTCCAAAAATGGCACCCATTTCCCCTCATCTGCTCTAGTTTTTGAGCTATATAACATATGCAATCTACCAGTCATTATCTGCTCACCCACAGAAAAAACATGACAACCATATCTAAGAAACTAGAGCTAATGCAGACTATTCAATGCAATTTTCTGAATCAGTAGTCCAAATAACTCCAAAAATAGGCTTAAAAAACAAGACACCAAGAAAAAAAATGCTTGGGCTGCATAATGTCGCAAGTGACTGAATTCTTGTATCATCAACATACATTCCATACTGTCAATGTTGATAACTGCTAATAAAAGTGGATGCTTGTATGCTGTTCTGGGTGTACTTAAGTTTTGGCAATCCTTAATAGTGCAAATCATACTTCTATTTTTATGCTCCTTATTGACCACAGAAGCAGAAACCAATGGTTTAGGCCAAGCTCTCTGATGCAGAGAGAAAGACTGCAGTGTCTAAAATAGCCTTGTTTGAGAAACAGAGAAAGGCAAGCTAAGGCACCAAGGCCTTCATAAAAATATGCTGCAGAAATGGTCAATGGCCATCTACAGATGCCAAGGAAGAGGCCAGAAGTAGCCTCACCTTCCTTCCCACTTGCTCTCCAGCTGAGATTCCTTGCAGGACATTGTTGTGATTTCTTTGAGATTCAGATGCAGCAGTAAAGATGGTTCCTGCTGCCAGTATGTCACAGCAAATAAGAGAAGTAGCATTATGTGCCAAGGCCTTGAATATCATCCTATTCTTGTGGCATCCAAACCAACACTGTATACCTGCCTAGAGCTCTCCACTATCCTTGCTTTATTCAAGCAAACAAGCCAAGAAATTGCTATAACTCCTTGATACGTGTAAATAGGGACCTGTGCTTAATGGTTTTCGACTTAAACCTCTGAATCCTGACATCTTTAGAAGCCATTGCCCACAATTTGAAATCTTAATATAATAAGAAGCTGTATTTAACAATTACTTCCTGTCTTGCCCATTCAGAAAAACCATACCAAAACAAAAAACAACCAATGCAGCTGTAGTTTGTGAATATTCTGGTTATTAAGCCAGGATATGCAAATCATAATCAATCGAAGACTTGGAAGTAGCACATGTCTCCTACCATATACCATCTTTAACTCCTTGCAAGAAGGGTGGGCTACAAATCTGACAGACCTTGGCCATCCTCTTTCTTAACGCACAACCGTTACATCCTGAAGTTCTACTTTTTTACAAAACTCATTTTGAGCTTTACCTATATGAATGTGAAAGACATTTGAGCTCAACACTTTGATCAATTAGGTTTTTTCAAAAATTATTTTTAAAGGTCACAAAATCCTTACAGCCAAGAATTTCCAGTCCTTCTGTACATGGAGAGGACTGAGGGAATTTACTTCATCCACTGCATAGTTTCCAAGAAACAGATCTATAGCATCCTGTAAAATAAGCCAGAGGTAAACAGTTTAAAATTAATCTCATGTTATCCTACAAAAAGTAAGTCCCTTGGTTCCTCCCAAAGCTATCCTCTGGTGCTTGCCTATACTCTGTAGTTGCTTAGTATAGCAAGTTGTAACATGTTCCGGTAGCTTTTCTGCCCTCTGTGTTTTCTCTCCACTAAGTGCAAGGTGACTCCAATAAGAGGATTTTCACTTTATGAAAAACTGTCCATCAGCTACCTGAAGCCCTTAGATGGCTGGCTTCAGATGTGCAAAATTCAGGCCCCGCTCTTAACTGACTCACTTTCACCACAAATTAGCTGGCCTACTTCTGCAGTTCTGAAAAACAAAACTAAATGATCTCTTCACTGAATCCCTGAAGATCTCTGGAGTTATAGATGCAAATGAGTCACTGCCTCAACAAATCTTTCCATTCCCTTCTGACTTCTTCCCTAACTTTCCATTTTAGTGTTGCTTTACTCTCCTTTCACTATGCTTCTCCCAATGCTTTCAGTGTTTAAATTCTTCATATGGATTTCCTCCCTACAGAATGCTGCCTGTCATCTGCCTCCCAGGAAGATTTGTTTAGGGAGGGAGGTTGCCCTTGCCTCCCTTCCTGGCTGAGAGACTAAGAGCTGCCTACGGTCATTCAGTGGGTTTATATCATGAAGTGGAGATTCAAACCCTTGTCCCCAGAGTCCTGGTCCTAAGTTCAAATCACTGCACCACATGGTAGGTGCAGGAGGGGAAGTGATTTCAGGAGCAGACCGATGGACTTGGGGGCACAGTTCTATAGTGGTTCCAGTGCTTCGTGGATGGGCAAACTCCAAACCCATGGCCATTGGTCCATGGGTTCTCTCAGAGTTCAGTTTTGTCCCCCATGCTATTTAACATCTACACAAAAGTATTGGGAGAAGTTGTCCAGAGTTTTGGAGTTGGGTGTCACCAGTGTGTTGATGACACTCTTCTTTCCATCCAATACCAAGGAAGCTATTCCTGAATGAAACAATAGTTTGCTAGCAGTACTGTACTAGACGAGTTCAAACAAATTGGAATGCAATCCAGATAAGATCAGGCAAAAGGCAGATCAGGGACTAGGTATTCAGCCTTGTCCCTGAAATCAGAGATTAGCAGCCTCAGCAATGCTTCTTGACTCAGATCTGACTCTGGATGCCAAAGTTTCAGCTGTGGCGAGAACTGCATGTGCACAGCTTAGATTGATGTGCTACCTGCACTTGCTCCTTGATGCATCAGAACAGGCTATAGGGATTACCATGGGGCTACCTTTGGAAACTGTTCAGAAACAGATCCAAAGTGCTGTAGCTAGGTGTGTGGCTGGGACAGGTTATGGGGCATTTAATCCACTTGCTGAATCAATTTCACTGGCTGCCAATCGGTGTCACATTCCCCTATATGAACCTGTTTAAGCCCTAAGATCTGCAGGGGAGGACAAGAAAGAGCCTTTTTAGTGGCTGCTCCAAAGTTGTGGGACTCTCTTCCCTGGAAGTTCTGGTTGTCCCTCACTCTGCTGTTTTTATGTAAGGAGGTAAAGACCTTTTAATTTAGGGAGCCATTTGGTCTTCAATTTGTCACAATAGATAAAAACATTGATGGGGAGGAGGTGTATAGTCTTTTCATTTTAGTATTTTTAGCATAGCATCTGGTGAAAGGCAAGACCCCTCCCTCCAGTACCCACCCCAAATCCATCAGTTACTGTGTCATATCCTGCATGTCCTTCACCTCATTTTTAAACATCTTTTAAATACTGTTTTTAACTTTGTTTAATATCTAAGTCTAATTTAGTTTTATATTGAATGGTATTCTAAACTGTTGTATGCTGCCTTGAATCCCAAGCTGGAATATAAATTAAGTGAGTAATTAAATAAAATGAGTATTTTAAATAGCTCAAAACTGTATGCCACCTTAAGGTTTTATCATATAAGACAAGATATAACTAACTGAATCGACAAGATCACAATAGATTCCTATGCACTGGTTTGTCATGTTGCACATTCCTCCCCTTGAAAACCCCCTTAATCTGGAAACTATTTTTGAACTACACTAGTTTAGTTCTCTCTGCACTTCTATGATCACTTTTTTTCTTCTTTACTGGAAGCCCTTGGCCTGACTGGTTTTGCCCAGTACACTACGAAACCATTGGATACAATGACCCCACACCTTTTCACAAAATAGATGGTTGTAGTCACATGAAAACAACAACAGTAAAACACAAAGGGCGGGAATTTCTCACCTGTCTAAATCCATCAGAAAAATTGTTTTTGTAGTAACGAATTAATGAGTTCCAGCCATCCATAAGTAGACCCCATTGAGTTCTCTTTCCAGTTCTGGTTGGGAAAAAACAAGAACAGACTTTCAGTAATATAGAAACAGTGAATTCCAAGAAGAACATTAGAGACAGTTAGTACTTGAGGTTTGCCAGCAGGTGATCTGTAACAGAGCTACTTCTAAGGCATCTATTTGATCATGTTGTAGAATAAGGATGTATGCAATTGAGTAGGCATCCTCAAACAGTGGCCTTCCAGCAGTTTGGGCCTATAACTCCCAGAAGCCCTAACGAGCTTATTCAATTGTCAGGAATTCTGGGAGTTGAAGGCCCAAACAGCTGGAATGCTGCAGTCACTGTACCTGCATTTTCAACTATCTGTATCTGAAAAAAATATGTCAATTATAAGAATTTTCTAGACTTTATAGGTAATTATATAAAATACATCTGCAGGAGTTACCACACAATCTTATTGGAGGACCTAGTACATTCCTTGATAGGATATTTCTCCAGGAATTTGTCACTAAGAATGTATCCCCTGCAGATATAACGGTAATACTGTATCAATAACATTTATTTTATGAAAGAGTGCTTCGAAACCTACCGTGTGTAGTCTGTCTTTAAGGCACCCGTTCCAGCATATTGTTTGGCACAAGCATTTGCATTGTCAGCCCATGCTATGAAAAAAGAACATTTTTTTTTTAAAAAGGGATAACGTGAAGGGGCACACAGGCAAAGATGTATGGACTGGAACAAAAAACATACCATTTTTGTAAAGTTTCTCAAACTCTGCTTGTTCTTCAAGTCTCTGGCCAACATGTAAAACTCCTAATCTCTGTAATGACAAAGGTGTCACTATTTACAACTTCTTCAGAATTCTGCTGAATTTCTACTACTATTCTAATTACAGATAGATTAGAACACTTTCCAAATTTCAAGCATATTACCTCCAAGAATGATACACCTACTATACTAAGAAGTCAGTAGTGTCATTGGATTTTTAGGTTTGTGCAAGAGGAGCAACATAACTTTACACAAAGGTGCTTCAAGGAAGACAGAAATCTCCACCTGTAGCTGTGCTTGGAGAGAGCGGCGTGCTAAAAGGCTCTGAATCACATTTGTGCGGTCCAGGCAATCCATACAATTACTACGGAATATTCCTTCTTGCTGCGTCACCACCTTCCCATCCGAATCAACTAGAAAATAGCTGAAATATATAATGGAACTTGTATAAGAATTCACAAAAGCACTCTGATTTATTTTGTTGGGAGATTAACAGAATTGATGCATCAGAACACGGAAATCTTTCTAATTGTTACAGGAACAATTTACCCACCCTGAAACAATTTCCCTTGGTTTTAGAATACCCTATACAGGCTTCACTGAAGCCGTTACTGAAAGTTAAGTAGGGTTTTTTCCCCCCACGTCAGGAGTGACTTAAGAAACTGCAAGTCATTTCTGGCGTGAGGCTTCACTCATGTCCCCATATGGGGAGCTGGGGCTGACAGAGGGAGCTCAACCTGCTCTCCCCAGATTCGAACTCCTGCTGGCACAAGGGTTTAGCCCACTGTGCCACCAGAGGCTCCAATTAGGTAGGTTGGAAACATGTTTGGTAATGGAGGCTGAAATAGCCTAACTATTAAAATCTTCTTTCTTAAAATAACTGTCAATACACTTTCAATATACCCATATTTCATTGTATAATAGTTACACCCCCATTTTGGGGGGTGACAAAATTGGTATTTTGGTGTTCCTTGCATAATAGCCTCAGAGCAATTTGAGGCTGATTCCCCTTACTTCCTTACTTACTTGCAAGACAGTTTAAAAACTTCAAGATGGAGTTCTTTGAAGCTCTGTTCTTTCTTGCTTTGAGGCAAGGCAGTTTTTAAAAACCTGAAACACTTATCTCTGGAACTTGGATCTTCCCTCATTCCCCCAAAGAGCTCCATTTCAGATTTTGTAAGCTGCCTTACCTTTGGAGAAAGGGGGAAGGAAGGAGGAATCTTCCTTCCTCTGTCTCCAAACCAAGGCAGTTTCAAACAAACAAAGAAAACAAACAAACAAACAAACAGAAATGGAGCTATTTGTTTGAGGATGAATCATCCTTCCTTCTCCTTCTATTTCAGAGATAAGGCAGTTTATTTAAAAAAAAAAAACAACCCCCCTCCCCCTGCCAAACAAACTGAAAACGGAGAATCAAAAGCAGGTTTATTTTCATTGCATAATAGTTGCACCCCTTTTCGATTAAAAATGGCATTAAAAAGTCCAATAATTATACAATGAAATATGCTATTTAATGCTAATTGAAAAGGTCAACAGGAAAATAACCTCCATGGTACATACTAACCAAGTTGAAAATCAAAGATTTGAGAACTGTTTGATAGAGGACACACAGAATTGTGGATTAAAGTACAAAACTGCAATGCATATTCACAAGGTCTGACTGAAATAATCCTGGTTAACTAATGATCAGAGACTGTAATGGGAGAAATACTAATTAAAGTCAAGTGAGGGTAGTCCAAACTGGCTTTATACCAGCCTGCAGTGCATTTAGAAAGGGTTTTCTTAAAATTCAAGTCTTAACTCATTTTTAAAACCTCTGTTTATAACAGGCACATTGTTATAAATAGGCACATTGCCTGAGAACTGCTCCCTATCTAAGAGATATGACAGTTTGTTAAAACAACAATGTAACTGAATTTCCTGTTGATTAGATTTTGAGCATTCAGTGATTCCCAAGAAATTGAAATGATACAAAATGTGTTAGATCACCACTGAGTTGTAAATGTAAACACTGTGAACTACTGTATAGTTATGGAGTCAACACAAAAGCATAAACAACATGCCATGATGCCAATTCATATCAAGATTGGCATCATGGTACGCTGTGAAACTGAAAGAGATCCTTGGACTTCTGGTCAAACTCAATCAGAAATGAAGTTCACTGATTTGAACAGAAGTTCACTTCAAATAAAAGGATTTGGATTACAGCCCAGATTACTAACGGTTTGCACCACTGTATTCCAAAGTTACTAAAGGAATGACATTTTCCTTTAGTAACATTTTATTGTTATGTTGGCTGTGTACAATCTAATTATTATGGAACTTCTACTAACCACAACCAAATGCCTGCACACTTCAGTTGCATATATATTACCCAAATTCATCTTGTTGTTCAGCTAGACGATCCAATAAAATCTGGAGCCGATCCCACCGCATATGACTGCATTCTTTATGGAAATCAAAGGCTATATATCTGGACAAAGAAAGTACACAAGGGTAAGAGACTATTTAATGTCTATCTGACAGCCAGGGATTATATTATGGGGGTAACAGGAAGCACTCTTGTTTGAATGTGTTGCAGCAGGAAAGTAAATGTCCCAGCCAATTTATTAAACAGCAGAAAACTTACTAAGAATATTGTATCAATCAATGCAAAAAAACTTTTTTTGATAGAACAGTCTACTCTAGCAGGAGAGATATAAGGGCAAGAAAGATCAACAAAGTTTTGACAGGAGGAAACATTTCTGAACTTTTAAGATATATGTCTTGGTACATAGTGTCTAACAACAACAAAAAAGTCAATGTTGCCTGCTTCAAAATATATCACATTCTGCATGTTGGCTTCTTAACCAGCAAGATGCCTTGCTCTCAGTCCCACCTCCTTCGCAGGGATGAGAGACAGTGCCTTCTCAGTGGTGGCCTCTCAACTGTGGAACTCCCTTCCTAGTGGTGTGAGATCCGCCCCCTTCCTCCTGACATTTAGAAAACAAGTAAAATCCTGGCATTGGGACCAGGTGTCTGAGACTAGCTACAATGCAATAGACAGCTGGAAATTAATGTGACTGCAACTGGAATGGCTCATGGACTATAATTACGGGCTATGTGGTTGTTTTAATTGCTGTTTTACATCCTATTTTAATTGTATTCCTATGTGATTGTTTTATGTGTAATGATTTTTTTTTGTCGTGCCAGGAGCGACTTGAGAAACTGCAAGTCTGGTGTGAGAGAATTGGCCGTCTGCAAGGACGTCGCCCAGGGGATGCCCGGATGTTTTGATGTTTTATCATCCTTGTGAGAGGCTTCTCTCATGTCCCCGCATGAGGAACTGGAGCTGATAGAGGAAGCTCATCCGCGCTCTCCCCGGATTTGAACCTGTGACCTGTCGGTCTTCAGTCCTGCCGGCACAAGGGTTTAACTCACTGCACCACCGGGGACTCCTTGTGTAATGATTAATGTTTAATGTATTTATAATTTGTTATGTTTATGTTTTGATGTGGCATCGAATTGTATCAAGTTGTAAGCTGCTCTGAATATCCCCTCAAGGTTAAGATAGGGTGGGATAGAAATACGGTAAATAAATGATAGCAGAAGCAGTATGATATAAGCCCTTTCACGATATACAATTATAGTGCTACAATTCCACTTTAACAGACTGTATTCAATCCTACTTGGTCCTGGGACTGGCAATGTAGGGAGAGGCATTTAGAATTATCAATCATCACCCCACCCAAGGCCCATGATTTCATGTGATGTCACCATGACAGTTAAAGCAAAATACTGTTATGATTGTGTGTGCAAGTGTGTGTGTGTGAAAGGAATTTGTATCTGGTATGGACCCAGGTCTAGGAGAGATGCTTTAATTGTGTCTCCTGCACCATAAAGTGGAGAGTCAGCTTCACTTTACTGCATTTTCTCAACATCACTATAGACCAGTGCTTCTCAACCTTGGGTCCCCAGATGTTTTTGGCTTACAACGCCCAGAAATCCCAGCCAGTTTACCAGCTATTAGGATTTCTGGGAATTGTAGGCCAAAAACATCTGGGGACCCCAGGTTGAGAACCACTGCTATAGACACTTCCATGTCTCTATGTCCTGCCTTAGAATATAACGCGTGTACAAGTTAGTTTCAATGAAATAAAATTAAATTTCCCATGGAGGAAAAAGAATTGATGGGCAAAAATTCGCATTTTGTGAAATCTTTAAAGAAAGCTATTTTATTTAACGTCTTACACAAAATCTGTGAAATTGGGGAAGTGTATTAGCATCACTATGTCCACACAGAACCTATCTATTCAGCTTTTATATGCAGATACTCTACTAAAACAACCAGTTCTTCCAACAATAAGGAAATATTTCAGATAGGATATACCTGACCATTCCATTTCCCAAGCTGTTTACCATTTGTGAAAATGTTTGTTCAAGAGGCTTTTCTGAGCCCTTCTGGTTAACCTGCAAAGGAGAACCAATAAAAAAATTACATAACAGTAATTATAATTTTTAGTCACATGAAAAGACCTTGAAATTGGATTTATAATTAAATAAATACCTTACCAGGTTAACTATCATTTGTTTTCCATAGCTAATAATCTGAGAATCAAAGTGTCTTTGGAAGCCATCCATCTGAAAGAGAACATGATGCAGATATTAATTTGAAATAGTTACCAAAATTACACATTATGCAAGAATCCTTGAAAGGGCAAATATGGAGCCTCAGCACTAAGCAAACATGTGACAGAGAACTATTAGAATGAATTCATTGTGCATTTCTAGTTGTGTTAAATCAAATTTCAAAACATTATTTATGACTACAGCAGATGCCTGGACAAAAAAACAGACAAAACATTCACTCCAGTTAGATTCTGAAACTAGCCCAAAGTTTCATCAAGCCTCTCTGGCTGCCAACATTTTATATTTTCTTTCCCTCAATTATGTCTGTTTGTCCTGATTCTTTTGATGCCATTGACTCTGTTTTGCCTTGTGGCAGAAAGAAGAGAATTGAGCCAGGGATGTGGAGTGGGAAGAGAGAAAGAGAGAAATTGTTAGTTTGCTAGTTCCGGCAATGAACACATTACTATCCAGTGTGTTCACTGTCGGAACCAATAGGGTCATGTTATTACAAAACAGTCCAGTTATGTTGGTGCCTTTCAATGGGAACAAAGGATATCTGCTGCTCATGATAATCAATCTTACAAATGAAAAAAAAAAAAAGCTTGGCCAGCCACTGCCTTGTGGAGCTGCTGAGCTAATGCTCATAAAGTGGCTCACTTCTAAATATTTTTCCTGAACTGGTACACACCAAGGCTATAAACTCATATCTTCCCAAGAAAATTGCTTCCCACCTCACATATTTGCTAAACTTGAACCAAATAGGAAATACTTCTGTTTGGAGTAGAGTAAAGTTAAAAGTTTCCCCTTGGCATTAAGTTTAGTCGGGGTGTGTGTGTATGTGTGTGCTCATTTTCATTTCTAAGTCAACGAGCCAGCGTTGTCCACAGACACCTCCAAGGTCATGTGGCCGGCATGACTGCATGGAGTGCTGTTACCTTTCCACTGAAGCGGTACCTATTGATCTACTCAAATTTGCATATTTTTGAACTGCTAGGTTGGCAGAAGCTGGGGCTAACAGATGGAGCTCACCCTGCTCCTTGGATTCGAACCACCGACCTTTCAGTCAGCAAGTTCAATAGCTCAGCAGTTAAACCTGCTGCACCATCGGGAGCTCCAAACTTGAACCAAATAGGAAACACGACAGTTTGGAGTAGATCAGTAAAAATTAAGGTTCTTACTCACAGAAGAACAAAGCAACATCTTCATCTTAGTACTTTTGGAAATATTAGGGAAATTAGTGGTGTTCATTAAATTACACTGCAACTACTGAGTAAGTCTTTATATAAGAGCGAGTCTGGGAATAAGGCTGTAAATAGCAGGGTTTTAATACCCTTTGAGTCACTTATTGCAATGTAAAGATAATGAGCCTCTCTTGTATTGTTAAATGGAATTGCTACTACAATCGCATCAAGCCTTGTTTTCAAACATTTGTGTTAAGTTCAAGGATGCCCAGCTATACTCATCTTAAGGGCTAATGCACCTATATTTTGACTTTACAGTAAAATTCTCCTACAGAACAGCATTAAAAAGGTAATACTAAAAACATACATGATTTACTGTTTTGCTGATCTGTGGCTTTGGTTTGTATTTGAGGTTTGGTCTCTGTGACCAGAAAAAGGGAATTGATCCACGCGTCTGGAAAACAAACACAACAACAAAGAATGAAACATTCAACAACATTGTTATTGTAACCTCTCAATGCTACTTTTTTTAAAAAAAAAGATCAGAATTAAGAGAGATGGGGCAAGAACTAATTCCATAAACAAGACAAGGTATTTAGCAGAATATAGCAGAAAAACATACTTGGACAAAAGACGCTTTGCTCCCATTGTAATGTACAATTTGTTCCGTTTCTACAAAATTAGCTGCATGTCCTTCAGAATCAATACCTGTGAGAGAGTAAGAAATTCAAACTTGTAATTAAACACAGCACAAACCCTGCTTATCACTTCAAAGCCTACTCTACTTAGAGATAAAATAAGTATGCCATTTTGGCTAAGTTAACTGGGGAAATATATATCACAGCATGGCCTAAAAATGGAACACTGAGTCCTGAAGAGACAGAAGATGACCTATATTGTGTTTGCCAATTCCTAGAACAGCCTACTTCTGCCATAAGATGCAGCCTCTCTGTAAGTGTTAAGGATAGAAAGTCTTTCTCTGCTTATCTGTGTATTTCAGGGGAAACTGCAGAGGCCTCTGGATTGTGACTAACTTCTAATAGATATGAAGAGACCACGTTTGACAACCATGAGATTTTAAAGAAAAAAGTCTGGAGTCTTGTTCAAGCAAAACAAAGGGTACTATAAGTGTCTGGATTACATCTAGTAGTAGGAAGTCAGACTACAACAGCAGCTTTATACATCATGGATCATTTTTTTAAAAAAAAATTACATTGGTATTCTGCTTTCTTTCATTTCTCCAGACAGCACTGTAAATTGGGAAAGACTGAAGTATGACGTCATTTAGCGTGAATGAATAATTACTTGAGATTGTACTCTCCCATGTCAAAATGAAAGCCACTGTTTCACAGTCGTTAATAAGACTTAATGAATATGACAATAATACTCTTAATCACAGTACATTATCCTAAAAGCACAGATTCCATATTATATTTTAAACTAAGCAGAAAGAGCCCTTGGATGGGAATACTTGAATGTGAAATAGCCAGGTGCCATAGGTTAAATTTCAGAAGAAGGAGCTTGCAAAACGATCAGGGACATCTAATCCCCTCTCACCAAAAGATTGCTCCAGGCACTAACAAGCCACACCAAACAACTGCCAGGCCATCAAATGCTAATCAAGGTAGTCATTTGAAACATTCACACCTAGCTCCAACAGACAAGAGTTCTTTGTCCCACCCTGGTCATCCCACAGATATATAAACCCATTTTCCTAGTTCCAACAGACCTCAACACCTCTGAAGATGCTTGCCATAGATGCAGGTGAAACCTCAGGAGAGAATGCCTCTAGAACATGGCCATATAGCCCGAAAAAAATCTACAACAACCCAACTTGCAAAACTATTTAAGGTTATTCCTCACCTAAGAAAACTCTATGAAATTCAGAAGGTTGCCGTATGACACATGCATGCATGCACACACAAAACATCTGGCATTTGGTTTAAAGCAATTGAACACATGGAGACACTACAAGTACCAGAGAAGTCTCCCAAGTGTAATTTATATCAGAATGTGGCAAAACAGTACAGCAGCTCAGCTGTCATTAAGAAAACATAATAAACTTTTTATCAAGTAGCTGTACATCTGTCTTACCTCTCACATAGTAGCGCACACCAGCTCTGAAACAACTTCTTCGAGAAATAAGAATCCAATCAAAGTATTTCCCATTAATGGAACAGGAGTGCATAATGATAACTAATGCACAGCAATGTGTTAAGGAATATAAACGTAAATTTAAAATAACATTAATTTAAAGAAGTAGTGAAACATCAAGTATCAATACACTGTATCATGAGTACGGGGAGCACACCTTCTATATTTTATGCCGCTTAATTTTTATTAATTTTATTAATTTTATTAATGAGATCTAGTCATTTTAATGAGTCCACACAAGCCTAGAAAAAAGTGCTTTGAAAAGAAAAAAAAGAAAAAAAAGAAAAAAAGTGATGCTTTTTTCATCAAGCAACGAAAACCCAGCAAAACAAGAGAACTGTGCTCACAAATATTGTCCCTAGAATGTGGCTACTGTCTCTTAGATAAAATAAGACCTTCCTTTTTCAGATTAGCAACTAGGTTACTGAAACTGAATTCAAAACAAAGACCATATTATGTTCACACATAAACTCTTTTATAAAGAATATTATCAGAGATGGATATGGACAAATATTAGGTTCTGCTAATATTGAGACATTTCAAATAGATTAATAATAGTCATGAATGTGAAGAAGGTGAGCCCAAATACAACATTTTTCAGATCTATTACTTTAAATTAGAATAAAATTAGAACCATGCACAGTTCTTCTTATAAAATATATATTATAGTGAGGGGCTTTTGACAAAATTATGAGCACTGTTTCTGGATCACAAAACTAACATGATGGCCTTTTGGAACTGAAAACTGAATGGTAATAAAATATTTCACAGAGAACCTAAGCTCAAAGTCTTAATTTAAGATTTATCTTGCTATGTACAAGCTGTCCAGGTACTTACCTCCACAATGTGCCATTTTACAAAACCTCTAAACATTAAGCAAATCGTGTTCCTCTGTCGGAAACAAGAAAAGGATACATCCATGCATAACTGGAATAGCAAACCTATGGAGCTGAAAGACACAATTAGGCAGTCTTAGTATTTAAGAACCCTGCCTAGTGTCCAAACAATAAAGATATGAATGAAAATATTTATACAACGGAAAACTAAACAGAAATGTGGAATTTGCAAAAAGGGCTATACAGGCAGTCCCCGAATTACAAACATCTGACTTGCAAATAACTCATAGTTAAGAATGGGGGTGAGACAACACAAAGTGAGATAAATTTACCCCTTGGATGGGAAACGCATTCCTGAAAGCATTATCATGGGAAAAAAGTATCTCCACTGAAGCTTTATTACCAATCCTTGTTTCCACAGCAAGCCAAATTTTTAAAATCCAATTATCACAGTGACAGAAAGTGAGATGAAATCTTCTGAACAGGAGCCCAGACAGCAAAGCAAACACCACAGGGGTGTTAACTATTCCCTATGCCATCCACAGCTCTCTCTATATCTGAGGCTACACTTTAAACTGTACCTGTTGTGACTTACAAACACATTCAACTTAAGAATAAACCTACTGAATCTATCTTGTTCATAACTTGGGGATTGCCTCTCTCTCTCTCTCTCTCTCTATATATATATATATATACATACACACACTTTCCACACTTATGCACTTAATGATGTCTCCTTATGCCATACAAACTGCTAATGACACACCGGGCTGCAGCGTTCTGGGATTCATATATGCATTATTTCCAGTAATCATTACAACAACCATGTAATGCAGCTATTGCATCTCCCATTCTGCAGAAGTCAGAGAAAATACAGAATGAGTGCCACTTTCCCAGACTCCCACCAGAGATAAGACATCACACACAAATTCAGGCTAAAGACATGGCTGATATGACAGTTGATTGCTATGGGGATGCTCTTAGCTAACTGAATTTTAGCTGAGCTAAATTTTAATATTGTTGTTTATATTCAATGTGTTAGATTATATCTTGATTATGTTGAATTTCAATAGGCAATACCCATATGCCAAATGTTCTATGCAGTGCTTTTACATTTTTTTTATTGTTGCACTTTTGCATAATTTTTTTTGGTATGCGAATAATCTATAGTCTAGGAATTAATAAATTCACAAAGCTAAGCAGATGGCACCACAACAAGGAGTGGAGAGACACAAGTAGCAAAACCAAACACTACCGAAGACATAAACCCATTTTACAGAAGGAGAACTGTCTATAGGAGACATTTTGTTCCAAGTTCAAAAACAAACTGTCAGAATTTAAAGAAGTCTCATTTCAGCAAGCTGTCTAAGGTGCATTTGCAAATGAAGCACAAAAGAAAAAGATAAATTCCTAACACAGTGAATTAACACATATCTAAAAACATACTAAGAATGATCAGACTAGTGTTAATACACCAAGAATGCCAAAATTCAAATATTAAAATACTGTACCACAGCAAAAAGTGCACTGCTGTACTAAAATACATTGGACAAATACATGGAAAAAAGACCTAAGTGGCAATCCTCAACTTAAGAAGTATGAAAGTATAAAAACTAAAATAAATGTAAATACCAAATGTATCTCAATATAGTGTTGCATTATTTTATAATACATTTAAGGGGTCTCTGCAAAAACATACATCACTAAAAAAGGTGATTTCAGTTGGAAGCTTTTCCCTTTTGCATTGTATTTTAATATTCTTTCTTAGTGTATTTTCGTAATAACCCTTATATGAAATGCTTGGGACCAAAAGTATTTTGAATATGTAAAAAAGATTTTAAATTTTTTCATATGCATAATGAGATATTTTGGAGATGGAACTCAAGTCTAAAGACTAAACTCATTTATATGTGATATACACCTTATACACATAGCCTGAAAATAAATTTTATACATAAATGTTGTGTATAAAACAAAGTTTGTGCACATTGATCCCCCAGAAAGCAATGGTGTCACGATCTTGGCTAGCCATGTGGATGATTTCAGAGTATTTCGAATTTACGGACAAGAAATAATCAACCTGTATTAAAATCAGTCTATTAAGGATGTCAATTGATATCACCATTTACTATTTTCTAATAATTAATTTGGAACTTATAAGGCACACATTATATATATAGTTCTATTTTCAACTAATGATTGTGCTGCTTGCATTTTTTTAACTGAGGTGAAATTAATATTAAGAGATTTCTACTTTCTCACTCTACCTTTTACGTTGTGTTACACTAGTTCTTGATTTTAAAAAAAGGCTTCATCTTATCAATTTTATTATTTTTAATGGGTAGAATGAGCCAGGGCCTTCCCAGCTCACACCACACTACAGAGGTGAAGAACATTTTCTCATACCTCTTAAGATCAAAATATGAGTGATAACAATTGGATTCTGCAATAAGTACTTGTGAGAAATGCACATCTGTATCTTATCAACAAAAGTATTGTAGGATTTTAACCTATAATGAACATATAGGCAGAAGCAGAGTGCTGCCTTTATCAGCAGTTTAAAAAACATTATGAGGTTATGGGAATTGATATGGGGAAGTCTCGAGGTGGTTAGCTAACTTGAGAAGACCAAGACTCAGCCAGGAAACACTGTGTGTTGCATGCATAATTAAAGGACTCTTCTTAACAAGCTCAAGATGTCAGATTAATGGATTTGTTTCACACAAAGAAGAAGATGGCCAATACAAACTTAAATTTTGAGCTGGTGATTTTCAAAGCAACAAATTAGGATTGGAAAGGTGCTTACTAAGCATTGACACCACCTGTAAAAGGGTATTTCCTGGGCTTGAACAAGTCCGGTCATGGGGCAAAAACAATGTGAAATCACCCTGACAATCCCTACTGGATCAAAGCATTTTACAGAAACACTGATACAGTAAATTTTGAAAAAAACTGGGGAGAAAGGCTCAAGTGGAGGATGTCGTCTTCTAAAGTCCAGTAAGGACCTCCAACCCCTACTTTAAAGGGTCTACTACACCCTTTCAATCCATAACTCCTGTAAGAAGAATGCAATTTTCTCTGTTGTAACATGCTAAGTCCAATATCTGGATCAATTATTTTCCTCCTTGAAGTCGTATCTAAAAATTTTAAAAGATTCCAGTTTTTTATGCTATCAACTTACATGTGTTCCAGGGTCATTGCTACATTACCATAACTTGCATTCTCTCTTTCATAGAATTCTCACAGGTCTCAGAACTCACACATCAACCAAGCTGTCAGTGATGACGAGTCTGTCATCTTCATACGTTGATTCTGCACTTTCATAATTAAAGATGTCAATTTGTCCATATTCATGATATCAATTTTTTCTTCTTTCTGTGGTCTTTCTGTTTTCTCTTCAGATCATATAAATGTTTCACCTTTTACTAAATAGTCTTTTAAGGTGACCCCAAAAGTAAACATCCTTTGGGATTTTTTTAAATCCATAAAATAATAACTACTTAATGCTTAAGCTTTGCTGAACCTTGTAGAGGTTCAGCAAAGGTTCTACAAGGTTCAGCAAAGCTTAAGCATTAAGTAGTTATTATTTTATGGATTTAAAAAAATCCCAAAGGATGTTTACTTTTGGGGTCACCTTAAAAGACTATTTAGTAAAAGGTGAAACATTTATATGATCTGAAGAGAAAACAGAAAGACCACAGAAAGAAGAAAAAATTGATATCATGAATATGGACAAATTGACATCTTTAATTATGAAAGTGCAGAATCAACGTATGAAGATGACAGACTCGTCATCACTGACAGCTTGGTTGAAAGAAAATAAAGTGAAATTACTAATTTAACTAAACTGCATTGATACATAGAAAGAAAGGAACTGCTGCTGAAGAGGCGAAGATAATACTGAAGTGAGAACAAAGGCAATACAATACAACTTTACCCTTTGCAAAGAAGAATGGAAGAAACTACCCCCTTTCCCCCTCTGTCTTCCCTCCCCCTTTTTCTTTCCTTTCCCCCTCCTTTACCTCACTCCCATTCCTACCCCCCACCCCTCCTACCCCCACCCCTCCTACCCCCACCCCTCCTACCCCCCACCCCTCCTACCCCCTCCTTCTATAAATATTCATATTTCTAGACCTACCCTCTTTTTTTTACCCTTTTTACCATTTTTTAATCTTTGTATGCTTTAAAAACCCTTAATAAATCAAAAGACTATTTAGAATCTACTCTGAGAAACTTCTGTTTCATTTCTCCTGTAGTTTGACAGTTCCTGTTTCAGAACTCTTCTAATGCATCGTTTGAGCATCTTGAAACTTCTCCAGTTTCTTCTGCCAATTTCACTGCGGGCTCCTTAGCTTTTGTCATTCAATATTTCCACCAGTCTGCTCTAACAATAGCTTTAACTACATGTAACCCACTTTTACAAGCATTTACAAAAGCTAGACTGTTGCTACAATTCTTGGTTCAAGTTAAATGAGGTCACTGTTGCTATACAAAAAATCAAAAACATTTACAATAAGAAAAGTTAACATAGCAATGATATTTTTTGAGACGGGAAGAAAAATGTATGTACATTACCTCAGGCTGAGCAGCAAATTCTCTAAGAAGATGACCATTCCATACAAAGCGTGGATCTGCCTGTAATAAATTTAAATTACAGAACACATTGTAAAGGAGTGTTTTGCTTTCAAACAATGGTATTGTTTAATTGTATTTCGATTTTTTTTTCATGTCTGGAGCAACCTGAGAAATTGCAAGTCGCTTCTGGTGTGAGAGAATTGGCCGTTTGCAAGGATGTTGCCCAGGGATGCTCGGATGTTTTACCATCCTGTGGGAGGTCTCTCATATCCCTGCATGGGAACCTGGAACTGACACATGGAAGCTCACCCTGCTCCCTAGATTCAAACCTCCAACCTTTCAATCAGAGGTGGATCCAATGAAATAATGGGATTTAGTCATAACTAACTGAAATCTCCTAACTGCAGTGAGATTATTCTATTTTTTATTGTTAGTCTGGACTCAATGTAAAGCTCTTCTGAAGTATGACAGGTAGACATTTCTCTTCCACTTCCACTTCAAAAGTGCTATGAAACACATTGATCACAAATAGGAAATCTCTCAGTAAGTCAGTCAGTGATTCACAAAGCTAACTCCAGAAAAATCAGAATCATAGCTACTCTACCATGATACTACATAATTTTTAATGTTAAGATAGCATGCAATTATGACCAACTATAAATAAACATTCCCTGTCTTTTATAAAAACTATAGAGAAGCTTGGGATAGACATCCTTACCCTCTCAAGCAAGCTCATTTCTTGAAACTCTGGACTCGTATTGGCCAACCGTTGTAGGGTGTGCGTTAAATCATATGTTGTAGAAAAATAAAATCCATCCACGCTCAGTACATGGCTAATCATTGCTAAAAAGATTTTATTATCCTGCAACTGTTAGAAGGAAAATATTGTTATTTGCCATTCTTCCTGTCACATTCTTTAGTCAAATTGAAAATGCTATATAATATCTAATAAAGACTCAATGCAGCGAGGTTTAAGGCTTTTCTTTACTTGGCAGGGACATCTTAACAATGTTAAGGTTGCGATATAGGCTGTACCTTCAATACATAAACATAACTACTTAGCAGAGGACAAGGATAGGTATCATAATAATCTATCCCCTCTTTATGATAACTACATTTTCATTTCAAACTGCTGTTATTTAATTCCCCTCTCCTTCAAAAAAAGAAGAAAAATCCAGAAAAGCAACAAATATAGAGTCATTTCAAAATTATGGTCGGGATACATGGGACCAATGGAAGGCAGCTAGTAATTTTCATCTACATATAAAAGGTGTGTGATCTGCCCATCTTCTTTTACAACTCTGTCCTTTTGAACTGCACTGAATTCTGTTCTGGAAAGTTTCCCAATTTTCAGCAACAGCTTTCTAGGGGCCATGGTCAATTAGAGTGGTGTCTCCATCGAGAAAACTAGGCTATGTGCTAATTGCTGAATTTGTAAGAATTGAAAACAGTATTTCAATTATTGTGTTATTCAACAAGCTTCAATAACATGAATAAAGATACCCACTGCCATTTCATCTCAAATGTACTCCAAGAGATTGCTGAAATGGTCAAAATAATTTCATTATATCAAACACATTCCTACCTGAATATCAGTTAAATGTAATATTGTCTTTTTGTAAGAGAGGATATCAAAGTCGGTTGCTTTCCAGACTACATGATTGAAGAATTCACCTACTTTTCTCTTTTTTGTTATTACGATAAGATATGTGCCTGTAAAACGGGAAGAAAAGAAGTCAGCTACACCGTTTTCTTCTACCTCTCCATTTATCTTCTAATTCATAACACAAACAAGCCGAAGTGGGAAGGAGCACTGTATTCAAAATCTCTTTTTCGATAATGTATATATTGTGCTGGTCATCCTGAGGGCTGGATCCCAAAGGATGGCTAATGCCCAATTTCATGAGCTTATTCACAAAGTATGTTTCTACCATTCCAGAAGGCTACAGATGGGGAAATGCAAGCATGACTGCTCAGGCTTTCATATCACAAAAATTTTCAGAGCCAAGAGAAAGGTCATTGCATAGTCCTTCAACGTTATGTGATATTTATATGCTAGACAGTTTTGAAGACAACAGGGGAGAGCACTAAAATCGTCAATATACAGCCTGCTCCCAGAAATAATGTCGTCACAGTGATCATACTGAATGTATAAGCTGGTTCTTACCACAGGATTTCCAACTGTCTACATCCAAGTTACATCTTTACTACTGAAGTAGAAACCTTCATGTAGGTATACAATTGGAACTCAATTTTTCCTCCCCCCTTTCACTAGTGAAGTGCCTCCCAACCTTTGGTCCTCCAGTTGTTTTGGACTTCAACTCCCAGAAATCCCAATCAGTTTACCAGCTGTTAGGAATTATAGGAGCTGGAGTTCAAAATACCTGGAAGATCAAGGATCAATTTATATAACAACAATTTTATTTCATTTCTCCAGAATGCCTCATACCTGCCACAAGACGGATTGTTCCTAGAATACCATATATTTGCCTGGTAACTGCTGAAGGTGGAATATCTTTCTTAACTGGAAAGGAAAAACAGCACAAACTCAACATTAATCAGTGATTGTCAACGAGACTGCGAGGGGGAGCTTCCACCCCTCCACTCTATCTAATCTTTGGGAGCTGAACCAAGGTAAATATAAAAGTAACCAACATTTCTAGCTATATCTGGTTTTGTTTTTCTTTACTTGGGACTAAATTTTCACCCACCAACCCAAGTTTGATGGAGATGGGGGAGGGGGGGGGGTGACGGGACAATAAAGCCCAACCACTGTGTTTTGCTGAAATTTTACAAAAATATGAGTGATATTTTTTTACACCAAATAAACACTGGAGCAGTCCAAGGATTTGGAGGCGAAAAACCCATTATTTAGTCTGAATTGGAATACACACATTTGAAAAGAGATATATCGATGTATCTATCTATCTATCTATCTATCTATCTATCTATCTATCTCCAATTTGGGTTTTCAAAACATGCAGGTAAATAAAAAAACCTTAATAATTGTTAACAGAGGAGAAGAGTGTTAAAATGTTACATCAAAGTTGATTCTTCAGATTCTCTCCAAACTAATAATTTATTATGGCATAAACTTTTGAAGTCTGTGGAAACGTATTTAGTAATACATTTATTAGTTTTCAAGATGCCATAATAAGACTCCTTGTTTTAATTTTTTAAATTATGTCAGAAGCAAATTGAGAATATACTGAAAGCTGCTTCTGGTGTGAGTGAATTGGCTGTTTGCAAGGACGTTGCCCAGGGGATGCCTGGATGTGTTACCATCCTGTGGGAGGCTTCTCTCATGTGCGCCATGGGAAGCTGGGTCTGACAGATGGGAACTCACCCCATCTCATGGATTCAAACTGCTGACCTTCAGGTCAGTAATCCAGCAGACACTAAAGTAAGTGAGAATAATGGATAGACTGCAATGGAAATGCTATAAAAATGTGTTTGATTGTGATGACAATTTTATTTTGTATCTTAGAGCAAAGAAACATGTCATATTAAGCAGATATCAAAGTGACAATGAAGAGATACCTGTGAGAGTAATCTCTGTGGATACTCTGTCAATGGCAAGTACATCATTTGCTCCATCATCGCAAGCTTCCGCATAAAACTTCTCCGGTGTTATGTGCCTATGGTAAAAAAAAAAATGATAGATCATCACCAGATGGGCAGACAGTCTATGATTCTCAAAATAGTGCTACCATTAGTAGACATTAGAAATAATACTATACTGCCATATCATAAGACAGTGAATAACAAAAGGAATTAAAGCATATTCTATGTAAAAGAAAAGACATTCTTGGTAACCATCACAGATTATTTTCTCATATTTGATCATTTTGATATATCTTGAAAGCAAGATCAAAAATTTAAACAAAAAGCACTTCTTAAAAGACATTTGTCTTACAAAGTCAAGAACAATTTTCTTACAATTCTTTCATTTTGCTCTTCTATACCTCTTGATCCATCCCTTAGGCTCATGCCATAGCTATAGTTCAAATATAATTCCAGCCACTGAATTCAAAGACTACTGTGTTAATCTGGATCAGTATGCAAAAGGCTCTTGCAGGACCTTTGAGACTAACTGAGAGAAAGAAGTTGGTAGGATAAGCTTTCATAGACTTGAGTTTACTTCATTATATGCATTCCTAGTAAATACAAATCTATTAGGAAGACCAATGGACCAATGTCAGCATTCTGGAAGAAGCAAAAACCACCAGCATTGAAGAAATGATCCATTGTCATTAACTTGGACTGGACATGTCCAAATGCCCAATCACTGTCTCCCAAAACAGTTACTTTATTTTCATCTTAAGAATGGAAAATAGAACATTGGTGGACAGCAAAGGAGATTTAAAGACGGCTTTAAAGCTAACCTAATAAAATGTGGAATAACACGGAGAACTGAGAATCCCTGGCCCTCAAGTGTTCTAACTGTAGATCAGCTGTTACTAACAGTGTTGTGGATTTTGAAGAGTCACAAATAGAGGGCAAAAGTTTGAAACGTGCCAAATGCAAACCCTTATAATGGACGCCTTTTATCTGGAAATCTATGTTCTCACTGCAAAAGACCATGCAGATCCAGAATAAGTTTCTACAGTCACTTACAGACTCATCGCCAAGACTCTGCCCTTGGAAGGCAATCAAACTCAGCGACTGCCTATAGATACGGACCTAGGACCTTTACAGCTAAGAGTAAGCCAGTTGCAGATGGGAATAGCAATAGAAAACAAAATCAATTGTTTCCTACACATCCTATAACACTAGTTAACACACCAGCCTCATGAGGGCTCTCTTGCTTGGTTTACCAAATTTCCTTTCTGGCTTCCAGCCAGTGGAGCACCTAGTGGCGCAGCGGGTTAAACAGCTGAGTGGCTGAACTTGCTGACCGAAAGGTTGGTGGTTTGAATCCATGGAGCAGGGTGAGCTCCCACTGTTAGCCCCAGCTTCTGCCAACATAGCAGTTTGAAAACATGCAAATGTGATTAGATCTTTAGCTACCGCTCTGGCAGGAAGGTAATGGCGCTCCATGCTAGCGAGATGACCTTGGTGGTATCTACGGACAATGCCGGCTCTTTGACTTAGAGCACCACCACCACCCCAGAGCCAGACACAACTAGGACAAAAAGGCCATAGAATCCTAGATTTGGAAGAGACCCCAAGAGCCATTTAACCCAACTATTTGCAGGAATAGGGTTAGGGTTCTTTTTTCCAGCTAGTATCACACTACATTTCAACAATTCTCTCCACCATAAAGTCACTCACCTTGACTTTAGGCAAAATCTTTCAATGACTATTGATAAAACTAAACTTGTCACCTAATTACTATACTGACAAGTTATGCATTCTATTGTTATTCACATAAAACTTGCTTATTCATAGATATGCATTTCTGTTCCTAGACACTTTCTGTATATGATAAAGTTGACTTAAGCTGGTGATATCAACTTCTTCCTCAGTTAGTCCAATATGCTGTATTTTGTATTCAGCCACTAAGTTCACTTGGTGTCCTTAGGAAAACCATCATGAAGCAGAAATATATTTTTAAATATTTTAAAATTTAAGAGACATTTTTAGTGCTTACTTTGAACAAATGGTCACTCTGCTCAGAATAAAATGCATTGATGTCACTGAACTGCATTACTGAAGACAGATGTTAAAAGCAAGTGTTGTGAGATCAAGTAACAGGATATCATTTCTACAGTCCACATTCAAGCTTTTAGGATTTCACTCTCCACATATATCCCATGGGAATTTTTAAAATCTTATTGTTTAATAAACTGAGATACTTCATTTCTCATAAATCAGTTATATAAAGACTACTACTCTTCTTCTCTGAGAGTGAAATCCTAAAAGCTTGAATGTGAAGAAGAACATACTTCTGGGATCTTCAGACAATTTCTTCCACTGTGTGGACAGAAGTCCCACTGCAAAAGTCAAGAGGTGCCACAAAACAATACTGACGGGGTGATTAAGGCAGGGTTGAGTTACATCGTTTATCAACTGACAAATAGGTAAGATATTAAACTGAGATTTTAAAGGATGCAGAAGAATAGGAAAATATTCAAGATGCAGGAATATGAACAAAAAATATTTTTTTCAAAATTGACTCTTCAGCTATCTATCAAGCAAGTTCTACATGGTTCTTCTGAAAAGATGTAGAACCATTCATGATTGATTCTCCATGCACATCTCTCAGTCTTAGTTAAATATGTCTATCTCTATTGGAAAAAAAAAGCCTGGTGCTTGAGGCATTTTCAGGCAAATACGCAACCTGTTTGGCATTTTGCCTCAGTGTCTGATTGACAGATCTGTACTGATCGACAGATGTAGTACAGATCAAATAAATAAACATGCAGTCCAGTCTGTATGTCAGATGGATATGAATTTAGGGATGGGAAAGTGCTCCTCAAAGGCCACACACAGACTCCCAAGGTCCTGAATAGGATCCCTCTAACAAGTTTTTTAAAAATCAAATAACCCCTTGAAATTTTAGCTCTTGCTGAGTTGGTCTGCTACGTCTTCCCTCGTTTTTTAAGGCCCAAGGAATAATTTTCAAAACCTACACTGACTTTTTGTTTTATTTTCTGGTTTGAAAAAAGGCCACTCCTGAGGCTGAAGCAGCTTGGATACGATTAAGGTGACAACAAAAGTGACAAATTTCCTGTCATCATGCACAGAATAAAAATAATTAAAAAATGGTGCAAGGCACAGTAGGGGAGGCAGTCCTTAGAGTAGTGAGTGGATAATTGCCCGAGCCTGATTTAGACTTTTAAAGAGATTTCAACAAGGAAAATGCTTTACAATCCAGCTCTTACCCTTACTAGAGCGGCAAAGGGTCTCATTGCTCTGTCAAGACTAATCAATTTATTGTGTGGGTTATGTCTGACCACTTGTTCAGACAGGCATATATCACCTGAGAGCAAAAAGGATTTTAAAGGAAAGCATATGCAGTTCAAGCTGACCTGTCCTTGTACCCTCCTTCGCCATTTCCTCTAGAGTTGTTATCCAACTTGCTTGGCATAGAAGACAACCATGTTTCCCTAGGGGCACTGGGACACCGAATGCCCTACAATGTTTACTTCTTTAGAGTTATAAAGCAAAATGTCTGGTAATCTGAAAACCATGTTTTGCAAGGGCTCGCAGATACTCAAAACAGGAATCCTTCAGTCAATCACTGAAATATATCATACACTAGAAGCATCCTTTTTCCAGTTAATACATAGCTTCACAGCACATTCCGTGACCAAAGGGTGGAAAAATGTCCTTCTGGCTATACTGGACTGGCTGAACTTGGGATGGTTAACGTAAGAATGAGACAAGATTCATGCAGTTTTATCACTCTAATAATTTCCTAGTTTGAAAAAGATCTGCACAGGTATGGAAAAAGGTGAGGACAACCAAAATGCCTGCAAATGTAGTAAAATGGTCAGTAGCATCTACTCTCCAAGAGAGCTACAGGCCATTTGAGGGGCAATATTCTCATCCACATTTGGTGATGAGGTGGAGGAAATCCTATCCACCTCCCCACCTCCTAACAACTCCCCCCCCCTTTTTTTTTTTTACATTGCCTTTACCCTGCAAAGATTTTTGCCTCCAAGAGTTAGAACAAACGCTTTTGATTTGCCATTGGCTTTCTCCCTTTTGTCTCTTGTTATATATTAAGCAAGACTTTCAGATTCTCCAATGAGAGATTTGTTTTTCCATCTGCCAGCCTTCAATTATTTGCCTACCTGCCTGGGCTTAAGGAGCAATATAAGAAAAGCAAGCAGCGTTGCCTGGTTTGGGAGACTGATAAAGAGATCTGGCTAGTTCCATGTTCTCCCGAGCAACTAATTACTTAGGAACTCTAGAATTTCCTCCCTGCCTAGAAATCGTAACATTGAGAAGTAATGGCTGAAACCTATTATTTATTTATTTATTTCGGTTGCTTCTACCCCGCCCTTCTCACCCCGGAGGGGACTCAGGGCGGCTTACAAAAGCAAGGCACAATTCGATGCCCACATCACCTAACAACAAAAACAATAACATGGGCTCATGTCTAATCCTTCACCACTCCCAGTAAGAAAAAAACAGCCTAAAATTTCCCCCACTAGCTCATCCTAATAAAGCAGCTGTGCTCAAACAAGTTTTATGACATGTGCCTTACAAATACTCACACAATTGTTCTTTATTCAGAATATAAATATTTGTTGCTCAAAATAGTGATGAGCATATTCTTGATTGATCACAACACTGAAAATTTCTAGTAATATGTAAAACTGAATCACATTTGCAATGATTTCATATAATGGGCTTTATATATCAAATAGAAAGATGGCAAGGCAGCATAACACTTGCAACCATTAATGCTCTCTTGGGATTTAACTATGTCTGACTCTCCCCCAGAAGTGCGTTACTCTTCCCCCCTGATTATGGAGAAAGATATTATGGGCTGACTCTTTGATGCTCTAATGGAACCTAAAGATAGCATCTGCATTCAGTCTCATTTAAAAATCCGTTTAGCCCGCACTGTGACAACCTTGGTTTCAGTAATATGCACATATCCTTCAAGAATCCTCAATCCTCTTCAATGCCAACTACCACATACTATTGGGAAAAGAACCCCAAGAAGGCACATCCTGTGCTGGACAAATCTATCTTCAAACTGCTCTTTAAAAACATCAGGAGAGAATGCCGCTAGAACATGACCATATAGCCCGAAAAAACCTACAACAACCCAGTGATTCCGGCCATGAAAGCATTCGACAATACATTGCTCTTAAAAGTGTGCGAAAGGAGAAAAAGAACACAAAGGCCAGATTAAAGCAAGTCTGAGAAACCATTCTGGAATATGGACAATTCCAATAACCTGCCAGGATTCTATTATATTCCTGTGTTCGGCAGGTTACCTCACTTAAAAGTGTAATAATATTCGAATACATATTCCCTATTAATGTATCTAATTTAAAACAAAAAAGAAAAGTAGTCACAGTTCACATTGAAAGATGAAAAATGTTCCCACACTCAATACCTGCAACTACATTAAGGTCTAAACATTAATTAAATCTTACATTTCTAAAATAAATATCCATATGTGGAGTGTAACCTAAATCATAAGATAGAAAAAGAACAAGCAGAAGTTCCCTAGCCCTGCAGGAACCTTCCACATTTAAATTGTGCTTGCATCCAAATGGTAAAAAGCTCTCTGCTGAACTGCTGTTCCTGTGTAACTTCAAGACATTTAGGATTTATGGAAACCTTAAACGGCTATCATGGGGTTTCATGCAAGAGGAAATTTGGCTTTGCATTCCTCTGAGGCTGAGAGAGCATGATTTGCTCAAGGACACTCAGTGGGTTTCATTGTCCAAGAGGGGATTCGAACCCTCATCTCCAGAATCATAGTCCAGTGCTCAAAGTGTTACAGCACATTGGCTCTCTAAATAGGCTGGCAAGAATACATTTTCAGCAGGAGCAATAGAAGACAACTTGCAGGTGGTCTGTGGGTTACTCTTATATACGTTAAAGAGTGAACAAGGCAAGCATATCTCTCTGCCTTATTTTTTTTATCAAACAGAAAGAAGGTAATGCAGCAAGCCTGCCCATAAATCCAGCTTTTACTGGTCTTAGAAGTGATGCTTCAAAACTATGTCTGAATTCTACTAAATAGTCCAAATTGAAGTAAACCAACTGAATCAGCTGTTGAACAGTACATCATCACATGTGTAAATCTCATTGATTAAGGGGTTCTACTTCAGTTTGTACTAAAATAGGATTATACTCAAAGATAACTGGGATCATATTAATTTTGAAACTGCACATCACATATGAAGTGGTCTCTTTTGAACCTGGAATCTCAAGGTATTATACAATATGCAGAGTTGCGTACAAACTTGAAAAGATGAGAGATTAGGAAACACACACATGGGGCCTGATATGATCATTTCTGAATCCCACCAGAAAGGGTGAAATTGACAGACAAATTCTATGAAAATGTGCTAAAGGCACATGCAAGAATAAGCCCCAAAGTTTCCCCCTACTACATGACTTTTAGTAACGTGTTGCTGCTTCACAGGTTGTACTTCCTTGAATGCAAATTGTTCACAAGAATACGAGAAAGAGAAAAGAACCACCCCCTTGCATTTCAGGTACCATATTTCAACACATAATAGTCGCCACTGCATAATAGTGATGCTCCTCTTTTGGGGTCCCAAAATTGGTTTCCCGCCTTTCCTTGCTTAACCATTGTACTGGAGCTAAGCGAGTCTGGGGGCTCTCCCTTCTCCCTCCTCAGATGTTAGATGGTTTTTAAAAAGAAAATAAAACCAGATCCAGCAGGGTCTTCTCTCTCCTTGAAGGTAAAAGCAGAAGAGTCCTAGACCCAGCCAGCTCTGATTTGTTTGTTTTCTTCACATAATGTTGCAATCCCTCCCTTTTTTTGCAAAATAAAAGGGCATAAAAATGAGACCATTATGTGGTGACATGCAGTACTTGCTCCTGCAGAGAATGGCGCAATCTTGCAGAATTGTTACCAAGGAAATGTATATGTCAGTACAGAAATAACTAACTTCTGAACGTATGAGCTAAATCCAGCTTTAGTTCTATGTGGAATAGACACTGCTGAAATTAATTGTACTTAGTTGATACAAATAAATTGTCCATTAATATGGGACTTCTAGGGCAGAATTAACACTGGATTTAGCCATAATGCAGAAAATTGTGGCTGTTTTATATTGTTTTTGTTTCAGGAAAACTATACCAATTCACCTGCTTTACTTTGGTATTTTGCAGTTAAAGGTTATACCCAACAATTTACTATTCAATTGTTATATTTCTATAAATTCATATTGGTGCATGGCAAAATGGCACCTGAGGCCAAACATAAGACACCACACATCAATAATTATATCTTGTTGCATTGTAACTACAATTTCTACATGGCATCATTGTGGTAGAAGTTGCACAGATACTCAAGTCAACTACAGTTATGCTATGGCTTCAATAACTGCAAAGAAAAAAGCCAGCAATTTTAGACTGGAACATGCTTAGAGAATTATGAAGTGGAGCAAATGCTCTAAACTATACTTTGAGAGTAAATTATTGTATCTGATACAATGTTTGAGACAGCATTTTACTGAGTTCAGGCAATACTTCATACATAGAAAGGTAACTGTTAATTGGTTAAAATAATGATCAGTTATGTGCACATTACTTATACCAGATTAATACTCTGCTCAGTTTACACTGAACTGTTTAATCTACGTTCTCAGTAACTTGGAAGGTGGAACATTCCATTTCAAGATTATTGCATAGCGTCATTTGAGCATGTTCTGAGAAACTGGAAACAGAGTTGTAGAACAAGGCAAGAACACAGTAGAGTATAGTTGGTAAACAGTACTGTAACAGTGAAAGCATGCTTCTATGCTTTAATAGTGAAACACTAAATTCAATTTGTGCTTTTGGCTTTTCCCAGAAGAAACAAAAAGTAGATTTACTGGTTACAAGAAATCTAAATATACATTTGAATGATCTGATCAAGCAACATCATTTTTAAAAATTGAGAATTAATTTTACAAATGTCTAGCAACAGTGTAAATTGCATTTTTGAAACCACAGAAGTATCTATTTCTTCCTGCAATACAGAGTAGGAGAGAGATATATTTTGAGCACTCATAAAATTCATTTGGTCATCCATTATTAAATAAACCGAAGACTTGTGTGATAAACAGTATCACTATTTCTGATCATTTAAACAGTAAGTTAACAGTTTAAAACATTATTATCAAGTCGTATAATTATTTCCAGTCCAGTTGTTGGGAATGATGGGATGTACAACCTAACATATCTGGAAGGCATTATGCCAGGAAGGCATCATGTCAGGAAATACAAAGAAATTCAATAAAGAACTGGTTTCCAAAATAAGCATGAGAGGACCATAAGATGAACTAAGGAGATGTTGCCATGTAATAATACCAGGGAAACTTTTATACTGATAATAAGTATTATTTTTAGTGCCTTCAAGTTTCAACTTATAAAGACCTTTGGAATGATTAGTTTAGAACAGAGTTGCCTATGCCTTCCTCTGAGGCTGAGAGAGAATGACTTGCCCAAGGTCACCGATCGGGTTTCCATGGCTGATGTGGGATTTGGACCCTGGTCACCAGAGTCACAGTCCAACACTTAAACCAGTATACCACACTGGTTCTAAAATTAAAATATATTTTTAAAGCCATGAATTTATTAAGCATTCGTATGTTTTAATGGGCAAGAGCTGTAAGGTCCAAGGACATAAAATCTGATACTATTAAAATCATCACCAACTCTTTCCATTAGAAAGCAGTTTGCTCCTCTGAAAGGAATACATAATGTGCAACTTTCCTGATATTGTTGGCCTGCAGCTCCCATCAGCCACAGCCAATGCTTCTAATGATGAAGGATGATGGGAGCTGGAGGGGGGATGGACACATTGTCCTAAAACACATCTCATTTCACATCTCATTACACTGAAATGACAAGGTTTTCTGAAAGAAGATAAATCTTCATTGGGGACATGTGGCACTAGCAGCTTCTTCATTGAGTAACCTTCATAGTGAGAAAAAAGGTGTTTGAAATGACATTAAAAGCCTTTTGTGGAAGAAGGAGGATTGGCCAGGGAAGAGGCATTGTTACAGATCTCACTCAGAAAACCAACTACAAAAAGCAGAGTGCCATGTAAGATTTGACTTTTTAAACTAAGGTTTGTATTAACACAAAACAGGTTTTATATACATAAACCGTTAAGGCAAAACTACATACCTAAACTACATATTACACAGTCCAAACAACATTATAGGGAGAGATAATATGACTTCCTCTCCCTCAATCAGAGATGATAACTGATAAATATTTGAACTTGCATGTGAGATGCAACTTATTTTCTAATATTTTTATTGACAAAAAGTTTCATGTACATAAAACATTAAGGGAAGACTGAATACATACACTACATATTATCTAGTATTAACCACACAACAGGAGTGGAGATACAGTTACTTCTTCTTCCTCAGTCAGAGATAATAACTAAGATATATTTGAACTTCTTTGTAAAGTGTGATGATTTTTCAAATATTTTATTAACACACACACACAAAATGTAATATACATAAAACACTAAGGAAGGATTGCATACAATACATAGTACAAAAATGTACTACAGGAAATAATAGGACTCGTTCCTCCTTAATCTGTGATTATTGATGATATATATGTGAATTTTCATGTAAAGTATGAATTCAGGTATTCGGTAGTGCATCAACTCTGTAAAATTAATGCGATTTGATACCACTTTCACTGCCAGTGCTCAATGCTATGGAATCCTGGGAGTTGGAATTTGGTGAGGCACCATCACTCTTTGGCAGAAAAGGCTTTTTTTGTGTCAGAATCAACTTGAGAAACTGCAGAGAAGGCTAAAGATGTTGTAAAACTACAACTCACATAATTCCATATCATTTAGCCGTGGCAATTAAAGTGATGTCAAACTGCATTCATTCTACAGTGTAGATTGGAGCTCTCCAAACTGTGTGTTGTAACACATTGTATAGTGTGTAAGTATCCCGCAAAAAAGCAATGAGAAATTACAATCTTGGAAATGAATATTATCTTACAAATTTTTTAAACATAAAAATAAAAGGTGTTATGTTGCATCCCCATAAATTTCATTATTACAATTTATGCATATGTCTGCATCTCTTACAAGAGGTTGTTTTTAACCTCCAGTTTGCTAATCAAACTGTGACTGTGTCATGATGGGATGCAAATCTCCAACATGAAACTTTTGGTGCAGGGTGAGAGCAACCTATGAAGTCAACATGCTGAAGGACGAAAACAGCAGAGAAAGTGAGAAAATAGGGTTGGGGGACGATGAGAATTGCAGCAGAAAGCTAGGAAACAACAATTGGGAAAGGAAGAGGGAGAAAAGCAGCAGGAGAGAGAAGTGACAGAAAAGATGAGATGGGGAAAGCCTTGGGATCTTAAGCTCTGATGTAAATGTATCCAATGTCTCCCTCTCTGAAATGCTAAACATTCTTTTGCAAGACTGTTGCGAATTTCATCCTTGAGATTAGTAACTTTTAAGTATGTTTTCTTTTTATCCGTGACTTCCTTTTGTTTTATATACGTGTGTTGTATGCCAATTGTGTTGCTGTATGCCAATAAAGGCCCCGTGTGTGTGTGTATTTGATAAAAATATGTTTGAATATGTATCTTTTATAAAACTACATTTTTGTCAGAAAATATGATGTATGGTTTGGATGGAATTGTATGACAGATGTATGGTTGGGGTCTATATAGTCTAGAGATGCCATCCTAAGGAATGAGGCCTGGAAAACTACAAGGAGGTAATTACATGGACTGTAATTAAAAGTTGCTGAACTGCTGACATTGATTACTGGAGGCAAATGATTAACTGTTGAACTTTTTTGGGGGGGGGGGGCAATGTGTTTACATTATCAGAGACAATGGCTCTTTAAGGAAATGTTTACAAGGTTCCTTTCATTAAGAAGAAAGTCAACACCAGGCTCCTTACATTTACCAACACCAATTAAAGAGAGTCAACATCTGCCAGGAACTGACATGGAACCAGGATGATTTAGGTTGGAAAAAATCTATTATTATTGTTGTTGTTGTTGTTCTTGTTATTATTATTTAGGGAATTTCTATGCCACTTTTCTCCAATGGACTCAAAGCGGCTTACAACATCATTAAAACAGAATATAAAATAAAAACATAGATAAGATAACCCAAATTGGTTACATAAATACTTCCTTGTAGGACATTAAAATTACCATTAAATTAAATTAAATTTAAAATGTCAAAAAATTCCCATTGAGTGATAAAATACTATAAAGTATTGTAAAATCCTAGGCTTCCATTACAATCTATCATTCATTTACAACTTTGGAACAACATCTTCAAGGAATATTGCCAAATAAGAGAACTTAATAAAAGTTTCCCCTTGACATTAAGTCTAGTTGTGTCAAACTCTGGGGAGTGGTGCTCATCTTCATTTCGAAGCCAAAGAGCTGGCATTGTCCATAGACACCTCCAAGGTCATGTGGCCAGCATGACTGCATGACTGTGATGGTCACTCCAACAAGAAATACTGTTTACTCACAAGCATAAAGGAATTACATATATTAGAAACCAATACTTTCTCATTACTTTATTTTCCAGATCACCAGACTGGGCCACAGCAACGCGTGGCAGGGGACGGCTAGTATTAAATATAATGGCAAAGGAATGTTTTCAAGTATAATGGTGAATGTTAAGCGTGTTGTGCCTCTCGAGCCAAAAATACCAAGATGGGTGATCAAATATTAAGAAAGAGAGAGAACGGGGCTGGGGTTTGGGTTAATATATTATATTAATTATATTATTATTATATTAATATATATTAATTACTAGCTGTCCCCTGCCACGCGTTGCTGTGGCCCAGTCTGGTGATCTGGAAAATAAAGTAATGAGAAAGTTTTGGTTTCTAATATATATAATTCCTTTATGCTTGTTGTTTCTTTGTCAGTGTTGATGTGGAGAGTGTCTGGTTTGCCTACTCTGGAATATGCAACATATCATAGTCCTTCTTTAAGGGTCTCTTTAAAATCTATGATACTATATCTGTGTGTGAGAGAGAGAATCATATCGATCTATCTATATTTATGACTGGATGGTTCTTTGTCAGGAGGGCTCTGATTACATTTTCTTGCCCTGGTGAAGGGAGTTGGACTGGATGCCTTAAATATTTTCTGTTGGTCATGGGAGTTCTGTGTGGGAAGTTTGCCCCATTTCTGTGGATTTCAGAATGCTCTTTAATTGTAGTGAACTATAAATCCCAGTAACTACAAATCCCAAATGTCAAGATCTATTTCCTCCAAACTCCATCTGTGTTTATATTTAGGCATATGGAATTTTGGAACTTAATGTCAATGTCCACCAAATCCTTCCAGTGTGTTCTGTTGGTCATGGAAGTTCTGTATGCCATGTTTGGTTGAATTCCATCATTGGTGGAGTTCAGAATGCTCTTTGATTGTAGGTGAACTATAAATCCCAGCAACTACAAATCCCAAGTGCCAAGTTTGGTCCAGATCCATCATTGTTTGAGTCCACAGTGCTCTCTGGATGTAGGTGAACTACAACTCCCAAACTCAAGGTCAATGCGCACCAAACCCTTCCAGTGTGTTCTGTTGGTCATGGAAGTCCTGTACGCCATGTTTGGTTCAATTCCATCACTGGTGGAGTTCAGAATGCTCTCTGATTGTAAGTGAACTATAAATCCCAGCAACTACAACTCCCAAATGTCAAGGTCTATTTCCCTTAAACTCCATCTGTGTTCATATTTGGCCCCGCGACTCTGGAACTCTCTCCCTCTGGAGGCCAGAACCGCCCCATCCATCCTAACATTTAGGAAACGGGTGAAGACGTGGCTGTGGAGTCAGGCCTTCGATGAATGAGACAACACCATAGGACCCTGGATGGAAGTTGATGTAGATCCATCTTAATAGGACAACTGACCACTGTAGTTTTATATATAGTGTATTTAAAGTTGTTTTTGTAATTGTGATATATGATATTTTAATGAGTGTATATGTTTTTTATGGCTGGAAACCGGGCTGAGTCCCTCAATGAGGTTGAGAAGCTCGGTATAGAAAACTGTGAAATAAATAAATAATAATAAATAAAATATGGAATATTCGTGCCAAGTTTGGTTCAGATCCATCATTGTTTGAGTCCACAGTGCTCTCTGGATGTGGGTAAACTACAATTCCCAAACTCAAGGTCAATGTCCACCAAACCCTTCCAGTTTTTTCGGTTGGTCATGGGAGCCCTGTGTGCTAAGTTTGGCCCAACTCCATCATTGGTGGAGTTCAGAATGCTCTTTGATTGTAGGTAAACTATAAATCCGAGCAACGACAATTCCCAAATGACAAAATCAATTTTTTTGAGTGGAGGACATACATTGGACTGTTAGGTGTCTTGTGTCCAAATTTGGTGTCAATTCCCCCAGTGGTTTTTGAGTTCTGATGGTAGCACGAACTAACATTACATTTTTATTTATATAGATTATTAATTATTATTAATAATAATAACATACTATTATATATATATATATATATATATATATATACACACTCAAATGGAATGTGGGAGCTCTTCGGTTAAGTGAGACAGATGGGGAAGGACACACTTGACAGGAAAAGTGACGTGGGGGAGCCTTGGAGCCTTAAGGAGGAAGGAGAGGGATCAAGGAGGGCGAAGAGGAGGCCAAAGGCGAACAGCAGGTGTCCTTTGTGGGAACCGAGGGAGAGAAGAAGGGAGCCCGGGCCCTCCTGAAGGGAAGGGTGGGATTCCTGGCGCCCTTTCTCGGCTACTCACAGCTTCAGGTTCTCGTAGGCTCGCCCCGCTGCGGTTGCCGCCGCCATCTCCGCCGCCGCCCCGCCTCTCCCTCCTCCAACCGACCGGCTCGAGCTTGGCCTCAGAGACTCCGCCTTCCTTCTCGCGCCTCACCTGACGGCCTCCACTTGGGCCTTCAGGACGGCGCCCCACACAGGACAAAACTAAGCGGAAAGCATTTCGACGCCCGCGCTGAGTAAGGCGTTTGGGATTGGCTGAAACGGACGCTCGCAACCATGTCGCCCTATCCCGGAAGCGAAGCAGCGCGTGGGCGGGGTCTCGCTATTGTGACGTCAAGTTCCCGCAACCATCCCCTCAGACGCCGAATGGATTGGGGTAACTCCGCCCCTTCAAAAAAAGGAAAACTCTTCTTTGCACCAACGAGGAACGGAGTGAAAGAGCAAGGAGCGTTTTGATTGGCTCGGCTTGGCAAAAAGAAATGCCTCACTCAGAACTCCACCCCTGGTTTTGTTTCCAGCCACTAGAAACGTAGCAGGCGGAATGTAGAATGCAATTGGGGAAAAGGGGTCGTCAGGCAGGGCCAGTGGCGCAATGGATAACGCGTCTGACTACGGATCAGAAGATTCTAGGTTCGACTCCTGGCTGGCTCGGCTAAATTTTTTTCTTCTGTGAAAAATTAATATTTTCATTTAATGAATCGTGTTGCATCAGTGTAGATTCTCTGGGAGTTCCAGTTTGGAAAAATGGATGGTCATAACCATTTTTCTCCGAAAATAAAAAACAGCTTTGCAGTTTGCTGGTTATATAGGAATTTGACATTTCAAATCCAAACCCTCAGATTTTTCTCCTAAACTCCTTCTACACTTCGACAATACATCCTTCTACACTGCCATATAAAATCCAGATTATCTGCTTTGAACTGGATTATATGTCAGTGTAGATATAATGCCCATTATCTGCTTTGAACTGGATTATATGAATTTTCAATTATATATAATCCAGTTCAAAGCAGATAATGGGCCTTACATGCGTTGAATTATCTACAGTCATATAATCCAATTTGAACAGCATTATAATGGTAAATGTAGACTCATAATGCAGATTGAACCTCATTGAACTGGAATATTTATTTATTTATTTACAGCATTTATATCCCGCCCTTCTCACCCCGCAGGGGACTCAGGGCAGATTACAGTGTACATATATGGCAAACATTCAATGCCAATTTGACTTACAACATGGATGAGAGCTAACAAATTGAAATTGAATCCAGACAAGACAGAGGTCCTACTAGTCAGTCGTAAGGCCGAACAGGGCATAGGGTTACAGCCTGTGTTAGACGGGGTTACACTCCCCTGAAGACGCAGGTTCGCAGCTTGGGAGTGATCCTGGACTAATCGCTGAACCTGGAACCCCAGGTCTCAGCGGTGGCCGGGAGAGCTTTTGCACAATTAAAACTTGTGCGCCAGCTACGCCCGTACCTTGAGAAGTTGGATCTGGCCACGGTGGTCCACGCACTTGTTACATCCCGGATAGATTACTACAACACACTCTTCGTGGGGTTGCCTTTGAAGACTGTTCGGAAACTTCAATTAGCCCAGCAGGAGGCAGCGAAATTACTCACCGGAGCGTCATACAGGGAGCATACCACCCCGTTATGTCAGCTCCACTGGCTGCCGATCCAGTTCTGAGCACAATTCAAAGTGCTGGTTTTGACCTACAAAACCCTATACCAGTGTTTCTCAACCTGGGGGTCGGGACCCCCAGGGGGGTCACAAGGGGTGTCAGAGGGGTCGCCAAAGACCATCAGAAAACAGTATTTTCTGTTGGTCATGGGAGTTCTGTGTGAGACATTTGGACTAATTCTGTACTTGGTGGGGTCCAGAATGCACTTTGATTGTAGGTGAACTATAAATCCCCGCAACTACAACTCCCAAATAACAAAATCAACCCCTCCAACCCCGCCAGTAGTCAAATTTGGGCGTATTGGGTATTTGTGCCAAGTTTAGTCCAGTGAATGAAAATACATCCTGCAGATCAGATATTTACATTACGATTCATAACAGTAGCAAAATTACAATTATGAAGTAGCAACAAAATAATTTGATGGTTGGGGGTCACCACAACATGAGGAACTGTAATAAGGGGTTGCGGCATTTGGAAGGTTGAGAACCACTGCCCTATACGGTTCCGGCCCAGCGTATCTGTCCAAACGCATCTCCCTCTACGTCCCACCTCGGAGTTTAAGATCTTTCGGGGAGGCCCTGCTCTCAGCCCCGCCTTTATCACAAGTGAGATTGGCGGGGACGAGGAGCAGGGCCTTCTCGGTTGTGGCCCCTTACATATGGAATTCACTCCCCGGGGAAATTAGATCATCGTCATCCCTCCTCTCCTTTAGAAGGAAATTAAAAACATGGATTTGGGACCAGGCGTTTGGGCAATCTGGCAGATAAATAAAGGACAATGACGATTGATAGGAATGGAAAATGTGGAATGAAGCTATGGACTCTGAGTTGCGAACGTTGAGCATAAGATTGTTTTTATTGACTGTGATATATATTGATTGTTCTTAACTGTTATAACTGTTTTTAATTGCTGTCTATATCTTATCTGTATTACTATTTTGTAAGCCGCCCTGAGTCCCCCCTCGGGGGTTGAGAAGGGCGGGGTAGAAGTACACAAAAGAAAGAAAGAAATAAAACATATACAGACATAGACAGAGGCTATTTAACTTTTTCTGGCTGCCAGGGGAGCTGTCGCTTTCATCGTCCATCTGTGACACTGATGAAGTACTTCCGCATTCCCCGCATGCTTTTTTGCTGGAATGCTTTGCTGGAGTCTTTTTTGTGGCCTCGTAAATTAGCTAATTTAGCCTCCCCACACTTTAAGGTGGTACCTAATTTTCCTACTTGACAGATGCAACTGTTTTTCGGGTTGCAAAGGTTGACAACAGGCTACACACAATTGGTTGGAAACCCACTCCAACCCGGGCTGGCTTCGAACTCATGACCTTTTGGTCAGAGTGATCTTAATGCAGCTGACACTCAGCTAGCTGCGCCACAATCCCGGTTATAATCCAGTTCAAAGCAGATAATGGGCATTACATGCTTTGAATTATCTACAGTCATATAATCCAATTTGAACAGCATTATAATGGTAAATGTAGTCTCATAATGCAGATTGAACCTCATTGAACTGGAATATATGAGTCTACCAGTGTTTCTCAACCTTCCTAATGCCATGACCACTTAATACAGTTCCTCGTGTTGTGGTGACCCCCATCCGTAACATTATTTTCGTTGCTACTTCAAAACTGTAATTATGCGACCATTATGGCTCGCAGTGTAAATATCTGATATGCAGAATGTATTTTCATTCACTGGACCAAATGTGGCACAAATAGCTTATATGCCCAAATTTGAATACTGGTGAGTTTGGGGGGGGGGGGTGATTTTGTCATTTGGGAGTTGTAGTTGCTGGGATTTATAGCTGACCTACAATCAAAGAGCATTCTGAACCCCACCATCAAAATTGGGCCAAACATTCCACACAGAAAATACTGTGTTTTCTGATGGTCTTTGGTGACCCCTCTGACCCCCCTTCGTGACCCCTCCTGGGGTCCCAACCCCCAGGTTGAGAATCACTGGTACACTGATATAATCCAGTTCAATCCACATTCTGTGGCAGTGTAGATGAGGCCTCCTTGTGTTACCATGATAGAGCCAAGACCAAACCCTGATCTCACAGTGTCTGAGTCCAACATTCAAACCATGACACCACACAGTCTAATCCCAGACATTTTGTGGATATGCAAAATTGTGGATAATAGTGAATCATTTTGGAATGAATGCCTTCTTGCCCAAGAAGGCATTTGTCATTTTTAAAGTTTTTGTCCTTTTTATTTTATTTATTTATTTACCTTACTTATATACCGCTGTTCTCAGCCCGAAGGCGACTCACAGCGGTTCACAACAAATACGAACAGCAAAAATTCAGTGCTACAGTATAGAAACAGTTAACAACCTAACACATTACACGACCCATTCACTGTCGTCTCGTCATCAAAAATATGTTCCAGATTCGTCATCCATTTTTCCATTCCAGTGTTCATTAACCAATCATTGCACTAATTATTCGAACGCCTGCTCAAACAGCCAGGTCTTCACTTTTTTGCAGAATACCATTAGAGATGGTGCTAGTCTAATGTCCGTAGGAAGGGCGTTCCACAGCCGAGGAGCCACCACCGAGAAGGCCCTATCTCTCGTCCCCGCCAGCTGAGCTTGAGAAGCAGGCGGGATCGAGAGCAGGGTCTCCCCGGAAGATCTCAAAGTCCTGGTGGGTTCATAGGCAGAGATGCGGTCGGATAGGTAGCTTGGCCGGAACCGTTTAGGGCTTTAAAGGCCAACGCCAGCACTTTGAATTCAGCCCGGTAGCAGATCGGTAGCCAGTGGAGTTGGCGTAACAGCGAGGTTGTATGCTCCCTGCATACAACCTTTTTAAAAAGAGACCCAAAGCTTAACAATACAAAAAAAATACACAATTGAAAACCTAAAACATATCCACATAATTAATCATAGGGTTATTAGAATAAATAATTAAATTCACTGATGTTCAAGTGCTATAGTTACAGTGCATTATGTGGCAGCATAGAGGTGAGTCTGAGATATACTGTTTCCTCTCGTTTCCTTTTCTGCGCAGGCGCTCTAGCCATTCTCCCTACTGTATTATGCCTTCCTATCCGACAGGTGGCGCTCATTCTCAGCCCCCGCCGCCTTTTTCTCGTTCTCCTTCCCTGGCCGGAAAGAGAAAAGAGGAGACGGAGCTTCCGCTCATTCATCGCGCGCGCCCTGTGTGTTGGGAGTGCGTTTTCTTCTCAGCGAGTAACGGACGCGGCCTAGTCTCCGTGCTCAATTTTTGGTGGTTTATTCCTCACTCGCTTAAGCATTTTCGGCCTACACTTTTGCCGCCATGAAGCTCGTGAGGTAAGGAAGCGGGCTTTTTGTCAGAAGCCACGCGGGCCAAGCCTGGGGTCCTTGCTCTTGGCCTGCAGGCCTTTCCTAATGGCTCCCCACTGAGTTATTTCCCATGAATTTAGCATGAATGGGCATGGATGATAATAGTGGGATTTCCCACCTCCTTCTATTTCTTGTTTCTTCCAAAATTGTGTCACTCTTCATAGCTCAGTCATATTCCAAACTCTGATATAATCTCATATTATTATCTATCTATATAAAAATGCTTTGTGCATAATGAGTACCTTAAAAACAAAAGAACGAATGAACGAAATCGCACCAAATTTGGCAACGAAACGTCTCACTACACAGGGAGTGACCATCACTCAAAAATTATGATTTTGTCATTTGGGAGTTGTAGTTGCTGGGATTTATAGTTCACCTATAATCAAAGAGCATTCTGAACCCCACCAAAGATGGAATTGAACCAAACTTGGCACACAATTCTCCCATGACCAACAGAAAACACTAGAAGAGTTTGGTGAGCATTGACCTTGGGTTTTGGAGTTTTTTATTTATTTATTTATTTATTTATTTGGAGTGTTTCTACCCCGCCCGTCTCAACCCCCTAGGGGGGACTCAGGGCGGCTTACAAAAGGCACAATTCGATGCCTAACAATTCACAAAATACAGTACAATATACAATACACAAATTTACCATATAATGTCAACAGTTATAACTAATTAAAACAATCAAACAGTATACTAGCAGCAATAAAATCATCTTGTGGTCAGTGTTCGCCAATTCATAGTTGTAGTTCAGCTACATTTAGAGAGCACTGTGGACTCAAAGAATAATGGATCTGGACCAAACTTGGCACGAATACTCAATATGCCCAAATATAAACACAGATGGAGTTTTGGGGAAATAGACCTTGACATATGGGAGTTGTAGTTACTAGGATTTTTAGTTCACCTACAATCAAGGAGCATTCTGAACCCCACCAATGAAATTGGGCCAAACTTCCCACACAGAACCCTCATAACCAACAGAAAATACTGTGTTTTCTGGTAGTCTTTGGTGACCCTTCTGACACCCCCTCGCAATTCGCCCCCAGGTTGAGAAATGCTGCCTTAAGGCCATCCAGTCCAACTCCCTTCAGCAGAGCAAGAAAACATAAAGCCCTCCTGACAAAGAGCCATCCAGCCATAGATGTAGATAAATATATATAATTCACACACACACATGTCTATGTCAGATATAGTACCATAGATTTGAAAGGGACCCCTAAAGAAGGACAATTAAATGTTGCATGTTCCAGAGTAGGCAAACCAGACAATCTCCACATCAACACTGGCAAAGAAACAGCAAGATATACTGTTTACCCACAAGCATAAAGAAATTACATATATTAGAAACCAACACTTTCTCATTACTTTATTTTCCAGATCACCAGACTGGGCCACAGCAATGCATGGCAGGGGACCGCTAGTATTATATATAATATTAATAAAGTTGTACTATAATATATTCTATATCATGTATACTATAGCTTACTATATAATACAATATATTATATAATACTAATAGTATAATGTACTCGTAGTGCATTAGTTATATTGTGGTATAATATACTACAATGTAATAATACAATAACTGTATATTATATATTACATGTAATATGACTAATATTGCAGTGTTGTGATATAGTGCAATATAATATATAATACTAATCTGCTATAATCGAGAAAGGCAGGGAGTTTCAGAAAAACATGTATTTCTGTTTTATTGACTATTCTAAAACCTTTGACTCTGTGGATCATAATAAATTGTGGCAAGTTCTTGGTGGTATGGGCATACCAAATCACCTTATCCCTCTCCTGAGGAATCTGTATAAGGATCAAGTAGCAACAGTAAGAACTGACCATGGAACAACAGACTGGTTCAAGACTGGGAAAGGCGTATGGCAGGGTTGTATATTCTCACCCAGCCTATTCAACTTTTAAGCAGAACACATCATGTGATGTGCGGGGCTTGAGGAATGAGGTGAAAATTGCTGGAAGAAACATTAACAACCTTAGATATGCAGACGACACCACTTTGATGGCCGAAAACAAGGACAAGCTGAGGAGACTTCTAATCAAGGTGAAAGAAGAAAGCGCAAAAGCTGAGTTGCAGTTAAACAAAAAAAACCAAAATTATGGCAACAAGAATGATTGACAACTGGGGAGTAGAGGGAGAAAACGTGGAGGCAGTGACAGACTTTGTATTTCTAGATGCAAAGATTACTGCAGACGCAGACTGCAGCCAGGAAATCAGGAGATGCGTACTTCTTGGGAGGAGAGCAATGACCAATCTTGATAAAATAATGAAGAGTAGAGACATCACACTGGCAACAAAGATTCGCATAGTTAAAGCAATGGTATTCCCCATAGTCACCTACGGAAGAGCTGGACCATAGGGAAGGCTGAGCGAAGGAAGATAGATGCTTTTGAACTGTGGTGTCCATACTTCAGGAAATAAAGCCTGAATGCTCGTTGGAGGGAAGAATAGTAGAGGCAAAGATGAAGTACTTTGGTTACATAATTAAAAGACAGGAAAGCTTAGAGAAGACAATGATGCTGGGGAAAATGGAAGAGAGGCCAACCAAGGGCAAGATGGATGGATGGTATCCTTGAAGTGACTGGAATGACCTTGAAGGAGCTGGGGGTGGTGACGACCAACAGGGAGCTCTGGCATGGACTGGTCCATGAAGTCACAAAGAGTCGGAAACAACTGAATGAATTAACAACAATCTGCTATGCTAATAGTACATTATATATACATGTATTGATAATATTATAATGTAATACAATAGAAATACAATATGAGATAATATGATATATTAAATATACTACTGATAATGTATAATATATATAATGATATACTGTTTTATTATATATTTGTATATTTTAAGTTGTAATATTTATGATTGTGGGTCGCTTTGAGTCTCCATATGAAGAGATAAAACAGGATATAAACAAAATATAATCCTTTGAATCAATGAAGGTTTGGAATTACTGTATTAAGTACTTTCAGAGTCTTTAGTTCAAAATTGCTGCCTGAGAGATTACTGTCTCTGTGTATGTTTGAAAGAATCATAAGTATAAAAATGTGTATTTTCAAATAGCGAGCTTTATGGAAAAATGGCAGGTGCACTTGGGGCCCTTTCAAAAAGGCCCTATATCTCAGGATCTGATCCCAGGTTTTCTATTTATCCCAGATTATCTGGCAGCGCAGACTCATATAATCCAGTTTAAAGCAGAAAACCTGGAATCAGATCCTGGGATATAGGGTCTGTCTGGATGGGCTCTTACTCAAGTCAAATGGGCCCTTGGTTTGGTTCCAGCCCTGGTGTGAATAGTCATCCATATTTACTGGCACGGATTTGTGTACCTGTTCATACTATCTTATATGTCAATGTTAATGCAGGGCCTCTGAAGATCTTACAATTATTCAACTAAATGGAGCAGTGAATCCCATAAAGTGTAAATTCCAGATACAGTGTTTGTACTGATTCCAGTGCTCTATTGTGTACTATAATGTGGTATTAGACCAATTATGTTTGTAATATGATACTGAATGTTATTGTTTTGCATTGTGATCTCAAGTAAATTGTCTCTTTATTTTTAAAAATGGTGAAAGTTTGTTATCTTGCTGTTCACATACATTTTAGTATGAGTGTTGCAAAAAATATAAAGGTTTCCTCAGCCTGAAAGGAAAGCTTTCACACATTCATTTATGTCTACTACATCCAAGCAACAAGTCCATTAAATTGACAGAGCACATTCTGAAATTATCCAGTGATTTGTAACATAGAAATTAAATTACAGCATGGCTCTTACTTGAATGTAAATTTTGCAGGACAGTCTGAAATTTTCTCCTGGGCCATGTCTATATGTCCTTAACCTGACAACATTTATCTTCAGGAGTCAATGCACAATTGATATTCTTGTGGACTTTCACAAACATCTCACAGAATAACACAATATTTCCATATAGCATTAATCACACTTGTTAGACTGAAGAATCACTAACTGCCATTGAAGATTCACTGCTTGTAGTTGTTACATTAGCCTTTGGCCACTAAGATAGTTTAGAAGTGCTATAAATGTTATTAACCTTGCTTTTTATGGAGATTCTAGTTGCAGAAAACAACTCCTTTATTTTACAGCCATGGATTATATTAAATATGAAAAATTAAACTACCTCTTTTAATCATAAATTGCAGATTTCTTATGAAACTAAGTCATGAAACCGTAACTATTGAACTGAAGAATGGGACCCAGGTTCATGGAACCATCACAGGTATGGGAGTTAGGATTCCTAAAATACAGTTACATTCTTTTTTTTCTGGTAGGAGTTCCATCTTCTCGGAATGTAATACTTGCACCTGGATAAAGTTTGGGGGTAACCTTTTTCAGAATAGTTAAATATGTATGAATATTATAAGCGACATACTTTTACCAACCTTTACTCAAGCAAAAGAGCACTGGATACATCTGAGTGCCCCATTTTTATTGGATAACGACTTCGTGAATTCGATTGGGCTTAGACAGCAGTTTACTTAAGGCCATCCTACATAACTTAACTGGGACTTAAACCTCATTATCCCTTCTTGCCCACAAATGCTGTTAAGCACTATATCCTGCCAACCTTCTAGACATCCACTTTCTCTGGGTCACTATTTGTCTATTAACTCTTTTCATAGAAGTAAGTGTTAGATGACACTTTCACCAGGTCTGTCATTATTGGAGAGAGGAGGTGGTGGTTAATTATGGCTCACAGCCTTATGTAATTTATCTGGAAGATATATATCTCCTGATTTGTTTGGTATTGTAAACAGACTGTTACATTAGTCTGGGATTTCTGGTAGCTGAAGTTCAAAACATGGAGGACCAAAAGTTCTGAACCACGGATTTAGATAATTAAAGGAAGCTCCTAAACAGTATTGTTCAAGCAATAAAAAAGAAACATAACTTTTTAGTCTCTTGTATATTCTTTTTGATTAGCAATACTGTGTGCAACTGTATTGGATAACAATATATAGGATCAATATATAGGATGCACACTCCATATTTCTCCATGCAAATAATGGTATGATTCATTGCTTGGTCTCTCAAATTAGATATGTTAATAAATGGCAATACAAGACTCTAAGATACCTGTATGCATAAAAAGCTCTCTCGCTTATGTTTTTCAGGAGTGGATGTTAGTATGAATACTCATCTGAAAGCTGTGAAAATGACTCTGAAAAACAGAGAACCTGTCCAATTGGAAACTTTGAGTATTAGAGGCAATAATATTAGGTATTTCATTCTGCCAGACAGCTTGCCGCTGGACACCCTTTTGGTGGATGTTGAACCAAAAGTCAAATCCAAGAAAAGGGAAGCAGGTTAGTGACTTTGTATTAGTTTACCATGGGTAGATATTTTTGTTGTGTATGTCTGTGTGATTATTTGAACTTGTATTCCATAAATATGCTTACTTCCTGCATTCATTCTTGTGCATATTGCAGCACCCTTTTTCATTCTTTGTACACAATCTGGTGATCAGTTGTATACATTTTTATGCATACTGGAAGTAATTAATAGTTGGAAAGCCATTGTTTTGCTCATTTTGATATTTAATGTGATTTTTCTTAATTTGTTTTACATAATAATGTCTTTCATCCTCTCCTTTTAAGCTGCAGCACTATCATTTTTTTTTTAGAAATGTTTCTTGTTCTGTCAGCCACCAGGCAGCATAGTACTGGGTTCAGTGGCCATAGCCTGCCTATCCTTCCAGTTCCAAACTAAAGTCTCAACAATATTATGCTCTTCGTTCCTTAATTTTTTGGAAACATTTTTTACATATCTGGATAATTTTAATAATGTATACAGCAGTGTGTGATTTTTTTGACGTTTATAATATATAGTATTCAATGATGCAAAAGAGACAGAGATCTATTTGTTTGGTTTTTTTCATGGCAGCTTTTTAAATGTTTGGAACATTTGTTCTGACTTTCTTCACAAGCTGTTAAAACAACACTGTAATTCCTTACGTGTAGAAAAGAGTCTTAAAAGATCAGTATGCCTGTTTTTGCTTTTGAAGAAAGCACTTGTACTGGGGACACACTGTGAATTAAGCTGTTGTGGAATCTGTCCTAGTGAGCTTTACAGGATTTATATCTACTTAGCAAATTTATCTGAATTTTGACAGGGGTTCACTGTGGTAACAGTAGCCTGTTTACTTGTGATCAAACTCAAGAGTGCTAGAAATCCCTTACCACATTCCTTAATATACTGCATTTTTTCTGGTGTTAAAAATGAATATATATCATTTTGCAACTAACCTCTGTTATTGTTTTGCTGACTATGTAGTGATAACTTTGATTTTACTAAATTTAAAATGGAAAATAAAGGTAGAACCTTTACATGCTACTATTTCATGTTTATTCAATAGAATTTCATTTCCTCCTTTCTTTCAGTTGCTGGAAGAGGGCGTGGGAGAGGACGTGGGAGAGGGAGAGGACGTGGCCGAGGAAGAGGAGGTCCAAGACGATAATTTCTTTATAGCAACTAAAATAAAAAAAATGCCAGGCAACTTTGACTATTTTTTGTACAGGTTTTGTTTAATGTCAATTTTTAATAAACCAGTGTGAAAATGTCTTGTCAGTTGCACATGACTCCCATGGAAACACTCTAATGAAGCCTGTCTTTGTTGCCTTTGGTACTGTCCTGCCCAAACTTGGAAATATAGCAAAATTTCTTCAAAATTCCCCAGAGGTGTAGAGCATGCTTCTAGCATAATCTGTCTTTTCACATATCCTGTTGTAACTTAAAGCACCTTGCACTGAGTTCTTTGTGTTCAACATTGCTTGACATTATTATACACATTAAGCTCGAACCAATATATTGACTTTCTATAAAAAGGTCTTGTGAGTATTTTACAATAGTGTTTTGACTGCCTAAGAAGTTTTACATGGGAAAAATGAATGTAGGGAATGCATTTGTCTGGAAGTATTCCAAGATTAAAGCTAGCATTCACTTTAGTATAAATTTCTGTTGAAAATGTTTTGATAGGGAAGTATTAAATGTATGGCAGACCCAGAAAAAATGCTTGTAGTGCTAAAAACTACATGTTTAAATTTGAAATGTTTTTCCAGTGTAGGATATACATAAATATTTTGTTGCTCCTTGTCTTTAGGGAAGTATGTAATGGGAATGTAGGTATCTGCTTCTCTTAAATTTTTATAGCTTTTTTATTTCAGGAAGTTTTTGACCAGGTGATTAAACTCCAGTGAAGGAAGGCAAGTAAGAATGAATCATTTGCTGAGACCATTTATATGCACATTATCTTAATACAGATTTAGGTTTTTTTTAGCTATTAATAATTCCTACAGGAGTGTAAAATGTGTCCTTCTGGGTGTTCTTGGACTGCAACTCCCAACATTCCTGGCCATTGACTGTGTTTGCCAGGGTTGCTGGGAAATTTAACTCAAAACATCTGGGTTGCTCTTGCCTTGGTCCTTAATATTTCCCCAGTCCTGTTATCATTTAAATGTATGTGAAGCACCTAAAGAAAAAATTAGTAGACTGTTAGCTGCTTGAGCTTGCTGTTTCCCAATATTAGTAATTCAGTGATAATGCTTTGCATGGTAAGTCAGGTAAATGAGCTAATATAGCTCCTAAAGGCTAGTATCTACTAAGAAATACATTCCATGAAGCATGCAAATAATTTGCATAGTCAGATCTATGCATTATCCATAGAAAAATCTGCAATGCTGCAGCTTTCCAGCAATGCAAAACTGCTGTGTTGCACTTTAGACACTAAAATAACTTTCTTCCACTCAAAAGGACTGAAATATACTTAATTGTTAAAGCCTTGGTAGTGTTTTGCTAGCCCTCAATTGCCATGTTTGTGTCTCTCAAACGCAATTGTAAACCTTTAGTTACTACAGAACAGCTTCTTCAACTACAGGAAGGTCCAAGAGAATATTAGGATGAGAATAGCCAAGTTCTGTGTATCTTGCTTATTGTTGGAATTCATAGCTGCTGTGGTCTTCAAGGTGGCACAGGGAAGTTGCAGCTGTTGCAATTCAAAGTCCAGTACTATCTACTCATTCGCCTTTTAATAAAAACTACTATTGCCCCAAGTGGTATACACAGAGTAGAAGCTGCCACAAGCAGCCCAATAACTGCCAGAGCACCACTTGGGTAGTCCTTTGTGACCAGTTGCCCCTGAAAGAGAAAGATCAGAATTTTAAACTGGGAAATGTATTCATATTGAGAAATAATATATGCTATTTTTGTAGGCCTGGTAATTGAATGCCCATACTGAAATCTCCCCCAAGGCTCTTGCTTTTCTTTTATAGTGAAGATTTTACCTTTCAGATATAGCTAAAATACTGTTCTCTTAAGTATGATTCAGCTGATGTTTACCTCTATACTTCCTCTTAAGCCAAAATTGAACAAGATTTGGAGAATATACTAAGTTAAATACATATATAATTAAATTTGAAACTAAGTTTGAAGTTTACTGGGCCAGATTTTCTTACTCACCTCGATGGCAATGGTGCAAACAATTCCATATACCAGGATTTATATTTTGTGACCATATCAGGAAAACAGCTATATAATTGAATGCTTTCTTTGGAACATTATATAAAATTGAGTTATACAGACCTGGCACATACTCTAGCTTTAAGAAAACAGACTTAATTTCACATAAGGGCTCATACTTGTGCAAAATTTTACTAGTTATTAAATTTTCAACTTGACTGAAGAATAATTAGACTATTAAACCGCAAAGAACAATTTTCTGATCTTTTGAATCTCCTAAAATTCTAAAGAGCTTTTCTTTTTTGTTTCTAAATGCCCCATAACTTTTGAAATGTGTACTCTAACCTAATAGAACTAACTGGAATAATTAAACTTCCTCACAGAGTTACTTTTATATAGTTAATATAGCAGTGAATAAAATACCTCCGTTGCATCCCAGGCTTGATATTGGAGCGTCCCTGTCCTGATGTAGTCCGTGAGGTAAAATATAAATAGGCTTATAATTAGCACAGGACTGACAAAAGCCCACATAATTTTCCAGTACCAACTTGGTTCGTGCCCAATCATCGCACCAAGAGCTTTCTGAAATCTGTTGGGGAAATAAACAATTTTTACATAAATCAAGGGATAGCCACGCTGTGAAAAGACGCAGGGATACTGATAAAGAACTTATACAAACAAGTCCCTTTTCACTGATCCATTCAGTTAATGGATCAGAACAGCAATTGGATAAGGGGGGAAAGATATTATGCCATTTTTTTACCTCCTTAGCCCATATACGTAACAGATAGCAATAGTTTCCACCAATACAATGAGCAGTAGGGATAAGGTAGCTGCATAGTCATTGAAGATATCAAACCAGTAGTTGCCAGCTTGCATGGTAAATAATAGGCCAACGACACAGTTGATAATACAAACTCCACCTATAAGAGTAGAGGAAGTAATTTTAGTTGCATCTGGAAGGAGAAGCAGACACCAAAATAGTTTGTAATGGAACAGTTTTTTGTTGTTGTGTTGCACATTGTACTGTTAAATGCTCTGTAATCTCATATGAAAGTAGACTATACAGCTAGAGCAATCAGTCCTGTCCTGACACTTTTGTCTTTCAAAAAAACAAGCATCATTGATTTATCAATACTATAGAGCAATATCAAGGAACATGATCAAGCCCTATTTCCTATTTTCAACAGACCAGCAGGTGCCACAGCATTCAAATTATCCCAATTGGCAGAAAGGGCTGATGGTATGTTTGCATCTCCCACTCCAGATACGTAAATTGAAGTAATGTATTGTAGTGGACAAGTAGTTGGTTCTAGCACCTCTAATTTATGTCCAAAACAACACATTCAACTGAAATGGCAATATATATATTACAGGTAAAGCCCTGCCAGTGAGACTAATGGATACCTGGTTCTTGGATGCATTAGATCAGTGGTTCTCAACCTATGGGTCCCCAGATGTTTTAGTCTACAACTCCCATAAATCCCAGCCAGTTTACTAGCTGTTAGGATTTCTGGGAGTTGAAGGTGAAAATGTCTGAGGGCCCACAGGTTGAGAACCACTGCATTAGATCTATTAGGAAATAATCAGATTTACCTGAGATCATCTCTCTGGGCACATGGGAGGAAATGAACTTGCTGTCAGTCAAAGGAGTGAGGATGGCTGCAGTGTTTCCCAGCATGCTGCCTATTCCCAACATCAGCAGCATAATGAAATACAACACTGAATACAGTTGTGACACCTCCATGTTCTTGATGGCTTCAGAATACACTATGAAGGCCAATCCAGTTCCTTGGACAGCCTATCCATGGAGAAAATCCACATTATGGAGACCGCATTGGCAAGTGCGAAGTGTTAGAAGGGGAATTAATACTGCAGTTTAGCCAACACATAAATTCAGTAGCCGAACCCCTAGATATGTTCAAGAGAAGTGAGAAAATCAGCTCACCGTGTCTAGTTCAGCTTCCAGGCTGCAGTTCTTAATCTGTGGCAATAAATCTGCATATTCTCTGGGATGAGCAGATGCTAAAAAATGTTTCATATCATCCAGGTTTTCCATTGTTATCAATCCCTCTTCCAAGTCAAAAAAATTGGTCAGTAATAAGATCACCCTGCATGATAAATTAAACAATCTTTCTGGTAAAAAAAATCAAAATATTTGTGTTTGTATGTGTGTGTATGTATATTTGTGTGTGTTGGGAGGGTATACACACATACATGCATACTGTACACAGGTCTATGTAGGTCAATTGATTGGTTGATTTGTACCACAAAGGCTCCCCCATAGCTTAATGGATCTGGACCAAATTTGGCACACATAATGTACATTATCCAACTTAAAATAATTTAAGAGTTTCAATTAAAAAACTGCCTCTTTCTGGCTCAGAGCAGAAGGAAAGAAATGGAAGAAAGTGAATTGGCTGTTGCTGGGTGAAGTGGTCCTCTGTCATGTCACTGGAAAAGACAGTGAAGCTACTGCTATAGGACATATTTGAGGGGAAGGGAGAAAGGAAGAGAAAAACTGGAAAATGGGAAGGAAGGAAGAGGAGAAAGGGGAAAAGATATGGGGAGGGAAGGAAAGAAAGAGAAAACGAAAAGGGGATGTGGAAGAGAAAGGTAAGAAGGGGAAGGTGTAAGGGAAAGCAAGAGAAGAATGAAAGAAAGGGAGAAGGTGTATGAGGGAAACAAAGAAATGAGCAACAGTGAAACCAATGTCATATTGCTAAAAGGGATGGCACAACAAGTGGTGAAGCCAACGTTCTGGATGGCTGCTGGAAAGGCGGAAAAATAAATCAGTGCCACAGCTTAAAAAAAGAAAGAAATGAGCAACAGAAAATGCATAATGGGCAAGGTTACATCACGTGATAGCCCTTAGCCTCTGTGGGACTCCCATGGGATTCTGTTTCAGAAATGTACAGAAATAGAGCCCTACTATGTTGCTGTGTACCTAAGAAGGAGGCATTAATCAAATCCACAAATAGTGAAATCTGCAAATGTGAAGCGCCAACTAGGAATCATGAGATTCATGTTTGTGATGGAACTGAAGTGGTCACAAAGCGATTTTATTCAAACCATCACCAATTTTAAGCATAAAATATCACAATGTACATTTATTGGGCTAGAGACACACTTCCCTTTTACACAATTAAGTCTTCAATACCACTAAACAGAGGAAGCCCTTCCAGGAACATCAAAACTTAAGGTTCTAGTTTCATCAAGGGAACAGGATTAAAAGTCAAGCTTACTTCTTTATGCAGTTCTCATAGTTGAATGTTGCTTTAAAGCCATAAATGGAGAAAGTGACAATGCTGGCAAATACTGAAGTGGTGCTGTTTATTAACGAAACAATGATGGCATGTCGCTCGCAGTTGTTGCTTTGTTCATTGTAGCTAGCAAAAGCTATCAAGCTGCCAAAGCCAAGTCCAAGAGAGAAGAAGATCTGAGTGGCTGCATTAATCCAAGTCTTGGGATTTGCTAATTCTTCTAGCTGCAAGGCATAAGTCACAAGGATGGATTGACTGAATAGAAGCTTAGAACACTTGTTCATATTTTTAATTTGCTTAATTTAATTAAAAATTTACGTGGCGTCATACATTTGGGACAAAGAATGGTAAATATTAGCCTAAATGCAACAACTAATCTCATATTAAACTAATGGAATTAAATTGAACTTGGGAAGTCAACACTCACATAAGTTCCATTGAGTCAGGTCTAATCCTGTGGATTCTTACTCTGGATAAATCCCGCAGAATTCAATGGTGCTTCCTTGTAAGTGTGACAAGGATTGTGGCCTTAGTGTCACATAATTTAAGATAGTCCCAGATGTCAGAGCTGGGGGAGCATAAGCTTTGACCTGTAATCCTCCATTTTCAACTCATTTTCCTTAACTTTGAACATTCTTGTGCTATCAATCTTTATACATCTTATTGCATTGATCTATTAATCTACTGAGAGGTTTTGTGCCAACAAAGATGTCCCTAGCAGCAAGGAGATAAGTTATGCAACTGCTGTATGTATATTTGTTTATTAAAGCACATGAATAAGCATACACTGATCACAAATTAAACGCCTTTAGATTTGGGCATTAAAGACACAGTTTTTACAATAGCTGGCTTCCTACATTGCAGTTACAGATTCATAAAGCTAGAATTACAAATCTGTACCTGTTCCGTTTTCAGCAAGCTCTATATTCACAATTTTGGCACTACTGCCATTATAACAAATGGCAGTAGTGCTCCCCAAGCCTATCTTAACAGCAGCAGCCATCAAACAACAAAGATCTGTCCTTTTGGAAACTGGGGCTTTACGGGATTATGTTTTTCACCAACTCCCACCAGCAATCTGCAATGTAAGAAGGAGTTGCTATCTGGCAGAAGGGGGCTGGAAATGTAATCCTGCTACATTCTCTAGGGGAACAGATCTCAATCGCTCAATGCTGGCTATTAAGGTAGATTTGGGGATGGAGGTGGTAGGCAAGATGTAGTTACACATTCATAACTATGTGAAGTAAGATCTCAGCAAATATTCAATATTTTTTTTGCCAGAGATCAATAATACCAATAACACCAATTTATCTTTGATGTATATATGTTGCCCCATTCACTTCTGTGGAAAAGACAGCTCTGCTTTCTTGGAAGAGAGTTTCCCATAAATGTATTGGCAAAACTTTTCCTGAAGGTGCAGATTGATAGATGTAATACTTTTGAATGATACATTCTGTCAGTATGTTTTTGTCCTACTGAGATCACATTCCTAAGAATTTACTGTATTATACTATATTCTTGATTGGCAGGAAAGTTTAGTTATGAAAGTATACGTTTCTATTTCTATTAGCAATTGTTGAGGATTCTACTGTGCTAGTACCTTGGGTGTGAACATGTACGTCAGCCCATTTGCAGCTCCATGGAGTGTTAAGCCTCTGATTAAATATATTGTGAGGACCACATATGGCATCGTAGCTGTTACATAAACAACCTGCAAGAAACACATACATTTTTTAGTGGAGAAACACATTTAAATCTGAACTTTAGTGCTTGTATGCTATATTCCAGAAGCATTTTCAAGTGTTGAGGTGGGTTTCAGTTTTGGACGAATTTATGTGTCATTACCTAGAATTCTGCATAGTGAAGCAGCTGCCTCAGGAAACACATATGGGAGGGGGCAACAATCCAGGATTGTTCTTCTCAAATTTGCCATTCCTTGTTCTTAGAGTGCAGAGGTGTGTGTGCTACACATGCTTTGCTCATCCCTTAAACTGCTGTGTTGCCTTCAGATGTGGGAGAGAACACTCTCCCATTAACAATGTGGACTAAAGGGTGAACCTCAAAACAATTTTCAGGTATCAGAAGAATAGTCGTTAACCTTCTCTGAATGCTAAACTTCGCTCAGAACTATGGTTATACCACTTTTAAAGCTCTATCTCCTCATAGTAACCCCCCCCCCCACATATTATTGATCTGTGAGCTTCTCTAATATTCCAGTTGTTGCTACCATAACATTTTGGAGTAAAGTTATCATATATATTTATGTATAAGCCAACCTTGTATAAGTCAAGGGTCGGTTTTATGGATTTTTATTAGATCCATCTATATATATAAATTTGTTAGGGGCATCCAACGAGGAAAGAAAACTCAAAAACCCCCCAACGAAACTTAACCAAAATTCCCATGCCCATAACACAACCCACAAGGTACAAACATATCTACTCAAAATGAAAAACAACACAACAACACACTCACAAAACGGCAAAACAACAAAACTCAAAAATTCCCCAACGAAACTTAACCAAAATTCCCATGCCCATAACACAACCCACAAGGTACAAACATATCTACTCAAAATGAAAAACAACACAACACACTCACAAAACGGCAAAACAACAAAACTCAAAAATCCCCCAACGAAACTTAACCAAAATTCCCATGCCCATAACACAACCCACAAGGTACAAACATATCTACTCAAAATGAAAAACAACACAACAACACACTCACAAAACGGCAAAACAACAAAACTCAAAAATCCCCCAACGAAACTTAATCAAACTTCTCATGCGCATAACACAACCCACAAGGTACAAACATATCTACTCAAAATGAAAAACAACACAACAACACACTCACAAAACAGCAAAACAACAAAACTCAAAAATCCCCCAACGAAACTTAACCAAAATTCCCATGCCCATAACACAACCACAAGGTACAAACATATCTACTCAAAATGAAAAACAACACAACAACACACTCAAAAAACGGCAAAACAACAAAACTAAAAAATCCCCCAACGAAACTTAACCAAAATTCCCATGCCCATAACACAACCCACAAGGTACAAACATATCTACTCAAAATGAAAAACAACTCACTCCAAGCCCCGTCGCGCCGCTTCCCGCACACACACACACCCTGCCGCACACACACACACAACCCCACACTCCATCACTCCCCCCGCCGCCGCACGCACACACGCAACCCCACTCCCCCTGCCGCCGCACGCACACACGCAACCCCACGCTCCATCACTCCCCCCGCCGCCGCACGCACACACGCAACCCCACGCTCCATCACTCCCCCCGCCGCCGCACGCACACACGCAACCCCACGCTCCATCACTCCCCCCGCCGCTGCACACACACACACAACCCCACGCTCCATCACTCCCCCACCCCAATCTTACCTCCTTTTACTTCACGCCACCTCCAAACCCCACCCCGCCCCTTCCTGCCCTGTCAAAATCTAGGAAAGACAGGAAGGAAGGAAAGAAGGAACAAAGAGAAAGGGAGGTAAAGAAAAAGGGGGAAGGAAGGAAAGTTAGAGAAAGAAGGAAGAAGAAAAGGAAAGAAAAGGAAAGATGGAAGGAAAGGAAAGAGAGACAGCAGAAAAGAAAGAAAAAGGGGGAAGGAAGGAAGGAAGGAGGGAAAGAAGGAGAGAAAGAGGGAAGATTGGCCACAGCAACACGTGGCGGGTAAAGGTTGTTATTTCTATTATTATTATTATGATGCTATTGTTCCTATGAGACCCTTTTAGGGGGAATGAGAGAGGTGTCAGGTCCCAGAGGCAATGTATTGCATTATTGTTATTGTTATGATGGTGGTAAAATAAAAGGAAATAAAAAGTGAAAGAAGGAAGCAAACAGGGAGGGAAGAAAGGCAAAGGAAGAAAGGGGGAGGGAATGAAGGAAAGAGAGAAGGATGAAACCAAGTAGTGAAAGAAAGAAAGAGGTAGAGAAGGAAGAAAGGAGAGAAAGGGGGAGGAAAAGGGGGAAGGAATAGGTAGGGACCTCTCTTTCATAATAGTCCAGATATCTACCTCAACTTTGATAAGTTTTACTATAGGCCACAGCAACGCGTGGCAGGGCACAGCTAGTGGATACTAAGATGACTAATGGTCATTCCACAGAAAAAGTAAAATACCATCTCATGAGGACAGCTGTCCTTGGCCATTACCATTTCCACAGCCCAGCTTTCAAAAAGGACAGAAGGAGCACCACCACGGATAGGATTAATGATCCTTTTAGATTCTCCCAGAAGGACTAAGCTCTTGCCTTTTCCCACTCTACTCAGAGAAAAGGGTGATGGCTATTTTTTGCAAGAGTTAAAGTACAGAACTTACACTGACCCATAAATAAGTCGACCCAGGTTTTAGATTAATTATTTGACTAAAAATTCTGGATTTATACACAAGAATACAGGGTAAATCAAACTTCTAACGTATATGAGTTCTTCAGAAGCTACATTTTGAGGGTGAAAATGTATGAGCGATAAAGCTCATGATCTGTTTCCAATCAGTTCTGCTCATTGCCGTCTAAAAATACCAATAGATCAGTTAAATATGTGAGCTGACATTTTTATTTCAAGGGATGGATTCCTTGAGCACAAGTTTAGCTTTGCATATGTCCACCAGAGTGCTCCATGGAGATAACAGATATCTACGCACTAGCAGTCTCTCTCTAAATAGAAATCGACATGGACATAGACTGAGACAATGTTTTTATGTTTTCCCTTAGACTGCAACTAGACACTGGTTTTAAAGGGTGGATCTTTCCAGGTTTTTCTCCCTCTCTTTTTCATTGTATACTTCTTAAAGGTGATGCCTGATGTAATTAGTACTGAACTGGCTTTTCATTTTTAATATAATGACTGTTATACAGTACTATGTTTTTTATAATGATTTTTTGTATGTTCTTGTGTTGGTAATTGCAATGCTTTGCCATGCTGGGAACTGCCCTGAATCCTCTCAGGGAGATAGAGCAGTATTATTATTATTATTATTATTATTATTATTGACACAAAAGTAGAGTATGTCACAGCAAACGAGATCTATATGCAGGATATTATTATTATTATTATTATTATTATTATTAATATTATTTTACTGACACAAAAACACAGTATGTCACAGCAAATGAGATCTATATGCTGGATTTCGTACCGCAAAATCACAAGTTGAACACTTCCCAAGCGTCTAGGACTGTGTGATGTATTTTTGAATGATGTGTGCAGATCCAAGTAAGGTGGCCTTTTAGAGCTGACAGATCATGATTTTGTCACTGTTCATTGTTTCCAAATGCCAGCTGAGATCTTTTGGCACAGCACCCAGTGTGCCAATGACCACTGGGACCACCTGTACTGGTTTATGCCAGAGTCTTTGCAGTTCGATTTTGAGGTCCTGATAACGGCTGAGTTTTTCCTGTTGTTTTCCCTCAATGTGACTGTCACCTGGTATGGCGACATCAATAATCCAAACTTTTTTTTTCTTTTCCACAATTGTGATATCTGGTGTGTTGTGTTCCAAAACTTTGTCAGTCTGGATTAGAAAGTTCCACAGTATTTTGGCATGTTCATTTTCCATGTCCTTTGCAGGTTTATGATCCCATCAATTCTTTACTGCTGGTAGATGGTACTTGTGACATAAGTTCCAGTGAATCATTTGAGCAACAGAGTTGTGCCTTTGTATTATTATTATCATTATCATTATTATTATTATTATTTCTCCAAATGAAACTCAAGGAAGCTTCTTACCTTCCCCGTATGTTCTGTTCCTCTTAGAATACAGAGATAGACCACCAGCCAAGCCAGGATGAGGCAGGCTGCTTGCTCCCATTGTAAGCCTCCAGTCTCTTCGATGGATGGAGAAATATTGAGCGTTTTCCTGTACCAGAAGTACTGAGTTGGTGTAGCTTTCTCACACTCTTCTACATAGTCTGTATGATTGCTGTTCAACGGACAGTTTGCCCATGGCAAAGGATCCTTTGGATGTGAAAGAGACATCAAGCACAATGATCTTAAGTAGTATCAGGTCAGATTTAAAATTAGGGGTAAAAGTGGGACAGTTTGAGATGATTCGGGACACTGTGTTAATGCTAAACAATCACAGAATGCATACTTCCAACATTTCACGGATGACAGTTGGGACATATGTGGCCAAGCAACATCAAAGTGTAGCTAAAATGACAAAATTATTAATAAGGAAGAACAGACAAGACAGAATGGTCTGCAGCAGTTTGCTTTTGCCAGAAGCAGTTGGGAAGGGCAATATTCTGCCCTCTCCTCTCTTCTGAGTGAGTTGAATGTAAACTTGTCCCTCTGCACTTTGAACTCAGTTTGCAGCAGTTGACATAAGTTGAGGACAAAGGGATAGAGTGGGAGGATGAAACTGGGACATTTAAAAAACATCTGGGAGAGTGGTGTGAAAAAGGATTCATCATTCAGTACTATCCCTGACAAATCAGGATAGTTGGAGAAAATGGGAACTCAGAAGATAAGGTAAGAGTAATAGATAACTCCTTCATATCAGTGGGGACTATTTACGTGAAACAGGGTGAGGTCACATATCTAGTGTCACGAGAAAGTTGTTTACTGGCTTGTTAGTCAGATACATTGCTAAACATTATTTCCTAATGAACATCCAGAATTCAAATGTGGTTATGTAATGTCACTCTTATCAGCAAAACTCAATATGTCATTCTGGAAACTATTATATAGCTAGATAGCTGATTTGAAAATACTTTCTTTTCATGGTCACCCTTGCTAGAGAAGGACGTCTAGAAGATATATGTATTCATATATTACTTTGAACAATATATAACAGCTTTTTGAAAAATAACACACCTCATCCAGACTTGCAGCTAGAGAAGGCTTCAGCAACAGAGGAATTTTAAAAGATCATTGATAAGCAGTTGTAACAAGTATGGTATATATCAAGATTCAGAAACAGCATGTCTCCCACTTGGGGGAGGAAGACTGCAAGGCACTCTTCTCTTCAGCTTCTGGTCTTCCCAGTATCTGGTTGGCCAGTTGCAGTAAGAAACAGATAAAATCCAGATTATCTGCTTTGAACTGGATTATATGGCAGTGTAGAAGGGGCTTGGGACAAACTTGGGATAAACTGATCTTTACTCTGATCCAGCACAGCTTAGGTTGTTAAATGGACCTTAAGGGGGACTTCTATTCAATTAATCACACAGAAATTAGGCATTAACCTTTCCAAAACTGCAGTCAAGACAATGTATCAGGAACAATTCTGTACATAGTTTGATTGACTTGAGTGGGAGATAGGCTAAATCAACTGGTGGTGCATCTACACTAACAAATTAGCACTTTAACTGTCATAACTCAACAATATGGAATCCTAGGACTTACGTTTAGTGAGGTACCAACACTCTTTGGCAGATCTTGCAACATTACAACTCCCGGGTTTCCATAACATTTAGTTCTAGCAGTTAAAGTATCATCAAACTGTATCGATTCTACAGTGTTTGTGCACCCTTTGTCTGGGTTTTATCCATAGTGCAGATTGTTTGTGGAATTTCTAGTTCTAAGAATGTACCAAATAAGTCTTTATTGGTCTACCACAACCTGTTATCCTCTTGATGTGTTGCGCTATAAATTCCATCATCTCCAGCCAGCTGTGCTGATCTGGATTTTGAGGGACTGTAGTAGTTGAAGTCTGGTCTATAGATCAGATCTATAGATCAGAGATGAGAATACCAAGACAAGTTTTTGCACTGTCCTAGGGTGATCCAAAACACATGCATTAAAATTTATATATGGACCTTAACAAAATGGCTAAATTAGTGTGGTGAAGGAATGACTTTTAATGCATGCCTACCTAGATGTACACTACAACCAACTTGCATGCAGTATACAGATGCAAAGAGAGAAATGATCAAAAGAATGGTGTTTTTATCTAAAAACGGTTTGTACAAGTGATACGGTTCTTTTTCTTTCCTCTGCAACTAACTTTTCTCAAAACTTGCAGAGGGTGGCAGCTATATTTGCCACATGCACTCAAGCCAAAGATCAGTCTGGGAGATCATGATGTGCAGAACCCTGCACTTCAAAGCATTTTGACTCACCTGAAATGAATGAAAAAGATACCAGAACGCCCAGGCATTGATAACATTGTAGTACATAGAGAGGAAGAAGGAAACGACAACACTGGCAACACCTGAAAAGTAGAAAAAGAATGGAAGAAAAAACCATCACTTTGCAATTGCATCACCACTTTGCTCATAAATGCCCTGAATTTTCTTAGATCAATATTTCCACATGGCTTTTTTGAAAGACTGAACTTCTGAAAGCCTCCAATGTCCCTTGACTATGAACCTTACTGTACACAGACCACTTTTACTTACTGACTGACTGACTGACTGGCTGACTGACTGATTTAGGCAATCCCTCGTAGCTTGATGATGATTGTCTTCCAAATGTGGTGTCTTGACAGTGGGTCCGTAGTTGGCTGTGGAGCCCTATTCTTGTTCTGCATCTTCTCCCACAGTAGGGCATCTGTTTCCAGACGGAAAGCGGACCCAGTCAGGGTTGGCTTGACGTGCCTTCCTCTTGGCACATTTCTCCTTTCGCCCTCCATTTGTACCTCTTTGAATTCTTCAACATTGCTAGTCACAGATGACCTCCTGCAGGCCTGTAGCCAGGATTTTGTTTCGGGGGGGAGGGGGTGGTAATTTGGTTCGGGGGGGCTGAGTCTGAATGAAAGAGGGTCTAGCCTAGCAAACCCTTTGTATCGTTACCCCAATACCCCCATGCATATGGGATATATTGAGCATGGTGATCAGATCATGATATGAATAAACATAACATTTTAAATAATGTACTAGTAAGGCCTTTTTGCGGACCACCATGAGAATTTCGGGGGGGGGGGCTGAAGCCCCCCAAGTCGGGGGGGCTTGGGGGGCTTCACCCCCCCCCCCGAAATTCTCATGGTGGTCAGGCTACATGCCTGACCTCCAGCTAGAGCACTCAAGGGCCAGGGCTTCCCAGTTCTCGGTGTCTATGCTACAGTTTTTGAGGTTGACTTTAAGCCCATATTTAGATCTCTTTTCCTGTCCACCAACATTTCATTTTCCATTCTTGAGTTCAGAGCAGAAACGGTGATCGGGTATTCGAACAACATGGCCAGTCGAGCGGAGTTGATGGCGAAGGAGCACCAATTCAATGCTGGTGGTCTTTGCTTCTTCCAGCACGCTGACATTTGTCCACCTGTCTTCCCAAGAGATTTGCAGGATTTTTTGGAGACAGCACTGATGGAATTGTTCCAGGAGTTGCATGTGATGTCTGTAGACAGTCCACATTTCGCAGCCATATAGCAGGGTTTTGAGGACAATGGCTTTATAACAGCGGTTCTCAACCTTTGGGTCCCCAGTTGTTTTGGCCTACAACTCCCATATATCCCAGCCAATTTACCAGCTGTTAGGATTTCTAGGAGTCAAAGGCTAAAACATCTGGGGACCCACAGCTTGAGAACCACTGCTTTATAAACAAGCACCTTGGTATCCGTATGGATGTCCCTGTCCTCAAATACTCTCTGCTTCATTCGGAAGAATGCTACACCCACCCATTTTTCTTTTCTTTTTCTTTTTCCTTTTGGGGGAGAACAGCAAATACTGCGGCAGAATCTGGGTAACAATGATCTTTATCGCACTGAGGTGGCTGTTTGGCAAGAGGTATCACACAATGATGTATAAGGTTCTTTACTGCTACTATGCCGGAATCCACTTCTGTGCGATAAAGCTCTATGAGGAAGCCACCACAGACATACCTTGGTTTACAAAGACTCTGGCAACAAAGATCCCTTTTACAAAGCCTTTTTTACATCCCCTTTCTTCCCTGTCATTGAAGAAGGAGAGGAGTGTTCACACAGTGTTGCAAGACAAAGTGGAATATGCCGCATAGTCTGCCCTTCACTCCTAAGTTAACCTGTTTTCTTCTGTGCAATAAAATCCTAATGCATGATGAATAGTTCATAGCTTATGCATAACTTAACTCAGTATTTCTCAACCTGGGGGCCAGAATCCCTGGGGGGGGGGGTCACAAGGGGTTTCATAGGGGTTGCCAAAGATCATCAGAAAACATATTTCTGATGGTTTTAGGAATCCCTTTGGCAGAGAAGGCTGAAGATCTCTCCACCTGCCCTTCACTTCCTTTTTGGAAACAGACAGTGAATCCTCCCACCAAAAGCCCTCATTTGCTGTGATTGGCAAGCCTCTCAGCTGTTTCTGAAACTGCAAGTGGGGAAAGGAGAACAGACATGCACTGTGCAAGGCGGCGTGATGCACATGTGCAGCAAGGGAGAGCATGCGAGGCTGGAGGGAGGCTCGCACCAGCCTCCGTCCAGCCTCTTTGGTGGTGTTCAGAATGCTCTTTGATTGTAGGTGAACTATAAATCCCAGCAACTAAAACTCCCAAATGTTAAGGTCTATTTTCCCCAAACTCCATCAGTGTTCACATTTGGGCATATTTAGCATTCGTGCCAAGTTTAGTCTAGATCTATCATTATTTGAGTCCACAGTGCTGTGTCGATGTAGGTGAACTACAACTCCAAAACTCAAGGTCAATGGCCACCAAACCCTTCCAGTATTTTCTGTTGGTCATGGGAGTTCTGTGTGCCAAGTTTGTTTCAATTCCATCGATGGTGGAGTTCAGAATTCTCTTTGATTGTAGGTGAACTATAAATCCCAGCAACTACAACTCCCAAATGACAAAATCAATCCCCCACCCCAACCCCACCAATATTCAAATTTGGGCTGATGGGGTATTTGTGCCAAATTTGGTCAAGTGAATGAAAATACATCCTGCATATCAGGTATTTACATTATGATTCACAACAGTAGCAAAATTACTGTTATGAAGTGGCAACAAAAATAATTTTATGGTTGGGGGTCACCACAACATTAAGGGGTCATGGCATTAGGAAGGTCGAAAAACGCTGACTTAACTGCACATTTTCAATGTCAAAACAACATTTTAGCTACCAACCTGGTCAGAGTTCATACAGAGAATAGCAAGAAATATAATTGTACCAAATATATTGGGCTGTTTTCAATTTAGAAACCAAAAGAGACATGAAGGGAAAGTAATCAGCTTCAAATAATCTAGAATTACTTCACAGAGAGATAGAAAAAAAATATAGTGCTATATATCAACATGAACGCACCAACCCCACAGAGGTAAGGACTTATTGCTTTCCATGCTCCAATGCTCCCTTGTCGCATGTGCTGTCCTACTGCAAGCTCCAAGTATAACAGTGGCATTCCTTCCAATATTAGCATGATCAGATAGGGGATTAGGAATCCACCTGCAAGAGAAAGAAATGCCTGTGTTTAGGCAAGTATTGGATTTGGTTCACTTTTTTTTTTTTAAAGTTAAAATACTCAGGACATTATTTCACACTTGCTGCTATTCCACACTTTCAGAAAGGCATGGGGGACTGGTTACTTACCATTATTGTGACAGGAGGCTTTAAACAGCTGTTGGTGTTGTGCAATTGTGATCCCACAGCTGTATAAAGCCACTTTTTTTGAGGGGGGGCCATTGTGGGCTCAAGCTTTTGGCTAATAAATAATGAATACAAAGAATAATTGAGGAACATGTGCAATTAGAATTCGGAATGGCTATAGTATTATTAATAATAATAATAATAATAATAATAATAATAATCTTTATACCTTGCCACCATCTCGGGGACTCGAGGCGGCTTACATGAGACCAAGCCCAACAAACATCAGTAAAACAACAAAGCAGTAAGCAAATAAAACAATACAATTAATATAACTCACATATAAGCAGTAACACACAAAAATTTAAAACCAATGGCCGGGCCAAATGTAATAGATTAGAATTTTAAAATAAACACTGGGCGTGAACAGAGGTAGGATATATCTAAGCGGGAAGATTTTAAAGGATAATGTAGGTAGACGATTTCTGGATCATGGGATTTTAATGTTTATACTAGGATGATTTTATGCTTTGTCTGAATGTTTAAATTTTATGTATGTCTTATGTTTAATGGTTTTAATTGATTTTAAATTCATAGTTATATGTAGTAATTAGTTACTATGATTTTGTTGTGTACTTTATGTTGGCATTGAATTTTTGCCATTAGTGTGTTGTAAACCACATTAAATCCCCCCAGGGGTGAGAAAGGTGGTAAATAAAGACAGTAAATAAATAAATAAACAAACTCTTCCCTCCCGCAGTGCAGCTTCCCCGCTTTCTCACTTTGCCTGGTGAAAACGATGCACCAGAAGTGCTTGGATTCGCTTCACAAGAATCGCTTCATAAGAAATGATGGGCAGCTTCTGACAGCTCCATCACAGGGAGGTGGTGGACTGGCAAACGGATATCACACAACATGGTGCGGTAAGGACCATCACCAACATTGACAGACCTGCTACTGTGCCAGTTTGCCACTTCTGTGCAATAAAATCCTATTGCATACTGAATAGTTCATAGCTGAGTTTTAGGAAAGCAAGACATAAATGTAACAGCAGCAACAGTAACAGCAATGGGTTGCTGTAGGTTTTTTCAGGCTATATGGCCATGGTCTAGAGGCATTCTCTCCTCACGTTTTGCCTTCATCTATGGCAAGCATCCTCACTACCTCTGAGGATGCTTGCCATAGATGCAGGCGAAACGTCAGGAGATAATGCCTCTGGACCATGGCCATATAGCCCAAAAAAACCTACAACAACCCAGTGATTCCAGTCATGAAAGCCTTCAACAATACAAATAACAGCAATACCTGCTCGGTGCTAGGAATGGCTAGGGATTGCTTTTCAATTTGATTATTTAAATAATAATAATTTGCCCCCAAATCTCAAATGTAGTCACATATGGGGTAGAAAGGCTTCAGTGTGTTAAGCAGTTGAATGAGAACTACTAGATTCATATATCCCAACAATTAAGTTCAGCTAAGGAGAAATATGGAAAGAAGGGAGAAAGAAAAAGAAACTGGGATGTTTTAAAAGTGGATTAAAAAGTTGGGTGACAGAGGATGCCAAGAAAACCCAAGAAGTTTGAATTGACTTGAAAGCCAATGACATCAACAACATAGCAGGTCTAAATCACCATTAGAACAGATGTGCTGAAGTTAATGGGTAATTGTTGCTCCTAACTCATTGATTTCAGTGAGCCACAACTTACCCTGGATCCAATCCAGTTGTCTATTACATTGTAAGTACATGGACACATCTGGTTTAGATTAGCAATGCCAGAATAGCTTTCTGTAAATAATTTTAAACTCTCAATGTGATTAAGAAGAGTCTTTCACACAGTGCAGACTCTGTGAGTGTTAAAGGATAACTAATAGTTGTAAAAACATTAAAATGTAATCATGGGAAGAGAGGAAAGCTCAAGTGTGGTGTGGCATGTTTAAGCAAAACAAAATGCCAGAAAGTAAGTTGGATGAAAATCAGTTGAACCTTTTGGTGATTTAGAACTGAGATGTAGCTAGTTATCATATAAGAAAGAACATACTTAAAGTAATATTTTCCCCCATCACTCCTCAAATATGGAATAGATGAAACTTCCAATTCAAGCCTGGCATAAGGCATTTTGCTGCCTGTGTCAAAGCATAATACCTCCCAAACCCATTCCACATATGAAAGCAAATCAAATGGGGAAATGAATCTTATGTAACACTGGGATGGCATAGTAGTCTTTCTTATGGTTGAGCATGATTATCTAATCCACTGTTTCTCAAACTTTGCTCCTCTAGACGTTTTGGACTTCAGATGGTAAGCTGGTTGGGATTTCTGGGAGCTGAAGTCCAAAACACCTAGAGGAACAGAGTTTGAGAAACACTGAATGGGCTCACACTCCTCCATCTTTCTCCTATCTATCCACTAGAGTTGTGCATTGATTCATTTTCCTTCATTACATCCATTCTTTCGTTGCTTTCATTACTTTGGGAGCATGTAACGGGGAGGTTCCTCCCGGTATGAAAATCAGCTTGCCATGAAAGCAAGCGGGAGCTGATCCCGGCTCCTCGCCTGCTTTTCATGAGCAGCCTCCTTGCCTTGGAAAGAATGTGTGTGTGGTGTGGGGTGCAGGCCCAGAAAGCGTGTGCACCTGCCTACAGCTGAATGCCTCTCTCTAGAGTAGGGAAACAGGTAGGAAGCCTCCTTAAAGTATGTGCCTGCCTGCAGCTGAGCACTTCTCAGAAACAGCTTAAATGCCTATGATGGAAAGCGAAGCCTGGGAAGCCCCCAGCCATAATGGGCCAAAACATTCGGCACCCCAGAGCGAAAACAGATATCTGACCTCCAGATTTCGAGAAGCTCCCAATAATGGATTGGGGCCCCCAGAGAAAGCCAGGACACAAAATGGGTCAAACCTACTATCCACTACAGCTGCCTATGGCAACTCCTTCTTTCTGTAGAATATTAAGACCAGCTGGAACTCAAAGTGATACTTGTCAACCAGTCTGAAGATAATTTGCCACAAGTGCTTTCTGAATAATTTTGCTTCCTTTTCTTACATTTTTAATCAACTTTATGAAGAAAAAGAGGAGAAAAGAGCTCTTTCTTCCCCTCTCCTCTCCTCAGGCTATCTATTATCTATCCATCATCTGTCAACCTAAAACTGGTTTCCTTCTGCACCTTTAGAATTTGGGTGACTTGAAAAAGGGACTCCTCAGTATCATTCCAGTGAAAAATTGGCCAAAGTAACAAAATTATCCCAGAGTCTGGAAATCTAAATCAAAGGAAAAGAAATGATGGTTAATGTATTCTGCAAGCCAATCCTGCCATCAGGCAAGCGAGGATGAGCTGCTCAAAAGGGCTTTAGAAAATGGACTTGCCCATCCCCACCAGCCTTCACCATCTCCAGAAGAAGCCCCTTGAAACATGCCTTCCTTTCATCTCCTTATTGTATGCAGTAACAAACACTTTGTGTTCAATGCTCAGGAGGCCTTCGGAGATGTCGTTCTCTCAAAGGATACTGCTTCAGGCCTCATCTACATTGCCATATAATTCCATTTCATAATGCAGTTTAAGTGCATTGAACTCCATTATATGGCCATGTATTCATATACTGTATTTCAATGCAGTTAAACTGCATTATGAAACTACATTATATATAAGTGTAGATGGGTCTTCAGCTGGACCATAGGGAAGGCTGAGCGAAGGAAGATAGATGCTTTTGAACTGTGGTGTTGGAGGAAAGTGCTGAGAGTGCCTTGGACTGCCAGAAGATCCAACCAGTCCATACTTCAGGAAATAAAGGCCGATTGCTCATTGGAGGGAAGGATAGTAGAGGCCAAGATGAAGTACTTTGGCCACATAATGAGAAGACAGGAAAGCTTAGAGACGACAATGATGCTGGGGACAATGGAAGGAAAAAGGAAGAGAGGCCGACCAAGGGCAAGATGGATGGATGGCATCCTTGAAGTGACTGGATTGACCTTGAAGGAGCTGGGGGTGGTGATGGCCGACAGGGAGCTCTGGCGTGGGCTGGTCCATGGGGGCACAAAGAGTCGGAAACGACTAAACGAATGAACAACAAGAACAAGATGGGTCTTCAGATATGTTCTGAGGTCTGGTAAGGACAGCAAAGGAAGGCAGTGGTGGAATCTTCTCTATTTTGATTTTTTATCTGACATGGAGATGTACACGCAGTGGGCCTTTGCTATCTGCTAGGGTGTGCCTCCAGGACCTCTCAAAGATGCCAAAAATATGTGGATACTGGTCCTATTGTATACAATGGTATAGTAAAATGGCATCTCTTATTTAAAATGGCGAGCAACTCAAATGAGCGCCAGGGCTCAGCAGAAATTTGGCAGTCTTCTAAAAGCACCTCTATTTCCATCCTTGGATCGCTGCAGCCTGTTGCAACATCTTTCGAAACATCTTTGTTTTGGTCAAATCACAAGCGTGTGAAGGAAGAAATATCGAAAAGGACACACACGTTGGAGGCCAGCCGATTCCCTGAGTGGCAGCCAGTGGGGTGAGTGGAAAGAATGTGACCTGTAAACCCAGCCTTTGGTGATGCTGACATCTCATAGGAGGTGCATTCGCCAGCATGGCAAGAAAACTCACCCCCAATATGTCATTTTCAGTGGCACCCCCTGTGAGGACAACCTTCAAATAAACATTATTCTGGCTCAGGCCCCTTTCTTCGACTTTGAAATCACCTCAAAGCAACTGACTGACTCAATAGAAAACATGTTTTTGTCTCTAACCTTCCTCAGTCAGCTTTGTACAGCTGGCCCAAATATTTATGTAAATAACTGTTATTTGTTAATCTCCAGCATTAACATTCTTTAAAGTGGGGACTGTTTCACACTAGAAATGAGTGCAATCGGCACAGTGGCTGATGCAGGCAAACTGAAATGACTGTTCGGCCATAATCCGTTTTATTTGGGGTATTATTGTGGTGACCTCCTGCCTCTGCCTTTATTAACAGCTCCTTTGTTTGGAAGTTAGGTAACTTCTTTGTTCTCATAAAGGGAGTTCTGAAACACTGAGCAACTCTTGATACTGCAGTGGTGCCCTTTCGCAGCAGTAGGCCATACGAAAATGAAGAGACTGCCCTACATTTGGAGTGAGTCAGATTTCCAATGGGTTGTACACACTTACGGTGTTTGTAACCTTCATTTGTCAGGTGAAATGGTCCCCCCCAAATAGATAAAATGTGGGACAATTCTGTAATACATCATCTAAAAAAGTTACTTTTCAAAGCATTGTAAGGCTAGCAGTAGCTGCAATATAACTCCTTGTCTGCTTTAAAGCTTTACACGAGAGAGCCGACCCAAGATTTCTAGCATCTTGTAAACACACATTTTGTGATAGTCTCAGCATGAGATAACTCAAGATATTTTGCTGCCTAAGGTGAAGGACAAGATGGTACTCCATTGACCTCTTTGCCATTTAACCCTTTTATTTTCCAAATTATGTGTATCAATAATGAGAGGAACAGCAGGATTGGTGGGAAAACAAGATAGAAGTACAATGGAAATTTGTGGGGGAAGCTTGTCCCAAAAATCTTGAGTGAAGCAAGCAAGGGAATGTGCACACATCCCTGCAAAAAAACAAACAAACCAAAAAACCCTCCAGTGGACCACCAGTGGTCCACAAGAATAAAATATGGTTTGCTGCCTCAATGTTGCTACTATGGATAATAACACAGCTGGTGTGTTCATTTTTAGGCCTGTTCCTTGGGTTATTTGGGGTGTTGATTCAGAAAATTGTATTGGCTCTAGATTATTAAATATGGTTTTCTGTGGGAGAGCAGATGGCAACTACTGGATGGCATATGTTTTGTATTGGAAACTAGAGCTGATATGGTCTATCCAATGCAATTGTCTGAATCAGCACCCCAAATAATCAAACTGAATCTAAAGTTGACCAAAAACTTTCATTCGGAAGGGGCACCAGAAGTCCAAAAAAAGTATTATAAATGAAATTTAAGAAGCTTGAACCTGTTTCATTGCTAAGAACACAGTGAAGATCTTAAACATTAGTACCCTTTTGGTACTAATGTTGGAGAGTGGTCCCTGGTCAAAGTAGTCTCTGGTCAAGCAGTCCCTGGTCAAAAAAAGGTTGGGAACCACTGATCTACACTGTAGAGTTAATGCAGTTTGCAATACTTAGACTGCCATGGTCCAAGGCTATGGAATCGTAGGAGCTATAGTTTTGCAAAAGATTGCTGGTGCCTCAACAAACTATAACTCCCATGATTCAATATCACTGAGCCATGGCAGTTAAAGTCGTGTTGAACTACATTTATTCTACAGCGTGAATGCAATCTATGTTTCCAAAAGAACTTTAAACACAGAGAGGACAAGCTAACATTTGCGATCTTACCTGAGGAAGAAAAAAAATCTTAGGCTGGCCCTGGTTACAAGCAATATGTTTCATTAATTGCTTAAGTTCTTACATCTTTCATACCAAAGTGCACCCCTCCCACCAGTAATAAGAAAAATGGGAAAAATAATGGAAAACAATTGAGAGGTTATGCATTTGGGAACTTCATGAATTACACATAACACGATAAAAGCTTTGCCTACAAGTCCCATCAGTTGTTGAATTCTGCTGCCATTTGTTTCCTCATACTATGCATTTGTTAAAAATCAAATGAACTTCCTATATATGGTGAGTAAAAAACATTGTCATAGCAACTTACAGCATTTTACTATTATTGGAAAAATAATAGTAACAATGTAATGGTAATGATTACAATTATGGAGATGACAGTTTAACCAACCACTTTGCTCATCATGAGCGTTGTAAATTTTCCACTAGTGATTTTTTTTTTTTTGTGTCAGGAGCATCCTGTTGTGATTCCACATTCCACTAGTGATTCATTAAAATCAACTAAAGAGATTGAAAGTTAAGCTTGAAGGAGGGATATAAGGCATCGTTACTAACGTCTCTTAATTATTATAGCAGTTCGGCTGGATATAATATCATCAAGTCAAATTATCCTTCTCTAAATGTGACTAGAGCCAAACTAGAGCCCAATCAATCCTCCCATACTATTTTATAATGACATTTTGGATGAAAAATAAAGGCACTTGTTCCCTGATGATGATGATAATGATGACGACAGCAATCTAAAATCAGACTCACCTCCTCCGTGCATCTGACATAAATAAGGAAACCTCCATACGTTCCCCAGTCCCACTGCATAAGAAATGCAGGCAAGCACAAACTGGAAGGGATTGTCCCAGAGTGGCCTGGATTTCTCCACTTCCATCCTCAGGTACCGGTTCCTCACAATGTGGGCTTTTGCCTTGGTTGCTTCAGGTGCTCCTCAAGAACTGCTGGAGTCCCGGTGCCAACTTAATTCTAAGAGGAAACCGCTTGGCAATTGCTATGCAAGGTTTTTAATTGCTAATCTTATTAACAGGCACTTTGCAAAGTGGGATTGCCGGAGAGACAGATAGAAGGGAAAGCAAGTTGTAAAATAAAAATTTCCAGAGAAATTATTGTTTAGATTTCGGAGTGTATTGCTGGGGAAGAACTGAAGTTTGGCAGTCTAGCAGGGTCCCATGCTGGCTTGGTGTCGAAAACATTTCAGGTTGCGCAAGAGTCTGCTGTGACAGACCCATGGGGTTTTGGGAACTATTTGCACCTGTCAGCATCTTGCTTCATGATTTGTATGGGGGAAAATTGACCACACAGTATGGGTTTGGGTTCATACACTCTCCACCTTACAAACATTGTCTTTAATTGGTGAGGTATCCTACCGAACACGGGGGAGGAGCTTTCCCTGAGATATCAACAACATTTTGCCTGGGCATTTGATCAAAAAGGAATTATGAAGGAGAAAAACAAAGTAAGCAATGGGGTAGCATTGAAATATGCTTTATTTTTTGAGAATTGCAGGTCAAAAAAGGACAAGCTTTGTCAAGATTGCCTTGGATCTCAAAGGGGACTTGGGGTAGAAGCTGTTTTGATTTGGTAAATCTGTAATGGTATCATATGTGGATTTAATGTTTACAAAAAATGTGAAGGAAGAAGGCACACTGATTGGTTAACCAACATAATTTATATACGTCGTTTCAATGTGAATGGTCTCAAATGACTATCAAATTTCTAGCTCAATCTGTGGGATATACAGCTACTGTTTTGTTGCTCTTATGTTGTGCATATGAAGGCTACAGCCATGCACTCTCTGGCTTTGTTTTTTAACAAACTAACCCAACTTTTGGAAAAGCATAACCTTTTGGGGAAAAGATGATCTTTGAGATCATAACCTTTTGGAAAACCAGAATCTTCAAAGCCTTTTTGGAAGCTTGACCTTTTGGAGATGAATTAGCATTCAGACCATTTGGAATGATCATAACCCTTTTGTAAAGTATGATCTTCTTGAGAAAAGTTAAATACTTGCTTGAGTGAATCTTCCACTTAGTTGTAAATATGCACTTGTATTTATGCAAGGCAAATTAGGTTTCTCAGCAGTTAGACTAATATTTCTTTGAACTATGAGGAACAAAGATTATGCCAATGCACAAAATATGTAGCAGATCTTCAGAAGTGTTGTTTCTGTGCCCAAAAACATCTTCTTGTTGTTGTTGTTGTTTATTTGTTCAGTCACTTCCTACTCTTTGTGACCTCATGGACCAGACGATGACAGAGCTCCCTGTTGGCCATCACTACCCCCAGCTCCTTAAAGGTCAAGCCAGTTACTTCAACTATAACATCAATCCATCTTTCCCTTGGTTGGTCCCTCTTCCTTTTTCCTTTCATTTCCCCTAGCATCATTATCTTCTCTAAGCTTTCCTGTCTTCTCATTATGTGACCAAAGTACTTCATCTTTGCCTTTAATATACTTCCCTCCAGTGAGCAGTCGGGCATTATTTTCTGGAGTATGGACTGGTTGGATCTTCTCACGGTCCAAGGCACTCTCAGAATTTTCCTCCAACACCACAGTTCAAAAGAATCTATCTTCCTTCACTCACCCTTCCTTATGGTCAAGCTCTCACATCCATAGGTTACTACAGGGAATACCAAAAACATCTACACTCCCATAAAGCATATTTGGTTTTAAATCATGCTCTCAAGATACAAAAATAAGTTCATTAAAAATAACATAGTTGGTCTCATAACCTTCATGTATTCAACATACAGGTGCATAACTTGTCAGTTCAGTTACATATAGGTTTGAAGTGGTGTTACTGTAATAGCAATAAATAGGGATCTTTCTTAGAATCAAAGAGCAACTTCTTAACATTCTGGGAGTCTAATGGAATCTGTCCTCTAAAATGGAGTCTCAGGTCTGAATAGTCCCAGATCTGATCACATGGTATGCAGTCCCTCCCACAACCTCAAACAACATAGAGTTAAGGGAAAACTGCATACCAATACACACATATACAATATAGTAAGCAACCTGAATTATATACATAACAAATAACTAGTATAGGAGGCTTGTAGAAGGTTTCTATTTCCAGCACTAACATCCATTGGTTTTGATAGCAGATCTATTTTAAGTATGACTAAGCCTGGATGTGACCCACAGTGTAATTTTGTTTTCATTCTTGTATGCATTATTAATTATGTGAAATTCCATGTTAATTAATTCCACATAAGGTAGCTGAATTAACGATAAGTATCAAATTCTTCAACAGTTGGCAAGATCTGTTTTTCTTGTTTCTTTTTTTTAAAAAAAACCTCTTTGTTAAGTTGTTTAAAAGGTACACATGTTTGGCACGATTGCATACACATTTGGGCAAGAAAAATACAGCATTAAAATAAAGGATCCACAAGTTTTCTATTGCAGTTGTTGGAAAGAGTAGTGATTTCCTTAAGAGGCAAATATAGGAAATTTCCTTTAAGTCTAACCGAGAAATACATTACTTAATGAGGCAGTGCGATGCTCTGCTGATGACTTAGTTTGGGATATAAAAGGTTAGTCATTGACGCCTCGGTTAAAAATACATAATGGTAATTCTATAAAGCATGAGTTTATAATGGCAAGTTAATAAATGATAAGACAGTCTGTGAGATAAGAACACTGCTGGAACACTGATGGACAAATATATGACAGAAAGGAACATCAGATAAAACACTGGGGCATAATTTAAGTTAAATATTTCCTCAGCTTTTTGCATCTCCATGAAATGTAAGGCTGGAATCCTGCACTCATTTACCCAGGACAAAGTTCCATTCAACTCAACAGAATTTATTTTTGAGTAAATTCAGATTTCCTGCTTCCTGAATAGATAGATGCAGGCATCCAACAAGACTAAAAGCCCACATTTGGTTGCTGGGGGTCACCCTTGGTTACTAATTTGTTCAGGTGTCCACAACTTGGAGACCTCCAGATATTTTAAATGACAACCCCCATCAACCATGGCATGGCTGATGGTCAGGGATTTATTTATTTTTTGTCGTTTCAGGGGCATCACTTCTGTTGTGAGAGAATTGGCTGCCTGCAAGGACGTTGCCCAGGGGACGCCCAGATGATTTGATGTTTTTATCATCCTTGTGGGAGGCTTCTTTCATGTCCCCACATGAGGAGCTGGAGCTGATAGAGAGAGCTCATCCGCCTCTCCTCGGATTCAAACCTGAGACCTGTCGGTCTTCAGTCCTGCCGGCACAGGGGTTTAACCCACTGTGCCACCGGGGGATTATAAGCGCTATAATAAAAACTGCAGAGCAAAGACTGTCTCGTGTCATACAAGTTGTTATTGTGATATGAAGATGGTAGGTCTTCCTGAAAACCATTTATTGCTCTTACAGGAAAAACCAGCTGATTCCTAATCTATCTAAAACACAGACGTGTGCTTATCATCTTAAGAACAGACAAGTATCTCAAGCTCTGAGGATTACCTGGGAAGGAATCCTACTATAGCATTGCAGCACACCCAAATATCTGTGAGTTACCTTGGACTGTGCTCTGATCTACAAGAAGCACTGCCTATTTGAATATCAGCCAGCATACCAACGCCTTAAACAAGAAAAAAACATCAAAGATCTATAAAGATACTCGTAGGAACACCTCAGCACGCGAGAGTACAAAAATAGCAGGCTAAAACCTGGAACGTCAGCCCATGGCTGATACCAAATGAGAGACTCCTCACTGAGCACACAGAAGAGTGGGCGACTTGGAAGGTGCTGAACAGACTGCATGGTGTATGGTGCTCAGCTGGGCCCCTTCCCCAGTTTTGCCTCATTAGAGCTGGTTCAGTCAAAGTTTCTGAGATCGGCCTTGCAGGTACCTAAATGCGTTTCTAATGCCACCCTGCGACTAGAGACGGGCTTTATGAGAGTGGAGGCCAGGGTGTGGGTGGCCATACTCAACCTCTGTCTCAGACTATCCCATGCACCCTTTGGTCTTGCCCCACTAACCATGAAGGATGACTTCCAATCCACATGGAAGCAGGCGGTAGCATCAAAAATCTCATTGGGATTCCCTCCAGGTCTACTGTTCGCTATGGATTACAATCAAGCCAAAGCACTTATTAAACAATGTATCACAGACACAGAGCGACAACTAGATCTGGCCTCGGTTCCAACCTTCCTTATCAATGAAGACAGCAGATATCTTGCCTCCCTGGCTTTCACCTCCCAGGCTTTCACCCAGGCTCGATGCCACGCTCTCCCATCAGCTGTACTCGAAGGCCGCTACAGGAAGATCCCTTTCCCAGAGAGGCTCTGCCCCTGTGACTCGGGTCATGTAGAGACAATAGAACATGTGCTCCTTCAGTGCTCGTTCTACAGGGATATCCGTGCCAGGCTTATTTTACCTCTGATATACAAGCACCCAGGCCATTCAGGACAATTTTATACCTTCCTGCTGCTTGCAGATATTAATTCAGCTACAACCTACAATGTTGCAAAGTTTTGTGCAGCAGCATACAAAATCCGTCAGGGAATAACTAGTCCCAAAAGTTAACTGTGTGTCCAGTAATCTTCTTCCCTGAATCTACAATTTGGTGATGGATCTGGGCATTGTATGTTTTTACCCTGTTTCCCCTTCTGCTCCCTCACCCATATTGTGCTTCAGTCGTTATATTTATATTTTTAATGTACCAAACATACCAAGTTTGTATGAAAATGTGACTCTATTTCCTATGCTGGTCAATGACCGAAATAAATGATTTGATTTGCCTGCACTCTGGCATCATGAGAGGCAGAGCCAACCTTAAGAAATGGAGCCACGAAGTGGAGACCACGACATGCAAGTGTGGAGAAGAGCAAACCACAGACCACTTACTACAATGCAACCTGAGCCCTACCACATGCACAATGGAGGACCTTCTTATAGCAAGGCCAGAGACACTCCAAGTGGCCAGCTACTGGTCAAAGGACATTTAGTATAATGCCAAGTTTCTAAAACTTCGTGTTTTTAAAAATACATTACAACTTTACCCTCTGTTTGCTTCTGATACAATAAATAAATAAATTGCTATATATTTCTTTTCGTGGTTATTAGGGAGACCAGTTTAAGCAGATGCTTAATCTGTTCCGATCTCTGTGTTACTTACAAAGAATTATTGTACTGCTTTGCAGTCCTCAACTGTTCTTATTAAAATGAGTATACTTCAAGGACTTGTTTCGCTTAATTTCCCTCTCATTATGATTGCAACTGCAATGAAAAACATAAACCATAAACACTTAAAGAAATGCTCACTTTACATTGTGAAATCTAGTTTAATCAAATATTTTCATAACTTATTTTTTTTTAAAAAACATGATAATGCAAGATTTAAAATTACAGCTCTCGGTAAAAGGTAAAGAATCTGATAAAATATGTGTATAAGAATGTGTTTACAGGCAATCCCCATGTTACAAACAAGATAGGTTCTGAAAGTTTGTTCTTAAGTTTAATTTTTATGTAAGTCAGAACAGGTACATTTATATACTACTCCAGTCAGAGGTATATTTAGAGGTATATAGAGGTATATTTAGGCTTTTTCTCATCATTCAGCATCTTTTGGAGGCTTGGTTTTGGCCACAGGGGAGTGCTGTCGCTCCATCTCCTTGCCAAAGAGCTTTCATTGTTTGTAAACTGTCCTCAAAATGCCGTGCCTATTCTATTCTAGATAGAGATACATGTCCTTCTCGCTGTTATGAGAAGGAAGTGTGAAGTGTCCGTCCTTAGAATGGATATGCACATGGGACATTAAGAGTTGGGACCTGATCACAAAGGACATTGTTGTGAAAAGCTTTTTAAAACTGGCATTTCTAATGCATTGGCTTGATCAGAAGACGATGCACGGTGAGAGAGTGATGGGGTGGGAAAATCTAACATGAACAGTTCTGTGGCCAGAACATCACGTTATGAAAGCAATAACAGTGGCACAGTGTCTTCCGACAAGGAAAATTGAAATGTTTAACCATCCTCACTACCTCTGAGGATGCTTGCCATAGATGCAGGCGAAACGTCAGGAGAAATGCCTCTAGAACATGGCTCTATAGCCCGAAAAAAACCCACAAGAACCTAGTGATTCCAGCCATGAAAGCCTTCGACAATACGTTTAACCAATTGTTTTTCGCTTCTATATTTTTTCAAGTTGCTTTCAACGTTACTCTAATTAAAAGGTATTGTTTCAATAAAAAGGGGCACTTTCCCCCCTCGCATAATAGTTGCACCCCTTTTTCTTTTCTTTTCTTTTTCATTTTTGCTGGAAAAAAGGGGGAAAGTGCAACGATTATGTGATGAAATGTGGTATATTTTCTTTTAAAAATGAAAACATTAGCTCCAAATCAAGCCCTCTCTTGTGGGGCATCTAATGTGGTTTTACACCCCTTCAACTGCCAGGCTCATTGCTATGGAATCCTGGGAGTTGTAGTTATGGGAGAGGTAAGTACTTCTTTGGCAGACCTTGTTAAACTGTAGCTCCCAGGCTTCCATAGCCTTGAGTCATGGCAGTTACAGCAATGCCAAATTACATTATTATTTTCAATGAATTTTATTATTATTATTTCCAAAGTCTACTCATTATAACATAACTATTGATATACAAAGCTACCAATCAACAGTAGTAATTTTACCTTTCCAATAACAGGAAAACCCACACATCCCATTTGAAAGAAAACTTCCCAGCCTTACATCGAAATAGCATCTTACAATAATTTGTCCTATCAAGCAATATATATATATATATATATATATATATATATATATATACATTTTACAGAAAGTATTCAAAAGTGACCTAATTGTACATTTAACATAATTTTGATCTTCTTTCTGACCATGTATTTCAAATCACTCAACATTATTACAGACCAGTCTTTAAATGTACTATCTATATATTGTGTGAAAGGCTTCTAACAATTTTGAAAACATTGTATTGTTTTATTTCTAAGAAGATGAAATAATTTATCAAATTCTGCAGCATTTAGCAGTTTGCTCAACCATTCATTTATAGATGAAATAATACTTTCTTTCCAATGTCTAGCATAAACTATACCTTTATCTTGCCATTTTCTCAGTATGTCATTGTTGAGATCAAAGGACCCCCTTTTAAAATTTTCAGTTCTTTTTCCTGATTTTCCCCATTAGACACGATCCATATTCCCTCCCATTTATTAGTTTCTCTAATCCATCCCATATTTTGGGCTCGTCAATGTCCAGTTCAAGTAACCTGGTCAATTGGCAAGCTTCTAAGTAGCTTCTCTCCATTTTCTTGTAGAGAGAAGAATATTGAATGAGCAATCCTGTTCTTACTGGAGCCAACTATCCATGTTTCGATTGAGTTATCCCATTTCTTGATTATTTTAGGTGAGATACTAAATGGGAGGGTTTGGAATAAGGAAACTCCCAGCAATATGCCCCTAAACGCACTTTATTAGTGATCTTGGTTTGTCTGCACATTTCATCTCTCTCTAAAACTATCCCAGTTACATTTCACCTTGTCATGCCCAGCATTATTTTTTTAATTTTAATTATTACATTTGGCCCAGCTATAGGTTTTTAAACGCGTTGTGTTATTGTTAATGTTTATTGCTTATTTTTGCTTATGAGTTTATTTATTGTTTTGTATTATTGTTGTTATTGTTTGTTGTTGTATTGTGGGCTCGGCCTCATGTAAGCTGCACCGAGTCCCTTGGGGAGATGGTAGTGGGGTACAAATAAAGTTTATTATTATTATTATTATTATTATTATTATTATTTGGAATAGATATAAAAATTAGGTAGTATCATCATTCTGCATGCCTTCAGCCTGGTTGTAATGTTCCTGTACCATTTTTTTCCACTCACTGATTTGTTTACTTTTTTCCATAATTGGTTATAGTTTATCTGAATTATATTATTTAAGTTTTTAGGGATGTAAATGTCTAGGTATTTTAACTTCTCCCCCCGCCCCTCCCAGTTTCACCCCTAGGATAGATTGAGCTTCTTTTAACTCCTTACAATTCAGGTTTTTATGTAAAATTTCTGATTTTTCAATATTAATGGCAATGCCTGAAATTTTAAAATTTCTTTTGTTACTGTCTTTACGGAGTCCTCCATTCCGCCTATAAGGACTACTACATCTGTGTATAAATTAATATTTATTACTTATACCCTTTTATATTTTGTCTGACTTAATTAGGTTGGTTAAGGGTTCAATCGCTAGGGCAAATAGTAGTGGGGAGAGAGGGCAGCCTTGGTTTTAATGATTCTTGAATTAGATCCATTTATTATTACTTCCATTTGGTTTTCTTTGTATAATTCTGTAATTACTCCACACATCTTTATCCCCTAATTACACTCCTCACATAATTTGACTAAGTAGTTATGATTTATCATATCAAATGCTCTGTAGACATCTTGTGCATATAGAGCTTTTTGTAATAATTTGTCATTATTTCCTTTAGGTCTTCTCCCCTTGTTTTTATTTGGCCTTTCCCATCTTTCAATTTGATTGTCTTTGTTTTCCTTTGTTTCTCTTTTAGAAGACTTACTAACTTCTTTGTTTTATTTATAGTGTTTATCTGAAAGTCATTTTTGACCCAGATGTATTTCTTTGTGGCTTCAATTTCTTCAATATTTTCTAGTTGCTTTTCTTCTCTCTCAATTTCTCTTTATTTCCTGCCATTTGGTCTTTTTGAAATATTTCAAAAAGGGCATGAACTTGGTGTGTAATAGGCTGAGTCAGTTACCTCAGCTACCATGGGGAAGACACCCGTTACATATAGCAAATCCAACTCCGTTGCTGAGAGCTTTCAACATTGGCCTGTTGAGCCTCTTTCTGGATCCATCAATTCGCTTAAAATCTCTGCCTCCCAGTCACTTTTGTGGATGATTGTGGACCAAATGGCAACTGTATGAGACCATGCCTCCTCCCTTTTTTTTTGTATGTCAGCTAGCTCATGCAGGAACAGTGTTCTGTCCTTCAAAAGTCCAAGATCGTTGCCACCCAGGTGGATTACCAACAGGTCGGGGGGGGGGGACCCACTCCCCAAAGCTAATAGCAGGGGCTAGTCCTTTCCAATGAAGGCCTCTCCTCCCTTTCAACTCGATTGTCACTGTTGTGACTAGACCCGGGTGCTGGCCAAAGAAACTCTTGCAGGCATGCCATTCTGTCCAATTGAAGAAACTATGTACACGCCGTCTGAACATTAACTCAACAACATCTGTAAAGAAACACAATGTTATTTCAGCAAAACAGGTCAAATGTAAGAGCAATAAGCCCCTGACCTCCATCTTACAGCTGCCTTAATCCCGGTGGCATCATAGCCCAGTATTGTTGCTGTTGACGCAGCCCCAATGTGGTATGAATGGGTCCCAAACTTTTGGCCATGTATTCCCAAGGCCTTTAAATCCTTAGAGGTGACTGATATTTGGTGAGGGGAGAACTATCTTGGTGAAAAAAATTGGGCCAGCTGATGAGCCCCTAACCCCAACATAGTGTGATTGCTCAAACTGGGCATAACTCAATGTCACTACATTGTTGTTGTTCATTCGTTCAGTCGTCTCCGACTCTTCGTGACCTCATGGACCAGCCCACGTCAGAGCTCCCTATTGGCCGTCACCACCCCAGCTCCTTCAAGATCAGTCCAGTCACTTCAAGGATGCCATCCATCCATCTTGCCCTTGGTCGGCCCCTCTTCCTTTTTCCTTTTACTTTCCCCAGCATCATTGTCTTCTCTAGGCTTTGCTGTCTCCTCATGATGTGGCCAAAGTACTTCAACTTTGTCTCTAGTATCCTTCCCTCCAGAGAGCAGTCGGGCTTTATTTCCTGGAGGATGGACTGGTTGGATCTTCTCGCAATCCAAGGCACTCTCAGAACTTTCCTCCAGCACTACAGTTCAAAAGCATCTATCTTCCTTTGCTCAGCCTTCCCTAAGGTCCAGCTCTCACATCCGTAGGTTACTACAGAGAATACCATAGTGTTAGCCTTATAATACTTCCTTTGGCCTTTCGTCTGCTCTGGACTTTCTAATGATGAGTTGCAATTGACTAGGAGTTAACTGGAGATCTGCCAAAATCAGTGCCCTTTGGGAATAATTCACTAACCCTAAGTGCACCAAATAAAGTTGTCGGAGCTGCCGCATGAAAGAGGAGCTCTTTGTATGTGGATGAGCAGACTGAAGGCCAAGCCTGCTTAAGACCTTTTAAAATCCCTGGTGAAATCGGTTGCCTGTTGTCCTGCGGCCTACCGTATTCGCGTGACCATCCCGCTAACAATGTGCAAATATGAAAATCTGCTGTTGAATCAGAATGACCCTGGGCCTTAAACCAGAAGGCCAGTTCTGACACCTTAGCCTGGATGGATTGTAGGACTAAAGCCTTTTAAGAAATATACAGAATTGAATGACATGCTTAGTGGAACCTGGTACAATTTCAGTTATCCCGTAGTTCTTTCAGAATTGTGCGAAGTCCCAGACTGCTTTGACATAGGACTTCTTGGAACTTGGTGCCAGGGCTAGCCCCGTACCTCTTACTAATTTGTTGATCCAACCTGCCAAAGATGGACCAGCAGGGTCTCCTGCCTGATATCAGCGTTGTGTGCCAGGTATCCTAAGCGCTCCATCTGCATATGGGACAGAGCATTAGACAAATTGTCATGAGTTCCAGCAATATGGAAAAATGTGAAACCATATGTTATGCTTAAGGCAGTGGAGTGTAAAATAATGAACTGCCCTCATAATCCTAATTGATTGGGAAGTCAAGGAATTAATGACTTGAACAGTGGCCATGTTGTCACACCAAAAATAGACAGTGGAGTTCCCAGGGCAAATTTGTTTATGTCAGTGTTACCTGTGAATCTGGTGGCTTCTTCCACATTTAAAGATGGCTCCACTATGCACGTCTGCGGAACTGGATCCAGCATCTCAGTAGGTCCCTGTAACTCGACCGTGGGCTGGCCTGAACTTGTGCCCCTCTCTCCACTGTGCTCCACCTCTAGAGCAGAGATACAGGAAGAGAGAGATTTTATTAGCAAATGCTTACTTGCTAAGTGTGCCAACCTGGAACTGGAGGAGGGAGTCAGTTTCCCCTTCCCCATTTCCAGTTCAGCCACATGAACCATGAGGATATTGAGCACTTCTGCTGTGGTGTCATCTTCATCCAAAGAGGGCAGGTTTGAAGGGATGGGCACAAGGACCAAAACCTTTTTGGCTGGACCCTTGCCCTTAGTGCCCCAACATTCTGCTTAGGAGCCATTCTGTTGAAAGAAAGCATAGTTGGCCATGAGTATAAATCATGAGTGTATGAGTAATGCAGGACCTAACACAACCCCCCCCCTCCCCACACACACACACTTTTAAGTAGGGGGAGACTGTTTAATATTTAATATCGCAATGAGGTACTCTTGACCATGTGACACCAATCCAATAAAATCCTAATATTGGTGTTATTATAGCCAGAAATGATATACCATGCTCAACTGATTTAGGGTAGGGAATGAGGAGGAGGGAGGATGTGATGGAAGATAGGTGAGGGAAAGGGGGAGAGGGGTAAGGAAGGGAAAAGGCAGGAGGGAGAGGAGGGGGAAAGGAAAGAGATATGTTGGAATGGGGAAGAGGGATAAAAGGGAGAAGGGAGGATAGGGGAGGGAAGGGAAGGGGAGGGGGCAGGGGAAATGGAGCAGGTATGGGTTAGGGAGAGGATGAGGACTAAAGGGCAGGAAGTGTGGAGCAGAGAGAGAGAGGAGATGGGAGGATAGGGGAGGGAAAGTGGAGGAGAGGGCGAAAAGAAAGGGGAGGACAGGTAAGGATGGGAGAGAGGCAAGATTTCGGAGAGAGAAGAGGGAGAAGAGGGGAAAGGAAGTAAGGGAGTATAGGGGGGGGAGGATAGGTGGGAAGGAAGGGATGGAGGGAAGGGTGAGGATAGCTGTTGAGGAAGGGGTGAGGGAAGAGAAGGAGAGGGGAGGGGAGGGAAAAGGTATTAGAGGGGGAAGGGAGGAAATAAGGAGGATTGGGGAGGAAAGGTGGAAGGATAGGTGGGAAGGGAGGAGTGGAGAGTAGGTATGGGTAAAGGAAGGTATCGGTGATGAGGAAGGGGCAAGGGAACGGGGAGGAGAGTGGAGGAGAGGGAACAGGAATTAGAGTGGGGAGGAACTGGGGAGGATAGGGAGGGAAGGGGGATAGTTGAGAAGGAAGGCATGGAGGAAAGGGAGAGGTAAGGGAGAGGGGTGAGAAGTGAAGGAATGGTGTGCATAGGGGGAAGGAAGGAACTGGGGAGGGGAGGAGAGGATTAGGGGAGGAGAGGTGGGATGAAGAGGGTGGGGAAAAGTAGGGATATGGGAGGGAAAGGGGAGGAGAGTAGAGTGGAGGAAATGGGGAGGAGAGTGGTAAAAATGGGGGAAGTTAGGGGAGGCAATGGGGAAGACAGGGGGTAAGGAAAGGGGAGGGGGAGGAGGGAGGAAGGGAGATAGGAGTCTGGAAGGAACAGGGAGGAGAGGGGAAACAAATTGGGACGATAGGAGAGGGAAGAGGGAGGCGATGGAAAAAAGACAGGGGAGGAGGGTGAGGAGGGGGAAGGGAGGGAGAGAGATAGGTGTAGGGAGGGAAAAGAGGGAGGAGGGGAAGGTACTAGGGGAGGATTGGGAGGGAAGTAACAGGATAGTTGGAAAGGAACGGATGGATGGAAGGTCAGGTACATGAGGAGAAGGGCAGGAGGGAGGAGGAAACAAGGAGGAGAGGGTGAAGGGAGCAACTGGGAGAGGATAGGGGTGGGAAGGGGGAAGAAAGGTGGAAGGAAGTGATGAAGGGAATGTAAGGTAAGGGAGGGGGAGGAGAGGCAAGGGAACGGGGAGGAGGGTGGAAGGGAACAACTGGGAGAGGATAGGGGAAGGAAAGGGGAGTACAGGTGGGAAGTGATGAGGGAAGGTAGGGTAAGGGAAGGAGAGGGAACAGGGAGGAGATGGGGAAGGGAGAAACTAAGGGAGGATAGAGAAGGGAAGGAAGAGGATAGGTGAGAAGGAAGGGATGGAGTGAACGTAGGGGTAACAGAGGTGAAGGTGAGGAGAGGAGAGAGAATGAGGCAGAGATGGAGAATGGAGAAACTGGGGGAGGAGGGAAGGAGGCGGAAGGGAGGGAGAGAGCTAGGAATTGGAGGGAAGAGAGGGGGTGGAACTAGGGGAGGATATGGAGGGGGAGGGTAAGTGAGAAGGGATGGGGAAGGTAGGAGTAAGGGAGAGGGAGGGGAGGAGTGGGGAGGGAACAGGGAGGAGAAGGGGAACTGGGGAGCACAGGGCAGGGAAGGATCATTGGCATGGAAGGGGTGGAGGGAAGGTAGGGGTTAGGAGAGAAAGGGGATGAGAGGGGTGGAAACCAGAAGTGGGCAAAGGGGGGAAGATAGGGAAGGGAAGAGGGAGGAGAGGAGGAAGGAACTAGGGCAGTATAGGGAGGATAGAGGAAGGATAGGTGGGAAGCAAGGGATGGATGTAACTTAGGATAAGGGAGGGGAGATGGAAGGAGAGATGGAAAGGGAGGGGTGGCAGGATGGTCTGGGTAAGGGAGGGGATGTGGAGGAAATGGGAATGAACAGGGTGGAGAGGGGAAAGGGAGGAAATGTGGGAGGATAGGTGAGGGAAGGCGGGAGGATAGGTGGTAAGGAAGGGATGGAGGGAAAGTAGGGGTAAGGTAGGGGAAGGAGTGGATGGGGCAGGGAACATAGAGGAGAGAGAGAAGAGAGGAGAGGACAGGGGAGGGAAAGTGGAGGAGAGAGGGAAGGGAAAGAGAAGGGGGAGGATGTGGAAGGGAAGGAGAGAGGCAAGATTGGAGAGGTAAACGGATGAAAGGGAGAAAGAAATAGGAGAGTATAGGGAGGGAAGGGGGAGGACAGGTGAGAGGGAAGGGTTGGAGGGGAGGTAGGGGTAAGGGAGTGGAAGGGAAGGATAGGGGAGGGTATGGGAAGGAGAGGGGGAACAAAGGAACTGGGGAGAATAGGGGAGTGACAGGGGAGGATAGGTGGGAAGGGCGGGATGGAATGAAGGCAGGGGTAGCAGAGGTGAAGGTGAGGAAAGGGAATGGGGTGGATATGGAGAATGGAGAAACTGGGAAAAGATAGGGGGAGGAGGTGGAAGGGAGTGAAAGATCTAGAGTCAGAGGGAAAAGTGGGGGTGGATCTAGGGGAGTATAGGGAGGGTAGGGGAAGGATAGATGGGAAGCAAGGGATGGATGTAAAGTAGGATAAGGGAGGGGGATTGGAGGAGAGGGAAGGGAAAGGGAGGGGGGAAGAGATGAATTGTGGGAGGATATGGGAGGGAAGGAGGGAATAGGTGGTAAGGGAGGGGAGGGGAGAGGAGAGGGGAGAACAGGAATTAGAGGGGGAAGGAATGAATTGGGGAGGATCTGGGAGGGAAGGTGGAAGGACAGATGGGAAGGGAGGGGTGGAGAGAAGATATGGGTAAGGGAGGGGATGTGGAGAAAGGGGGAATGAACAGGGTGGAGACCGGAAAGGGAAGAAATGTGGGAGGATAGGTGAGGGAAGGAGGGAGGATAGGTGGTAAGGAACGGGTGGAGGGAAGGGAGGGGTAAGGGAGGGGAAGGAGAGGATGGGGCAAGGAACATAGAGGAGAGAGGGAAGAGCCGAGAAGATAGGGGAGGGAAAGGGAAGGAGAAAGATGGGGAAGGTTGGGAGGGAGGCAAGATTGGGGAGGGAAACGGACAAAAGGGAGAAGGAAGTAGGGGAGTATAGGGAGGGAAGGGGGAGGTTAGGTGAGAGGGAAGGGTTGGAGGGAAAGTAGGAGTAAGGCAGTGGAAGGGAAGGATAGGGGAGGGTATGGGAAGGAGAGGAGGAACAAATGAACTGGGAGTATAGGGGAAGGAAGGGGGAGGATAGGTGGGAAGGAAGGGATGGAATGAAGGCGGGGTAACAGAGGTGAAGGTAAGGAGAGAAGAGGGAATGGGGTGGATATGGAGAATGGCGTAACTGGGAAAGGATAGGGGGAGGAGGCGGAAGGGAGTCAAAGATCTAGGAGTTGAAGGGAAAAGTGGGGGATCGAACTAGGGGAGGATAGGAGGGAATTAAGGTGGAGAGTAAGTGGGAAGGTAGGGATGGAGGAAGGTAGGTGTAAGGGAGAGGGAGGGGAGGAGTGGGGAGGGAACAGGGAGGAGAGGGAACTGGGGAGCACAGGGGAGGGAAGGGGAGGATCTTTGGCATGGAAGGGTGGAGGGAAGGTAGGGGTAAAGGAGGGGAAGAGGATGAGAGAGGTGGGAACCAGAAGTGGGAAAGGAGGGGGGGGGGAGATAGGGGAGGGAAGAGGGAGGAGAGGGGAAGGAAAGGGGAGGAGGGGAAGAGTGGGAAGGGAGGGAGAGAGGGAAAAGTGTGGAGGGAAAAGAAGGAGGAGAGCAGGATGGAACTAGGGGAGTATAGGGAGGGGAGGGGAAGGATAGGTGGGAAGCAAGGGATGGATGTAAAGTAGGATAAGGGAAGGGGAGTGGAAGAGAGGGGAGGGAAACGGAGGGGGGAAGGGATGAATTGTGGGAGGATATGGGAGGGAAGGGGGAAAGATAGGTGGTAAGGAAGGGGGAGGGAAGGGGGGTGAGAAGATGGAGGGAATGGGAATTAGAGGGGGAAGAAATGAATTGGGGAGGATCTGGGAAGGAAAGTGGAAGGAGGAATAAGGGAGGGGAAGGAATGCGGGACGAGTGGGGGAAGGAGAGGAGTGGGGGAGGGGAGGAGGAAAATGAGATGGAGAGGGGAGAAGAACAGAGAAATGAGGGAGGAAGGGGTAAAAGGGGAGGGAGGGGTAGGAGCAAAGGGAAAGCAGGGAGGTAGGAGGAGAGAATGGGAGGGGAAGGAACGCAGTAGTAGAAGGGAGAGAAAGCAAGAAAAAGGGGATTGGAGGTGGAGAGGATTGAGAAGGGGAGGAGAGGGTGGAAGGCAGGGAGAGGGATCAAAATGGTGGGAATGGGGATGAGTGGGGGTAAGGGAGGGAGATGGGAGGAGTGGGGAGGAAAAGGAGGGATGAGAGTGGAAAAGGGAGGAGAGGGAGGGAAAGGAGTGAGGAGATGGGAAATGGAGTGGGAGGAGGTGGAAAAAGGGAGAGGAGGGTGGAAAGAAGGTAGAGGGGGAGGAGAGTGGAGGGAAAAGAGGGAGGAGAGTAGGAATGGAGGAAATAGAATAGGGGGGAAGGAGGGAAGAGCAGGGGGAGAGAGAAGGGTTGGAAGACAGGAGAAGAAGGTGGCAGGGAGGAGGGGGAGGAGATCAAATGCAATAGGAGAGGGGAGGGAAAGGGAGAGGAGGAAGGGAGCGGGGACAGAAGGGCAGCAGAGGGTGGCACTCTTTTCTGATACTACTACAGCTTGACCTCGGAATTACCTTTACTAAGATGAGATTGATGTCTCCCATATTAAATTTATGTGAATACAGACATTTACTTGCAATAGAGATAAGATTTGTATTTGGGTTGCTGTAGGTTTTTCGGGCTGTATGGCCATGTTCTAGAAGCATTCTCTCCTGACATTTCACCTGCATCTATGGCAAGCATCTTCAGAGGCTGTTAGGTTTGTTGGACACTAGGGAAATTGGGTTTATATATCTGTGGAAGGTCCAGGGTGGGAGAAAGAACTCTTGTCTGTTGGAGCTAGGAGTGACTGTTTCAATTGGCACCTTGATTAGCATTTCATAGCCTGACAGTTTCCCAGGCAGTAACAAGCCACACCCAAAAACTGTCAGGCCATCAAATGCTAACCAAGGTGGCTAGTTGAAACATTCACACCTAACTCCAACAGACAAGAGTTCTTTCTCCCACCCAGGACCTTCCACAGATATATAAACCCAATCTTCCTAGTTTCCAACAAAGCTCACAACCTCTGAGGATGCAGGCCAAACATCAGGAGAGAAAAACCTACAATAACCCAGTGATTCTGGCCATGAAAGCCTTTGACAATACAGACCTGTATTTGAATGTTGTATATTTAAAAAACCTATTACATAACAGCATATTTGATGTTTCAATAATTAACAATAACATACTATTGCCTATGTACCACGAGATGCAGGGCCAACCTTAAGAAATGGGGCTACAAAGTCATGCAAGTGTGGAGAAGAGCAAACCACAGAGCACCTATTACAATGCAGTCTGAGCCCTGCCACATGCACAATGGAGGACCTCCTTATAGCAACACTAGAAGTACACCAAGTGGCCAGCTACTGGTCAAAGACATTTAATATAATGCCTATTTTTTTAAACTCTGTTTTTTAAAAAATACATTGAAACTGTACCCTAGGTTTGCTCCTGATATGATAAATAAAAAGCTATTAAGTTGTGCGTATATAAACACAACTAGTTTCTTCTCTGTTGCACCAAGCAGTGTGTTAACAGTGTAAACTCATGGAGTTCAGGCCTCCTAAGAAAACCCTTTTCATTCAAAGAAAACTAATTGTAAACACAGGGAGAGAGGACTTTCTGGTTTACCGACACCAGCTAGTTTACCCATACAGACTGTTAGGGACTTCAAGCTGGTGTGGAGTGTAAAAACAAAGAGAAAAACTGCCAGACCATTGAGGGAAGGGCAATCGATTGGAAAGGATTGTTGAACAGGATTCGCTTTCAATGTGCATATTGTCCAGCTCCTTTTCCACATATTGAGCAAACAGACCCAGAGAATGGGTGTCTTTCTTTGGTGAGGCCATGCCAGCTAGGATTCTGGGAACTGTAGTTCTGCCAGGTGATGTGTCCCATCACATTTTTGAGAGGTAGAACTAATTCCTCTTGGACATTGACTGCAGGCATCCTCAGACTGTTATATTAAAGTTGCTGTCCAACATTTCTGGAAGACTCCCTGTGCTGGTACGGCTATACCAGGAGCTCCAACTTTATTTGCTTTGTATTAAATTTTGCTTGCAGTCCTAGGTTTCAGGGGTTCTGCAGAAAGGTGGTTTCCTTTGGTTGCAGTCATAGGGCAAGTCACCTGTCCATCATCGTTAAGTTTTGGTTCCGCCCCTTGCTCAAGGCAATTGGGAAGGGAAGGGAGACATTTTTTAGTTAGTCTCAGTAAGGAAAACTAATGTAGAGGATGTGTACAAGCTTCTCCTGTACAAAAGCTTCAACCCTTAAGACTTTCCGAGGGAGAACAGTCTTAACAGCATCCAAAGATCTTCAAAGATTTCCAGGGAAACATCCAAAAAGCTTTGAGGAATTTCAGAAGGTGAACAGTTTGGAAGATCAAAGAACTCCAACTGGAGTATATCCAAGCCCTTACTGGTAGGTCCACTCAGTGCTTCGAGACGCAGTTCAACCCAGTAGCGGAGCCCACATCAGTAAGGATTAGATTACAGTCAGCCTGGGAGAAGTTAAAAAGGGATTTTCCTTTAAAGTAAAGAATCAGTTATTGAAGACAATTGCCTGTCCTTCGTGGACAAGATTAGGAAGCCACCAGTTGCATAAAAGCCTGGAATCATTTGCTTAACTTTACTGAAGACAAGAGAAGTTTCTGTTTGATTGTTCATTAATAAAGGGCTTTGTTATACTTCACAAGCCATCTAAAGATCATTTGTGGTGGAAAACCTCTGAGAACTTCTCTTCGGGGGGCCCTGGCTTCCCGCTGGGCTCAAGTCTCACATCCTATTTAAAGGCAATTATTTACAGGCCCAGCGCGCGACAGAACGCTCCCAATTTTGCAAGGTTTGTTTGCTGTTTAAGTTAAATACAGAACGAATGTGCTACAGTAATAAATGCTCTGGAGACAACTGACAATGAATACAGTTTCTTGTCAGATATGGAAACAACTGCTTCATGACTATCTCCTTTTTTCAGAATAGCGACAAAACTTTGCAAGATTCACAATTATCCAATGCAAATAGTGATCTTACATATTAAATTAATTTTTCATGGAAAAAACAGTGAATTTCCACTAAGCAATATCCTCCCCACCCAAAAATTGTCCTTACTCCTGAAAAAAGTCTGGCAAGCCACAAGACTAAGTGTGTTGTTTTCAAGCTTCACCTCAAAACTGCCTTCATGAACAAGTGATCTGTAACTTGAAAACATGAGACGCTGCCCTTGGTTTGTGTTCTTCCTGGAAATAATCTGAGAATTAGGTAAATGGTGACATTTCAGAACTTTACAACATTCAGAAGAGGTGCTTAAAATGTGATATAAAATGACAAAATCATTTTCAAGTAGTAGATAATTGAATCCAGAGATGCAAAATCAGTGGCTATAGATGGTCAACTTTTTTTTTTTGTCGTGTCAGGAGCGACTTGAGCTGCAAGTTGCTTCTGGTGTGAGAGAATTGGCCGTCTGTAAGGACATTGCCCAGGGGACGCCCGGATGTTTTGATGTTTTTACCATCCTTGTGGTAGGCTTCTCTCATGTCCCTGCATGAGGAGCTGGAGCTGATAGAAGGGAGCTCATCCGTTCTCTCCCCAGATTCGAACCTGCGACATGTCGGTCTTTATCCTGCCGGCACAGGGGTTTAAGCCACTGCGCCACCAGGGGCTCCTGAAGTGTTCAACTGAAGTGCTAGCCATTTAGAGATTTAAGGTTCATTCCTGGGGCCCAAAATCATACACATGAACTGTCTGGATTTGGCTGGGATGGTCCTATTTAACCTTCTGTCATCCTTGGGTTTTTTCTTAGTTGCTTTCAAAATGGTCTTTCTCTTTAGTTGCTTTTAGTTGCTTTCTCTTTCCTCTTCTCACTTCCTTGATAATCTTACTTCAATTGCTGCAAAGAGAGTTCAAAGTCACTGAACTCGAGGGCGCTGGTAGGAAAGGAGGGAAAGAATACTGCTTTTCCCAGAAACTCAAGCAAATAGAAAACACTGCTGCCTTTCCTAGCTTCTATCCTCCTCCTCCTTAGTATCTTTTGTCTTCTTAGTTGCAGTCATATGTCGCTTGGCCACACATGTCCCAGTTTGGAGCTGTGAATTTTTGATGAAAATGCAAGATGCTTTGAATTGAAAAAGAAAACAGAGCATCTCTCTAAAACACTGAGTTTTAATGAGGAGTCATTATAGGCCACAATATATTTCTACACATTTTAAAATCAGGAATATTCTTCAAATACTGTTCATTGTGTTCTCCTTTCTCTTGATTCCCTCTTTTCTGAGTTGTAATCATGAGTGGGATAGTCTTCCAAAGCTAAGCCCTGGTGGTGGGTTACAATGACTGAATCCATATCCTCTACCCATGGACCGGTGAATGTATAGAGGCTGCCAAAGTTCACAGTCCTGCTGTCTCTACTCACTGATAGCCATGGGACTTTTGTTGGCTTTGGTTTGACACCCTTGCGAGGATTTTTTTTGTCTGGTGATCGGTGCACAGCAACCAACACACGTCTTCGCAGAAAGAGGCTCCAATCCAAAGGCGTGGGTACCACAATAATTGGTGGTCTCTCATCTGTTGCAGCCTTCATCCAGCTTCACAGCAGTTGAGTCAGTTGCTACCAGAATGTCAGTTGGTGATAGAGGGAGGGAGGGGCTCTCAAACACGGTTGCATAGAAACCAATGGCATTGTGTCTTGTGGATGGCTCCCTCCCACTCAATGGCCACCAGAATGTCAGTTGGTGAGAGAGGGAGGGGCTCTCAACTGACTCCTTTTGCATCTCCAGTTTCTTCATACTCTTTGGTTTCTGCCAGTTTTGATTCAATAGAGTTAGTTTAATGTCTTGGAACCAGCTTACCTGAAGGGAGTTTCTCCTCCCATATACACTGCCCAGTCCTTTCTCCCAATGCATGTGCCAAATTATAAGAGGTGGATGCTTGCAAAAGTGTGTGTGTGTGAGAGAGAGAGTGGGGGGACTGTCTCATTGCCAATGCCCTAATTTTATATCATACACACCTTTTGTGTTTAATTTGTTTTATGCTGAACACAGTTCTTACTTTTTGTCAGTTTAAATATATATATTTACTAGCTGTGCCCTGCCACGCGTTGCTGTGGCCTATAGTAAAACTTAGCAAAGTTGAGGTAGATATCTGGACTATTATGAAAGAGAGGTCCCTACCTATTCCTTCCCCCTTTTCCTCCCCCTTTCTCTCCTTTCTTCCTTCTCTACCTCTTTCTTTCTTTCCTTCTTTCACTACTTGGTTTCATCCTTCTCTCTTTCCTTCATTCCCTCCCCCTTTCTTCCTTTGCCTTTCTTCCCTCCCTGTTTGCTTCCTTCTTTCTCTTTTTATTTCCTTTTATTTCACCGCCATCATAACAATAACAATAATGCAATGCATTGCCTCCGGGACTTGACACCTCTCCCATTCCCCCTAAAAGGGTCTCAGAGGAACAATAGCATAATAATAATAGAAATAACAACCTTTACCCGCCACGTGTTGCTGTGGCCAATCTTCCCTCTTTCTCTCCTTCTTTCCCTCCCTCCCTCCCTCCCTCCTTCCTTCCTTCCTTCCCTCCCATCTTTCCTACTCCTCTTCTTTCTCTATCTCTTTCCTTCCTTCCCCCTTTTTCTTTCTCTTCTGCTGTATCTCTTTTCTTTGAGTAGATATGTTTGTACCTTGTGGGTTGTGTAATGGGCACGGGGATTTTGGTTAAGTTTCGTTGGGGTTTTTTTGAGTTTTGTTGTTTTGCCGTTTTGTGAGTGTGTTGTTGTGTTGTTTTTCATTTTGAGTAGATATGTTTGTACCTTGTGGGTTGTGTTATGGGCATGGGAATTTTGGTTAAGTTTCGTTGGGGGGTTTTTGAGTTTTGTTTCCTCGTTGGATGCCCCTAACAAATTTATATATATAGATTATGTTTTTACACTTATTAATTGATCCAGTGTGTTGTGTTTTATGTATTAACAGATTGTACACTACACAGAACACTCTGATGATCTAAAATGAAGCTTTTGGACAACATACAGGAACAAAAAAATGATGTGGCTGACTTTTTTGTTCCACGATGGGAGGGATTTGGAAGGGGGTGAGGAGACCTTGAAAACTCAGCCCAAAATTCACCCCCTCTAACAAGAACTAAAGTATTTCAGGGTACAACAGTCAAGAAGATCCTACCGCTTGATCCATGTGAAACCCATATCTGATAATTTACTAGGGAGAAGAGGCAAACCAAACAAACCACCAGATTAGGAAGGTGGCCTGGTAATTTTGGATAGACAGGATTAGATGAGATAAGCTAATAAACATGTTAGCTTAGGTAACATGTTGCCTTATAAAATCTCCCTTTCATTTAGAAAGGAAATGTACATGTTACTGAAGGTATATTATTGGAAACCCTTATCTTAAAATCTATATCTGATGGGGGGTTTTTTCCCATTCAGCAGAGGGACTACCTTCTTGCTGAGATTCAATAATGAGAGTCACTTTTCTGGAATACTTTATTATTTCAGGCTGTAGTTTGGTCTTGGAGTCTGTATGTTTATATGGTTAGCCCATAGTATCTGCTGGATTTGGGTTCCAGGACACCCTGTGGATACCAAGATATTCGGATAGTCAAGTCCCATTATATTCAGTGGCAGAGTAAAATGGTATTCCTTATATTAAAAAGCATTATCAATTTGCTGCTTTTGGAGGGATTATTTGAAAGCTGTGGATGCTGGAATCTATGGTTGCAAATCTGACTGTACATGTATAGTGACTCAGGCCCCATCCACCCTGCCATATAATGCAGTTTGGACTGCATTATAATGATCCAACTGAATTCAACTACATTGACTGTGGAGCCCCTAGTGGCACAGTGGGTTAAACCCCTGTGCCGGCAGGACTGAAGACCGACAGGTCGCAGGTTCGAATCCGGGGGGGGGGGGGGGCAGATGAGCTCCCTCTATCAGCTCCAGCTCCTCATGCGGGGACATGAGAGAAGCCTCCCAAAAGGATGATAAAAACATCAAAAATCATCCAGCCGTCCCCTGGGCAACGTCCTTCCAGACGGCCAATTCTCTCACACCAGAAGTGACTTGCAGTTTCTCAAGTTGCTCCTGACATGACAAAAAAAAACCCCTACATTGACTTGGATTATATGGATCTACTCTGCCATATAATCCAGTTCAATGCAGTTAATCTGCATTTGAAACTGCGTTAGATGGGGCTACATCCTTGAAACCATTTGTATCTAAAAAGTGTTATGTGAAAAATTCCCCATATTGGAAAATAAAAAACACTGTTTAATAACATTTAGTGGGACCCCATGCCAGTTTTATTAGCTTTTGTATGTGGCTGAAAATAAATGGTTTCAGTACATGTGTAAAATTACTGTTGGCAAATATTTTGGGATGTTAACTCTAGAACTCATCCCAAAGATTTACAGAGACACTCACTGGAACACCCCAGCAAGCGAGAGTCCAAAAGTGGCAGGCTCAAACCCAGAACCTCAATCAATGGCTGATACCAAATGAGAGACTCCCCCCTGGACACGCAGAAAACTGGGTGACTTGGAAGGCTCTGAACAGACTGTGCTCTGGCACCACAAGATGCAGAGCCAATCTTAAGAAATGGGGCCACAAAGTGGAATCCACGACATGCAAGTGTGGAGAAGAGCAAACCACAGACCACCTGCTGCAATGCAACGTGAGCCCTGCTACATGCACAATGGAGGACCTCCTTGTGGCAACACCAGAGGCCCACCAAGTGGCCAGCTACTGGTCAAAGGACATTCAATCAACTACCAAGCTTGCAAATTCTGTGTTTTGTCTGTTTGTTTGTTTGTGTTAAAAATGTAATACAAATGTCTGGTTGCTGATGACACGATAAACAAACAAATAAATAAATAAATCCCAAACTGTATGTCCTAATTTGAACAACTGCAATCGGAGGGATGGCTAAAAGCCCAGAGGACAGGACCATAATTCAAAATGACCTTAACACATTGGAGTGCTGATCAGAACGGACAAAATGAATTTCAGCAGGGAGAAAGGCAAGATACGACACTTAGGCAGAAATGCACAGATATAGGATGGGTGGCACCTGGTTTGACAGCAGTCCACATGACAGGGATCTAGGAGTCATAGAAGACCACAAGCTGAATTTCAGTCAATAGTATGGTGCCGCAGTTTTAAAAGCCTATGTCTATACCAAATGATGGGATTTTCCTTCTTTACTTTTTTTTAAAAGCCAAAGCCCCAGAGAAAGCAGGTTAAAACCTATTTGGTCAGGGCTTTACAAGATGCCTTTGAAACCAAGCGTAATCTTAATAACGTTTGAGCACATCTATTGTTTGATCCCTTTGATAGGACTTCCAGGAAAAGTAGTTTTTTTTCTTATAAACATGAGTATCTAAACAAACTTTGGAAAGAAAACATTGTTTCACCATAGAAAAAAGATCTCAAATTATGAGGGTAAAAACAGTTTCAGTTCAGGAAAAAGAGAATGTAACAAATTGAAAAAGTAGGAGTTACCTTCAATATGCAAACATAATACTTTTAACACCTCATGCACCCAAAAAGATAGAGACTATACCAGGGGTCCTCAAACTAAGGCCCGAGGGCCAGATACAGCCCTCCAAGATCATTTACCCGGCCCTCGCTCAGGCTCAACCTAAGTCTGAAACGACTTGAACGCACACAACAACAATCCTATCTCATCAGGCCCTCACTTCCCACCAAAATACTAATAAGTTTATATTTGTTAAAATTGTTCTTCATTTTAATTATTGTATTGTTTTAAAGTGTTTTTTGCACTACAAATAAGATATGTGCAGTGTGCATAGGTATTCATTCATGCTTTTTTCAAATTATAATCCGCCCCCAACAGTTTGAGGGACTTTGACCGACCCTCTGTTTAAAAAGTTTGAGGACCCCTGGACTATACAGTACACTTTTAATCTGCATGTGTTTTACTTGTTTTCTTCTTGTTACTTTTTAATTAATATTAATTATATTATCAAATATATCCATATTTTGTATTTTTTGCCATTTGTTGACCTTCTGGATATTAAAGTACCTAGTTATTGCTTTTTAGTTAGTTGTGAGTTTTATGCCTAAGCGACTCCTTTACCCATGTGAAAACCCTGGAGGAGTGCAAAACTGGACAGCATGTTGACTGCAGACAACACTTTGTCCACCCTGGTTTAATGTCTGATGCTAAACTGAGAGCCATAGGAATTTGAGGAGAGTTGTCTAGTTTTTCATTTACAGAACCATCCTATGCACATTTGGAAATGTGTTGTTGTGTGCTTTAAAGCCATTCCTAACTTACAGCGACCCTAATGTAACCCTGTCAGTTTTCTGGGGCTGAGAGTCTGTGATCCACCCATGGTCACCCAGGAGGGTTTCCATGGCTGAGCAAGAAATCGAATCCTGATCTCCAGTTATAGTTAAAGCACAACACCACACTGGCTACTTGTAAAGTAACCCCATTAAAATGTTTCTGAAAAATATATAGACTTTATTACACTTGAAATAACTATCCAAGCAAAAGAATAAAAAAAAAAACCCACACAATTTAGATTGTATGTTTAGTCACTAGGTGGCCCCAAAAGATTTGATATCTTTTTTTCAAATCTTGATTTCTGAAGTTGTCATATGACTATTGGAAGTGTGAAGATATATATTTAGAATAGGATTCTCCAATCTGGTACCTTCCCATTACGTTGAACTCCCATATTATTTTAGAATAGAGACAGGAATTGTGAGACCCTTAAGTTGTTGTCAGACTACGGCATCCAACCATCCTCCCAAAGAAGGTGGAAATCTTTCATCAATGTATCTTGTGCATGCACAAGGCCATTCCCCCTTTCTCAAATTGGTAATGCTGAGCAGACTGCTGTGTTCTTTTGATATGTCCCGCAACAGTATGATTGCACCAAAAGGGTAATACCTTGTCACCATGAGAACTTGCACCATAATGCTTTCCATTACAGCTGATGGAAGTTACCACCTTACATTATTTTCAAAAGGAAAACAATGCCTAAGGAAGTACAATTTCTCTGTGGGGTTCATGCATGAGTACAGGTAAAGAGTTGGATGGATTTAGAAGTCATGGTGGATTGGATTAAAACTGTGTGGAACAGATGACCAGATGCACTATTTATTTATTTATTTATAATTCAAATTTATATGCTGCCACTCCCCTGGGGCTCGGAGCTGCTGATGAATCAGTTGCTCCACTAGTTAGTTTTGGACATTTGAGCAGGATACAAGAGGTAGTCATTTATGTTAGCTTATCTTGTAGCCACTGATGTATCAATTTAGATCACAATTTATGCTTCTGTACTCAAAGAACTCAAAGGAAGTGAAGACAATATCCACATCAACATCATTGGAGTTACTCCAAATGATGTAAGTCTGAATTTATCAAGGGTATGTTTTCAAGAAGACAAGCATATATAGAATCACAGGAGAGGGAATCATCCTCTCCTGTGAGTTATAGACTCACGGAGTTGGAAGACACAGAGGCCATTCAGTCTAGTCCCCTGCCATACAGTAATATACAATGAAAGCACTCCTAAAAAATGGCCATCCAGTCTGTTTTAAAAACCTCAAGAGAAGGGGACTTCTGAAGCAATGTATTCCACTTGCCAACAGCTCTTACTGCAATGAAGGTCTTCCTAATATTTAGGAGGAATCTCTTTTCCAGGAATTTGATTACATTGCTCCACGTCCTAATCTCTGAAGCAGCAGAAAACAAGCTTGCTCCATCTTCAATATGACATCCCTCCAAATATTTAAACATGGTTATAGTGTCTCCTCCCCTTCTCTAGAATAAACATAGCCAGATCTCTCAGCTGCTCCTGATAGGACCTGACTTCCAAACCTTTGATCATTTTGGTTGCCCTTCTCTGAACACATTCCAGCTTGTCAATATTATTCTTGAGTTGTGGTGCCCAGAACTGGACAGAACGTTTCATGTTATGTTTGACCAAAGTAGAATAGAATGGTACTGTTACTTGCCTTGATCTCAACACTTCAATTGATGCTTAGAATCACATTGGCTTTTTTAACTGCTGCATCACATTGTTGACACATGTTCAGCTTTGGTCTTATGACCTAGATCCCTTTCTCATATTCTGTTAAGTCAGGTGTCACTTATCCAACATCTGTGTACATTTCATCCCCTATACTTCCCCTTGCAAAAACACATTTTGTTAGATATGACCTAGTTCTCTAAACTGTTGAAATCATATTGAATTCTAATCCTGTCCTCTGGGGTATAGGTTACCCCTCTTAACTTGCTATCATATTCCAAGTAATTGATAAAGATGTTGACTAACCCGGAGCCAGGATAGAACCCAGTGCTACTTCTCTCTAGCAAGAGTAGGAATCACTGGTGTTCAGCCTGTCATTCAATTCCTAATCCACTTTACTGTCACATTGTTTAGCCTACATTTTACTAGCAACTTTGTGAGAGTATCACAAGGGACCTTGTCAAAGGTCTTACTGAAATCAAGATGTGCTAGATCCACAGCATTCCCTTCATCGCCGATCTTGTTATGAATATGGCATTCCTTTCTAAAAGCTTACAGATTGTTTAATGAACTGCTCTAGAATATTTCCTGGTATGGATGTAAGGCTGAATAGGCAGTAGTTGATGGGGTTCTCCCCTGCCCTCTTTGAAGGTGGGGATAACATTTGCCTTCCTTTAGTCTGGTGGAACTTGTTCTCCAAAAATTCTCAAAGATGATTGTGAGTAGTTCTGAAATTACTTCTGCCAGTTCTTTTAATACTCTTGGAAGGAATTCATCTGGCCCTGGAGACTTGAATTCATTTAGATTAGCTAGATATTCTTGTACTGCCTCTTTACCTATTCTGTGCTGCATTTCCCCAATTGCATATTCTGAACCATCCTCCCCAAATTGAGCACTGTTAACCTTTTGAGAGAAGACTGAGGTAACAAAGCTGTTCACCAGTTGTGCCTTTTCTCCGTCCCCTATTAATATTTTGCCATCACCTGTATGTGTTGGCCCTTCCATTTCCTTGTTTTTATTTTTGCTACAGACATAACAAAAAAAACCCCAACCCTTTTTATTGTTTTTAACCTCTCTAGCAAGTCTGAGCTCATTCTGCACTTTGAGTTTTCTGACTTTTTCCATAAATATGCTAGCTAGTCATTTGAATTCCTCTTTGGTGATTTCTCCTTTTTTTCATTTTTGTACATGTCCCTTCTCTTAGTATTCCTGACCATGGGATTACACTCAGTTTTCCCTAAGTTTACTGAAATCAGCTTTCTTCAAGTTTATAATGTTTGTCTTCCCCTTTCTGCTGTATAACAAATTCTAGAACAGTGGTGTCAAACTCATTTTCACCTAGGGCCGCATCAGCCTACGGTTTCCTTCAAAGGCCCCTTTTATGTACAAATATGTACATATTCCTTTAGGACAGTACAGCCTTGGAATGTGCGATACACCTTTTATCTGTCTAGGGTGGAAGGTTGATGCTTTTGTAAAAATATTCATAAACTTTGATGAAAGTTCAAAATAGGTGTCACTAATTAACCTGTCATGAACTTTGGAGAAGTTGCCAGCTAACAGCTGTGATTAGTTGACTGTGGCAGCCTGATATAAGCCAGGAGTCTTTCATGTACAAATAACATTCCCTAGACTTTGAAGAGCTTCAAAACGACCTGGACTGTACTGCTACAAGGTGCATGTTGCCCATTAGTTGGAATCTCTCTACTGCTGACCTATTTGAACTCCCAACAATGGAGGAGAAATGTACGATCGCTCTTGCTCCACAGATACTTTTTTCTTCCATACTGACAAATACGTACAACCTTCGCTTCTTTTATCTGTACCTATGAACTTTTCACATTGCGCAATACAATGCTATACTATTTTGGATTTACCTAAAATAATATGAATTTTGCAACAAAAAATCAAGGTATAATTTTCTATTCATTAAAATACAAAATTATCTAAGTGACAGAGAAACGTGTCCAGTTATATTTCACATAAAGGCACCATAAACCCAAAGCAGGAACTTTCACAAAATGCTGTAAAATCTTGGTAACACATTTCATAAAAACACTGAAAATATATTAATGGCTAGTAGAAAAAAAAGGCTAAAAGAATAAATACAGGAATATTTTGTAACTGGTTTGTAAGTGAAGCAGCTTAGACAAATGAAGTGCTCTCTCCACAGGGACGTCTTCTATAAATCCTTTTATACAGTTATTTTCTTTAGTTTCACTTAGTAATTGACATACTGTTAATGTGTGATTTATATTGTAGAGATCTTATGGACACAATTAAATACTTCCAGTTAACACAATAAATTTTGTTTCCATGTATTTACTAATGAATTAACAAATGAGGACCAACACTTGCCTTTTCTCTTGGTGATGAAACTTTATTGGAAATTGAGGAGTTAATGGTTTCTGTTATTACTGTACAAAACCAGCTTTTTTCTCCTGCTGCTACTACATTTGTAAAAATAAAACCACATTTAGGACACATGTAGATTGCATGGAATAGATTCTTTGGGCCTGCATCTTACAAATATGTAAGGAATGAAAAATTTATCCTTTGTTTAAAATAAGAATATTTTCTACTATAGGTACTCTGTGTTCATAGGCAAGACAGAGTAATAACTATTCAAAAAAGGCTTGAAATACAGAAATAAGACTATGCCCTTTTCTTTGTTGTCAATTCTGCTATGACTTCATTACAGTAAATATACATCCCCAAAAAGAGAGAAAAAGAAAATTAGAAACAAACTTCTTGAAAAGTGTAACTTGCAACATATTCAAAAATAGATCCCTTATTTTCTCAATTGTCTGCTTATCCAATATGGCAGTGCCTTGACGTGGCCAGTGTTTTCTCATATTAATCATCTGGTTCATATCTGTTTAAAAAAATGGATAAAAACAGATTAATATATGATGGCAAAACAATATGTTACTTGAAATAAACATATAAAATGTTATTTTAAAAGACATGTTGTCACTTAACTATAGTGTATGAACTAATAAGCAATCAGGATACATTTATTCCACTCTTGAATACAACTTAGTTCAAGCAGAACATTTTAAATTCTAATAATTCAAATCATTTTTTAAACATTTTCCATTCCAGTATGACTTTAATATCAATGAAATGGAACTAGAGAAGACTTGCACTCAAACCATCCAGAAATCCTGTCAAGAGTTTTATTCAGCTTGCCAGAAACCCTGAAATTGAAGAATGTACTATTCACAATTCAATTTACTTATTGAATATATGTTTACAGATCCTAAATGACAGTTATCAGAATGAATGTCACAATCTTGGGGCTGGGATGCAAACATCTAGTTCTGTACAAAGAAGTTTCTAAAATTGCAGCTAATTTTAGCAACCTCTTAATGCTTTTAAAAATGCATAAAAGTGTTGTTTGCAGTATAGGATGAGGTCCTGCCATTGAAAAAAAAAGAATAAAAAATGAGTCTCAGTTTTTAAATTGCACATTGTCTTGCAAAGCTGAAAGCATAAATGGAAGACCACAACTTACTTCGAAAGCTTCTTTCTTAGCTCCTTGATCTGGTCATTCTTCTTGGACAGAATCTCTTTCATGTTGCGATAGGCAGCTGTTTGCTGGAACTTCTTTTCCAGTTCCTATTTATTTAGAATCATCAATGTATCTACTTAGTTTTTTTTTACAAAAGTTAAGCCAAAGCTTAAAGTTCTTCATTTTGAAACTATTCAAAACATGATTATTCAGTAGCAAGTGCATAACACGTAAATCACACACTTGTAATTATTGTGTAATTATCTTACATTCACTTTAAATGATTACTGGGAATTTATATCAGTACTTAATATGCAACAGTAATCCAATGAATGCACATGAGGAAAATGAGATTGACAGCATAATCTTACAGGTCTTCCCAGAAGAAAGTCACAGCACACTCTTTATGGCTTATGTTGACATAGGCAAGTATAGATATTTGTGCCTTCCATAACATTTCATAAGGGTTATTGGAAAACTTGAATTCTGTCTTGAGAGAAGTGATTCAAGTATAGTGGTGTCCTGTAGTTGGATTTAGACAACGTCTACACAAACTGTGGCCCTCTGGCTGTTTTGGACTTTGGCTCCCATAATTCATAACCATGGGATAAGCTGGCTAGGGCTTATGGGAACTGGAGTACCAAACACTGGGAAGATCATAAGTTGTGCAAAACTGATTTAGACAAATGTTTCAGATAAGAACCAGAAAGATATCTAGAAGATCTCCACATTTGACACCACAGCAGTGAAACAGTTGTATGACGCTCACAATTGATGGTAGAGGCAGGCATAAATCGAAGCCATTATATTTTGGCCCAAAATTCTTAGAACTTCAACCATTATATGAGAACTGTTAACAAAATCCAAATCTAAAGAAAAACTTTTTCCTATCAAAACCACTGTAGGTATTCTTTGTTTATAATTAACAAAGAATAAGTAATGTATAAACTACTTTATGTAGTTTGTTGTATTGTATTTTATTGTATTATTTATGTTGTGAGCCACCCCAAGTCCCTTGGGGGGGAGATGGGGTGGGATATAAATAAAGATTATTATTATTATTATTATTATTATTATCATCATAAAATGAAATATATCAACGTTTCTTCTATAATGTAAATTACATATGCTATTTTTCTTTGTTTATATTCTGCCCTATAGCTAAATACCTCAGTTCAGTATACAATAAAATCAGCTTCAGCAATTTAATACTATCTTCTATATTCTTCTTCAGATCAAGTTCATATATTTTACCTACTATCATGTTACCAGAAGAACATGACAGCTTTGTAACAGAAGAAAACATACCTTTTCAGCCATAGCCAGCTGGTCCTGAACCTTAAGCAGGTCATGCTTTGTTGAAACCAGATTCTCTTCCAGGGATTTTTGGCTTGCAGTACTATCATGCAAAGTCTTTTCTAATTTGTACTTCAAATCAGCCATATTGCTTTCTAGTTCACAAAGATCCTGTGTAGGGTTTAACTGAAAAAAACGGAAAGTAAATAAATACATTAATATGGTACTAAAAATAAACACCTACACATTCATTCACATTCCTTTAAAACTTGACGATTCCAGATATAATATATATATATAGGTTGAACATTCCTTACTCAAAATGCTTGGACCAAAAGTGTTTTTGATTTCAGATTTGTTTCACATTCTGGAAGACCTATACTTGTGTGTGTGTGTGTGTGTAGAAGTATCTTTGAAACAGGACTCAAATCTAAACAAAATTCATTTATGTTTCATGTACATCTTATACACATAGCCTGAACATATTCTATGAATTTTTAAAAATAAATTAATACATGAAACAAAATGTGCACACACTGAATTATCAGAAAGAGAAGGTGTCATTATCTCAGCCAATAATGTGGACAAGTCCTGATTTCGGAGTATTTCAGATTTAAGAATTCCTGATAACCTGTACAATGAAAATATCAGGAAAAAAACTTTGCAAGGGAGTTGGTTAAACATATAATTTAAAGTTCGCTGTGATCTTTACTATAAAAAGCAGTTAAGACAATATTTGGATCCTTTATGTATAAGGTGGAAATGGAACAGCTTCCATTTTCTCCCTTGCTAGGAATACTTATGCTTTAAATAGCTCTAAAAACATATTAAATATGTTGCAGAAAACAACATATTATTCAGTATGACAAAGAATAAGTCTTGTATTTTCATTACTGAAAATAATGTTGTCTGAACATTAGTTGCCTTAACTCAACAATTGCTGCTAAAAAGGATAAATCACACACACTATATTTTTTGTATTGAAGAATACATACCATAAATCATGTTGGAAAGCAAAAGCAAAAGCAAAAGAAATTTGAATTAAAAAAACTGAAAATTTATAAGAATTCATTGTTTTGTCTGTTGTATTTTGGCGTATATTTTCCTACAAATTTGATTTTTGAAATTCATACAAATTTAACCAAATTTACCACATACCAAATATACACTGTGCAAATAAATTAGATCCATTAGAAAACTTTTTTTCTCTGAAAAAAGTACTGAAATTACCTGGAATAATTAATTCAACTATATGCAACTGAAATCGTGTTGTAAATATTAGTCAACTTTTCCCCAAGCCTAGTTGAACCAACCTAAAATTACCTGGTGTAATTCAATAATATTTAAATGAAATGATACTGAAAATGTTAGGCAACTTTCTCCCTAGTTTATTGGAGTAAACCAAATAATTTTACCTTATGATCTCCTTGAACAATCTCAAGCTCTCGGAGAGCTTTCTCCAACTTTGATTTTTCATCCAGTGCACTGGTAGCCTGCAAGAAATTTGAACATTTAAATCAGAATGTATTTTAGTATAGAAATAGAACTTCTGAACTTCTGGTGTACATATAACAAAATTTAAACTAAATTACCTGCACTTCTATTGTCTTTAATCTGCTCCTCAATTTTTCATTTTCTTCTTGGAGTCTTGCAATTTCCTATGGAACATTAAGACATTTATTGTTGTATTCTATCACTAAATATCTGGTCTGCAGAAATATCTAGCTTACTGGTTATCTTGATCAGAATAGTGCAAAACATACATACATACATACATACATACATTTCAGTTGCCAAAAAAAATCTACTTTCCCTTAAAACATCCTGGTTTAAATCAGTAGTTCTCAACCTATGGGTCCCTATATGTTTTGGCTTTCAACTTCCAGAAATCCTAATAATTGGTAAACTGGCTGGGATTTCTGGAAGTTGTAGGCCAAACCTGGGGGCCCATAGGTTGAGAACTACTGGTTTAAATCATGTTCTCAAGAGACAAAAATAAGGTAACATAGTTGGTTTACGCACAAACTTCATGTATTCATCACACAGGTACATTGCAAATCAGTCCAGTTACAGATAGAATTTGAAGTAGTTTCTCTGTGCAGGTAACATAGGACAACTTTCTTATAATCTTAACAGCCCATAGTCTAAAGCAGTGATTCTCAACCTGTACAGCTAGTAAACTGATTGGGATTTCTGGGAGTTGTCGGTCAAAACACCTGGGGAGCCACAGGTTGAGAACCACTGGTCTCAAGCATCTCTCTGTTCTGAGAGTCTAGAGTGTCTCTGTCTAGTCTGAAAGTCCAATAGTTTCTACTTCTATTAGTGTCTGAAAACATACTGTTTCTAAAATAGTGTCTGAGACCTGAACAGTCCCAGTTCTGATCACATGGTCTGCAGCGCCTCCCACAACACAGAATTAAGGAAAACTGCATACCAATACACACATATACAATACAGCAAGCAATCTGAATTATAGAAAAACAAATAACTAGTGGAGGCTTGAGGAAAGTTGCTATTTCCAACAATTAAGGTTCAAATAACATGTAACGTATTGGTTTAATTAACAATCAGAAAACATAACTATCACAACATATACCTTCTGCAGGAGTTCTGATGCTCCATCATGCAATGGAGTAAGTTTAGGCTTAACCAGTTCTGGATTGGGCTGAAAATTTTAATAAAAGCATTAAAAGGTTACAAGAACATATTCAAATATTTTCTTTTTAAGATATGCTGTAGACCCCCCCCCCCACACACACACACGTGTTCACTCTAGAAGCAAAGTCAATGAGACTTAGTCTCAGAGAAGATACATAATTAAACCCATCATGGCAATTATTTCTCAGAAAGATTGCTAATATGTAACTACAGTTCAAAGCAATGTTCCTATATTTTGTGGATGGCGCTGAAAGTTCTCCTCCCATTTATCTTCTATGCCACAGTAATCAAAGAAGAGGAGGGTTTCTCGAGAATGAAGAAATGGCCTACATTCCAGAACAGCAACTCTAAAGGTATCGGATAAAGGTAAATGGATTTACAAGCACAAAGCCTCCTCTCCAGGCGCCTTTGAATTCAAAAAGAACCCTGAAGATCTTCTGCCTCAGCTAACTGCCCCAGCCTCTTCTAATAAAGCCTACAAGCCGTCTATGGCCTTCCTTCTTATAGCTTCCATCCTGCAGGTCATAATGAAGGCTTATCTATTTCTGTTATAAGTAGAACCATCTCACACTGCTTTATCCTTTCCTCACAGACTTTCTTATTCAGCGGACTGAACTTCAAGACATAAAACAAATCACTCACATCAGAGCTGCTTTCTCCCTAGTTCAAGATCTCTGAATGAATGAGATAGCCTATCCAACTCCAGAGCACTCTCTCATAATGACAGGTCATGTCATATCTTATAATTTGTAAAACTTATTCCAAGAACTGTCTTATTTCTTATATTCATAACCTATTCTATAAAACATTTTGGTTTTTTAAAAAAAGGATAGAAATGTTTTTTAAAACTAACAAACAACATTATTTTAATTAAGCAAGAACTTATTGCTTAGGAATAATAACTTTTTAAATAGTTATCTTTTCTCTTAAATTTAGGATTATAAATACAAGTAGGTTTTTCATAATGAATTTTACTACATTAGCAGAGATACATACTTTCTTATTTGAAGATGTAAATTCTGACTTTTCAAACTCTGCAACTTGCTCTAACAAATTCCTAGAAAAAGAGCAGAAAAAAATCACTCAATTATCCTTTTGGACACCAAACTATAGTCTAAATTCCACTGAGCAATGAAGGCAATAAAATAGAAGAATTAGTCTTGTAGTTATAAAGCAAAAAATTGTATCAAGGCAGGTTATATGGAAAAATCTCTTTATAAATACAGATGCAATTACTTTTCTAGGTAATAAAATATTTAGAAACAAGACTGAAATCCAAAACACACTTATTTGAGGCTACTTTGGTTGAAGTCGGTGGAAATTCTCATAAAAATGTTGTGAACAGCAGAAATCAACATTTATTAAACTAGTTTTATAGCATCCCTGATACATATTGGGAAACGCTGACTAATAATGGTACATTTTAAAATCTTACCTATTTTCCAACTCTGAAATGTCAGTTTGCAGTTTAAGATACCACTTCTCTGCTTGGGAAAAAATTTGGCGCAGAAGCAATACATTGGTGTATGCTGTGTTAATAAGCTCAGATTCCACTTCACTGTGTACCACGGTCTGTAAGCCATCCAGTATATCTGTAACTTCATCAATAGTGAATGTGTCTTCCACCAACCTTAATTTACAAATGCACAGGTTACTAGAACATCCACACTGACAAACCAAAATATCCATACAGCAAACCAAAAACTAAAATATTCCTGTTTACAGTTGGCCCTCCGTTTTCACACAGATTATGGGTGCTGGACTCTTATGAAAGTGAACAAACTCCAAATATCTATCTCTAAGCCACAATTGTATTTAACCTACACAAAAAGTGCCTGTCCTGGTGGGGTAAAAGAGTTCAGCTGCATACATGTGCAAAGGGAAGAGCATGGGGGAAGTGCAAGAAGAGGTTAGGAAGAAGTCGGGGAAAGCCTGAGAGGGGAGAGGAGTAGAGAGCCTGAAAAGAGAAGTGTATTTTCATTCCTGCTGGTTTTTTAATAGTTACTGATTTTCTTTCCTGCTGGTTTTTTTTTAGCACTTACTGAATTTGACATTTAGTGATATACGGGAATTAAAATTTATAATTCCAGTTCTCTCCTCCTCCCCTCCCTAGTCCCACTCCTCCATCAGTTCTGAAGATTCTCACTTCAATTGTGGGCACAATGGGAAGTAATACTGAATCAGTCCTTGATACCCTAGTGAGTGAAGACAGATGTAATATAGAAAGAGAAGTTCCTTCATATACGTATTAGATTAATCAAATGCTAATTTGTATGTCAGATACTCTATGGTTTGGTGAAGTTGGCTTCCATATTTTTTAAAGCATCACATATATGTTTACTTGCAAACAAAACATAAAGCACTGGATTGCAAGAAGTGAGATTGCTTCCAAATCACAAGGGTTACATCTGTCTTGCCCCTACTTGTGTAGAAACAGAACAAATAATTATCGTGATCTGACAGTGTCCCATTCTGCCTTTAGAATGAGTGCTACTTTTGGACCCTTTGAGCTTGTCTTCATGTTATTTTACTATAATACCTGCTTTCCTTAAGGTCCTGAAAACAGGAGTCCACTGTCTTTAGGCGCAGACCACGCTTGGAGCGTGCAAATCGCATGTAGCTGATGATCTCATTCTGATGGTGTTCATTGAGTCCCAGCTCCGCCTGGGCAAAATAAAACAAAACATAAAAGCACAGTTTTACAATCAAGACTTTTAGTCTTCTGTTTAATGATGATGATTATTATGAATGAAATCAGAAAATTATACTAGCAGTTTAAAAAAAAATGTCAACAATTATATAAACATTATTATAAACAGATACAAGCTGTCTTTTTGGACCACATCACATAACTGCAATTTCCACTATGCAGTAGAGTCTCACTTATCCAACATAAGAGGGCTGGCAAAATGTTGGATAAGCGAAAATGTTGGATAATAAGGAGGGATTAAGAAAAAGCCTGTTAAATGTCAAATTACATTATGATTTTACAAATTAAGCACCAAAACATCATGTTTTACAACAAATCAACAGAAAAAGCAATTTGATACACAGTAACATGATGCAGTAATTACTGTATTTACAAAATTAAGCACCAAAACACTGCAATGTATTGAAACAGCTGTGGATCAGGGAGGGAGGCTGACTGCGTTGGATAATACAGAATGTTGGATGAGTGAAGGTTGGATAACCCTACTGTACTAACTAAATTTTCAGTCAGAATGATTCTGTGTACTATCTCATGGCTTCAAGTACTTTTGAGAAGCAAATAGGAAAACTAGAACATTCAGTGATTCATGCTTGATATTCATCCCAAGATTCCTATATGGGATGTTTACTAACTGAAACAGAAAATACTACATTGGGGTTTTTAAAATATAAAAATAAAGACAATAGGGAAAGACATAAGAAAGAGGAAAGGAAAAAAAGAAGAGTGTGTGTAATAGGGGTGTGCACTAAGCACATACATTAATATTGGCTAACAATAATCCTATGCTCAGCAGTTGTGGAGTCTGTTGGAAACTAGGCAAGTGGGGTTGATATATCCGTGGAATCATGTCAAGGTGGGAGAAAGAACTCTTGTCTGCTTAAGGCAAGTGTGAATGTTGAAATTGGCCATTTGATTAGCACTGAACAGCCTTGCAGCTTCAAAGCCTTGGTGGATGCTGCCTGGGAGAATCCTTTGATGGGAGGTGTTAACTGCCCTGATTTTTTTCCTGTCTGGAATTCCCATTTTCTGGGTGTTGTTCTTTATTTAATGTCCTGATTTCTGAGTTTAGATTTCAAAGCCAGGCCCAGCGTACCTGTCCGAACGTATCTCCTTCTACGTCCCACCTTGGAGTTTAAGATCTTCTGGTGAGGCCCTGCTCTCGGCCTCGCCTGTATCACAAGTGAGGCTGGCAGGGACGAGGGACAGGGCCTTCTTGGTGGTGGCCCCTCGCCTGTGGAATGCACTCCCCGGGGAAATTAGGTCATCAACATCCCTCCTCTCTTTCAGAAGGAAGTTAAAAACCTGGATGTGGGATCAGGCCTTCGGGTAAGCTGGCAGATGGACAAAAGACAATGACGACCAGCATAGGAAAGGACAATGACAATGCTGGATGGATTATGGATTTATGAATTGGCGAACATTGACCACAAGATGATTTTATTGCTGCTACTGTATTGTTTTTGATTGTTTTAACTAGTCATAACTGTTGACACTTTATTGTAATTTGTACATTGTATTTTGTGAACTGTCGGGCATCGAACTGTGCCTTTTGTAAGCCGCCCTGAGTCCCCTCCTAGGGGGTTGAGAAGGGCGGGGTAGAAGCACCCCAAATAAATAAACAAATAAATGTGAAGCTGCAAGGCCATTCAATGCTAATCAAGGTGGCCAATTGCAACATTCACACCTGCCTCAAACAGACAAGAGTTCTTTCTCCACCCTGGACATTCCACAGATACATAAACTCCACTTGTCTAGCTTCCAACAGACCTCACAACCTCTAAGGATGCCTGCCATAGATGTGGGTGAAACGTCAGGAGAGAATGCTTCTGGAACATGGACATACAGCAACCCAGTGAATCTGGTCATGAATGCCTTCGACAACATAGTCTCTACAATGAAAAGACTGTCCTCCTCTATGAATAGTGTGTAACACGAAGGGCGCACTCCCCAAATGATGCTAAAACCTCTTGCGGACCTAGGGGCCCCTCTCTGCTAACTAGGGATGATGGGGTTTGTAATCCAAGCGGGGTGAGGGGTGGGGAGTCTTAGAGGGAGGAAGAGTAACACTCCAAAGGAGTCCGGCCTACTTCAGAAGGCGAAGGCGCCCTCTCTAAAGTACAGAGGCGCCCTACCATCTCTCTGGGGAAGCCTGAGGCGCTAAGAGGAGCCTGGCCCAGTGAAGACTATTCGAGAGGAGGCCCGAAGGGGGGCGACGCGGCCGTAACTCACCATAACGAACCGCCGGCGGCCCGGAGAGAAGAGCCGAGGGATTTACAGGGCGGCGGTTGCCATGGTGAGGAAACAGAAGCCTCGCGAGCGCCTCCTTTGAAGCCCCATTGGTCGAGACGAGCGTTTGTGTGACCGGAAACAAAAGGCAGTCGGGTTCGGGTGCGGCAGGGAAGCTAACGGACGCCGGGTTTGAGAGCGGCGCGCGGCTCTATCCAGAAGGCCAAAGAGTTGAGAAATATCATTCCAAGACTATACTTCGTGGTTGCTTTCGACGCCGTTTCCCCTTTCCTCTGTTGCTTCAGCGGGGTGAAAGACTGGAGGCTCTGGAAGGAGGCAATCAAAGGCGTTAGTCTAGCTGTCATATGATTGGCTAAGGCCAGAGAGCCCCGCCTCTCTCTCTCTCTCTCTCTCTCTCTCGCCAAAGAGGAAAGGAACACAAAAGAGGCCCAACAACTAGGGTTCCGTTGGGCATAAAAGGCCAGCGCATTACTCTCTAATGTTCTAGCCACTTGTGTATATTCCCTGTAGATCAGTATTTCTCAACCTGGGGGTCGGGACCCCTGAGGGGGTCACGAGGGGGTGTCAGAGGGGTCGCCAAAGACAATAAGAAAAAACAGTATTTTCTGATGGTCATGGGGATTCCATGTGGGAAGTTTGAGCCAATTCTATCATTGGTGGAGTTCAGAATGTTCTTTGATTGTAATGAACTGTAAATCCCAGCAACTACAACTCCCAAATGTCAAGATCTATTTTCCCCAGACTCCACTAGTGTTCACATTTGGGCATATTGAGTATTCGTGCCAGGTTTGGTCCAGATCCACCACTGCATGAGTCCACAGTGCTCTCTGGATATAGGTGAACTACAACTTCCAAACTCAAGGTCAATGCCCATCAAACCCTTCCAGTGTTTTCCATTGGTCATGGGAGCCAAGTTTGGTTCAAATCCATTGCTGGTGGAGTTCAGAATGCTCTTTGATTATAAGTGAACTATAAATCCCAGCAACTACAACTCCCAAATTACAAAATCAATCCTCGCCCAACCCCACTACCATTCACATTTGGGTGTATTGGGTATTTGTGCCCAGTTTGGTCCAGTGAATGAAAATGCATCCTGCATATCAGATATTTACATTATGACTTATAACTGTAGTAAAATGACTGTTATGAAGTAGCAATGAAAACAATATTATGGTTGGGGTCACCACCACATGAGGGATTGTATTAAGCGGTCACGGCATTAGGAAGGTTGAGAACCACTGCTGTAGATCCACTGTCTCACTGTATGAAACATCCGAGGAAGCATTGTTATTGTGATGAACTTGATGTCCACTTCATTACTCTCTACAATTCTCCACCTGAGGAAGACTTTAGTCGAAACCGGTCGTGGATATCTTCATACAAGAAACTCAAAACTTACTCAAGAGTAACTTTCTCTAAAGTAAAGGATTTTATGCCCTCAAGAGAAATGTGGGTATCTTCTTATAAGAAACTGAAAACCTCACTCAAGAGTATCCTTCTCTAGAGTAAGGGACTTCATGCCCTATAGAGAAGTTGGCTTTACACCAAGAAAGACTTTTGCTACAGTTGTATAATCACTGTGTAAACCAAGTTTGTAATTCATTATATACTGCTGTATGCCACACTATATAAAATTGTAAATAGTTATTTGTTCAATATTGCATTATATTAGCTGAAAGAATATATTTACCTTTGTGTTTTGTGTACCACAACTTGTAGTGGATTTGTGCTTTTAAAACTACATATTACTTTTTATACAATAGATCTCCTCGAAAACATGTTGTTTCGAGTTCTTTGCCGTAATCAAAATAAGTTCTTGTGATCTGAACTTTTTTGTTGTTGTGTCAGGAAAGACTTGAGAATCTGCAAGTCACTTCTGGTGTGAGAGAATTGGCCATCTGCAAGGACGTTGCCCAGGACACGCCCGGATGATTTGATGTTTTATCATCCTTGTGGGAGGCTTCTCTCATGTCCCCGTATGAGGAGCTGGAGCTCATCCACCTCTCCCCGGATTCAAACCTGCAACCTGTCGGTCTTCAGTCCTGCCGGCACAGGGGTTTAACCCACTGCACCACCGGGGGTTCCGATCTGAACTGAAATTTGCATTGAAACCATCTGTACGGAATCACGTGTTTGCTTGTTTTGTATCTGATGCCAGTATTTCCAACCCATAATTCATTTTCTTTCACCTAAAGCAGGAGGGACCTGAAGTAGAAGTTATGGCTTTTAATTGCCTAATGGCGATATTAGGGCATTATAATGATTAAATAAATAGCACAACAGAACCTGCAACTAAATGCTCCTGGTCAGGGTTCCAGTTATTCTGCTGCACCACCCATTCTATCCATTTTATTCTTCTGTGTATTTTCTCTCTCCCCCCCCCCCCCCCCGTCTTAACAAGTTACATGACCATTGGCCATGCTTATCTAGGGTACATCTACATTTCAGAACCAATGCTTTTACACTGCTTTTATTGTATGATAGGGTTTGGTGAGACACCAGCATTCTTTAGCTAAAGACTTTATAAAACTAGCTCCTGTGATTCCATAGTCTTGAGCCACAAAGTGTTGCCAAACTGCATTAACTCTCCAGTGTAGATGCATTTTTTTGGGGGGGGGGAGGGAGTTGTGTGCACATTCCCTTGTTTGCTTCATTCAAGCTTTTTTGGGGCAAGCTTCTCCCATAAATTTCCATTGTATTTCTATCTTGTCCCCATTCCTACTGCTGCCTCGCTTGGTTAATGGTGTCATTCTGGCAACAGAAATCCTGTTCATTATTGATATGCATTATTTGGGGAATAAAAAGGCAACAAAAAGACATTGCAAAGCCTTCCCTTCATCCAACTTCCCTTCATCAAGGGTTATTTGTGTTTACCCCTGTTTAATCCCACATCAAAGCCGTTTCCTGCGTTGTCACCTTTCTGCCTTGATTTGACAAGTTGAAATATAAGAGCCATGGGAGGGGTAAGTTTCCCCCTTTGTTTTTCTTGCCTATATAAGGCCTGCCATAAAATAACAACAGCAGCTGCAGTAGTTGAAGTCCCCCCCCCCCCCCATTTCTCAATTCTGCCACACCCTGAACACACTGCGTTTCCCCCCTATTTTTGGCATTTTGAGAAGTTACTGTAATTTTCAAACACATTATTGATCATTCTGGAATCTTAGACTTCAATTAATGCACATGACAAATCACCCACATATTATGCTTTTCTACAATTAGATGTCAATTGCCTATTATTATTATTATTATTATTATTATTATTATTATTATTATTTGAAACACAACAAGATGAGTCCACAGCAGACTCTCTGATGGCTGTTGAATTGGATCACACATCGGACACTTCCCAAGTGTCTAGGACTGTGTGATGTATTGACAAATAATGCGTGCAGATCCCAGTAAGGTGGCCTTCTGCAGCTGGCAAACGGTTATTTTGTCAGTGCCTATTGTATTTAAGTGCAGGCCAAGGTCTTTAGGCACTGCACCCAGTGTGCTGATCACCACTGGGACCAACTTTACTGGTTTGTGCCAGAGTCTTTGCAGTTCGATTTTTAAATCCTCATATTGTGTCAGTTTTCCAGTTCTTTCTCTTCAATTCTGCTGTCACCTGGGATTGCAACATCAACGATCCATACTTTGTTTTTTAACACCATTGTGAGGTCAGGAGTATTATGCTCCAAAACTCTGTCTGTCTGAATCCGGAAGTCCTAGAGGATTATTATTATTATTATTATTATTATTATTATTATTATTATTATTATTTCATTGAGGTGGGGTGTAACATAGTTAAAACACACATAAACACATAAAACTATTAAATTCCATATATTAAAAAACAGACCTACCCATACAAAGCAAATTTAAATTTATAGTTTAAAATTTATTAAGGCCTCTTCTACACTGCTGTATCAAATCCAGATTATCAGATTTGAACTGGATTACATGGCAGTGCACACTCATATAATCCAGTTCAAAGCAGATAATGTGGATTATCTGTTTTGATAATCTGGATTATATGGCAATGTAGAAGGACCCTAAATCTTCTGGAAGAGAGAGGACTTCAATTCTGCTTCAAATTCTTTTTAACGATAAATTAGCAGTGTAGTAAATATACTCTGCCATTTACATGGAAGTTATGTTGCTTTGCAGCTCAGTTCAACTGCAGTCCCATCCTGAAGTGCAACCTGTACACATTCACTTGCCTGGTATCATTTTATTCACTTCAGGAATATTTTAATTTATAGACATGTATTCAGAAATACAGGGAAAACATAGTGGATGATGGAATTGCTATTAATCAAGAATCTCTGAATATGCCCATGGGATCCTTGGAGGGGTATATTTACTCAAACATGCTAACCAGAAGGTTCTGGAGGTTGTAGTCCAAAAAGTCACATCTGCAAGTTTTGCATCCAATAGCATTTGATTTCTGTCCTTTCAGGCAATTACAATTGCATCTCAATAAAGATAAATGCCTTTCTTCTAAGAAAGCTGGATCCCAACAAACTTAGGCATGGGCACTGTGTTTGTGTATATCATTACCTTTCCTTTCCTAGCTTTCCTGGATGAGCATAAGGGTCAACATCATGGATGGGGAATTTGTGGCTGGCTCAATGATGCTGGACTTTTCACACGCCCAGTTACAATCATCCTGGCCAATGAGCAGTAATGGTGGAATATGTACACAAATGCCTGGGGAGTAGTCTACCTGGTAGCCACCACTAGCATGCCCGTATTCCTGGTATGGATAAAACATGAGATTCATCTTTGCTAGAGAAAATTACCAACAGGAACATAGAATCATAGAATAATAGAGTTGGAAGAGACCACAAGGGCCATCTGCCATGCAGGAAAAGCACAATCAAAGCACTCCCAACAGATGGTCATCCATCCTCTGTTTAAAAGACAATAGCTTTTAAAAGCTGTTTAAAAGCCAATCACTGAATTAGCATTTGACTTTGGCACCTGCCTCAGGCAGCAGATTTATTATTGTTGGGTCTGATTCCATCCATGCTTAATCACATTTATTAGAAAACTATTGATTTCAATACATATGCCATGCCCATGATTGCATCTGGATTCAATCCCTTGTGTTCAGAGGCGGCCCTAGGTAATTTTCAACGGTAAACAAACAGTATTTTGGTCCCCCCCCCCAACCAATCACTGATATATATTTTCTGTTTGTTGTGGGAGTTTAGTGTGCCATATTTGGTTTAATTCCATCATTGGTGGAGTTCAGAATGCTCTTTGATTGTAGGTGAACTATACATCCCAGTAACTACAACTCGCATATGTCAAGGTCTATTTCCCCCTAAGAGCGCCTCAAGAGTGCCCCTGGGCAAAATCAACTATACTGCAAATGCTTACTTTGCGTAATGGGTTGAGCCGCCCCTGCTTGTGTTATAACTGTGTTGAAAGGGAAGGGTTCACTACGGAGGCTTCTGTCTCAAGTGCTGAAATAACTTGAAGTTTAAACTTGGAAGGCACTACCCGAATTGCTGAACCTTATCCCCCAAAACATATTCAGCACCTTGGATAGTTCTTTTTAAACCCAGATTCAGAACTGGGCAGCATCTTTTAGGTGGGCTTCCTCCAAAGGTGGGCTCTCTCCACACACTGAGAGAAAGAATACATCCTTTGGTACCTAGGAGGTCTTCCCATGGAAGAAATAGTGTACTGGGTTGCTGTGAGTTTTCCGGGCTGTATGGCCATGTTCCAGAAGCATTATCTCCTGGCGTTTCACCACATTTATGGCAGGCATCCTCAGAGGTTGTGAGGTCTGTTGGAAACTAGGCTAGTGAGGTTTTTATATCTGTGAACTTCAGGGTGGAAATTCTACAGATACAAAAACCTCACTTGCCTAGTTTCATGGCCAGAGTGATTCTGGCCACAAAAGCCTTCAACAATGCACAGAAATAGTATAGTTTGAGACAGTTATTGGTGCCTTGGCCAAGGTATTCTCACCTAATTGCCATGCAGTTCTTGGAAACTCAGGAACATGTCTTCACATCAGAGATTTTATTGTATGGAAGCATTTAATGGAAGCTTTCCCCATCCATGTCACATAAAATGACCATGGCGCATTATCTGTTTTTATGTGAAATCCCTGCTGGTGGTTTTGGTTTGATGAAAGGGCTTTGCAAAGATTCCAAGCTGGAATGGGGAACATATGGCTATCCAGATGCCATGTGCCATAACTCCCAATACCCATCATTGTGGCTAATGGGAAGTGTAGCCCATAAACGTCTGAAAAGAGCTCGGTATTCCCCAGCTAGTCTTCTCAAGCATTTTGCACTTTGTTATTGATGTTTGTATTTATTAACAGAAGGATTATCTTTGATATATCTTCAGATAAGCCTTTGAAAATAGAAGGTTGTTTTTTTTTAAAGAAAAGCACACATTGTTAGGAGAGTGATGTGTCACAGTAGTTGTAAAAGGATCAACACCAAGTGTGTGTGTTAAAGAAGACCTTATACTGTTAATCATTATGTGCAGCTGCTAATCTAGGTCAGCTAGTAAGTTTGAGCCACACTCGGTGGGGTATAACTGTGTGTGTTTTAGAATACAGTTCAGCTTTTGCTCTGAGGAGCTTATGCTCACAGCATTTTGCTCAACCATTTGCGCTGCTCATTTGAAGGAAGATGAAGAAGCCATGCTCTTTGCATTCTGTAATTCTTACAAGGACTATGTAAGTTTGTTGCACTGTTTATTTTGTATGCAACACTGCAAGTTTGTGTTTTTTTGACTACTGACAAGAGTGAAATTTTCTGTTCTTTCTCCTCTTGCCTTTGTGCAAAGTTATTGTGCCTTATGCATTGAATGGAGTAGCCTTCATAATTAATAAGAAAATGCTGGGGAAAGTGGAAGGCAAAAGGAAGAGGGGCTGACCTAGGGCAAGATGGATGGATGGCATCCTTGAAGTGACTGGACTGACCTTGAAGGAGCTGGGGGTGGTGACGGCCGACAGGGAGCTCTGGCGTGGGCTGGTCCATGAGGTCACGAAGAGTCGGAGACGACTGAACGAATGAACAACAACAACAACATGCATTGGACCAGACTAAATTCCGCTTAAGCATAACATGATGCACTATTCTTACTGTTTTTCTATTCTTATAAATTACTTTTTATCATTTTTAACTATGTTTTAAATTGTCGGTGGTAGGTTACTTCTGTTTTAATATTGTTTGTAAAAATGTTTTACTGGATTGTACCTTAACGTGTAAATAACTTTGAGTTTTGGGGAAACCTGGGTGGTTTAAGCAATGTTTAACCATAGCAGCAGGAACAACAACAACAACAACTTTACAGGTGTACCCAATTTCTTGCATTTCTAAACTCAAATGGAATAAACTGCTCTGGGGCACTCTCTTGAAATGAAGAAGAGAACAGGAACTTGTGAGCTGTGGTTTACCACAACACTCAAAATGTGACTCACCCAAGTAAGTGATAAAAGGACCAGCCACAGACCTATACTGAAGAGCCGTTGAGGGACAACTGACCACTATACACTTTTATTAAACTCTTCATCAAAAGCAAAAGTGTACAGGACCAACCTGTTAAGATCACTCACTGGTGAGTATCTTCTACCACTTGGTAGCTTTGTCTATATTCAAATGTGATGTTCTGTATTTTTCTATCCATTGTTCTTTTAAGACCAGAACCTGCAGGAAAGATTTCCATGGGGTAAATCCAAACATTAGTCCCACATAGAGTGGGATTATTGGACTCATGAGTTCAGTGATTCTCAACCTGTGGGTCCCCAGGTGTTTTGGCCTACAACTCAAAGAAATCCCATTCAGTTTATCAGCTGTTAGGATTTCTGGGAGTTGGAGGCCAAAACATTTGGAGACCCACAGGTTGAGAACCACTGCATTAGTCTCATTGATTTATTAGATCCATTCTGACTGGGTCAAATAATTGGATTTAGCCCTATCAAATAAACACTCTGGAATATGAGTACCACTTTACCTTCCCTCTTTATCTGTTTTTAAATAGCATATTAAAAAGCAAATCCCACTATGTTTGGTGGGTTTTTACATCTAGGCAATACGTACAGCAATAAAACCCAAAAAAATCCAACCATTTATGATCACCACCTTATCAGAAATTTACCCAGGCAAAATGTGCTCCATGTTCACTTTTCAAGTTGGAATTAGTAAGAGTGAAACAATGTTTTCAATTCTAGAATCAGTGGAGAAATTACAGCAATCTCACCACAATCATAAAAACAAATACTGTATATACTCGAATATAAGCCTAGTTTTTCAGCCCCTTTTTTAGGCTGAAAAAGCTCCCCTCAGCTTATACTCGAGTCAAGGTTATTTATTCTTTTACTCTGTTATTAGTATTATTTTATTACATGTATTATTTTACTCTATTATTATAATATTTACATTATGTTGCTATATTATTATTCTATTTATTATTTTGCTGTATTATTATATTTACAGTATTTTACCCTATTATTATTACATTTATTATTTTATTATTATTATTATTATTATTATTATTATTACATTTACAGTATATTACCCTATTATTACTACATTTATTATTTTACTCTATTATTACTGTTTTTATTGCATTTTCATTATTTTACTCTATTATTTATATTATATTTATTATTTTAATAATAAGTACATTTACATTGAAGGAGGTTAGAATAATGGTTCAATAAGAGTTGGACAGTCTTATCTTAAATTACAGTTTTATGTAAATATTCAGAAACATTTAGCCTATTGATACCTCAATTAATGTAATTTTATTGGTATCTATTTTTATTTTGAAATTGACCCATAGTGGATGCATTTCCCACCCTCAGCTTATACTCGAGTCAATACGTTTTCCCAGTTTTTTGTGATAAAATTAGGTGCCTTGGCTTATATTCGGGTCGGCTTATACTCAAGTATATACGGTATGTTTTCATCTGAGCCAAATTGTAGTCTGGTTTGATGGGGCAGAGTGTACTATTGACAATAGACTTTGAACTGGATGTACTATTTAAAAATATGCTACAATTATATCACAGAAATCTCTAGTCTGGAAAGCATCCTGTATTATGGATTGAAATAGACACCAATGGCTTGATAATTGAAAATGTGATTGGTATATAAGTCCTAAATACTTGTGTCAAATTGCCCATATGTACAATGACTTTATAATGCTATTGATATGAATGACGGTAAATCAATTGCAAATGTATCAGCTCAAGTGGTTTATGAATTGCAACTGGGCAGCCTGAAATAAAGAAATGTAGAATTTCAGACATAAAGAGGATCAGCATATTAATAACAGATGACATTGACTATTTAGCACACACCAAAACAAACCAGAAATCGAGTTACTTCATACATAATGGTAATTTTGAAAAAAACAAAACCCAATCTTTGTTCTGATGCTATGGAACGGTAGTATAGAAGATATGTTTCACTTCTTTTTGTGAAAATGCTTAATAAATTGACTGAAATATAGAGTTGTGGGAAATTACTTTTAAAACAGCTATTTGTATATGCTTACTAGAGTTAGATAAAGATTAGCATAGGCAAAATTATTTTCTAATAACTCATAGTGTAATTCTATGCATATTAGGGCTCACTCACAAGTGAATGGATATAGCTTCAATTACCTTTTAATACTTTTCTTGAGTTAAAGGCCACACATTGCATGCATATTCTTTTAAAAGCCATCAAGTGTAGATGTAAAGTGTAAGCCTATGCTATTTTTAAGATTGTCAAATTCACCATAGTATAAGCTTCAGATGCATAATATCAAGTATGTAAAATATATACAGTGCACTCAAGTGTGGTTGGGATGGTCAATTTTAATCTAACAGAGCCTGGAAAAATAATTCAAAGAATTAGGGTGATGGGAATCAAAATCTCTTGAGAAAGCAACAACTCTTGTTGTCTTGTATGCTATGAATAATGAATAATGGTGGAAGTTGATGAAAAGCTGAGAATTCTTCTCTGCTTGGATTTAATTTGCAACAGTGAGTAATTTGGAGATTTATAGTTTCTAATGATCATTCTAAAGTAGGGTTTATGAACTTCTGGTGTTATTTCCCAAGGCTGGCTTAGTTAAATCTTGCTAGCATTTCTCGTTTTGTTCTCAGAAATCCATCCCTTTGTGATGGACTGAGCACTTCAATAGTATTTCAGTTTCATGAAACTGCAGATCCTAGGGTTTAGTTTGTAGAAATGATAACTACTATATTTATTGTTTTCCTGTAGATATGCAATTTATACATTTTTGCTGAACTACACCTGACAACGTTTCTGACTACTGGTTGTGTTGATTTAGAGTTCGAATCCTAAAAATATCTAAAGGACCCTATGACACCCCGCCTCCCCACACATAAATGGAATTGCACTGGTAGGCAGCAGGGTTAAATCTAAGACATTGTTTGATTTGAAATAACTATGCAAAAATAATATTTTTTTGCAGAAAAATTGCAGCAAGTTCATCACAACTAACAGAAGACTTGAGGTCAAAAGAAGCTGACTATCACAGTGAGTATAAATATGTAGATCTTGATCATTCATACAGTCATTGGTTAGTTTCAACTTCCAGATCATTATCTGGAGAATAATGTATGTCCAGATATACAGACATTAAACTCCTCAGATTTACTAAAATAGTACATATACTTAGGAGGAGGAAATGGAGATATGTTTTGAAGGCACAGTGACTGGAAATATGGAAGATCAGCCCTTCATTGTAAACCACATGTGTCAAATCCTGCTTGCCATGTCATTTTATGTGACCCTCCAGAAAAAAATATAGCTGTCCCTCTGGATCCATGGATTCTTTGTCGATGGATTCAATGAATCATAGAATAAGAATTGGAAGAGACCTTGTGGATCATCCAGTCCAACCTCCTGCCAAGAAGCAGGAAAATCAGGTTAAAAACACCCTCTTGAAGGCAACCATAAGGCTGATGTGGCCCTGCATGAAAATGAGTTTGACACCCCTGGTATAAACCATCTAAACGACAACAGCTCAGCCATTTTTCATAATAATGTATTGATTTCTTTTTTTTAAAAAGGATTAGATGGATGATAAAATAGCTAATGAGGTAAGTTTATTCATATGTAATGCTCATATCAATGCATCTACTATGATCAAGAAGATTACTTCATTCTCCAGTTCTAGTTTTCGGAAGTGTGTTATGTTTATTTATTTGTTTGTTTGTTTATTTATTTATTTAATCATGTCAGAAGTGACTTGAGAAACTGCGAGTCGCTTCTGGTGTGAGAGAATTGGCCAACTGCAAGGATGTTGCTCAGGGGATGCACAAATGTTTTACCATCCTGTGGGAGGTTTCTCTCATGTCCTTGCAAGGGAAGCTGGAGCTAACAGATGGGAGCTCACCCCATCTCACGGATTTGAACTGCCAATCTTCAGCAGTTCAGCTCCTGGAGCCCCCGGTGGCCCAGTGGGTTAAACTCCTGTGCCAGCGGGACTGAAGACCGACAGGTCGCAGGTTCGAATCCGGGGAGAGGCAGATGAGCTCCCTCTATCAACTCCAGCTCCTCAGGCGGGGACATGAGAGAAGCCTCCCACAAGGATGATAAACATCAACTCATCCAGGCGTCCCGTGGGCAACGTCCTTGCAGACAGCCAATTCTCTCACACCAGAAGCGACTTGCAGTCTCTCAAGTCACTCCTGACACGACAAAAAAAACCCAAAACAAAACCTTGGCTCCTGTCCTGTTATGTTTATGAAAGACAAAAACCATGTCTTATGCAAATGTTTCTAGAGGGTAATCTTGATTTGTTGGTGTTTTGCAGATGGTCCTGAGCACCTGGCCTCGAGTAAATGCTTCGCTGTCAGAAAAAAATGCCTCCAGACATTTGGACCTCTTCTGCGACATGAGTCAGGTCAAGCTACTTGCGAAAACTTTCTTGCCAACCTTTTTTTGGTGTGTGTTCTTTGTGGGAACTATAAGTAATGCCTTTGTCGTCCTGGTCTACTGGAGATACAAGGGCAAGAAGAACCTAACTGACAGATATCTGATCCATTTGGCAATTGCTGATCTTCTCTTTCTCTTCACTCTTCCTTTCTGGGCAATCGCAGCTCAGGATGGATGGTATTTTAACACTTTCATGTGCAAAACTGTAAATAGCATGTATAAGATCAACTTGTACAGCTGCATGTTATTCCTAATGCTCATCAGTTTTGACAGATACACTGTGGTCGTTCGATCAACGAGGGCTCGGCATTCAAGACAAAAAAGGCTTACGCACCACAAACTGATTTGCTTTGGAGTGTGGTTGGTGGCAGTTGCTCTGTGCATCCCAGAAATAATCTATAGTCAAACCGAGCAGTCTAGTAATATCACTGTTTGCAAAATGATTTATCCCCCTACTGTTAACAGAAGTATCAAAGTCACTGGTCTCTCATTGAAAATTGCTATAGGATTTCTCCTTCCACTTGTTGTGATAGTTGTCTGCTATACCTGTATAATCCACACACTTCTTAGAGCCAAAAGGACCCCCAAGCATAAACCATTCAAGATTATTACTATTATTATCTTAGTTTTTCTTCTCTCTCAGGTCCCTTACAATAGCATTCTGATGGTGAAAACCATGGTTCTTTATGCTCCAATCATAAAAGACTGCAAAATGTTGGATCGCATTGCTATCGGATTCCAGCTAACACAGTCCATAGCTTTTCTTCACAGCTGCCTGAACCCCTTCCTCTACGTTTTTGCCGGGCAGAGATTCCGCAAAACCCTTTTCGAAACACTGAAATGCATGAAGACATTTGAACAACGCACAGATAGCCAAGGACATGACTCTCAATGGTCTAGCAGTGCATTGTTTGGGGAAACAAAAATTAAAAACTCTTTCATGACAACCCCATATTAAAATTCTTCACTCTTAACCAGTCTTTTGGAGACGTCTTTATCTGTCCACAGGACACTTTGATTTTGGTAGCCTTTTGTTTCATTTAAAGATTTTTTTAAAAAATATACATTTCTTTTAGAGTTGCCCTCTACATTTTCAATTTTAATCCTATTTTAGTTCAGTTATTGGGCTTGTTAATTTCACAACCCTCTATGTGTCTGCTCCAAAATAAATCCCATTTAATTTAATAGGACTTACTCTTAGATCAGCGTTAGTCTAGTCTTTTGTTTTATTTTTTCTCCAATTTGTACACTTCTATTTTCCCTCCTTTTGTTTTTTTAAATATATGTGAGCTTTTGTTTAGAGTTACATGTGTGTGACTCTGTGTGTGTCATGTGTGTTTTGTGTGTGTACAGTTACATACAATATGTAAACACTCTATAGATAAGGGATGGTGATGATTGCAGTAAAATGGCTGTCCCAGTCTGTTTTAGTAAGCCCAACAAAGATTGAAAACTTCACCTGGACGGTAGAGGTATTTTGTCCATGAAAGCTTAAGGTAAAAACAAAACTCACTAGTATTTAAGATGCCACAAAACTGGGTTGTTGTGAGTTTTCCAGCTGTATGGCCGTGTTGCAGAAGCATTCCTGACATTTCACCTATATCTATAGCAGGCATCCTCAGAGGATGTGAGATCACAAAACTGTTTGCTGGAACGTGAGTTCAATCATGTTTATTTGAAGGTGAATGAGTATAAGATTGCTACTTCCATTTCTCTTAAGTCTAAGCTGAGTTCTGTCATATTCCAGAGAAGCCAGGCATGCCAAGGGCTCTATTTTTTTTCTTTTTTTTTTTAAAAAAATTATTTCAAAAAAATAATACACCAACCATATATACACCTGCACAAACAAACACACATACACAAACAACCCTCCATACAGTTACCCCTCCACCCACCCCCAGTGCTGCCCACCACCTTGACTTCCGTCACTAATCCACGCAGGATTTATGCACAATTTATTTAACCCTCTATACTAATACAATAAATTCCTCTTGTTTTTATTTCTTTAGCTCTCCCGTCAAGTATGCTAAGGCCAGCTTCCAGTTTCTTTCAAATATTTCATTATTTTCATATTTCAAATTGCTAGAAATCTTAGCCATCTGTGCATAATCCCACAGTTTATCCTTCCAATCTTTGATGCTTAATGTTTTCTCCCCTTTCCAATCTTTGGCAATTGTAATGCATGCAGCCGCAAAGCTGTACAAACAAATTTCTCTCTCTGGTTGTTCTAAGCTATCTCTGAATATCCCTAATAGGCACATCCCTGGGTTCTTTTTTACTTTGTTGTAGATCATTTTATTTGTTTCCTTTATTATTCTTTTCCAATTATTATTCTTTTCCAATTATTATTCTTTTCTGCACCAGTTCACACGACCACCATATGTGAAAGAAAGTCCCTTTCTTTCTTTTGCACCTCCAACAGGAACCTGTTTGTGAATTGTCCATTTTGGCTAGGAGGTCTGGAGTTATGTAGCATCTGTAGAACATTTTATATACGTTATCTCCAAGGGCTCTATTTGACATTTTTCTTCTGTGCATTGTTTTGAGAGTTTATTATTAATATTTAACTGTGAAGAGAATAAGAAATATATAAAATAAAGGAGCAACATTTCAACCACATTTTGTGTGGAACAAATGAAACTGTTGTGGAGATATATATCTATATCTATATAAATAAAAATGTAATGTTCATTTGTGGGATTAACATAACTCAAAAACCACTGGACGAATTGACACCAAATTTGGAAGCAATACACCTATCAGGCCAACAAGTCACCATCACTCATAACACTGAAAAACACAGCAGAAGAGACTTTAAAGCCAAAAAACAAAAAATACATTACAACTCATGCACAAAACCACATATATACACTAACACACTAACACACACATATATACATATACACAAATATATATATACACACATGCGCATATATATACACATAAAACACATATACACAGACTGGACCACAGCAATGCATGACAGGGGATGGCTAGTATATAGATAAAAACCTTACATGGGAAAGTTTAGAAAAGATTTGCAGCAAGGGAATGAATTTAATATATGACATATTCTCACATGATCTTAAACCTGCACATGTTCTACTCAAATGGTAGGGATGTAGACACAAAATAATCTTATATGTGCTCCCTTTTAAAAAGCCGTGGGCATTAGGTAAGTTGTGAAACACACAAGTAATGTTTCTGTCAGTTATAATAGACCTTCTAACTGCTGCATCGTCCCAAATTAATTTTTCTTCTTCTCCACAACTGTCATTCTATTCTAAAATACAAGCAGAACCCCTGATAAACATTAGCCAAGACTGATTTCAAAAAGAGGGAAATGCTGTATTGATTCAATTTAACATTTTAAATTCTTTTAAATTGCACCACCTACACAACAGTGGAAATGAAATAGAGTTTGCTTCTGCATCTCAGAATATGGGAGTAAGCAGCATTTTGTTGTGGGAAAGGGATGAAAAGTCAAAATAATTTGATTGCAGCTGCAGGACATACCTGGCCAACTGGACCAACAATACACACACACATGAGGGAAACATTAATCGTGTTGATTCTCTAGCATGCCCGTTTTTGAGCTGTCACTGGGCTTCAACCCCAAGAATCAATCCTCGTTGTCCCACCAGTTACAGATGGTACAGCTTTTTTGAAAAACGTAAAAAGGCAGTACATTTTATAGTGGATGAGTGGTTGAATTTTCATCTAAATTTTTCTCAGTGTCTTGGTTGTCTTATATCGGACATGTCCCAAATTTAATTTTCCAAATATCTGCAAATCAGGATCCCAAAACTAGGCTTTTTAGACTATGTGGTGTCATGTCTGATATAGACATTGGAAAAAGTCCTTTTGGTGACTGCAACACCCACAATCCCTCAGCATTCCTAGCCTGATGTTACTAATGTGCCCAATTATATAATTGAAACAGTAATTTAAATGAAGGCAAGAATTCTCAAAAGCAAAATGATTTTGAAAAAACCCAACTTCTCCAGGAAAAAAATGTGATTGTGATACTATGCAGCTTTGTAATTAGCCAGGACACAGAAAAATATAGTAGGTTCATAACCTATGCTATAGGTTTTGAAGTGGAAAAAATGGCCATTGAAGGATTTTGAAAACTTCAAGGAAATCTCACTGAAAAATAAAAAAGGGCAAATGCATGTGCTTACGTATATAATCCATTTCAAATAAGGTATTAAGAAATTATTCAGTTGTCTCATCAATCGTTGCGTCCGTCGTAGCTACAAATTTGTAACAATTTTCTTATTTTTGTTCTGCATGATTTTGAAATATTTTAATAAATAATATTGGTTCTAATAACATTTTATCAATTCTGGGCTGCATGACAATTAAACAATAATTCAACAAACATTTTGCTTTCCAATCAAATGCCTCTTTAATGTACTTCAAGGGAACCAGCATAATCATTGACTAATAATAAGTGCATTCATATTAATGGGTCTATCCATGATTCTGAATGATTACATATAAAAGTACTTCATTGAATCTTGACTGAGGACTTTTCTATTTTAGCTCTAAAACCCGAGGTGGGCCAGAGGTTTTTCTTGTCCAGGGCCTTAACACAGGATAAAACCGGCTGGGCAGTTTTGGCCCTGTGTTAAGCAAATTCAGCCAATATTCCAGAGCAGACCTGCACTTTGGGCAGTTTGTGGACAGCAGACCACCTCCAATGTGAACTGGTCTGCTGTCCACATGGGCTGGCTGTGCCATTTTCATGAGGAAAGGATGGATGAGGAATATATTGCCCTCATCCAGTTTCTCAAGTTGCTCCTGACAACAAAAAAATCACTTGGTGAGAGCTCATAGCCATCCCCAGTCACCCCTTTTCCCCTGATTTTCTGATGCTAGCCAAGGTGCCCACCAAGGGCCAGGAGCTCCCCAGAGCTCTGTAGCCATCAGCCACAGTGACAGGGTGACAGAAAAGGTAAGGATGATAGGTCAGCTGGGTTGAATAGGTTTCGGCTAGGCTGGACCAGGCTGTGGGTCAGAGGCCGATTGTCTGAATACTTCTTCTGCTTCTGGACTGGCCCAGGATTTGTGGTAGGTATAGATGAGCCCTGGATCATGCTTAGACCAGATCCATTGGTTTTTATTAGACTCCAGTTACCTATATAATCTAAGTCAATGGGGCTTTAAGCCAGGTGAATATTATACAATACAAACCTATACATGTCCACACAGAAATATGGTGAATTTCACCTGAAGTAGTGCTTACTTGTTGGTAAATGGACATAAGACCACAGCATTATTTGTTTAAATCTAACCAATTTCTATAAGACTGAGTTTATGCCAACTACTTTAAATAAAAAGAGCAGTGATCAGTTCCACCATTCTCTTTCCAACTCACCTTTTATGAAGAAAACGTCTTCTAGATGCCTAGATGCTGCTGCTTTTTGAGAAGGCATAATGTACATGCCTCAAAGATATCCAGATGTCAAATAGCCTTGTCCTTTGGAGACAGGAATCTAATTTTCTCTATGCCATTTGGTATGCTTAAAATTTTGGCACAAAAAATATGTACTTGAAAGGCCATCCCCTGGCCATGAACTTCTCTTGAACTTTGTGGAAAGATTTCAGCCTTATTATGATTCTTTATGTGACAATTTACGTGGGAAAAACTTGAAACATCCTTCAAAAAAACCTCTGACTTCTGCAAATCACTTTCATTATTACTGCTTCACCTCTAGATCTCTGTCTTAAAAGAGAGACAAAAGCAGATGATTTGGCTTCTTGAGGCTTCTGAGGCTAATGAACATTTTCTTATAGATTGGTGAGAATGTTTTAATCATTGGTAGATGAGTCACTTTTAAAAAATTCTCATCACTAAGAAATCCAATGCGATTCTAGACTGCATAACAGAAGTAGTGTCTAGATAGGGGGAATCCACAGTCCCACTGTATTCTGCTTTGGTCAGACCTCAGATAGAATGCTGTGACCAGTTCTGGAACCACAATTCAACTCCTGGGTCTTAGTTTGAGGACCCTTGTGTTAAGAGTTCTTTGAGTGTGTGTCTCTGCCTGGCAGGAGGTTGGACTGGATGACCCTCGTGGTCTTTTCCAACTCTATGATTCTAAGTGAGATTGAGAATGAATAGGTAAATGCCTCACAAACCCTGAAAAGTGCATGAAGTCTCAAGGACAGATTGGGTAGGGATGGATGGTAACTCACCGAAAACTTCCATCCCCTTAAAAGCTTTTCAGCCCTCTGAAACTATACCTAAGAGGACCTGGATCTTCCATAATTCAAATAATGCACTTTAAAAGTGATATCAGAACTGCAGAATTTCTGAAGTCTTTGCTAGATCATATTTGAACAGTTTAGAATTAGAAAAGTGGCCAAGATCCAACAGTGCATTCAATATCACTGGAAGTTGGACTTTCTTTCCTACTCCAACCTTCTACAGTGACCAACATTGTTTCCAGTGGGAAACTACCTAGCATTTTGACTGTTTTTAGTAGTAGATGAACTTACAAGGAGGGGGTGATGACCCTTTCTGTGGAAGCTATGTCATCCAGCAAAAGTGCACCATTGGATTGTCAACAGAATATGTGTTTTTTCACAAACAAGTAGAATGGCCAGCCAACTGGCACTTGATTGGCTGGAGATGAAGCACTCCAGCAGAGATGGAGAAGCAGAGATTTCTCTTCGGTCCTACCATGGAAGCATATAAGGACTCTCCAGCTAAGACACAGCCCAGTCTTCCCTTGACAATCTTTCCCATCCTCCTTTTCTTGACTTGAAGAAGTTCTGGAGGTATGTAGGAATGAGGCTGTGGTTTTGTTGGGTGAAGGTGTTATGCTTGTCACAGTGTTTAGGGTGGATTTTTTTTGGGAAAGTAAAATTTGCACCCAATTTCTTCACTTTGGGTATCTTCTTGAAGGATCTTGAGGGTTGAGAAATTCTGCGCAGGTTCATCACTTCTACCTTGCCCATAGAGACAATGGGAAATTCACAGTGACTTCTACTCGTGGATCCCAGTGTTGGCTGGGTGTGGAGGTCCATTGTGAACAGGCAGATCACCCAATGCTTGGACCCATGCCCTTTGCTGCACCCAGAGCTCTACCAGCTGTAACCAATAGTGTTGTGGCCATTTCAACTTCACCACTGTTTCCTGTGTTTCCAGGCCATATACTACACACCTCTCATGCCACATGAACCCTTCTAAGTGACTAAGGCTACACATTTCCACTCTCTAAGGATTTTGGCTCATATCTTGGGATACTTAGATGAAAGCATAAAAGAGTGCAAATTATTTTTATTTGAGTTGTTGCCCCTTGCTCAGGTCCTAGGCTGCTGCTCTACTGGATTCGAACCTTTGGCATCCTTGCTATTTGCTGGCCATGTTATATCCTCTGGCCCAACAAACATCACCAACCCGTGTTGCATCTCAGCAAGTCCCACCCTTTACCATTTGGGCTCCACTCCTCAAACTCAGGATCTAGAAACCTTACAAACTAATCAATTGAACAATTTGTTTCCATTTTTAAAATAAAACAATACAGTCACTTTAAATGATAGACACTTTTAATTAGTTCCTGAGTATAAAAGCATCCAGAAATATTCCAGTACAAAAGCCATCTGCATCCATACAAATGTACATATTTAACATATACATGAGTGATTATGTCCTCTGCATTCGATCAGGTGGAGTTCTATATCTTTATACCAGGTAATCTATTTTGACAGTTGCAAAATTTCTAACTTTTTAAAGGGTTAATGAAACCAAACTGAGATCCAACTAAAAAATAGAAGTTCAACTCCAAAATTGTGTTGCTTTTTTAAAATCAAGCTCATCACTGTTATTTTTGCATATCAACAGTTTTCAGCTTAGTGAATCCAACTTTCAGTAGAAACTACTAGAAAAGAACTTTGTCAAATTTGGAAGCAGAAGAAAACCAAAGTAACATTCTTTATGCAGAAAAAAATGCCATTTCAAAACTAGAATTCTGCCTGTCTGCCTGGAACTCTCTTCTGTTCAGACACGGACATATCTGAAAGGATAAGATACATCTAGAGTGACCCTACTCTGTTCAGTGGGACTTACTTCTTGATGGTTTGCATAGGATTCTGTCCTTTTTTAGCAACAGATTTAAAGAAATATGTGAATCAACAAGATATGATTCATTATTAGCAGGATTTGGAAAATGATGACATGTCTGGGAATGTGTGGCCATCAAGATACCCTTGGACTCTAGGTCCCATTGAGTCCACACAAACCAGCCAATTGTGAAAGATGATGGGAGTTGTATTCCAGTGGCAACACATCTCCCATCCCTGCAGTGGGATGAGCACTGTCCTTTTAACGTACTCTAGTAGATAATGGCTTTGAAATATTGTTAAGGCTCTACACTGGAGTTGAAACATCTGGTAATTGGGTCAACATGCTACTACTCATCATTGACTAACTTCAGACCAATGAAATAAACTATGCTGAACCATCAACATTTGATCAGCTTTGAGTTTCACAATAATTTTTTTTGTCCTGTATACTGAGTCAGCATGATGTAGTGGTATGAGTGGTAGGACAACAACTCTGGAGATCAGGGACTAAATCCCAGCTTGGCCATGGAAACATGCTGGGTGACCTCAGGCAAGTCATATACACTCTGCCTTGGCAAGATTTGGACATGAGAGGTTTCCTTCCTCTACCTTTCGTGTACAAATCTTGCCAAGGAAATCTCATGATAGGTTTGCTTGAGAGTCACCATAACTCAGAAGTGGCTTGAAGGCACATAATAGTAACAACACTGGGAATGCATTGTTTTTTGAGAGATAGTCTTCCTTCTGTATTTTTAGTTGTATTATTCACTTTCTGCTTTGTTTATAAAGTTTGGAGAGATCCTAGAAAAGTTACTTTTCATACCTTGGTTGTATGAATCCTCCAGCCAGCCTGGCTGGAAGAGCTTGGAAGCAGTAATTCAAGAAAAACAATATGCCAAAACTCTGTCTTTGGATATGTTCAGACTAGCAATAAACAGAATTAATAGCTTCATTAAACAGATTTTGATAGTGCAGTTAATGACTTCATTGTTCTCTTTCAAAACTCTAGAGAGAACGAACTGCAGAATTCCAAATGGGCTTCTTCTCATGTTCTCAAGGTTCCAGCATTGCTGCCTACTCAGTCTTTTGAAGCTTGCAGAGCCTGACTGATATTGTTACTCAGAATAGCAGAAACCTCAGTGTTTTTTGAAGGAGACGCTAATAGAGCCTGAAAGCCTTCACTAAATTGTACTGTTTTTTGTGTGCTTCAAGTCACCTCTGACACGTGGTGACACTAAGTAACCCTATCATGGGATTTTTTAGGACAGAGAGTGTGTCTCACCAAAGGCCACCCAACAAATTTCCATTGCTGAATGGGGAATCAAATCCTGCTCTCCAGAATCCTAATTCAATGTTCAAACCACTATATTAGTTCTCAAGTTGTAGTAGAGCTTGTTTACTGTACTGCATAGCCTTAAAAATGCCAAAAGAAAGGTAGCACCTCTAAAACTTGATGCGCTCAAGACATCCAGGCACATGAGATGCTGGACACAGCAAAACTCAACCATGTTCCAGGCCATCTACTACCCACCTCTCCTGTAATTCTGGAATAGGTCTGAAGAAACTGAGTTCTGTGGCTACTCCAGAAATATACTTGTTGTACCTATCCTAGAATCTGTTACAATAGAACTCCTTGCATGATATCCTTATTGTAGATTCCCCCCTGCCTCAAAAAACCCTGTTAGTAATAATAACTGTGAACATATAATTTAGTGATCTACCACTTACAGGTACTATTTCCATTTCCTGTCATCAAAATGAAAGTGACTAATAATGGTATAAGATTTTTAAAAATATAATTCTCAAGCAATAGCAGATTAGTTCTGGGAGAACATAAAATCGGTATGGCTATGTGAGCAAAATGAAATAAAATGCCATTAGAATTGTGGATGCAGATACAGCATGAGACCAAAATTGTGACACTGTATTTCTGACAATAAGGCTGGTTAGTAAATCTTCCCATTTAATAGTTTATAGTTTTTAGAGTCAATTCTTTGTGTTGGATCCAGAGAAGCATCCCGCATTATCATTTTCTGGATCTAACCCTTTTAAAAAAGTAAATAAGATGAAATCAAAGCTTTAAGATAAAATACAGACAAATAAAAGGATCCAGGCATCCTGTTCACCCGTTCAACTATGTATATTTAAAACCATAAATTGGGATTGATAAAAGTCGCATCAACCTGAATTGTGAAACACACACACCTCTGCAAAATTAGAAATCCATACCCCAAATCACAGCAACGTCGACTGGCAAGTCAGAGCTATGATATTATGAGGATTTCAGTCCAAAGTCCTTTAGATATTTATTGCACATTCCATGGAAAACTCTGTTTCAGCTTCTAACGTTGAAATTCTTATTGCAGTTCAGTTCAAAATAAAAGACACTTCTGGCACTTCAATAACAACACCATTAAATAATTCAGTGGCAAATGCACAAATTAGAAGCTACCACAGATGGGATCTCTATGTTATAGTCCGCAATATCTTCTTAAATGTATCAGTCAATCCATACATCTCTGAATACAAGTATTCAGTATATTACAGGAGCCTTGTGCTGGTATAGCCACCACCAAAATCTGCATAATAATAATGCATGGCAATATCATGCAACTAACTATGTCACATAGCTTTGATTAGAATAAGTCTGTAGAGGTATGAAGCATACAAAGAAATGCCATTGTCTGTGAAAAGGATTATAAATGGTAAAAAGTGAGTTGCAGTTCAGTCATACTGTAATTTCCGCTCCCCACACAACGTAGCACCTTTTTATCAAAGGAACAGAAGGATGTTTCTCCTTCCTCTATCATAGATCAGTCTCCTTGCTAGAAAATTTGCACCAAATGCAGCATTGCATAGATATATTTTTGTATAGTTTAGATAAACTAAATGGCTTATCAATGATTGGCACACAGTCCAGAATCATTAGTATTCCTATGAAAATCTTGTTTTAAAAATAGCTTACCTTGTAATTTAATCATTCTAAAGAGTAAAACTGCCTTATTCACACGGAATTAAAATATTTAAGAGAAAGACACACTTTGTGTTTACAATTAAACGAGTGGTCTGTTAAAGTAGCTGTTAGGAAACCATGATATGAATGAGAAATGGGTGATACACAGAATCTGCTCATTTCCACGTGCTTGGTCACAGCAGATGAACAAACCAGAAAAAAGCTCTGCATCATGTCCACAGTATGATCAACTGTGACAAACAAGTTAGAATTGAAAACTGACTTTGCGAATCCTGGTTTATCTGGATGCAGTTGACTTAATCCCAGGTTTTGCTGTTATGTAAGGTTTTCTCTTTCTGGTTTGTTTACCCATTTTTGCCATGGGGGGAGTAAACAGGCTGCATGAACCAACTTAGTGTCAATTTACCCCATTCATTAAACCATGTCTTTAGGCTAAAAAGGAGATGTGCAAACAGCCATCAATTTGCCAGTTTTGGAACTAGTCAAATTTAGGCCTCATTCTGAGCAGCTCTTCAAAGCAAAAAATTGGGGCCATCCTAAAAACAAACACTATAAGTGTGTTGTAGGTTTTTTCGGGCTATATGGCCATGTTCTAGAGACATACATGGCCATATAGCCCGAAAAAACCTACAACAATGCAGTGATTCCAGCCATGAAAGCCTTGGACAATACATTAAACACTATAAGATTATTCTGCTACCAGGGCCAATTGAAGCACCAGTATTGGATACAGTTTGCTACATTATGAAATTGTGAAAATATAAAACAAAATTATAACAAAATTATCAGTCCACACTGATATTCTGTTGTTTTTACAGCACACCAAGCATTTAGGTTTCACTTGCCAAGCAAGTTGTGCTTTGCATCACATGTATGTATTTATTTATGCAATTTATGCCTCACTTTTCTCCCACAATGGGATCCAAGGGATTGGAACTGACAAGAACTGGGAATTTTCACATTGAGAACAAATAAACGCTAGTATGCTGTGATATGTATCTGAAGCTATGTAACCTGACCCAAAGCCACTTTTACGCAATGTTTAGTTGTGATCACACAGCAATATATGTGCTTGAGGAGCAGAAAGGCATGAAGAATCGCTCTGCAAAACTCTTGTGCGATGCAAATTGGCTGGAGTTTGACTGTCACCTTCCTAAATGTGGAGCATGTCTAGACTGAACCTTGTTAAAAATACCTTCTGATTTTGCAGAGCTGAATTTGAATTCCATCCTTTTTGCAGCATTTCACAGAACCAATACTACTTTAACGTCTTTATATACAACTTCCAACCCAGCAAATCAAAAGCAAACTGCATATTTCTTAGCCCTTTGAAAAGGTATATCTGGATTGTGCGCCTTTTTTGTGTGCATCAAATGCAGCAATGCATAGTTATTTTTTGTTTATTTCAGATAAACAAAATGGCTTATAAATGATTGGCACACAGTCCAGAATCATTAGTGTTCCTATAAAAATTAACTTCTTTTTTATAAGTGCCTTCATGTTAAGTGGTTTAAAAAATTATTGCATAACCCTAAGAGGGCTTCCGACACATCTGTAATTTTAGTGGTCTCTTGAATATATAAATAGTAGTGTTTTTAAAAAATATAATTTGGAAAAATACAGTATATAAATATTACACATATTCAAGGCTATGGAAAATCACTTCCATCGTAGATGATTGGGCGTTGAGCAGCTAAGTGAAAAAATACTTTCTTTGAGATAAACCTGTAGGGAAACAACAAGAGAAGAAACAACACTTGAGTTGAAGCAGTAAATTAATACTGAACAAATGAGCTGCATATAGATTGCATTGAAATCAAAGTCGCAACTGAACTGTTATATTACTGAACTTCCTCTCTATTAGGAGCAGTAGCATTCAAACAATATCGTTTGCATATCTATACACATAACAAAAGTGAAAATATGTATGTGTATATGTGGCTGGAGTGTCCACTTACACAGACAGGCTCCTGTCTCCACAAACAGCTACAGCCACAAACACTCAAGAGACACCAAAGGCCTTTCCTCCAATGACATTGCAGGTTATAGTGAGCACCACAAACAGCATACTGCCCACCACCCAAGTGAAGGCTTTCATACAGGGACAATTTCATCCTAGATTTTCTGTTTTTCCTCCACCACAGACATCCCAGTGTTTCTTACTCTCTCCATTGGTGTGGAATTTGCATGACCCTTCCCACTGCACCTCCCATAACCCTTTCCCATTATTTTCTGTGGCACACAGCAGAGGAATTAATCTGCAACTGAACATACTAGGGAGGTTTGGGGAGAATTCACCATGCTTTATAGGAGTTGTAGGTACTAGGATGTATAATTCACCTGCAAACTAAGAGGACTGTGACTCCACCAACGATGTACCTGGAACTAGCTTGGCCTGCAGAACCCCCATGACCAACAAAAAATACTGGATGTCTTTGGAGGGATTTATAACAGTTGCAGTTCACCTACATCCAGAGCACACTATTAACCCAAACAATGATGGATCTGGACCAAACTTGGCATGCATACCCAATATGCCAAAATTTGAATACTGATGGGGTTGGAGGGGAATTGTCCAGGAGATTTTGGAGTTGTTTGTTGTTGTTGTTCATTCGTTCAGTCATCTCCGACTCTTCGTGACCTCATGGACCAGTCCACGCCAGAGCTCCCTGTTAGCCGTCACCACCCCCAGCTCCTTCAAGGTCAGTCCAGTCACTTCAAGGATGCCATCCATCCATCTTGCCCTTGGTCGGCCCCTCTTCCTTTTGCCTTCCACTTTCCCCAGCATCATTGTCTTCTCTAGGCTTTGCTTTCTCCTCATGATGTGGCCAAAGTACTTCAACTTTGTCTCTAGTATCCTTCCCTCCAGTGAGTAGTCGGGCTTTATTTCCTGGAGGATGGACTGGTTGGATCTTCTCGCAGTCCAAGGCACTCTCAGAACTTTCCTCCAACACCACAGTTCAAAAGCATCTATCTTCCTTCGCTCAGCCTTCCCTAAGGTCCAGCTCTCACATCCGTAGGTGACTACAGGGAATACCATGGCTTTGACTAGGCAGATCTTTGTTGCCAGTCTGATGTCTCTACTCTTTACTATTTTATCGAGACTGGACATTGCTCTCCTCCCAAGAAGTAAGCGTCTTCTGATTTCCTGGCCACAGTCTGCATCTGCAGTAATCTTTGCGCCTAGAAATACAAAGTCTGTCACGGCCTCCACATTTTGGAGTTGTAGATACTGGGATGTATAGTTCAATGAGAATTGTGAACTCCACCAAAGATGGAATTGAACCAGACTTGGCACACAGAGCCACCATGACCAGCAAAAATAAAACTGGAGGTCTTTGGAGGAAATTCACCTTGATTTGGAGGAATTGTAGTTCGCCTACATCCAGAGAGCACTGTGAACCTAAACAACAATGGATCTGAACCAAACATGGCACGCATATCTGATATGCCAACATTTGATTACTGGAGGGGTTTGGGGGGAACTGACCTTCCTTTCTGGGACTTGGAGTTCATCCACAACAAGAAAAACTGTGACCTCCACCGATGATGGACCTGGACCAAACTTGGTACACAGAACCCTCATGACCAACTTAACCTTTTACTGCAAGGGTTTGAGGGGACTGACTCACCTTATTGGGAGTTGTAGTTTACCCTACAGCCAGAGAGCATACTGAACTCCACCCCACCAATGATGCATCTGGAGCAAACTTGCCCAACACAAACGAACTTTAAGTACTGGTGGAGTTTTTCAGGGCATAATGTGAGTTGTAGTTCACCCACAACCTTATTAATTATGTACAATTAAAAATTGACTTTTTCAAATAACCCAGACAATGCCAGGTACCCGAGCTAGTTTAGAAATAAACCTTATTAACTGCAAGGGAGTTTATTTTCATGTATGAGCATATTTATTTAATTACCTGTTTTAACTTTTGACTTACAGGGTACAATCACAGCTTGTAAACATCGTTTTTATACTATCATTCCCAGAATCTCCCAATGTCCATGCTAGCTGGATGATACTAGGAGCCATAGTCTAAAAAGCCCTTTTCCAAGCTGTGTATGAGATTTTCCAAAACATCATCCTCTAATTAAAATCATACCCCAGCTCCTTCAAAACTGAACAGCTGCTGCTAAAACATCAAGAGCAATTAATGAAAAACTAAACCTCCCAAAGGTACTACAGTGTGTCTGATCTCAGAAGCTAATTAGGGTCACATCTTGTCACGACTTGGAAGAGGAACTATCTGAGAAAGGCAATGGCAAACTTTCACTGAAAAAAACTCACCAAGAAAACCCTTCAATAGGGTCACTATAAACTGGAGTTGACTTGAAGGTTAGTAACAATGTCAACATGTGCTTAGGGCACCCAGCAAAGACAGCATCCTTTAGTTTTTAAAATACATTCTCCTTTAGATTGAGTTACAATTTTAATGTACAATCTTTTCGTGAAAGGGAAAACAAATGTGTATGCAATGTCTGAATGCAAAGCCTCAGAAGGAATAAGTTTAAAACATCTATTCAGATACGACAGCTTATTTGATATTCTACAAAGGATAAAATGTCACTTATTTCATAGTTAGGTGGCCAAGTGTTAAACTAGGAATTTTGATCAAGGCAGCTCCCTGAGCTTGTTGTGTGTTGCATCTGGGCCTCCTTCCTCACCCACTCCAAATACACCAACCTTGAGAAAGTGTTGTCAAATATTAGGATGTATATCCCAGGATTTCTGACTTTCACCTTCCCACGTATAGTTTCCTTATGAGAGTTGCAGCGAGTCATAGGAATAAGAACCTGCAAAAGATACAGTAGAGCTAAGTGTGAATACATTTCTTCCTAAAAAATAATTGCCACTATCTGCAGTACCAAAGCAACTTTTTTTAATCCAGCAAGAAGCAACATGTGACCCTTCAAATGTTGCTGGATTGCATCTGCCATCAGATTAATGATGCACCTATACTATAGAAATAATACAGTTTGATTCCACTTTAACTGCCATTGCTCTATGCTAAGGAATCCTGAGAGTTGTATTGTTATAGGGTCTTTAGTCTTCTGTGCCAAAGAGTGCTGGTGCCTCACTAAATCCTAGGATTCCACAGCATTGAGTCATGGCAGTTAAAGTGGTGCCGAATTGCTTTAATTCCATACTGTAGATGCAGATTTAGTCAGCATTGCCCTTTCCTAGCCTAACCAAGGTGGGGAATGAATAGTTCATCAATACTTGGAAATCTCCTGGTTCTTCAGATCTACCCCAATGCCACTTAATCTCAGGAATGTAGAAACTGAGATCCTGCATGGTAGACTCAGTGAACAGAGTGAAGCTTTCTGAATAAATAAACACAGAATTGCATTGAACGCCAAAAACAAGTGTAACAAACAAAACTAGGATGCAATGAGGTTCTTCAAATATTTCCAAAGACTTCAACATATCTAGTGTTTTCACTTTTTCCTTCTGAATACCATTTAATTTAAGAAGATTCCTCCAGTCCTTCCTTTTCATGCAGTGGAAAGCAATCACCAGCAGAGGTCTCATAAACACTGTTCAATGCAACTCATGGGGAGAAAGTTTTCCCAACTAAGTAGGAGAAACTGAAACACTGCTTTTTAAAAAAATGTGTGTGTGTTTTCAAAAAAATCAAAGATGATGAGACAATTTTCAGAAAAATACAACTACGGTACTTCTCACACTATTGACAGTTTTTTGAAAATTTAGCATAGCAAAAAATGCAGTGTGATAGGATAAACCAAGATCATAAGATCACCCCACCAGCTCAATAGATATCTTGAGCAATGATTAATCTGTTTACCTCAAGAAACTATGAAATTGTTGTTTCTATTAGATGTTTCATGTTTTGTCTTATGTCTGTTACAACAGATGTGTTTTTTATTTAATTTTAGTTGTTACATCATAATTCCTGTTTATATGTTGGGTTGTTTAAATTTTGTTAGCATGGATGTATTGTTGTTGTATTTGGGCACTGCATGTTTGCCTTTTATATTTGGAATCCACTCTGAATCCCTTCGGGGAGATAGAGCGGAATAATAATAATCTTCAACGAGTCACAGAGATGTATATGGAGTTCATCCTCTATTTAACTCTCACATTACAGCCGTCTGAGATAGGCTAGGTTGAATAAGAGTGATAATCATATAATCATAGAGTTGGAAGAGACCACATGGGTCATTATTTATTTATTTATTTCACGTACTTCTACCCCGCCCTTCTCAACCCCCGAGAGGGGACTCAGGGTGGCTTACAAAAGGCACAATTCAATGCCTACACAATAATACAGATAAACATATATAAACAGCAATTAAACAATTATAACAGTTAAAAACAATCAATTATGCATCTAGTCTAACCCCCTGCCATGCAGGAAAAGCACAATCAAATTATTCCTGCTGGATGGCCATCTAGCCTCTATTTAAAAGTATCCAAGGAAGGAGCTTCCACCACACTCCAAGGCAGAGATTTCCACTGCTAAATAGCATTTACATTCAGGAAGTTTCTTCCTAATGTTCAGGTGGAATCTCATTTCCTGTAATTTGAACCCATTGCTCTGAGTCCTAGTTTCCAGGGCAACAGAAAACAGCCTTGCTCCCTTTTCCTTATAGCATCCTTTCATATATTTATACATGGCTATCAGGTCTCCTCTCAACCTTTTCTTTTGCATGCCCAATTCTTTAAAATGCTCCTCATAGGGCATAGTCTTTGGATCTTTCATCACTTTATTTGCTCCCCCCCCCGCCCCCGCCCCCGCCCCCGCCCCGGACAACTTCCAGCTTGTCAATATCTCTTTTGAACTGTGATGCCCAGAATTGGACACAGTATTCCACGTGAGGTCTAACCAAAACAGAATAGAGAGGCACCATGACTTCCCTTGATCTATTCAGTGGTTCCCAACCTTTGGGCCTCCAGGTGTTTTGGACTTCAACTTTCAGAAATCCTACTCAGCTGTTTACCAGCTGTTAGGAACTGTGGGAACTGAAATCCAAAACACTTGGAGGCTGAAAGGTTGGGAACCACTGACTAGACACTATACTAATCCCAATGAAGTTTTATGGCGCAGCTCTATAACTTATACAACATAATAGCTGTCTCTAATATCCCTTCCTACTAAGAACTTTGGAGACTTTGATAGCAAAGAAAAAGACTATTCATCATATCTGAATGAATTTTGTTTCTTAAAATGCTAAGAGCAATGCCAAAGTTAGTTCAGCAGAGGAAAAAAAAAACCCTTGACCCAGTTGTCTTACTTTACTTTGATCCAGCGGCGCTTCTTCTGATTCCTGGTACACGACACTGAATGAAATGCTCTTTGGTTCTGAGGAAAACACCCAGCTTATTGTAAGGCCAGTTTCTATCACAGTGATAGGAATAGTGCTGTAAGTGTTTGACTTAATGAATAATTCTCTGTTAGATTCTCCAAACTTGAAAATGTCCTCCACGGTGAGTGGCAGCTTTAGCCTGGGGGAAGGACACAGAAGGTGAGAGACAGGGAGAAGAGTGCATGAGAGCATGACAACAGACACATTTGATTGATGGGGCACATAAGCACAAGAAAACATTTCATTCACAAGCCAATTGATGCTTCCAAGAGGCTGCTGGGAGTATGTGATTCTTCCTAATGGAGCAGGAAGGGCCATGCTTTCTTGTTGCAAAGGAAATTGCATGAGAGATCAGTTCCAAAATTCTTTGTGTAGCATGACTTTTGCATAACCTGGAAACATTTTTTCTTATCTGAAATTAGCAATGTTCTGAATATCATATTATTTTCCCACACTTAATGTGGAATAATCCCTAATCAAGTATTCCCCATCATCCGATATATAATATATTCCGATATCCAAAATTGTCCACATGGATGGCTAAGACAGTGACACCTCTTAGTTTCTGGATGGTACACACATTTTTTTTCATACATAAAATTATTTTTGGTCATGTCAGAAGCAACTTAAGAAACTGCAAGTCACTTCTGGTGTGTGAGAATTGGCCGTCTGCAAGGATGTTGCCCAGGGGACACCCGGATGATTTGATGTTTTTATCATCCTTGTGGGAGGCTTCTCTCATGTCCCCGCATGAAGAGCTAGAGTTGATAGAGGGAGCTCATCCGCCTCTCCCCGGATTCGAACCTGCGACCTATCGATCTTCAGTCCTGCCAGCACAGGGATTTAACCCACTGTGCCACAGGGGGCTCCAAAATTATTAAAAATGTGGTATTAAAATTACATAAAGGAGTGTATGAGAAATAAATAAATTTCATGTTTAGAGTTGGGTCCCATCTCCGAGATGTCTTATCATGGACATATACACAAATATAGATGTTCTAACATCTGAAATCCAAAACACTTCTGGTCTGAAGCAATTTAGATAAGGAATACTCAACCTATACCAAACAAAGCAACATTTTGAAAATGAAAAGAACATGAAAATAGTTAATATTTGGTTTTCAGCTTGGGTTTGGATCCAATTTTTCATCAATTGCCTAAAAGCAATGGCTTCAAAAATCCAGTGGAGCTTTGTTCACATATATACCTTTAAACTCAATGGAAATTACTTCTGAGTGGTTATGTTTATGTTTTTAATTTTTAAGAATGACAGACCAAAAAATAGGTTTTGCTTACATCAGTTCTCCAGACTTCAGCAAGCATATTTCCACGTCTTGGGTCATTTGCAAGTCATCGGACTCATCAAACGTTAAGGAACTAATTGTGCTGTTTCTGGGACAGAGAGAAAGAAGACCATCATTCAATATCTTCCTAAAAGTTTCCAGGAATGCCCATTCTTGATTGATTGATTGATATATATACACACACACACAAACACACACATATATGTATGTTTATACTTTGCCATGACCCGCAAAACAAATGTATGATACATTTAAACAACAGATCATTTTAAAAAGTCATCTACATCTAACAGGGATGCAAGATTGTACAACATTGCTTTCTACCACAAAATCAAATTTTTTACATTACATTATTCATTAATTTGATTATTTAAAATGTTTGCACTCCATCTGTAAGGCAGAAGTGGGACTTTTTAGAATGTTTTAAAGTTTGTAGCAGCACGCAGCAATGTAAATTATTCTTATTGGTAATTTTACTTTATAAAGAAGATGGCTAGATGTCACTAGATGGCAGTAGATCACTGAGGTATTACCTCCAAAAAGCCTGGCATTATATTTCTCTGGTGTGCACCCCTGCATGTGGAGCAGAAACAAGGTTGTGTCTTTGTGTGTGTGTATCTGTGTGAGTTATCTCCCATCATTAATAGTTATAAGGCAGGTAAGTATACATGGTGTATTTCGCCCAGAAATATAGTGTGGTATAACTTAAAATAGTTGACTGGGACTTTGGAGATTTGAGTTCTACCCCCCCCCCCCCCCCAGCTAAAAACTTATCTGGAAGACTTTGGGTTGATCATTTTCTCCTCCTGGCCTGCCTTCAAAGGCTGTTTGAAACAAGACGGGAAGGAAGATTGCAATCTGCTCCTCCATGAACTTATTGGAGGAAACCTGTCTTACAAATGCAATAGTCAAAATGCTCTGAAGAACTATTAATGCTCTGAAGAACTGAACTGCTATGCAATAGGGCTACAGTGAAATCTTTTAAAATGCACACACCCAGATGTTTTATGTACTTGCCAAGGCTTTCTGGTTTTAGTATATATAATTTTATACATAATTTTTTAGTATCAGTATTATGATGGAATCAATACTCCATATTTATGACAAGTGTTGGACTTGTTAAAATTGCAAAGGGTTCATGCAAACAAAATGAACTAACTGTACTAATACAGTTTGACACTTGCTTCTAGAGCAGTGGTTCCCAAACTTTGGTCCTCTCAGTGGTTCTCAACCTGTGGGTCCCCAGATGTTTTGGCCTTCAACTCCCAGAAATCCTAACAGCTGGTTAACTGGCTGGGATTTCTGGGAGTTGTAGGCCAAAACACCTGGGGATCCACAGGTTGAGAACCACCAGAAATCCTACCCATTTTAACAGGTGTAAGGAATTGTAGGAGCTGAAGTTCAAAACACCTGGAGAACCAAAGGTTGGGAACTACTGAACTGGAGGAACAGTGAGTTGGATTCATTTTTGGTAAAAGTTGCAAATTTCTTGAGAAATAAAATTTAAAACGAATATGGGAAAACGATTTATCCAGCTGTAATCTGGACCAAATAATAGTGTGTGAAATAAAAAAAAATATGCTGCAGAAGAAAACTGAGAAACTGCAACCAATTGTGATTCTTCAGGGCAACTCTAAAGTAACTTCCAGCTGGAGTCACTTACTGTATTTCAATAGGGGTTTACTATTATCCAATTTCCTGTTTCCACAGTAGGTAGCACTCATGGATACAAGGTTTATACTGTATATTAATGCAATTTAATGTTATTTAGAGAGCCAGTATGGTATGATGTTTTGAAAGCTGGTCTAGGGCTCTGGAGACCAGGGTTCAAATCCTCACTTTGCCATGGAAACCCACTTAGGCAAGTCACATTCTCTCAGCCTTTCTCCCAGGCTTTCACATTCGCTCAGCCTTTGGGGGTGATCTTTGGGAAGTAGCAGCCAATAGTGAAAGGACCAAGGCAGTGACATCTCCAGCTCATCCCCTGTTTGGATATCAGCCAGCACGTCAATGACTTAAATCAAGAAATAGTTTTCTAAGATCTACAGAGACACTCGCTGGAACACCTCAGCAAGCGAGAGTCCAAAAGTGGCAGGCTCAAACCCAGAACCTCAATCAATGGCTGATACCAAATGAGAGACTCCCCCCTGGGCACACAGAAAACTGGGCGACTTGGAAGGTGCTAAAAAGACTGCATTCTGGCACCACGAGATGTAGACCCAACCTTAAGAAATGGGGCTACAAACTGAAATCCAAGACATGTGAGTGTGGAGAAAAGCAAACCACTGACCACCTGCTGCAATGCAACCTGAGCCCTGCCACATGCACAATGGAGGACCTTCTTACAGCAACACCAGAAGCACTCCAAGTGGCCAGCTACTGGTCAAAGGACATTTAATCAACTACCAAGCTTGCAAACTTCGTGTTTTGTTTGTTTGTTTGTTAAAAAATGCTACACAACTGTTTGGTCTGCTCCTGACACGATAAATAAATAAAGCCTTTGGGGGAAGCACACCTTGCCAAGAAAACCCGGCAATAGAGTCATTACAGATTGGAAAATGACTTGAAGGCATACAACAACATTATTTAACTTTCTGACAAGATATAGTTTTAATTGCATTTTCTAAAAAATATATATTATATAGTAAATTGTCTTGGGTCTTATGCTGGAAAGGAGGCAAAATGTAAATTACATCAATAAAAATATAGAAAACATTTGAGACCTGAAATTAGTATATGAACATTTTTCAACTCTATGAACCCAATGCTCTGCAATGACTAGAGAAGCATTCATGTTGTCCTTATTGACAGCTTTTGGGAAATGAACATTGAGAAGGACATTCTAGACATCTGAATATATTTCTAGCTTTCTCATATATTTTGTAAATATAGTTGTTAAATTAGATACAAGTTGTAAATTTTAAAATTTACTAAAATTCCAGAAATACTCATCCTTTGTGAGGTTTTGCAGACTTTTTTTTTAAAAAAACAAGCAACCTTAATATATTTCATCACAGGAATCTATCTATCTATATGGTATTTAAAAAAAAAAGCAGCTCACAAATGAAAAAGTAGGTCACTGCTGCGGTGTACTGAATTGTCACTGAAGTGGTAAACCTCTGTCTGGGCGGGATTGCTTCAGATCTCTGCAAAGGGCTTGCATAATTAAATACATAACTCACTGCTAAGAATTCTTCTCCTCAATAAACTGTTTTTTTGTATCCTGGGAAAAGTATTCTGTAGAGGAGCATTCAGTCTTTTGAATCTCTGTTTGGATATGTAAATGGAATAATTCAGTTAGATTACCAGTGCAAAAGAACCGAGACTTTGCAGTACTGACGAATCAGATCATCTTTCTTAACAGCCTGGTTACTCCCTCTGCCCCTCTACTGGGGACAAAAAATGCCAAGCTCCTTGAGCTATTAAGACAGCAAGGTTCCTCCTTCCTTAGGCGATCCCTCATTGTCCGAGTAGGATTGTCTTCTTAGATCGGTGTACTAGTGGTGGTTATGTAGGTGACTGTGGAGTCCTATGGTGGCCCCGGTCGGGGTTGGCTTGATGTGCCTTCCTCTCCACATGTTTCTCTCTTTCGCCCTCCATTTGTGCCTCTTCAAATGCTACAGCACTGCTAGTCACAGATGACCTCCAGCTGGAGAACTCAAGAGCCAGAGTTTCCCAGTTCTCAGTGTCTATGCCAGAGTTTTTAAGGTTGGCTTTGAGCCCATCTTTTCTTGTCCACCAACATTCTCTTTTCTTGTCCACCAACATTCCGTTTTCTGTTTTTGAGTTCAAAGTAGAGCAATTGCTTTGGGAGACAGTGGTTGGGCATCTGGACAATGTGGCTGGTCCAGCAGAGTTGATGGCGGAGGACAATCGCTTCAATACTGGTGGTCTTTGCTTCTTCCAGCAAGCTGGCATTTGTCCACTTGTATTCCCAAGAGATTTGCAGGATTTTTCGAAGGCAACGTTGATGGAATCGTTCCAAGGGTTGCATGTGACATCTGTAGATAGTCCACGTCTCGCAAGCGTATAGCAGGGTTGGGAGGACAATAGTTTTATAAACAAGCCCTTGGTATCACTATGGGTGTCCTGGTCCTCAAACACACTGTGTTTCGTTCAGAAAAATACTGCACTCGCAGCTCAGGAGGTGTTGTATTTCAGTGTCAATGTTTACTTTTGTGGAGAGGTGGTTGCCAAGGTAGCGGAAATGGTCAACATTTTCTAATGTTACATCATTAAACTGTATTTCTGGCATTAGAGAGGGATTGGCTGGTGACTGCTGGAAGAGCACTTTGGTTTTCTCAATGTTCAATAACAGGCTGAGCTTCCCATATGCTTCTGTGAAAGTGTTTAGTGTGATGTGTAGGTCTTCTGAATGCGCACAGACAATGTTATCATCAGCATATTGGAGTTCTATAACAGATGTTGTTGTAACCTTGGTTTTGGCTTTCTGTCTGCTGAGGTTAAATAGCTTGCCATCTGTCTGATAGATGACTTCCACTCCAGTGGAAAGCTTCCCATCAGCAAGATAAAGTATCATAGCAATGAAGATGGAAAATAAGGATGGGGCAATAACACATCCCTGTTTGACACTTGATTCCACTTTAAATGGGTCATTTTGGGAGCCACTGCTGTCCAAGACTGTTGGCATCATGTCGGAGCTGTAGGATGTTCACAAATTTGTTAGGGCACCCAATTTTTTGGAGGATGGTCCAGAGAGCACTGCAATACACTGTGTCAAATGCCTTTCCAAGGTCAATGAATGCCATGTACAGAGGTTGATTTTATCCCTAATGCAAATTGTTCCTAATGCAAATATTACATGGATAATGAGCCACAAAATAATATTGGAGGGGTATAAGAAGTCTTCCGGATGAAGTGAATATGCATGTTATCTGGGGGATCTCTGGGATGGATATGACAGTTTGCAATGCTCTCCTTTGAGTTATCTGCTGCAGCGGGGGGATGCTGATCACTGTTCTAAATAACTTTGGACCAGCAAAAATGAGCTCCTTGGATTAAAGCAAGCTCAGGGAATAACCACAAATGTCTGCAAGCCATGCTCCTTGTGATCCCATTGCCATGACTGTGGCGAACGATCACCGGTGGAGTGCAGAGATAGAGGCTGGAACTTTACCCCAACTGAGACCCAATCTACGCTGCCATATAATCTTGTTCCTGAATGCAGATTATCTGCTTTGAACTCAATTATATGGCAGTGTAGACTCATATAATCCAGTGCAAAGCAAATAATATAGATTTGGAAATTGGATTGTATCGCAGTATAGATCCAGCCTGAGAGAAGCCTCCCTGAAATGATGTGGTTGCGTATCTAGAATAATCTGCCAAGCTGTAGCTAAGAAAAACTCGAATTCCTAATATCCTTAAGTGTCTCGATCTGGATCTTGAGTTGCTGGATCCTCTCTTTCATTAAAGTGAGCAGTTTGTATTTGTTGCAGATGTTTAGCACAGCTGGTAAATCATCAGCAATTATAAGATCTATCAACCAAAAGGTTGCAAGCTCAAATCCCCGGGTTGATGTGAGCTGCCAACTGTCAGCCTAGCTCATTGTTTATCTAAGCAATTCAGAATCAGCTTTAGCTGTGATTCGAGAAATTAGGTACTGCGTTTCTTCTCAAGTGGGCAAAGTATGATCTTCCCGAAAAAGGTTTCTGGTTCAAGGAGGCCGGACTCCTCAACCCACTTTTGGCCTTGAATGACTTCAATGTTGTTAGGTATTTTACGACGCCATATAGAAAGAAGATCAGAAAATGTTGGGCGACCAAAAGGAAGGAGGAAGTCCTGACAGCTCTTCGTCATAGAGGATGGAGCAACAGCACCCCTTGGACTTGAGCCCAACCTTCCATGGCACCTCTTTCTGTTCTGTCTGTGTATTGTCTATACATTGAACATTTGCCGTGTATGTATACTGCGATCTGCCCTGAGTACCCTTTGGGGTGAGAAGGGCGGAATATAAATAAAGTTTTGTTGTTGTTACTACTAGGTGTTCTGTCAAGAAGACGAACATCCCACAGCCGCTGCATGTGACAAGAATGGCTTGCCTCCACTCCATACCCAGGTGACTCAGGTTACCAAAAAGAACTTTTATTCAACTGTGGTCCTCTTTCTCAAAATGCCTCTTGTTTTCCCAAGATTAGTGTTGGATAAGTTGCCACTGGAACTCAACATGATCTTTTTAATTTAAACAAACCTTGCATTTCTATTTTATTTGCAATCTAGCTATTTTATATTGATGCAATTATTAGGTATCTGCATTTGTCATATTTGGAATATTATTTTGTGTATGCACAAGGAGGTATATGTATACAGAGTTTAACAGAGAGAGAGGTTTTCAGAGTTGCCCTGCTCTACTTAAGAATCCTGTCGTAGAAGGGGTTCTGTGGGTATGTGCTTCATCAGCAACAGGAAACCATTGATAACTCTCATAAATATGCTTCAGCACCAATAACGCAATCACCAAGTTGTGTTTGACACTGAGCAGACAACACTTTACCAAGGAAAGGTAAGGGACAATCTCTTATTTCTGCAAACCTATATTATAATAGATGTCTCCGATTAAAAAAATAATCAACTTTTCAAAAGGACAAGTGTTGAAAAATCAATTTGATTGAAAGAAGGATGCATTTAATTTTTCAGCAGAACAACATCCTTTATATTCTACCTTTCATGATTCTGATACAGCTTTCAAAGAAGCATGATCTTTCCTTTTACAAAGGCATTTCCAATGAAGTGCCGTTTTCTCACTTATTTCTCTGTTCTATGATACAGAAAAAAGTTTACCTCTCATCCTGCTATGACTATGTCTCTCACTACTGTCATTAATCTTCAAACCCTTTTAAATTTTGAGTAGTGATGCAGGTGACATGATCAAAATAATTTCAATGGAAAAAATGGATCAACAAAGCCTAGTATAGTTCCTTGGCTAGAAAGTATCTCAAAGTAGTGATGGTTGCTTCCGTATCACTAGAACAGTGAATCAGCTCTAGATTTTAGTGCAAATTTTGGAGAAATTCAAGGCTCAGAACTAATTTTTAGAACTTTGTATAGCTCTGTTAATAGTTTGGTATAAAACCTAGAGTAGATTAACTGCCACAGTGACATAGAAGCAACCAGTGGCCACTGCCTCAAGGGTAGTCAAGTCCAAATGCTATTAATGGAGGAAATCCAGTACAGTGGGTCCTTGGTATCTGCTGGGTTTTGATTTCAACCCTAAAATTTACCAAAATTCACAAATACTCAAATGCCATTATATACGAAGACTTAGTAAAATACTATCCCTTATATAAAATAGCAAAATCCATGTTTGCCTTTTGGATTTTGGGTGGGTGGAATGTTTTTAAACCATGGATACTTGAATATATGGATACAGAGGGCCAACTGTCTTATACTATTCCCAAGATATAACCATATAGCCTTTGCTTAAAAACGCCTAATGAAAGAGAGTTTATTAACTTATGAAGTTGTCTTTCACACTGTCTATAATTTGGCACTGTGAGCAATGTGTGACTAGCCTTGACACCAGAAAGAGCAAGATGACTGCTTGAGATGGTACAGCATGAGATTTGGTGAATTGCTCTTCATAGGAGGCCTCCCTGCTGACATTCTGGAGAAGGTTGCTTTTTGACTATGTCAAATGCTGCAGCTGAAAAGTGTTCAATCCACTTTTCCAGAGCTGAGTCATGGCAAGTTCTGTAAAGATGCTCTTGTTGTTTTTCTGCTGCAGCATGTTCATAGCAGAAAAACAACAGCAATACTGCTTTTCAGAGTTGGACAGCCCCTAAAAGCCTTGCTCTGGACAGCTGGGGCAGCAGTACCATCTGTTTTCCAGAGTCCTGCCCCCAATGCCTGGTTTGAGGAGGGACCCTAGAGATCCAGGCATTTGGACCTGGCTGCTTCTGTGGAGGGCTGTGCAAGCCACCCTTTGCAGACAGTTACCCCCACAGTGACTGCCTACTTTATGCCCCACATTGAAAGGGAGACAAAGAAGGGACAATGGCAATGATGGAGGGGAGATGCCTTGAAATAAACATACCCAGATGTTTTTTTTTCTCCTGCTATTTGGTTTGCAGGTTCCCCCCCCCCCCAAGTTTGTTTACTTGTTGTTGTTGTATTTGTTGCATGCCTTCAAGTCACTTCAAACCTGAAGTGGGGCTAAGACATATATAAGAGATAGATAGATAGACATACACATACATAATACATACAGACACACTAGCTGTACCCGCCATGCACTGCTGTGGCCAACCTTTCCTCCTGGTTTCTCTCCTCCTTTCTTTCTCACTTCCTTCCCTCCCCCCTTCCTTCCTTCCTTCTTTTTTTTTTCTTTCATTCTCTCCTTCCTTCCTTCTCTTTTTTTTTATTAATCATCTTTATTGTCTACTATTTTCAAATTACAATGAAAGAGGGGGAACAATAAGGTTGGGGAGAGAAAAGTAGGAAACTAGGAAAGAATTAGAGGAGCAGTGTTTGAGGAGAGGGTGAATAGATTGGGATAGAGAGAGGGGGGTAAAGGAGAGGGATGTGGAAGGATAAGGGGAAAAAGAAAAGGGGTTTAGATTTCTTCCGGTTCAATCCGCAGAGGGACAGTTTTGAATTGAGTTTTCCTTCTGTAAATTCGTTGACTAAATATATGAATATGGACAAATTATCACAAATACTGAAGAATGCAAATAAAAAGAATCAAACTAATTGGGAGCCACTTAGAAGACTGTAACTCCCAGCAGTCCTCCTGATCAATCTACCTACCTACCTACCTACCTACCTACCTACCGCTATCTAATCTATCTGTCTGGAGGATTGTTGAGAGTTGCAGTCCAGGAATAGGAAATTGGAAATATGCAGGAACTGGGATGTTCTCAAAGAGATCCAAGAAGAAGAAAGTTTGCAGCTTGGAAGCAGTGCGTTTGGGTCATCCTCCTCTCCTAAAGGGCCTGGTCTAGGGGATGCTAGGAGCTGTAGTCTGAAAGAGTGTGTGGATATGCTATCATGTTTTGTTTGCCAGGGCGAGTTGTTTTTGTGCATGTACTGCAGCGTCTTTTTGCTTTTAAGTCCCTTCTGCTGTGTTTTTCAGTGTTTTTATGAGTGATGGTCACTTGTTGGCCTGATAGGTGTATTATGGTCAAAGTTGGTGTCAATTCGTCCAGTGGTTTTTGAGTTATATTAATCCCACAAAGGAACATTACAGTCTTTTGCATGAGCATCAGCTTCCATCCAAAGGTAAGTCAAACATTTTTTTTCCTTTAGTGAAAAATTCCCACTAAGAAGACTGGAAGGGGAGAAGGGACAGACAGTTTAGAGTGTACATCTGGAGGGTTTAACCTCTTATCTGCTTTGAACTGGATGATATGAGTCTACACTATCATATAATCCAGTTCAAATCAGATAGTCTGGATTTTATATGGCAGTGTCGAAGGAGCCTTCATCGAAAATGATGATTGAAGACTCATTACCATTGTATGAAAATAATAATGGTGTGAAACTATTTTGGTAAAAGGGCTAACTCAGACATTGCTCAAGAAGAAAATGCATGTGTCCCCAGGTGTTGCTAGACTGCATCTCCCATTGGTGCTAACCAGCACCAGCAAGGAGATGATGGAAGATGCAGTCCAATAACAGCTGGAGGGTCACACGTTCCTCATCCCTGCTCTCTAAGGCCCCTTCTACACTACCATAAAATCCAGATTATCAAATCAGATAATCCACTTTATCTGCTTTGAATTGGATTATGTAAGTCTACAGTGCCAAAGCAGATAATCTGGATTTTATATGACAGTGTAGAAGGAGCCTAAGACTTCAGATTGCAACTCAGGGCCCTTCCACACAACCATATAACTTTGGCTGCTGCCCCAGAATATCAAGACAGATACTCCACAATATCTGCTTTGAACTGGATTATCTGAGTCCACACTGTCATACAATTCAGTTCAATGTGGATTTTATACAGCTGTGTGGAAGGGGCCCCAGTTTGAAAGGCACTACTTTCTTTCAGGGTCCAGAAGACATCAACTCTTGAAAAATCTAAAGGACTGTGGAGTTAGCTCGTGAAGTACAGCTCCCATTTTTCAAGGCGCAATACTCTCAAAGGTTTGTTGACTGTTATCATGTTTAATATCCAGTGATATGATTCAGAAACAGAAAAAGTGACTTTTTATTACTTTTGTCCTTAAAAGGGATTGAAAGGAACTATGGTTTGGGGCAAAATAAAAACCCAATAAAGTCCAATGTGAGAATATTTCACAACATTGTTTGGCACCTACCCCATAATGGCAAGAAGGTGACACCAAGTGGGGATTGCTAGAATTTGATTTACAACTATATGAGAAACTTAACAAATGTAAGGTAATTTTCAAATGTATGTGATTGCAGGTATTGAAGAAAGGAAGCTCATGGAGACCGAGGATGAGGATTATTATGAATATCTCAGCATGACAGCTGAGCAGGACAAGAACAAACGTGAAATGTTCCTACAGTTTAACAAAATCTTCTTAGTTTGCATGTATTCAGTTACATGTATCATTGGGATATCAGGGAACTCTTTGGTTCTTATAGTTCTGATTTTCTATGAGAAAGTGAAGGTGCTAAGTGACATCTTTTTAGTGAGCTTGGCTATTGCTGACCTGTGCTTTCTTTGTACACTGCCATTCTGGGCTTATATGGCAGCTGACGAATGGATCTTTCACACTTTACCATGTAAACTCATCAGAGGCCTGTACGCAATGAATCTGTATGGGTCCATGCTCACCCTTACTTGCATAACGATTGACAGGTATTTTGCGGTTGTCCAAGCTACTAAAGCTCATGTCAGCCAAGCCAAAAGAAGAATCTGGGGTACTACAGCCTGCATTTTAGTTTGGGTGATTTCTCTGGCATTTGCTATGCCGCAATTTATATTTAGTACTGAAGCCTCTTATGGCAAAAAGGTATGTCACTCAAGTTATCCTTCAGAAGACACACACAAGTTCACAGAAATAATACAGATGGCTCTTGGATTCTTCCTTCCCATAGTGGTCATGGTTGTTTTCTACTCTATCATTGCGAACACTTTATTCAAAGCAAGGGGCTTCCACAAACACAAATCCTTGCAAATAATATTTGCGATTGTGGTGACATTCATTCTGACGCAGACCCCCTACAACATTTTGAAAATCATCCGTGTTGTGGACCAGCGTGTTGCTATGGATTTCAGTTTTGACTACGGCTTGGTCATAACCGAAGCAATTGCCTATTTCCACGGTTGTCTTAATCCTATTCTCTATTTCTTTATTGGTGTGAAGTTTCGGAAGAACTTGGCAAAAATTCTTAAAAAATTTGGATGCATTAAACAACAGATCACAAAGCAAGGACAAACAACTGAAGAGGATATCTCAAAAACCTGTACTGACACACATAACATGGAGGAAACAAGCATGTATCAATTGTAAGAGCATCTTGGACAGTATTCGTCAATGTCTTCAGCACTGTTTATTTCTAGGCACCCTGATTGCTCTCGAAAGTAAATGCCATGTGCTTGTAGAAGGTAATTTGAAGACATGTGTTTGCATCTTCTCAAGATATCTTTAGTTTATAAGAATGATAGAAGTTCCTTCTCTGCAAGGAATTTCTACAAAACTTTATTGTAGGCTATGTCTAATGCTATAGAAGTCTGAGAAAAGACTGATTTCCACTCACTTATACAGCAGTGTTACAGAGTTCAGGCCTGGCAGTTCATGGACATGTATTCTCAGAATGGAGATGGTACAAATAACCTTCCAAGGGAGGACTATCTATAACTCTTTATAGATAAAGAGTTTGCAAAAATGTTTTAACTTGCCTTTTATAGCAGTATAATTAAAAAAGACATTAAACTTTGAATATTCAGGCACAAAAAAAGCAAATCATTTCTCTCTCATTCATTCAGCTAAGTTCATGATCCTCTTGTTTATATATCTAAGTTCATTCTTCCAAGAAAACATGCAATGCTGCCTTACTCTGACTAATATTTATACTATTGCTGCAATGTTTTCTAGTTCAGTTTATTGTTTATTTATTTATTTAAAACTTTTCTATTCCGATCTTCTCACCTCCATAGAGGGACTCAGACCGGCTTACAGCAAGGATTCAGTGCTATTAACACAAGTTAAAACATCATACAACAATACAAGATTAAAATACATATAGGTGAAATACATATATACCAAATCGCCAAGGTAAAATCATGTTCAACTCAGTTTGCATATGTGGTCACTCACTTTGGTCTGTAACCAGTCTCAGCCATTATTCTCGGAATGCTTCATTCCATAACCAGGATTTCACTAGCCTCCTGAAGGACAAGAGGGAGGGGCAGATCTAATCTCGCTCGGGAGAGAGTTCCATAGTTGAGGGGCCACCACAAAGAAGGCCCTGTCTCTCGTTCCCACCAAACACACTTGCGAAGGTGGTGGGACCAAGACCAGGGCCTCTCCTGAAGATCTTAATGTCCTTGATGGTTCATACGGGAGAATACATTCGGACAGGTAAACTGGGCTGGAACCGTATAGGGATTTATAGATTAAAACCAGCACTCTGAAAGTTAGCAATAACTTTCAGAAATCTAGGGCAAAGGGATGTTTATGTCATACATGATTATCATATATACCTATGGACCTGAATAGACTGACATGGAGTTGTGATCTAACTAGATACTACTATAACCAGGAGACCAAGGTTTAGATAACAGCTCAGCCGCCTAAACCCACTAACCAACATTAGGCAAGTCAAAAACTCTTAGCCTTAGATGAAGCAATGACAAGCCTCCTTTGAATAAATCTTCCCAAGACATCACCATAAGTAGGAGTGGATGTGAAAACATATTGACAGGGATCTAAAGCCAACATGAGCTGTAACAGAATTTTGCTCCCTTCCCCTTCTACCCAAAGCCTACACAACTGCCAGGAAAATGGCTTCAGAGGGTTCCCCAGACTTTGAGTAGATGGGGAGAGGATTCTGTTGGTCTGGTAGCAGAAGTCCAGTGTTGCATCCTGCCTTATGTCTTCTATTTCAAGTATGAAGCGTTGGCTCATCAGATACTCCAATAAAGAAGTCAAAGAAGAACAATATTTGATAATCACTACATATGGCCAAACTATTAAGGCCTACCCATAAATTTTCTATTAATTTCTGCCTGAAAAATGCTTCAAGGTGATGTTTTCCTGTCTCCACAAACTAAAGTAGACTTCAGCTTTCAACCACGTTCAGCATGGTTACCACAGCAGTCAGGCAGGCAGTTGGCTGAACAGTCTGCCTAGGAGTCATAGTCTGTCAGCCTCGGAGCAAGGCGCAGGCACACACACACACACACACACAACCCTTTCAAAACACAAATCTTTATTAAATTGCTTACTTCCTTATGGGGTACATGTCTCGACTGTGGCTGTCAGGGCTGTCTCATGGGAGACCTTATACTGCATTTTGTCTGCAAGTGGCTAATCCTTTCTATCTATACACTTCCCCCTAGTGGTTGAATCTGAGTGCTATATACATTTTATTTTTATTTGGGGGGGGGGGGCTCTCCCCAAAACAGGATTTTTTTTATTCAAACACCAAATTATTTTAGGTTGGATAATAAAAACTATATGTGCCAAGTTTGGTCCAGTTCCATCAAGCCATATGGGAAACTTTGTAGTACAAATATACATACATACGTTGGCACACACACAAACACACAATATAGATACAAATTTCCAGGAAAGTTTACAGTAAAATTGAGAAGGAGGAATACAATTTGGTTTTCAAACCACCTTTCATTAAAAAAGCAATGAATCATAGCCAGCACAACAATGTAGAAAAACACCCTAAGCCTTAGAAAAACATAATTATTTTTGTCTGGAGAAAGAGGACAGCATAGGGACTTGGTTATACTTTCCAAGAGAGCATTTTATAATTAAGATGACCGCATCTCAGTTGGTGGGGCACTTGCACAAGGCTAGCTGATAGCTATCTTAAGGTAAAGAAGGAGATGCCTGAAGACAGGCATCCTAGCTTCAAAAGACTGAGTCAAAACCAAACAAAGAGTCTCTTCCTTTGTTTCATGACACAGCCCAACCAAAAGAAAATTCTTGCTGTTTTGGTTTTTAGACCTGTTGCTGTGGTTATTCCAGGATGATTCAAAAAATTGCTCTGCATAGACCGCATAAGCTCTAGATTTTTAGATATGGTTATCATGATTTTTTATGGGCAAGCAGATAAAGGCTAGCATATTGCGTATGTTCTGTATCTCAAAAACTAGAGCCGTTGGGGCAAAACTAGTACCATTTTTGGAATCAGCGGGTCAAATATACAGAGAAACAGGCTGAACATTTGAGGCACCAAATGTGTTGATCATTTTAATCCAAATGGCGATGGACAAAATGAATTGTTCCATGTGTTGACTTCTATATTCTTTGATGAAGAGAATCAATGAATTAACAATTAAAAGAAAGAAGTAGCACTGCCCTAACTTTTTTTGAGGACAGTATGCATACATATCTATTTCATCCCAAATGGCCAGGAAAAAAACTTGATTTCCTTTCTTTTTTTTCTCATTCAAATTCTTATTTAAAAAAATTATATTCACTCCAACAAATTCCTGCTGCCGGAGCCTATTAGCATAACAGAAAATGTAGGGGGCAGAATGTACATAAATAGACTGGGAGGTGGAATGGGAACATAAATTCCTCCACCCCCAATTCTTTCCTAAAAATATCTCCCATTCCTCCACTTTAAAGCAGTTACTTTGTTTCACTTCCCATTTTCAATCTGGCTGGTGGCAGGAAGGTGTGCGTGGGGAATGACCCTTCACAACAACAACAACAACAACAACAAAGAATCAACGTGTGGGCAAAATAAGAGATCCTACTGTGAGCCTCATAATGTTTCAATATCCTGATGTTCTTTTAGAATAGTTCTCTCTAGCCTGGTACACAGGGATCCCATGACTATGATGATTAGGGATTACGGGAGATGCCAATCCACATGCCTAGAAGGCACCAGGTTAGAGAAGGAAGCATCTGCTACAACTATAGAGTTGACCTTTCACGTTTGCAGGGCTTACTTTTGTGGATTTGATTATCCACGGATTTGATTAAAATATTATTTCTAGGAATCTCTAGGTCCACAAGTGTGATTCTTTGGCCAATTTCTGGCAAAATTTGACCACAGAGCTGTACTAGAGGACCTAGAGATTCCTACAGAGAAGATATCTTGAGAAATCTCTAAGCAGAGTAGAGCAATTCTATGGTCAACCTTTAGCCAAAGTGGACCATAGAGTTGTGCTGGAGGTCCAGGAGACTTCTAGAGAAATGTTTTCTCGGGTGATTTTTTATTTGCAGTTTTTCACATTCACAGGTGTCCTGCGCCTAAAAATCCAGCCAATGCAGTGGGTTAACTGTACATAAGTTTGACACCAGAGAAATTAGTGTGTGAAAGATTTGTGATTCTAATTCTATCTGTGAACAATGTACTCACAGATCAGTAATGCTACGGTCCAGAGATGCTTCTTCAGTTTGGCTTTTGTTGTCGCTCTCCTGTATTTGGCCCACTTCCTCATCTGTGATTATATCAAACACTGCATCGTCTGTGGGTTTAGAGGCTTCACTTGTAACTGTGCCAGAAAAAAAGAAGATGCAAAATGAAGTTATAATAGTGTATACAAGACAAAGGATCTTTCCACTGAACATACATAGTGTGGCCTGAACTCAGACAGATTCCTCTTATACTAATCTTTGGGTATTCCAAAGGTTTGCCATCAGGTGCACAAAAGGAATAACTTTTTAAAAAATTAAGCATTTGTTATACCATCACAAAGCATTTAGGAAACATTACATCATTCCATGAGGCAGAAATCCTTTTGGGAACTGGAAGATTATATACTTTATTTCTAGCTTCCAACTGTCTCCCTCTGCCCTCTACTTATTTCTACAATTCCTGCGATACAGCCTGTCTTTGAATGAAGCATACATATGAATGAGAATTTAGAGATTCTAAAAGTTTTTATGCACATGAAGATCAACTATATACAAGCTACATCACTAAAGTCTCAAAGGAAAGGGAAGGGACCCGAATGTACAAAACCACATAGGTTTTCCACAGGAATTGACAAAATGCAAGACTCCAGATTTTTTCAGACTGTACCTCCCATTTATTCCTAGCCAGCATATCAAAAGGGAAAATGTTGGGAGTGTTAAACAAAGAACATTTAGAGAGTCACCCTTGGTTCACATCTATGGAACGTACAGGTATGGAACACTTTAGTGGACTGCATTTAAGCAAGAAAGTTGCCTTGTTTTACTTTTGTTTGTTTGTTATGTGCCTTCAAGTCATTTATGACTTACAGTGACCTTAAGGGCAAACCTATAATGGGGTTTTCTTGGCAAGAATTGTTCAGAGGGGGGTTGCCTTTGCTTTTCTCTTAGGCTGAGAGAGTGTGACCTGTCGAAGATCACCTTGTGGGTTTTCATGGGTGAGCAGGGATTTAATTCTTGGTCTTCAGAGTTATAGTGCAACCCTCAAACCACTACATTATTCTGGCTCTCTTCTGACACTTTAAAGAATATCAGATGTAATATGACCTGAATGTTGATGAACCAGAATCTATCCTACATAAAAAACGACACATTATCAAGCATCAGTTTCCACACACTCATGAATCTAACTGGGACTTTCCCAAAGAGGGCACCTTATCTCCATGCAACCTCTGCACTCATGGTTCACAACTATCAAAACAAATCAGTCAGTCCGCAAGCTACCAGAAGTTTCTTCCTCGCCCCCCCCCCCTTTTTTTTTTTGGCTGCAGCACACTACTTCTCTGGATTTTACCGCGGCTGTGAGAAGGGATTTATGGATTGGTGTCATGGACAATAGTTGCGTGGTATGGTTCGGCTGTTACTGGGGCTAGGAAACGGTGGATCTGATCTCTTCTCCAAGGAAAGCCTCACAGGCTTCTGTGATGATCTGTAAAGGCTTGCTCAAATGAACAGTAGCTAAGATTTCTGGATAAAAGGGGTCTGGAAGAGATAGCTCTTGGGTAGCAGATAATGTTGTACCTTCATAATCATGTCTTGGATCTTGGCTGTACTGCCCCGGGTTAGAATTTAGGGCCCTGACCTTGTTCTTGTTGGATCCTGAATCCTGGACTCTGTCCTTGAGCCTTGTAATCCTGTTCTGGTCTCTAATTTCTGGCCTGACCTCCTGACTTGATTCATGGACTTGAATTTCGGTGTGTACCCTTGGACTTATTTTATGAAATCTGATAAGTAAATTCCTGGCACCTGACTACTGGAGTCCAAACTTGGTTACTGTTTATTTATTGCTCCTGACCTGGCTCTGTAGTATTCTCTGCATCTTGATCTTTGAAAGACTTAAGGCTTTTAGTTTTCCATTCAAGGAAATGTGGTCTTGGCCCATTTTGTGTTTGTTTGATAAACCTCAGCCCTTGATATCAGGAGAGCCCTGGAACATGACAATTATTCATTCACCTATCCAATATATATTCTGCGTTTCTCCCAGGAATGGGATTTCAAGGCAGCTTTACACTTAAGTAAGAATCCAGTGATCTTGAGCAGATTTTCTGGGATGAAAGTGAGGCTAAAGCGCCCACATGCCTGATCTATATTGCTAGGGGGAAAGGAGAGGATCTAACTCCATTTCCCTATTTACCTTGCTGGGACAGGAAACAATTTTAAGGATTATTCTGCACATGTGCACTCAATACAATAATACAATACAAAACTTTATTACCAGCACAAAGTGGGGCACAAGAGCCCTGGGAGAGGAAGGACAACTTCCCAATGAAGCAGTTATTTAAAATTAGATTAGAAAACTGTGTAAAATCACATTTTAAAACACAGGTTATTGTAACAGGTGCATTCCTTTCTGGCACCACCAGTTTTCTGACAACTTGCTAAACAAGTTGGGCAGTCAAGAATCTGAGAGCACACATCCCTACCGGAAATGATAGGAGAGCCTGGGAAATTTGAGGAAGAATGATAGTAATACTTGGGAAATAGTTTAAAAACATGGCTTTTTACATAAGCCTTTGATCTTATGTACATTTTTAAGGGTTAGTCTGAGGGCTTACTGTTGGCATCATTTCAGCACTGGGTATGTGTCAATTAGAAACAACCTGTTATTATTCGCAGCTATGACTGTGTTTTATAATTTTTTTAATGTTTTGTATTGTAATTATGTATGTGCATGATTGTAATTTTATGGTTTTATCGTTTTAGATTTATGTATTGTTTATTTTGTTAGCCACCCAAGTCCCTTCAGGGAAGACAATGGCAGGGTAGAAATAAAATTTATTATTATTATTATTATTAATAATAATAATAATAATAATAATAATAATAATGGAGTATGTTGCATAAGCTGCCTCCACTGGTGGTCCGCGTATTATTGAGCCTATTGCATTACATAATTTGAATAAGAATTTTAAAAATAACTTCAAGGAGCAGTATAAAGGCAGTTCTTTTGGGAAGTCACCATCATACAAGGAGTCCCCAGTGGCGTAATGGGTTAAAACCCTTGTGCCAGCAGGACTGCTGACCAAAAGGTTGGGTTCGAATCCGGGGAGCAAAGTGACTTCCTGTTTGTCAGCTCCAGCTTCTCATGCGGGTACATGAGAGAAGCCTCCCATAGGATGGTAAAACATCTGGGCATCCCCTGAGCAATGTCCTTGCAGACAGCCAATTCTCTCACACCAGAGCTTACAGTTCTTCAAGACACTCCTGACATGAAAAAAGCAACCCATCATACAGCAGTCGCCACAGCATACGTCCAATGTTATTTTGTATTTCTTCCAGGGTGAACTAAGAAGTCCTACTATATTGAGCAATGTGAGCAGATGCAAAGGTGGCATTTAAGAGAAGGTTTTCCAAAGCCCATTGGACATTTCCAGGATAAATGTATTTTGTTTATGTATTGAAAGGGCCTACCTATAACTCTATGGACCAAGGACAATGGTGAAGCCAGCAAACTTGATGTTGGTTCTTCTTGGGTAACATTTGATCCAGAGTCACTTGCTTTTTTAAAGCAAGATCGGCAGCAGCGTTCTTTCTTGCCTGTCTGTTTTGACATAGCATAGTTGTTGCAACAGTAGTAGCAGAAGATGCGTCCACACAATCTAGAAAATTCATATATAAAAATGGAAGAAACAGTTCCCTATGAAATTTGAAAATGAAAGCATTTGAAAGCATTATATTCAACATGCAGAAAGACTCACTTGACAGGGGCAATGTACAGATCTAGTTTCCCATTCTGATAAGCAGGGGGAAAACACATTAAACTACAGTTGTTTCCAGAGGTGGTTTCTTTTGTGCTACAAGTATTCCAGTGGAAACAAGACTATCAAGTTTAAAGTGTTTGGATCATTGGATTAACAGGGGCAATAACATCATCTGCCACCCTCTTTCGGTCTTTTTATCCCTCTGATTTCACCTGAATTCCTCACAGTAGCCAAGGAAATGCAATGAATGTTTGGTTGTGAGTTATTTATGTTGAAATACAAAATATTTCAGAGTAATCTGGCTTTGAATGGGCAATTACAGCCTATTGGTTTTACAAAAATTCTGCTCAAAGTAGCAATAAATATGCGTGGATAAAGGCTCTAAAAATGAGTACCTTCATTTCAGGCAGGCCTGTGAAACCTGGGGAGATAGGGTGGGGTACACATAAATAATAATAATAATAATAATAATAATAATAATAATAATTATTATTATTATTATTACTATTATTAAGTTATTGTTGATACTATATTGTTTTCTTTTACCCTCCTTTTTCACTTACAGAATTAGTTTACTGTTGTTGTTGTTGTTGTTGTTGTTGTTGTTGTTTTGAAATATGGTAAATATTCGAATACATTTAACCTACTGATACCTCAATTAATGTAATTTTATTGGTATCTATTTTTTATTTTTGAAACTTATCAGTAATTGCTGCATTTCCCACCCTTGGCTTATACTTGAGTCAATAAGTTTTACCAGTTTTTTGTAGTAAAATTACATTTCTCGGGTTATATTTGGGTCTTCTTATACTCGAGTATATATGGTACTTACTTTAAAAGTAGTTGTTATACTCCAGAAACTTCATTTTTGCAGATCACATGCTTAACCTTTCAATGTGATATTTTAACCTTTCATATACCATTTTTAATCTTTTGTGTAGACCACAAAACAAAGTTTTTTGCAGTTTAATAAACTTTTTCCATGTTTTTTTAAATCATAAAACCCATTAGGAAATGACATTTATAATCCAGGAACAAGAATCATGTTACATAGTGTTATTCAGAAGGGACAAAGACAACCAATGGGTTTCCATGTCTTGGTAGAGATTTGAATCCTGGTTTCCTGTCCTAGGTCAGCACTCAAACCACTAAACCAAACTGTTTCTCTGATCAAGATGACCGCATCTGAAACTGCATCTGAAACTTCCCTCCCATCAATAAGGTAAGATCACTACAAGATTATATATTCTCTAGAAGCACTCACATTAAATGTAAACATTTTTAAAAGACTAATAATTTATTTTGTTTTCCACACAATAGCACTCATAAAGCAAGCCCAACACACACACACTTCCAAATTGATACCACTGAAAAAAATTCTACTGGGATCTATGATCAGGCTAATGCTTGGTGATACAAACTGTACAAAGCTTTACCGTACTTAAGTCTGTGAATCAGTTAAAGCCTTTTTAGTTAATTAAGGCCTTTGACTTGAACCTTTTATTCAATTAATTAAATAATCTGAAGGTTTCATCATCTCAACACAAGGTATTTTATGATGGTATTGCATGCTCACCATAATTACAAAATAAACACTTATTGGAAAAAATAGTAAGAAAGTTGGGATGTGCTAGTGCAGAGGTCATTCAAACATCCAGGAATCTGAGTAACACCACAAGTTCCTAATGTGTGTTAATAAATACCCCTTAAAAGATGTGTGACCTAACCTCGTTTTCTTATCTACGTGCTAGTGACATATTTTGCCATTCTGACCATTTACACAGATGTCTTAAAAAATCAGACCATCCAAATTGCCTTTCTGTCCTTTTCCTCAACTTTTCATGTTCTCAATTTCATTTCCTGTGCTTATGGGTGGCACAGAAGCCACAAGAACTACGGGTGGCCACAGTTGCTTATAAATGGCATAGAAGCTATAGGCGCCTATGGATTGAATAGGGTGAGAGTCAGGGTTGAAGTATAAAACCCAATACAAGACAAGTTCTTAAAATACTTTAGACTGAGAATGTAAACTAATAGTATGCTATGAGCTAACCTGTAGTACCTTGAAGATTTCTGGATTCATCAACATGGCTGGTCCCTGCTCTGACACATACCACAACAATTATGTGCATGAGAGGTCAACCCTCCTGTTTAAGGAGCTTCATTGGCTGCCGTTCATTTTCCGATCCCAAATCAAGGTGCAGGTTCTTACCTACAAAGCCCTGAACGGTTTGGGACCTGCCTACCTGCGTGACCACATTTCTGTATACGAACCCACGCGATCTCTTCAATCATCTGGAGAGGCCCTGCTCTCGCTTCCACCTCCTTCGCAGGTGCGATTGGTGGGGACAAGGGAGAGGGCCTTCTCTATGGTGACCCCCAGACTCTGGAACTCACTCCCTAAGGACATCAGACAAGCCCCCACATTGGCAGTCTTTAGGAGGAGCCTGAAAACGTGGCTGTTCCACTGTGCCTTCCCTGAATAAAGGAAATAATTCCCTGCAAATATCCTGAGAAGCACTTTAATTACCAATTGGGGTGTTCTTTACATTTTGTTTAAAACTTTCCTACTAGATACACCCTCTGTTCATGTCCAGCATTTATTTTAAAGTTTTAACTATTACATCTGGCCTGGCCATAAGTTTTTAAATCCTTGTGTGTTACTGTCTATGTGTTAGTTATATTAATTGTATTGTTTATTTTGCTTATTCCCTGTTGTTTTTATTGATATGTTGTTGTTGGGCTTGGCCTCATGTAAGCCGCTCCGAGTCCCTTGGGGAGATGGTGGCGGAGTATAAATAAAGTATTATTATTATTATTATTATTATTATTGCTGCTGCAGCTGCCAAATCACACCTCGTGGCCAACCTTCAGGTCATATGATCGACAGCATTATCTATAGCACCATCAATGTACATATCACTTTCCATGTAAAAGAATAACAAAACAGTTTCCTGGCCTTTGTCCAACAGATACTGCCTCTTCTTCTTTCCCTTTGAGGACAGGCAATGGCAAGGAAGCATCTCTTACCTCTAAGCCCTTTCTAGGCTATAACATAGACTGTTGCTGTGGCTATATTAGATGTTTTAGAAGTTTGATAGGACATTTTAGAGCTATATATCAACACTATTTACAAATGCCTCTAGGGAAATTGTAATACCTAACATCTTGCTTGCTGCATTGTTTCACCAAACATTACTGCTCGCAAACCTTTCTCAAGTCGGACTGACCTGCAATGGTGTCGACGATTCATCCAGCCAAATTCTTTTTGGCAGTCTAGGCAGCTGCTTACTTCTGCATCACCAAGCCATCTTTGTTCTGCAGTGAGTTTTTGCTGGAATTCCAGAGCATCTGACTTCTGCCACAGGGCATCTTTGTCCCTTTCAAATGCAATGATAAGGAACAACTTGATGTCTTTGAATTGATATTATAAAAGGTGAGTTTGCAGGGGTCCCCCCTGTGTTAATGTCACTGTCATATAACTCTTTCCATCAGTGTCATTTTCCAAGTCTAATTCCCACACTAGAGGTAGGCCGTTTGTCCTAGAGAACAAAAAATATGTGCACACATATATTTGCTTCTATATTTCTCCCTGTGGTGCAAAGAGCTTCAGGAAATGGGGCGAAAAATGAATTGGGGGTGGGAGAGAAATGGTCTGGAGTGGGAACAGGACAACTATTGAGAGGATGTGAGTCAGACTTTGTTGGAAGAGAAGATAGCAGCTGCAACTCCAGTACCTGGAGCTTTATGAGTAAGCTTTATGAGTGATTATAATTCATAATATTATAATGTAATGCAATATAATAATAATAATAATATGATATTATAATTGTATATTTATATTACACATAATATTACTAATAATATTACGATATAGTGGTATGGTGCAATATAGTAATGTTTAATGCTGATATTGTACTATGCTAATAATATAATATATTGTATGTAATATATACCTTGGAAGCCGCTCCGAGTCCCCTTCGGGGTGACAAGGGCGGCATATAAATGTCGTAAAGAAATGAAGAAATAAAGTAAAAAGGGGAAGAAAAGTTTTAAAAAGTCAATGCAATTCTAGGTTGCATCAATACACATACAGTGTCTATATCAAGCCTGTATAACCTGCAGCTCTCCGTGTGTTTTGGACTTCAGCTCCCAGAATTCCTGACCATTGGACAAGTTGACTATGGCTTCTGGGAGTCTGAATTCCAAACACCTGGAGGGCCACAGGAAGTGCAGGCCTGGAGTATATATATAGAAATAATAGTGTCACCCTATTCTGCTTTGGTCAGGTATAATCTTGAATACTGGATACAGTTCTGGGTGTCACAATTCAAAAAGAATATAAACAACTTGAAATATGTCCAAAGGAGTGCCACTAAAATGGCAAAAGGCCTGGAAACCAAGCTCTATGAAGAGTATGTTTAGCATGGAGAAGGTTAAGACATGCCATGATAACCATGCCATGCTAACCATGTGGTGGAGTGTCTGTCTCTGGAGGTTTTTAAATAGTGGGTGGATCGCCATCTGTTACAAGTGCTTTTATTGTGTTTTCCTGCCTGGGACGGAGATGGAAAGGATGGCCCTTGTAGTCTTCTCCATCTCTATGATTCTTCCAGTGGTATTTTTTCAAAACCCAGTTCAACAATTGTTTTCACAGCTAAAAATACACACATGGACCTGATAAAACATTCTGTTCATAGATCCATCTACATCTTGTCTACTTGAGATTTTTAAGTTCCATTACAATGGGCAGGACATAGACTAACACACATTGTAGTGGGATGGGCCATCATCATAGGCCATCACTCGTGGCCGAGTATGATTGTCTTCCAAATGGGACTGGTAATTATGAAAAGGGTGCATTTTTCACCATATGCCTCTCTTGAAGGCTCATCAGCACTCCCAAAACAAACAGAATATAAGCCACATTCCCTCCAGTTCTGGAATTTGACCAAAGTTCAGATTTCCCCCCAGCTTGTAGGAGATGAGGTGGGCTAAGGGCAGTGGGAGGCAAAGAGGTGAATTTTTTGCGGTGGTTTCCGTGATTTTCTTCTCTTTCCAACCAATTATTTCCTGATTTTTGTTGCATCTTCAGGGGCTGCAAAACGGTCATGAAGTTTCATGTAGCCCATTGATCCAGCCTTTTTCCATCCCTCCATTATATGGATTCAGGGACACATGCAGGCAGGAATTTGAAAAGTTACATTTGGGGACTACATCTCCCATAATCTTATGCCCATTCTGATCACGCTAGTGCTTATAAACCTATCGTAGTGCTTGTGTCCTGATTCAGCATGCAATAAATAATGCTATACCCAATTAGCAATACCCAGTGGGGGCCACAGTGGCACAGCGGGTTGAATCACTAAACTGCAGAATTTGCTGACTAGCAGTTCGAAAACACGCAAATATGAGTAGATCAATAGGTAACAGTACTCCATGCAGTCAAGTTGGCCACATGACCTTAGAGTTGTCTACAAACAATGCCATCTCTTCAGCATAGAAACTGAGATGAGCACCACCCTCCAGAGTTGGACTCGACTAGACCAAATGTCAAGGGGAAACCTTTACCTTTACCTTACACAATTAAATAAGCAGGGAACCCTTCAAGTTTGAAAAAATCACTATGAAAATCAAGGTGAACAATTGGAATTTAGATCCAAACAGTTCATAATTGTCACATGCAATTATATATCTTTGTATTCATATGGGTACTGGGAAACGTTTGCTAGACACACAATCCAAGCATGTTTTGATTCTGAGCTAAAGGGAGAAGGGCTGCCTTGCTTGTGCTGACATGCAAATTTTTGCAAGCGAAGAGTAAGGTACAAAAAGAACTCAGGGAAAAACAGTTCAGACTACCAACTATGAGGCTCTTCCAGCAAGTACAGCCAATGAGCAATACACTCATATGTACAGATGGAAGAATTATTTATAAATGCATGGACAGATATATTTTGTGCTAGGTCAACATGATTACAGAAAAAAACTATTTACAATTTTAAATGTCAAATGTGGCCCACAAACCACAAGTCCTAACAAGTGCACTTCAAGCTGTCAATATGTGGCAAAGTTGTTTAGTTAACAAGCGTGCTGCGACACCGCTGCAAAGAAATAGGTGACAATGCAGAGAATCCTTTGTGGTTTCAGAACACGTTAAAACAAAGAGGCCCCGGGTTTGCAGATTTTTTTTAAAAAAAACAAAACGTTTCAGCAAGAAAGAGAAATAAAGTTTACAAGTTTGGTGATAGCCTAATATTAGAGCTGTGCAGAGGTTGCAATCCAATCCAATTGGTTTGTATAAAGATGTAGAATAGGCCTGTTTTGGTTACACGCCACCATTAGAATAGGGGTCAAGTCCAATGTCAGCATGATGGCAGCATGAAAGTAACTTTAGTGTTTATGCAAAACTTTTTTAAAACTTTTGCTACCATCTTAGCAAGAGCAGCACAGGCTGCCTCCGTGGACATCTCACTCCCAGTGTAAGAAGATCATTGTTGTCTCCTATCTTGCCTGATCTTGCTATAGTCCAGTATGCAAGGGAATGCATTGGATATGAGATTAGACCACTGTGAGTTGAAGGAGGCACACACCATCCCTGAACAACATCTCACTTCCTGAGTGGCATTAAAGCAGAGACAGGCAACCTGCAGTGGCACCCAGGATCTCTCTGCCCTACCAAATAATTTGATTCCAAAAAGAAGTACTAAAGTTCCTAAAAACTTTCAAGAGTGTTTATTTTTCTTTATAGCAAAGACCAGAGCCTTCCTTACAAGTATACATATCTCCATCTCCATCTCGGAGATTAAGATTTTCTAGGGAGGTCCTGCTCTTGATCCCGTCTCCTTCACAGGCACGATTGGTGGAGACGAGACAGGGCCTTCTTAGTGGTGGACCCTTGGCTGTGGAGCTCCCTCCTCAGTGATTTTAGATTAGCCCCTTCCCTCCTGGCCTTCAGAAGCAAAGTGAAAACGTAGCTTTGGGATCAAGCTTTCAGAGAATTGTAGTGCCATAGATGGATATGGAATATGTGCAATGACTACTGGAATGGCCACAGATTACGATTGTGGATGGCGTGGTTTTAACAGTGAATGTATTTTTTTAAATGTTTTAATGTGTATTCGTTTTAATTTAAATGTTTATTTTAATTGTATGTTGTTTTAAGGCACTGAATAGAGCTGCCTTCAGTCCCCTTTGGGGTTGAGAAGGGCAGGGTATAAAGATAGTAAATAAATAAATAAATATGTGTATGCAAACACGTGTTTTTGGTTTGGTGTGTGTTTTTCCCCACAAAACTAGAACTGAACTTCCAGTTGCTTCTGTTGTTTTTTTAAAAATAAAATATCATACATTTTCCCCTGGCCCGTTGGGGAAAATGACCAAATTTGTCCCCACAACAAAAGAAGAAGACCACCCTTGCATTAGGTGAAACATCTCAGTGAATTTCACAAAATTAACCATTTGAAGGGTAAATATAAACAGATGTATTAGAGAGTAAACCCAACAAAGAGCTTAAGCTTGTCCTGAAACACAGATTTAAGTTATTCAATAGGCGATTCCAGAGATAAAAATACAGTTCCCATTTTATGACAGAACATATATGAAACCAACCTAAGAAGCTCAATCAACCGTTCTTCCAGGAACTGCTTTGTTCTTGTGAGGTCATCTATTTCAGCTAGTAACTTCTTCTCATTGCTGTCACGGTCTGATTTCATCTTGTTGAGGTTATCGCTACAGTACTGAATTTGCTCATTTGCTCTGCAGACATCCTGCTGTGCCCTGTTGAAAGACATATTAGAAGCCTCTTATCTTTTTGGACATCCAAGTTTATCTCAATTAGTCCTATTTATAACATTTTTCCTGCACAGCACAGCTATACTACAAAACCGATTCTAGTTCCCAATTTTCAAGACAGATGGAATTTTATTTTTTGTTAAACAATGGGGTCAAACCACCACTTAATTGCTGACTTCTCTTTTTTTAAATGTCATACAGATTATTTTTTTCCATTTATTGTCCAACGCTTTCACAGCTGGAATGACTGGGGTGTTGTGTGCTTTCTGGGCTTTATGGCCATGTTCTAGCAGCATTTTCTAACATTTTGCCTGCATCTGTGGCTGGCATCTTCAGAAGATCTTCTGAAGATGCCACCCACAGATGAAGGCGAAACATCAAAAGAAAATGTTGCGAGAACACGGCCATATAGCCCGGAAACCACACAACATCCCACTGTTTTTAAATTGCTGATAAATGTAAAACAGAGAACTTTATGGAAATTGGACTACCAAATAGAAGATAGGGATCTGTGAGTGGTTGCAGATGCTACCATATATACTCAAGTATAAGCCGGGGTTTTCAGCCCCTTTTAAGGCTGAAAAGCCCCCCTCAGCTTATACTTGAGTCAAAGTTATTTATTATTTTACTCTTGTTATTATTATTTTTATTACATTTATTATTTTACTCTATTTATTATCATAACATTTACATTATTTTACTCTATTATTATTATATTACATTTATTTTATTTGGTTGCTGTAGGTTTTTTCGGGCTATATGGCCATGTTCTAGAGGCATTCTCTCCTGATGTTTCGCCTGCATCTATGACAGGCATCCTCAGAGGTAGTGAGGTCTGTTGGAACTAGGAAAAAGGGTTTATATATCTGTGGAATGACCAGGGTGGGACAAAGGACTCTTGTCTGTTGGAGCTAGGTGTGAATGTTTCAACTGACCACCTTGATTAGCATTTGATGGCCTGGCAGTGCCTGGGGCAATCTTTTGTTGAGTGGTGATTACATGTCCTTGTTTGTTTCCTCTGTTGTTTTGCTGTTGTAATTTTAAAGTTTTTTAAAACTGGTAGCCAGATTTTGTTCATTTTCATGGTTTCTTCCTTTCTGTTGAAATTGTCCACATGCTTGTGGATTTCAATGGCTTCTCTGTGTAGTCTGACATGGTGGTTGAATGCTGCAGCATTTCTGTGTTCTCAAATAAAATGCTGTGTCCAGGTTGGGTCATCAGGTGCTCTGCTATGGCTGACTTCTCTGCTTGAATTAGTCTGCAGTGCCTTTCATGTTCCTTGATTCGTGTTTGGGCAATGCTGCGTTTGGTGGTCCCTATGTAGACTTGTCCACAGCTGCATGGTATACGGTAGACTCCTGCAGATGTGAGAGGATCCCTCTTGTCCTTTACTGAACGCATCATTTGTTGGATTTTCTTGGTGGGACTGTAGATAGTTTGTATGTTGTTTCCGCATCAGCTTCCCTATGCGGTCAGTGGTTCCCTATTTTATTCTATTTATTATTATTACATTTATTATTTTCCTCTATTTATTATTATTACATTTATTATTTTACTATATGGTTTAATCAGAGCTGGACAGTCTTATCCTAAATTACAGTTTTATGTAAATATTCAAAAACATTTAACCTGCCTCCATTAATGTAATTGTATTGGTATCTATTTTTATTTTGAAATTTACCAGTAGCTGTTGCATTTCCCACCCTCAGCTAATACTTGAGTCAATGCATTTTCCCACTTTTTGTGGTAAAATTAGGTGTCTCGGCTTATATTTGGGTCAGCTTAAATTTGAGCATAAACGGTACTCTCTTTTCTGGCTCCTAAAGGAAGGCTAAATTTAACCTCTTCTCTCACTTTTTAACATTAATTTGAAGCTTATGCTCATTTTCTGGTTTGCTGCAATCTACGGCCAACAAGGAGAGCCAGCATGGTGTAGTGGTTGAAAACATTGGAGTATGACTCTGGAGCTGAGATTCAAATCCCTGCTCAGCCAAGGAAATCCGCTTTTTTCTCAGCTTCAGAGGAAGGCAATGGCAAATCTCTTTTGAAGGAATCTTGCCAAGAAAACTACATGATAGGGTCTTTATAAGTCAGAAATGACTTGAAGGCACACCACAATCAATGACTCATTATTCACTTCCAAAGTGTAATTGCAGAATAGAGATGTAAATAAAGCCGTACTGGATCAAAGTCGTGATTAAAGCTAACTATGTTAGGCTTCCTTACAGGTTCAAAAGACAAATATTAATATGGAAAAGCCAATGTAAGCAAAATTCTAACCTTTTCAGATCTTCTTGAAGTTGAGCTAACTCTTCATCTTTTTTTTGCAGGGCTGCTTTGCACTCAGTTATCGAATCAGTGGCAAGATCCAGTTTTGTGGACAGGTCTCTTTTAGCGGCCTAACAAAAGTTTTTAAAAGAGAGAGAGAATATAAGAAAAGAACTACAAACAAAGGTTTTATATACAATTTTGGAAGAAATGTGGTCACGGGGACAATTTAGAGTTTTGGAGCTTTTTTGGATGATATTAAAGAAAATCCCAAGTGAGGTCCTGCAGTGTTACATAAAAGTGTATTTGTAGCTGTAGATATTTCCAAAACGCTTTTCCAGATCTCCCATAAATGGCTGCCAGAATTAACAAGTATAATAATAATAATAATAATAATACTTTATTTCTAGACCGCCCTCTCTCCCTGAAGGGACTCAGGGCAGTTTATATATATACAAAAAGGCAAACATTCAGTGCCATAATTAAAATCACATAACATCAAGAATGTAAAATAGACATTAATAAACTTATTAGTAAAGAAAATTAAAGTTATAAAAATACAGATACTTAAAGACAGCATAATTGCATCAATAAAACATAACTGCACAAAAAATATATCCTAGATAGTTAAATGACTAAAGTGCAAACACCGCCTGACATTCGACATGATTTAAAATAGACCACAGGATAAATTATATGATGTTTTCTTTTTATTACTATTATTATTATTATCTTTTCACTTTTTAAATTGCTAAATCAAACCATGCAATTCACCATTCCGGACACAAGGTGGCAAGAAAGATCTAACAAATGTATATACAACTAGCTGTGCCCGGCCACGCGTTGCTGTGGCCAACCTTCCCTCCCTCTTTCTCTCCTTCTTTCTCTCTTTCCTTCCTTTCTTCTTTTTCTTTCCCTATGTCTCATCTTTCTTCCATCTCTACCTCTTTCTTTCCTCCCTGCTTCTCTCCTTTCTTCCTTCCCTTTTTCCCTCCTCTCATTACTTCTTGACTGTCCCTTCCATTTAATAAGGAAATGAAGGGGAAGGAAATGAAGAATGGGAAAGAAGGAGGAAAGGAAGGAGGGACAGGAAGGAAGGAAAAAAGGAGGGGGAAAAGAAGGGAAGGAAGGGGAAAAAAGGAGGGACATGAAGGGAGGGAGGAGAAGGAAGGTGGAAGGAAGGAGGGGGATGAAGAAAGGAGGGAGGGAAGGAAATAAGGGTGGAAGGAAATGAAAGGGAAAGAAGGAGGAAAGGGAGGGAGGAAAAGAAGGAAATGAAGAAGGAAGGAGGGACAGGAAGGAAGGAAAAAGCGAGGGAGGGAAAGAAGGGAAGGAAGGGAAAAAGGAGGGACAGGAAGGGAGGGAAGAAGGAGGGAAAGAAAGGAGGGGGGTGAAGAAAGGAGGGAGGGAAGGAAATGAAGGGGAAGGAAATGAAGAAAGGGAAAGGAGGAAAAGGAGGGAGGAAAAGAAGGAAAGGAAGAAGGAAGGAGGGACAGGCAGAAAGGAAAAGGGGAGGGAGGAGATCTAAGGCAGGAGTTAGGAAGGAGGGGAAGAAAGGAGGGAGGGATGGAAATGAAGGGGAAGGAAATGAAGAAAGGGAAAGGAGGGAGGAAAAGAAGGAAAGGAAGAAGGAAGGAGGGACAGGAAGAAAGGAAAAGGGGAGGGAGGAGATCTAAGGAAGGAGTTAGGAAGGAGGGGAAGAAAGGAGGGAGGGATGGAAATGAAGGGGAAGGAAATGAAGAAAGGGAAAGGAGGGAGGAAAAGAAGGAAAGGAAGAAGGAAGGAGGGACAGGAAGAAAGGAAAAGGGGAGGGAGGAGATCTAAGGAAGGAGTTAGGAAGGAGGGGAAGAAAGGAGGGAGGGATGGAAATGAAGGGGAAGGAAATGAAGAAAGGGAAAGGAGGGAGGAAAAGAAGGAAAGGAAGAAGGAAGGAGGGACAGGAAGAAAGGAAAAGGGGAGGGAGGGAAGGAGGAGAAGGAAGGAAGGAGGGGAAGAAAGGAGGGAGGGAAGGAAATGAAGCAAGAGAAAGAAGGAGGAAAGGGAGGGAGGGAGGAAAAGAAGGAAAGGAAGGATGGACAGGAAGAAAGGGAAGGAGGGAAAGAAGGAAAGGAAGAAGGAAGGAAGAAAAGGAAAGAAAGGGAGGAAAGAAGGGAAGGGAGGGAGAGAAGGAAGGTCCTTCATTCAAGCACCGTGGACCTTCCTCCTCCCCCTCCCCTTCTTCCTTGCGTGGATGCTCCGTTGCTGCTGCCATTGCTGCTGCTTTCCCAACAGGTTGGGAGGGAGCCTGTGTGTGTGTGTGCCGCGCGGGGGGGGATGAGGGTGTGTGCGTGTGTGCCGGAAGGAAGGGGGCATGTCTTACTGGCGTGAATGTGTGTGTGTGTGGCGGAAGGTGTGTGTGGGCGGCGGGGGGAGGAGTGAAGGAGCGTTGTGTGTGTGTGTGTGTTTGCGACGGGGAGGAGTGAGTCAGGGAGGGAAGGGGTGGGGGGAAAGGAAGGGGGCGTGTCTTACCGGCGTGAGTGTGCTTGGGCCCGCCGCGGCGAAGGGAGGGGGCATGTCTTACCGGCGGAGGGTGGGAGGAGGGAAAGAGTGAGACAGGGAGGGAGGGAGGGGGCGTGTCTTACCGGCGTGAGTGTGTGGCGGCGTGAGCAGGGTAAGGAGGGTGAGTTGCGATGGTTTGGACAGGGCGGGAAGCGGCGCGGCGTGAGGATGGGGGCGTGGCTTGCGCAGAGGGAACGTTGGCCGCCAGGCCATTTGCGCGTGCCAGGGAACTTGCGGCTGGGTGCCAATGCGCATGCTCAGTTGTTTTGCCGTTTTGTGAGTGTGGTGTTGTGTTGTTTTTGATTTTGATTGGGTTTGTTTGTACCTAGTGGGTTGAGGTATGTGCATGGGAATTTTGGTTAATTTCTGTTGGGGGTTTTTTGAGTTTTGCTTCCTCATACGACGCCACTTCAGATTTTATATATATAGATGACTCAACTAAGGCTAAAAAGTCCACTAATTTGAAGACCACTGTGAAGTTATTGCATGAATTACAATTGAGTTTTTACTGGGACAAATAGTATTTTATTTTGTATATTATTATTATTATTATTATTATTAAGGCTATTTTTCTTTCATTCTAATTATTACAAGGAAACTGTTGCCTTTTATCATTAAAAAACAATGATACTAAGATTTGTTGTTATTTTAAACCACGTTTTCTTGAAAAAAAATATGTATGAATGAATACATTTTATATTAGACTTTGCATTCATGTATTGTATGCTTCCTGGAATGGCTTCCAAGCATCGCAACATTCAAAAACATGCAATCTGGAGCATGTCAACTCGCTATATGCTGTTTTCTTGACAAATCTGAGTAAGGTATGTAAGTGGGGATGGGCTGAGGGTGAGTACAGGTGGATTTGCCTAGTAGTGGGTAGATCAGGTTAGGTTTATGTTAGACAGCATTGCTAGTATTTATTTATTTATTATTTTTAATATCTTGCTGTAGGGCTCCCTGGTGGCACAGTGGGTTAAACTGTGGAGCTGCAGAATTTGCTAACCAAAAGGTTGTGGTTCAAATCCGGGAAGCTCTCGCTGTTTGCCCTAGCTTGTGCTAACCTAGCAGTTCGAAAGCATGCAAATATGAGTAGATCAATAGTTACCCCTCCAGCGGGAAGGTAATGGCGCTCCTTGCAGTCGTGCTGTCCACATGATCTTGGAGGTGTCTACGGACAACACCAGCTCTTTGGCTTAGAAATAGAGATGCGCACCAACCCCCAGTGTCAGACATGACTAGACTTAATGTCAGGTGAAGCCTTTACTTTTACCTATGTCTTGCCATGCTTTGTGTTGTTGAGAGATATCTTCTATATTTCATTTGTGTGTGTGTTTATGTATTTAAAATATTTAATAACATGTTTTTACATGTTTTTTTGCAACTTGGGCCCCTTCCAGACAGGCCCTATGTCCCAGGATCTGATTCCAGGTTTTCTGTTTTAACCTGGATTATATGAGTCTGCACTGCCAGATAAATTGGGATAAGCAAAAAACCTTGGATCAGATCCTGGGATATAGGGCCTAGAAGGGCCCTTAGGGGTAAGTCACTTTGGTGAGTCTAATTAATCTGTGGGATTAAATGACAGCACACAGATAATATCCTATCATTGGGGATGGCTCAAACTACAGCTTGTCAATTTAATGGCACCATGGAGAGAAAAGGATTCATGGAGAGAGAAGGAGAATGACAGCAACTCATAACGGAGAGTTTAAAAAACCCAAGCTCACACATATATGCAACATGTACATAGCCTACAACTTTATGTTGCAGAGACACAGAATGTATCTTAAGCCACACAAAAAGAGCTAGTAGATATTCAGCCCATGTGTCAGATCGACCAGAATGCAAATACATGTTGACTCCAATACTTCAAAGAGTGGTTTGTCCCCCGATCATAATGAACATTAATTATAGGAAACCAAGTAGAAGATGGAAGCTTAACGAAAACCTACTAAAAGCACAAGGAGATATAGATAAATACAAGGAGAAATCGAGAGAATATTTCGAAATAAATGACAATGAAGATACTAAGATAACAACAGTTTGGGACGCTTATAAAGCGGTTATGAGGGGGCACCTCATTCAGCATAATACGATAAGAAACAGAATTAAAAACTCGAAAATGAATGAATTGAAAGAAGAAATTAGTAGAAAAGAAAGGGAGTTAAAAAATGATCCAGAGAATAAAGAAATTAATAAAGAGTTGGAAGTACTCAAGAAAAAGAAATATAATTTAGAGATAGAAGAATTGGCAAAGCAACTGAAGTTTATTAAACAAACTTCTTTTGAAAATGCAAACAAGGTAGGGAGGTGGCTGGCAAGAAAACTAAGAAAAAAGAAACAAACTCAAATAATAAATAGAATAAGATTAGGTGAAAAGGCATTAACTAATGAAAAAGAGATATTGAGAGAATTTAGTAAATTTTATCAAGACCTCTACACCAAGGGGGACATAGATAAGGAGAAAATTATGCAATATTTGAATAAACAAAAACTAGATCGTATCTCAGAAGAACAAAGGGAAAAATTGAATAAACCAATCACATTGGACGAAATTAAGAAAGCTATTCAAAATTTAAAAAACAATAAAGCTCCGGGACCTGACGGATATTCCGCTTGTTTCTACAAGACAATGCAAGAAGAAATCTTAATACCTCTACAAAAAGTACTAAATAATGCCTTGGAAAATCAGGAGATCCCAAACTCATGGAAGGAGGCAGACATCATCTTGATTCATAAGGAGGGAACCGCAAAGGAGGAAATGAAAAATTATAGGCCCATTTCATTATTGAACTCAGATTATAAAATTTTCACAAGTATACTAGCCAATAGATTTAAAGACTTCTTAAAAGACTGGATTGGAGAGGAGCAAAGTGGTTTCCTTCCGAATAGGAACATAAAGGATAATGTCAGAACTGTTATAGATGCCTTAGAATATTATGAAACGCATCACCAAAAGAAAATGGCATTATTAACTGTCGACGCTGAGAAAGCGTTCGATAATATGAACTGGGACTTTTTCAAACTCTTATGCCGGGAGATAGACATTGGTTTCCATTTCCAGAATGCTATTGAAGCAATTTATGAGGGTCAAAACGCAAAATTGTTAATTAATGGAACTTTGACAGAAGACATAAAAATTGAAAAAGGGACAAGACAGGGATGCCCCCTGTCACCCCTGATATTTATATTTACTTTGGAAATCTTATTAAAGGATATTAGAAAGGATGATACTTTGAACGGTATAAAACTGGACAAACAAGAATATAAGATCAGGGCGTTTGCCGACGACCTCATAGGGATAATTGAAAACCCGAGAGAAAGTGTTACAAAGTGGATAAATAAATTGGAAGAATACGGAGAAGTAGCAGGCCTAAAAATAAATAAATCAAAAACAATGCTACTCACGAAGAATATTACACGGGCAAATCAAAAATTTTTAGAAGAAATAGCGGGAATAAAGGTAGTACCCAAAATCAAATACCTAGGGATATGGGTAACAGCTAGAAATCTCCAACTATTTGAAAATAATTATATAAGTAAATGGAAAGAGATTAAAAAAGAAATGTTAAATTGGGAAAAACTGAACCTATCAATGCTGGGGAGAATTGCAGCGGTCAAAATGAATATTCTGCCTAGAATGTTATATCTTTTTCAAAATTTGCCAATTATAAGGAATAATAACTATTTTAAAGAATGGAATAGTAATATCACGAAATTTGTTTGGAAAAACAAAAAACCTAGAATCAATGCAACAATTATGAATACGGCGAAGGAAAAGGGAGGATTTGGTTTACCCAACTTGAAATTATACTATGAAGCAGCCGCTCTAATGTGGATCCTAGAATGGAGTAAATTGGTTAATATAAAAATTTTAACGTTAGAAGGTTTCGATCTAAGAAAAGGGTGGCATTCATACATTTGGTATGAAGGAAAGCACAAAGAAAAGAACTTTGGGAATCATTTCATTAGGTCATCATTGCTGAAAACTTGGGAGCATTATAAAAGCTATCTTTTTGAGAAAACTCCTCAATGGGTTTCGCCCCTAGAAGCAAATCAAAGACGACTTCTAGGTTGGACACATTGGCCGACTTATAGTGATTTGTTAATTAAAAGAGGAGACATGTATGTGTTGAAACCACAGGAAGAAATCAGAAGTAAATTTAAAAATGTTTCATGGCTGCATTATAGACAAGTGCAGGAAGTATTCAAACAAGATAAAGAAAAGGGATTCGGAACTAAAGAAGACTTTTGGGATAAAATACAGAAAGGGGGAAAAAAGATAATTACAAAAATTTATAAAAAGTTGCTAGAATGGGCAACAGAAAGAGAAGTTATAAAAGACTCTATGATACGATGGGCCAAAAACATTGGAAGGGTAATCCGACTTGAAGAATGGGAAGTTATATGGACAAAGAGGCTGAAATACACCTATGCATCGGACCTCCAGGAAAACTGGTTGAAGATGCTACATAGGTGGTACATGACTCCTCAAAAATTGAATATTATGAATAAACAGATTGACAATAAGTGTTGGAAATGTAAAAGCCAAGAAGGCACATTCTACCACCTTTGGTGGTCATGTGGAAAAATCAATGAATATTGGAAAATGATACATAAAGAATGTAAAATAATATTAAAAAAGGAATTTCCGTTTAGGCCAGAAATGTATCTACTGGGTATGTTTGATTCGGACATATTCAATGATAAGAATATTGAAAAGCTATTTACCTTTTTAATTACAGCAGCGAGAATGGTATTAGCCAAAGTGTGGAAACAGGAGAAAATCCCTCAAAAAACGGACTGGATTAAAAAAATCATGGATATTAAAGATATGGACGAATTAACATATTGGCTAAGACAATGTAATGGACAAGGGATGAAACAAACAGACTGGAACCCTGTTGAAGAATATATTGAAAAGAGAGAATGGTTAAAAGCAACTTAAATGAGAGAGTGGGAAAGAAATGTATAAAATCCTCCTTGTTAGTATATTAACCAGTGATATTGGAAATAAAGAAAAGAAGAAAAGGAGGAAATGGAAAATATATTAGAGGAAAGTAAGAAGAAAGGAAGTCACACTAGGGTGTAGAGTAGGATGTTCATTGTTTTTTTTTTAATTTTTCTTCTTTTGTGTTTTGGGTGTTCTGGGGTTTTATATGTGTGGTGGTGGGTTATTAGTGTATGATCACGTTATTATTCTTTCTTTTTATGTTAATAATGGTGAAAATTCAATAAAAAATATTAAAAAAAAAAAAAAAAGAGTGGTTTGTCCCAACCATATATACAACCTACCTGCATGTCTTTGAGTGCTTCTTCTGCAATATATACTTGCTGCTTCCTCTTTTCAAGCTCCCGTTGTAAGTGTTCACATTCTTCACTGACAGCCTGGCAGGAGATATCAAACACACATTGGTATTGTTGAAAAAGAGACACTATTCATTACATGATTCATTTGCTGACATCAGGTAACAACAACAAACACACTATTAAGATTGGGAAAAGAAAGGACATAGGAAAACTGAGAAAAAAGCTAAGTTTAGTATTGCTGTAAATAGTGCACAGTGGGACAAGGGGTGAAAACAAAGGGTGTGATACAGCCAACTAGCTCTTTGTGATATCTGTATTACTATCAGAAGTCCAGATGGGAATCCAAGAATTAATGAAGCAAAGCTAAGTGTCTATAAATCCATTTTAGCAGAGAGAGAAGGCAGGAATATGAATAGATCACAGGCATCCTCAAACTGCAGCCTTTCAGCTGTTTGGGCCTCCAACTTCCAGAAGCCATCTTGTTCAATGGTCAGGAATTCTGGGAGTTGGAGCCCCAATCAGCTGAAGAGCCATGTCTAATTCATGCTCAACACAAAGGTCCAACATATCTAGAGAAAAAATGTACTTTCAGTTCCCAGAGTAATGTCAAGCAAATGTCAAGAATAGTCTGGTCAGGTTGACTAGAAAATTCTGGGAATTATAATCTCAAAAAGTGACGTTTCAAGCTGTGATGGCAAATGTGCAATTTGGGGGTTGACTATCCCTGGTGTACAGAATCCCGGTCTTATTTCAACATCACCTGTTGTTCACATTACCTTAAATTTGGTTTGATAGTTTATAATTTCTGTACTCAGCTGAAACTTGACTGCAGATAGCTCCTCTTTGCTGAACTCTTGCAGACTCTGTGCCTGTCGCTCTGCTGTCTCTAGCTGAGTCCGCAGGTCAGGTACAGTGGAAGCGCAAATCTCAGAATCCTCCAGTTTCTCTTGCAGGCCTTCTTTTTCCTGAGTGAGCCTTGAGAGCGCATTCTGAAGCTCTTCTTGATCTTTAGCTGCCTTTTCTTTGGTAGCACTCAGTTCTTCCATGAGCTGGGACAGCTTTTCTTCTGCTTCTGCCTTCTCAGATGTCAGAGTGCAAATCTGAATGCCAAGCTCAGCCATTTCAGTGTTGGTCCTATGGAGAAGATCCTTGATTTCCATATTTTCCATGTTAACCATCTCCAAACACTGCTTGACCCTGGACAATTCATCTGTGAGGCACAGAACACTCTTTTCCATTTCAGCCTTCTGGTGGACTTTCTGATCTCTCTCTTTTTTCAGCCCTTCCTCCTGCTCCTGACACTGAAGCAGTTCCTGCACATGGTTCCTGTTGAGGGCTTCATTCTGCTCCTTCAGCTGCTGGGCCAGGGACTTATGCTCATTTAGGACTGTCTTATGGATATCCAGCTTGCCTTGCAGTTTCTCCTTCTCTGCAACAGTTTGTTGAAACTTAGCCTGAAGGTCCATCATTTGCTCTTGAAGCCTAGCAACCTCTGCCTGGTTGATATGCAGCTGTTCTTCAGAAAGAGCCAATCTGGAAGCCAGATCTTTTTCTTTTCTCTCTTGACAGGCTGCCTGTTCCAACTGGGCTTTCTCTACAGATGTCTTTTCAGAACTAATGGATTCAATCACCTTCGTTTGATGGAGACACGTTTTTTCAATATCTGCTTTTTCTGCTTCTAGAGTTTTCACTTCTTTTCTGCACCTCTCAACTTCTCCTTGAAGCTGCCTGCACTGACTCTCCAGGCACTGCAATGCCTCATCTTTCTCTCCAAGCAGTGCCTTCAAAGATTCTTCATTCTTCCTCAAAGAAGACACATTATTTTCCATTTGCAAGCAATGCTCTTTGGTGCTCTGGAGCTTGGTTTCAAGTACACTTAAGGACTCCTTCATGGTGTCTTCACTCTGTTTCAATTCTTGATAGTCAACCTGCAAAGTATTCATCTTCTCTTCCAGAACTTGGTTTTGCCTTGTGGCATTCTGCAGGTTTTCATCCAGAAGCTTGTTTTCTTCTCGGAGCTTCTTCTCCTTTTCATCCACAGACACTACAGCATCATCTATTTGATTTTGGAGTTGTTTCTCGGAAGCTCTCAACTTGGCAACCTCAGCTTCTAAACAAGATTTAGACGCTTCCAGTGCTCTCCACTTTTCTTCTAATTTCTGATTGGTTTGTTGCAGCTTTGCATTCTGGGACTTGAGCTTCTCATATCTTTCAGTGGTATTTCTCAATGAAGAGCTCTGCTCGACTGCCTGTTGCTCCATTCTTTCTAATTTTTTTCTGAGAGAGTCTCTTTCAGAAACAAGTTCTGTTTTTTGTTCCTCTAAGCTTTTAACTCTCTGACTTAGTTCTGATAATTTAATTTCCAGCAACACAAGCTGATCCATTGTGTTTTTAACTTCTTGTTCCATTATTGTTTTTTTATGGCTGAATGACCTCTCAAGTTCCACCTTCTCTTCCCTTTCCTCCTCAAGTTTTCCCCCCAATGATTTTACACATTCCAAAGAATCTTTCAATTGGATTTGAAGATCAGCTGCCTCCTTGCCTTTTGCTACTAGCTCTTTCTCAAGAACAGCTCTTTCAGTTGCCATGGTTTCCAGTTTAAGACTCAGTTTTTCAGATTCTTCTTTACAGCTGATGGTGAGGTTTTCCAACTTCAGTTCAAGCTCCTTCTGAGCATCTTCTTTCAGATGCAGTTCCTCTTCTGTAACTTTAAGCAGAGAAAGATGTTTGTCATTTAGCTTCCAGGCATCAACCTTCTCCTGTTCTACTGTATGGACCTTCTTCCGCAACTCCTCAAACTTCAGTGCAGATTCATACTGATTGGCTTGTTGTCCCTTTTCATTCAGGAGGGTCTTGGCTATGAGCTCCTCGTTCTTCTGCTCTTCTGATTTCAGATTGGCCATGAGTTCACTAATGCAGACATCCTTCATGGCTACTAAAGATCTGCTGCTTTCCAGTTCTTGATTCAAGAGAAGTAGCTTAGAGTCAGAGTCCCTTTTGCTGGCCTCCAGTTCCTCAAGCTTTGCAGAGTATTCTCTTTGCTTCTCAGCAGCATTCAGTTCTAACACCTGCAAACATTTCTGCAGGTCCTGCACAGTACCCTGAGTACAGTAGGAGATCTCTCGTTGTTTCTCCAGCTCTTCAAGCATTTTTGTGAGCCTGATGTTCTCCTCTTTGATCCGGCCACTGTTCTCCCTTTCGGCCTGTGCTTGCTGTTGCTCAAAGCTGACAGCTGCCTGAAGTGTCTGGTTCTCCTTTTCCAGATGATGGATCCGATCCTGCAGTTCCTTTTGCCGCAGCTCTGCCTGGTCAAGCTCTGTGTGCAACTCATCTAGGCCCTCAAGGGGTTCAATATTTAAAAAATTGTTCCCATTGGGACTAGAAGGAATCTCTTGTGCCTAGAAAGAACAAGAGAAAAATGAAAGCAAAATTAGTAAAATTGCTGCCTCCTTTTTTGTCTCTATCTCAGATTATTGTACAAGAGAAACTTGTATTATATATAAGCCACTAGAAAACTCTTACAACATCTGGATAAACCAGACAAACAAGACAGTTGTTTGTTTAAGATTATAGTGCTAAGAAAACAGGAAACACGCAATAAGTTCAGATAATCAAATGCTCAGGTGACAATCCAGATAAAGAACAGACTGTGAGTTCTACTGCAATTCTACCCTCAAGTCGCTCCTGACATGAAAAAAAACCTAATTGTTATGGTTCATAACAATGAGGACTTTGAAGAGAACCCATGCTTTTGCTTATGAGGAAACACACTGCTTTGTTAACACAATTACCTGCAGATAGTTGCTCACTAAGCTGCTCATACTCGAAGTGCGGCTTGGTGGTTTCCACAAGTAAGCTGAGGAGCCAAGAGAAGATAATGTTCTCCTAACAATAAAAAAAGGAATTCATAATAACTATCTTGTTGCAAAATGAATCTATATCTGCATTAATTGTAAAGCATGTGTGTACTAAAAAGCATATCTGTTCACTATTAATAAAATAGAAAATTGAACTCGCTGAAATTGTGTGCTATAGCTTCATTTTATATTTAAAATGATGCTTTTTGGTCATTTGTGTTGACTGAAATACAGATATATGGTGACTGAAACATCGACAGTTTCCATGGGCAACTTGTTTATATTTCAATCATCACATATTACTCTTTGCAGTCTCTGTGACTCATACAAATGGGAACAAACCCATTTCTGTGAATTTATGTATGATAACTTAAAGGCCTACGGCTACAAATAAGCAACTTGGTATACAGTAATGAATCAGATGGCATATATAGAAAATAACATCACAGTGAAGAATGACATATTTCCACTTTAATCCATGATACTCTGTTATATCTACCTACCTATCTATCTATCTATCTATCTATCTATCTATCTAGACACACACACATATACACGCCCTGTATTTACTTTCAGCGTACTGTTCTATTATCCAGGGGAAGACCAAAAAGAGGTGCTAGACAGAGGAGAGTCCATTTTACAGGGGGGGGGAGTTGAAGGAGGAAAACAATTTCCCCCTTTTTCACTGGTTAATCCCCCTCCCCACTTTCCATTTCATAAACAAGGGTTGTTTCCATGATGGTGACATGGGTGGAATAACAGGACAACAGAGGACAATAGTTTTACTCCTTCAAACCCTTCTCCACCCAACATAAAATGGACTATCCCTCTTTTTCTAGCACCCTCTTTTGGCCTCCACCCAGAAAATGGACCAGTTTTAATTGTCGTGACTACATCCTAAGAAATTCTTGAATTTGCAGTTTGCCAAATACTTAGAATTTTTGTAAATGTGTTCCAGTGCATTTTCCTATTCTATAGTTTTCAATGTCCTGTGAGAAGATAGACTGAAGATTAGATCAAGGTACACACTGGAAATTATAATTTAAGGAAGTGTGCTAGAGTTTTCTTGCGCAGAATTCTAAACACTCATTAAACAAGAGATAAAGCCATGACAGTTAAAAGGGAAGCAAGCTGGGACAGCTTCATTCATTGGTAATTTAGGCTCAAAGATGTTTATTAATTTTGTTATGGTTTTATAATATTTTAATGTTTTTAATTGTATTTTATGGTCTTGGTACCAACTGTGAACCGCCCCGAGTTGCCTGCGGGCTGAGAGGGACGGTATATAAATATAGTAAATAAATAAATAAATGTGATTTGATCTGACTGTGCACTGAAAGGATGCTGAAATTCAATACGCTGTTCATAATAAAATCCTATCTAGCCACTGACTCACACACAGTAAAGATGTTATAAATAACAATACAGGTTACGGAAAGTTTTCTAATGTCGCAGCACTATCCGGCTTGTATTACCTGGCAAATGTGGGCCATGCTGAATCTAAGTCATAGCCTCTAGACGCCAAATCAAATTGAACCTCAGTTAATTCGTAAAGGTGACCAATGATATCAGAACTCATTTTGGGGTTGAGGAAAGGACTTCTTGCATAGTACCAGTCACTAAAGAAAAAAGGGATGCAAAAAGGAAATTAAAAGCAGCTCATATTTATGGTTCAAAACATGATGCATGGTAGCAAAAGAACTATTACACCATGGTTTTCTGGTCTATTTTAGAAATGTTATGCGGTTTTAATGAAACCCACCACAGCAAAACAGACTGCTTTGAATAGTCTTGTTGGTAGAACTCTGTAGCAAAACAATGACATTTTAAATTTAACAAACGGCAGAAAACAAACACACAAATAATAAAGGAAAAGTACCTTGTAACTTTGGTATTCATAAAACACTGTTGCAAAGTATCTGCAAGTCTTTGGTGCACTAAGGAGTAACGGAGAAATGCCCTTCCTTTGCCAAGGGAAGTTCTGAGCTAGAGAAAGAGAACAATCAAAAACAAACACAAAGTACAGTTTAATGGCTGTGCACATGACTCAATAATCAACAGACAAACGAATAATTTTCCCCAGAATGTGGTAGTATTTTTTTTTTGCACCATCACTCCCAGAATCCCCTGGCTTGCAGAGTTTTCCAAGATGCGGTCTTTTCTGGTGTTATATAGATCAGGCCAGCTGTTATACCGCACTCACACCAGGCCATTTTAAAAAGACTGCGCTGGGATTCATACATGAAACAGAAACAATCAACATTTACAAACAATGCCTGCTAAATGACAAAATAAGGTGGTAAGGAATTGGGAGATGCTCATTCGGTGTAGCCCTTTCAGCAGACTTAAAAGGTTTTGACATACTATGGAGAGGATGGAGGGAAAGAGGATTACACTATGTAACACAATTTTTATTCCTGGGTTATAAATGTAATATCTTAATTGGTTCTATTATGAAAACATGGAAAACTGTAAAAACTTTGTTTTTGCAGGACATCCAGCAGGACATTTTGCTATAGTTTTTCAAGGAATAACTCATAGAGTCTCAACCAATTCAACATAGTTTGTGGCAGCCACAAAACAAAGTTTCTGGAGTTTCAAAGTAAGGACTTCACTATTAAATAGGAAATAACACTTTCAAACCAGGAACAGATTTTTTGGAGGGGTTGTTGTCGCTTTTTCGGACTATATGGCCATTTTCTAGAAGCATTATCTCCTGATTTTTTCATATTTTGTTATATAATGTTATCTGCAAATAAATGCATTTACCACATGTTAGCACCTTTGTATTCCTGTCTCCACCTTACTCTACATGCAGTTTTCTCCTTTGCTCTGGTGAAACTGGACATGGTTTCAAGGAAATACTGGTTATGTTTGGGAATCCCATGAATTGCCAAAGCATTCATTCTCTCTGATTGCAGACTAGAGCTTTAAAAGGTTGCTTAGAAATATTGGTTTGTTGGGCATGTTTAATCATAATCCTGGGTCTAGACATAATCACGCCATTTGATTAGTGAGTTAAATATACATAAGTGCAGCACAAACATACCTAAATCTGATTTTGAACATGATGCAGATGGTTATTCAATTAGCCTCCTGCTCTGTTCCAAAACTACTATGAGAAATTCTCAAAGCCCATCTGTTATCATGTGCTGGTGAAGAGGGGAAAATATTTATACCATAAAGATCTGGCTTGCCTGATTTCACGGTGGGGGGGGGGGGGGGGGGAGGGGTGAAGGAAGAGCACTTTATTTGTGTACTATCACTTCTCTCTTCTGATCAGGCGGAGAGCTAGGACTTGTTTACACAGCCATATAACCCAGAATATCAAGGCAGAAAATCTCACAATATTTGCTTTGAACTGAGTTATCTGAATCTACACTGCCATATATTTCAGTTCAAAGCAGATAATGTAGGATTTTATTCAGTTGTGGAAGGGGCTCTAGTGTTACTCTATGGCCTGAATTAGTTCCCATACAAACTGGCTGGAGCATTGCAATCTGCAAGGAGGCCCTGCTCTTGGTTCCCCATCTCAAGCACGGCTGGTGGGAACTAGAGAAGGGACCTTCACTGTGATTGCTCCCTGCCTCTGGAACTCCCCCCCAAAAGAACTAAAAACCATTCCCTCTTTCCTCACCTTCAAAAAGTTACTAAAAACCCATCTATGTTGTCTGGCGTATGGAGAGGAGGAAGACTAACAGATCTCGACTTACACCCTCGCCTAAATATATTAAATCCTGTCTAAATACTGGAATTGATTTCAGCCTGTTGTTTTCTGAAAGAGTTACTCGTTTTTAGATGTTTTACCCAGTGTTATATTTATATAATGCGTTCATGTCTGTATGGGTTATTTTAAGTTTCTATCTTTGATTATTTCTGTTTATTAGGTTTAAATTTAGGTCGCTTATATATTGTTTGATGTGATCTGTTTTGATGTAGAGTCTCTCTTATCCAAATTTCACTCATCCAACGTTCTGTATTATCCAAGGCAGTCTGCTTCCCGCCCAGATCCACAGCTGTTTCAATACTTTGCGATGTTTTGCTGCTAAATTTGTAAATACAGTAATTACTACATAACGTTGCCATGCATTGAACTGCTTTTTCTGTCAATTTGTTGTAAAACTTGATGTTTTGGTGCTTAATTTGTATAAGCATAACGTAATTTGACGTTTAATAGATTTTTCCTTAATCCCTCCTTATTATCCAACATTTTCACTTATGCAACATCTTACCAGCCCATTTATGTTGGATAAGCGAGACTCTACTGTAATTTGTTGGCACTGAATTTTTGTCATATATGCTGGAAACCGCCTTGAGTCCCTTCCAGGAGATAGGGTGATCTACAAATAAAGTTATTATTATTATTATTATTGTTATTATTATTATTTGAAACACAACAAGATGAGTCCACAGCAGACACTCTGCTGGCTGTTGTATTGGATTACATGTCGGACACCTCCCAAGTGTCTAGGACTGTGTGATTATTATTATTATTATTATTATTATTCTTTCCTCTTGGTATGTGACAGTAGGAAGTGCCTCTCACAGATTTGTAAGCTGCTGGGTGATGGGAGAATGCGGAATTGAATGTGGGCACATAGGCCCTTGGGCAATATGTTCAAATATGACACATTAGAGGAGCGATCACTTCCTATTTACATTTGTTTCTGTGAAAGAGAGAGCAAATGAACTTCAAGTATCACCATACCCCTCCTTTACATTTTTTTTAATTAAGTCGGGGTCCCTACTTTGTCATCTCAAACCAGTCAGAATCTGAAATAATACCATAGCTTAGAAAAGTTATCTTGTAACTATATCTGACACATTCCCAAAGTCACCATGGACCATAATCACACTGTAGGGTTCTGCGATCTGTTGTCCAAAAATCAATTATCCAAACTCTGAACAGTTTGTATGAAGAATGCATTTTATCAGGTTGCCAAAATTAACCTCATAAATTAACAATAACATTGCACAACACACTTGTATTTGTAGATTTCTTCCGTGACCATAAATCACAACCTATATTCCCCTACTACAAACGTGACAACTGAGCAATGATAACACATCTAAGATATTAATTCATCTGGAGCTAACATCTCAAAGAGGGATTTGCGTTTTGTTAGCTCATTTTCCGAGCGACGATACTGCTCTAGCTCTTAGTGCTTATCCTCTCCTAAGCTGGTATCACCATGATAACATAACCCCTGTTTGTGTGCACAAGGTTTAACTCTTTGCAAACAACTCTCTTAACTTCTTTGAAGCATCCCGTTAAGTAATCAAATCAACTGATTAACAGCAAGGGCCGATAAGGAATCTTCAAGGAATTGTGCTTTATTTTCCTATTTTGGAATTCAAAAGATTGAGAAAGAGAACTATTTCAGGAACAAATCAGAAGACAAGTTGCTGAAATATTTCATCCAGTTACAGGTGCTACACTTTAAAAATAGTGACAAACTAAATTTCATCTAGATGAAGGTGGCCAGAAAGGGAGAGGCTTAGAAACCAGTGAGGAACAGCTGAAAGAGCGGAATATTTTCATTCTGCAGAAAAGAAGTTTAAGGAAGCCATGGGAAATGTCTTAAAGTATCAGAAGGGTTGCAATGCAAAAAGAACAAGTTAGATGTGTTTTCTTTTGTTCTAAGACAAGAATCAATGGACTGAAATGAAAGGTAAGCTGATCTTGGATAAATGTTAGGAAAACCTTCCTAAAGGTAAATAGTCTGTTCATCTCTTACACTTGCTTGAGGACACAATGAGCAGAAGCTGACACAAATATTGCAATTTAAAGGTGCTAGATTAGATAAATTTCAAAATTTGTTTCCAATTCTAACAGCCAATGATTCTTTAGTAAACCCTGACAGACTTTTTGTCTAAATAGTAAGGTACAAGCACTTCATAACACAATTTTGTTCCTGGGTTATAAATGTCATTTGCTAATTAATTCTATCATAAAAACATGGGAAAAGTTTATTAAACTGCAAAAAAATTGTTTTTGCGGGACATCCTGCAGCACATGTTGCTATAGTTTTTCAATGAGTTTCAACCAGTTCAACCTAGTTTCTGGAGTATAACAAGGTTTCTGGAGTATAACAGCTACTTTCAAAGTAAGTACCGCACAATTACACAGGAAATAACACTTTCAAACCAGGAAAAGAACATTTTCTCAATTTTGTTGCATAGTGTAATAAATGAATAAACGATTTCTAGTTTTGTATATTCTGCCATCTGCAGGCCCATCACTGAGTCTACACATTGGAAAGATTTGTGTGAATGAAGATGGGTGAAGTCATTGAGAAGAAATGATAAGAGCATTAGGCAAAGGAGAAGATTTTTCCATGTGAACCAGAATAGACAGAAGGCCATTGTTCCACTGCGGGGTCAGGGTTGTGATGTCCCTTTGACTTGAAAATCCCATGATAGGGTTTTCTTGGCAAGATCTATTCAGAGGAAGTTTGTCATTGCCTTTTAATAAAACTGTGAGATATTAATTTGCTCAGGGTCACCGGTGATTAAACAGGATCTTCCAAAATCCTAGTCACTCAAATCACTACATTGTGCCAGTTCTTGCTGCAATATGGGACCATCCAATAAAGTAAATTGGCAGTATATGCAAGTATTTATTGGCAGTATTTATTATTTAAAACATTTATATTCCGCCCTTCTCACCCCAAAGGGGACTCAGGGCAGAGCACAATATATAAATGGCAAACATTTAATGCCGAAACATACTAGACCATACACATACAGAAACATTAAAATCACTTATCTTGATGTTAAAATCCTCTAGTTAAAACTGTCTCAACAACCATATCGAATTTGGTTGGCATACTAAGAGTTCCTATCGCCACCTCATTACACAGTCCCAAAGGCTCGGTCCCACACCCAGTTTTTATCATCCTTCTGAAGGACAAGAGGGAGGGGGCTGACCTGATCTCATTAGGAAGGGAGTTCCATAGCCAAGGGGCAATCACTGAGAAGGCCCTGTCTCTTGTCCCCCCCCCCAAACGATCCTGTGATGGGGGTGGACCGAGAGCAGGGCCTGTGGTGATTCATAGGGGGAGATGCGTTCAGACAGGTAAATTGGGCCGGCTCCATTTAGGACTTTATAGGCCAAAGCCAGCACTTTGAACTGTGCTTGGTAGCAAACTGGGAGCCAGTGGAACTGGCCTAACATGGGAGTTGTGTGCTCGCTATATGCCACTCCAGTTATTTAACCTGGCTGCCTCTCGCTAGACTATTTGAAGCTTCCGAGCAGTCTTCAAAGGCAGCCCCACAAAGAGCGTGTTGCAGTAATCTAACCTATATGTGATGAGAGCATGGACCACCATGGCCAAGTCTGAATTCTCAAGGTATGGGCAAAACTGGTGCACAAGTTTTAATTGTGCAAAAGCCCCCCTAGCCACTACTGCAACCTGAGATTCCAGGCTCAGCGATGAATCCAGGAGGACTCCCAAGCTGTGAACCTGTGCCTTCAAGGGGAGTGTAATCCCATCCAGCACAGACTGTAACTCTATAAACTGTTCAGCCTTGCAACTGACCAGGAGGACCTCTGTCTTGTCTGGATTCAACTTCAATTTGCTCATCCTCATCCAGATCATCACAGCGGCCAGACACCGGATCAGAACTTCGACAGCCTCCTTAGAATTACGAACACCCAACTCTGTGCAACACAGAACTAATTGTGTCTGATGTTAAACAGTTATTAGATAAGAAATATTTTAATAATATTTTAAAACTACACTCCATGCAGTCATACCGGCCACATGATCTAGGAGGCATCTACGGACAACGCTGGCTCTTCAGCTTAGAAATGGAGATGAGCACCACCCCCCAGTCCGAATTGACTACCTTTACCTTCACCTTATTTTAAAAGAAGAGTAGGCTAATACATGGAGAACTGGTCTATCACTGGAAAACAGTTAAGCTATATATGGCCCCTTCCACGCAGCTGTATAAAATCCACATTGAACTGGATTATATGGCAGTGTGGACTCAGATAATCCAGTTCAAAGCAGATATTGAGGATTAATCTGTCTTGATATTCTGGATTATATGACTGTGTGGAAGGATCCTATAATTTATTTATTTACAGTATTTATATACCATCTTTTTCACCCCTGGCGGGACTCAAAGCGGTTTAAGAACAGAAACCATAATAGGAAACCATAAGCTTCAGAGAAACTACAAATCTCAGGGTTCCATAGTATGGAACCATGGCAATTAAAACGGAATCATGGTGATATAACTGTGAAGTGTGAAAAGGCCCATGGAGAAACACCGATCCTCTGCCTTGCGCATTGGCATTCGTAATTAGCCCACTCCTTGCCAACAATGCAACAATTCATTTTGACAAAAACTCAATGCAGCTAACTTTCAAGACCATGTGCTTTTCTGGAAGAACTTCCTTTATTTTGTTTTAATTGTGTTTCAAAGGAGAAAGAGGTTCTAACCATATTACTCATGACTTAAGGAAGTTTATTATGAGTGAAAGTGGTAAAAGTCTCCAGTGCAGAGCATATGTTCAAAACGAGCAGCAGAACAGAAAGATAAGGCAGATGGTAATATTGTTTATTTTTTAAGGCCAAAATCCTATTGGGCCACTACACTAGTGGAAAATCATTGTGCAAGCTATGCATTGTAGAAGGCTTTGTGCAAGTTGTTGTGCTTTTTTAGGTACCGTGTAGAAATCATTCCTAATGTAGCTTATCACACACAGACGTCTCTCTTTTGCTTTGAAGGCTCGGGAATTCGTCTACTGTTATGCCAAAGACAACCTCAAAGCTTCAGTGGCCAGTGCAAAACTGCTTATATAACTATGGGATTCAGTTTAACTATCCCATTATGTATTTACCTTGCACTAAAGGTGTATGGAACCGTGACCATTATTTTTTCTACATAATAGCAGTTCAGCTGTCTTTGGTCACACGCTTCAATGGATACCTGTAATATATGAATTTCTGACAACACACATGACAAGGGGATTCTCCTATGAGTGACTGAAAGATAATATCATCCAGGTGATCACAGAAACTACTGATTTCCAGCTGAACCTGTGACTTGTTGGTTTTCTTTACATAAACAGAAAGTGGATTTTGTTATGACGTTGCAAGAAAATTTGAAGGGTATGTTTAGCATGTCCTAATATATAATATCTCTAGTATAAACAAATTCACTTTAGGGAAGATAGAGAAGCACCCCACCTATTTTTTTCAATGGATTTTCATCAATTTTGGAAGGTGAGTTTGAAAAGATCTGACTTAAAAGATACATTATGTGTAATCCATTAGGAGCAGCATCCAGCTTTTTTGTTTCAAACTTACAATGTACTCTGTAAGTTTGATATATAATTTAAAAGATTTCAACAAACGGAGTTCAAACATTACTTCTGGAAGTTCTGTCAAAACTATGTAAATAAAATAAACTTTCTGTCTGCTTGTTTGTCACATTATCATGCACAAATGCTTGCATGGATTAATGTGTTGTCGAAGGCTTTCATGGCTGGAATCATTCACTGCATTACTGTGAGTTTTCCAGGATGTGTGGCCATGTTCCAGAAGCATCCTCTCCTGACATTTCACCCACATCAATGGCAGGCATCCTCAGAAGTTGTGAGATCTATTGGAAACTTGGCCAGTGAGGTTTACATATCTGTGTAATGTCCAGGGTGAAAGAAAGAACTCTTGTCTACTTGAGGCAAGGATGAATGTTGCAATTGGCCACCTTGATTCCCCCAGGCAGCAACCAGACAGTCTTTGAAGCTGCAAGGCCATTAAATGCTAAACAAGGCGGCCAACAGCAACATTCACACTTGCCTCAAGCAGACAAAAGTTCTTGCTCCCACCCTGGACATTCCACAGATATATAAAGCTCACTTGCCTGGTTTCCAACCTACCTCTCAACCTCTGAGGATGCCTGCCATAGATGTGGATGAACAGTCAGAAGATAATGCTTCTGGAACATGGACATACAATCTGGAAAACTCACAGCAACCCACTTGCATGGATTTTCTATCAAAGTTGTTGGATACATTTCAGATAGTCTTATGTGACAGATAAGATACAAAATCAACGCCTCTCATTGTTTTTTTATTCATCCAGAGTAGTTATTTGGCTACTAACTGGAAGAGGCTTTTCAAGGTCAACTGAGACTAATTTTCAAGGAATTCTGAAGCACACACAAAAACAGGCAGACATCCGCCAGCGAAACTGAAACTAAACGATCGTTAACAGTAATTAACAAATCTTCCAAGTCATTGAGGCTACTATAACTAGTGCAGAATGAAAATTATTTTGCAGTGTTGTATAAACCAATTCTCATTTTTCAGAAAAAAGGTGAAAAAAGGTACAATTTCCATTTTTAATGATATTTTTGTACTATAGCATCAAAACACTGGCTGGATTGATATTTAAATATCCAAGCTGATACATACCTGGATATACAATTTGTCTTTACTCAAAACTTGTAACCTCATATGCTTTGGGTTGTTGTAGGTTTTTTCAGGCTATATGGCCATGGTCTAGAACAGTGGTTCTCAACCTGTGGGTCCCCAGGTGTTTTGGTCTACAACTCCCAGAAATCCTAGCCAGTTTACCAGCTGTTAGGATTTCTGGGAGTTGAAGGCCAAAAACATCTGGGGACCCCAGGTTGAGAACCACTGGTCTAGAGGCATTCCCTCCTGACGTTTTGTCTGCATCTATGGCAAGCATCTTCAGAGGTAGTGATATGCTTTGTTCATTAACTATCAAAGACGTAGTTACCTGGGCACCCCACATCTGATGTAATGATGTTCCAACAGACCTCACAACCTCTGAGGATGCCTGTTGTAGATGTGGGTGAAATGTCAGAATAGAATGCTTCTAGAATATGGCCATACAGCCTGGAAAACTCACAGCAACCCAGTGATTCTCGCCATGAAAGACTTTGACAACATAATGATGGGAGTTGATTTTTTTTTGGTAGAAATTGAGGGATTCACATAAGGAAGGAGTAGAGTCAGTACAAAACATTTTTCTAAACCAAAGATCAAGATGGAGCCTGATTCAACTCACAAAGAAAAGCTGGTGGAATTGCAAATTCATATTGTTTCAACACTGGCAATGGTAGAACTTTCTGTATCACATGTGAATGAAGTATGTTAACTTACAGAGTGCAGAGCTCTTGCTCCAACAACTTGTTACACCCTCTCAGCAGTTGATGTCTGAGGCAACCATCTAATTCCACCTAATAGTAGGGACAGCAACACAGTCCAACTAACACGGTTTTTGGTGCATGAGACTTCTGTACTATTATCACTGACATCCTGAATCCAGACTATCAGAATGTTATAGCACATGACTGAAATAGCAAAGAGATGTGCTTTCACTTACTTCTGAAATAGACTTCACAAAGCGAATTCCATCATTTGCCCCTTTAACCTTAGACAGACAATCGCAGAAGTAATCCCAGTAGTCTTTCCGGTTACCCAGTAAACTGGACTTTTCCTTCTGGTCAAACTGAGGAATAGAAAAGGAAAGAGTGTTAACCTGAAGCCAGCAACCAAAAACATGAAAGAAGAGAGTGACATCGTCCCAAAGCAATGAGGATTATTGCACTGATAAGACTACAAATTATTACACTTGATCTTAGCCAAAAGGCCGAGAAGCGATTATTAGATGACTTTATTGCCACCAGTATACAACCAAGCAAAGGCCTAAAAATGATCTGCAGAGCAAATAAAACAAAGTATTTGGCCTAAAGTCCATTTCATTCACTTGACTTGAACAGCACTCCATTCTACAGACTGGTTTTACCTGTACGGGGTGGGGGTCTGATGTCACAAAGAAGTCTGATGTTTTAATAACTTTCTGACAAAAATGGGTTTTGAAAAAGTTTTATATGTCATGTAATATAATTTTATTTCCTATATATGGTGTATTGTAAATTAAAAACAAAAAAATAAACAAATTACTAAGTATTGAAACCCCTTTACGAACATTGACCCACCCTGTACAAACCTAAACATTTGGTGTATTACACAATACTTGTTGAGAGTCCTTGAGATCTGAATCTGTACCATTTCCATTTCAATCTCTTCATCACAATACAAAGCAAAAAGGCAGAATGGGGACGAATCCCTGTAAATTGTTTGTTTTTAGAAATCTGCTACAGCATTTACTATATGTCTATGATAAAAATGATCCACTTTCACATTCAAGCTACACAATATTCCTATTTCAATAAAATGTTCTTTGGCTGTGACAGCATTTTAAAAGAACTTTAATAATTAATTAATAGAATTAATTATTAATATAATATATTAAAATTATTAGATATTATTATATAAAATTATCATTGTTATTAATAATATATATTAACAACATGGTCCACGCTCTCGTTACATCTACGATAGACTACTGCAACGCTCTCTACGGGGGGGTTGCCTTTGAAGATTGCTCGGAAGCTTCAAATAGTCCAACGAGAGGCAGCCAGGTTAATAACTGGGGCGGCATACAGGAAGCATACAACTCCCATGTTACGTCAGCTCCACTGTTTGCCAGTTTGCTACAGGGCACAATTCAAAGTGCTGGCTTTGGCCTATAAAGCCCTAAACGGCCCTGGCCCAAATTACCTGTCCGAACGCATCTCCCCCTATGAACCATCATGGAGATTAAGATCCTCCGTGGAGGACCTGCTTTCCGTCCCATCATTGTCACAGGCACGATTAGTGGGAACGGGAGACAGGGCCTTCTCGGTGATTGCTCCCCAGCTATGGAACTCCCTTCCTGGTGAGATCAGATCGGCCCCCTCTCTCTGTCCTTCAGAAGGATGGTAAAAACTTGGCTGCAGGACCAAGCTTTCAGGACAGGGCAATAAAGCAGCAATAGGAAATGACTAGGACAGTTTTAAATGGTGTATTTTAATATTCTGATAAATGTTTATGTATTGTATGTGAATCTGTGGCCCGGCATTGAATGTTTGCCTTGTATATGCTGTACTCCGGCGCTCCATGCTTTCATGCTGGCCACAGGACCTTGGAGGCATCTATAGACAACGCCGGCTCTTTGGCTTAGAAATGGAGATGAGAGACGGACACAACTAGATTTAATGTTAGGGGAAGACCTTTACCTTTAGTTATGTCAAGCAGTAAAGATAACCAGGCTCAAGAAACATAATTCAATTGTAAATACTAGTTTTTGATTACCTGCAAAAGATATTCAAGCTTGTAGGAAAATTTGTGCAAACTGACACAGTCATCTGTGATTGGTTCCCCAGCTTCTGTAAATTCTTTGTTCAATTCTGTGACGGCATCTTTGAAAAAAAGAATACAAAGTACTGTTTGTGAAAGGCTAAAAGAGGAACAATGTGAATAATGTAATTGATAAAAGCATGAAGAACGCATCAGGACACCAAGAATGAGTTAAGCAGTCTTTTTACCCTGTAAATCTCGGATAATCCTCTGCAGCTGACTTTCTCCACTATTTCCTGCCATTGTCAACAAATAAAAGTGCCAATGAGGGTCTGTGCTGTTCAACTTCTTTGAAAGATAATGTTCATGTTGTAGGTGATCATTTGGTTAGCAGTGGCGACCAGGTATTTTGCAGCATCTGGAAATCTACAGAAAAGAAAGGAGTTTATATTTACAAATTAATTTGTTTTCTAGATTTTCATACATGTTCCACAGTTTAAAGCATCCAAAGGTTACTCAAGAACACTCAGAGAACCAAGATGGGAAAGTTCTCCCTGTTGAGATCCTGAGGATCTTTGCCAAACCCCATTATGGGTGTTCTAGCAAAAGGTATGGCCAGGCACAGTGGGACCAGTCAGAGATGTCCCACAGATGTGACTCGGTATATACCAGGCATGGGTTCTCAAGGTGTTTTGGATGTCAACTCCCACAATTCAGCTTAAGCAGCTGAGGGGGAAAAGGAAAGGCTTGAGGCTATTAGGAATGGTGGGGGTTGAAGTCCAAAACACCTGGAGGGCCAAAGTTTGCCCATGCCTGGCATATACCAAGTGGAGGAAAATATTTACATTTCAGCAGTCTCCATCTCCAAGTTGTATGGTGTCCAGCAACAATGTTCTTGGGATGCAGAGAAGAGTAAATCATATCAATCAATATGTTTATTGTACTAGCCCATGTACGTGCCAAAAAAGGAGTAAAATGTCCAGAACAGTGTTCAGAGTAAATATGGAACAGAAGACACTAAACCAAGGTTATGATTAAACTCACACAAAGTATTAAAACATTGTAAATTACAGATAATTCCAAACACATTTTGCTAAAAATCAAATTAGTATTTTGAGTTTCCAAGGCAATTTTTTCTCGCTCTCTCTTTGTAATCTTTTTTTGCAGCCAAAGCAAAAAGGGCCACTTCATGTGTGAGATATTCATTGGTGTCACTCAACAAAAACGGAACTGATTCTACAACAGAGTTCCCATTTTCATTTGTCAGCAAGGGCTACAGAAATCTTTCTCTGAAGTCACTATACAGAGGACAATTTTACATATAAGGCACAATGTCTTCCACCCGATATTCACTACAAATACAGGGTGAGGCAGCATAACTTCCTTTTTTCAAAACTTAATAAAACCCATTGTATGAATCAGATTTTTTTAATTTTTTTAATAATGTAGGCGCATACCTAAAGTTTTGTTTTACGTAGTTTTGAAGATCAAATTAGGTAGGTGATGTCTCCCATTCTCCATACACTGAGTAAACCGATTTCTGGCATTTGTCATGACTCTTGCCAGCATAGCAGGCATTATGTTGGCAATTTCTTCCTGGATGTTGGTCTTCAAATCTTGTAGGGTGCTTGGACAGTTCGCAGAAACACGGGATTTCAAAAAACCACATAGAAAAAAATCACAAGAGGCCAAATCTGGAGAACGGGCCGGCCACTCAAATCCGCTCAAAAAGCTACGTTTTCATCCGACTGAATGGCACACATTTTTAAAAAAGGAAGTTATGCTGCCTCACCTTGTACATATTCTGTTTTCCAATGGCACATTACTAAAGTGACCATTTAACTCTGGAGTAGACATTACTTGGGATCGTAATAATAACATTGATATTTTGGAGCAGGACTGGTGAGACTGAGTACTCATTACTTTGGGAAATGCAGGAGGCAGAAAAGGTACTATTTTTGGACAGTAATTCCAAGTCTTTGGCAGGTAAGTGGTATTTGGAGAGTTTTAGTGTTTCGGGGCATTTTTGATCCCTCAAACCACTTTAAAATTGGATTGTCTCCTTTTGAAATGCAAAAAATTGGGAGTTTTGAAATGCAAAAGGAAAATGAAACTGTATTTTTCCTTGCAGCTTTTTTTTTAACGTTCATACATACAGAAACGCAACACTTTATCATTACAGTACAGTCTCTAAGCCAATTATAGGATTTGGGTAATTAGTAGGTGTAGTGCAAATGTAAGGTCACCCATATGGATCAGTGGATGACGCCTGTACATGGTCCTAGATTGAAGGCACGATACTGAAAGAAGATACGATTGGCACACATTTCTTTTATAATAAAGGCATTGTTGTATAAATCCAAAAGGTCACCGCTTCAATTTTATGAGGCTGAATGTTCCCATTAACTTTCAATTTCCTTTTAAACTACAGTGTTTTAAAAACCAGATTATAAAATGTACATGCAATGATACATTTTTCTATAGTGTCAGACAACACAAATAAAATTCATATCTGTTGCTTACTTCTGATGTTTGTAAGCTAGGACTCTTTTCAGCTGAGCAGTGGAATAAAATTAGCTTAAATAAAGTAGCGCTTAACTTCACAAAACAAAACAGCTGAGCATGTTGCCCATTTCTTGGTTCGCTTATTCGTGTATATTTTACATGAATTCAAAACTAAACATTGTCTGCAAACGTAACAAATTGTTTAGTGCAATTAAGGACGAACTGGCTGCCAATCATAAATGACAATAACAATGATAATGAATGGGGTAGAGGCCTCTTGCCAAGCTGCCCTCCATTAGCTCAGACTCAGGCTCAGACTGCCATCATTTGTTCACTTACACAGAAGAAAAACACACTTCTTAGGGTACACCTACACTGCAGAATTAATGCAATTTGACACCAGTTAAATGGCACAACCCAATGCTATGGAATTCTGAGAGGTGTATTTTTAAAAGGTATTTAACCTTCTATCTCCTGAGGAATCTGTATAATGACCAAGTAGAAACAGTAAGAACGGACCATGGAAAAACAGACGGGTTCAAGATTGGGAAAGGAGTACAGAAAAGCTGTATACTCTCACCCGACCTATTCAATTTGTACACAGAACACATAATGTGACGAGCGGAGCTTGACGAATTCAAGGCAGGAGTTAAAATTGCTGGAAGAATAATTAACAACCATAGATATGCAGATGATACCACTTTGACAGCTGAAATTTGTTAAGTCTTATTGATGTACTTTTTAATTCTGTTTTAAATGTGGTTTTAAGTGTATATTGTTAAGGCATCAAATGGCTGCCTGGCTTTAAGCCGCCTTGAGTCACCTTCAGGTTCAAGAAAAGCAGGATAGAAATATGATAGATAAATAAATAAATAAAGCAAGGAGGAGCTGAGGAGCCTTGTAACCAAGGTGAACGAGAAAAGTGCAAAAGTTCGGTTGCAATTTAACATTAAAAAAAAGATGATGGCAACCAGACTGATTGATAACTGGCAAATAGAGGGAGAAAATGCGGAGGCAGTAACTGACTTCGTATTTCTAGGCGCGAAGATTACTACAGACACAGGCTGCAGCCAGGAAATCAGAAGACGCTTACTTCTTGGGAGGACAGCAATAACCAATCTTGATAAAATAGTAAAGAGTAGAGACATCACACTGGTAACGAAGTGCCGCATACGTAAAACAGTGGTATTTCCATAGTAAACTATAGATGCAAGAGCTGGACCATAAGGAAGGCTGAGTGAAGGAAGATAGACACTTTTGAACTGTGGTGTTGGAGGAAAATTCTGAGAATGCCTTGGACCGCAAGAAGATCAATCCATACTCCAGGACATAATGCCCGACTGCTCACTGGAGGGAAAGATACTTATTCATTTATTTATTTACTTAGTTACTGTATTTGTATACTGCCTTTCTCAGCCCACAGGCGACTCAACTAGATGCAAAGATGAAATACTTTGGCCACATAATGAGAAGACAGGATAGCTTGGAGAAGATAATGATGCTGGGCAAAAAAGGAACAGGGGCCAACCAAGGGCAAGATGGATGGATGTTATCCTTGAGGTGACTGGCTTGATCTTCAAAGAGCTGGGGGTAGCAACAGCTGACAGGGAGCTCTGGCATGGACTGATCAATGAGGTCTGGAAGAGTCAGAAATCACTGAATGGATTAACAACAATATTTAGCCTTCTCTGTCAAAAAGTGCTGGTGTCTCTCCAAACCATAAATAACAGGATTCCATAGCATTCACCATAGTAGCGGTGTCAAACTACATTAATTCTATGTGTAGACGCAGCCTAAGACAACCATGTATGGTTCTACTGTCAAACTGCAACAAAAGAGAAGCTCCCACAAAAAAGAATGTAACTCTTTTGAAACATTATCCTGCGGTATATAAGCATAACTGCTCAGGAACTCATACATGCTATGATCACTAATAGTAAAGCCTGGATGACAATTTGATTCTGGGTCTCTGTTTTATAACTCAGTGATTTTTCCCAAACAGGTCAACAGCATATAGGTGTTTCCAGACACTGGCAATAAGAACCATAACAATGTCATCTCATAAATATGATTTTCATTCTGTCAGGCTCAGTCAGTCTATCCCTTCCTTCAGTTTATCTGCAGCCTATGCTCAGCAACCACAGAAAAGTCAGAAGTGAAACTATTCATGGCTGGATTGTTTGCAGAATCACAACTTGACGACATGTGACTGCTGAGAAGCATGTAAACAAGGAATGTCTCGCACGTAGGTCACACAGCACTGGCATGAAATAAGACATAATGGAATAGGGACAAAATACCACCATGCTCCTCTATATAAACCTCCAATTTCAGAAGCAAGGGGGGATTCAGACTGGTTGGGACCAGGAAGACCACCAGAAATCTCCAAGAATCCTGAATAGAATCAGGGAAAGTCATCCAGTCACAATACCGGACTGCATTGGTCTGGCAGGATCATTTGTAAATGCCAATCTAAAAGCATGAATACGAATATGACACCTCATAGAGAAAATGTGCCCAAAAAGTGAAAAAACATCATGCCATAATAGAAAAGCTCACAGCTAGGCAACGTGTCATCATTGCTAGCCTTCTAGCCTAGGGTTTCTCAGTAAGGCTCCCTTAAAACCTAGATTTGCACAAAATATTGTGATTTGTTTTTTTAAATATATTTATTAATAAACATGCTTTTTAAATGCAGGGGTCCCTCGAGACTGGAAAACTATTTCAAAGGTTCCTCCAAAGTTAAAAAAAATCAATTGAGTATGAATGCATGTCTACATGGTAGAATTAATGCAGTTTGACACCACTTCAACTGTCATGACTTGTTATTATGGAATGCAGTTTCTCAAGCCACTCCTGACCAGAAAAAAATGTTATGGAATCCTGGGAATTGCAGTTTCACAAGGTTTTAAGCCATCTTTGTCAAAGCGTGCTGGTGATTCACGAAACTACAACTCACACGATTCCATAGCATTGAGCCATGGCAGTTAAAGTGGTGTCAGATTGCAGGAAATACCACTTTGTAGATGCACTTTCAATTAACAGAGCATAACTACTTGGGAAAACATGGTGCCCAAACACAAATTAAGGAACATGAAAGGCAGTGCATACTAATTCAACCAAAGAAGTCAGCCATAGCAGAGCACCTGCTGAACCAACCTGGACATAGCATATTATCTGAGAACACAGAAATGCTGGACCATTCTAACAACCACCACGTCTGGACACACAGAGATGCCACTGAAATCCACAAGTATGTGGACAATTTCAACAGAAAAGAAGAAAACATGAAAATGAACAAAATCTGGCTATCAATATTTTAAAAAACTCTAAAATTATAACAGTAAATAAAGAACAAAACTCAAATACAGGGGATGTCCAGGCAAGAAACAATGAGGAACAGCTAATCACCTCTCAACAAAGGATTCCCCCAGGCAGTAACAAGCCAAACCGAAAACTGTCAGGCCATCAAATGCTAATCAAGGTGGCCAATTGAAACATTCACACCAAACTCCAACAGACAAGAGTTCTTTCTCCCAGCCTGGACTTTCCACAGATATATAAACCCAATTTTCCTAGTTTCCAACAGAGGAATGCCTGCCATAGATGCAGGCGAAACGTCAGGAGAGAATGCTTCTAGAACATGGCCATACTGCCCAAAAAATCTACAACAACCCACTTAGAATTTTTTTTATTGGTCTATAACTCCCAGAATCTCCTAAACACTATTTTTCAAGGTCTGCACAAATGTTTCGAAACATGGTGCTCATATCAAATGTTAACTTGAACTTGAATTGTAACTCCTCTGATAGCTTATCCATCTTATCTGGCACAGTGATGAGAAGTTTTTATCTTGCTCATCACTCTCCTCAGGAAAAAAAAACCTGATATATTAAACTCAAAACCACTTGTTTTTTCCCTTTTACACCTTCAAAATTACCAACAAAACATGACCTCACCTTCTTTTCTTGATATAAATCTGACCTATTCATACGAACCAAAGTTCGCCCCCAGTTTTTGAAGGGAGACAACAAAAGCATGACCTGAAAGTAAAATGTTTGTGCCAATATTAACATCTTTTTCCAAAAGTTATATTCTTTTTATTTTTAAGTAATTTTTGTTAAAAAAGAACACCAAAATAAAACACACAAGCACTTTTTTTTAGATATACAGTGGTCCCTCCACATTTGCAATATTGACTTTTGCAGATTTGATTTTTTATGGATTAAAATGTTCTCAACTTGTGGGTCCCCGGTGTTTTGCCCTACAACTCCCAGAAATCCCAGCCAGTTTACCAGCTGTTAGGATTTCTGGGAGTTGAAGGCCAAAACATCTGGGGACCCACAGATTGAGAATCACTGCCCTAAGTCCACCATTCCTTTATTTGCAGTTTTTCATTTTCACAGGACCCCCGGTGGCACAGCAGGTTAAACCGCTGAGCCACTGAACTTGCTAAACAAAAGGTTGGCGGTTCAAATCCGGGGAGTGGGGTGAGCTCCTGCTATTAGACCCAGCTTCTACCAACCTAGCAGTTCGAAAACATGCAAATGTGAGTTAGATCAATAGGTACCACTTCTATGGGAATGTAACGGCGCTCTATGCAGTTATGCTGGTCACATGATCTTGGAAGTGTCTATGGACAATGCCGGCTCTTCAGCTTAGAAATGGAGATGAGCACCACCCCCCAGTGTTGGACACGACTAGACTTAATATCAGGGGAAACTTTTACCTTTACTATTTTCACAGGGATTCTATGCCCCAAATCTCAGCGAATGTGGAGGATTGGCTATATTGTAAAACTCAAAACTACACAAGACACTGTATCAAATATGGCAACAATTAAAAACAACAAAACAGAAAAACAAAAACGAAACACTCATCTACTCACAGAAACAAAAACCAACATACAAAAACAGATCTAAAAACTTCCCATTTTTCTATCTGATGGTTTCTATCCCTTATTTCTCCATTCCCGTTAAATGATATGATATAGTCACTCTTCTACTCAGAAGTCACATTGTAAGAGTATGCTTTCATTTTGCTGAATGGATTCATAATGCGCATAAATCGTTGATGGTTTGCTGACTATGAAAAAAGGACCTTGGCCTGAACAAAACCCACCAACCAGAGCCTCCAAAATTATTTGCACTAATTTATTTAGAGTAGAGCTTGTTAAATCAACCACTTATAAGAGATACGGACACATATATAAACTGTAATGGGGACACAACATATCTCATGAAAGCTTTCATTTATATACATTTAAAATATACAATTTATTGCTTACTTCACACACTCAGAGATTTCTCATTACGTTTGCGTGACACACCTACGCACTGCAGCCAACATGTCACGACACACAGGATGGAAAGCTCTGATTTAGACTATTTATACTTCATCCCTTCAGCCAAAAAGGTTCACAGAGGTTACTTGAAAAACATTAATTTGATAGTTGTTTGCCATGCAACTTATATATCTTTACACTTGATCTTATCTTCATGGGTGTCACATAAATAGCACTAAGGCCAAATTAAAAAAAAAAGATAAAGAAGGAGAAAGAGCTACCTTTCTTTCTCCTGTTTGGGTAATTAAAATGTAATGGTGATAGAATCCTTTTTTCTGCTTTTTCTCCCTGCCTTCCTACTGGGTCCCAAACAGGTTGCTTTAATTGCCTTTTCTTTTGCATCTCATTCTTTTCCTTCGTTTATATCCCTTTTGCTGTAAGATCAGCAAAGCAATGGATAGCTCTCTCCCTCCATTGTAACCTTTCAAATAAATAGATCCATATCTTCTCTTTTAGTTCTTCCTAAGTATGTTCCTTTATGTATTTTGTAATATGAGAGGAAGGTCAAAGCAAAATCCATTAACTTTGGCTCCCAAATTTGCCCTCAAAGTTGACATATAAACAATACAATGTAAGACAAATTATTACCAAAATTTATCCGGGAGCCCCCGGTGACGCAGTGGGTTAAACCCCTGTGCCGGCAGGACTGAAGACCAACAGGTCGCATGTTCGAATCCGGGAAGAGGCGGATGAGCTCCCTCTATCAGCTCCAGCTTCTCATGCGGGGACATGAGAGAAGCCTCCCACAAGGATGATAAAAACATCAAATCATCCGGGCGTCCCCTGGGCAATGTCCTTGCAGACGGCCAATTCTCTCATACCAGAAGCGACTTGCAGTTTCTCAAGTCGCTCCTGACACGATTAAAAAAAATCTGGATAATAGATGTCACAAGACTCTTGCCAAGTTCGTATTCTTAGACTGTATCTACACTGTGGAATTTATGCAGGTCACAAATCACCCAGTGGAGCCCCCGGTGGCACAATGGGTTAAACCCCTGTGCCAACAGGACTGAAGACCGACAGGTCCAAGGTTCGAATCCGGGGAGAGTGTGGATGAGCTCCCTCTATTAGCTCCATTTCCCCATGTGGGGACATGAGAGAAGCCTCCCAAAAGGATGGTTAAATATCAAAACATCTGGGCATCCCCTGGGGCATGTCCTTGCAGACGGCTAATTCTCTCCCACCGAAAGTGACTTGCAGTTTCTCAAGTCACTCCAGACACGAACCCCCCCCCCCCCCAAAAAACCCTGTCCTAATTGAGAGCATACATTTTAAAAATACGGTACATTTTAAAATACAGGAGTCAATAGTACATTTTTGAATATTTGCCATAGTTCACTACAATTTTGTTTTAGCTAACTATATTATATTACTGAAATTCTTATGTATGCATTTTTGGCCATGATAACAGTTACAGAACAAAATTAAACCTGGAACACTGTAATTATAGCAATGAACATCTAAACGTAATAATATGAAACAATATGTATTTCTTTTCTCTTCTTAACTACAGTTTAAACAATGTGTCATATTTACATTGGAGTAACATGCAGATTTACAGGACCCCCGGTGGCACAGCAGGTTAAACCGCTAGAGCTGCAGAACTTGCTGACTGAAAGGTTGGCAGTTCAAATCCAGGGAGTGGGGTGAGCTCCCGTTGTTAGGCCAGCTTCTACCAACCTACCAGTTCAAAAACATGCAAATGTTGAGTAGATTCCGTCGGGAATGTAAACGGTGCTCCATGCAGTAATGCTGGTCACATGACCTAGGAAGTGTCTACGGACAATGCTGGCTCTTTGGCTTAGCAATGGAGATGAGCACCACCCCCCAGAGTCAGACACAACTAGACTGAATGTCAAGGGGAAACCTTTACCTTAACATGTAGATTTTGACTGAACAAAAAATATTTTTTGAAATATCTAGTAATGGTATTTAAAAATGCCCTCCAATAAATAATGGAATACCTTCTCTGTAAACTATTAAATTCACTGGTGGGTTCCGAGCCTAGAACATTTGATATATCATCTGCAACCATCAAATATGTGAAATTTTATAAGGGCAAAAAAAAAAGGTTTTGGAACAAAGCGGAGGCAACACTAAGCATAAAGAGGATTTTTTTTCTGCAACTTTTAAATATGAAATCAATTTAACTACATACACAAATGTGCTAGCTTAAATTTGGCTGCTGTTTTTTTACATCAAACTATATGCCAAACAAGTGATTTCCATCCACCAAAATTGCTGTTCTTACATCTGGATATCAGACATGAGACATAAAGCAGCTGCAGGGACAAGGATAGCTATATTCTCATATACAACAATATACAACAATCTCATTTGGCTTTAGCAGTGGCAAACTCCACCCTCTACTCTGTACTAAACTAGGCCTGTAGGATTAAGAGAGTGAGAAATGTTTATTTGTCAGCAATTTTTAAAAAATCAAGTGATGTGGAAGGGCTGAAACACCCATTTAGATTCACCAGCAGTTTATTCGCAACAAAATGACTGCTAAAGACAAAGTTGGCAAAAAGGAACAGCGTTATAGGTACTTAAAATCTAGATCCAACTTGCCTTATTCTATTCTGAAGTGTAAATAATATATCAACAACAAAGTTAGTAGCTTTGAGTTCCTATATTTGGGGAAAGGCGGGACAAAAAAAGAGTAAAATGCTCTCTAGATCTGTTTAAACTGGACAAGCCCTGATCAAGGGTGAGAGAAGGTGAACTCTAATATATCTTGAAGTGGAAAATTCATTGGAATGAATTTGTTGTCGGGGACAAAATGACAGTAGAAAAGATGGTGTACTTAGCATTTTAAGTTATGAAATCGCTTACAGGGCTACTGGGAGGATGAAATGGGAGAATGGGATATGGCCTCTGATGTGGGCTCATTGGAGAAAAGAACAAATAAACACAAACAGTATGGAAGGAGAAAATTGGGCATCTATATAAATAAAAATGTAATGTTCATTTGTGGGATTAACATAACTCAAAAACCAGTGGGCCAATTGACACCAAATTTGGAGAGCATACACCTAACAATCCAATGTATGTCCTTCACTCAAAAAATTTTGATTTTGTCATTTGGGAGTTGTAGTTCTTGGGATTTATAGTTCACCTGTAATCAACGAGCATTCTGAACTCCACCAATTAGGGCATTGAACCGAACGTGGCATACAGGACTCCCATTACCAACAAAAAACATTAGAAAGGTTTGGTGGGCATTGACCTTGAGTTTTGGAGTTGTAGTTCAACTACATTCAGAGAGCACTGTGGACTCAAACAATGATGGATCTGGACCAAACTTATTTATTTATTTATTTATTTACGGCATTTATATGCCACCCTTCTCACCCCGAAGGGGACTCAGAGCAGCTTACAATATATATTTTCATACAATATATTATATTATTAGCATAGTACAATATCAGTATTATATATTACTATATTGCACTATACCATTATATTGTAATATAATATAATATTGCTATAAAATTTGAAGAGGCATGAATGGAGGGCGAAAGAGAAATGTGCCAAGAGAAAGGCGCGTCATGCCAACCCTGACCAGGATCGCCTTTCACCTGGAAACCAATGTCCTCACTGCAGGAGAACATGCAGATCAAGAATAGGGTTCCACAGTCTCCTACAGACCCACCGCCAGTACACTGATCTTGGAAGACAATCCTACTTGGACAACGAGGGATAGCCTAAGTAAGTAAGTCAACTGTTGAGGACTTCCAACTAGCAGAAGCCATAGCCATCTTGTCCGATGGTCAGGAATTCTGGGAACTGAAGTCTAAAACACTTGGAAGGTTGCAGCTTGTGCAGGTCTGATTTACAGAATCATTGAATCCTAGATTTGGAAGTGACCCCAAGAGCCATCCAGTTCAACCCCCTGCTGGGTAAAAACACACAATCAAAGCACTCCCAACAGATGTTCATCTAGCCTCTGCTTAAAAACATCCAGTTTCAAAGCAGTTTTTGTGCCAAGGGCAACATGAGAAACTGCAAGTTGCTTCTGGTGTGAGAGAATTGGGCGTCTGCAAGGACGTTGCCCTGTGGACGTTGCCCTTGTAGGATGATTCCATACGAAATCCTGGAACCAGCTTGAGGCCTGGGTGGGGATGGCACAAACTAGAGAGTACTGATGCACATTTAGAGCTTTCTTTCGCATACTCTTGTGGGAGTTGCTGGCTTGAACTGCACTGAAAGGGGCCAAAGGCAGCATAAGGCCAGGCCAGTTGACAAGGGAGTGTGATTCGCACTGAACCCAGACTGCCTTCCTCCCGATTACAGAAGCAGAGGGATTGGGCTGCAGAGGCTGATCCCTGATAGTGAAAGGGATTAAGACCTGACCTTGAACATTTTATCCCAGTGGAGCTACTGGCAGGCAACGTTTTCCTGCAACTACAGAAGGCAAAGGCCCCTTCGACACAGTTATAAACCCCCCCCCCCCACACACACACACACACATTGTACCGGATTATATGGCAGTGTGGACTCGGGGCCCTTCCACATAGTCATATAACCCAGAATATCAAGGCAGATGATCCACAATATCTGTGTTAAACTGGGATATCTGAGCCCACACTGCCATATAATCCAGTTCAATGTGGATTTTATACAGCAGCGTGGAAGGGGCCTTAGATATTTATTTATTTATTTATGTATTTACTTACTTACTTACTTACTTACTTACAACATTTATATGCCGCCCTTCTCACCCCAAAGGGGACTCAGAGTGGCTTACAAGATATATATACATACAACTAGCCGTCCCCTGCCATGCGTTGTTGTGGCCCAGTCTGGTGATCTGGAAAATAAAGTAATGTGAAAGTGTTGGTTTCTAATGTATGTACTTTCTTTCTGCTTGTGGGTAGGCAGTTTTTCTTGCTGTTTCTTTGTCAGTGTTGATGTGGAGATTGTCTGGTTTGCCTACTCTGGAACATTCAACATATAATTGTCCTTCTTTAGGAGCCCCTTTCAAATCTATGAGACTATATCTCTCTGTGTGTGAATCATATATATCGATCTATATCTATGACTAGATGGCTCTTTGTCAGGAGGGCTTTGATTATGTTTTCTTGTCCTGGTGAAGGGAGTTGGACTGGATGGCCTTAAGTATTTTCTGTTGGTCATGGGGGTTCTGTGTGGGAAGTTTTCCCCAATTCTGTCATTGGTGGGACTCAGAAACCTCTTTGATTGTACGTGAACTATAAATCCCAGTAACTACAACTCCCAAATGTCAAGGCCTATTTGCCCCAAACTCCATTTGTGTGCACATTTCGGCATATGGAGTATTCGTGCCAAGTTTGGTCCAGATCCATCATTGTTTGAGTCCAAAGTGCTCTCTGGATGTAGGTGAACTACAACTCCCAAACTCAAGATTAATGCCCACCAAATTCTTCTAATATTTTCTGTTGATCATGGGAGTTCTGTGTCCCAAGATTGGTTCAATTCCATCTTTGGCGGAGTTCAGAATGCTCTTTGATTGTAGGTGAACTATAAATCCCAGCAACTACAACTCCCAAATGACAAAATCAATTTTTTGAGTGAAGGACCTACATTGGGTTGTTAGATGTCTTGTGGTCAAATTTGGTGTCAATTTGTCCAGTGGTTTTTGAGTTCTGTTAATCCCACAAACGAACATTACATTTTTATTTATATAGATATATTATATTATTAGCATAGTACAATATCAGTGGGAGCCCCCGGTGGCGCAGTGGTTAAAAGCACTGAGTTGCTGAGCTTGTTGATCGAAAGGTCGCAGGTTTGATTCCGGGGAGCGGCATGAGCTTCCGCTGTCAGTCCTAGCTTCTGCCAACCTAGCAGTTCGAAAACATGCAAATGTGAGTAGATCAATAGGTACTGCTCTGGCGGGAAGGTAATGGCGCTCCATGCAGTCATGCTGGCCACATGACCTTGGAGGTGTCTACGGACAACGCTGGCTCTTTGGCTTAGAAATGGAGATGAGCACCACACCCCAGAGTCAGACATGACTGGACTTAATGTCAGGGGACTACCTTTTACCTACCTTACAATATCAGTATTATATATTACTATATTGTACTATACCACGATATTGTATGTAATGTACTATATCATTATATTATATGTAGACCATCCCGTTCAGATCAGATATTGTGGGTGATCTGCTTTGATCTTTCCTCCCAACCGGCTGCTTGGCCCATACAAGGGAAAGCCTTGCCTTGCCTTGCCCTGCCACCCTTTCTTGTTGTTTACTGAAGTCCTCTAACAGGTTGCTCCAGACAGGAAGCCTCCCCGCCCTCTCTGTAGTTTTTACACGAGCACAACAACAACAAAAGTAACCCGCACCAGATCCGATCCACTTCGGAAAGGTTTCACTCCGAGACACAGGAGGGAGGGGATCCCAGGGGGAGAAATGGCGAGGAAACGGCTTCCTTCGACCCTCGAGCTGCTTTGGACTCCAACTCCCAGAAGCCCCGGCTTGTTTGGCGGACAGCGGGGGATTCTGGGAAACGGAGTCCAAAACACCAATTGTAGGGGGCACGCGCCTCGAAGACCCAGCAACGCCTTTCCTGCACAACGAGGGGTGTTTGGAGGAGTCTGGCCCGCTCTGCCTGAGAGGGGAAGACGGGGAATGGCAGGGAGAGGCAGGGAGCGGAGGCAGCAACAAGTGGGAAGTTTCTGGCGTGGGCTTTCCTCCTGTTTCCGAGGCGCCCCTCCGGCCTCTTCCCCGGCCAGCCCCGGGGGACCCAGCTCTCCTCGCCTCGCCTCCAGGGGAAGGGGAAGAGAGAGGGCCGGAGAACGAGGTGCCTTACCTCAGCGGAAAGCAGGCAGCCATGGCGCGGGGAGAGCCTCCTGGGCGTCCGCCTACAACTCCCATGATCCTCTGAGGCCTACGACTCCCGTGATCCCTCGGGAGAAGCCTTAACCCTTTTGGAAAACGGAATCCATAACCTTTTGGAGATCATGCCTTTTAGAAAAGCATGACCTTTCAGAGAAGAGTAAAAAATAAATAAATAAATTTATTTCAAATCAAAAGCATTGCATAAAATAGTATAAAACTGATAAAAAATAGAAGGAGCACAGCTGGCTAAATATCTTCCGACCGCATCTCGACCTACGAGCCCACCAGGACTTTGAGATCTTCCGGGGAGGCCCTGCTCTCGATCCCGCCTGCTTCACAAGCACGGCTGGCGGGGACGAGAGATAGGGCCTTCTCGGTGGTGGCCCCTCGGCTGTGGAACGCCCTTCCCGTGGACATCAGACAGGCTCCTTCCCTGTTGATATTCCGCAGAAAATTAAAAACCTGGTTGTTCAAGAAGGCGTTCGAACAAGAAGTGCAATGATTGGTAATGACTATAGGAATGGAATAACGGAAAATGATATTGGATTGTGGTTTGGACGATGAGACGACGCTGAATGGTTTTCGTAGTAATGACAATGTTTGTATAATGCTTTTTGTATAATGTTTTTTGCATAATGGTTTGAGAATTGTTTTTATACTGTGTTTTGTATTTTGTTCTTCCCATGTTGTACACCGCTGTGAGTTGCCCCTGGGCTGAGAACAGCAGTATAGAAGCAAAGTAAGTAAGTAAGTAAATAAATAAAAACGGGCAACAGCAACGGCATTGTCTGTAGCCTCCAACAATTCCTCCTCTGTACACAAGGCAGGGCACAATGGACAAGCATACAGATGCAGAGTTGTCTGTTCTGCTCCACAGTCACATAAGGTGTGGGATTCTTTTAAGTAGTGCCATTTTGCCAGGTTGTCTTTTGATCTTCCCACTCCACTTCTGAGTCTGTTCAGGGACTTCCAAGTTGCCCATTCTTAGTTTGACCCTGGAGGAAGACCCTCATGGGGGGGCATCCAGTTGGGATTTCCTGGTTTAGCTGCCCAGAGGGCTACCCTTACTGTTGCTGGGGGGACGCCAAGAGGAGTGGTAGTTCTCATAAAGCTTTCCCTTGATTCGAGTCTACTGGGAGGAATCTGGTAGCCATGTAGTGGGTGGCTTTCACACTGTTCAATCTTATTTCTCTCACATTTAGCAGCAACTTCCTGCTGCACATCGGGGGGGGGGGGGGGTAATGCCAGCTACCTTGTAGATTTATCAACAGGTGTAGGTTTAACACATCCTGTGATTATTTTGCATGTTTCATTCAATGCTATGTTCCCCTGCTTTGCATGGGCAGACTTGTGCCAAACAGGGCAGGCATACTCAGCAGTTGAGTAAGACAAGGCTAGGGCTGATATTCTTACTAATTTTGGGCATGCACCCCATGTGCTGCCAGTAAGTTTCCACAGGATGTTATTACATGCAGCTACTTTGTGCTTGGTGTTCAAGCAGTGTTTCCTATAGGCTAGTGTTCGATCTAAGGTGACACCAAGATATTTAGGATGGAAACAATGTTCAAGCTCTTGAACTTCCCAGGTGACTTTCAATTTCCTGTTGGCTTCACGGTTGCGTAGGTGTAAAGCACATACTTGTGTTTTGGCAGGATTAGGCTTCAGATGGTTATCTTTGTAGTAGCTGGAGAGATCTTTCAAGGCATTCGTAAATTGGGTTTCAACTGTTTCAAAGTCTTTTGCTTGTGTTGTTAGGCCAAGATCATCAGCTCTTTGTGAGTGGTGGTTGTGGCTGATCGTTAATAAAGATATTAAACAAGGTGAGTGCAAGAACGCTGCTTTGGGGTAAACCATCTACTTTTCCTGCCCTGAAATTCCACATAGAAGCTACGGTTTTCTAGGAGAGTCTGGATAGTTTTTGTAAAATTATAGTCTCGGGTAATACAGTAGACTTTCTGCAACATTTTCCTATGCTGCACCATGTCATAGGCTGCTGTAAGGTCGACAAAAGCTGTTCCAGTAATGCAACCTTTCTCATATCCTTCCTCGATGTACTCGGTCAGATTAAGAATTTGGGCTGTACAGTTTTTCCCTGGTCTGAAACCTGCTTGTTCTGCAATAAGCTGGGGTTCAATAACAGGTCCTAATCAATTTAGTAGTATCCTCTCATATACAGGGTTAGTCAAAATGCATAGGCCAATAAGCCATTCAATTGAATGGCTTATTGGCCTATGCATTTTGACTAACCCTGTACTTTATATAGATGACATAGGAGTGAGATAGGCCAGTAGTCCCTGGCATTGGAAGCGTCTTTACCAGGATTTAAAATGGCAATTATCTTAGTTTTCCTCCATAGTCTGGGAATCCGTTTGTGTGCCAGGCATTGATTGTAAAAATCCAAAAGCCGGTTTTCAGCTTTGGGCCCCAAGTGTTTGATTTGCTCCATCATTAAATCATCTAGGCCGGATGCTTTACCAGTTTTACATCGCTTAATAGCTTCTCTGAGTTCTCTGAGACCTTTCATGATGAGAGCGACTGCCATTTCTGTTTTTGATATCGATGGGGAAAGATCTCCATGATTATGGCTCTATACGGCTCTGGCCCAGCTTACCTGTCTGAACGTATCTGCATCTGCATCCCACCTCAAAATTTAAGATCTTCTGGGGAGGACCTGCTCTTAGCCTCGCCTTTGGCGCAAATACGCTTGGTGAGGACGAGGGCCAGGGCCTTCTTGGTGGTGGTCCCCCACCTGTGGAACTCCCTCCCTGGTGAAATCAGGTCAGCAACGTCCCTTCTCAGCTTCAGGAGAAAATTGAAAATGTGGTTATGGGGCCAGGCCTTCGGGTAGCTTGAAATAAATAAATAAATAATAAATTACGGAAATCGCTATTTGCCATTTTACCTCATTTTTTAAAAAAAGGATTTTTCCAAAATCTGTGCAAGTTCTTCTTTCCATTGCATCTGTATGTGTAACAGAATGTTAATATTTAAAAGAACTTTAATAAGTAGTAGTTCGGGACTTCAAGGCTACTTAGAATCTTAGAAAAAAACTTTTTAAAAAGTCATAAAGTGATGTGATTGCTTTAATTTGTATCTTCCCCAAGCTGTCCTTGGATTGCAATTGGATAATAGATTTTTAAGGGAGTTTGTCTTTTTTTTTTTTTTTTGCACGCTACAAAGAACCGATTTCATTTAACTCTGTGAAAACAACCCACTGCACATCAGCTATTCTCCCTTCATGCAGCTGCCATTTTCATACCCAACTTGTTCTCTTTTCGTCATGTAGATTTCACATGGTAAAAGAAAAATCAAAGCAAGAACAAATCCCCACAATCTCTTCTTGTGGTTTAGTCACACTTTTCGCTGGCTAATGTGGGTTGAACTGCACTGTTCTCCTTTTTTATTGACTTGTTTTTCATTTCTCCGTTGTAGTCAGTAGGAGGGTTGCTTTTTGTGTGTGGCAGAAGCGACTTGAGAAACTGTAAGTCACTTCTGGTGTACGAGAATTGGTCGTCTACAAGGACATTGCCCAGGGGATGTTTTGATGTTTTATCATCCTTGTGGGTGGTTTCTCTCATGTCCCCACATGGGAAGCTGGAACTAACAGAGGGAGCTTATCTGCACTCTCCCTGGATTCGAACCTGTAACCTGTCAGTCTTCAGTCCTGCTGGCACCCACTGCCCCACTGGGAGCTCCTAGTATGAGGGTAAACTCATAACTACACAATGGCTGTGCTGTGGAATTGATTCTTCAGCCAGTCTAAGTTGCATTGTGTAGACCAGTGTTTCTCAACCTTCCTAATGCCTTGACCCCTTAATACAATTCCTCATGTTGTGGTGCCCCCAACCATAAAATTATTTTAGTTGCTTCTTCATAACTGTCATTTTGCTACTGTTATGAATTGTAATGTAAATATCTGATATGCAGGATGTATTTTCATTCACTGGACCAAATGTGGTGCAAATACCCGATAAGCCCAAATTTGAATATTGGTGGGGTTGGGGGGGGGGGTATTAATTTTGTCCTTTGGGAGTTGTAGTTGCTAGGATTTATAGTTCACATACAATCAAAGAGCATTCTGAACTCCACCAACGATGGAATTGAACCAAATTTGGCACACAGAACTCCAACAGAAAATACTGGGAGGGTTTGGTGGGCACTGACCTTGGGTTTAGGAGTTGTAGTTCACCTACATTCAGAGAGCACTGTGGACTCAAATGACGATAGATCTAGACCAGACTTGGCATGAATACTCAATATGCCCAAATCTGAACACTGGTGGAGTTTGTGGAAATTAGACCCTGACAGTAGGGAGCTGTAGTTGCTGGGATTTCTAGTTCACCTACAATCAAAGAGCATTCTGAACCCCACCAATGATGGAATTGGGCCAAACTTCCCACACAGAACTCCCATGACCAACAGAAAATACTGTGTTTTCTAATGGTCTTTGGTGACCCCTCTGACACCCTCTCACGACCCCCCCCCAGGGCTCCCGACCCTCAGGTTGAGAAACGCTGGTGTAGACAATGTTGTTCAGTTTTAATGGAGACTGTGTTCTCTTTTAATAGAGATGGCAGTCCCAGGAAATCAGAAAAAGTACTGTGGTTCAGGATGGTTTTAACATATGAAGTGGAAATATGACCCTTTAAGGCCACCTTGTTCAGTGGATGAATCTACACATATACAGGATCAGTCCTTGGATGGGTCAGACAAGGATGCATCACTTTTGACCTTGCAAATAACAAGTGAAGGGATGAGCTAATGCAGGTCAGTGTCTATTGATTAAAACAATAAAAGGCACACCGAGAGTGTAAGATATTAAGGGATATGCATGATGTATTGATACCTTTTGCATTTTTGACCAGTCATATTGGATATTAACTTAACGCCATCCCAGGGAACATCTTTACATAGTTCTACTCATAACTGTAAATGTAATTGCATCATTAATTGTTCCGGTTCACCTGGCAGCCACTGACCAATGTCTTTCTTTACTATTCTCTTTTTTTCTTCACATTTTCTTTTTTTCTCCAAAATTAACCTTTTCTCTTGAGATCAAAAATGTCTGACCATTGCCTGATTGCCTTCAAAAGCTGCACCTTTGTGAGGCTGAGATGACAGTTTTCTGGTGAAGATTGTAGGCACACAGCAAAACTCTAGCGGGCAGATTAAAAGGGTTATCAACCTCTACTATATGACCCCAAAGGTAGGCCACAATTTGGAGTATCCCACAACTTTGGTTTATATGGGATGTTTGTCATGTTAAGGTGGCCATGCTCTGCATTACCCCAGATCACCTGCTCAGGTAACTCTCAGCATAGTCGTATACATCATAGGTAAGTAGAATTACATGGATTTGTAGTTTAACATTTTTTTTATTTGCACTCTAAGATTTTATTTATTTACTAGCTGTACCCGCCATGCATTGCTGTGGCCAACCTTCCCTCCCTCTTTCTCTCCTTCTTTCTTTCTCTCCTTCCTTCTCTTCCTCTTCCTTTCCCCTCTTTACTTCTTTCTCCCTGTTCTTCCTTCTCTACTTATTCTTGGACTGCAACTCCCAGCAGTCCAAGTCTACCTACCTACCTATCTCTATCTAATCTATCTATCTGGAGGATTGCTGGGAGTTGCAGTCCAGGAATAGGAAATTGGAAATATGCAGGGATTGGGATGCTCTCAAAGAAATCCAAGGAGAAGAAAGCTTGCAGCTTGGAAGCAGTGCATTTGGATCATCCTCCTCTCCTAAAGGACCTGGTCTAGGGGATGCTGGGACCTGTAGTCTGAAGGAGAATGTGGATATTCTATTGTGTGTTTTGTTGCCAGGAGGAGTTGTTTTTGCGCATGTGCTGTAGCGTCTTTTGCTTTTTTTGGCCCTTTGAGTCCCTTCTGTCGTGTTTTCAGTGTTTTTATGAGTGATGGTCACTAGTTGGCATGATAGGTGTATTGTGTCCAAATTTGGTGTCAATTCATCGAGTGTTTTTTGAGTTATGTCAATCCCACAAACAAACGTTACATTTTTATTTATATAGATTTCTTTTATTTACTGCATTTATATACCGATTTTCTTCCCCCGAGGAGACTCAAAGCGGTTTCCAACATAATAATGGCAAAACTCAATGCTGTACATACATATGAAAACCAAGACATATAATTAGACAATGACATATAACTATAAATTAAAAACCTAATTATATTAAACATAAAACATAGAATGACATTTGAACATAAACATAAAATTAAAACATCAATAATAAAATAACATATTAAACGTATCAATAAACAATACAATTTAAAAACAGTTATTAAAATCTGGGTTGTAGATTTTTTAGGCTGTATGGCCATGTTCTAGAAGCATTCTCTCCTGACGTTTTGCCTGCATCTATGGCAGGCATTCTCAGAGGTTGTGAAGTCTGTTGGAAACTAGGAAAACGGGGTTTATATATCTGTGGAAAGTCCAGGGTGAGAGAAAGAACTTGTTGGAGCTAGGTGTGAATGTTTCAATTGGCCACCTTGATTAGCATTTGATGGCCTGAAAATCCATAGTCGTTCCATTGGTCTGTTCACAATTCCTTATTCTCTTATTGCACTAAAAACATTGCTATCCGAAAGTTGGTCACATAACCACATTTTTACTTTATTCTTGAAGGTCAGGGGGGAGGGGGCTGCTCTAATTTCACTAGGGAGGGAATTCCATCGCCAAGATCCATCAACTAAAGCAGGGGTCAGGAACCTTCGGCCCTCCAGGTGTGGTGGACTTCAACTCCCACAATTCCTTGAGGCTCGGCATTCGCCCCAAAGGCTTACCTTGGCCTCAAGGAATTGTGGGAGTTGAAGTCCACCACACCTGGAGGGCCAAAGGTTCCCAATGCCTGAACTAAAGCATGGTGCAAAAGACTTGCTTTTAGAATTCAGTATCCATAAGCCCAAAATATAGTTTTGAGTTCCAGAAGTGATTGTCACTCACATTCTTTCCAATGCTTTAACTCCTGGTTTAAAACCCATTAAAGATTTCTTCTTTTCAGCACCAGAATTCAGGGCAACCATGGTGGATGTGTGGGCCCATGTTTGCCCCTATGCTGGGCTGTACTACCCTGTTTTCAGTCAATTTTAGACCAAAAAAAATTGAGAAGTGATTTCTAGCTGCCGGTTCTGTTTTCAGATATGACTCTTTTTTTTCCATGTTTGCAGGTGGCGGTCAGTGAGTGAAAGCAATTGGTTCCCTTTTTGTTGTTTTGCCATAAGGTGGCAAAATTTATTTCTATAGTTCAGAGAGTTTTGGGAGAACCTTGAAAAAGTCAGGAGGCACAACAAAATATTTGTGTGGCCTATTGCCTAAAGAAAAGATAATATTTATTTACCCCACCCAAGTCTACTATATGTGTATGTGTAGATCTTTTTTGGGGAGCCAGGACTCTTTGCTAAGTTACCCCAGAGATTCACTAGTGGATTTAGGTTTATTCTTTTCCTGCTACAGTAGAGTCTCACTTATCCAACTTTTGTTTATCCAGCATTCCATATTATCCAACACAATCTGCCTCCCGCCCAGATCCACAGGTGAGGGAAGTGGAGTGTATATTTACCTGTGGAATAATGTCAGGGTGGGAGAAAGCAAGAACCATTTTCAGTTTTGGTGCTAAATTTGTAAATACAGTAATTACTACATAACGTTAACATGTATTGAACTGCTTTTTCTGTCCATTTGTTGTAAAACATGGTGTTTTGGTGCTTAATTTTTAAAATCATAACTTAATTTGATGTTTAATAGGCTTTTCCTTAATCCTTCCTTATTATCCAACATTTTCGCTTATCTAAAGTTCTATCGCCCGTTTATGTTGGATAAGTGAGACTCTACTGTACATCTGTCTATCTGTCTATCTATCTATCTATCTATCCACATAATAAAAGTAAAAATGTGTGTGTGTGTGTGTGTGTATGTGAAGTGAAAACATATGTGTATGCGGCTGGGCTGTCCACTTACACAACAAGCTCCTGCCTCCACAAACAGCTATAGCTCCCATAATAATATAATAATAATAAATCTTAATTTATACCCTGCTACCATCTCCCCAAGGGACTTGGTGCAGCTTACATGAGGCAGAGCCCAAAGTACATCAACAGTAAAAGCAATAAGAAAACAATCAATACAAAAGTTAAAATAAATATCATAAACAAAAGTAAACAATAAACAGTAACAATAACAACAAGCATTTAACATGTATGGCTGGGCCAAATGTAATAATTTAATTTTTTTTAAAAAAGCTGGGCATGGACAAGGCAGGATATAACTGGGATAGAGTTTTCAGGTAGAGATGGGGTGCGCAGACAATCCTAAATCAGTGATAAAGTGCATTTAGGGACATATTGCTGAGGGTATTTCCTTACTCTGGGAAGGCACACTGGAACAACCACGTTTTCACTACTCAGGAAACACCAATAGCCCTCCCTCCAATGACATTGCAGGTTATAGTGAGCACCATGATCATGTACAAAAGTCCTGCCAATGTCCTCCTCAAACACCATACTGCCCACCACCCAAGTGAAGGCTTTTATACGGGGACAATTTCATCCTTGATTTCATGTGTTTCCTCCACCACAGACATCACAGTGTTTCTTACTCTCTCCATTGGTGTGGAATTTGCATGACCCTGCCCACTGCCTCTCCCTTAACTCTTTCCTATTCTTTTCTATGGCACACAGCAAACAGGAATTTATCAGCAACTGAACATACTAGAAAAGTTTGAGAAGTATTCACTATGATTTAGAGGAGTTGTAGGAACTGGGATGTATAGTTCACATGCAATCTAATCTAAGAGCACTGTGAACTCCACTAATGACGGACCTGGAACTAACTTGGCACACAGAACCCCCCTGACAAACAACATACTGGAGGTCTTTGGTGGGATTTATAGGAGTTGTAGTTCACCTACATTCTGAATGCACTATGAACCCAAACAATGATAGATCTGGACCAAACTTTGTATGCATACCCGATATGCCCAAATTTGAATACTGATGGGTTTTGAGGGGAATTGGCCTGGACATTTTAGAGTTGTAGGTATAAGGATTTATCGTTCACCTGCAATCAATGAGCACTCTCTGAACTCCACCAAAGATGGAATTGGGCCAAGCTTGGCAGACAGAGCCCCCATGACCAACAAAAAATTCTGGAAAATTCAACTTAATTTGGGGGAGTTGTAGTTCACCTACTTCAAGAGAGCACTGTGAACACAAACACCAATGGATCTGTATCAAACTTGGCACACATATCTGATATGCTGAAATTTGATTACTGGAAGAGTTGGGGGGGGGGGGTTATCTTCCTTTCTGAGGATGAACTTGGACCAAACTTGGCACACAAAACTTCCATGACTAACTCAACCTACTGGAGGGATTTTAGGGGATTGACTCACAGCCAGGGAGCACACTGAACCCCACTGATTATGCATCTACAGAAAACTTGCCCAACATAACAAATTGTAAGTACTGGTGGAGTTTTTTGGCTTAACCTGACATTATGTGAGTTGTAGTTCACCCACAACTGTATGCATTTTGTACAATTAAAAATTGACTTTTTCACTTTCCCCAGGTAATGCCGGGTACCCAAGCTAGTTTGAAATAAATCTCACTTGGGTCATTATTGTATGTCAGCCTGTTCAGTCTGTGATTGTCTCTAATGATCAAGTTCCTTTGGATGATGGGAATGACAATGTTGTTCATGTTAAAGTTAATTCCTCTGATGGGAATGGGGATGCTGTTCATGTAGATGTTCCTAAAATTGCTGAATATATCTACAGAGCAACTAACATATGGGAGATTTGTGGTTGGATGAGGTGGCAAAAGGGAACAACTTGCTTGCTTCATATCCTGTGGTCAGTACAGTACCATCAATGGTACTCTTTTATACAGCAGATGTTCCCCACTGACGTTGGCAATGTTTCCTGTATACTTGGAATGCTCTGTGTTATGTTCTGCATTAATTTACAACAAGACCGTAAATGTATTCTCACAGTTGTTAATGGAGATGAAAACCCAGATTATGCACTGAATTGGATTTCAATCCTTGAAAAGCCTAGCAGTTTCTCCAGCATAGTTCTGGGGGTAATTGTCTCCAATGTTACCTGTAGGGCAATGTTGGAGACGACCAGGTTATTTTGAATTTCAACTTCGAGAAGCTCTAGCCAGCTTGGCCAAAATTCAGGAATTCTGGAAGCTGAAGTCCAAATCACCTGTAGGACCAGATAGACAGAACCTCTACTGTTGGATTTCTTGCCCTAGTCCCAAATGTAAATTGAGACTTTTGGCATTGTCCGTGGTCCTGAATCGGCTGCAATCCAGATCTCTAGCAGTTGGCTGTTTATCCGGTGTTCTCTTCTACAGTAAGGCCTCTTCTACACTAAGGCACCAGATTATCAAAATGGATAATCCACATTATCTCCTTTGAACTGGATTATATGCATCTACACTACCATATAATCCAGTTCAAAGCAGATAATTTGGATTTTATATGGCAGTGAAGAAGGAACCAAAGATGTCTCCTAGCTGGGATGCCAGTATATTAATGGAATAATAATAACTTGGTCTTATTGATAGCACAAAAGCTTGCTGAATAAACAGGATCATGCTAAGGTCCTTATTCAATATTTTGTCTGAATGGCAAAAATTGATCACCTATTTTGCTTATAGAGAACCAGAAATACTGTATAATTAATGAAGTTTGTCACCACTTTGTCATGGTTCAACATTTTGGAATCCTGGGATTAATAATAATAATAATAATAATAATAATACACTTTATTTATATTCCGCTTTATCTCCCTGGAGGGTCTCAGAGCGGATTACAGTATACACTGTACACATATAAGGCAAACATTCAATGCCTTTTACACAGTGAACAACAATGGCATACAATATACAGACAAAGGTAAATGCCATCCTGTTTCATTTCCGGCATCTTGGAGGCAAGGCTCAACTCCGGCCATGGGAAGGTGCTTTTGTTCTATTTTTCCATGCCAAGCAGCCTGTTGTCCATAGACATCTCCGATCATGTTGCCGGCCTTTTACCTTCCGGCCGAGGTGGTACGTATTGATCTACTTGCATTGCATGCTTTCAAACTGCTAGGTTGGCAGAAGCTAGTGCTAACAGTGGGAGCTAGCCCCAACTCGTGGCTTCAAACTGCCAACTCTCTGGTCAGAAGATTTCTTGCAGCTAGAGGTTTAACCTGCTGCACTACCATGGATTTATAGTTTGGGTAGCCACCAAGAAGAGATGACCAAAGGCCTTGTAAAACCACAACTCACATAAGTCCTTATCATAGAGCCATGGTAATTAAAGTGATGTCAAACTACATTAATTTTGCAGTATAGGCACACCGAAGGTAGGTTCCTTTTTTTCCTGGCAGTGTGATTTTTCTGTCTTGATGCATAACTGGTAAAATGGGCAATGGCTTTAAATTTTTTTAAAAAGGAACCCCTAGAGTTGCGAAGCCATCATACGTTCCAGAACCTTGCCCAAAAAAGGAAGATCAGATACTGGCCTGAAGTTGTTCATTTCTGAGTGGCTTTTTCAAAATCACAAGAATTAGTTCAGTGTTAAAATGAATCTTTATTAGGATCAGAGCAAAAATATGTTAGTGACATTTTCAAACACTTGCTACTTCCACTTGTCATTTAAAAACCATCATGGAGATTTTCAATGTTCAAATACTGTAAAACCAGAAATGAGTATTTATAATATTACAGGTCTCAAAATTCCTAATACAGAAGCATGAGTCTATCAGCAGTGCTATTACTACAAGTTTAAAAGCAATGCTATATATACCAGATCACTGTAAAAGTACAGAAGTGGAATAACCTGAAAATATATTGAGGCACTCCAGGTAGCATCTTTTAACCATTCTGTTGTAAGTTTTCTAATTGATTTTTTTTGTACTCTAGTCAGATAATTTTTTTAAAGCTGAAGAAAGGCACTTAATTTTTTAAAAGTCCCAATTAATACTTGGCTTTTTCTGGCAGGACTATGAAAAGAATCTGCTTGAAGATCAAAAGAGCAAACAGTGCAAACAGATGCTATCCTTGAAAAATCAGTAGTCAATGCATTGTAAGGCAATTTCCCATGTTCCCAATGGAGCTATAGAAAATTACTTTTGAGGTTCACAGCTCCCAGTACATCCCAACCAACATAAACATTGCTGTTTGGTGGTTTCTCAGAGCTAGGGCCCAAAAAACTAACATTTTCAAGCTTTGGTTCTATGTGCTCGATCATTGGGCTACAATCTTTCTAATATCAATATGCAAACAGTATACCTAACTTTTTTGTGCCAGATCAACACTAATATGTTTAACATCAACTTGCAAGTTTAACAAGTTTCATGTGAGTTGCCAGTGACTGTGCTGGAAGTTAAGTATGTACTAACACACATATTGCAAATACAATATCTGATACTGGCTTACCAACTTTGGGATATCAATCATTTAATTTCTTATCATATTCAGATATTAAAACAATATTTGATGATGTTTTTAAAGAGCATTATTGATCATCCTGTATGTATATAACCAATTTCCCCACCTTTCTCTTTCACTGATGGCAGTGATGAATTTAAGGTAAAGGTAAATGTTTTCCCCTGATATTAAGTCCAGTTGTGTCCGACTCTGGGGGTTGGTGCTCATCTCCATTTCTAAGCTGAAGAGCCAGCATTGTCCATAGACACCTCCAAGATCATGTGGCTAGCATGACTGCATGGAATGTCATTGCCTTCCCACCAGAGCGGTACCTATTGATCTACTAACATTTTGCATGTTTTTGAACTACTAGGTTGGCAAAAGCTGGGGCTGACAGTGGGAGCTCACGCCGCTCCCTGCATTCGAACTTGCAACCTTTCAGTCAACAAGTTGAGCAGCTCCGTGCTTTAACCAACTGTGCCATTGGGGGCTCCAATGTAGAAGAGATTAATGAAGGTAGAAGAGATTAAAACCAAATTGGGGGAGTACTCAAATATCTGAAAAATAAAGTAGATTCCAAGCAAAACATGTAAGAAGGTATCTTGAAAGTAAAAAATAAATCACAATTGGACCAATTATACAACAGGAATGATCTCTTTCTCTCTTGAGGTCTTTATATAGAGACAGGACAGCCATATCTTGAATTATGTGGTGCCTAAAAACCCCAGAGAGGTCTATTCTCTTTCTTGATCAGACTCTGTGTTGCTATGTTCACCTTATACTGATTTTCATTTTTACCTGGTTCACTCAAGAGAGATTGTAAAATTAAGCATGTACCATTTTTTTGAACAAAATGGAGCAAATGAAGGGTTGGAGCAGAGCATGTCATTTATTAAATACCCCCCCCCCCCCATTGTATCCCACAAGATCTCCAAAGCAGATTAGAAAAGATTCTCAAGTTAAAATCCAGAGCATAGAGAAACTGCAGTTTTGGACTATGAACTCCAGACCCACCGGCCATCCTGGCCTGGGAATTGCAGTCCGTAGGTGGGGGTTAACTGTACATCACACATTTGGTCCACAAAGTACAGAATGTTCATGAGAAACCAATTTATTCATGCAGTATTTCTTGTCCTCGTCTTCTGAGTCAAGGAAGTGGGGCTGTGTAAATGAACTTGTTGAGCTTGTATTGGAAGCATTGTAGAAATTCTTCTAGGTATTTCCCTCCTCTCTTCTTTTAGGTTGGTTAATGCATGCAGGTTGCCAGGCAGTCATTGCTTTAGTATAGAGATTGTTCCTCGTATGGGCCGGCATGAGAAGAATGATGTCTTGGGCTAGAAGGTAGGATGGCTCTATGGCGCTGAGTATACTGCTTATAGAGAAGTTTCAGGTGCCTTCTGAATTTCACCCCAACAAAGACATAGAGCACCGGATTGAGGCAACAATGACAGTAGGCTATTTTGCGGCTGATGTCAAAAGCTAAGTAAATTTCATTCCGGGTTTGACATTGTAACTCTATGACAAGCTGAGAGGAGAGAGCATACACAAAACCAAGCACATTGTAAGGGGCCCAGCTCAGAAAAAAGACCAATACAATGGCAAATATGAGTCTCACCGTCCTATGCCTGCTTTGTGATCTTGATCTAAGAAGAATGTCCAGCATGCCGGTGTAGCAAATGGCAATGATCAAGAAGGATATTAGGAAGAAAAGTACTTTCAGACACAAGTCCACCAGCTCCCAGGGATAAAACTCTTGGTACTCACACCTATAATCGCCATCAATGTCAGTTGTCACTTGGATATAAAGGATCTCAGGGATCACAAATAACAAGCTGGTAATCCAAACAGCCAAACTCACCAATATGCCAGATCTTTTTTTCTGTGTTCTCAGTGTTGACAAAGGATCTACCACAGCCAGGTACCGGAGGATGGTCATGATGGTAAGAAAGATAACACCACCAAAGTAGCTGATAGAGAAGATGGCACTCACAGCTTTGCAGAGAAACTCTCCCATAATCCACCCATAGGAACTGTACACGATCAGGAAGGGCAGCGTACACGAGAAGACCAAGTCGCTGATGCAAAGATTCACAATGAAAAGATTAGTCAAGGACATGAGGCTTTCATATTTCAGTACAATCCTCAAGACAAGGCTGTTTCCTAGCAGACTGAAGACAAAAATCACAGAGTACAGAACGCTGGTAAACAGGGCACTGAATTCAAAGGAGTCATCCTTATCACAAAAGTTAGACTCAGATGGTTCATCATAATAATACCCTGCACTTGGTGTACTCTCTGTTAGTTCATCCATTTGGCTTGTTTTAAGGTGTCCTGCTTCAATCACAATGAGTGACAATCTCTCAAAATAAAGACTAAAGCCTGTTTTCACAGTCAACTAGAGAACGGAAGAGGAATAAGGATAATATTTGAAACCAGAACAGAAAGTTGACATAAAATGGAATGTAGAACAAAAACATGTAAGAACTTTATTATGGTCCATGGACCCACAACTGTTAAATAAAAAATAAACACACAGGAGTTTACAGATCCCTTGTAACCAGGGAAATATACTATATAGACGCACACTTCACAGTGTCAAGTAATACCTTGATCGGAGACTAGGCTCTTTCTCAGTCTTGCTGCCACTGGGAGGAACTTTGCCACCATGAGGGTCCCCCTGTGGTGCTTGTCCTCCAAAAGATGTCTGACCTTCCCTTGCGGGGAATGGTCAGACAATCGGGTCAGGATTGAGTGTAAGGATTGGCTACGTTGGGCTGAGTAATAGCGACACTGCAACCAAATGTGTTCTAGTGATTCTATTTCATTTCCACCACACAAGCATAATCTTTGGGAGTAGGGGATGCCAGATATTCTGCCATATAGCAGCTCTGATGGAAATACATTTAGTCTTGCTTTTGTCTACGGTAATTAGACACTGTGAGATATTTACATGACTTGAATGACTCAGTGTATGGTAAGTTCAGGGATCTAGGGGAACATGGTGAATTTGAGCGGGCTCTGAGCTCTCCCAGGGCAATATCTCTCATCCATTGCTTGAATGATTCCTGTGCCATTTTGAAACCTAGATGCAGCAAAAGGGATGCTGATAGACCAATTGAGGTCGCTTTCCGATATGCCCTCCTTGCCCAAAGCGGTTGAATAGTATCAGGGGGGATAAAATGTGATAAACCCATTCCTGATTTGAATACAATTATTTTCAGCCATAGATTCATTTTCAGAACCCAGGCCCTTGTGCTTAGTGGGCATTCACCCATTTCTAGTAACAGGACTGTGTTAGGAACACAGTGTGGCACATTTAACAGGTCTCTTTTAAACCTTGCTTGGACTCTGTCTAAATTGACATACATGTTTTCCCACCAAATAGCTGCACCAAAAAGAAGTTTCAAAGCAATTTTGGCATTAAAGATTTTTAATGCTGAGGGGACATGTTGTCCTCCTTTGGTGTGGTAAAATCTAAGTATAGCAGCTCGGCAAGCCTTAGGTTTTTGGGTCACAGATTCTCTATGTTCTTTCCATGAAAGCGTATGGTGGATGGTGAGTTCCAGGTACTGAAAGCTTTTTACCTGTGGAGCAAAAATAGCTTTAGGATGGGTGGATAGAAGAAATAAAACCAATATTTATTTTGCTTTGTATGAAATAAACCTTTGCCTTTTCCTTCGGAAAACAAAAAGTGGATCCAAGTTTGGCCTTCAGTATCTCCATTTTATACAGATAATTACCAGATGTCACAGCATTTTAGTCAGTGGCTTCCAAAGCTATTTCAGAAAGTGTTGAGATTCCTTAGAAACTTAGGACTTTGCCACACAATGGCCTAAAAGTGTGTTCAGGCATTGCAAACCCATCCTAGTGGAAAGCAAGGACACGCCATCCTAGCCCTTATTTATATCGCACTCTTCACTTGATAGCACTTTCAAAATACAGATCATGCTTTCTGCTTAGCTTGCTATCTTGTAGACCAGTCCTCCCAACCCATACATTGCTCTTTGTAGGCCATGTCTACCTGTCTTTTTAAACTGAAATACTACACGATTTTGAGATTTGGGTTGTTATCATGACAATTCACCATTTCATGTATTTATAATTGCTCAGCTTTGCAGATATGCAGTAACAGAGTTTGAGGTTTCCAGAGACTTATCACACCAGCATCAACACTTGAAAAAGTAATCCTGGGAATCTATTCATGGGTTCCCCCTGTGTTTTAAAAGGTTCAGCCAAACAATGAAAGGAAAACTGGAATGCCACTGCTTTGAGATGACATAACGTGATACATGGCATTTATAGTTGTTGTTAACAAGTTACTACCATGCACCCCAGCCTTCATGTAATAATCTCCTTAATAACAGAGCAAACCTATAATATCTACTAAGAGTAGTCTCCTTATGAGAAAAAATGGTTTGAGTTAAATAAATAAATTGGGACATTGCAGTACCAGGCGACAGTAGAGTAGAGAAAAAAGAGCTGGAAAAGATCGTGAAATACAAGGACTTACACATTGAAATCGAGCAACTATGGCAAAAGACAACAACAGTGGTACCAACAGTGATTGGTGCTCTTGGAGGCATTCCAAGAAACCTCAGAAAGTACTTGAAAAGCCTTAATTTGGACAGAACATCAATCCACATGCTGCAGGAGGCAGCACTTCTCAGAACCGCACACATTATTTGAAAATACCTCTAATATTTTAGACCCTTGGGAAGAGCTCGATATGCAGTTGCATGCAACTGTGGTCGCTCTCTATGGAGTGGAGAATCCCCTAACACAGAATTATGAACACCACAAGTTCCAGTGCTTAGTTTTAAATGTATAATAATATATAATAGTTTGTATGGTTGGAAAACCTTTGAATTACCAGATGTTGCTGAAGTCCATTTCCTACCATCCCTAGGTGGCATGATGCAGGAGTAGATTATCAACACATGGAGTATCAAAGCTTCCTCATCCTTCAAATATTGGTATTGTAGATTTACACCATTGTATCTGGTAACAGGTCGTGAAAATGCCCATAATGAAAATGTCTGTTATAGTAACACGAACGCCACTCTGGTTTGGTGGTTGGCTTTAGTATTTTAATATTTGGTGGGTTACTATCTTATGGTGACTTTGAATATTAGTGCCGATGCCTAAACTATACAGTTCCACATCAATAAAACTTTTTAAAGACTGTTCTTGTTTGTATGTTTGTTTGTTGACTCAATAGGCAGGATTTCAGTGCCACCTCCAGGTGAGAGAAGGCTATTAACAATAGTGTAGTCTCCTCTTAGAATCATAGACTCATTAAAGAGACCACAAGGGCTACCCAGTCCAAACCTCTGTCATGGAAGAATGCACAATCAAAACACTCCCAACAGATGGCCATTCTGTTTTTAAAATCTCCAGATGAAGGATGTTCCACTACATTCTGAGGCATCACATTCCATTGTCAAACTGCTTTGGCCACCAGGAAGTTTTTCCTAATTTTTAGGTAGAATCTGTTCCTGCAATTTGAATCGATTGTTCTGCATTTTAGTCTCTAGAGCAGCAGAAAACAAGGTTGCTTCCTCCTCAATATGATATCAAATATTTAAATGTGGCCACTCTCAAACAGCTGGTTGCAACTATGTCCCACAGATGATTAACTAGGTCAGATGGGACTCACTAATCTTTCTGTGGGAACTTTAAACTGGTTGTAGCACATTGTATTTTTTTCTTCCTGATACTAGAGGGTTCAAGCATGGAAAATTTATTTGGTTCAGATTTTCAAGATACTGAGTTAAGTTAGTATGAGACATCTTTCCTGTTGCACCAGCGATTGTTGATAAGGAGCTCTTTCACTATGTTTCTCATGAGTAATACGATCCAGCACAGAAGGCATGGGGTAGAAATGGGGTCAATAAATAGGTTGTCAAATAGGTGGTGAGGACTCTGGAACGGCCATTTTAGATCCTGGAGCATACGGTTTGATGAAAGAGTCTGCTGTTGGAGCTGATCTGGGGCTTGTTCCTAGGACCTGAGGAGGGAGAAGTGCCCTGGGTCTGGCTTGCAGAAAATGGCCAGCAGGAATAAGTTAAGCAGCCAATAGCAATGGATTGTGTTATAGTAAGTCGTAACAGGATCAAGTGTGTGTGTGCTGTTATGCTGTTAATTATTATGTGCAGCTGCTAATGTTGGTCAACTAGTAAGTTTGGACCACACCCGGTGGGGTATAACTGTATGGTTTTTAGAATACAGTTCAGCTTTTGCTCTGAGGAGCCTTTGCTCAGGCATTTTGCTCAACCATTTCTACTGCTCTCTCATTTGGATGAAGATGAAGAAGCTTTATTCTGTATTGCTTACAAAGACTATGTAAGTTTGTTGCACAGTTTGTAACATTGCAAGTTTATGTTTTAACTCTGCTGATAAGAGTAAAGTTGCAATGTTATTGTGTCTTCTGCATTAGATTTGATTGAAATACCCTTAGCGCAACAGATTGTCCTTGGGGTAAGGAAGAATTGAGAGAGTGGTCACAGATTGGTATCTAGTCTCAGCTGGACTAGTTTTATTTATTTATTTATTTACTGTATATACTGCCTTTCTCAGCCCGAAAATGACTCAAGCGGTTTCAGGTTGCTCCACTTTTTGGTTATCCTCAAGTTCAATTCACTTGAAAAAGTCATAGACCAAATAAAGTGGTCCTTACTTTTCTCAGCATTTTGTGTCTGATCTCATTAGTTCATAGTTGCTCATCAAAGCATGCACTTTCCCAGTAGTAAGGCACCTATTAAAACATAAATACAATCTCTGCTACTGCTTTAAGGCCTTTTTTCAAAGGATCACGTCACATTCCAGTTGTTGTCGAACACAGGAACCCCCCCCCTAAAAGATTTATAGTTTTTCAAGAGCAACAAACCAAAATGAAATACAGCAGCGTCCTTCCTCATACATGAAGTATGCTGTAGTACTTTCTAAATGAAGAGCCTCATGAGGGAGCTGCTTCAAAAAGTGATTAAGATCTGGGAAATGGCATGGGAATAGTAGATTATTAACCCGCAGTCGTTCTAAACCTGGGGTCCCCAGATGTTTTTGGCCTTCAACTCCCAGAAATTCTAACAGCTGGTAAACTGGCTGGGATTTCTGGGAGTTGTAGGCCAAAAACATCTGGGGACCCCAAGTTGAGAACCACTAATCTAGAGTATTAAAGCTTCCTCACCCTGGAGATATCGAGATTGTAAATTTACACTATAGTAAGAGATAACAGGAAAAGGGGACATGATGGGGATTGTCATAATAGCATGAAAGTCATTGTGTTTTGGTGGTTAGCTTCTGTGGTTTAATGTTTTGTGGATTACTTTTATGGTATCATATGGTAAATTTGAATATTGATTCTGCGAAGTAATTAATCCAGTTACTTATCAATAAAGCTTTAAAAGACTGTTGGTTTGGTTCCTATAGGAAAGATTGCAGGGTCACCTCCACATTGGCTGAAATGATAAAAAAAATACTATACACAAATTCCTCATTTAAATTTGTTGCACTCTTTGTTTTGTGAAACTTCTACTCTTTTTTAATGTGAGTGGCTTACAAAACAAAGTATCATATGAAATACACAAAATGTGGTGTGCATTTTTTTAAAATAAAATGGGAAAAATATTTATTTATTTATTTATTTGCTGTATTTATATCCCACCCTTCTCACCACGAAGGGGACCCAAAGCAGTCTTATAATGGGCAATAATTAAATGCCATGAAAAACAAACATATGATAAAATAAACATATACAATAAATCATAAAGAAAACAGTATTTGTTCTTTCTGACCCCAGCTAAATTCAGATGATAGACAGCATGGCTGTGCTATACATAATAACTTGGCAGTGTAGCAGCAAAGGTCCTAGAAGTAACCAGCTGGCATCAAGAAGTTACTTGGAATCAAATCCTTTTTGAGGTCACAAGGGCATGATTGAGTTTCATTATTCATATTCTTTATGAGGAATAATGTCATTCTTTTTGTAACATAAATGTAACACTTGAGGGTATTTAAAGCATCTGCAAGGATGCGTAAAGGTAAAAGTTTTCCCCTGACATTAAGTCCAGTTGTGTACGAATCTGGGGGTTGGTGCTCATCCCCATGTCTAAGCCGAAGAGCTGGCATTGTCCGTAGACACCACCAAGGTCATGTGGCTGGCATGATTGCATGGAGCACCATTACTTTTCCACCACAGTGGTACTTATTGATCTACTCACATTTGCATGTTTTTGAACTGCTAGGTTGGCAGAAGCTGGGGCTAACAGCAGGAGTTCATGCCGCTCCCAGGATTCGAACCTGCGACCTTTTGGTCAACAAGTTGAGCAGCTCAGCGGTTTAACCCACTGCACCTAACTTTGGTTAGCGGCTAACTAAATGATGGGGAGGAATATTACATGCTTGTAGTGTTCAGACAGATTTCTAAGAGGAACTATGGGTGCCTCTACGTTATGGAATTAATGTAGTTTGACACCAGTTTCACTGCCAGGGCTCACTGCAATGGAATCATGAAAGCTGTAGTCTTTAGCCTTCTCTGCCAGAGAGTGCTGATGCATTGCCAAACTACAATGCCCAGGGTTCCTCAGAATTGAGCGATGGTAATGAAAATGGTGTCAAACTGCATTAATTTTTTGGAAGCCACCTTGGGTTCTGCTCTGGGAGAAAAGTGGCAGATAAATTATTTAAATAATTAAAAATTAAGAGAAAGATTATTTCCTTTTTCCTTATGTATATCCTGTGCCTCTTTTCCTTTCCTCTTGCATGTGTTGTATACATATCATATTATGTGGAGATATCTGTGCTACTTCTTAGGGGTGTACTAGCTCATCTCCTACTTCTTATAACAAACTTTTCAGCCCCAATTTCTAATGGGAATGTTGCAATTGCATACTTACGTAACTCTGGAACAAAATTATTGCAACACGTCTGTTCCCAGATGTTGCTATTACAACACAAACCAAAGAAGCCTTGGTTGTATTTTGAAGGAGCAATGGTGTGAGGAAGCTTACTATTGCTAGTAACTTCCAAAAGGTCAACATTTCCCTATATGGAGAAAGACAAGATGGAATATCTATGTAAACGCCATTACACTTTGCTAGCTACAAAGTGGAAAATTCTATCCAAGGATGGAGCTTCTTACAGGAAAGTATCCAAACCGGCAAGTTGAAAACTGCGTGTTTTCCAGCCTTGATCCACAAAGTATCTTATGGTTGAAAATAATCACCAATACATAATCCAATTAGAAATATCCACATATCTGTATATTTAATTTAAATTAACTTTATTAAAGGGCATGTACATGTACTCTTGATCAACTAGGACAACGTTAAAAAAGAAGAAGTCTGGAACATATTGTACCCTTCATTACTCATTTTCAGTGAAAAAGTAACGGCACTCCCCACACAGTTTTGCAGAAGTAAATCCTTGCAAATGCGATTTCTGTGCCTAAGATTCAAGTCTGAGTAATGGAGTTGGTAATCCTTTGGTTGTTTTAACTCCCATTGCACAAGTTTTTGAATTAACCTCTTTAACCTTATTCTGAAGGGAAAAAATACAGAAGGCCCTTCACATTTGTAGGTTTAACTTTTGTAGGTTGAATTAATTTATTCTCTCAAAGAATCTCTAAGTTGGCTATGGTCAACTTCTGTAAGCATTTGTAGCCCCTGTAGTGCAAAGAACCGTAATGTGCTTATTATTGTCAAAATTTGTTTGGGGCTGTAGGTGCATACATAAGCTGAAACTTTTACACAATGGACATTGTGAGTCTTGCCCTGAGCACCAAATCCTGGCTGGGAGACCTCACCAAACTCACCGCAATCACATTCTCTTGCTCTCTTGCAAAAAAATGGACATTAGAAGTCTTGCAAATAGGAAATGCTTCATCAACAAGGAAAAATCCATGTAAGTGCCAGGAATTACCTGTGAACCTTGCATTTACTTGAATTACTTTTTTTAAAGGAAGTTAACTATTCACAGATTGGGAAGTTATGGCTTTGCAACCAAATAAAAAGAATGTAACCAGAAGCAGAATGCAACCAGAAGTAAAATGGAGAGCAGCTTGAGAACTGGGATGTCAAGCAATAGAAAGTGACACCTACAGCTTGCCCACAATAATTCATGCATGTCCCAAACCCACTGCAGTAGCACTTTTGACTTATCACACAATCTCAACGCAATTTGAATGTGCTTTCTGTAGTCTAAAATGTGAGTCCATCCTCTATTGTAACAGATAGCTTAACAATTGCTTGCAATCTGGTTTGAGATGAGTTTAAAACAATGTCACGTAATCAGGAGCATTACTATTCAAGGTCAGGGAACATCTAACGTGTACCTCAACACGCATGCAATCATATCCTAAAATGGATCCTGCAATACAAGAAGGAGGGATTGGAAACCATTTCCCCTGACTTTTCTCAATGAATCATATGGAGAAAACTGTTCCTGAACAAGCAGGCTATTTAGAGCTGTACTACATACATGAAACCCAGTACTTTGAACTAAGTCCGGGTTGTGGTGCAGCTGGTTGGGAATCAGCTGCATTAAAATCACTACTGATTGAAATATCATGAGATCAAAGCCAGCCCAGGTTGGAGTAAGCTCCCGACCATATGTCTAGCTTGCTGTCGACCTTTGCAGCCCAAAAGACAGTTGCATCTGTCAAGTAGGAAATTTTGGTACCACTGATGTGGGGAGGCTAGTTTAACTCATTTACGACACCATAAAAATCTCCAGCAGCTTGCAAAAGAATGAGGAAGTACTCCATCGGTGTCACAAGTGGATGGTGAAGCGACAGCCCCCCGGTGGCCAGAATTTGAAGCATACCCTCAAGAAGTTGGAAACTTAAATAGCCTCTGTGTGTCTGTCTATATATGTTGTATGTCTATGGCATTGAATGTTTGCCATGTATGTGTGCATTGTGATTTGTCCTGAGTCCCCTACGAGGTGATAAAAGTGGAATATAAATACTGTAAGTAAATAAATAAATAAGTCAAAAGAAGAAATTCGGCAATGATTTCAGTCAGGTGAAGATTATATTTTTATGTTTCTGAGACTCAGCTCACGTCATTTTGCACTGCTATATTTTCCAAACAATCTTCAAGGGGAAGACCTGCAGGGAATCCATTGCAGCAAAGGGAAGTGTGATGCTCACATGAATCTGATTGGGAGTCTGAAATTTAAGCACTTCTCAAGGTGCTAAAGATATTTGACAGGATAAAATTCAACACTGTGGATAGCTGCTGTAAAGTTAAAACCAGAAGTAATGTTGATTCATCACTCTATTGACATCGGATCAATCTACCTCGTCTGCATCGGATCAATCTACCTCACCTGCATCATGTTGTCAACTCTGAAAGCTACAAAAGCCTAAGAAGAAGATTGTTGTTAAGTCATGTCTCACCTAGGAAGCACAGTCTTGGATTCTGCGTAGGAAGAAATCAAATACGTAAATCAATAAAATGGAGCTTAGGAACACCCAGGCTGAAAGTCTGATGGCATTTTCTGGTAGACTCAAGTCAATGGAACTTCCACTGAAGTCAGTGAGATTTCCAAATATAGACTTCATTGCATGAGGGACGCAAACCAGCTTTGAAGCTGGACCATCATCCCGTTCCCTATCACACTGTGCACATCATACTGCCTGTCTGCATTGGCCATCAATATCACCAAATATGCAATGCTCCTGCCACATACTTTGCATGATGGAGGTATTCCTCTTTTTTTGCCGAGATGTCAGCATTGAAGCAACATCAGAGGTGGGATTTTTCTTCTTACAATAATATTTGTCTTTTAAAAATAACTATTATTAATGTTGCAAAATTGCTTAAAATAATAGAGAAAATATGAAGCAGAGGAAGGATGTATGGTACACCTCCATGCAGAAGTAGGTTGATAAATCAGCACTACTGCAAAAATGGGGAGAGGTGCCGAGCACAATGGTGATTGTGAAACTGCCATGAAATAGCAGCTTTGTGTGATAAAGTCCTAAACTTGTTGTTGATCGAGATATAAATGTCTGTATTTTGAAATGCACATCCCGTAAGACAAGAGACTGATAACTATCAAGATGGCTGCCAGTACGGAGCAGAATTTAACTCTTCTCTTACGTGCTGCAATAGTGGGAGAAATCACAACTCCAAAACTGATATTTGATATGAATGGAAATTTTCCCAATGGAATATAGAGAAAGAAGGGTTTTTCTCCCCAGCGATATTCAATCAGCTCCTTCCCTTCTAGCCTTCAGAAAGAGAGTTAAAACATGGCTTTGGAACCAAGCATTTGAAATATAATTGCAGTGCAATAAATGAACAGATAATCTGTGCAATGATATTCGGAATGTCCCTGGATTACGTTTTTGGATTATGTGATTTTAATAATTGATGTAATTGTTTTTAGATGTTTTAACTCTCTGATATTTATTTATTTATTTACAACATTTCTACCCCACCCTTCTCAACCCTCGAGGGGGGGCTCAGAGCAGCTAACACTGGCAACAATTCAATGCCTCAAATCACAGTATAACAGCAATATAAAACCATAAATACACAATCATTTAAAAACAATAACATTAATTAAACAATAATATGGCCGTTTCCATTATTATCACAATCATATGGTCCAATTCAATGTCCAAGTGCCGTTATGCCTTCTAGCCAAAGGCCTGGTTGCAAAACCACGATTTCAGTTTTTTCCCAAAGGAAAGGAGGGAGGATGCTGATCTAATCTCGCTGGGAGTGAGTTCCACAAGCGGGGGGGGGGGGGTGTCACCATTGTGAAGGCCCTGTCCCTCGTCACCACCAGACGTGTTTGTGAGGCTGGTGGGACTGAGAGCAGGGGCCTCCCCGGTGGATCTTAAGCTACGAGGCGGAACGTAGAGGGAGATACGTTCAGACAAGTAAGCTGGGCCGGAGCCGTTTAGGGTTCCATAGATGTTTACCAATTGTTTGTTATTTTAAGGCATTTAATTGTTGCTGATATATGAGGCCACTCTGAGTCCCCTCGGGGTTGAGAAGGGGGGATACAAATATAGTAAATAAAATTTAAAAAATGTGGAATGGGGGAAAGGGCTGAATTTCCGCTTCCATCAGCTTCTCTTTGTAAAGTCTTTAAGTCCAGGTCATGCTATTTACGTTGTTTAAAACTGGCATATTTAATAGTTTGGCTCTTGTTTTTATCATGTATAACCAGTACAGTATTTGGCTAATAGGTTTTTTTTTCTCTAAAAGAACAGTTGCTAGATGTTGAAAAGATTTCATTTGCTAGGTTGATGAAAATCTGCGATGAATCTTAAAAGTACAAGCACTGCAAAACCCCTAAATAATCTCAATAATGCTGAGATAGGATCTCTGTGGTAAAAGAAAAATAGATTTTTTTGGGTAGTTCTGCTCTTACTAACCTCACCATTTTTTTGATGGCAGAAGAACCCAAACCACCCAACTTTTAATGCTTCCCTTTTGCATGAAATACTGTAGAACCACCACTCAGTCCTAATTGTGCAAGAGCTAGGCAGACAAAGGATTTTGCAATTCTTTCTAAATGGAAATGGATAATATATTTCAGTTAAATTGGCTTATTACAGCCCACTTACTCCAAAATTATAGAATTATTCCATGGAGATACTTGGTTATATGTCATTTTCCATGGACCAGAATCATGAAGAGATAGATAGATAGATAGATAGATAGATAGACAGACACACACACACACACACACACACACACATTTTTATTCATTTTTTCTGTTTATACTCAACTTTTTGTGAACATTGGTCAAGGCAGCTAATGATAAAAACAGGATATGTAATTGAAAATCCTGCTCAAGATCCTGCAAGGTAGACTCCAGCAATACATGGAGCGAGAGTTGCCAGATGTACAAGCTGGGGTTTAAAAAGGCAAAGGAACGAGAGACCAAATTGCCAATATCTTCTGGATAATGAAGAAAGGCAGGGAGTTTCAGAAAAACATCTACTTCTGTTTTATTGACTATTCTAAAGCCTTTGACTGTGTGGATCATAATAAATTGTGGCAAGTACTTGGTGGGATGGGGATTCCAAGCCACCTTGTCTGTCTCCTGAGGAATCTGTATAACAACCAAGTAGCAAGAGTAAGAACAGACCATGGGACAACAAACTGGTTCAAGATTAGGAAAGGAGTACAGCAAGGCTATATACTCTCACCCTATCTATTCAACTTGTATGCAGGACACATCATGCAACATGTGGGGCTTGATGTATTTGAGGCTGGAGTTAAAACTGCTGGATGAAACATTAACAACCTTAGATATGCAGATGATACTACTTTGATGGCCGAAAGCGAGGAGGAGTTGAGGAGCCTTCTAATCAAGGTGAAAGAAGAAAGTGCAAAAGCTGGGTTGCAGTTAAACATAAAAAAACTACAATGATGGCAACCAGACTGATTGATAACTAGCAAATTCTAGCCCAGCGTCCTCATCCTACCTGAAATGGTTGAATAACAGTACGATATCCTTTTTAAGTCTTACCGAGGCAACACCAAAAAAAGTGTCCAAGAAACTCCTAGGAAGAGTTACCCAACCCCAGAAAAATTAGATTTTTAAATCTTTGTTTTCAGATATTTCCTGGACATAACCACAGTTATTGCTTAACTGTTACTTAAGAAATTATTGAGTTCTGCTTAAGCACTGCTTTAATGTTGCTTTAAGCTTTAAGTTTCTTTAGCAATGTTTTAAGCATCCTGTCACACCTGAAGACTATTGATCATCTGCTTGACATGTCTTATCATCTTACAAAGTTTCCTGGAATACAATTTACATAATTTTGTTGTCTATTATGCTCTGACAGCACTGCACACAACCGTGTAACTCTACTTGTGATTGTACTTCCAGCTCCCTCACTGTATCTGAAGAAGTAGATTGACAACCACAAAAGGTCCTACTAAAATACACAAAGTCATAAAGGTGCTGCTGGATTTCTTTACGCCTTCCCCCATTGGCAGTTTTTTGGCAAATAAATTTATACAGCAGTCTCTTTGGACTCTACTCTTTTTTAAGAAAAAGCACGTAATTAAGCTTTGCTTAAACACTTGTAATTACATGTTATTTTTCCTGGGTTATAAATGTCATTTCCAAATTGGTTCTATCATAAAAACATGGGAAAAATTAGTTAAACTTCAAAAACTTTATTTTTGTGGGATATCCTGTAGCACATTTTGCTATAGTTTTTCAATGAATATCTTCTAGAGTTTCAACCAATTCAATGTAGTTTGTGGCAGACATAAAAACAAAGTTTCTGAAGTTTAAAAACTACTTTCAAAGTAAATATCGCACACTTAAATAGGAAATAACACTTTCAAACCAGGAACAGAAATGCTTGCAAATGTTGTTATATTGTGTTATTTATTTATCTCCTTTTTCTTATTGGTTTTTCATTGTTTTTATTTCTACCTCCACAACATCTTTTCCTTCCCATCTTTCTCACTCATCCTCTTTCCATTCCTTTCCCTCCTCCTACAACGTCAGCCTACATTCATCCTTCCCTTCATTTTCTAATCTCATTATTTCTTCTTCCACAGCTCATGTCAAAATTCCTTAACCATCGTCTCCTATTCCCCTGCCCTTCCAACATCTGCTGACTCAATGCCTTTTATTTCTGCCTTCCTTTCCTTCTCCTACCTCCACGTTTTCCTAATTACAGCCATTTTCTACTTCCATCATTAGTTCCCTTCCTTCTCTGTTGTTTTCCTCTTCGGGCCAGGTCACCTCTAACCAATTCTTCCTCCTATCTATCTATCTATCTATCTATCTATCATCTATCGGTTCTTCCTTCCTTCTCCATTTGTTTCTCTCTCTCCTTCTGCCCCTAGCTATGTTGTGATTTCCTTATTCTTTACTACTGACAAAAAAAACCCTTGCCAGTTTTCTGTTTTAACTCTGTAAAGGTTAGTCATCTTTCTGTGGCATTTGACCATAGCCATCCATGACTATATTTACTGTATATTCCGGCATATAAGATGACTGGGCGTATAAGACGACCCCCAACTTTCCAGTTAAAATATAGAGTTTGGGATATACTCGCCGTATAAGACTACCCCTCTTCCAACACACACCAAATAATTTTTTTAATGGCATCAGATTTGATTTCAATATGGTAATTTTCCTATTACTGTACCTCCTTCTCTGCCTCTCAGATCTCACACATGCGCACCTGCACCACTTCACTGCAGTCTTCAGGAGCGAGATCTGAGAGGCAGAGGAGGAGGTATGGTAATAGGATACAAGGGCAGGCCAGACAGGTAAAAGAGGTGTGTTTTTCTGGGCCCAGAGCCACTCTATCTCTTTGTTCCATACCCCGGGCGCCCCGGACACCTGCAGCTTGCTCCGCCCTTCAGTGAGGTGCCACTTCACCTCACCATCGGGATCGCATTAAGTCCACGAATCCTGATGAATGGATTTTCTTCTACCGTAGTTGTACAGCGGGGCCCTTTCATACAGTCGCTGCATACAGCAGGGACGCAGCCACTGCCATTTTTGAGCTTCCCCCACCATATGTGGCAACCACAGATTCTCCAATCCGGATTGGAAGTTTGAGCACCCGCTCTATAAGACGACTCCCGACGTTGTCCACATACACCTACAAAGTCATGTGGCCGGCATGACTGCATGGAGCACCGTTACCTTCCCGCTGGAGTGGTACCTATTGATCTACTCACATTTGCATGTTTTTGAACTACTAGGTTGGCGGAAGCTAGGGCTAACAGCAGGAGCTCACATTGCTCCCCAGATTTGAACCTGCGACTTTTCAGTTAGCAAGTTCAGTGACTCAGAGGTTTAACCCACTGCGTAACCGGGGGCTCCTATATTTAGACTATATCTAGGAGGTCTCTATCCTCAGGTGATATTCTGAAAAGGGATTTTTTTCGGAGGGATGTTCTGTGAGTTTGGAGTGCAGGTGATGTCATGATGGTCATGCAAAGATCTATACTTGAATAATGAACTCCCTCATGGCATACTGTCTATGGCTGGATCTACACTGCCATATAATCCAGATTATCAAAGCTGATAATCCCAATTATCTGCTTTGAACTGGATTATATGAGCCCACACTTCCATATAATCCAGTTCAAAGCAAATAATCTGGATTTTATGTGGCATGGTAGAAGAGGCCTATATCTTCTCACCCAGCTATTTTCACATTTTCAGTGTAGTTTTCTACACACAAGACATGATCCAGCTTCTATTTGTAAAATATTGATTATTTCTCACATTAATTCTGCAGGCAAATGTATTGACAGAACATGAAGTTGGTTACTGTATAATTACACAAATGGGGTGTGAAATTGGTCGTTCTTTATGTCCATGGCACAGAATGTATTTGTGAAATTAGATTTTCTTTGACAAGCCTAATGTTATTTACAAAGGTTGTTGCTGTTAAGGATTGTTTTCAGAAAAAATTCTATTGCTTTTGCAAGACAGTTGGTGTTAATGCAGGAAATGATAAATTTATTTCAAAAGTAATTTGGGCGTAGAATCTTGCATTTTGCTTAGTCAGAATAGTGGAGACTTTCTTCTCATCAACAAGACACTTGGAGTGTTAAGTAAGTACTCATCTTTAATTTTTCCTCTTTGCTGTTATAAGTACTGCATGGGTAAAGTACCATAATGTCTTATCCTTTATGAGTTCAGATGTAGTAGACAGCCAGCATATAAAAAAGGCAACATATTTGCATATGAGCAAGAAGTGCATTTATATTTGGAACAAAGGTGTGTGCTTGTGAATGTGCCTTTGAGTTGCCTGTAAACTTATAGTGATCTCACGAATTTCATAGGGTATCCTAGGCCAGGAATACTCAGCTGACAATTGCCTTTTTTCTGAAATATAGTTCACAGCACTGACAGAATAGGAATATCTTATATATAGAGAGAGAGGGGGGGAGAGAGAGAGAGAGAGAGAGAAAGAGAGAGAGAGGTGCTACTTCCACCTCTTGTAACATAAAATTTCAAAAATTAGATTACACCCTGTACTATCTTCTCAAGAATAGGCCCCACTGCATCTTATATCTAGGAAAGTAATCACAGCTTTGCAACCTAACTAGTGGGTCTGTTATTGAAGGGAAATGTACTTGTTGACAATTTCATCACTGCTCTGAGTTGTATGGGAGCACTGCTGTTTCTGAGCTCTTCAGAATCCAGCAGTGGGGCAGCTTCATTCAACTTGGAGCAGCTGTAGAAGATGTAGCAAAAAAACCAGAGGTGAGTCCTTGTCTTCCAGAACAGCAGATCCATCAGTCTCCCTGGTACCTAAACAAGAGAGCATTGGATAGATTACTTGTCTGAACGTATCTCCCTCTATGTTCCGCCTCGTAGCTTAAGATCGTCCGGAGAGGCCCTGCTCTCGGTCCCACCAGCTTCACAAATACAACTGGTGGGGACTAGGGACAGGGCCTTCTTGGTGATGACCCCCTCCCTTCCTGTGGAATTCACTCCACAGAGAGATCAGGTCAGCTTCATCCCTCCTTTCCTTTAGGAAGAAATTAAAATCATGGTTTTGGAACCAGACCTTTGGCTAGCAGGCATGATAACATCTTAAATGTCGAACAGCACATTGGATGTCAAACTGGATTACACGATTGTGATAATGATGAAAATGGCTATATGATTATGATAATAATGTTTTAACTGTTTTAATCTATTTTTATTTATTGTGTATATTGCTGTTATAGTGTCATATTTGTTGCGGCATCAAATTGTTGCCAATGTAAGCCACTCTGAGCCCCCCCCCCCCGGGGGGGGGGGGGTTGAGAAGGGCTGGATAGAAATGTTGTAAATAAATAGCCCATTGAGTTGGGGATGATTTTTCTGTTGTGGTTCTAAGCAATAAGCATATTGAGAAACATGTGTGTTAAACCCATATAGCTGATATACTCAGTAGTAAAAGAAAATCAAGCCAAAAAACCTCGGTTGACTTATTCACAAGTCAATGTGAGTACTGTACCTTATCAAAAAGGAACAATTCCTTTCTCTGAGCAGAATGGTAAGACCATAGTCCATCCCAGGATAACCTAAAAGAAGCTAGGGGTCCACTGCAGGAATCAATGTGTGTGTGTCAATTGTAAAATAAGATGCATGAAGCTGATCGGGTTATGCCCGGGGAGATGGCTAAGCCTAGGACTTTTGGATACTGTTACATTTTTGTTCAAGCTTGAGCTATGCAGGTGCAGAGAGAGACCATTTTGAAGAGAGAAGCAGATAGAAAGATAGAGTTTGGAGTGTGCTCTCATTTGATGAGCTGTTGAAGGAGTTTATCCACATGGAGAATCGAAATACCATTTTAGATTTCTCATAAAAGGACTTTATGTGAGTTGATGCAACTGATCACGTTGTACATACATTGTTCTGAACTACAAAGAGTAAACTACTTGTCCTTTATTGTTCACCTGCGTAGCATTTTTTTCTTTCTCTGGGCTGATCAAATGTGAACTTCATGTGGTTTATTTTACATTACGCCACACCCACTAACTTCCTGAGAAGATATTGGTGCATTCCACTCTCTGTTAATTACTCTCAACTTATCCACAGGTCATCTCATAATTTTGACCCCAAAACCTGCCCTCAATTATACATGAGGTCAACTTATACATGAGTTCCACTGAAACGAGGTGCTTTGGTTTATCATTATTTACAAACATTGAGGGAATCTGAGAACAATAAGGGAATGTTTGACCTTCTGGATGTTGTTGGACTACAAGTCCCATGATTGACTATGGTGGCTCAGGCTAATGGGAATTTCAGTTTGGCGGGACATTTCCCACCTCAGCTGTATGCATTAACTGGAACTTGCAATTCAATTTTTAAAAACTGATTTGCTGCATCCATTTTTATGTGGCCTTGCCGTATAACTTCCCATCTGTATTGTCCTAACTTCAATGGCTGTGATGTGTTGTATAACATATTTAGAATCATGCAAAGCTCAGGGATCCCACTGGATCTGCCATAGCAAACACTAAAGACCTGTTAACGTTGAGCAGCCATGTGTGTTGCTTCTCTGGACTACATGTAAGAGGCCTTTACTCAGGTTCACTTCCCAGGCTTCTAAGAGAGATGTAAACAAAAGGCTTTACTTTTTGTTCTCATTCCTATTAGCATTTTCAGTAAATACCACAGAATACTACCCGGCTTATTGGAAAGCAGCTGAAGAAGTGTCCAGCATGGCTGCTTATGATTAAAAGTGAAAGAGGAAAATGAGTTCTATTTTCTGCAGTGGCAAGGTGCTAATGGCTGGTTATGGGTAGCAAGAAGCTGGATTTGCCTCTACACATTTTTTTAATCGTGACACCCAAATCCACATCCCCTACACAACAATATTTAGAATGATGAGCAACTGTTGTTATACTGGATGATTGGGACAACAGTTATTAATTATGAGAGAGAAAAGTAGCATTTTTAAAAGTAAAGTTGTGAGATTTAATGTATTATTTACAAGCTCTGTCATACATACTTAGAATTTGAAGTATTGACAATCAATGCAATTATTCCTAAGTAATGTGTTTTTGAAGGCTTTCATGGCTGGAATCACTAGGTTGCTGTGAGTTTTCCAGGCTGTATGGCCATGTTCCAGAAGCATTCTCTCCTGACGTTTCACCCAAATCTATGGCAGGCATCCTCAGAGGTTGTGAGGTCACGAGGATGCCTGCCATAGATGTGGGTGAAACATCAGGAAGGAATAATTCTGGAACATGGCCATACAGCCTGGAAACCTCACAGCAACCCATTCATAAATAACTTCTACTAAATTCATGTTTTTTGGGGCCAGTCTACCAACACTGTAGAAATACACATTCTCCCTCTTTTGAAGGTCAATCTCCAAATTACTTTAATGTTCCGTCTTCCAGGAGCATAGTTTACATTGCCTTTTAGCTGCATTGGATAGCATTCTTTTGCATTTCCCCAGGTTTGCTACAACTTCAGCTGCACCCTGAAAGTTAACAGCATCAGAGGCTGGAAAGCCAGCCTGCAGGCCTTTTTGCAGCTATTGGTTTAGAAAGTATCTCTTTGGGTTTAGAGACCGCTCTTTTTCCTAGGTTTTGAGATCTCCATTTTGGAATCTTCCCTGTCTCCTTTAGTTTTAGAGAAAAGCCTCAGATGTGCTGTTAGGCCAGTCAGGGAGCTCTGAAAAAACAATTGTAAGTACAGTTGAGCCAAATTGACTTATTAAGAAAGGCAATTGAGTCTTAATTGAGTTATAGATAGCAATTGAGATATAGAAAAGTTAACTGAATCTTAATTGAGTCTTTAAGATAGATAGATAGAGAGAGAGACAGATAGGTAATTGGGTTATAGATAGATAGGTATTGAGCTATAGAGAAGCATATTGAGATTTTGAGCTATTTAGTATAAAGGACTATTGAGATAGTTATTGAGCATTGTTTGCTTCATCTCCAAACTAACCTTGGGCTGGAATAGGGAAGGCCTACGCTTTCTAAAATATAGTAGCTCAGGGTTGGGGTAAAAGGATCTCAGGATTTTTTCTACCATTTGGAGGAAGGCAACTCAGCGACTAGAGGAAAAAAGAAAAAAGCACATCTCTGTGGTTTCACCAATTGACTGTTTTGTTTGTAACTTTGACAAGCTGTGCCAAGTCTGCAAGGACTTTGAGAAATAAATATTCTGTTTTGGTGTTCGAAACCTGTAGTAGCCTCAGTTGCAGGGAATCTCAAGCTTTTAAGAAAGACGTCTGCAGTTTGCCCAGATATATGGAGAAGCACATCTCAGTTTTAATTTTATAGTGTCTGGGTGTGACGGCACATTTTGTCTCTACTTTCTGACTGAGAATATGCCAGAGAGATAGAATATGGGTCGTTATTTTGGAGAAGGAGTAGCGCATGGCATTGAAAATCGTGGCTAGTTGTGAGTTTCTCCATTTCTGGTACTGAGTGCATCTGCCCCGCTATTTGACATCATTTTAACTCTCATTGCTTTGGATTAATGGAGGCTATAATTCTGCAAGCCTTCTTTACCAAAAAGTGCAGCGCTTCACCAAATGATGACTCTCATAATTTCATAGCATTGAACTCTGGCAGTTACAATGGTGTCAAGCAGCATTAATTCTTCCGTATAAATGCATACCTTATCCCTTGCTGGGAGAAGTGCAGGAATTGGGGCATTGATTAAAAGAGATGTTGGGAAATGGGTGCTAAACTGGGAGACAGAAAGGGGCAAGAGTTCCCCTTGTTTGTAAAGAAGAATGAGAAGACAAATGTGAATTTAAGATAGACAAGTTCAAACTCTCCTTCTGCATATTAAACATGTTAGAGCTAGCAAAAATAGTTTTTAAGACTCTCTTTTTGTTATTGTCGAAGGCTTTCATGGCTGGAATCACTGGGTTGTTGTAGGTTTTGTTTGGGCTATATGGCCATGTTCTAGAGGCATTCTCTCCTGACATTTCGCCTGCATCTATGGCAAGCAGGGGCAGCTCAACCCATTACGCAAAGTAAGCATTTGCAGTATAGTTGATTTTGCCCAGGGGCAAATGTATAGTTCACCTACAATCAAAGAGCATTCTGAACTCCACTAATGATGGAATTGAACAGAATATGGCACACAGAACTCCCACAACGAACAGAAAATATATATGTCAGTGATTGGTTTGGGGGAGCACCAAAATACTGTTTGCTTACCATTGAAAATTACCTAGGGCCGCCTCTGATGGCAAGCATAGCATCACCTCTCAACAAAAGATTGCCCCAGGCACTGCCAGACCATCAAATGCTAATCAAGGTGGTCAGTTGAAACATTCAAACCTAGCTCCAACAGACAAGAGTCCTTTGTCCCACCCTGGTCATTCCACAGATATATAAACCCCTTTTCCTAGTTCCAACTGACCTCAATACTTCTGAGGATGCTTGCCATAGATGCAGGAGAGAATGCCTCTAGAATAATAATAATAATAATAATAATAATAATAATAATACTTTATTTATACCCCCCTACCATCTCCCCAAGCTACTCGGTGTGGCTTACATGAGGCCAAGCCCACAGTACATCAACAAACAAAAGGAATAACAAAAACAATCAATACAATACAATTAATATGAATCACATAAACAAAAAATAAACAGTAAACAGTAACACACAAGCATTTAAAAACCAATAGCCGGGCCAAATGTAATAGTTTAAATTTAAAAAATAATGGCCATGTAGCCCGAAAAAACCTACAGTATCTCTTCCTGTTGTTATTTTGTGCCTTAAAAAGGTTTTCAATATATGGCAACCCTAAGGCAAAGATTGATCCAGAGGGGGTTTGCTTTTGCCTTCCTCTAAGGCTGATAGTGTGACTTGCCCAAGGTCACCCAGTGGGTTTCCATGGCTGAGTGGAGATTTGCACTGTACTCTTCAGTCCAAAGCACAAACCACTACACCGCACTGACTCCCTTTTAGGATTACACTTCCCCAAAAAACCTTCACAGTATGACCAACATAGCATTGAAGCAAGACAGATTTTTTTAAAAAAATGCTGGCAAAACCGCAGGTTTCAGAACATTGAGCATTTCATTTTATGACCACAAATGTGTATTGGGTGATTTAATTCATAGGTTACCATTTCAGATAATCTTAAGACCACATCTGAACTTGTGAAAGAGAGATGTGGTAGTTGTAATCCACAATGGGATTTACAGTTACTAACCAAGGCAGCACTTAACGTGCCTTGGAGCCAAGCAACTCTTTAGCTGTAATTAATATAATAATAATAATAATAATAATAATAATAATAATAATAATAATAATTTTATTTCTAACCCACCCTCTCTCCCCAAGGGGACTCAGGGTGGCTTCCAAAACAAGGCATTCAATGTAATCCAAATTTTTATATGGTTCACTTGAGACATAAAGGCAATGCAGATGTTGAGTCAGTGGAGCTTGAATACCAAAGCAGAAACTTACAGAAAATAAGTCAAGTCACAGGATGCTGTGTGCCTCTTGATATGATTCATTCTTATCTGGGTGTTAACCCTGGACTGAAAGGAACTCAGAAAACATTTGGGAGTTGGGGCATGTTTTTAGTTCGATGATTGCCTGGCCATCCAGAAGGTCCTTTGGAAATAGGAAGATCATCAGATCCAGGTGAAGATTTTAATAGCAATTGCCGCCTTACTCCACAGAGTTTTACTGGGTACAAGATATTACTGTCACCTTCCATTGGTAATTTTCTTCTGTTTTCCCATGGTGTAAAAAAAAACAAAAAACAAATGAAGCTATATAATAGAATCTATAATGTGTTAAAATTTAATGGAAAATGTTGATTATAATCAGAGATACAGCATTTTGAAAGATCTCTTATACATATATTTTCATTTTAAATTGGAATATCTAAAAGTCAAGATCTATGGCATATATTATTATGTTTTTAAACTATATAAAAATAACTTTAATCTGGTACCTAGATATTCAAGATACTTGATAGTTTAGGAGAAATTAAAGTATATATTTTTTAAAACAAACACAATTTATTTATTTATTTATTTATTTGTTTATTTACTGTCCTTGTATACCGCCGTTTCTCAGCCTAACTGGCGACTCAACGCGGTTTACAACAAAATATACAGTGCACAGTAACAAATTTTGGGGCAAAGGTATGCTCAATTGTATACCAAAGAGCTCTCGACATTGCTGCACAAAATGATCTAATGAACATAGCGCAAGCTAGAGCCACTCCATACCTGGCCAAATTTAAATGTAATGTGGGCATGGAACCTTACCTCTCTTTTATACTTCCACTCTATCTTAGAAAAGTTTTTACCCGGGCTAGATTTGAGCAGCTCGACATTAAGTCCAAGTTGGGACGACATCAGAATATCCCCTACACGAGGAGAACCTGTGGGTGCCGTGAGGTAGATGCAGAAGTGGAGGACTCAGAACATTTTTTCTTAAAATGTCCCTACTACAACAGGATCCGGTCTTACTACCTAGAGCCTCTGCTGGAGAACCATACTTATTCAGAGAATAAGGAGAAATTGCACATCCTTCTTCAGGGTTCAGATAAAAACTCTATTTTAAAATTGACCCTTTTTATCCAAAAAGCGCTGGCCATCCGTGAGAAGATGGAAGCAGAGAGAGGCGACCTTGCTGCCATCAGCAAAACTCAAACTTAAAAACTTAATATGGACACGCCACTAGTTTTACCTACCCATGCCCCCCACTCTAACCCTATTTTAAGGAATTAAACAATTTTAATCTTTTAACCTTTTTATCTCATAGTTGCTCAATTATTTAGGAGTGGGTTGACACGCCAGTAGGCCATGATGCCTCGTATTCATATATGGTTTTACTGTATGTGTATGTTTTGTTTGTTTTGATATGGTCAAAATTGACTAATCAATAAAGAATTGTTGTTGTTGTATACAGTGCACAGTATACAATTAAAACCATAAAAAACATAATACACAATATTGCACAAAATCACAAAGTCACAATCCAATACATCTCCTAACTAAAATCGTGGTCCAATTGCATCATCCATATTACCAATCTGTAGTCAACACATTCATTGCACCGAATTAACCAAATGCCTGTTTGAACATCCAGGTTTTTAGTCTTCTTCGGAATACCATCAGCGAGGAGGCTGATCTTACCTCCATGGGAAGGGCGTTCCAGAGCCGAGGGGCCACCACAGAAAAGGCCCTGTCTCTCGTCCCCGCCAGCCGCACCTGTGAAGCAGGCGGGATAGAGAGCAAGGCCTCCCCAGAAAATCTTAGGGTCCTGGTGGGCTGATAGGCCGAGATACGTTCGGATAGGTAGGTTGGGCCAGAACCGTTTAGGGCTTTAAAGGCCAACGCCAGCACTTTGAATTGAGCCCGGTAGCAAATCGGCAGCCAGTGGAGCTGGTGCAGCAGAGGAGTTGTGTGCTCCCTGCGCTCCGCTCCAGTTAGTATCATGGCTGCCGACCGTTGGACTAATTGGAGCTTCCGAGCCGTCTTCAAAGGCAACCCCACGTAGAGAGCGTTGCGGTAGTCTAAACGGGATGTAACCAGAGCGTGGACTACCGTGGCCAAGTCAAACTTCCCAAGGTACGGGTGCAGTTGGCGCACGAGTTTTAACTGTGCAAATGCTCCCCTGGTCACCGCCGAAACCTGGGGTTCCAGGCTCAGCGATGAGTCCAGGATCACACCCAAACTGCGAACCTGCGTCTTCAGGGGGAGTGTAACCCCATCCAACACAGGCTGTAATCCTATGCCCTGTTTGGCCTTATCATAGTAGTTATATATCTGGAGGGGGGCTCCTGGTGATGCAGTGGGTTAAACCGCTGAGCTGCTGAACTTGCTGACCAAAAGGTCGGTGGTTCGAATCCGGGGAGTGGGGTGAGCTCCCGCTGTTAGCCCCAGCTTCTGCCAACCTAGCAGTTTGAAAACATGCAAATGTGGATAGATCAACAGGTACCACTCTGGCGGGAAGGTAATGGCACTCCATATAGTCATGTTAGCCACATGACCTAGGAGGTGACTACGGACCACGCTGTCTCTTCAGCTTGGAAATGGAGATAAGCATCACTCCTCCAGAGTCGGACATGACTACACTTAATGTCATGGGAAAACTTTTACCTTTACCTACATACCTGGAAACATTATAAATTGTATTTAAATTTAAGGTGATTTTTTCCTTGTGGAGTTTAACCTCAAGATTCTGATGTCAGTTTTGGTGGATTGCATCATATTTATGTTGGAAATGTTGATTAAACACCTTTAACATCAAAACTTGGTCACTTCTACTATGTTGGTTATTGCTGCTTTTGCAATGTAAATTGGTGGAAAGGTAGGTAATGACAATGTGAATTTGTTGTTCATTCGTTCAGTCGTTTCCGACTCTTCGTGACTTCATGGACCAGTCCACACCAGAGCTTTTTGTCGGTTGTCACCACCCCCAGGTCCTTCAAGGTCAATCCAGTCACTTCAAGGATGCCATCCATCCATCTTGCCCTTGGTCGGCCCCTCTTCATTTTTCCTTCCTTTTTCCCCAGCATCATTTTCTTCTCTAAGCTTTCCTTTCTTCTCATGATGTGGCCAAAGTACTTCATCTTGGCGTCTACTATTCTTCCCTCCAATGAGCAGCCAGGCTTTATTTCTTGAAGTATGGACAATGTGAATAAATTATCAAAATTTGGTAGACAGTTCTGGATGAATTCTATTTTCTTTGCTTCTCATAGACATAGCATGGGGATTTGGTTAACCAGTTAAAATTCATGAGTAAACTAGGGTTTGTTTTTTTTTACCTGAAAAATTTGGTGGTGGGATGGCCCTTTGACTATGGGGTTGACTATTTTCATGTGAGTGAGAAAAACTTTAAAGTTGTTATGCAAACCTATCTCTGCAGATATGCCAATGTTTATTTTTACCAGCCATAAATCCAAACCCAGGGTTTTTGTTGTTGTGTTCTGACATCTAAATCCATAACAGTAGCTAATTCTTGGCTTGTTTCCCAACAAATTTGTTGCCAGTTTAATAAACTATGGAACAATTTGTGGCCCAGCCAACAAACTAAGGCTAATGCAAACCATGGCTTATTGTGGTGTGCAAACTTACTTAGTGTATTAATTTCTAAACCATCTCTAAATCCAATAATACACCTCCCATGTGCAGATATTGATGAAGAGAAGGTAGTGGACAAATAGAAAATTACAGCATTATAAAGAATTCATTTTTATTTTCTTCTCATTTTTGGTCAATACCTTGATCTTTCTTGCTGATATGTAGACTCTTGGGCAATATATTGATCCTCACTGGCAGACTAAATATTCTGTATTTGTTTTCGCTGCACTTTGTAAGATTATGCATGTTAATAAAGTACATTTTTGTTTTGTTTTACTGTTATCTTACATATTATATCTACACATTTTCCATTCCCAGGAGAAAAGAAGATGAATACTCCTGGGATGGCAGATGGGGTCACCACGGATTATGACTATGAAAACCTATCAGCACCAATCTATAATCCTCATGTCAACATATTTTCTTCCTATTTTATGCCACCACTTTACTCTTTGGTGTTCATATTTGGCCTCCTGGGAAATGCACTGGTTGTGCTGATTCTCATCAAATACAAGAAACTAAAAAACATGAGCGATATCTACTTGCTGAATCTGGCTATCTCTGACTTGATTTTCATTATTTCACTCCCATTTTGGATTTATTATACAACAAATGAGTGGGTATTTGGTAATGCAATGTGCAAAATCCTCTCTGGAGTTTTCAGTGCCGGCTTCTACAGTGGAAGTTTCTTCATCACCCTTTTGACAGTTGATCGGTACCTGGCAATTGTTCATGCCGTATTTGCATTGAGAGCCAGAACAGTTTTCTATGGGACTTTCTCAAGTGCTATCACTTGGGTGGTAGCAACATTAGCTTCTGTGCCTGCATCGATATTTTCCCATGTTCAAAAGGAAGTAGAGAGTTGTAAATGCAACGTTTTCTATCCCCCTGGAAAAGAAGAAGAATGGAAGCAAGTTATCAATTTAATGATGTTCATCTTGGGCTTAGCCATTCCATTTGCCATAATGATATTCTGCTACAGTCAGATTATATGGGTTTTGATGAAGGGTCACAATGAAAGAAAGCGGAAGGCTGTCAGGCTAATCTTTGCCATAATGATTGTTTACTTCATCTTTTGGATGCCATATACCATCACCAGTTTAATACATACCTATCAAAGTGCATTTTTCTCATGTGGCTTGGGTGTTGATTGTGATGGCAACTTGAGACTAGCCCTTGAAGTGACAGAAGTCATTGCTATGATTCATTGCTGCCTCAACCCTCTGATTTATGCCTTTGTGGGAGAAAACTTTAGGAAATATATCTCGGTCTTCTTCCGAAAGCATATTGCAGTTTATTTATGCTGGCTCTGTCCAAGTCAACCCAAATTAGAACAGTCTTCTTCCTCCTCCAGAAGCACAACAGAACACAACATTCTTTTTAGTTTGTAAAGTGCTGTTCAACTCTGTCTATTTTTGATCCTTCTCTTGCTGTATGGTGTAACTAAGATCAGCAGACTTCTCAGAAGAAGTAGGGGACAATGTGTTGTGCTTGGTGAACATATGGACTTTGGGAAGAAAGGCCCTTTAATGGTATTTCCTACCTGTAAAGGTAATTACTCACATTAAAATGTGTGGTTGCTGACTTTACTCTCCAGGATACTTGTCACGTTGTCAGGGCTCTGCCTTATTAAGGTAGAGATGAACCAAACAAAAACCCAGTTTGTATAAACAGTTTAATTAAAACAGCACTTACTGTCTGGCTGTTTCAATATTCCAAAATATAAAACAAAGATAGCACTCAGCCACAGAATATACAAAAACCGATAGCAAAACACTGTTGCAGGTTCAAGATAACTCTGTAGTCAAAAGGTCCAATCCAGTGGTCAAACACGGAGAATTCAATAAACAAAGTCCAGGGATCAAGAGTCTACCATAGTCAAAAGCCAGTCGAAAGATTTAAGGTTCCAGGATTCTAAGAATTCAGGAGACAGGTCAGGATACTAAAAATCCAGAGACCTGGAGGGAAATCAGCAGCATCCACCACCAAAATATAACAAATACTTTTCCCCCATAGATAACTTGATAGATAACTTGATAGATCAGTCCCAAGGCTAGCTCATATCCAGAAGCACCCAGCTGCAATCTATCTCTTGCATACCTCCACCCTTAATTGCTGTCACCCATGAACTTTTACTTACAGATTACTCAACCCATTAGAACTAATACCTACTTTAACCCTTCTGTGCTGGTACGGCTGTACCAAAAGCTCCAACTTCCTTTTCTTTCTTTGAGTGTTTGCATGTATTCCAAAGCTCCATGCATTTTGCAATACGGTGGCTTCCCTTGGTTTGCAATTATAGGGCCTATGACCTATCAATCATTGTTAAGTTTTGGTTCCACCCCTTTCCCTAGGGCTCTGGGAGGAGAGGGAGCCATTTTAGGTCAGTCTTGCATTGGAAAACTTAGCTACAGGACGTGGATTAACTCCACCTGTAAAGAAGCTTCGTTTCTCACAGCATCTGGGGGAAATTCCGGGGGGAAACAGTTCCAAAGGACTCTGGGTGGAGAATCTACAAAGCCTTGACTGGTAGGTCTACTTGGGACCCAAGAAGCAGTTTGGAGCCGGGAGTAGAGCCCACACCAGCAAAGTTTAGAAAGTAGATTGCCCAAGGAGGGGTTAAAAAGGGTTTTCCTCTTAAAGAAAAGAAACAGTTCATGAAGCCAGTTGCCTGTCCCTTGTGGTTAAGAAAGCCACCAGTTGATTCAAAGCCTTGAAGCATTTGTTTAATTGGTTGAAGATCTAAGAAGCATTGGATTGTTTGTTGAAGACTTAAGCAATAATAAAGGACTTTGTTAAACCTTTCAAGCTTCTAAAGAATTTGTATAGGAAAACCCTTAGGGCCTCTCACTCGAGGCACCCCAGCTTCCCACTGGGCACAAAGAGCACGTCCTGTTCAAAAGCCAACTGCTATAGGCCCAGCATGTGACAGCACACCTTCCATCGCCAACCACCATCAATTGCAGAACATAGTACATGACAATACTGAACCTACCTGAGACCAAAGGATCTACATCTTGGATTGTGCCTTTGAGATCTGGAATAAAACCCAAGACTGATTTGCCTCTGTGGTGCTTCCCTACGGGCGCTTCCAAACAGGCCTTATAACCCAGGATCTGATCCCAAGTTTTCTGTTTATCCCAGATTATCTGGCAGTGCAGACTCATATAATCCAGTTTAAAGCAGAAAACCTGGGATCAGATCCTGGGATATAGGGCCTGTCTGGAAGGGGTCTCTGACAAGGCAGTGGGCACAACCATGCATTGATATACATATTTGGGGCATTCTGGGTATAGAGACAAACAGCAACAGTACAATCAGGTCTGCCCTTCTTGTTCTTGCTTGAGTATTGCTTTGTGCAGAAAAGGCATGCTAGAACACAGAGGATTGCAATGTGCAATGTGGATGCCACTCCTTCTCAGCTCTGGTACCTTGATTCTTGTGACTGTTGGCAATGGTTTCTCCAGACTATCTTTTTCTGTGCATCTCTCCACCTGCTCTGTTTCACTCAGAATGACTTTCTTGGCTTTTGAACAACGTCGTAGGAATGCTGTCAAGGTAGCTGACTGGAATAATAGTGTTATAGTATTTTATTATGAAACTATCCAACGTGCTCAGATAGGGAGCAGATCCAGAATGAAAATTTGGAATAAAACTGAGATTTAATAAATAAATACCAACCTCTAGTTTTGGAAATCAAGTGTCCCTCGAGTCAAGATGATAAACTTTTGGGATGTGTGAGGAAAAATATCCTCCAAAGGCACAATGTTTAGTTTGTGTAGTAATTTAGAAGCAAACTTGTATAGTTGATATTTAATCCCAATGTTTCAGACCAGTGCATGGCTCCCTTTTTATGTGTGATGGATTTATAAGAAGGCCAAAAGTTGCTGGTTTAAGATTTACATCTTAATAATAATTAAAGGTAGATTTTATAATGTTACCAGAAATGTTGAACTGGAGAGTAAAAAGAGATCTTCAATCCACAATATAGAAGCAAGAATATTGTTTACTCAAACCTGGAAATGGACTCAAGCACCAGCAGTGGAAGAATGGAGTGGACTAAAATTGCCAAATTGGCTTGGTTTTTGAAAGAAAAGTCAAAGCCAACTGAAGATGTTCTTTTAAAAAGATTTGAAGCCATTTATGGGGTTTTTGAGCAAAAAGAAATCAAATGATGTAGCAATAAGGGATTGTGGATGTTAATAATTTTAGTAGGGTTTTTTAGCTGGATCTGTTATGAAATAATTATATTTTTATCTTTTTATATATTATTTTCACTGTATATTAGAATGTTACTGTTAAAAATCAATCAATAAATAGGGTGTCAAAAAAAAAGATGGAAAGAAAGAAAAAAGGCATCTAAAGTTAACATATGGAAAGGAAAGTAGGACCACATTCATTTCCTTCAAGTCTTCACATGAACATCATTGCTTTGTACAGAAGGCACTTAAGGGGCCGTGATGGTGCAATGGGTTGAACCACTGAACTTGCTGACCTGAAGGCTGGCAGTTCAAATCCGTGAGTCTGGGTGAGCTCCCTCTGTTAGCCTCAGCTCCTGCCAACCTAGCAGTTCGAAAACATGTGAATGTGACAGGAAGGCAAACAAGCGCTCCAAGCAATCATGCCGGTCATATGAGCAAGATGTGTCTACAGACAATGCAGGCTCCTTGGCTTGGAAATGGAGATGAACACCTCCCCCAAAGCTGGAGCTGAGCACCGCTAGAAATAAAAGGGGAAGCCTTTGTCTTTGTCTATGAAATTCTGTCTCATTTTCTCAAGGCATTGAATGTTTGCTGTGTTTGTATATATGCTGTAATCTGCTCTGAGTTCCCTTGGGGAGTTAGGGTGGAATATAAATAAAGTGTTATTATATTATTAAGTATAGACTGAATGAATGCATCATTTCAGTGATTTTAAATAATCCCACAACATCCTTCAATAGCAATGAAGTGGTCAGTTAGATCCTTTGCCATGCAAAGGGGGGCAAATAATATTTTCACTTGCATTAACAACACCATACTTTCCAAGTCAAGGGAAGTACTCTATATTCTGCACTGGTCAGGCCTCATCTGGAGTGTTGCATTCAGTTCGGAAAGCCTCATTCTAAGAAAGATTCATACAAGTTGGGATAGTTTCAAGAAGGACAACAAGAGGAAGAAGAGGTATGGAGAACAAAACACATGAAGTAAGGTTGAGGGAGTTGGGCATGCTCGGCCCAGTGAGGAGAGGACAAAATATCTCATAGTCATAGAGAATATGTCATAGAGAAGCGGGAACAAATTTATTCTCTGCTGCCCAGATGGTAGAACCGGATCTATTGGTTTTAAGTTATGAGAAGATGCAATGATAATCTCACAAGATCTACACACTACAGTAATCAACCACTTCTGAGACACTGTCTTTCTCTCGAGTTGGTGGTGGAGAGGGGTTTGCTTTGCTTTCCTTTTCTTGCCATTTCACAGCCGTGCCAAAAAAGTGCAGTGTTGGTATAATAAAGAATTGCAGCAAAATTAAAGGAATATAAGACCTAATTCACAAAGGAAATGGAAAACAGAGTTAGAATATAAAACAAATAAAAGACATGCACATATATATGTATATAAAATATAATAATAATAATAATAATAATAATAATAATAATATTTTCATTTCTTACCTGCCTCTCCTTGTGGCTCAACGCAGGTTACAACATAGATAAAACACATAATCATCATAAACATTATATAAAATATACATATTAAAATGTATTTCTACAAATGCTTATATTAAAATACACAGAACAAAGATTATAGTGAACAGAAGAAGCAAGTTTAAAATTCATACATTTTTAATTTATTACCCACCTCTCTTTATGGCTCGAGGTGGGGCACAGCATATATATTCATAAAAGCATATAAAAACACACACATGTTGCAATACATGAAAGTAAAGTTAAACCACAATAAGCATGGAATGTAATTTTAACATTCATGGTTAAAGCTGACTGGCTAAACTTTTTGGAAGAGATGGGTCTTCAGATGTGTTTTAAATTCCAACAGCTCATTTAGCTGTCGGATTTCTTCCAGCAGCAAATTCTACAGTAGTAGTAGTAGTAATAGTAGTATGTTTGGGTTTTTTTTGTGTCAGAAGCAACTCGTAGTAATAGTAATAATAATAATAATCAGAGATTCAGATGAAAAATATGTAGTCTAAACTTATAATTAGAATTAAGGTGTATAGAACACAACATGTATATGGAAAACAAAATGGAATATAAACGTGCCATAGTACAAACGGTATTGATATAGAATACAGTACAACTATTCCATTTCAAAAGCACCACAGTGTGTGGAGATAACCATTACCAATTTTAATGTTGTTTCAAACTCATTCCTCTTCTATCAAGAAGCATATAAATCAAATTCTGACTTATTTAGCATATAAACAAAACTGAACATAGCTGAAAAATAAATCTACTGGAAGGAAATGTGCACACATTATATTGAGGAAAGGGCTTCCAAAAAGTGCATACACTGGAAAACTTGTAATGCGTATGACTTAATCCATTCTTATGCACACATATAAGCATATAATTGTATATAATTGCATATACCGGTAATTGTTTATGAAAACACTTTCTAAAGATGATTTTTTTGGCCATTCATTAAGTGATGTTGAGGGGGCTTAGGAACTGCTTCCAATGATCAATTGTATTTAGAAACTCCCAGAGAAATGGTAAAGAGAGAACCCAAAAGAGTCTCAAAATAATGCTACAATTGAAAATCAGTTTATTAACAAGCAGACTCTCTGAAAGACACAATCTTCGGCTGATGAGATGCCTGCAACAAAAAGGAGTAAGACTCCATTCCCTTTTGGTACAAATTGTTTCCCAGGGTCTTATCACATTTGCTCTGAACTACAATGGACAATAGAGCGCTTGTTAGAATAGCAACGAAATATAACTCTGAAGCCATGTACATTTCAGCCTTTTGGAAATAACGTGTGATTTTGGGGGAAATTAAAACTTAAGCTTTGTTTAATGTGAACATTTCAGAAAAAGGTTATAACAAGCCAGCACACCCAATTTGGGTGTGGCTGTTTGTTTCCCCAACACAAGTTGGGCTGTTACCACTCTTGACCAACAGTACATTTTCTTGAAATCAATTTCTGCTCTCCTTCTGCTTCCTTTACCCATATCCAAATGAATTTTCCTAACAGTGTGAACACTTACCAAAATCAATTTGCATTGGGGAAGTGAGAAACCTCGCAAAATCAAAATGGGTGCATACAGCAGCAATATGAGATCCCGCTAAAAGCATGCGGTTTTACACAATGCCAAGGGAATGCGTTGATAAGGTCTAAGTTACTTCCTCAAAGCTTGTGTTTCTGTTCCTGCAGCTGGTGGCTTTGGGGTTAGCTGGGCAAAATCTACGCAAAGGGAGATTCTTTATCCTGTCATACTATCTAATTATAGTGTTATATTCAACTTTAACTGCAATGGCAACACTCAATGGCGGAGCTTTCCAAACATTTCAATACAGTAATAAAGTTTTACTAGCATAACAGGAGGTTAAACTGACACTTTATAAGAGATACAGAGACTTACCTATGCTGTAATAACAAAATGTATGGGGACACAACGTATCTAATGAAAACCTTTCATTTATCATTTTAAAATATATGATTTGTAGTATAATAACATACATTTCCAAGATTTTTGTCATTTCTTGTTATGTTCCTGTGACACACACATATATTGCAGCCAACAAACTAATAACAGCTTCCCAAACTGTGTGTCACGACAAGTTAGTGTGTCGCCTGCAGTGCATAGGTGTATCTCGTGAACGTTAGGAAAACCTCTAAGTCTATGTGAAATAAACAATAAATCATGTATTTTAACAATTATACAGTAACTTACATATTTTTATGAGTTATGATGGGTTCTCATACTTTTCACTATTACAATGTATATATGTGTCTATATATCTTATAAGGGGTTGGTTTAACCTCCAGTTTGCTAGTAAAAACTGAATTACTGTGTTGCAAAATAATCCACGTCTAAAATGTGAGTCACCAACATAAAATGTCTGGGAAGCTTTGCACTAATGTGTCATAATTGGAAAGTTATTCCCTATGGAATCCTGCGATTTGTAATGTGGTGAGTTTTCCAGCTGAGAATCTTAAACTGCAAATCCACAAATTCTACAGATAAGAGCCCTGATAGTTAAAGTGCAGTCATATTTGGGTAGGATGTAGACCAGTGATTCCCAGCCTGTGGTCCGTGGACCACCAGTGGTTCCCAAGAATGAAAAGTTCGTCCGCGGCCTCACCATTACTACACGGTTGCCTCGAAACCTCGCGGCACTGAGGCTGACTGGTCTCGCAAAACCCTCTTATAGTGCCGAGGCAACAGGGATGTCGGGAGAGGAGAGACTGACTACCCACAAAAGATTACTACTATCACATCAGCTCTAGATTTTTAAATATGCTTTTCTGTGGGCAAGCAGATGGCGACTACTGGATGGCATATGTTCTGTATCGGAAACTGGAACGGATGTGGTCTATTCAATGCAATTTTCTGAATCATCATTCCAAATAACCAAACCAAATCTAAAGTTGATCAATAACCGATTCGTAACTCTTTTGGTACTTATGTTGGAGAGTGGTCCCTGGTAAAGTGGTCCCTGGTCAAAAATGTTTGGGAACCACTGATATAGACTGAATATAATAGGGTCATGTCCAAGATCCTAGTTTTGGTAGCTTGCTTAGCAGCTTTATAGTTGGCAATAATGCCCAGAATAAATGCATTGCTCCAAGGACACAGAAACCATCAGCCACGACTGCACTACTCCACACTGCCCTTTTGTTCATAAGAAAGTGATACGAATGTACAAGAAGACCAGATGATGATATGTAATCTCTTCCTATAATCTCCCCAAAGATGTGCTAACCATTTGTGCACTTTTGCTGTCCAAATACAGAGCATCTGGGTCTAAGATTCAACAGAAGTGATTTTCATCGGGTTTAAGAATGGAAAAAAGGGCTACGCTCAGTTTCAAACAGGCAAAATAAACCACCAGGTGTGAATTAACTTCTCGCATCATCATCATGACTCTACAGAAATGGGGGGGGGGGGGGGGGGTTCATTGAAGGGGACATGTATCCGTTCCGAAAAATGTGTGGTTTTGTGAAGATATGGAGCAGTAAAATGTGCAGATGAAAGATAAAGCCTTGTTTTTGGGGTTGAGTGGGTGTGTTTTTAGCATGGGTTCTAACCAAGATGGTGCAATAAAGTCAACAGAGCAGTAAAAGAATCCTGTAGTTGTCCAAATATTCTACAGAAGTATGGAAACAGATTGTTAAAAAGCTGCCTAGTCAAAAGGCTATTATTAGAAGAAAGGAACTGACATATTGTTTTTAAAGGAGAAACGAACAAATTGCAGAACTCAAAATCTTTCTTCACACAGGGAAGTGTGACATTTCTTTCTTTGTTCATTCTTTTTTCTTTTCTTTTCTTTTTTGCTGAAGTGCATCTATTCCAGTCTTTACTACAAAAACTAGATGCAAAGAACGAAGCTTTCAGCATCATTTATTAAACGTCCATAAATTGGTAAGTAAATTTAAGTTGGAGTGTATCCTTGTGTGTGTGTGTGTGTGTGTGTGTATGCTTTTTCCTACTTATATGGATAAGGAGCAAATATAAAAATAGAAATCAAAATAGATTAGGAATGTTAAGTGGATTTCCACTTTTACAACAAAACTTGACTGCAAATATATAGTTATCAGTTCATATTCGTCTACAGGTTATTGACAGTTTAAACATATCCCTTCTATTCTTAAAGTGTTGCCAGTTATCCTTCATCCCTTAATAATTGGGCAGAATGTTTTTTTTTATTTCCCCTCTCTATTTGATTTTACTAAAATACCTTTAAAAGGGAAAATCAGTGATATTATTCATAAAAATGACAACAAGGTATGAAAGTATTCAGCTTTGCAAAATAAATACTGCAAAAATGTCAGAAACTCAGTCTTAAAAGAGGGAAATTGTGACTGACAGATGTGACCTCCTTTGCAACATTTTAAGAATTGCTCTCTTCACAAGTTTAAAGCTTGACTAGAAACATTAATTTCTCCTTTGCTTTGTAAGCTTTTAAAAAAATGGCTAACATTGAGATCTGTCAGATTTTATTTGTCGTGTCAGGGCAACCAGTCAATTATATTACATTTCTAACAGAACAAAGCAAAAAAACAGACAAAATACAAAATTTGTGAGTTTGGTAGTTGATTAAATGTCCTTTGACCAGTATCTGGCCACTTGGAGTGCTTCTGGTGTGGCTGCAAGAAGGTCCTCCATTGTGCATGTGGCAGGGCTCAGGTTGCAGGGCTCTGTCAGATCAGAGCCCACAAATGTCTCTGATATTTTTTCCAACCACAACACTGATAAGTGGCCCTTATTATGAGGGATGTTCTCTATAGAGGTTGGAAAGATTTTCCTTTTATATTCACTGAAGATAATGCCATTTTTTCACATTTGCCGTGTAGGCTCTGAAAGACACAAATGTGTTCATCATGTAGTTTATTAATGTGGACAATATGTTAATGTTAGAGAGGAATACGTACATGGCTAAGGAAATCATGTCTATTGTCGAAGGCTTTCATGGCCGGAATCACTGGATTGCTGTAGGTTTTTTCGGGCTATATGGCCATGGTCTAGAGGCATTCTCTCCTGGCATTTCGCCTGCATCTATGGCAAGCATCCTCAGAGGTAGTGAGGTCTGTTGGAACTAGGAAAAAGGGTTTATATATCTGTGGAATGACCAGGGTGAGACAAAGGACTCTTGTCTGCTAGAGCTAGGTGTGAATATTTCAACTGACCACCTTGATTAGCATTTCAATGCCTGGCACTGCTAATCAAGGTGGTCAGTTGAAACACTCACGCCTAGCTCCAGCAGACAAGAGTCCTTTGTCCTACCCTGGTCATTCCACAGATATATAAACCCTTTTTCCTAGTTCCAACAGACCTCACTATCTCTGAGGATGCTTGCCATAGATGCAGGCGAAACGTCAGGAGAAAACACCTTTAGAACATGGCCATATAGCCCGAAAAAACCTACAACAACCATTTACATTGCCATATAATTCAGTTTCTGAATGCAAATTAAGAGCACTGAACTGGGTTATATGGCAGCATATTATTCAGTTCAAAGCAGTTAATCTGCATTCAATACTGGATTATATGGCAGTGTAGATGGTGCCTTAGTTGCTGATTATTTGGCACTAAGATCAGGATTAGAAACAGAGAGAAATGATGTGATATTTTTGATTGTTTCGATCCATGTTTGAAAACTGCTAGCCATGGTCATAGCAGATCATCACTTCTCAGCAAGTGCTAGTCATTCAAGTTGTAGGGACCTTGATGTGGATTTGACTACTCATTTTGTCCAGTGCATTTCTGCAAGAGGGGAAAAAACAAAAACAAAAAAACTCCTGGAAACATCTAACAGAACCCAATGCAAAATGCAGACGACCTTGTTTCTCTTTTGCATTGGATTCAGTTACACCTTTCCATAAAAATATGTCCTTCCTGTAAATATATTTCTTAACTGAATGTTATCTTACTAGGAATTCAACACAAATTTTTGATTGCGAAACTATTGGTAAATTATTGTGACACATCTGTCTTTCTGATTGTGTCAACTCATTCTGAACCCTTGTGTGCTTGTCTTCTTCCCCTCATAATCCATTTTAATGCTCATGTTGAGTTTTCTGTATTCCCACTCAAAGAACCCTCTGCAGACGTTATGAATGTCTAACCCCTACCAGCCAAGTAGCTTTCTAAGGGTTTGGGGGACCAGTTCAGAAATAATATTAGTAGCCAAAGTGGTCATCCTTCTGTTTTGTGTAAAATCATCAGGCAAGGTGAGGGCCATCCAGATTGTTTGGAAGTCTAACTTCTATCAAACTTTTACCTAGTAGTACAGGTTTGGGCTTCTGAAAACTAAAATTTCTGAAGGACAAAAATGATTACTTTTGTGCAATAGGAAGCTACCAGAAAGCAGAGACTGTGAACTTGGAGGAAACTCAGATTCTCAAAGAAGAGAGTCAGGCAGAAAACTGTGCACCACTTTGGTGAGTCCACATGTGTTTTAGACTGGGTTTTCTCAGCTGGCAGCCCCTTGTGAAACACAAGAGACCCTTTTTGAAACTGATGTCCAAATTAGGCATATCATGGTGTTACAGCTGTCTTTCCCTTGATGTTTATGAATAGCTTGATTAAGGATCTTATCACACATCCCCCACTCATGCTCTTTTGCCAGTAAGCATGGTGAAGCGGCAAGCACGCAAGGCGACTCTGGCACCCTGCACATCATTCCAGTGTGGCTATGCTTCCCCTATCACATGGGGGAAGTGTCACCCAATCAGGGCAGAAGTGTGCTGACTCCATTGGCGCCTTTCTGTGTTGACAAGGAAGCGTCCTAGGATATTTCCATGCTGTTTGGGGATGGGGCCTCCACTGGAAGTTAAGGGTAATGTGTTACATTCCCATCCACCCTCAACTGGCTGGCAAGTGTCCTAGGATGCTTACATTGGTAAGTGTGATGAGGCCCTAAAAGAACAGCAAGATGGATTCACTTTACAATGGACTCTGACTCAAAGTCCTCCATCCTGCTATATTTTCTCCCTGAAAATAAAAATATATGGAACATTTTTTTAAAAACAGCATGGAAGAGAGTTGCTAAGCTGAAAAACAGAACAGACAAGATTTAACCAACCCTAGACCAACTCTGGCTATATATCTTCCTGGCCATCCTGGCCATCACTAATAAGTTGTAGCAAGTTTCCTGCACTGAGAAAATTAAATAGCTATTCTAAAAGCTGTGCCTAAGATTATAAGGTAATTGCTTTAAAAAAAAAAGAAATATGACGTTGACCTCATAGCTACCATTCCAAAATTTGTGCTGAGAGCAGTCAAAGACTTGCAGTTATTTTTCCCAAACCTTCCGACCATTTCCCACCATTAGGGATAGGGCCATACAGATTGTTGGTATCCCCTAAACCAGGGGTCCTCAAACTTTTTAAGCAGAGGGCCAGATCACAATCCCTCAAACTGTTGGAGGGCCGGATTGTAATTTGAAAAAAATAACATAATTTGAATTCCTATGCACACTGCACATATCTTATTTGTAGTGCAAAAAACCCCACACACTTCAAAACAATACAATAATTAAAATGAAGAACAATTTTAACACATATAAGCTTATTAGTATTTCAATGGCAAGCGTCGGCCTGCTTTTGGCTGATGAGATAGGATTGTTGTTGTTGTTGTTGTGTGCTTTCAAATCTTTTCAGACTTAGGTTGACCCTGAGCGAGGGCCGTGTAAATGACCTTGGAGGGCCGTATCCGGCCCCTGGGCCATAGTTTGAGGACCCCTGCCCTAAACTGTCTTTGATTACATTAACTGCAATGGCTTAATGCTATGGACTCATGGGAGTTGCAGTTTTACAACTCCTTAGCCTTCTCTGCCAAAGAATGCTAGTGCCTCACCTAACTACAAATCCCAGGATTTGTGTTTTATGATGTTGTGTTTTATGATTTAATTGATAATTGTAAATTATTATTGTTATGTCAGGTTTCTGTACATGAGGCATTAAATGTTGCCATAATTATGTTAGAAACCACTTTGAGTCCCCTGCAGTATACAAGAAAAGTGGTATACAAGTAAAGTAAAGTAAAGTAAAGTAAATAAATTCCATATAATTGCACTATGACTATGGCAGAATTTGTTTTGTTAACTCAAAACAAATTCTATAGTGCAGACACACCCAGATATCAATAAATAAATAAATAAATAAATCAGCACCTTTCAGGGTGAGAGTTCTTGTATCCATCATGGCTGTGTATAAAAAGGAATTTCTTCAGGTGTTGCTTGTCACACAACCGGGTAATAACGCTGGCTGACGTACCTCATCTACATCACCATTAGAGGACAGAAACCATCTTCATTTTTTTGCTCCTGCAGTCTTAGCGCCTGTGCAAAGAGATTATTATGGCCATAAGACATTTAAATTGGTGAGATGTCAAGATAGTGAGTTTGTTTGCAAAATTTGATATCTCCTCGTGAATTAAATAACTGCAGATAGTAGAGATTCCTTACAGATTTCCTTAATATCAATGTTTCACTTATGTATGGTGGTGAGTCTCTGGCAACAGAAGGAGGAGGACATGCTTATGACTTGATCAGACAGGCAGGGGGAAAGAGGAGGAAAATGGAGGGAATAGTCCTCCTCTGTTCCCTATTATCTTTCCATGTCTTCTGGGATGGCCTCTCATCTTACATAATTTCCCATCCTTTCCATGACCTTTCTCACTTCCTCTTCGCTTTCTCCACTTTCTCCACTTTCTCCAAAGTCATTATGGGCTCTGTTTCTGGACGTTGCTGGAATGGAGTACTATGGAGCCCTGCTGGAAGTTGCCCTGTATCAGTGGAACTCTGTTTGGACAACGTGCAGAAACAAGGAGAAGAGTAGACAAGACTGTGTCTGATAAAGTCCCTAATGGGATCGGCTCAGTTTGAACTCTTAATTTGTGGTGCCAACCACATTTCAAAAATGTATCTTTGGCTCCTCCATGTGGCAACAGAGAATATGTTCCTAGAATGTATAGCGAAACTTGAAACATTGCCGAAAACTTAAATAACCAAACAGTCCCTGATATTAACTTTTAAAAAAGCAAACACATTTCCGGAGAGAGTATGAATGTACGAGTGATCTTCTATCAATACAAATTTTCACTTTGTTATTATGTCACAATTGTAAAAATTCACCGTCCTCTCTAAATACAGTGTCTCCCCATGTACATGATGAGCCCTTCTCTTTTCAATCTCTAGCACTGTAGTAACCTAAAAGTCAGTTGACAATTTGGAAATGCAGTTTAGGATTAATCCACATTATCTGCTTTGAGCTGGATTATATCGGTCTACACTGCCATGGCGCAGTGGGTTAAAACACTGAGTTGCTGAGCTTGTTGATCGAAAGATCGCAGGTTCGATTCCGGGGAGCGGCGTGAGCTTCCGCTGTCAGCCCTAGCTTCTGCCAACCTAGCAGTTCGAAAACATGCAAATGTGAGTAGATCAATAGGTACCGCTCCGGCGGGGAGGTAACGGCGCTCCATGTAGTCATGCCAGCCACATGACCTTGGAGGTGTCTACGGACAACGCTGGCTCTTCGGCTTAGAAATGGAGATGAGCACCACACCCCAGAGTCAGACATGACTGGACTTAATGTCAGGGGACTACCTTTACCTTTACCTTACACTGCCATATAATCCATTTCAAAGCAGATAATCTGGATTTTATATGGTAGTGTAGACAGGGCCTTGGAAAAGGAATAAAATCCTCAATGATGTGGGATTAGAATTTAAGAGATGAAACAAAAATAGCAATGCCAACATCTGAAAATTAAACAAATATTACTGGTCTTTGAAATCACATTAAATTAACTTCTAAAACATTTTAAAACGCTTTTGATGGTAAACATAGCTTCACAGAAGACTGAAATAGCTACAGCTTGGTTCTGCAGTGGAGACTACCACTACTGAAAACTGGATCAGGAACCCAACAACTGCTTCTTATGGTGATTTAAGAGGGGCCATGGCGCAAAAATGATGATGGATATATATATATATATATATATATATATATATATATATAATATTTCATAATTATATGTGGATATTATAGTTCTAGAAACATAGGGATCTTGGGAAAGATCACTCCAAATCCAATAATATCTTTATAGATGAGAGCTACTGTATTTTTTCATATCTCCATTTTATTCATTTAGAATTAAATGACCAGGGTCTTCTGCCATATACATGATTTTGTTGTTCCCATGCCTGAAGACAGATCAGAGTTTGTCGATATTGCCATTCCCTGAATGTCCAGACAGCATGATCTGTGACTGGTTAGCTGGGAATTAGGAAGTTAATGTTAAAAAGGAACTTTTCCAACTTCTGGTAGACAGCATTTCTACTTGTTGCGTAACTTCAAGTAGTATCCAACTTATGGCAACCCTAAGGTATTATGAAGTTTTCTTGGCCAAACTATGTTCAAAGAGAGTTTTTTTCCTTCCTCTGAGGCCTCTTCCACATAGCTGTATAAAATCCACATTGAATTGGATTATATGGCAGTGTAGACTCATATAATCCAGTTCAAAGCAGATATGGTGGATAATCTGCCTTGATATTCTGGGTTAGATGGGTGTGTAGAAGGGGCCATAGAGTCTCAACCAGTCAGTGGGTTTATATGGCCAAGAAGAGATTTATACCCTGTTTGTCAGAGTACTAGTTGAAGACTCAGTTCACTATACCACTCTTCCTCTCACATAGGCAAATGTGGTCTTTTTACTACTACTAGGCTCCTTCTTTGGAGGCTTTTAAAAAGAGGCTGGATGGCCATCTGTCAGGGGTGCTTTGAATGTGATTTTCCTGCTTCTTGGCAGGGGGTTGAACTGGATGGCCCATGAGGTCTCTTCCAACTCTATGATTCTATGACTACCATTCACAAAAGTAAATAAGCATTATCTTCTTCAGTCACAGGGAGCAAGATGGAGACATCTACAGTGACAACAGATGAGGCTGTAGTTACAACAGAATTTTATTACGGTGACATCCCTACACCATGCTACAGTGTTGCTGTCCAAGAATTTGCTTCCCATGTTCTACCAACACTTTACTCTTTGGTGCTCATATTTGGCATGCTGGGCAATGCACTAGTTGTGCTGATCCTCGTCAGATATAAGAAACTCAAGAGCATGACCGACATCTACTTGCTGAATCTGGCCATCTCTGACTTGCTTTTCGTGGTCTCGCTCCCATTTTGGGCTTATTCTGCAGCCAATGAATGGATATTTGAAGATGCAATGTGCAAAATCCTTTCTGGGATATATCTTATAGGCTTCTACAGTGGGAGCTTTTTCATCATTCTGTTGACCATCGATCGGTACTTAGCAATAGTCCATGCAGTTTTTGCATTAAAAGCCAGGACGGTGGTCTATGGCATTGTCACAAGTGTTGTCACATGGTGTGTGGCAATATTAGCCTCAATACCACAGTTGATTTTTAACAAATTACAACAAGAAAATGATCGCTGCAAATGCACTCTCAGTTTTCCACCTGAAACACATGTCAACTGGAATCAGTTTCTGACACTGAAAATAAACTTGATTGGCCTGATCTTCCCCATGATGGTGATGACCTTCTGCTACACTCGGATCATAATAACCCTGAGGAGATGCAGAAATGATAAAAAGAACAAAGCAGTCAGGCTGATTTTTATCATCATGATTATTTACTTTCTCTTCTGGGCCCCGTACAACATTGTTCTCCTGCTCCAGACGTTCCAAACATCATTTCGTCTTGACAACTGTTATGACTATAGTAATTTGGGGATTGCATTACAAGTGACCGAAACATTAGCAATGGCCCATTGTTGCATTAACCCTGTGATCTACGCTTTTGCTGGTGAGAAGTTCCGAAAATATACATGCACTTTTTTCCGAAAGCACGTTGCTCTTCATTTGTCAAAACATTTCCGTTTTTGGTATACCGAGCCTGTGGAACGTGCGAGTTCTACATATTCCCATTCCACTGGAGAGCAAGACCTTTCAGCTGTGTTGTAAAGGATGTCCAAAGAGAAGACACCATTCTTAAACTGGAGACTGCAGGTTTTTAGATCTCTTTGCACACGGGGCTTTGGACAGAACATAAACAAATACCTTATGACAACTTTAGGGTCAAAGACAAGACTTGAAAGTAAGAGACTTTAATTTCACAAACTGTACAAAATCAACTCTCACATGCAGTTGAACTGCAGATATTATATTCTCAGGGGTTCTGTTAAAAGCAAGGAAAGCAAATCCTTCATTCAAGCTGGACGTATACATTATGTGCTATAGTCTTTGAAACTTATTTGCATGTGTGTTTTATGGCAAGACATATGGCGCCACAGGACTTTTTGACTCGGGGCCCTTCTACACTGCCATATAATCTAGAATAGCCAGATTATCTGCTTTGAACTGGGTTATCTGAGTCTACACTCAGTTCAAAAGCAGATAACCTGGATTTTATACAGCTACATAGAAGGGGTCTAAGATTTCTAGATTTAGTATAGGTTACATAACATACCGAATGTCCTTGTATGCTGCTGCTGTTTCTTCCTCTTCTCTAAGCACATCGAATACCTGGACTTTCCCATTTAGCAGAGTATTATATGCAGGTTCATGCACTGAATTGTAATGTTTTAGACAGAGTAGATCAGTAAAAATCAATTATCAGTAAAATCAATTACTGAAATCAACAAAGATAGGTCTTGTTTTAATCACTGATTTAAACCTGTTTCACCATTGGTAAAGGAGCCACAGTGGTGCAATGGGTTAAACCCTGGTGCTGGCTGAACTGCTGATCTGAAGACATGAAGGTCAGTGGTTTGAATCTGCAAAACAGGGTGAGCTCCCATCTGTCAGCTCCAGCTTCCCATGCAGGGACAGGATGGTAACACATCAGGGCATCCCCTGGGCAACGTCCTTGCAGATGGCCAATTCTCCCACACCAGAAGTGACTTGCAGTTATTCCCAAGCTGTTTCTGACATGATAAAAAAAAAACCATTGGTAATAATATGTTATATATTTGGTAGGCAGTGGCGTGTTTCTGGCCACTGCTGAAATATGTGCATTTGCAACTGAAGTACTGATAACAATATGAAACTGTGCAAGTATGTATCACACTGTATATATCTACAATGTTTATTCCCTCTTTAATCTATAGAATAAAAACAAAATGTCCCCATATGTAAGGATTGAATTGCTGACATGGTGCATTAGGAGGTTCAATAGGAGAAATAGGAAAGTACATTTACGTTTGGTTTGTGGAACTACTCTATTTTGCTTTGCTTGGCCTTGGCCCATCCACATCCAGAGCAAAAGCAAATCTCAGGCAAACATGAAATGCATGAGAAACAAGCAGGGAAGAAAGATTACAGTTAGAGACATGAAAAGAGAAGGAGGGAGTCAAGGCGAATTTAACACTCTGGGCAGTAATGGAAATTACTCCTATTCTCGTACTGGCTTTAGCATTCGTTAAATGGGGCTTTCTAGAATTTTCTATCTTCAGACCTACTGAGAAGGCAGAAAATCTTGTATACAGTGACAAAATGACAGCTATATTTGGCATTATCATTTAGGAATGACATGCAATTTTTTTTACTGGTATCAGATTTCCCTCATCCACTTCATTTTTCTTCTTTTTATCATGTCAGGAGCGATTTGAGAAACTGCAAGTTGCTTCTGGTGTGAGAGAATTGGCCATCTGCAAGGACATTGCACAGGGGATGCCCGGATGTTTTGATGTTTTACCATCCTTGTGGGGTGCATGGGGAGTTGGAGCTGATAGGGGGAGCTCATCCGCGCTCTCCCCGGATTCCAACCTCCGATCTGTCGGTCTTCAGTCCTGCCGTCACAGGGGTTTAACCCACTGCACCACTGGTGGCTTCCACCTCAGTTTATAACAATTGTGCCATTTTATGAGGATAACCAGGAGATTTCAATTGTGCTCCTCAATTAAAATGATAAGATATGGTTTATTTAGAAGAGCCTCAACATAGGGCTGGTGGTCAACTGCACCTCTATAATACATCCGGGAAGCTGAAACTTATTCCTTTCATTTTTCTCATAGGCATACTTTATACTTTATAAGAGTGCTAGAGTAACAGCCCTGCAAAAGTTCCCACCCTGGATTTTATACAACTATGGCTGTGCCATGAATGTCCAATGTGTGGAAATATATAATACTTTCTGAGTCTGCCAATTTGCTGACATTATGTTTTGTTTTTACAAGAATAAACTATTCATGATTGTTTGCGTAGTTCACTGTACATCTGACTTTCTGTGAAAGTTATCAAAAGTTTGTATCAGAACTTGATTTTTTTCCTTTTTGAACTATAGTTTGCAGAAACTCTCATGTGCCTAGATTCTTCCTTATCTGGAAATGGGAAGTCTCTTTAAAATGCCTTGGAGAGTGTGTGGTGACCCAAGTCCTCTTCTCCTGCCTCTTCCTTGGTTCGTGGAGCTGCTGCCTTGGGTCCTTGCTGCTGCTGCCTGGCTGGGCACTTTCTTCTCCTTCTCCTCCTCCATCTCTCATGCAAGGAAGGAGCCTCTAGAGTAAGAGGTGCGAAGGAGGAAGAAGAGTGGGGCTCGAGGTGTCTTCCTTGTGTAAGAGACAGAGGGGAAAGCACCCAGCCAGGCAGTAGCAGCAAGACACGATAAGAGGTGTGAAAGAAGAAGAGAAGTGAGGCTGGAGCCATCTTCCTTGCATGAGAAACCAAGGGGAAAGCGCCCAAATAGGCAGCAGCAGCAGCAAGCAAGAACCCAGGGCAGCAGCTCCAAGACAAACCATGCCATTGCCAAAAATGATGGGAAGGGGAGGGGAATTCTCCGCCATTGCCACCAGTTAAAAAAGAAGTGAAATAATAGGGCTGGACACTGGGTTGTGTGTGGTGTGTGAAGTATCTTTGATATTTGGCGTGAAAGAAGGGTACCCTGCCCTGCCTCCTTCCTGCTGCTGCTCCTGGAGAAGTTAGAGGGCGGGGCCAGCAAGGAGAAAGAGGGAATGTTTTTAAGGAGATTTTATTTATTGAAAAAAATCTCTAAAAATTGAGGGATGACCCATTTGTTATAAAACTTGGTGGGCTAAGAGTGGTAAATGTGCCCTCCATGTGTGGTGATTGTAATCCCTCTAGCCCTAAAACTGAGGGAGACTGGAGCCTGGGAAAGCCAGCCCATTGCTGCCAATAGACCGAACATTTTTGTATTTTCGGATGAGGAACAAAAACTCCCATTCAGAAAGGTGCCCTTTTTCGGAAGGCGCTTGAACACGAAAACTGGGGACTTACTAATGAAACAAACAGAAATGGATAGCAATTCTATACAAATGCACAAGTCTAATATCAAGCTAACTGATGTAGAGGACCAACACGATGACTTTTGGTGAACCTATGAATGTAATCGGGTTTTTTTTTATGGAAAGAAAACTCTAAAAGGTTTACATTTAAATCTTAAGTATTAAATCACAATTATATAAACTAAAGCATGCAATGGTAGAGCAAAAATATCTGTCAGATCTTTTAAAAGCCTTTGAAAACAACTTAGAAGTATTTGAAAGAGCCCTAGGAAAATAGAATGTCTTTACCTAATACTAGCTTGACTCCTCAATAAAGGCACCATCCATAAATAAGAGTCTCCCCTTATAGTCACATACCAAACTTAACTTGATTGTGTAATTTCACAAAGCATGCTAAAGATTATTTTGCTGGGTAAAAAAATTCAAAAAATTGTTATCTTTTTCAAAACACTTTTCGGCACATTTGTGATAGCATTTAAAAATATCTTGACAGACAATTAGCAAAGTTTCAGGTTTATGGATCTTTAATAGAGCCATTAATATAATGTTTATCCAATAATTCAAACATCTAGCTGAGAAAACTCTGTTTAAATTTTACCCATCTCAGTATTTTATCTCAGACAAAATGTTTTGCTATCAGAATGTCATTATGTGTTACAGAATTACCTCTTTTCATAGAAGTTATATTTTTTTTAAAAAAATTTATTAGTGGTTTTTGTACATAAGTGGGGTGGTGGGTGTTTAAAAACCTTTAAAAAACCAGGGGAAATAAATAACCTTGATAATTTTTCAGTTATAGGAAACAAGATGGACACTGCCACACACACAACAGTCGATGACATTCCCACCACAGAATTTGACTATGACTCATCACCGTGCACAGATACCAAAGGCCAGAAATTTGCTTCCCATTTTCTGCCAACACTTTACACTTTGGTACTCATATTTGGCATGCTGGGTAATGCACTAGTTGTGCTAATCCTCATCAGATACAAGAAACTCAAGAGCATGACTGACATCTACTTGCTGAATCTGGCCATCTCTGACTTGCTTTTCGTGGTCTCGCTCCCATTTTGGGCTTATTCTGCAGCCAATGAATGGATATTTGAAGATGCAATGTGCAAAATCCTTTCTGGGATATATCTTATAGGCTTCTATAGTGGGAGCTTTTTCATCATTCTGTTGACCATCGATCGGTACTTAGCAATAGTCCATGCAGTTTTTGCATTAAAAGCCAGGACGGTGGTCTATGGCATTGTCACAAGTGTTGTCACATGGTGTGTGGCAATATTAGCCTCAATACCAGGCTTGATCTTTAACAAATTACAACGAGAAGATAACCGCTACAGATGCACTCTCAATTTTCCACATGAAACACATGCCAACTGGAACCAGTTTCTGACACTGAAAATAAACTTGATTGGCCTGGTCTTCCCTATGATGGTGATGATCTTCTGCTACGCTCAGATCATAGTAACCCTGATGAGACGCAGAAACGATAAAAAGAACAAAGCAGTCAGGCTGATTTTTATCATCATGATTATTTATTTTCTTTTCTGGGCCCCGTACAACATTGTTCTCCTGCTCCAGACGTTCCAAACATCATTTCGTCTTGACAACTGTTATGACTATAGTAATTTGGGGATTGCGTTACAAGTGACCGAAATATTAGCAATGGCCCATTGTTGCATTAACCCTGTGATCTACGCTTTTGCTGGTGAGAAGTTTAGAAAATATACATGTATATTTTTCCAGAAGCACATTGCTTTTCCTCTGTCAAAACACTGCCGTTTTTTGTATACAGAGCCTCTGGAACGTGCGAGTTCTACATATTCCCATTCCACTGGAGAGCAAGACCTTTCAGCTGTGTTGTAAAGGATGTTCAAAGAGAACTCAACCTGACTAATACAGTTTTTCATCTCTCACTATGTGTAGGGCTCGGACTATAAACAGTTGAGCCTTTATAACAATGCAGCTTTAATTTTGGAGAACACCTGGATCTAATGGACCTTGGTTTCTATCATCTGACAAGGTTTACCATAAACAAATCTCAGGTGCAGTGGGACTATAGACATTATATTATCAGAGTTTCTGGAAAAACAGCAGTAAAATTAAGTCTTCATTTAAGCAAGTCATATACATTATATAATCTCTGAAATGCTTGGGCATGTATGTTTTAAGACAAGATAAATATGGGCTGAACCTGATCTCATATGAATCAGAGTTGATTAAAAAGCCAATGATGTTTTAAAAGGGATTTGGATGTTTACATTTAAAATTGGATTTTAAAAATTATTTAAGATTAATTTCAAAGTTTTCCTAACTTATTTTTTAAAAGAGGATCCTAGAACAAAAATATTCTATTAATATGAAAATGCCAGTTCATGGAGACAGGACAAAAACCTGTTCTGCAGCTGGTACATATGAAGTACAGTCTTGTCTCTCCTTAAGTGGTAAGACAGAAAATGCCACTGAATGCACAATTTGGGGATATTGGGTAGATCTGAGTAATGAAGGAAGAACCGGGATCCTGTTTTTTTAGGAACCAGAAACTAAATCAGAAGTCAGTCTAGAACAGTGTTTCCCAACCTGTGGTTCATGGACCACCACTGGTCTGCAAGAACGAAAATATGGTCCACAACCTCACAATTACTACACCGTTGCCTCAAAACCACGCAGGAATGAGAGCGACTGGTCTCGCAAAACCTTATAGTATCGAGGCAATGGGTATGTCTGGAGGGAAGAGGCTGACGACCCATAAAAGATTACTTCTACCACATCAGCTCTAGATTTTTAAATATGGTTTTCTGTGGGCGAGCAGATGGCGACTACTAAATAGCTCGTGCATTGTATCAGAAACTAAACCTGATGTGGTCTAAGGTAAAGGTAAAGGTAGTCCCCTGACATTAAGTCCAGTCATGTCTGACTCTGGGGTGTGGTGCTCATCTCCATTTCTAAGCCGAAGAGCCAGCGTTGTCCGTAGACACCTCCAAGGTCATGTGGCCAGCATGACTGCATGGAGTCATGCAGTCTATCCAATGCATGTGGTCTATCCAATGCAATTTTCTAAATCGGCATCCCAAATAAACAAACTGAATCTAAAGTTGGCCAAAAACTGATTTGTAACCCTTTTGGTAATAATGTTGGAGTCTTGTCCCTGGTCAAAGTGGTCCCTGCTAAAAACAAAACAAAACAAAACAAAACAAAACAAAAAAGGTTGGGAACCACTGGTCAAGAGCAATTGTTTAATGCAGGGGTCCTCAAACTGTTAGAGGTCCAGATTATAATTTGAAAAAAAAAACATGAATGAATTCCTATGCACACTGCACATATCTTATTTCTTCTGAGGAAAAAAAAAACCCACTTTAAAACAATACAATAATTAAAATGAAGAACAATTTTTAACAACAAATATAAACTTATTATTTCAATGGGAAGTGTGGGTCTGCTTTTGTTGTTGTTGTGTGCTTTCAAGTCATTTCATACTTAGGTTGACCCTGAGTGAGGGCCGGGTAAATGACCTTTGAGGGCCGTATCCGGCCCCCGGGCCTTAGTTTGAGGTCCCCTGGTTTAATGTTTGTCTATCTTCTAATGAAGCCTGCATCTCTGAATATTTATGACTGAATGGTAAGAGTTATATAACTCCTCCTGAATGTGATGAAGTGTCGGGAGCTGAATAGATCACCTACCAACTATGAAAGCAACTCGGAACATTCATTTGTTCTCTATCAGCTTCTGGTGGGGATTTGGAAAATTACATCGAATGCGCACAGATGAAAATCAAATAGAGACCTGATATTTCGGAAGAGAAACTTTCCCCACAAATTTGGTTTTGCATCTCATAGCTATTTCAAAAATTGTTCCCTCTACAGAACAAACAGGAACTATATTGCAGACTGGATTTGTGAAAGGAGGGAGAACAAAAACAGCATTAACTCACTTTCTAGTTTTCCTGTTAGGAAATTTAAGTGCTATACGATTTTTGCTTCATAGATTTGATGAAACTGGTCATTGAATAGATTCTATAGAGGAGATTAAGTATGCCAGATTGCACGGGTATCAGGAACCTCTGTGTGATAAGTGGTTTAGAGTTGGGAATCTATACAAATAAAAATGTAATGTTCGTTTGTGGGATTAACATAATTCAAAAACCACTGGACGAATTGACACCAAATTTGGACAACATATACCTAACAACCCAATGTATGTCCTTCACTCAAATATTTTTTGATTTTGTCTTTTGGGAGTTGTAGTTGCTGGGATTTATAGTTCACCTACAATCAAAGAGTATTCTGAATTCCACCTATGATGGAATTGAACCAAACATGATGCACGGGACTCCCATGACCAACAGAAAACACTAGAAGGGTTTGGTGGGCATTGCCCTTGAGTTTGGGAGTTGTAGTTCACCTACATCCAGAGAGCACTTTGGGCTCAAACAAGGATGGATCTGGACCAAACTTGGCACGGATATTCCATATGACCAAATACGAACACAGATGGAGTTTGGGGGAAATAAACCCTGACATTTGGGAGTTGTAGTTACTGGGATTTATAGTTCACCTACAATCAAAGAGCATGCTGAAGCCCACCAAGGACAGAATTGGGCCAAACCTCCCACACAGAACCTCCATGAGCAACAGAAAATACTTATGGCCATCCAGTCCAACTCCCTTCACCAGGGCAAGAAAACATAATCAAAGCCCTCCTGACAAAGAGCCATCCAGCCATAGATATAGATAGATATATATGATTCACGGAGCCCCCGGTTGCGCAGTGGGTTAAAGCACTGAGCTGCTGAGCTTGTTGATCGAAAGGTCGCAGGTTCGATTCCGGGGAGCGGCGTGAGCTTCCGCTGTCAGCCCTAGCTTCTGCCAACCTAGCAGTTCAAAAACATGCAAATGTGAGTAGATCAATAGGTACCACTCCGGCGGGAAGGTAACGGCGCTCCATGCAGTCATGCCGGCCACATGACCTTGGAGGTGTCTATGGACAATGCCGGCTCTTCAGCTTAGAAATGGAGATGAGCACCACACCCCAGAGTCAGACATGACTGGACTTAATGGCAGGGGACTACCTTTACCTTTTTATATGATTCACACACAGAGAGATATATAGTATCCTAGATTTGAAAGGGACCCTTAAAGAAGGACAATGATATTTTGCATGTTCCAGAGTGGGCAAACCAGACACTCTCCACATCAACACTGACAAAGAAACAGCAAGAAGTGCTGTTTACCCACAAGCATAAAATCTATTTTATTAGCATAGTACAATATCAGTATTAATTATTACTATATTGTATTAAACCATTACATTGTAACATTATTATTAATATTACATGTAATACAAATATATATTTATAATATCATATTATTAGTAGTGTTATATTGCATTACATTATAATATTATAGATATTATATGTATATATACGATATATTATTTTATATTATATTATATTATTAACATAGCACAGGAGACAAGGTGAATCTATATTAAACTACATTTATTTATTTGTCATGTCAGGGCAACCAGTCAATTATATTACATTTCTAACAGAACAAAGCAAACAAACAGGCAAAATACAAAATTTGTGAGTTTGGTAGTTGATTAAATGTCCTTTGACCAGTATCTGGCCACTTGGAGTGCTTCTGGTGTTGCTGCAAGGAGGTCATCCATTGTGCATGTGGCAGGGCTCAGGGTGCATTGCAGCAGGTGGTCAGTGGTTTGCTCTTCTCCACACTCGCATGTCGTGGATTCCACTTTGTGGCCCCATTTCTTGAGGTTGGCTCTGCATCTTGTGGTGCCAGAGTGTAGTCTGTTCAGCCCCTTCCAAGTCGCCCAGTCCTCTGTGTGCCCAGGGGGGAGTCTCTCATTTGGTATCAGCCATTGATTGAGGTTCTGGGTTTGAGCCTGCCACTTTTGGACTCTTGCTTACTGAGGTGTTCCAGCAAGTGTTTCTTCAGTGGTTCTCAACCTGTGGGTCCCCAGGTGTTTTGGCCTACAACTCCCAGAAATCTCAGTCAGTTTACCAGTTGTTAGGATCTCTGGGAGTTGAAGGCCAAAACATCTGGGGACCCACAGGTTGAAAACCACTGCTGTAGATCTTAGAAAACTATGTCTAGATTTAAGTCGTTGACGTGCTGGCTGATACTCAAACAGGGGATGAGCTGGAGATGTCTCTGCCTTGGTCCTTTCACTACATTATATGAGTCTACACTGACCATCCAACGCGGTTTCACACTGCACTGTTTGGCAGTGTTGATAGCACCAGGATTTCCTCTCTGAAACTTCCCCAAAGGAAGCGACACCCTCTCTTTGGCAAGCTACTTTTCACAATACCGGTGGTCGCACAAGCGCCGGAAGAAAACTCAAACAACAAAACCACCCTATCCCTTCGCCCACAAACAATATTTAAAGGGGCCACGCTTACTATCCTTCTCAACCAATCGCCTCTGCCTTTCCGTACCTTGCCCCTTTAAGGGAAACTTTGCCATGTTTGTAGGCCGGCGACGTCACGAGCCGTCCCTGGCGCATGCGCCCTCCGTCCAGGAGTCTTTTCCCGCCAGCCTTTGGAAGAAGAGAGTTGTTGGTGAGAAGGGGAGAGGGGGTCGCTTCCTCAGGCCGAGGACGTGCTGCTGAGGTAATCCCGGAGGAAGGCAAGGGGAACCTGTATCCTTCCTCGCTCTCTCTCTCTCTTTGGGCCCAGAAATGAGAGGGGCCTCCTCCGCCTGAGAAATACTACAGCTCCTCAGGGGCCTCAGCCAGGAAGACCTCCAACTTTTACCTATTACAGGAAAACCAGCTGATTCCTAATCCATCTAAATAGGCCTGGGCAAACTTTGGCCCTCTGGGTGTTTTGGACTTCAACTCCCAGCATTCCTAACAGCCTCAGGCCCCTTCCCTTTTCCCCCTCAGCTGCTTAAGCCATAACATTTATAGCTGTACATTTCTTATGAAACTGACAGCTGAGCTCCACAAAATTTGTTCCTATTTAATAGCCTGAGATAGTTATTTTAGTTTCATTTTCCCTTAGATCAGTGGTTCTCAACCTTCCTAATGGCGTGACCCCTTAATACAGTCCCCCATGTTGTGGTGACCCCCAACCATAATATTGTTTTCATTGCTACTTCATAACAGTCATTTTACTACTGTTACAAATCATAATGTAAATATCTGATATGCAGGATGCATTTTCATTCACTGGACCAAACTGGGCACAAATACCCAATACACCCAAATGTGAATGCTAGTGGGGTTGGGCGAGGATTGATTTTGTAATTTGGGAGTTGTAGTTGATCTTCTGAAGAGGCCCTGCTCTTGGTCCCGCCTTCCTCACAGATCCAGTTGGCGGGAACAAGAGACAGGGCCTTCTCAGCGGTGGCTCCTCGGCTATGGAACACCCTTCCTAGGGATATTAGATTGGCCCTCTCCCTCCTGACATTTCGAAAAAGAGAAAACCTGCCTATTCGAGCAGGCATTTGCAGACGCAGTATAACTCTTTGATTGATACTCATGGAATGACAAGACGATGTGACGGAAAATGATTTTAATGAGACGCTGAGAATTGTATTTTATGGTGTTAATTGTTTATTGTTTTTACATGGCTATTTTATATGTAATTGTTTTTGAATGTATTTTATCTTGTGGGGCATTGATTGCCAAAAGTAAACCTCCTCGAGTCATCTTTGGGCTGAGAGGGGCAGTATACAAATATAGTAAATAAATAAATACACAAATAGGCTTTTTGTTAATGTTTCCTTTGCCTATATAATGTTACATCTTCTCTTTCTTCTTTCCTCATTAGTTAAATGATGAAAAATAACAAGGAACCATATCTTGTGAAGTTCATCAAGTCTCCAGAGAACTCAGATTTTTTCCTTCAGGCCCTTGAAGTAAGATAATTTTTACATATGTGAGGCGCTCTCTGAAAATAAGACTGAGCCATGTTTGGATGCAGCAAAAATGCCTGATGACTTTTCCTGTTGAAGTTTTTATCTTACAGAAGGCAAAAATATTGTGGCTTTCAGCAGATTTTCCAAAATGAATGCAGAAAAGTTCTCCCTGTCTCCTTCCTCTTTCTTAGCTTCTCTCATGCTGTAGGATGGGTGCAAAGCGAGCAATGGGAGGTATTGGCATTTTAGTTCAGCCAAAACCTATATACTCCTGTGTCATATAGGATTGTGATAATTTAATGAAAATAGCCCAGGGTGCACCTGCTATTTTAAAAATAATAATATTCTATGTGGGGACTAGGACATTAGGCAGTAAATAAAATGTCCAATAAAATGTCTGTAAATAAAATGTCCAATGTCCACTGTGTGTGAGTGGTTTGGGAACTTAAAAGAAAGTACTTCATCTCACAATGTATAGTTAAACTTTTAACTACATTACTAATGAGGATAGCTATACATTCTAGCACCAACAACAGTATACCTCAGTATATCAGTAGCTGAGGAGCATAAACATATGGGTGCATTTTGATTTATGTCCTGTTTGCTGCCTTCTGTGGGCAGTTTGATTAGTCATTGCATGAACAGAATGATAGACTAGATAAATACTTGGCTCTGATCCATCATTGCTCTTATCTAATATGGCTTTTCTTCCATTCTTAACCTTTTCCCTCAGAAGTGCTGGAAAAGTCAATTGAGGCCAACTGTCAGTAGTAGGCAGGCTAGAGCCAACGATGGGCCAAGATTTATGGTCTTGGTACTTATGACTTCCGTGGATTGTGTGGCTCTCTCTTTCCTTGTATCACCCATTTTTCATCTGCTTGTGCACAAATGAAATGGAGGAGTTGTTGATTCCCAGCATTGAGATCTGGGGAGCAGAAGTGGTCCTAAAATATCCAAAGACTTGTGAAGCTGGGGGCTTCATAAATTGACTGCATGGAAGGGTGTTGTAGGCGCAGCCATTGAAGGAGAAAATGTGCCTAATTTTAGATTCAAGGAATGGAGTACAGCAATGTAAATGAGAGCAATTTAAATGACAGTGGTGGAGATATGTAAACATTTAATTTGAGCAGTCTGGCAGCAGAGCAAACATATTCCTTACCATCAGCATTGAAGTGATTTCTTTTTTGTCTTGTCAGGAGCGACTTGAGAAACTGCAAGTCATTTCTGGTGTGAGAGAATTGGCCGTCTGCAAGGACGTTGCCCAGGGGATGCCCGGATGATTTGATGTTTTTATCATCCTTGTGGGAGGCTTCTCTCATGTCCCCGCATGAGGAGCTGGAGTTGATAGAGGGAGCTCATCCGCCTCTCCCCGGATTTGAACCTGCGACCTGTCAGTCTTCAGTCCTGCCGGCACAGGGGTTTAACCCACTGCGCCACAGGGGGCTCATTGAAGTGATGATCATCAACCATTAATTTTGCTAGGCTGGCCATATTGTCTGAATGCCCAATCACTATCTCTCAAAGCAATTACTTTACTCTCAGCTCAAGAGTGAAAAACAGAATGTTGGTGGACAGCAAAAGAGATTTAAAGATGGGTTTAAAGCTCATCTAAAATGTGGAATAAACACTGAGAACTAGGCATTCCTGCCCTCAAGCATTCTAACTGGAGATCAGCTGTTAGCACCAGTGCTATGGATTTGAAAGAGGCACAAATAATCAGCGAAAGGGAGAAACGTGCCAAGAGGAAGGTGCATCAAGGAAACCCTTGTTATGACTGCCTTCCACCTAGAAATGTATGTTCTCACTGTTAAAGACCATAGGGATCCAGAGTAGGTCTCTACAGTTACTTATGGACTCTGCCAAAACTACCCTTGAAAGACAATCATACCCATAAGTGATAGCCTATGATTATAATGACCAGAGCAAATATATACCTTACTATTTATATCAGTTTTGGAGATCTACCTAGCAACGACACAGCAAATTATGATGATATTGAAGATATATTTGCTAATCATGAAATGTCAGTCATTAAGTTGTAATATAAAACCAACAAGCAAGCAGCAGTCAAAATTATTAATGTTAAACTTCTTTCTTACATTGTTATTAATAAAAGAGCCATTTAGCCAATGGTAGGATCAATAGGCTCTGCTAATCTTCATCTGACTTTTAAAAAAAATCCTAATAATTCAATAGTTTCAATTATTTCTTCGTTTCAGAACATTTTTTTCTTTAGCATGGGACCATTTTTCTTTGACCCTATGGTCAACCTCTGGCCTTTCATTTACTATATATATCTGTGGTAAGTTCCATAGATTTCAGTGGAGTTTAGATAAGTTTTGAAACAAATATACATGGTACCAAACTGAGTAGAAGTTTTGAATTTCCTTGCCTTTTTGCTGTTTGAATTCTTCTTACTGTATAGGAACTTTAGCTAAAATAACTTCAGTTATGTATCATTTTTGCATTTGTATTGTTGGAAGCATTCAAAATAACTGAATTAGAAATCTGATTTTTTTTTTTTGCCAATTCAGAGAATATGTTCTGTTGCTTCTGTTTATTTCACAGTCTATTAAAGAATTTCAGTCAGAAGAGTATCTCCAAATTCTTGAAAATGAAGCTGCACTGAGAATACAGGAGAATGACAAATCCCTTTATATATGTGATCCATTCAGTGGCACCGTTTTTAATCACCTTCAAAAGGTTTGCATTTTATTTTTGTACTTGGTTATGCTGGTATGATATCTTGATAAAGGGCCTTTGATCTGAAAACTGAAAACAAGAACGAAAAGCTGTTCAGGGAATCAATGTATGGGCTAATAAAAATGTTATGGGGTAGAGTTATAGATGGAGTTGGATTCCAGTTCTGTTGATAGCTATTCCATGGAGTATTTTAATGACAATATAATAGAAGCCAGTAAAAACAAATCCCATTTTTCATCAAATTATCAGGATTGTTGACCTACTGTTAATATTGAGTAATAGATTTTACTATTTTTCCACTGTAAAAGAATCTGCTGTCCTAATTATGCAGTGTATGTGGATTTTGTTGGCTGATAAAAATATGCATTAGCTTTGGTGGATTAATTTTTGAGGAAAATATCTTATTGACTTTCTCCCTTTACATTTTCTCAGTTGGGCTGTAGGATTGTTGGACCACAGGTTGTTATCTATTGTATGAAGAACCAGCGGTGTGTCCCAAGAGCTGACTATCCAGTATTTAATATGACCATGGCTGATGTGACGATATCATGTACAAATCTTCAGAAGGAAATTAGGGTAATGTATTATGGAATACATTGCTCAGCCATTTATGTGTAGTTTATCTTCTAGATTATTACATTAGGTTGCTTATAGCAGTAAAAGTCATACAAACACATAGTCATGGCAACTAGGACCCCAAACTTACTTTCAAAGTGGCTCATGTTGAGTATGCATGCTAGGTTTGATAACAATCCAATGTTGGTTGGGTACACATTGCTCTCTGGAAGTGGGTAAACTGTCATTCCTATCATCCTCTGTCATTACCCTCCAAACCCCACCATTCCTTAAAGTTGGTAATGGTGAATATGTGTGCCAAGTTTTGTCCAGATCTATCGGTTGGGTTTAGGGTGCTCTCTGACTGTGGGTGAACTACAGCTCCCAACATCCAGGGTCAAGTCCCCCCAAACCCCTCTAGTATTTAAAGTTGGTCATGTTGGGTGTATGTGCCAGGTTTGGTCCAGATCTATCATTGGGGGAGGGAGGGAATCAGGGCTCTCTGGAAGTCGGAGCCATCTTGGAAATACATACAAACATAGGTAGGTAGATACTAGATATATAGATAAATGCATTGTTCTTTCATATAAGATTGTTTCAATAACATGCAATTAAAATCTTCCAGAATTTAAAGATACTTTAAATACACTTGCCATATCTTTTGGCAGGAGAGACTGTTCATTTTATAATTTGAAAATTATTATATCCTTCCTTTTCTTTTCCTCTGTTTTTTACAATCATGCCAAAACTGTCCGTTTTCAGATGATCCTGTGTTTTGTATCACAGATAGGGAATCATTAGCTTCCATGTTACTTTGACCTATAATTACTATCATCCTCACTGAGCATGTCCAATAGTTTATGGTACATGTTACATCATGATTACAATTAGAATGTAAAACATCTATCCCTGTTTACATTGTCAACATATTGTGCCTTCCCCTGAATCTTCTCAAGTGTGCCAGTATTGTTTCTGTTGTGCTTTTCAAACTGTTTTTGAGCTATACTTCTAGTATTATTTGTATAGCATTATTTGTCTTTCTAGTGCTTTCCAATTTTTTTTTCATTTTCATAATTTCACTAGCTGTGCCCTGCCACGCGTTGCTGTGGCCTATAGTAAAACTTATCAAAGTTGAGGTAGATATCTGGACTATTATGAAAGAGAGGTCCCTACCTATTCCTTCCCCCTTTTCCTCCCCCTTTCTCTCCTTTCTTCCTTCTCTGCCTCTTTCTTTCTTTCCTTCTTTCACTACTTGGTTTCATCCTTCTCTCTTTCCTTCATTCCCTCCCCCTTTCTTCCTTTGCCTTTCTTCCCTCCCTGTTTGCTTCCTTCTTTCACTTTTTATTTCCTTTTATTTCACCACCATCATAACAATAACAATAATGCAATGCATTGCCTCTGGGACCTGACACCTCTCCCATTCCCCCTAAAAGGGTCTCAGAGGAATAATAGCATAATAATAATAATAATAATAATAATAATAATAATAATAATAGAAATAACAACCTTTACCCGCCACGTGTTGCTGTGGCCAATCTTCCCTCTTTCTCTCCTTCTTTCCCTCCGTCCCTCCGTCCGTCCGTCCCTCCTTCCTTCCCATCTTTCCTTCTCCTCTTCTTTCTCTATCTCTTTCCTTCCTTCCCCCTTTTTCTTTCTCTTCTGCTGTCTCTCTTTTCTTTCCTTCCATCTTTCCTTTTCTTTCCTTTTCTTCTTCCTCTAACTTTCCTTCCTTCTCCCTTTTTCTTTACCTCCCTTTCTCTTTCTTCCTTTTTTCCTTCCTTCCTGTCTTTCCTAGATTTTGACAGGGCGGGAAGGGGCGGGTGGGGTTTGGAGGTGGCCTGAAGTAAAAGGAGGTTAGATTGGGGCAGGGGGGTGATGGAGCGTGGGGTTGCGTGTGTGTGTGCGGCGGCGGGGGGAGTGATGGAACCTGGGGTTGCGTGTGTGTGTGCGGCGGCGGGGGGAGTGGGGTTGCGTGTGTGTGCGGCGGTTGGGGGAGTGATGGAGCGTGGGGTTGCGGGTGTGTGCGGCGGCAGGGGGAGTGATGGAGCGTGGGGTTGCGTGTGTGTGTGCGGCAGGGGGTGTGTGTGTGCGGGAAGCGGCGCGGCGGGGCTTGGAGTGGGCATGGTTTCCGCAGAGGGAACGTTGGGCGGAAGGCCATGTGCGCGCGCGATGGAACTTGCGGCTGGGCGCCAATGCGCATGCTCAGTTGTTTTGCCGTTTTGTGAGTGTGTTGTGTTGTTTTTCATTTTGAGTAGATATGTTTGTACCTTGTGGGTTGTGTTATGGGCACAGGGATTTTGGTTAAGTTTCGTTGGGTTTTTTTTTAGTTTTGTTGTTTTGCCGTTTTGTGAGTGTGTTGTTGTGTTGTTTTTCATTTTGAGTAGATATGTTTGTACCTTTTGGGTTGCGTTATGGGCACGGGGATTTTAGTTAAGTTTCGTTGGGGGATTTTTGAGTTGTGTTGTTTTGCCGTTTTGTGAGTGTGTTGTTGTGTTGTTTTTCATTTTGAGTAGGTATGTTTGTACCTTGTGGGTTGTGTTATGGGCACGGGGATTTTGGTTAAGTCTCGTTGGGGGATTTTTGAGTTTTGTTGTTTTGCCGTTTTGTGAGTGTGTTGTTGTGTTGTTTTTCATTTTGAGTAGATATGTTTGTACCTTGTGGGTTGTGTTGTGGGCACGGGGATTTTAGTTAAGTTTCGTTGGGGGATTTTTGAGTTTTGTTGTTTTGCCGTTTTGTGAGTGTGTTGTTGTGTTGTTTTTCATTTTGAGTAGATATGTTTGTACCTTGTGGGTTGTGTTATGGGCACGGGGATTTTAGTTAAGTTTCGTTGGGGGATTTTTGAGTTTTGTTGTTTTGCCGTTTTGTGAGTGTGTTGTTGTGTTGTTTTTCATTTTGAGTAGATATGTTTGTACCTTGTGGGTTGTGTTGTGGGCACGGGGATTTTAGTTAAGTTTCGTTGGGGGATTTTTGAGTTTTGTTGTTTTGCCGTTTTGTGAGTGTGTTGTTGTGTTGTTTTTCATTTTGAGTAGATATGTTTGTACCTTGTGGGTTGTGTTATGGGCACGGGGATTTTGGTTAAGTTTCGTTGGGGGATTTTTGAGTTTTGTTGTTTTGCCGTTTTGTGAGTGTGTTGTTGTGTTGTTTTTCATTTTGAGTAGATACGTTTGTACCTTGTGGGTTGTGTTATGGGCATGGGAATTTTGGTTAAGTTTCGTTGGGGGGTTTTTGAGTTTTGTTTCCTCGTTGGATGCTCCTAACAAATTTATATATATAGATTGTTTTTATGTGCCGCTGTTCTAGGACGAAATCCACAAGCATGTACAGATGATGGGAGGCCGTGTATACAGAGATCTTAATGTGTTAGTAACACATCTTATAGCTGGAGAAGTTGGAAGCAAAAAATACTTAGTTGCTGCTAATTTAAAGAAACCAATTTTGCTTCCCTCTTGGATACAAGCGTTATTGGATAAATCCAAACACAGGTAAGACTGTGATTTGTGAATTTATTAACATTCTGTGAAGTAAAAAAATTAAGAGCTACCTTAATGAAGATTTTAAAATTATTATGTAATCTTGCTTTCACTCAGTCTCAGTACCAAGAAAGAATCGTTTCAACCATTAATTCCCACTTACAATAATGGGAGAATGGCAAAAATAGAGTCATATCTTTGACTAATGCATAACCATAGAACGTTGTGCTGTTACATAGACACTTTCATAGAATTGGAGATTGATTAATTAAAATCAGTGTGATTGGAGTTTGCTGGATAACCAACATAAACCCAATGATTTCTGTAAGTCTTCTTTAACTGTGACTGAACTCGAGATGGTTTTTCTGCTAATGAGAAATGTCAAGAGTTGTGTTATTGCCCTTGCTTCCAACAGGATGATTAGATACACAGACATAAATATGGATGACTATTTGTGTCCATTGTTTCTCGGCTGTACGGTGTGTGTAACTGGCTTGAGCAGCACGGATCGAAAAGAGGTTCAACGTCTCACCACCGAAAATGGTGGCCAGTATACAGGGCAACTCAAAATGAATGAGTGCACTCACCTTATTGTTCATGAGCCAAAAGGTAAATCCCAATTTGAAACAAACACAATTTTACTTGAGTTGAACTCGGGAAGCTTCTCATATTTCTACATTGGTTTACAATTATAAACATTAGATTTAATTATGATTCAGGTGTGAGTTTCAAGTGCTGAGGACATACTGTAGGCAAAGCACAGCCTGCTGGCAACCTGCAGTCTCTCAAGTTCTGTTTTTGCAATTTGCTCCATTCCATCAACATCAGTGAAAACAGTGGGTGGGTGTGGTTGCTGTAGTGGAGTTTGCCACCAACATTTAGGGACAAACATCAATAAGAACAGGAATTGGGAGGGTTATTTATTTATGGTGTCAGGGGCAGACCGAACAGTTGTGTTGCATTTTTAACAAACAGACAGACAAAACACAAAGTTTGCAAGCTTGGTAGTTGATTAAATGTCCTTTGACCAGTATCTGGCCACTTGGAGTGCCTCTGGTGTTGCTGCAAGAAGGTCCTCCATTGTGCATGTGGCAGGGCTCAGGTTGCATTGCAGCAGGTGGTCTGTAGTTTGCTCTTCTCCACACTCGCATGTCGTGGATTCCACTTTGTAGCCTCATTTCTTGGGAGGGTAGGATAATAGTAGTTGAAAGTTTTCTGAACACTTCTCTGCTTCCTGAATGGTCTGGCTCTGAGGATCAAAAGCCAGACCTTCAGGAAGGAAGTACAGTCTATATTTTTGGATATAATTTACAGCCCAACAACAACAGCAAAAAAGTATTGGTGTCTTGGCTTTTAATCGTAACTCTGGGATTGTTTGGATGATTGATACAGAAAATTGCATTTGAAAGACCTCATTAGCTCTAGTTTCTTAGATATGATTATAATTGTTTTCTATGTGTGAGTAGTATATGGCATGTGTTCTGTATTTCAAACCCTAGAGGTGATGGGGCAGAGCCTCACGCAAGACATTTCTGGTTCTTGGAAAAGCTGGCCTTTTCATGACTGAAAGGTGAAGAGGGAGGAAAGGCAGAAAGTCTACAAAATAGCACATCCAGTCAGAGCTGTATTCAAGTTCAGCCAGATATATATTAGAGACAGTTGAGCACCCTACAAGAAAGAGACCATAAGAAGAAATACAAATTCAAGAGCCTCAGTTCAGTAGAACTGTTTCTATCTCCCAAAGACTTTACCTCTCCTTATAAAGACTTTTGTAGTGAGACTCAGGAGGAGAGAAAGTCTAAAATTCTTATAAGTTAATAAATTCTTGTTTGATTCAACTATATAGTCTCCGATCTGTTTCCTGCGCAGCCAGTTCACTTTCCAAGCGTGGGGCAGAACACCACACCAGCTCCTACATTTGCACTTTTTCTTAGAAACAGTGTGGGTTAAGGTTTTAAAAACCCCAAATAGATTAGGTTGTTGTATTTGGACCACAATAATGTTTTTAGATATTCTCATGAGAATATTTTAAAATAGTGACTCTGTCTCATCAAAATCAAGAACTGAAGCTTCTGTTTAAAAATTGCTGGTCCTGTTTGCATTCCATCTACTTCCTTCAATTCAGACACAGTCATTCATTTTTCTCTGGAGATTGAATTGTATGGATGGCCAAGAAAGCACCACTACTCTGTGTCAATGCATCCGTTTTGAGGATAAACATGGTTTGTACATTCATTCAAAGAAGTGGGAGATTAGTTCATTTTCACAAGTCAGCTTGCAGTAGTTAGCTCTAAGAAAATTGTGAGTGACAATTCTCTAAACAGGATGTAACGTCTTGTGTGTGGAATATATTTCTCAGTGCATTTTTTAAATGTCAATTTTAATTGTGCTTTTAATCTGTGTTGAAAAGGTCAGAAATATGAATGTGCAAGAAGGTGGAATGTCCATTGTGTATCTATGCAGTGGTTTTTTGACAGCATTGAAAAAGGATTTTGCCAGGATGAATCAATGTATACAGTAATCCCCAAATCAAAGCAAGAAAATGTACCAAGTACATCGACTCCGACTAGCCAAGCTAGCAGTTTTGACAGTAAGTAATAAATTCCCCAAGTGGTGGAATTTCTGTAAAACAAAGAGGTTAGATTATTTTTACTATTATGCTTTAATTTCTTTCTGCAGTCTTAGAAGGTTTTGCTATGTCTGTTTCTGAGAATTTTTTACCAGCCTTTCTAGTGTGTCTTTCTAAAGATAAGGAAAATATCATTTTGTATGCTTCAATAAAGTGTGTATACATTTTTGACATTTATGTAATTTCTAAATTCCTATGCATGAATTGTTAAATAAATATTTTGAACATGGTCCATAAAGACTAAGAGGGCCATTTATGTATGTTGTATGCCACCTTTTTCCTAAAATAGGCTCCCAAAGAGAATCAATAGAAAAACCTGTAAAAACAATTAAAATTAGCACTTAAAATAATATAAAACAATTTGAAAGACATACACAAGTTAAAAAAATAAAGAAAACACATACCCCAATAAGAAATTTCCATGCTTATGCGTTAAATTTTCAATACTTAATATGCTATCTCCTTGGGGAGCACTGTGTGGAACAATAGAGAGAAGAAAATGAGCTTCTATATACTTACTATATTTCATCATATGGACATGCAGACAAAACTGGTTAACAGATGGAAATAATTTATATTTAGTGGCATTTTTGTCTTAATTGTGCTAAAATTACAAACTGAGATAATAGTGGTACAATTATGTTGTTTTTCAGATATGCTCTTAACCTTCTCGTTTGAATATTATTCAAAGGTCGAACCCTCTCAGATGTCAGCCACATTTCAAACATCAATTTAACAGCCATTAATGAAACATCATGTAGCTCTTCCATGAACACCAGATTGGTCCATCCTTCTGATGAACTGAACAATTTGGATATTAGTTCCTTGCAAGCACCTGAAGATTTACTGGATGGATGCAGAGTATGTCTAATAGTCCATTCACAATTGTGAAATTATCTTGATATGTAAATTGGAATTTAGAGTTGGTAGAGCTTTGTTGTTTTATTGGTACTGTTGGGCAAAATTGGATTTACACTCATGGATTATGCCTATGAAGCAAATATAGTCAGCCCTCAACATTTGGAGTTTTGACTTTTGTGGATTCATTCACAGATTTGGGTTAAAATGTTCTCTTTTTATTTGTGGTTTTTCCCTTTCACAGAGGTCTTGTGCCCGTAACCCTAGCGAATGTGGAGTGCTGACTTTATTGTTACCATAGTTTTTTTTGCAGTCAGTAATGGAAGATATGGAGATGCTTGGTTAGGGAATCACTTGCATTTTGTAGCTTTTTCATTTGTGGTTTTATTTGGAATGAAGTTCATTGCTTTGTAGAATAGTTTTCCTCAGCTCCTTAACGATGTTGTAGAAACAATCCTTAGGATGGTGTGATTCAATAGAATCTTTATAGAAATATACAGGTTTTCTCAGGAAAAATTGCTCACCCCCCCCCCCCCCCGAATTATTTTCAACACAGAGAAATTACTTATTTATCGTGTCAGAAGCAAAGTGAGGGTATGGTTAATGGTTATAATGTATTTAAAAACACAAAGTTAAAAACTTGGCATTGTACTAAATGTCATTTGACCAGAAGCTGGCCGCTTGGAGTGCCTCTGATGTCACTGTGAGAAGGTCCTCTGTTGTGCATGTAGCAGGGCTCAGGCTGCATTGTAGAAAGTGGTCTGTGGTTTGCTCTTCTCCACACTTGCTTGTCGTGGACTCCAATTTGTAGCCCCGTTTCTGAAGATTGGCTCTGTATATCATGGCGCCAGAGTGCCTTCTGTTCAGCACCTTCCATGTCACCCAGTCTTCTGTGTGCCCGGGGGGAGTCTCTCATCCGGTATCAGACATGGGTTGAGGTATTGGGTTTTAGCCTGCCACTTTTGGACTCTCACTTGCTGAGGTGTTTCTGCAAGTATCTCTGTAGATCTTAGGAAACTATTGATTTAAAGTATTGGTTTGCTGGTTGATATCCAAACAGAGGATGGGCCAGAGATGTCAATGCCTTGGCTCTATTGTTACAGGTTGCTACTTTGTGACAGATGTCAGGTGGTACAAACAGTATAATATCACAGGCATAGACATCCTGTGATAATGTGGCATGTCTCATTAAAAACCACATCCACTGTTTTAACATAGCGGGATGTATTCCACACTGGGCATGCGTATTCAGCAGCAGAATAGCAAAGCGCAAGGGCAAATGTCTTCACTGTATCTGGTTGTGATCCCCAGGTTGTGTCAGCTTTCGTATGATATTATTCCTGCACCCACTTTTTGCTTGATGTTCAAGCAGTTCAAGCAGTGCTTGTTGTAAGTCAGAGCACGGTTCAGAGTAACTCCCAGGTATTTTGGTGTGCTGCAATGGTCCATAGAAATTGCATGTACTGCTGCAGAAAAGATTTTCCCCAAAAGATTCCTAAATTCAAATAGTGATTGAGAATTATGTAGAATGCTTTGTTTATTAGTGTGTGTGTGTGTGTGGGGGGGGGCAAATAATATACATTTTTGCATGAAAAAACAAAATAAATAAGATTTGTTTGCAATAAGTGGTTTGTCTCTTCAGTTGTTTTTCAAAGAAAACATCAACTGAAGCTCCCGATTGCTTGTGAAAGTATCTTAACTTGCCTGTAAATTACCATATTGCTTCAGGGGATTTTTTTCTTATTTTTTTCCTTCAGATTTATCTTTGTGGTTTTAGTGGCAAGAAATTGGATAAAATTAGACGGCTTATCAACTGTGGAGGTGGCGTTCGTTTCAATCAACTTAATGAAGATGTAACACATGTCATTGTAGGTGATGATGATAAAGAACTAAAGCAGTTCCTAAAAAAGACAGTGCAGAGGTACGGATTAATTGCATGTTTTCTTGCATGTTTTTTTTCTGTTAAAAGAATGGTAATTATTAAATGTGTAAACTTGGTATTTCACCACATTGTGGGCAATACTGAGTATCTTATTATTCAGTTATCATTTTCAAAAATCAATATGCCATGTTGAAAGTGATCTGAAGTCTTAAGTTAATGTTATTCATGTATAGTCTCTGTACTAGTGAACTTTTTCAAATTTGATTTCTGAAATACATGGATTGTGTTCACAAATAGCTAGACAAATTGCCTCCTTAGAAAGAATCATTTCACAATTAAATTAGCATACAAATAAAGCTATTGAAAGATGAGTTTTGGGTGGAGATCTCAGATTTCTGTGCGACTTCTCTTTGCTCAGAAAATATACTTTTTTTTTAGTAGAAATGTGAATAGTATGTTTCTTCTTGGAAGAATTTATTTTCCAATTGATTTTAATGTACTTTTTTTGCTCAATAGGCCATATGCTGTAACAGTACAATGGCTTTTAGAATGCTTTAAAAAAGGTTATTTACAACCTGAAGAGCAGTACATCCCCGAAAACTATCAACCAGTAAACAGTCCAGTTTTGGAGCAGCCAGTCTCCCTCAAAAGAAACAGTGTTGTGAAGAAAGAAACTATTAATATCCAAAAGGCTCCAGAAGCAGATGATGATCTGCTTTCTCAGTATGTAACTCAGGATTCTACAGTAGGTAAGAGATTGTCCAGCAAACCCCCATTTTCTTGCTTGTAGAATATTGAAGATATATTTTAATAACTCACAGAGGCCAGATAAAGTTTTATTATGCTTAATAGAAGTTAATACCATGTCTTTTTTCTTGCCATGGGTTAAGGTTAAACAAGGTTAAAACAATATCCTGTATTTCTTCAGTTCTTAGACTCACTTTTTTCCTAGGTAGACATTTATAAAAGTAGGGTGCATCTTAGAATCGCAAGTGTACCTTGTGTATTTTTGTTGGTGGTGGTGGTACTGAAATTAGGGTGTGTCTTACAATTGATGGCATTATACAGTTGAAAAAATCTGGTGCATATCTTGATCAACTAACAAAATTCATATAAACTGCATAATCAGGAAAGTGGAGTCTTGAAATACAGTCTAACTAAAACTTTGATGGTTAAAAGATTACAAAGCAATTAAATTGGCAGTTATATTAATTGAAACACTATCAAAATAATTAAACAAAGAATACCAATAAGAGTGCTGCATATAAATCTTACATTACTAATTGATCTCTTCCCCTCTTCATTCTGTTTTTCTTTCGCCTTCTGTCAACTCAATGGGTTGTTCACTAAAGCTCTGTTTTTCAACATTGCTTCTGCCTCTTGTGCTGTAAGATTTTTAGTTTCTCTATCTTATGGCACTTCTCTCTTCACATTCCCGCCCGTCAAGTGTTCCACTCCTTACCTCTATCAATATAACTCACTCGTCCTTTTCTAAGTGTTTCATGAGCTTATATCTTTCCGTTCTCTCACAGAAACTATATTGTGCAAAATTATCAGCAGATTAAATGCTTGTGAAAATTATTTTGATTTTGAAACAGCTCAGCCAGTTATGATCCTGCAGATGTGATGAGACAATCTGTTTAGCCATTATTCACTTGTAAACCTTGAATGAAATACGTCAATTTATGTATACAGATAGCCCCTGAGTTACATCCGACTCACAGTTAAGGGTGTGAGACAACACTAAGTGAGAAAAACCTACCTCTAGGAAGGGGATTCACTCTTGAAAGAGTTATCATGGGGAAAAGGTGTCTCAATTGAAGCTTTCTTACCATCCTTGTTTTCACAACAAGCCAATTTTTCAAAATCAATTATCAGGTACAGAAAGTGAGGGGAAATCTTCTGAACAGGGGCACAGGCAGCAACAGGGGTGCTAACCCTTCCCTATGCTACCTTTGTTCAGCATTTGTAGAAAGGAGGAAACGTTTGATAAAACTGAATTAAAGAATGTAAGTAATAAACTTTGTGGAAGAACTGTGTGGGATAACATGCTTATAGTGTTTTTGGAATTCAGTTTCCAAAACTACATTTAAAACTTGCAAGCTTGTGAATCACCCATTCATCGTCACTGTGAATTGTATATAACTTTCGGGAAAAAATAAGATTTCTTTACATGTTCACTTTTTTCTAGTTGTTGCTGGAGGCGGCAGTGAAAACGACCACACTGCCCTTCAAGAAAAAAAAGAGTTCTCTGTCACCCACAGTTCCCTGGGAGAGACAACTACAATTGCTGAAGGCGCCTTGTTCAGTGGGAAAAGGTTTCGTCTTCAGGGCTTCGGAAAAGAAGATGAATCCTGCATGAGGGCTCTGATTGAAGAAAATGCTGGGAAGGTTCTGCCTCAACAAAGTAAAGCAGTTGCTGACTATGCAGTGGTCCCCCTCCTGGGTTATACAGTGGAGCCCACTGTTGGAGACGTGGTTACAAATACATGGCTGGTAAGAGAAGCTGTAGGATAAATGCCTCAAACATACAAGGAAAAGTGAGACAGTGATGTGTATTGGTTTGAGTGTTGGACTATAGCTCCTGAGGCCAGGGTTTGATTCCCTGCTTGGTCATGGAAACCCATTGGGTGACCTTGGGCGAGTCATATACTTTCAGCCTCAAAAAACCCCCAGATAAGTTCAACTGAGAGTCACCATGTGTCAAAAATGACCTTGAAGTCACACAGTAGCAGCAAATGAGAAAAAAAGCTAATAGTGAACTGAGACATGCTACAAGCCAAATTAAGAATCTTACATGAGTAGATTCTTAATTGTTTTCATTGCTAAAATAATGTACGCAGATAACATAGCTTCGGCCTTCTTAAATTTTTCCACTTGGGAACCCTTTCAGCATGAGAAATTACATAGGTATAGACAGGCAGGCCTTGAGTTGCATACCTCTGACTTACAAGTGACTCATAGTTAAGAACAGAGGTGAGACAACGGGAAGTGTGAGAAATCTACTTCTTGGAAGATAAAATCACTCGTGAAAGAGTTATCATGGAGGAAAGGTGTCTCCACTGAAGCTTTCTCACCAATCCTTGTTTTCACAACAAGCCAAAATTTCCAAAATCCAATTATTACAGGGGCAGAAGGTGAGGTGAAATCTTTTGAATGAGGGCATAAATAGCATAGATAGCAAAACAAACAAAACAGGGGTGTTAACCTTTTCCAATTCTATCCAAAGCAAAATATGTAAATGTTTTTGGCTGGAGTTACATGTAAAAAATTACCTGTTCCAACTTCCATACAAGTTCAACTTAAGAACAAGCCTACAGAACCTATCTTGTACTGTATTTCTCCGAAAATAAAACTGGGCATTATATGAATTTTTGCTCCAAAAGACGTCTTTCAGAGGATGCCTTAATTTTTCATGTACAAGAATCTACATTTATTCAAATACAGCCATGTCTTCTTTTTCTGTAAAATGGTCATATTATGTGTATAATATTACGATATTTATTTATATTTAATACATATTAACATTATTTTATAATTCATTATATCCATCATGTGTTACAATGGATGTACTACCGATAAATGTGTCTGTATGGTTGACTCTCGTAACTGGGGGTTATTATTGGAGTAGGGCTTATATTACAAGCATCCTGAGAAATCATGCTAGGGATTCTTGGCAGGGGGTTGGACTGGATGGCCCATGAGGTCTCTTCCAACTCTTTGATTCTTTGATACTTTGATTCTATGATTATTTTCTGGTTAGGTCTTTTTTTCGGAGGTACAAGGTAAAATAGATATACAAATCAAATATTTACTGATAACAAGGCTTGTTAAACAGGCTGATTTTCCCTTTTGTGATGTACAACTGAAGCCTTTTCTGCAGAATCCACTGTAAATCCTGCACAATAGATTTGTGTAAATGTCTAAAACAGCCAGTTGGTAATATTCAAGAAACTTTTAATGCTGCCAAATTTTTGTGACCTTAACATTGAGCTAAGGAAACCTCATTTGGGGTCAGGTCCTACAGTTTAAGAAACAGTGATATAGCTGACTTATAAGAATTCACTTACTGAGACATCCTAGGGTTTTATTGGAATATGGCTAACAAAGGCCATCCCCACATTTTTTTGGTATTTTCATTTGAATAAAGCAGTTCAATATTTTCTTCGTTTAAGAAACCACACATTAGTCTTTGAAGACGGGAGTGGGTTTAAGTACTAAAACAAAGATTAAGTTGGTGCAGTTGCATAAATGTTGATTAGTTGATTAGTTTGTTACATTTAGAACACTTTTGAGCAATTCTTTTGTGTCTTCAAATAATTATTTAGGTTCCGTGCACCAGAATGATCTTTGGGCTCCAGAATGTCTGTAATGCTTTAATTGTTTCACTCTGTGTTTCTTAATTGTTAGGTGATGTGTGTAGAACAGCAGTCTCTTCAAGATCCTCAGTCAAGTCCGCTTTTCACACCAGTACCAATAAAAGAAGGCAGTACCCCGTTACAGCAATGTGTTCTGTCTTTCAGCCAATTTAATGGGGCAGAAAGAGATTCTTTAATTTACTTAGCAAATATTCTTGGTGCAAGGTAAGCATCTATAAAACTCTGAAATAATTTAAAAGCAGCAAATAAATTGTATACATTTTTTCAAAAATACTGTTCTGTTCAAGTCTGTCGAATGACCTTCTAGAAGCTAAATGAGTTATCAGAATTTAAAACACATCTGAAGACACATCTGAAGACCTATCGCTTCTTCCAGGCTTACACAGTCAGTGTGCCTTCCCTGAATAAAGGAAACAATGCCCTGCTCTGATTAATTTCCTGCAAAATGTCCTCAGAAGCACTTTAATTACCTGTTGGGTTGCTCTCCCTACACTATACTTTAAAACCCCTCTGCTTAGATGCATCCTACCTCTGTACACGCCCAATGTTTATTTTAAAATTTTAATTTATTACATCTGGCCCGGCCATAGGTTTCAATTTTTTTTTGTGTTAGTGCCTATATGTGAGTTATATTAACTGTATTGTTTTATTTGCTTACTGCTTTGTTGTTTTATTGATGTGTTGTTGGGCTTGGCCTCATGTAAGCCACCCCGAGTCCCCTTGGGAGATGGCGGGGTATAAATAAAGTTTTACTATTATATTATTATTATTATTATTATTATTATTATTATTATTATTATTTTAACTGTATATTTTAGTGTACACTTTAATTAATGTATTTTAACTATATTTTAGTATGTGCTTTTATTGATATATTTGTGCCTTAAGGAGATGCGGGTAGGTCATATACATATACATTTATTATTATTACTACTAGTAGTATTACTATTAAAATTAAGATATTGAAATTCTTTGTAGTCCGTAATCTTAGATTGTCACTTTTTAAATAAGAATTAGCACCTAAATGTTATTGTTAGTCCTGAGTAGAATAGACCTCTTGAACCAATGGTATTTGTCGATTCATTGTCTCACCGTTTAATAATTCAGTGAGTGAATCTACTCTAATTGGGACTAACCAATAGGATGCTAGCCTAGTTTTCATTCTTGTTAAAAGATATGAGTTTTCATTATATGTTTTTAAGGATGAGTTTTGTGTGTGTTATGTTATGGGAATATCATCTCCTTTTTATTTTAGAGTTCAAGAATTCTTTGTGAGAAAAGCCAACCCAAGGAAAGGGATGCTTGTCAGCACCCATCTGGTAGTGAAGGAGCCAGAAGGCTCCAAATACGAAGCTGCAAAGAAGTGGAATCTTCCTGCTGTTACTATGGCTTGGCTGTTGGAGAGTTCAAGGACTGGAGAAAAGGCCGATGAAAGCAAGTTCCTAATTGATAATGTAGTCACTGAAGGTTAGTTAGCTTGAAACTTTGTAGATGTATTAAACTAGCATCATCGCGTAAGATTTAAGTTACGGTAATAATTAGAGCTCTCTCCAAGCATTCTGTTTCTTCACATGATCAATGGGAAACTGTCTTTGTTGGTAAGCCCCACTGCTTCCTGTGAACCACCATCTTCTATCAATCGAAGTCACATTTCTCAAATGAGATTCTGTGTCCTATTTCTGAAGGCATCTTGTGCAGTTTAGAAACCTGCTTTCCCAGTTATCAGGCAGGTTACTGGTGCATGTGGTAGTGTCTTAATTACAATATTTTACTGATTTATTTTAGTCTATCTCCAGACCTAGTTAGTGTACAGAAATGTCTGGATGGGAGGAATGTTAGCACTACTCTGAGTTTTATCAGAGTTTGGTACAGGTTGAGCATCCTTTATCTGGAATCCCAAAATACTACAAAATCCAAAATTAAGCACATGGGTGACTGAGATTATAATATCTTTGCTTTCTGATGGTTCAGTGCACATAAACGTTTTCGGCACAAAACTATTAAATATAGTATGTATAAAATGATCTTTGAGCTATGCATGTAAGATGGATGTGAAACATAAATTCATGTCATGTTTAGAGTTGAGTCCCATCTCCAAGATAGCTCATTATGTACATATATTCAAATGCAGGTATCCAGAATAAAAATAGCATCCTACTCAGTCTGAAGTATTTCGGATAGGAATGTTCAACTTGTATCTTCAATGCTAGTATCCTTCTAAATCATGGTTGGGACCAAAAACTATTACCATATATTCTAGCGTACAAGACGACTGGGCGTATAAGAAACCCCCCCCCCCCCAACTTTTCAATTTAAAATATAGAGTTTGGCATATACTTGCCGTATAAGACTACCCCTCTTGCCAGCCTCTCCAGGCCCTGAAGCCTCCTTTCCTGGGCCTTGGGTTGGCTTCTTGGCTCCACAGAGGCAGTCTTTTCTCCACCGGCAGCCAGGCCCCACCACAGCACAGCCAACTGCCACACTCATCACTTCCTGTTTTGGCTCAAAACAAGATGGAGACTTCGAAATATCAGGCGAGGATGGTGGGCAGCTGCCCTCCCACTGGAGCAGGGCATCTGAAGCAGCTGTTGTTGCTGTGCCCCTCTGGTGCCACTTGGCTTAAGTCTTCCAGGTGGCTTCTCCTCCTCCTCTGCCGCTACCTCAGAAGTCTTCCAGGAGGCTTCTCCTCCTAATCCATGCCTGCCGAGGTAGGCATAGAGTGGAGAAGCCCCTCAGGGAGGCTGAAGCCTGGCAGCGGGAGCCAAGCAGCTCCAGAGGAGTGCAGCCGCAGCCCTCTGGTGCCTCTTGGCTCCCACTGCCAAGCGGCACAGCAGCAAATGGCTGTAGCTTATTTTGTACTTTGAAATGCATAGTCAGTTAGCATTTTTATAAAGATTGTATTCACCCGAGAAATAGTTTTTTTTAATGATGGCTCTTTTTTGTACTTTTAATGGAAATAAGAGAATCCCACAGATCAGCTTGATGGAGTAGCAGATGCTTCAGCTTCAAATATGCCTAATCTGTTTGAAACTGGGAAGAAAACAGCTGTAACACCACTGGATATAAACAGGTTTCAGAGTAAGGCTTTCCGAACTGTTATTTCACATCACATTGATAAAAAGCCAAGCCCTCCACTGGGTGGAAAGCCATTACAGAAAGAACCGTCTCTGCATCTGGATACACCATCTAAATTTTTATCTAAAGACAAGCTCTTCAAGCCATCTTTTGATGTTAAGGTAAATGTGTTGGAAACTGTATGCATATTAACTATATCTAATAGTTCTTATGTCAGTGATAATGTGTGCCATCTCTTTTAGAAAATGCGATGTTGATTGTGTTCAGCTATTGTGATCGTGTTCTTTCACCTCTACTATATGATAGTTGCAATTCCTGTAAAATAATTCATGTAAAAATGTTGGTCATATTGTCGACTTGCACCACCAAAAGGCTTTATGTGCTTGAAATACTAAATTCGTTGCAGAGAACTGGTGAATATAATAATTATAAGTTGGGTCCAGTCATAGTGACCTGCTACAGAGCTTAGTTACCCATTTAAGCTGCCCCAAGTGCCTTGAGGAGATGGAGGCTGTGTACAAAAATAAAGTTGTTGTTGTTGTTGTTGTTGTTGTTATTGGAGACCAGTCGGAATTATTGGAACTGTAAAGTTCATTTTGTATAACTTAAGTTCCACTAAATGGAATGGCTATCCTCGAACTCATTTGAAGATGACCCATCATTCCCTTGTCTTGAAAAATATTAAAGAGAACAGAACTTGTCATCTTTCAGACACTGAGCTCTAATTAACATTGAGGGGAGATGAAAGTTGTGATCCAGCAATATGTGAAGGGCCACAAATTGGCTCTTCTGATCTAGGAAACACACAGATGTTGCATGTGTCAGGAACACTGGCTGTGTATTGCTTCCTATAATAGTAGGTGCCAGTGGGAAGAAACTTTCTACAAAGTAGATCAGTTACATGGTTTGCCTTCTTTTGAATATTATTTAAATTTGTTTCTGAAACCAGCTTTATAGGTGTGCGTAAAGTGCAGACTGCCAAATTTGGAACCATTTGGAGCAGTGGTTCTCAACCTGTGGGTCCCCAGGTGTTTTGGCCTACAACTCCCAGAAATCGCAGTCAGTTAACCAGCTGTTAGGATTTCTGGGAGTTGAAGGCCAAAACACCTGGGGACCCACAGGTTGAGCACCACTGATTTAGAGGCTTAATGCATTAAATAAGGCATCAATTGCCCCCCCCCCCCCCGCGCATACTTATCCTGTATCATTAATAAAGATTGTGTAGCATTGATTGCTGCAAAGACAGTATTGCCATGATTAGTGGTCTCCTGAGTGTTTGGGACAAATGTGGGGAGGAGGGATTTCTTGGGCTTGCATTATTTGAGTCATTCACCTTGTATTGGAGCCTGTAATACTAGTTTGGGATGGTGCTGGGTATTTTCATTGGTTGCCTGTTTCTTTTCAGCTCATTTTTTTTAAGAAGCAGATTACTCTGGAATATAGCCTGATAGGTTAGGGAGATCATTTCCTTGCCATTTCAAGTGTATAGTGTGCTGCTTTTTGTGATAGCAGCTAAAGTCACGGCATAAGTTTGGATTTTTAGTGAGATTTGGCTCCATTTTTTAAGCTGAGGATTTATCTTTCTACTTCATCACACTAGACAATGAATCCACTTAAAATCTGGTTTCTGCTTCCTGCAGAATTCTGATGTTTGTATTTTAGTGAGGCTGTTGAAGGCTCCTCCCTAAGATACAAACCCCAGAATTCTGCAGGAGGTAGCAACTGTATTTAAAGTGGATTCATTATCTAGTGTGATGAGGTCTCCTGTGAGAGATTAATTTGAATTATTTCAGACTGAATAGGACACCTGGACTAGAAATATCGACCTGTTTCTGAGGATGCTTGTGGATATTTTTCTTAGTAACCTAGAATGCAAGGAAGCATTTGGGGGTATGCAGGTGGAACTTGCCCATTCCGTTTGCCAAGGCCACATTTGGCAGTCTGCAAGGATAAGGCCGATTGAAAATACTCACTAAATATCCAAACTAAAAATCTAACTAAACTGTGAGCTCGTGCCTTTGTTCTTGGAAACTACATGGTTCGGTGGATATGTTTTACTGCCTTTTCCCATTTTACATCATTTCTAATAAGATTAACACAATACTTGGCCAAGAGAATGAATGAGTTTTGAAATTTATCTGTTGAAGGATGCAACTCTGTTTTTTTAAATACAGCTAGTCAGTTAACTAGACCCAAACTGTGGGTCCCCAGATGTTTTGGCCTTCAACTCCGAGAAATCCTAACAGCTGGTAAACTGGCTGGGATTTCTGGGAGTTGTAGGCCAAAACACTTGGGGACCCACAGGTTGAGAACCACTGAACTTGAAGAACAGAGCTAACTGATTTAATAGTTAACAAAAATATGTTAACTTTTCTTCCACCTGTTTTGGTTTCCAAGTTTCAGAAACCCAGGTCAGCATCACCCGTGGTCAGGGATTCAGGGAGCCGTGGTCCAAAACATTTGGATGCCCAAAAGATAAGGATAGATGTTTTATGCAAAACATAAACGTGTTTTACATTTTCCCTAGGATGCTCTAGCAGCTTTGGCAACTCCAGAGGGTGCTAACCAACAAAACAGAACGCTGAGCACTCCTCTTTCAGAAGTCATTGGCAGGAACTTGAAGCTGGCTTTAGCAAATAGCACTCGGCAAGCGACTGCTCTTACTGCCAGTCCTCAGCTGAAAGATGCAACCCAACAAATTGTGAGTTTTGGGATTTAGGCAAATTGGGCAATTGGTTTTGCCTTTGGATGTTTGCATTTGTTCATGGAGAAGTCCTGACACCACTAATTCTGTAGTAAGAAGTGATTGTGTCTTAGTGGGGAGAGGTGGACATGATTGCTGTTGTGGATTAACTAGCAGTGAAACTATATACTCTCAAACAGCAGTGATCTAGAAAACTTTCTGTGATATAATTGTAATTTTCTCTTTTAATTAAGAAATAATCTTTTCTGCAGTAAATATCCTATTTCTAAATATTGATGAAGCAGGGAGCCATCAGGCAGACAATTTTGGCAAGTGTGGTAAATTTAGCGTGTCAATTTTTTCCATGCCTTTTTTTTAAAGTAATAGGTTGGACCCAGATATAGTCGTAACTAAAGTAGATCCATTGAAAGCAAAGAGGTCTGTTATAGGGATATAATTATGATTGTCTCATTGAGCAGCAGGCCTGATCAAAGTGTGACTAAATTTGCATTCATCCAAGTGTAAGGAAAGGATAAGCTGTTGTGCTTAACTTTTTACATGACACTTCTTGCTTTTAGGAAAAATAATAAAATTCAGCTGTAAATTTATACCTGCCCTCATTCTTGACAAGAGCGTGTTGAATCTTTTACTGGTGGAAGGTAGAAACCAGATACGGTATTCTTTATTTCAACATTACAGACTTACTAATTCATCCTTGAAAATTAGAAACCATAGACCTTGAAATTGGGGGAATTTACAGATTAGTTCCAGTACTTGTAAAGATTTCATTAAATCAGTGACAACTAACAATTGACTTTAAACTGTGGTTCTAAACTATATTTGTTCTGACTCTGTTGGAATAGGTAGAAGAGTCAAAACCGCTAGAGAATGTTGTTATATGTGTGAGTAAGAAGCTCAGTAAAAAGCAGAGTGAGTTGAATGCTATTGCTGCATCCCTTGGAGCAGATTACAGGTATGTGCAATTAACAAAGATAGTAAGATTTTGTCATCTTGCTCTCAATGTTATTGATATTATGAGAAATAGTAGTATGCTGTGCCTAAAACTTGCTGTGTGGTATACAGAAATTTGTTTTGAAATGGCACTGATAATAAATGTAGTAAAATTTCCCCAAAACTTTCTAAAGATGGAAAAGGAATATATTTTACTTAAATGTTAATTAAATTGATTTAATTCAGGTGCTTCAGGAAGCTGTAATTCAGCTTTCAAAAGTTAGTTAATCTTTTTATTATTGTTTTCTCCAGAAGTGAACTAAAATTAATCATAGAAATCTAAGAGTTGTATAAAATAAAAATGAGGAGTATAAACTTTCTTGCAAGAGATAGTGGTAGATGTAATATGTCTAGGAGCTATTCTTTTCAGTAGTTTCTTTTTAAGTGCTTCCACTTTATTGATAATTCAGTTATATTTTTAACTTTTTAACATTGATTTTTTAAAAACTATTATTAGAATGTTTGTTTATTTATACCCTACTTTTCTTCACAATGGAGACTCAAAGCGGCTATATCTGTTTAAGTTTTGTAAGCTGCCTTGAGTCCAAAATGAAAAAAGGGAAGGATATAAATAAAAAAAATTAAATGAAGATTATGATAGCTGAGATTCTTTTCCATAGTTATGGTGTCATAAAATAGATTTATGAACTGATAAATGTTGCTGTTCGTATTTACGTTTGTAGCACTATTGCTATGAATTGATACCTTCTGTTTATTCTAGGTGGTGTTTTGATGAAACTGTAACACATTTCATCTACCAGGGAAGGCAAAATGATAATAACCGAGAGTACAAATCTGCAAAAGAAAGGGGGATACATATAGTGTCAGAACATTGGCTTTTGGAGGTATGGAGAAGCCGTTTTAGCCCTTTTTTCACATACTAGAATGGGAATTTTGGTCAGTGATATCTCTTGACCAATGGAATATTCTTGGGGGCCTTCCAGACAGCCCTATATTCCAGAATATCAAGGCAGAAAATTTTAAATAAAGTATCTCAGTGATTCTAAGGCACCATTGATTGTAAGACACACTCAAGTTTCAGTATTGCCAAAAGAAAAAAAAGCTTTATATGTGTGTGTATGTGTGTATTGTTCATTCATTCAGTCACTTCCGACTCTTTCTGGCCTCATGGACCAGCCCACGGCAGAGCTCCCTGTCAAATGGAAGGAAAAAAGGAAGATGGCCACCTCAGCCCCTTCAAAGTCAAGCCAGTCACTTCGAGAATACCATCCATCCATCTTGCCCTTGGTCTGCCCTTCTTCATTTTTTGCTTCCATTTTCTCCAGCATCATTGTCTTCTCCAAGCTTTCCTGTCTTCTCATTATGTGGCCAAGGTACTTCATCTTTGACTCTAATATCCTTCCCTTCAGTGAGCAGTCAGGCTTTATTGCCTGAAGTATGGACTGGTTGGATCTTCTTGCGGTCCAAGGCACTCTCAGAATTTTCCTCCAGCACCACAGTTCAAAAATGTCTATCTTCCTTCGTTCAGCCTTCGTTATGGTCCAGCTCTTGCATCCATAGGTTGCTATGGGGAATACCATTGCTTTAACTGTACGGATCTTCGTTGCCAGTGTGATGTCTCTACTCTTCACTGTTTTATCGAGATTTGTCATTGCTCTTCTCCCAAGAAGTAAATGTCTTCTGATTTCCTGTCTGCAGTCTGCATATGCAGTAATCTTCACGCCTAGAAATACAAAGTCTGTCACTGCCTCCATGTTTTCTCCCTCAATTTGCCAATCAGTCTGGTTGCCATCATCTTGGTTTTTTTTAATGTTTATCTGCAACCCAGCTTTTGCACTTTCTTCTTTCACCTTGGTTAGAAGGCTCCTCAGTTGCTCCTCACTTTTAGCCATCAAAGTGATATCATTTGCATATCTAAGGTTGTTAATATTTCATACAGCGATTTTAACTCCAGCCTTGGATTAATCAAGCCCCGCACATCACATGATGTGTTCTGCATACAAGTTGAATAGGTTGGGTGAGAGTATGCAGGCCTGCCGTACTCCTTTTCCAATCCTTCTCAATCTCTCTCTATAATAGCACCCATGATTCAAAGACGCATCCAATATTTAGAGATGTTTATATGGTGCCCCTTAGAATTGAGGAAATGCGTAGCTCATGAAATTACAAATCTCAAGATTCTATAGGATGGAACTGCGGCAGTTAAAGTGGGATAATAGTGCTATAATTGTGTAGTTTGAAAAGACCTATGACTCTTTGTAAGACTCATAGTTTCTTTTCCCTGTATGATGGTCAAAATACAATAACGACAAAAGTCGAGATCTAATGTTGCCTTTACATTTTATGATGTCTGATTTTTTTTCCTCATCTTGATGAATTGAAAATCCAAGATTCTCTATGATGTCAGCAAAATGGGGGAAACTATTTTTTAACAGAGAGGAATATGTTTTCCTTCCATACAAAATTAATGGCTTATTGCCTCACTCTAGATTTGTAGCATTATTTCATCTCTCTTTTTTCTTTACTTTTTTGGCTCTCCCATTTTCCAGAGTGCACAAGAATATAAACGGCTACCGGAATCGCTATATCCCCATACATATAACCCTAAAATGAGTTTGAATATTAGTGGTGTCCAAGATGACAGAGGCTCAGAGAGGCTTGACTCAACTGGAAAAATGAGGAAGGAGAATGAGGTATCATCAGTATAATGCTTTCTTTTTTTCTTAATTACAATCATCTTCATCTAGAAAATAAGAAAATAACAAATAATATTCGTAATTGTTTTCACAATGATTATGTTAATTCTAGTAATGTGTATGTAATTCTCCTTGTGTCGATATTTAAAAAGAGAGAAGGAGCATGCTATTTTATTTCACTCTGAAATATGTAAGTCTTGAATCTCTACTTTTTTAGGCTGTCCCATTGGATGACAATAGTAGAGAAGATCAAATAAAAGAGGGAGTTTCTATTGAAAAAGAGGAAAATACATCAAAAGGAGGTAACATACTGGTGTCGAGTCTTACTGTTTTTGAATCCTTGAAATGTATGAAATATATGCAGTTAATTAGTAAAAAACATAAATTTTAAACATTATTTTTGTCTTTAAAGAAACAAATCTACTGTCATGCAAACAAACATATGCAAAGAAACAAATTACATTAAACAAAAGGACAATCGAGTATTTTTTATTTAATTAATTGACATTTCATTTGCATCCCAAGTGTTAACACAGACACTGGAAATGAGGGAGAACTTTCAAAGGCAGCTACAGGAAATCATGACTGCCACATCCCTGCCCAAGTTGCAAGGACAGAGGACCTCTTTATCTAGAAATGGGTTTGACATCTCGCCATCCACTCCAGATGGGCCTCGTTCTTTGCGTAACGGACGCAGTAAAGTCTTGGAAGCTCTAAGGTACTACTTGGTCTGCAGTGTTGAGTATTGGGCTACAATCTGTGGATCATTGATGTTGACAGGTACTTGCTATAGCTGTTTCCATGGTTGAGTCATAAGATTCTGATGAGAAAAAAAGATAGATCTTTATGTCAGGACGCCACAAGTGTTTTCTTTCATACTGAACAAATGTTAAGGCTTTAAGAGAAGTGGAGACATATTTTAGGCACTGCATTTTGGAGGAAAGTTTACGAACAAAGAAAGGTCTTTGGCAGGGAGATGGAGTGACAGCCCCCCCACCCGGTGGCCGGAACTGAACACAGCTTCCAAAAGATCCTAAACGATGAAAAAAAAAGCCTCAAAATATACCTCTATCTGTTGTCTGTCTTGTCATTGTGTAATCGGCATTGAATTTTTGCCACATGTGTGTTCTGTGATCCGCCCTGAGTCCACTTTGGGGTGAGAAGGGTGGGTAAGAAATAATAATAATAATAATAATAATAATAATAATTATTATTATTATTATTATGTCATTTAAAAATATAGCATTAAAACATGAGAGTCTGAGTGAGAGTGTATGCAGCTCACAGGCCAAACTTTGCCCAGCATTAGAGAATGGACATGGAAATTGAGAGGGAAATAAGTAATATAGCAAAAGAAAAGCACAATGTATTAAGGGAAGCAAGAAGGAAAACGTTACAAAAATGGTACAGAACTCCTGCACAACTTTCATGTTTTTTACCAGGGATAAAGGACAGGTGTTGGCATGTTTGTAAACAAAGAGGGGTGTTTAATCATATGATATGGGAATGTGATTGAGTCAAGAATACTGGAGAATGATTGAAGGAGAAATCAATAGAATGTTAAATTTACAAATAGTAAGACTTAATAGAAATGTACTACATGCACGGATAACAGGAGTGAAGAATATACAAAAAAAACTGGTTGACAAATTAATAGTGTGTGCATAAATTGTTTTATTGAGGGGTTAGAAAGATAAAGCAAAATGGACACTTACTAATTGGTATAAGTATATAGTTAATATGTTAAATGTGGAAATAACAAATTGCAAGTGGAACAATATAGATAAAATTGAAAAGATTACAATAACTAAGAGGATGTGGGAACCAGTTAGGAATTATTTAGAGAATGTGCTAAGATGTGGAGTAGAAAAATTAAGACTAAGATTGACATTTCCAGTATAACTTCTGTAGTTTGCTATATAAATTGCATGTACAAGGAGGGGAGGGTGGGAGTGGGATAAAACAATAAAACAACAACAACAATAATAATAATAATATAAAGGGATAATTCCATTAAAATAAGTAGGGCCTAAGCTACTTACGACTACTTTGTCTACTATTGATTTTTGATTACTGAGCTTAATGAATTCAGAGAAATTTTTCTAAGTGATGTCTGGGAACATTACAAAGTCTCCCAAAAGATAGGCAGAACTTCTACTCCTTGCCTTCAAATGCCCTGCGGAAACATCCGGCTTGTTTTGCTCCTTAGGCAGACCCGCCAGATCGTGACTGACGTCAATACGGAGCCATCTCAGAATGAGCAGATTATCTGGGACGATCCCACTGCAAGGGAAGAGAGAGCGAGGCTTGCCAGCAACCTGCAGTGGCCCAATAGTCCTTCGCAATGTTCCGAACAAATTCAAGGGAATGCAGTCAGTGTTGGAAACGACTCAATTAGAAAATCCTTGAGTGATACAGAAATTGCTCAGATGGGTAAGAAGCGAGTGGCATGTTTTCGGCTTATTTATTTATTTTGAGGTTCATTCTACTGGATAGGATGATTTGTGTATAAGCTTAATCAATTGTGATTTGCCGAGCATTATAGTGATCATAGTTGAATTTTCCATTTTTAATTTGAGGTTTTGCTGAACGCTTGGAAACTGGTTGCATGCCAGTCTTTAACTTGCATTTTTCAGTAATTTTATCTGTATGTCTCCTGTTATATGTATGTATTTTAATAGTCTTGTTTTTATATTTTGGTTTTAACCCTGTTATTTGCCAGGCATTTTGGTGATCATAATTGCTTTTACAATTTTATTTGTGGTTTTGCAGATTGCTGGAAAGGATTTTAATAATAATAATAATAATTGCCGACAAATGAGGTTTCTTGGGACTTCTATTGTGGCCACATGATTCAATACAGCCTATATTATTCCACTTCTAATGAGCAGCTGTATTTTTCAATGTTTGCCTATTTTTTGTTTAAATCCCCACACATTGAATTTATTTATTTATTTTAAACATTTATATTCCACCCTTCTCACCCCACAGGGGACTCAGGACGGAGCACAACATATATACGGCAAACATTCAGTGCCGAGACATAAAACTATAAATATATACAAACATTAAAATTACATATATCGACTTTAAAATCAGTTGCTTAAAAATCACCACAGGACACCATTCTATATTATTGCCTCATTGCACTGTCCCCAAGGCTCGGTCCCACAGCCAGGTCTTCACCGTTGTTCTGAAGGACAGGAGGGAGGGGGCTGATCTAATATTGCCAGGAAGGGAGTTCCATAGCTTCGCTTCTCACCTGGCCTTCTTCATTCTTTTTTAAAATGAGAAACTACTCAATTATCTGAGCCCCTTACTAGAACAGCAGTAGAATCGAGGAACATTTTTTACTATTTATGAGGTGTTATTTGTGTGGTTTGGACAGAAAGCCAAACCGTTGTGAAACTTCGCAGCCACAGAGACTGCTCCACTTTGGTGCTTGTGATTCCTGTCTCTGCAGCTGTCAGCAGTTTCTTGTTGGCTAACTATATGTCTCTTTACTGCTAAAAGGGATACTCATTTTAGGAAGCCAACATTTGCTTTTGTCTTGTTCATATATTCCTGGTATATTTGAAATTCCTTTCTCACTTTAAAAAAATGGAGTAGGGGGGAATTGGAGATTTTGCATTAAGGGAACTGAGAATCAGGAAGGGAAGACAGCTTGTATAAAATCAGGGATGGGAAGTATTTTTTAAAAAAAAGGATTAATCAAAAATTCAGAAGGGGATTCTTGTTATGGTTGATGGCTGTACAGTTCTCCAACTCCCCTTGTGTAGTATAATTAACACATGTTTTAACTAAAATTTTGGAAGCATTAAAGAAGTATAGGAATTGAGTGTTTGGAGACATAAAACATTGTAAATGTGTTGAAACAAGCAGAAGTAAACCATTTGCTGGATATAAAACGCAGGAAAAATGTTAAATTTATAGTGAAACCAACAAGAGAGAAGCTGGAAATCCAGTTTTGAAACTTATGTTGACAGTTTTAGAGTTATAGGTAGAGTAGAGATGCATGTTTGTTTAGTAATCGCTATTTAAATATGCATATGTTTATTCATAAGTATTGCTGCTTTTCTTTTTGTGAATTTTTTATTCTCAAAAGTGTTAATTACTAAGTTGAGCTGCGGTTTTTATGTAGACAATTCAAATTTAGGCTGCATTCCCGATTATGTCTACTAAGAGAGAAAGCCAATTAAAGAGAAACATATGTGTAATGTGTTTGGGATTTGAGAACAGGCAAAAAATCCTATGAATGTCTCCATTGGAAGATTCAGACCTCTGCCTTACTTAGAGGAAGCCCATTCTCACTTATTCTAAGAACTGTTTTCTGCTTTATAGCCATTGAGGATCCTGTGAAAACAGATATAGCTGAGGTCCCAAGGCTGCCAGTGTGTAGAAGTCCGAAAACCCCTCAAAATGAAGACAATGTGATCCCGACTCCTTTGGCACCTGCCATTGCCTTCCCACTGGCAAACCCTCCTGTTGCTCCTCAGCCAAAAGAAAATGTATGTTGTGTGACATTAAACTGATTAAAGGACTGTGTGTCAAATTATATTGCAATGTTTGAACTTTCATTTTACTTCGACAGTAAACTAATGGTAAATTGTAAGTGAGTAAATTATAAATTATAAGTGAGCAGACATTATGGGATTTTTTTTCAAAACTCTCAGTAGCTTTGGAGCAATTGTTTTGAACCCTTTTTGTATTAAGAGTGAGAAACATGGGAAAAATCTGGGGTTCACTTAGTAAAAGTAATTGCATTATGAGGAGCAGAAGTTCAGGATTTAGTTTTACTTAGAGTCTGGCAGATTTGTTGAAATATCTGCAGGATTATCAAATCCAAGAATTAAATATTAATCAAATTGGGTATAACATCCTGGCTTTGTGTCACTAAATTTGTTTGTTTCTTGTATTTCATGTGGGTGTGTCTGACTTCTGATATAAAGGGCTTGTAGTGTATAATTATTTAAAAGCATGATTGATAACAAAATTACTCCTTTTATTACTTCCTCACCAAACCTTTTCCTCAATGGAGATATATATGTTTTAAGTTAAATTTTATGTGGAAAAATCAACAATGAGACGGTTTATTATTAGGCATCAAATTTATTTATTTGTTCCCTGTACCTTTTACTTCAAACTTCAGGCCATTCAAACAGACGCAAATGCCTCTGAAGAAGCAGCAAAACAGCGTAAATTTCAGCTGTCTTCCCTAAACCCTCAAGAACGAATTGATTATTATCATCTCATTGAGAAACTAGGTAAGAAACACAGTTCAGTGGCTAAATTCCAGTTCTGCACTGCACTGAGCCCCATTTGTCTGACATGAACCAAACCGGCTCTTTATAAGTTTGACTATCCTGCAATAAGGATGACCTTTTAATCTTTGTACCCTATGTTTGGTGTATGGTTTGGTGATATGTTTTAACTTTGTTGTACCCTGTCTCGAGGAGAGGCGGGTAACAAAAAGTACTATTATTATTATTGTTGTTGTTGAAATGACTGTGCTTAATTTTTGTTCAAGGCGGGGTGGTGCTTGAGAAGCAGTGCTTTGACCCCAGCTGCACACACACCATTGTGGGGCACCCTCTGCGCAACGAGAAGTTCTTGGCCTCGATGGCTGCTGGGAAGTGGGTTCTCCATCGCTCCTACCTGGAAGCATGCAGAGCAGCACGGTGCTTTGTAGAGGTATGGTTAACCCTGTTAAAGGCATAGTGCTTTGTTTCTACAGGGTGAGGCAGTAGGAATATCAAAAAGGAATATAAATGTAAAGGAATATTTAAAGAACAAACAAAAAAGTATATATTTCTAAAACGTACATAAAACAATTTAGTTTTAGTTTAGTTTTAGTTTAAATAATTATATCAACCAAATCATTTTGTAAGGATGCAGTTGTAAATTAGCAAGTAGAATCCTCCTCAAACTCTTTCTTGCTATCCCAGTACCAAGGCATGCTTATGAGTAGATTGCTGAGTGGGTGATGCTCTTACTGCTTCCACATTTTCTGGCATTCTAACGGTCCAAGGCTTATCGGGATATTCTTTTCAGTTGCCTGAAGAACTGTATAGCGAAATTGTTTTCCGATCTGGTACAGATGCATTTCAGCTGAGCACAAAGCGTGTGTAATGCTGTGTCGTTATCACGGAATGGTTGTTCTCATAATACACTTGAACAACAAAGTCCCAATGTTCACGCTTCTAACTCATGATGGGTACTGAAAATGGCAGTCTAACCTATCCAGTTTGACCTACCTCATCTCTTTAACTCCACTACAGCCCACACAGTGTTCCCTCAAAATATGGGAGATTTTTACGGCCCATCCTATAGCTCTGTTTCACATTAATGTTACATGTCCCTTCTAAACACAAAACATAGTGCCTTTGCTCAGATGAGGCTTAGCTCAAATGGGGTTCTGAATCTGTCCAGGATCTTATATATTGGGGTGAGCACCTTTCTAGCATTGGGGAAGCAGGGAATGAAGTGCCCTCCCAACCTACCAAATAGGTTATGTGCTGCGCCAGAGAGCAGTGGTGCCCAACCTGTGGCCCTCCAGGTGTTTGGGTCTCCAGTTCTCAGAAGCCCTAGCCAGCTTGTCCAAAGGTTAGGAATTCTGGGAGCTGAAGGCCAAAACACCTGGAGGACCAGATTGTGCACCTCTGAGTTGCAGTGTGCATTTTTCTCCTCGAAGAGAAGAAAATGCCAAGAAGAGAATTGTGGCGGGATATTTTGCAACATTGTGCTCCCATGTTCCACTCCTTCTGGCTTGAGACCCTCTTTTAAGCCAGTATTTCCCAATGGAAATACTGTTTTTGATGCTTATGATTATAATTTTTATTCATTTGTAGAGTTTGTTTCCAAAAGGTAAGAAAAACACGTTATAGGTGGCTGCACATTGTTAGCTAGGAGTCATGGGTGGGAGTCACAGGGCTCTCTGGATGCAGGGTGAACTTTAAGGTCTAGGCCACTATCCAGAGACTAGGGAATTCTAGTGATATTTATTTATTTAAAAGCAAATTTTCATGCCACAAGTTGGGTTGTTCTTGAAACCTCTTTTCATTTTAAGTAATTTGTGACATGGCAAAAAAGTGGGAGGGATAGGTCCTAGAAAAGGAAGTCAATGTTACACAGATACCCCCGGAATAGCCAAAGAAATTGCCTGGGATATTATATATAATGTAAATGCGGTGAAAAATCAAAGATCTGTATCATTTAATTTTGTTCATTGCTGTTGTCCTTTCAAGTTTAACTGCACTCAAATAGTTTGCTGTTGGGATTTTTTCCTTTGTATTTTTTAAAGTCAACTTGATAAAACTACTTAAGACTATATGTCCTCTCCTCTAGGAGGAAGATTATGAATGGGGAAGCAACTCCATACTCAGTGTTCTGTCTGGCATCAATGTAATCCAGAAGAAATTAGCAATTGCAGCAATGAGATGGAGGAAAACAATTCAGAGAAGGAAAAGGGAAAGCGGAATTATTGAGGTATTTGGTTTTTTTGTTTTCCTGTCGTGGTCAGCTGTGATTTGCACATGTGGTTTATTCCTGCGCTTGCACAGGCAGCATCGGAAATTATCGAGACCTTTTTTGACCGTTAGAATGGCCCCGCCCCTTCCCCATGTTCTTCCAGAAGGAATGGGGGGGTTTGTGTTGTGTGAACACAGAAGCTGGAAGGTGAGGCGGGGGATGATTGTTTCTCCCTTGTCCCTTTTCCATTCTCGGAGATCTCTACTGGATCCTAGAATTGGTGCAGAATGTTTTTGGAAGCATACTCATGTATAGTACAACTGTATCTACAGGAGATACATGGATATGCATCCACAAATGATCAGTTCTTGTGGATGTGTGTTTTGTGCATTCATCTCCAGGTGTCACCGTAAAATTGCATTTGTTGAATTAATCTGCATTTCACATCGATGTTAACAAATTAGTTCATAAAGACCTGCAGGAAAGAGTTCTTGTGAAAAAACTATACATGTGTAGAAAATGTGATGATGGAGTTGTTGGGTTTTGTGGGGGGCTTTTTGCTTTTCTTGTGTGTTACTTTGAAAGCTATGATATATTTTGTAACAGATACATGAGTGCTATTCTTTTATCAGGCCGATAGGAAGTGGCCCATGGGAGATGGGGCCCAGTCTGGATTCAAACTGGGGATTGGATGAAAGTACCCCCCCCCCCCCCCCAGTCTTGTCCCCAAGCTGTTAGTCATGGAAGAAAAAAAACCAACAGGTGAAATATAAGCAAGGAACTTTTAAAAATTTGCCATGTCTTTCTAGGGAGCATTTAGTGGCTGGAAAGTAATCTTGAATGTTGACCCCGCCAAAGAAGCAGGCTTCAAACGTCTTCTGGAGTCAGGAGGAGCAACGGTGCGTAAATGCTTGGCTGTTCTTTCCCCAGTATAACTGGCAATTGCATAAGACTGTCGTTGAACTGTATGTAAGAATAGTGTCTCCGGGTTCCCCTTTTCATCACTGATGGATTACAAAGCAAAGGGTTTACTAGGTATGTTTTAAGATGGGGAGCTCCATAAATTACATTTTCTTTTCCCTAATCCTGTTTGGTGTTTGAACTCTCTTTAAATATAATATAGGCTTAAAAGTATTTAACTCTGATTTAACTAACTGCCTTTGTTGGTTGCCTACCTGGTTAAGAAATTTATCCTCACCACCCTAAATCATTTTGGCTATCAGGAAAAAGAGTCAACGTGATGAATATTCTCTAGAATGACAAAGAGAACAGCCAGTATTTGGATGTTGCTACAGATGTCAGCAACTGTGAGCAACTGTACTCCTCATGCCACCCATTACAAAAAATGAAACAAAGCTCCAAAAACCATTTCTGTGGTCCAGGGAAGGACTTTGTTTCAAAACAAAGTTACTTCCCATTTTTAAAAAAAAGTTTTTCTCTGCTTAAAATGGCCAGGTGGGTTTTCAAAATAGGGGGATTTTTTTGCACTACCTGACGTACATTTTGGGACAAAAGTTCTTATGAAATATTTACCACCCCTGTGACAGAGCCTTCTTTTAGACCTCTGGGTTGGAAAATGCATGTAGGTAGTGCAGATTCAAACTAGGGGTCCTATATAGAGCAGACCTGTTCAAATAGTGCTGATTTTTTGACTACTCGCCATTATGAATGCTCCATATTTTAAGACTAATTAAAGAAACATACATATCATCTTTAAGCCCATTCTGGAGGCTGCAGCAGCAGTTCATTTGGTAAAGTTAAACATAATATATGCAACTACAGGTGTCTCCAGGATACGAATGAGCTGTTGGGTTGTTCTTAAGTTGAATTTGTATGTAAGTTGAAACAGATACATTTTTAAGTGTAACAATTTCTTTTTAGTTTTGGATAGCATAGATAAGGGTTAATACCCCTGTAATGTTTCTTTTGCAGTCTGTGCTCCTGTTCAGAAGATTCCACTTCGCTTTCTGTCCCATTGACAATTGTATTTTTGGGTTGCCATGGAAGTTTCAGTGGAGACACCTTTTCCCATGATAATTTTTACAGGAGTGAATTTCCCTATCTTAAGGATAGATTTCCTCTCGCTTCTTGTTGTCTTAGCCCCATTTGTAACTAGGAGTTGTTTGCAAGTCAGAAGTTTGTAATTCAAGGACTGCCTGTAGTTATGAGTAAACCAGAATGTCCTATGTGCTTGAATCTGCAGGTGTTCCCTTCTCATTCGCCACCTCCCTTTAGAGAAGTTACTCATCTATTTGCCGATTTTAATAAACTGAAGCCAGGAGATTTAAGAATTGATATTGCAGAAGTGGCCCATCAAGGAGTGAACTGCCTGAAGCCAGAATACATTGCTGATTACCTTATACAGGTTTGTATATCTGTTTGTATATATGTGCTGTTACATATTTGAGATTAGGTGCCCTCAAGTGATTTGTAGTGATTCTATCTAAGTGCTTGCCTTTGTCTTCTTCTGTGGCTCAGGGGATAGTAGTCTCCAAATCCATGCAAATGTCAAGGCCATTCAGTGAACTGAGGAAAACTCTGCATAGTATTTATTTATCGTATCAGGAGCAAACAAAACAGTTGTATTTTAAGAAAAACACAAAGTTTGAAAACTTTGCATTCTATTAAATGTCCTTTGACCAGTAGCCAGCCACTTGGAGTGCCTCTGGTGTTGCTATAAGGTCCTCCGTTGTGCATATGGCGCGGCTCAGACTGCATTGTAATAGGTGGGCTGTGGTTTGCTCTTCTCCACACTTGCATGTCGTGGACTCCACTTTGTAATTCCATTTCTTAAGGTTGGCTCTGCATCTTGTGGTGTCTTCACTGTATTTTTTCCACAGTTCATAGTGGAAAAATATCTTTCAGTCATTAAGGCACTTCATTGCTTTGATAGTTGTTACTTGATTTTTCAATATGGGATTTATTGAGCCATTGCTTTTTAACACTATGGCTCTAGCAGTGGATAAATTCGCAGATTAGCAGTATGGTGTCAGGAAAATTGGAATCGTAAATGTGAAAAGAAGTATCAATGGAAGAATCCAAGGCAAAACAATTTATATTAAAAAGGTTGATAGCTGAATATTTATGGATTATCAGAGCAACACATTTCATATATATCCACTTTTCTCCCAAATGGACTCTTGTTACTGTACTGTAAATGTTACTTGTTTCCTTAACATTTAAACACCTTTTTTAAAGGAGCCACCACCTCCAATGGAAAATTATTGTTTGCCAGAAGCTGGTGCCCATCTTCAGAATGGAAAAGAACACAGAATTGGATCGTCTCAAAAGCGAAAAGCTCCTGAGGAAGCACACACAGTGAAGAGATTTAGAATGCACTGAGATGCCTGTAATTTCACCATTTAAATATGCAGTTTCGGTTTGTATTTATAAGCAGTACTACTTTTATTTTCTTTCAATATAAAAAGGACATTAAAAAGCTTTTGTAGTATTTGGTGAATGTTGCTTTACAAATTTTCTCCTGACCTTACTTGCATCCAAAACCAAGTTTTATTTCACACTGATACTGTGTTTCAGTATTTGTCCTCAAATCAAAGCTGTTCAGCATCTGTAAAATTCAGTGATATATTTAAAACCATTTACTTTTAACAGAACCCATATGCTTGTAATGTCTGCCTCTCTCATATTCCTTCCCCTAAAACAGATGGATTGTTACTTTCATTGTTTTTTCTGGTTTATTTCTTCTTTAAGAGAAATAACTGCTGTTCTTGGTGTCAACAAATAGAATGATGTTTCAAACTTAGATACCATTTTTGAACATAAAAGCAAATTTGCAGTTGTCTGCATCAGCTAAACTTGTTAAGTGATATATGATATAACATACAGTACTGATGGGGCTGTTGTTTTACCCACAGCTAGGGGGAAGCTAGATGCCCCCCAAAGAATGTATGAGAACAGTTGTCAATCTCCCAATTGAACAAGGAAGCCATTTTCAGGACCGCACTAATGCAGGGGTTCTCAAAAGATTTTAGGCAGAGAGCTGGTTTGTGATCCCCCATTGTTGAGGGGGACGATGACGACTATAGTTTGAAAAAAGTAATGAAGGAATTCCTATGCACGTGGCACATATCCTATTTGTAATGCAAATAAACCATGAAAGAACAATCCAGCATTTAAATGAAGAACAATTTTAACCAACATAAACTTACCAGTTTTTCAATGGGAAGTGAGGGCCTCCTTTTTGGTTGATGGGATTTCTGTTGCCATGTGCCTTCAAGTAATTTCAGACTCTTATCACAGTTTTCCTGTCAATATTTATTCAAAGGGAATTTGTCTTTGTCTTCATCTAAGGCTGAGAGAGTGACTTGGCTAGACACCCAGTGGGTTCAGAGCCATTGTAGGAGGCTCAAACCACTACACACTTACTTCCCTGTTTCCTACCCCCCCCCCTCCAATCCTCCTCCTTTCCTCCCTCCTCCTTTCCAAGATAGTGGATGAGTGCAGGGGTACATAGGAACGGTGCTGGTACCATGGGGTGTGGGCCATGGTATTCAGGACCCCTGTTCTAATGCATTCCCCAAACTGGAGTGATGTGTACATAAATCTTAAAATGTGGGGCTTGCAGTTTTGGCCTTTTCCATCATGCTGCCACTCAAGAATATAATATTTTCTTTAAGGGAAAATGCACCAGATTTTTCTTAGGAGAACACTCAGTGATGGTTCTAGAATGCCACTTTCAGTTCTAGATGGGAAGACCAAACAATCTAGATTTCTTACTTCCAGAAGTGCCCTTTCAAACTGAAAAAAATAATTCATCAGTAGTGGGCGGAGACACTTAAGATTTGTGACAAGGCTCCATTTTTTTCTGGCAGTATTGCAAATACCCTTCTCTGAGCCTGAATCCCTCTTACCAGTACATACAAAAGGGAACCTGCTGCTCTTAACAGAGGCCTACAATAAATTAAACCCCTGAAGTTAACACCCAAGAGCCAAATAATGCAAGGACTCTTCGCTTCTTAAAGAAAGTATTTAAAAATATGCACCTTAGGTCTGCCCTTTTCATCTGCATATAACCATCTGTAGAGAAAGGAAGAAATATATCTAAAGGCCAACTACCCAATCATAAATGTGAGTTCACCATCCATTGTAGGACATCTACCACTACATTTTTATGAGAAATACAAGTTTTTAAAAGTGTCAACAGAAACAAATGCTTACTTTGAATGTGCATGCAGGTGTACCCATAGATGTGTGAAATTGGTTCTCAGTACAGTGTTTTTTATTTGTGAGCTATGCTAATCAAACATGACACAAGCTTTGAGCAAAATGCTGCTGTACACTCACTTTCCCCGCGTGGTAGGCCTGTGATTCACACCAATGGTAATCCCTGCGCTCACGCAGGCCAGCAACGGCTACCACTCGGGAAACTATGTTTACAGGTAAGCAACCCATATTTTCTAAAACTCTAGGTATACCTGACCATTGTTTACTTGCTCTGTCAATTAATTAGCATGCATTATTTTTATAACATATTAACCACAAATGGAAACTTGATTTAAGTCACTCTCCCCTATTGCATTAGATTGCTTTCCTTTGTACACATAAGAAGGACACAAGGATCAGGGGTTTATTTTTTTGCAAAAGTGAGAATATAATGCATCTTTCAGAGCTGCTTGCCAGGATTTTAGCTTTTTAAACAGTACTCAGAAATGCAAAAATGATCACTACTTTGAAAGTGAAACTGGGCACTCACAGTAACGTAGACAGGAATGGTTCAGAGATAGTTCAACAACTTAATAAAACACATTCATGGCACTCACACAAAAGGAATAACAAACAGTGTGAACATAACTTTATTTCATCCAGGGAGTTTACAAAAATGATAGCTGATCTTAATTTTCCATGCAAAACCCCAAAACCTTGTTAATACGATTAGATCTGCACAGTTAATCACATAAAACCAGAAAGGGATGCATAAAGATTGAAAACTCAACCATGCCTTCTTGTAATGTCCATTGTTACATGATCCATACATTTAAATAATGTTTCATAAAGACGCTTTCTATAGTAGTAGCAAAATACTGTAATGAAAACTAAGTTGAACATTTTCTTATTGTGACAGAACCAGCCATCAGTTGCCAGCTGGTTACTTATGTTTTGTACTTCTATAGCACCTTCCGTCAGGAACAAAAACTCAAAAGCATTTTACAAACAATGAAGTCAGCCTCACAACACCCCTGTGAGGTAGGGAAATAAGTCTTTTTTCAAACCTAGAATACTGAGGCACAGCAAGACTTTCAATTCTTTCCCAAAACATTATTTGGAGCAGACTATGCTTTCATTCTTCTAGTTGTTTCCGATTTCTTCTACACAGATGAACCTGCTCTTGTACTGTTTTTTTAAATTATAAGATTCCAATAGGTCTGAGGAATTATACCAGCAAAGTTTGCTGTTTTTTTATTTTTTGATGGAACCAAAAACAGATTTTTATGGTTGTAAAAGGTACTTCACAAATTCTGTATTTGAGAAACATCCTCATTTACTTAACCATCACATGTAAAGGTGATATTGATTCATATTTGCTTTGATATTATTCTGAAGTATTTCTTCTCCCCAATTTTGAGCTACTCTGCATATCTGACAGAATGATGCACTAGACAAAAAGGACAAAACTTTAAACTGTATCACCTCTGATTGCCTTTGGGAGTATAATCCTATAAAATACCTCCACTCATTTAACAAGTGCATCAAGATCAGGCTTGATGCTTCCTTCTCCATTGCTTGGTTTTCTACATGCAGGAGATCAGTTGAGGAGCATTTCAGGTAAGATCCAACTATACCAACTGCTTGAAAGGAGTCCAGTCCAGAACTCCGTCACTTCAGTCTATTAGTATAACATCTCTTCAATGTAAATAGCTAGGCAAAGGGACCTTCTATTTGTCACACTGAACATGCAACTTCACCCCATAAGTGAACAAATATTTTCTGAACTTCCCCTCATTTCTTATCTTGTTTCAGACAGTATGTTAATTACAATGCAGCTATAGCTGCATCACTACATTTTAATGCCATCAGCTTGTGGAGGGGAGTAGGTCCATTCATTGCCACATTTCTTTCTGGATGTAATTTTTCATAAAGCTTGAACTTCCTGATTTTCCCTCTTTAGACATTTCACTTAATTTTTGCTAGCAACTTTCGTTGTGCTGACTTTTAGTAAATGAACTCTATACAAAAAATAAGCCTATTTAGATGGTGTATGCATTTGCAGTTGAATTCATCCTGCCTTGTCACAAAATGAGTTTCTGAAAGCTGTCAAATTTGCCATCTCTTTAGTAAGCTAGGCTTAGGCACTGTATAAGAAAAATGCAAAATTACCTTCCCTCTTCTAAATTACTTTCCATCTTTCTTCACTCCAAACTTGAAACTAGAATATGGATATCGGGATCATAACAGCAATCTAAGGCCATCACACTAAACATTTCCACATACAGGACCCACTGAAGTATATATAAAAAGAGAATACAAACGACATTGTCTGTGCAGACACAGCTTTGACTATTGTGCCTGAGTGGTGGTTGTAGACTCAGGACTGAAGCAGCCCAACTGCAGCCAACCTAACATGCAGTTAAATTTGTATAGGCGTTTTTGCATGTAAAGACCAATGCCCTTAAGCCCATGAAGTAATAATGTGTTGAGTGGGCTGGTGCAGGCTGGGCTTTATACATCTAGGACCCCCAATCGAATGTCATCCCCAGAATGCAGCTATGGAGCAGGTCTGCCAGCAGTGTGGTGTGAAGTGACTATGATTCCCTGCTGCATATAGGCATTGCCACTGCAACTACGCCTGTAAAGGACTTGCAGACTGCCATCACATCATTGTTGCATTTGCACAAAAGCCTGTGAAAATGATGTCAAGGTTCTCAAGCACTTCTATAGCTTGCCAAAAATGAGCATCCACTCCACAGGCTCTCTTCACAGATACCTAGTATCAGAGGTGCATTAAAATGGCCCATCTATGTAACAAAAAGATTACTAACAAACAAGCTATCTACTTCAACCTGGATTCCTTGTTATGGTATTGACACTATGAAACATTTAGGCCCAGCTCATCTTACCCTCATTTCTTTGTCTGAAGCTGGCTTTCAATTGCTCACTGAGCTCCATGGTTTAACTATTGCTACTGCTTTGAACAGGACAATGTGGCCTGGACTTTTTTAACCGCCTCAGTTTAGTGATACAGCTAAAGAGTGGCATGGCAAGTTAAGAGACATGGTGTGTGCCAAATACATTTCAGTCTCCATATCCATTCACAGAAACAGGTAACTAATCTGAAGGCAAATTCTGAACAGATTCCAGAAAGACAACTTTGATTTCAGAGGCAGAGATCTTATCATTCTGAACTTCAAAGAGCAACTGCTAAAACAAAGTAGATGCCTTCTTGACAACAATGACTGGATGCCACTAGAAATTTAGTAATCTTTTTGTTACAATTCAAGAGAGATATTGACAAGCTGGAAAGTGTCCAGAGGAGGGCGACTAAAATGATCAAGGGTCTGGAGAACAAGCCCTATGAGGAGCGGCTTAGGGAACTGGGCATGTTTAGCCTGAAGAAGAGAAGGCTGAGAGGAGATATGATAGCCATGTATAAATATGTGAGAGGAAGCCACAGGGAGGAGGGAGCTAGCTTGTTTTCTGCTTCCTTGGAGACTAGGACACGGAACAATGGCTTCAAACTACAAGAAAGGAGATTCCATCTGAACATTAGGAAGAACTTCCTGACTGTGAGAGCCGTTCAGCAGTGGAACTCTCTGCCCCGGAGTGTGGTGGAGGCTCCTTCTTTGGAAGCTTTTAAACAGAGGCTGGATGGCCATCTGTCAGGGGTGATTTGAATGCAATATTCCTGCTTCTTGGCAGGGGGTTGGACTGGATGGCCCATGAGGTCTCTTCCAACTCTTTGATTCTATGATTCTATTCTATGATTTTTATCAGCATTGAAATTAACAGTTCCAAAATCTATTTGCATCGCTGATTTTATCTCCGGAGGAAGTTATGCTCCCTTGTCTTGCTACAAACACCTGGATCACAAGCTGTAAAGCAGTTTACTATGGCAAGTATGCTATCATATTGGCAAAGTAGTTAGGCATATTTTGAGATTCAGAAACCTCAGACAATGCTAAAGGTCATATACCACATATATGCAAGTTCAAACTAATAGGATTATACTTGGGCTTTAACGGACAGTACAGCAGTATAAAAAGAATAATGTATCATGGATTTAGAGGTGGTATATTGTGTCTATGAAAACTTCAGTGACTCAAACAAACAATTCAGTGGCTTAGTATTTCCATAAAAGTGTTTTCCCCCCAAAGTGAAAATCTCTGTGATAAATCTAGGGCTTCTAAAGAGTATCAAAACTGGATCAGCATGTGAGAACTGCTCTAGTATGAATAACTGGCTATGTTAGCACTGTTGCTGCCACACAAAAAGCAAGAAATCGGTTCACTTGTCACTTTATGTTAGTCTGTGGCTTTGCAAACAATGGCATATGCAGGGTGAGGTAGACAGTGACCAGACATATTATACTAACCAAACCAAGGACAATCAATCCTTAGCAAGAGTGAACAGCCAAATTGTATGCACGTCTACTCGGAAAGAAGCCCATTGAATCCAACAGGACTTGTAATGGGCACAAGACCAAATTGCCGCAGTTCATCATGATCACATATTACCTTTGCCATGCTTAAGTTTAAATGATGCATGGCATCACAACATCTTGCATTAAACTTCAGGAGCCAGGTACTTTTGAAATTGCATTTATTAATGTTACAATTTAACTTGCTCTGCCAACTATGCCTGAGAGATGATACAAGTTCTTCCCCTCTCATTCAGTATATAAAAACTTGATTCCTGTGCAACATCCTTAATAAATTGCCATAGCAGGGGATTAAAACTACCAGTTTATGCAATGTCTTCAAAGTGATACGCAATCCCACATAATCATTGCTCTTTAGCTTTAAGACCCCGTAAATATTTTGTTGGCAAGAGAGAGTTTCAGGAATGATACACAAGTTAATGGTGTTACCTGTAGGTTTACTTCTGGGCATCCAGTGACCTGACTTTACATCTCTATACAAAGGCAACTATTTAGCAATTTTTTTCTCTCTCAAAGGAACTCTTCATGGATAAACCCAATGCCATATTGAGATGAAGGGAGCTTTGCTCTTCATTAAGTCAATGATTTCTTATCACAACCAGTCATCAATTGTGCATCTTTAAGAACACAACAAAGCAACTTTTATGATGTCTGAATTTTTGCTCAAGACTCCAGAAAGTAGCTGGACTCTCTCTGATACTGAACATTACCGGCTAAAGGACAATTCTGAGGAGCAGAATAAAACAGATACAGTTGCCTTCTATATATGTCAAGAGCCACTTGGGATTTTGTTGGATTTAATATTATCCATTGTCAATATCACACAGTACAATATAGGACAAATCTTAGCAAACAAAGGATCATGTAGCTGGTGAAAGACGGACATATCTGAAGTTGTCCCTCAATCTTGGGGAGGCAGAAGGAAAATGCCATCAAGCACAACACCTTATTCTCAGAACAGTTCCAAATTTCAACTAGTGAGAAACCACAACATATTTTTCACTAGACATTACATCCATCCTGCAAATACAATAGTGTGTGCGACCAACAGCTGATACTTGCCATAAAACAATATTAAGGCTAAGTATACTGCATGGATTTTTTTCAAGAATACACTCCAGATTCCAGTGGAGCACAAACATTTATTTGCCACTGAATGCAAACCTACACATATCGCAGTCACTTGAAACCCAGTAAAGAAAAAGAAAAGTACGCATAGCCTGCATAGTCCACGCTGCTACTTAACTATACTGCACTTTCTCAAGCTAAGAGAGGCATTTTTAAAAAAATGAAATATAAGTGAAACCGGTTGATATACACAGACAAGCATCCCTATATTTTCTATCAGGATGTGTATGTATTTTTGGAGAACCTAAACTGAATCTAGTCAACTACAGCAACACTACACTGCATATTTTTTTGAAAGTGGCATACACTAGAGGTTCCTAGTAACTTATGGCTACATATGAAAGGATGCAATAAATGGGGGCACAAGACAAATTGCTCATTTAAGGTCACTTAAATTTGTCATTTATCGTAAATCTGAACCCAGATGGCCGACTTCTGCAGATGTCTGAGAGGAATCCAGTAGAGCTGGTTTCATATTTCAGGTGGCCACTTAAAGAGTTGTAACCTTTTCCAGAAGTTGTGATCCACATGGTGTCCACAATGAGTGCAGCAAGTCTGAGGTAGTCAACCCTTACGAAGGCTCAATATCTGAACATAAAGAAATTTGAAATAACCACTGGCTGTACAGCAATCAAAACACTGGGGACTCTTTGTTTGACCACTTACATTTAATTCCCTCATATCCAAAGGTGAAAGTCAGGAGTACCAAATTAAGCGCCAATCACTTACGTCAAAGTAGTCTGCACTCGTTGCAGTAGATCCAGCAGAAATAAGACGGCATGTTCATAACAGATGCAGGTTAATTACCTTAAGACTGGAACAGTATCAAATAACCATTCCTTAATTGTAATGTGTGTGCAGCTTTAATGATTCCCAAGCACAGCATATTGGTTGTCTAGCTGGAGTTTAGTTGCCTGGGTTTTTGAAACCTCATCCCTACCTCTATTTTTGTGTTTTACTACTTCAAAGCTCTTCTCCATTTCTTTATCCCTAAGGGAAAATAAATGTAATCAGTAAGTGCCTTACACACACTTGCCCCTTAGTAATATTAATTCAAGGACACTTGTTTTTCTTGTGAAGTTTCATGGATAGAGTGACAGACAGTATAAATTATGGGCAATCATCAAGGGAGCTACTGTAGAACTGGGGTCTCCTGGTCAAATGCACAATTTCAAATATGTGATGGGGAGAGCTAGTGGACAGTTCATTGCACTTTGTTTATAAGCAATCATGTGAATTCAGAATCTCAGAAGTTTGAATACTGCGATAATGCATTAACAAATATGAACATGCTAATATCTTACTGACTGGTAAATTCAGCCACTACCCCGAAGCACAGAGCTTGGTGCAAAGAACTGTGCACTTAGTTCTGCATACCCACAAGAGATCTGTTCTTGTGCTTCTTGAGTGGACACCACTAATGCTCTGTAGTAAGTATCCATTGTGGTTTACATGGTGTCTGTGACAAAACGTGGGTAGTGTGTGGTATTCAAAGAAAACAATCCCACTGAGCACACTCAAGGTCTTGGTTCTTAGGACCCCAGTCACAATCTCAGGGTTAGTGAGAGATTGTGAAGAACCTCCGTAAAACTGATCTTTGCCAACATACTTTTTGTTCTGGTTTTGTCCATTTTTAGAATAAAGTTTAAATTCTGGTTTAGCAAAGCAAGCTACCCTCTGAGGAACAAAATGAAAACAGTGTATTTATTCTGTTAAGATAACAAAACTGCTTAGTCCCGCAAATGGCAAGCCAAATTTCCAACCCACACAGAGCTGTGACAGGGCATTTGGATCAGAAAAGATCAATGTTACGGAAATTCTGTCATCCCACCCCTCTGATCATCTTCCCAGAAACAGCAGTATCTGTTTAAGAAAGCATCTTAATCAAACCAGTGGAAGAATAATCCACAGACTGCTGAAAACAATATGTTCGCACTTTAAAACCAACTTGCTGCTTCCAGTGCAAATTACACCACAGATACTTTATTAAGGATAGGATTATAAAGTTTTAAAGAAGTGGGGGGAGTAATTTTAAGATAACTGTGCAGAATGTTATTACCATACTTACTTTCTAGTATCTACATGCTTGGCAGTGGATTGCAATGATGGAAACTGTGTGTCACTATATATTTCAGGGGGTCCTTGTGGCACTTTCCGTGTCCTGGTTTCTCTTGCACCGGGTGGCCTGTATACCCCACTGGACTGCACGGGCTCTGGGCTTTCTATTAAAAAGGAGATAGAGAACTTCAGAAACATCTGTTCATAATTATATAGAAAGGATCCCCAGCTGTCTTTGGAGGTCACCCTGGTACATTTTAATTTGATAGCAAAAATTCTAAGCTGAGTCTAGAAGTGGCAAGTCCTCTCCAGGTGGCAAGTCCTCTCCACTGTTGGCTGCAATGACAGCCAACAATGGTTTAAAAAATCCCCTACAAAATTGGCATTAAAAAGATGAACAATGTTTGGTGTCCAACATATACAAAAGGGCAAGGAATCTGATAAGGTTGACAGTTTGGAAAAAAAAGCCTTGGGGGCCACAGTTTACTCTTTGCTGATTCAACACATCTCTTTAACTAGACAAAATTAGATATAAATATATCATCAAAATTAATTAAGGTAAATGTTTCCCCTGACATTAAGTCTAGTCATGGCTGAATTTGAGAGGTTCTCCTCATTTCCAAGCAATGGGAAGCAGTCTGAAATTATGGTTTGCTGTTTGTTGGAATAAAGTGGTCTCCATATTTTGCATGCCAATCAATCAATAAGCAAGAACATCTGATGCAACAGAAAATGTAGTTTCTTCCCAAGAGTGAAAATAAGATTAAATTTTCTTTCATTAAGGTGAAGGTGAAAGTATAATTTGTGAGAAACTTGTAAAACATTGTCTGTGTTGTCAAGCAAAAGAAGGTAGAGCAAGCAAAAGAAAAATAGCTCGCATATCATTTTGAGCAAGAGAAAAGAGTGTAATCATATCTTTTGCCAGGCAAATACAACTAAAGGATACAACAAAGGCAGCAGCAGTGTTAAGGCGGTTTGAGAAATTAAAAAGGCAGTGGCGACTTATTACCATACCATCTATAGTAAGAATGAAAAAAGCCATGTTCATTCTTACTTGGGAAGGTTATTTTGTGGCTTCAAATCTTTGCTTCAGGGATAGCAAAGATTTAAAATACTTAGGGCCTCCAGTGTCATTTCCACCCCAATGGCCATTTTAAATGCAGGGAAGGTCTTAAAAAACAAAAAAACAGTGTGGACAGAAAGTGATCTTCTCCCAGGCCTGGCCCCTCGTCCAACAAACATGGCAAAATCTCCCTCTCCCACTTTTGGAACTGTTTCTTTGGATTCTTCCCCAGGGGATAGAGCAGGTCTGCACAACTCGTGGCCCTCCAGGTGTTTGGGACTCCAACTCTCTGAAGCCCAGCTTGTTCAATGGTCAGGAATTCTGGGAGCAGAAATCCAAAATACCGGAGGGCCGCAAATGCTAATTTTCATAGTAAAATATCAAGGCCAGTCAACAAATGAGCCAATCCTTCTAATTTATGTGAATTATGTTATAAAATGCTGAGATGTCTGGACTATCTTGGCTGCCAACAAGAAAAATGAAGGCTGAATACAACCAAATCAACTAACGTTCCTTAGATAACAGAGGAAAAAAAATCAAAACTTACCAACAGGTTCAGCAACAGGTATCTGTGTAGGAGCAGATCTATTCCAAGGACCTGATGACTTGTCTGAACCCCCACCTGGTTCTTCACTATTATCTCGGGGTTCATCTCTTTTTTCATTTTCTTCGTCATCTTTTTCACTGACAGAAAAACAGAGGATGCTATAGTATCCATCTTTTACATACAACAGAATATGTAAGCACATATTTTTGATGATTGTGTCCAAGCTTGAGGATCACCACACAAAAGGATAGAATGCAATTATTAACAAGAAAAAGAGGAGTATTAACTAGAACAGCAGTTCTTAACCTTTTCTTTATCACTGACCTCCTGTAAATAGCTTGTTGCTGCAGACCACCAAGAATTAACATTTAAAAACCTAAGCTCTAGGATTCTCAATAGCTACATAATTCTAGGAAGAAACAGTTATTCTGAGAATGGGGTGATGCAACATGGACAACACCAGAGTTTGGTGCAGCTGCAAAGGTGGTTACCAGCTGTATGCATGGCAGAAAGAAATGTTATGCACTTTCACTCAGTGTGATTCATTTGCATGTTTTAAATGCATGCCGATGCATCAAGTGCTCAATACATTTTTTGTTATTAATGCAGTTATTTTCATAACTTTTGGACAGTTTGAAATATTGTATTGACATGCAACGGCAAGATCCCCGTTCTTTGAGATCTATGTAAGACCATCTGACTGTCTACCTTGTTCATTTTTTTCTTCCATTCATGTCTATCTTTCTGATTTAACTGTAAACATTCGTAACATTTCTTCAAGCCTTCAAAGACCTTCTATGAGGACATCATGGCTCCTCTGGGTCCATGGATCAAAGGTCAAGAATCCCACAAAAATCTGTAGTTTTATAAGCATAAGAACTTACAAAACTACAGATTTCCAGCTGGCAAAGGAAATAGCTGCAAAAGAATCAAGATGCACAGCATCACGTAGCTCAAAGAGTAGAATCATCATATTTGGGACACCTTTTGGGATACATGATTGCCTTCATTCAATTCATAAGCAAACATGGTCAAGGTGAAGGCCCACCAGCATCGAATTCTCAGTTCTAGAAATATATCTGCTGAAGGTTTATCCCCATGTAAGCCGCCCCAAGTCCCTTCGGGGAGATAGAGGCAATAGGTTAAACCCCTGTGCCGGCAGGACTGAAGACCAACAGGTCGGAGTTCTGAATTTGGGAAGAGCAGGTTGAGCTCTCTCTGTCAGCTTCAGCTCCCCATGCAGGGACACGAGAGAAACCTCCCACAAGGATGGTAAAACATCAAACATCGGGGCGTCCCCTGGGCAACATCCTTGTTGACGGCCAATTCTATCAAACCAGAAGCAACTTGCAGTTTCTCAAGTCGCTCCTGACACACAAAAAATAGATATAATACTCTTTGAGTTGCCATTTTAAAACCATATACTCCCCATAGTACTTGGCCATATGTGTGTGTGTGTAGTGTTTCGTTAACTTAAATTATGTTTTCAAAAAACTTAATTCATTGTTCATTGTTTTAGGAACATTACACAAAACAACATTACTAAGCAAATTGTAGTAAAAAAAAAGAGCCAGGAGTATACACTCATGTACAAAATATTGCTAAACCTGTATTTTTCATGTTGATAGTTATTATCTTGAGAAAGAACTTCCAGAAACATCAGTCATACCAAACATACTGATACATGAAGGGGATTATCACAGGTTGGTTTGAACCAATGGAAACTATTGCCAACAAGCTATTAGTAAGCTTATTATAACTATCAGCATGTACAATCAGAACATAGATTACTATACTTAAAAATGCGCTTTTAAAACATACCTAATTTGCATGGATTGAACTCTGAGGCCACTGTAATCAATTGTTTCTTCCTGCTCAAATTCCTTCCAGTCATCCTCCTCCTGAAAGACATGAACATTATATAGGCTCATTATCAGCACCTCACTATGTAACACAAATTAACAAGTACAGTAAACTATGGAATGATTGTGTAATCGTTTTTAAAAACCCTCTCCTGATGTCAATACTTCCTTTCTTTTACTGTTTCAGAAGCAGAATGCAACCCACTCCAAAAGCACAAAGCACACTATTAATGTTCAAATATTTCACATACAGTGAGCCCTTGGTATCTGGGGGGAACTGGCTCCAGGACTCCTGCAGATACCAAAAATTGTGGATGCTCAAGTGCCTGCAGAGTGGCGGCAGCAGCAGCAGCAAGTTCTGGCTGGCAGGGACATGATGATAGGTGGTAGCAGGAGTTTCTGCTTGTTCATTCATCCCACAATTGGCTATGGCTGCAAGCATCTTCTTTAGGATCATGGTAATTGGCCATAACTCTCCTCCTGTCTCTCACCAAGATACCACATTTCCAAGTCCCAATGCACTTCTTTCACCCCTCCCCTACTGCTTTTCTGCTCCCCCTGTTATTCTCCGTCTTGGTGTTGTTGGTTTGTTTATTCACAACTGGGAGTGCCACTGCCAATTGCCATGTCCCCAAGGAAGCTACTCACAACTGCTGCCAATAGCACAGTAGCAAACAGCTACTGCAGGACATGGCAAATGACAACAATACTCTTGCTCCCAAATGAAGAAGGAGTGCCCAAAAGCACCACCATGTCCCCAAATTTTCTTTCATTTTTATTTTGGATCCACGGTTGGTTAAATCAGCAGAATCCCCAGATATGGTGGGTACATATCTGATTAATGTGTATGCTTATTTTTATTTTTGCAGAACAACTGAATATATATGGAAAACCAAATTCTCAGATCAGAATCAGGCACAGTATGACTATGCTAGAATTTTGAATAGCACAGTTAGTTGTGAAATGACTGTAAAACATTAGAAGCCTTGACACAATTTTAACACCATTGCACAACACAAAACTTCACACTAAATGACACTTTTAAGTTCTAAAGTGTCTCTACATTCTGACCCTTTAGTTACAGGGTAAAATGACTGCTGCTCATCTCCTCATCCAATTCTACATTCAAAAGTATTTTCCCACAGAAGCTTCCCTGCCACCAGCATTGTCACCTTTCTAATACAAGCCAGAACCATATTTATTGTTCAAAGTATTTAGACACTGGAAAGGCTATCTAGTACTGGCTTATGGTGCTCATTCTAGGCTGTTCATGGTGTAAATATAAAGATGACTAATGTAAATAAAGGCATTTAAAGAGCTTTGCTGTATACTGATCAACACATTATCATTGTGATATCAATTATGCAGTACAATGAACATGCACTTTCTTGTTTGGAATATGGTTCTTTGTACATTTTCCTTTTAAAAACAGATTTATGATTTTTCCAGTGATAAGAAGCAATGTATGAATTTCATATAGGAATGAAACAATGAGCAAGATTATTTTGAATTCTTTATATTGATATCTTTTTTAAAAGTTACACTAATTTCTGATGTTAGTCAACTGAATAGAAGCAAACAAGAAGCTGTGTGAAAACATAATGAATGCTCTACAATTTGAACTTTCCAAGATATTAAACCCTCTTTATCGTTCTTATGAAGATACTTGGGACTCAGACTTGTTTGCTTGACCTACTTCTCTCATTATATCACACACTCCTGAATTCAAGGACCCGAACATTCTGCTAAATGTAGAATTAAACAGGATGCCTTTAATTATTTGGGGTATATTTATAGAAAAAGGATGAAAGGCAGAAAAGAAACGACTGACAACAAATATTGTCATATAATAGAATACAGTGACTTTTAAAATCCAATCTGATGTCTGTTTAACAAAGATTACCCATTTACCTATCTAAGAGCAAATAATTAAATTTGAAACAGCAAGCAATTGTTCATGGCCTATTAACCTGACTATGCCTAGGATACAAAGCATGTTTACAGTTTAGTAGAATACTAGGGAATCTACTCTTTAGCTGCTTAAAAAAGACACAGAGGAAACAAGAACACCACTGCTGATAGTTAACTTGCAAACCAGCAAAGAAATAAGTTTTTCACAGATGGATCTCTCTTCTATTGTATCTTCCTAATTCACATGCATTGCAATATTCCTTAATCTCAAAAAGACTTCTGAACATTGACTGGCTTACCCAAGGAATAGATGGATCTCTATATGATGATGGACAGCAACTCCCATTTTTCCACATCACTGCTTATGCTAGGTAGGGCTTTCAACAGCCAAAATGCAAGTTTTACAGTCACAGATTCGTCACCATGCTCTAGCTATAAAACCACACCCCAATACATCCCAACTACCTCAAGCAGAAAAAATGACCTACTTTCCTCAAATTTCCATACACAAAAGATGATGACTAATATGGATAAAGTGATTTTCTTTCATATTACAGGAATAGGGCTTTTTTTACAAAGCAGTTCTGGTAGAAAAGTGCCTCACATACATCCTTTGTAAAACTTGGGAGCAATTAATTATTGACACTTAAATGTGACAGAATCTTGAGACTTGCTTTATGATTAAAAATCGAAACTTGTCACATTTGATGAGAATTATGTCTGAAGTTTAAAGGGACTTTGAAAAAGCTGTATAATCATAAAATCCAATGGCCATAGGTATTATCCTTGCGAAATTCCTCTAAGGGTTTTCAGATTTAGGACAAAAAAACCCCCAAAAACCAGAAGAGAATAGAGACATGACACAGATGATAGATCACAAAAAGAAGCATGTAAGGTACATAAAATCTTGTCATGATCAGCACAAAAAAGGAGCAGCATCAGTGCCTACAGATAGGAGTAGGAAATTGTCTCCATGTATGTAAAAAAAATCATACTCGCCTCATAGGCACTCTGATCAAGACCCATGATATCTGTGATTTCTTTGTAATGCATTTTTTTTTGCATTTTAATGCATTTCAAAAGAGTACTGCCTTTTATCCCCATGTTTTACCAAAAATCCAGACTTTTTAAGTTTGTGGCTGGCCCTTCAGGAAACACTGTTTCTCTGTGTCATTGAGAGAAGAAATAATTGGTGGGTGGAATGGGTTGTTGGGAAATGAGTATTCATGCCAGGAAATGCTCCTTTCCTGGGTTTAATTTTTATTTTCAAACATTTGTGTGTGCTGATACTTGGATACCAGTACAAGTAGTACTCAAGTTACTAACATTTGACTCATAGTTAAGAATGGAGGGAGAGACAACAGGAAGAGAGAGAAATCTATCCCAAGGAAGGGAAAGTCTGAGTTGCTGTGAGTTTTCCGTGCTGTATGGCCATGTTCCAGAAGCATTATCTTCTGATGAATGCTTCTGGAAATGGCCATACAGCCCAGAAAACTCACAGCAGCCCAGTGATTCCGGCCATAAAAAACTTGGACATGAAGGGAAAATCACTCCTAAAAAAGTTGCTACCGATAAAGCCCGATAGATTTGGGTCCTGTCTATTTACGTGACCGGATCTCCCTTTATGAACCAGTTTGGGCTTTAAGATCGGCTAGGGAGGCCCAAGTCTCAATCCCATCCCCATCACAAACGAGGCTGGTGGAAATGAAAGAGAGGGCCTTTTCAATAAGTCCCCCCCACAGAATGCCCTCTTCAGGGAGATTAGACAAGCAACCACCCTCATGACTTTTAAGGAGGACTTGGAAGATCTGACTGTTCAAACGGCTGTTAAGAATTGTGAGAGTTGAAGTCCAAAATACCCAGGGTGCTAAAGTTTGCCCATGCCTACCCTAGTGCAACCTTATAGCCACATTCTAGCAGAAGCTGATCACAGAGTTGTACTGGAGGACTTAAGAGATTCACTGAGACATGTTATTTCTAGGAATCGCTATATCCTCCAAGATGGCTCCATGTTCAACTGCCAGCAGGATTTGACCAAAGAGTTATGCTGGAGGAGCCAGAAAATCTTAGAGACACAATGTTAATCAAATCAACAAATAATCATACCTGCAAGAACAAGCCACAATTGTGTAGAGTTGTTTATATTTGCATATACTACATTTAATGCATTTCTTTGGGTGTTAGGCTGTCAGGAATTCTGGGAGTTGAAGTCAAAAACATCCGCAGGGCTGAAGTTTGCCCAGGCCTGCTCTAGACCTTCTCTTTAAAGCAGTGGTTCCCAATCTGTGGCCCAAGGGCCACTAATGGTCCGCAAGAATGAAAATGTGGTCCACGGCCTCACCATCACTTTATTGTTGCCTCGAAACCCTCTTATAGTGCCAAGGCAACAGGGATGTTGGCAGGGGAGATGCTGACTACCCACAAAAGATTACTATTTCCAAATTAGATAAAGGTAAAAGTTTTCCCCTGACATTAAGTCCAGTCGTGTCTGACTCTGGGGGTTGGTGCTCATCTCCATTTCAAGGCCAAAGAGCCGGAGTTGTCGGTAGACACCTCCAAGGTCATGACTTCATGTAGTGGTCACCTTCCCGCTGGAGTACTACCCACTGATCTACTCACATTTGCATGTTTTCAAACTGCTGGCAAAAACAGCAGCTCCTGCTAACAGCAAGAGCTCATGCGGCTCCCAGGATTTGAACCTGCGACCTTTTGGGCAGCAAGTTCAGCAGCTCAGCAATTTAACCCACTGCACCTAGATTAATAAATATGGTTTTCTGTGGGTGAGCAGGTGGTGACTACCAGATGGCATATGTCTTGTATCAGAAACTACAGCTAATGTAGTCTATTCAATGCCATTTTCTGTATCAGCACCCCAAATAACCAAACCGAATCTAAAGTTGACCAAAAAACTGATTCGTAACCTTTTTGGTATTAATGTTGGAGAGTGGTCCCTAGTCAAAAAAAGGTTGGGAACCTTTGATTTAATATATAGTGGGATGAGGTCCACAGCTGTGATTTTGGGCCCTTCCACACTGCCCTATAACCCAGAATATCAAGGCAGATAATCCCACAATATCTGCTTTGCATTGGGATATCTGAGTCCACACTACTATATATTCCAGTTCGAAGTAGAAAATGTGGGATTTTTTTCAGCTGTGTGGAAGGGGCCTTTGAAACAGAATGATGGAATCCCGGGAGTTGTAGTTCAGCGAGGCGCCTGCCCTCATTCTGGGTGGAGAGGGGCCAGGAGGGCCTTGTGAGAGTACAGCTCCCAGGGCTCCACAGCACTGATACTAAGCTACTAATGTTGGAGAGTGGTCCCTGGTCAAAAAAAGGTTGGGAACCACTGCTTTAAAGTGTAGTGGGATGAGGTCCACAGCAGTGATTTTGAAACGGGATGATGGAATCCCAAGAGTTGTAGTTCAGCAAGGCGCCTGCCCTCATCTTGGGCGGAGAATTGATTTCTCATTGCATTATTCTGTTTTGTTTTTATTGTATTCCTATGCTTTATTTATCTTATTGTGATATTAGTTTTGTTGTTTGGTTTTATTTTATTGTATTTTGTTGTAATTGTATTGCTGGGCTCGGCCCCATGTAAGCCGCCATGAGTTTCTTTTTGGGAGATCGTTTTAGTTTTGGGGAGATTATTATTATTATTAGCCATCACCTGCCACATGTTGCTGTGGCTCAGTATGTGTATATGTGTTTTGTGTGTATATATATTTGTGCATATATGGGTGTTGGTGTATATACGTGGTTTTGCACATGCGTTGTAATGCATTTTTTGTTTTCTGGCTTTTTAAGTCTTTTCTGCTGTGTTTTTTGAGCGATGGTCACTAGTTGGCCTGAGAGGTGTATTGTGTCTGAATTTGGTGTCAATTTGTCCAGTGATTTTTGAGTTATGTTAATCCCACAAATGAGCATTACATTTATACACACACACACACACATACACACTTGTGTGAGTATATATTTGTGTATATATACATATATGTGTGTGTGTGTGGTTTTGTGCATGCGTTGTAATGTAATTTTTGTTTTATGGCTTTTAAAGTATCTTCTGCTGTGTTTTTCAGTATTTTTAAGAGTGATGGTCACTCATTGGCCTGAGAGGTGTATTGTGTCCAAATTTGGTGTCAATTCCCCCAGTGGATTTTGAGTTATGTTAATCCCAAACGAACATAACATTTGTATTTATATAGACTAGCCATCCCCTGCCACACGTTGCTGTGGCCCAGCCTGTGTATGTGTTTCGTGTGTGTATATATGTGTGTGTATATGTGTGGCTTTGTGCATGCGTTGTAATGTGTGTTTTTTGTTTTAAAAATGGCTTTTAAAGTCTGTTTTGTTGTGTTTTTCAGTGTTTCTATGAGTGATGGTCACTCGTTGGCCTGAGAGGTGTCTTGTGTCCAAATTTTGGTGTCAATTCCCCCAGTGGTTTTTGAGTTATGTTAATCCCACAAACGAACATTAGTTTTATTTATACAGACTAACTGTACCCACCACCTGTTGCTGTGGCCAACCTTCCCTCTTTCTCTCCTTCTTTCCCTTTTTCCTTCACTCCCTCTTTCCTTCCTTCCCATCTTTCCTTCTCTTCTTCCTTCCTTCCCCCTTTTTCTTTCTCTTCTGCTGTCTATCTTTCCTTTTTCTCTTTCCTTCTTCCCCTCCCTCTTTCTCTACATCTTCTCCCCTTCCTTTGCTCCCTCTTTCCCTTTTTTCCCATCTCTCCTTCCTTCCCCCCCTTTCCCTTCATTTTTCTCTCCTTCCTCCCTCCCCTACCTCTCTCCTTCCATCTTTGCTTCCATCTCCCTTTCCTTCTTTCCCTCCCTCTTTTCTTTCTTTCTTTTCTCCCCTCCCTCTTTCTTCCTTTTTCCTGTATTGTCATTTAGCTTTTTGGGGCTTTTTAAGTCCCTCCTTTTGTGTTTTTGTGTTTTTATGAGTGAAGGACGTACATTGAATTGTTAGGTGTCTTGTGTCCAAATTTGGTGTCAATTCCCCCAGTGGTTTTTGAGTTCTGTTAATCCCACAAACGAACATTACATTTTAATTTATATATAGATAGATGATGATTATTATTAAGGGCCTTGTGAGAGTACAACTCCCAAGGCCCCATGGCACTGAGCCAGGGGAGTGCAAAGAGGGGCCAGGCTGCCTCCATTCTGCAGTGAGGGCGCGTGGGGAGGCTCCCCTTGGCGGCCTTCTTGCCCCAAGGCGCCCTTTCGTGTCCGGAGGCCGCCCTTCCCTCCCTCCCTCAGTGATGGGGCCTTCCTCGGGGGCCCAGTCAGGCCAGAGCGGCGCCCTCTGCCGGCAGGAGGCCCACTTGGGCGGGCGCCACATGAGGGAGGCCTGCCTTCCTCCCTTCCTTCCCCGCTTCCTTCCCTCACCTTGTGCGCGGCCCTCGAGGCGGCGCCGGACCCGGAGGCCCCTCCAGACGAGGCGGCGTTCGCGTTGGGCGCCCCGCCGGCCCCGCCTTCGCCCTGCCGGCTTCCCCCGGCTCCTCCGCCCGCGTGGGAAGAGCCCGACGAGGCGGCGGCGACGCTCCCCGAACCAGCCCCGGAAGCCGCAGCATTGGAGGCGCTGCTTCCCCCTCCGCGCGCGCTCTTCTCTTTCCGCTTCTTCTTGTCCCTCTTGGCGAAGAAGTCGTCCAAGCTCCGCTCCTCAGTCTCAGCCATGGCGGCGGCGGCGGCTCCTCCTCCGGTTCAAACCGGTTCTGGCTGGCAGTCCGCTTCCCTCAGGGCCTCCTCCTCCCCGCCGCGCCCGGCCCTTCTCCGGCCTTCCTCCCGCCGCAACCGCCGCCGGCCTGGCCACAGCCTCCCCTCACGCGGCAGGAGCAGGAGCAGCAGCAGCAGCAGCGCCTTCCGCCCTCCACGTTGGTGGCCGCCGCTTGACACAGCCCAAAGGAAAGGCGGGGGCGGCTCGGCTCACGTGGGGTGCTCCGCGGCGCCCGATTGGGCCACGCGCGCGCGAGGCGGGGGCACGCATGCGCTTTTCGTCCCCCCGCCGAAAGGAACAGAGGCCCCCCAATCAGAAGAGACGGCAGATCACGCACTTTGCGCGTCTCCTAAGTGAGGGACGGCGCTCGTGATTGGTCCGGAATACAGGGGGGGGGGGAGATTAGGCGACATCGAGAGGGTTCGTTGGCGTGAAATGGGAGGGCGTTGCGCATGCGCCTTAAAGGCGTCGTGTCGCGTGGACGTGGTGGGGAGGGGGAAAGGGAGGATGAGTACTCTTGGAGTCAGGATTCTTCTCGCTCGTGGTCTTGCTTTGTCATTTCCTTCAGAATAAGCAGAAACAGCGCTGGCCTTATTCAGTTTATATTATCCCATCCCCCCTTCTCTCTATTTTATGAGGGAATTGAATCCCTATTGTTTAATGGAACTCGTTCCAGAGTCCCCTCATACTGTAGTCTTATAGGGCCATGGGTTCATTTCAGCTGCCATGGCAACTTCCAGTGCTTCCCAACCTTTTTTTGACCAGGGACCACTCTCCAACATTAGTACCAAAAAGGTTATAAATCGGTTTTTAGCCAACTGTAGATTTGGTTTGGTTATCTGGGGTGCAGATTCACGAAACCGCATTGGAATAGACCACATCAGCTCTAGTTTCTGATACAAAACATATGCCATCCAGTAGTCGCCATTTGCTCGCTCACAGAAAACCATATTTAATAATCGTGTGCGGATGTACTAGTAATCACTCTCTGCTTCAAGGAGTGTTTGAGGACCGAGACATCCGTAGGGCGACCAAGGTGCTTGTTTATAAAGCTATTGTCCTCCCAACCCTGCTATACGCCTGCGAGACGTGGACAATCTACAGATGTCACATGCAACTCTTAGAACGATTCCATCAGCATTGCCTCCAAAAAATCCTGCAAATCTCTTGGGAAGACAGGCAGACAAACGTCAGCGTGCTGGAAGAAGCAAAGACCACAGCATTGAAGCGATGGTCCTCCACTATCAACTCCACTGGACCAGCCACATTGTCCGGATGCCTGACCACTATATCCCAAAGCAGTTGCTCTACTCCAAACTCAAGAACGGAAAAGGGAATGTTGGAGGACAGGAAAAGAGATTTAAAGATGGGCTCAAACCCATGGGCCCAACCTTAAAAACTCCGGCATAGACACTGAGAACTGGGAAGCCCTGGCCGTTGAGCGCTCCAGCTGGAGGTCAGCTTTGAGCAGCAGTGCTGTAGAATTTGAAGAGGCATGAATGGAGGGTGAAAAAGAGAAACATGCCAAGAGGAAGGCACATCAAGCCAACCCCAACCGGGACTACTTTCCACCTGGAAACCAATGCCCTCACTGCAGGAAAAGATGCGGATGAAGGATAGGGCTCCACAGTCACCTACGGACCCATTGCCAGCACACTGATCTTGGAAGACTATCCTACTTGGACGACGAGGGTACTAGTAATCTTTCATGGGTAGTCAGCCTCTCCCAACATCCCAGTTGCCTTGGCATTATAAGAGGGTTTTGTGAAACCAGTCACTCATTGCCATGTGGTTTTGAGGCAATGTTGTAATGGTGAGACTGTGGATCATATTTCTGTTCTTATGGTCCGCTGGTGGTCCACGGACCACAGGTTGGGAACCACTCATCCAGTGGAATCAGGGGACTTGTAGTTTGGGGGGTAACTGGGGATAAGCGAACTGTGTGTGATTGGATGATGATGATCATGATGATGATTATGATGATGGTGATAATGTATTTATTACTTCCCTGCTGCTCAATCCCTCGGCTGCCAGTCCCAGGATCTCATAGGATGTTGCCATGGCAGCTGAAATGGAATCACAGGGCATATCTGCACTCAACGATTTAGTGTGGATCCGCTCTGTGATGGCCAAAGCGACAGGGAGCTGATCCAGGATAATGTGAGGCAGTGCCAACTTCTGGCCCAGGATTCAGTGTATCTCCCAACTTCAGAACCTTTAGAATATTTGGACTGGTTCTGAAACAAACCAGTACAACTGTTCTTTATTTTCTGGGCTCAGGCATAGAATGATATTGGAAGAGATCACGGGGTCCATCCAGTCCAACCCGATTCTGCTATGCAGGAACACTCCTGATAGATGGCCATCCAGCCTTTGCTTAAAAACCTTCAGAGAAGGAGTCTCCACCAGACTCCCAGGCAGCATAGTCCACTGCCAAAGAGCTCTTGCCATCAGGAAGTTTTTCCTAATGTTTAGGTGGTGTTCAGCATCCCCTCCTGTTCTCCACATCAGTAATATTACTAATATTACAATAAAATGGTATGGTACAATATAGTAATATATAATACTAATATTGTGCTATGCTAATAATATAAAATATTGTATATATATATATATATATATATATATATATATATATATTGTAAGTCACTCTTCAGGTGGGAAGGGCGGTATATAAATGTTGTAAATAAATAAACATCATGGTGATCTCTGGCTAAAGCATTGGTTCTGCTGGTCGGCTGTCACCTGCATTGATTTGGGGAGGGAATGTGGAGAGGAAGGAGCGATTTCTCCTCTTTTCCCTCCCTTGTCACCTGGTTGACATCACTGCAGGTGATCCCTGAATGGTAGGATCCACGGCTTGGTTGGAGACTGCTCTGACATGAAGAACAGGAGGGGACAGCAGCAAGGGTGGCCTTTGCAGCAGCCAGGAGGGTGCCTATGAACCACTCCAGACCTGGCACAGCATACACTACACTGGACTAGCCCCAGGATAGTGGGCCCATGTAGATCCCCCCACCCCCACCCTTGTACTCTTAATGGTGCAGTGGGACAGGTCTCCTAGACTCTCATTTCACAATGAACCCAACCACAAGGTTTGGTGGTCAGAGGTAGAACTGCCCATCAATATCTGTAGGGCCATGGTTTCCTCCAACTCAACTTTAGTAGTTTTTTCCTCCATATGATTTTGTGAAGGCAAAGCTCGATCTGTAGAGTTTTGTCAGATGTTAAAAGGCACCACTTACATCTTTGAATTCTTTAGCAAACACTGCAGTGGAATTTTAGGAATGTTCCTGATAAATGTTTTGCCCTGAACACACTAAAGGACAAAACCTGCCATACATCATAGTGATCAACAAGAAACCTATGTGCCTTGAAGTTATCTGTTGACTTTATGGTAACTTCATGAATTTAATAGGGTTTTCTTAGGCAAAGAATACCCAAGTTGTTTTGCCAGTTCCTTCCTGTGAAATATAGCCTACAGCAGCCCCTGCTACTTGTTGGCAATTTCCAACGAGGTAAGATCGGCTTCATCCCTCCTGTCTTTTAGGAAGAAACTGAAGTCATGGTTCTGGGACCAGGCATTTGGACAGCAAGCATAAATAGCGCTTTGGATATGGAATTTGACTGGAATGGTGATACGGCGGTTAATACTGTTTTCATTGTTTTAATTAATGTTCTATTTATTGTTTTAATTGTTGTTATATTGCTTTGTTATATTTAATGGCATCAAATTGCGCCAAATGTAAGCTGTCCTGAGTCCCCCTTCGGGGGTTGAGAAGGATGGGGTAGAAATGCTGGATATATATAAATACATAAGTAAATTTCCTATCCAAGTCCTAACCAAAGCTGACCTTGCTGAGCTTCTAGTCCCTGTTGTGTCACCTAACAAAAGGTTAATGGTTTTATTGACATAAGCTTTCATGAACTGCATCCCATTTCACCAGTTGCATGCTGACAATGCCAGAATAACTGGACAACAGTGTTTATATTAAATTCTGAATTATTATAATTTCTGTTTGATACAGAACAGTGTTTTTATAATTCTAAAATTGTAACCACACTTTCAGTTTGTACAAGTTTTATCTAAAAGGCAGCTCTGCTTTTAACTGATTTTCAGCAGTTGAAAGCATGCTTACACTTCAAGTAAATCTTACTAACAAGTTGAAACATAGAGTGCCAGCACCATTTCTAAATCCCCCCTTTTGCATAGGGAGCATTGTTGGGGTAAAGGGACAATGAAGGCTTAAACAACAAATAGAGTACCACAAGTCACTACATTCAGATCTGCTGCTGTGTCCCACTTCTGATTTAAACATAAATTATAGTGTTACAGTACTGCTGTAGATTTCTTAGATGAAGGGGAAGTACTGAAGAAATAGTACTCTTGAAAGGATAGCAAATCATTGCACCTAGATTTTGGTTAAAATTCCTCTAAATAGGGGCTGTAATATACTCCCTAAAGCAGCATACAGAAGTACTATGTTAATGTGGTTTATTGCTGCATAAATATATGTGATTGCAGTCTAAATAGCCAAATCCTAGATCTGCTCTCCTGATGTATGGTGAGAGAAGCGCACACCAAAAATGAAGCAAAAATGACCACCATTGTTTTGTAAAAACACACATACAAATAGGGCTCTGTGAACACAAATATGCCTCTGGATGTTGCACATGGTGCATACATTTTTCACATTTCCCATAGCTCTTAAATAATGGTGAATGGTCAGGGCCTGTGGAAGAACCTTGTGTATTTCCTGGGAATGCTTACAAGTTAGATCTGGCTTTGGGACGAAAAGATTCTCACCTTTGGTTTAGTTTGAAACCAAGTGAATTGTGAGGAACCTATAATCATGTTTCTTTCTGGAGGGCTTTTTTAAAATGCCCAAAGCAGACACAGGTTTATGATTTGGAATGAGGGCCACAGGCCAATTGCATTGGTTTGTTCATCTCTCCCTTCCTCCCCCCCCCCCCCCCATTTATCTAAATCATTTCCTTGCTCCAGTGGCCTTTTGATTCACATAAGTCTATTCTATATGCCCTATTACTTTGATCTTTTTAAAAAATGGTTGAAGATCTACTTTTGTCGTATCTGGTGTGCCTAGATTCATGCTCTGTAATTCAGAGGATGACCATTAAGGCCTTTGGAAATTTCGAGTGAAAGTATAACACTGATGGTGGTAGGACAGAACTCAACATTATTCTGAATTCATGTATGACAGGGCAATATCAATACTTACCAGTATGTTGAACCCGTTTTATTCCAAGAAACCCTACAGATTTCCAGTACAGTTTGTAGAATCCTCCAGATTTGGAAAACATTATCTGGAAAAACTGAATTTTACATAATACTATTACCAGAACCCAATCCTCATAATAACCCCCTATGAGATGATGAATGTGTTCTATTTGGGATTTTTAAAGTCAGAGAGCCAGCTAATTGAAACTTAAACTTTATTCTATAATAATGATGGATGCATTGAAACTTATATGCAAAGCAATAATATCTGGTGGTGCCTAGGTCAAGCAATGGCCTACGTAGGTAGATGAATCAAGTGCTCTGTGTTGGCTGCCAATGTTTCCAAGGATACTTTTGCCAGTGAGATCATCTTTTGCTCTGAATGGCAACAATTGTCTTCTGAAGACAAAGGATGTGTAAATCAGCTGAAAGTTTAAAAAAGAAACATTATTTTAACAAAGGAGAAGCAAATCATTAACAGTACAGGATGTTGGTATAAACTGGGCAGCACAGGAGAACCAACAACATAAACTCAATGTATTGTCAAAGGCTTTCATGGCTGGAATCACTGGGTTGCTGTGAATTTTTCAGGCAATATGACCATGTTCCAGTAGCATTCTCTCCTGACATTTCACCTGCATCTATGGCAGGCATCCTCAGAGGTTTGTTCAGTTAAGGATACCTGCCATAGATGCAGGTGAAATATCAGGAGAGAATGCTACAGGAACATGGCCATATAACCCGAAAAACTCACAGCAACCCAACATAAACTCATTTTTGTGAAATTTAGCTCTGTGGTTGCAGTAAAAACAATTACACATTTGTGATTGATTGGTGTGATTATTGTAAATTAGCTGTTTTGACCATTTTGCCTAAGTGCAACTCCAATTAATAGTCTCATTTTCTCCACTCATGTCCCTTTCACACTACAGTTACAGCACTATGGTTTCTATTCAGTTGCCATGGCAAAGCCCAATGGGATCCTAGAATTTGCAGCTTAGGAACTCCAGTGCCTCACTAAAACATAAGCCCCAGAATTTGCTAGGATATCACTTGTGATTCAATAAAAGAGAATCATAGTCCTCAAACTGTGCAATGTGAAAGGACACATCCTGAATTCGAAGTGTAAGGAGAAGAACACGTGTTTCCCTTAACAGAATATATGCATCAAGTTCAGCCAAGGTTTCAAGACTGGAAAGAAAAATCCAGACTCTGGTTGTGATGACTCAGTTGTTAAAACAAGAAATATGTCTTCTTGGAAATCTACGTTTCCAGTGAAAATCAAAGCATTTGGTGAAGTCTTAGAGATAAAAATTCAATTTAGGGTCAAAACATGCTTTTTATAATATTACCCATTAAAAAACATAGTGGGGTGTTTGTGTTTTAAAAGGTCATGCTTAGCTGGCTGAAACATGGATGGGATCACTCCATACTCTGCCATGTTACTGTTGGCCAGACTTGTGGCTATTATTAGCCTTCAAACGATAGCAGTATCTTCAAATTGAGGGACAGATGTGCCACAAGGGAAGTCTGCTCCTCCAGTGAATTCTGCAGTACCTATTCAGACTACTCTTGAGACTTAACATGGTTTTATCTCTAATCTCTTGGTCCAGCAAGCAGACATTTGCACTGTGAGCAGGGTGTGAAGATAATAAGGAGCTTTACATCTGCTAGAAACTGAACCCCACCCTTGAAAATAAAGACATAAAGAAACAAGACTAGAATAAGTTTTGCATGAATTATGAGTGAGAGACTTCCAAGAGATCAGGTCATCAACTGCCTTGCTTGGTCTTGCAAATTTAGGGTGGAAGCTTGATTGAATCAAACCAACTCTCCTTCTTTTCCTTCCAATTTACTGAGTATTGTTGTCCAATGTAGAGTATATTCATTTAAATAGATTCTGCACTTCCAAATCTGCAACTGAAGCACCAGTTGCAAAAGATAGTACAGATGGTAGTGATAGCAAGTTGTGAAACATCTAGCCATGTTCACACAAAATAAGCCAAAATCCTGAAAAGCAAGTGTGCTCTTGCATGCCTTCAAACTTCAAACCAATCCTTGTTTCCATGACAAACCAAAAATTTCAAAATCCAATTGTCACAGGGACAGAAAATGAGATGAAATTTTCTGAACAGGGGCACAGCAAAAACAAATGTTACAGCGTGTTAACCCTTTTTATGCTATCCTAAACTTTTTTTAAAAAAAAACTTTTTTGGCTGGCGTTACACTTAAAAATGTACCTGTTCCAACTTACATATAAATTCAACTTAAGAAACGTACATAACCTAGCTTGTACAGCCCCTTCTACTCTGTCCTATATCCCAGGATATGATCCCAGGTTATTTGCTTTGAACTGGATTCTATGAATCTCCACTGCCAGGTCGGCAACCAGATTTCACCACACCCCTATTAAAGCAGCTCCACTGGCTGCTGATAAGTTTCTGATCCTAATTCAAGGCGCAGATTATTTATTTATTTACTTATTTATTTACAGTATTTATATTCCACCCTTCTCACCCCACAGGGGACTCAGGGCAGATTACAATGTACACATATATGGCAAACATTCATTGCCAAAGACACACAACAGATATAGACAGACAGTCAGAGGCTATTTAACTTTTCCGGCCACCAGGGAAGCTATTGCTTTCATTGTCCATCTGCGACACTGATGCAGTACTTCCGCATTCCCTGCATGCTTTGGCTGGAGTGCTTTACTGGAGTCTTTTTTATGACCTCGTAAATTAGTTAAATTAGCCTCCCCACACATAGGTGATACCTAATTTTCCTACTTGACAGATGCAACTATCTTTCGGGTTGCAAAGGTTGACAACAAACTACACAATTGGTCAGAAGCTCACTCCGACCTGGTCTGGCTTCGAACTCATGACCTTTTAGTCAGAAGTGATCTTAATGCAGCTAACACTCAAGACAGCTGCGCCACAAACTTACAAAGTTCAAAACTGTTCAGGACCTGCCCATCTTCGTGATCGCATCTCCCCCTATTAACTGGCACAGGCTCTAAGATCTGCCAGGGAGGCCCTCCTCTTGCTTCCACCTCCGTCACAAGCACTGTTGGTGGGATGAGGGAGAGGGCATTCTCGGTGATGGCTGCCCAACTTTAGAACACTCTCCCAGGGAGATTAGGCAAGCCCGCACACTGTCCTCCTTTCGTAGGGAACTGAAAGCTTTCGAGAATAACTAGTCCCTAGGCCCAGTCCCTAGGTTGCCAGATAGTTCTGCACTTCTGTTCTGCACTTCACCCACTTTCCCAGCCCTATGACACGTTGTTTGTACTATCCCTCGCCCAGCCCTTTTATAATTGATCATGTCTATTTTAGTAGTCCTAGCCATTGGTATTGTTGAACCTTGACTGATGGAACTCCAATGTAATCAGTGTCATATAGTTTTAGTTTTAGTGTGTTTTATCAGGATTTTCGTATTTTATGATGTCTTTATTTTCTGCTCCTGTCCTTCAGAAAGATGGTAAAAACCTGGCTGTGGGACCAAGCCTTTGGGGCATTGCGATAAGGCAATAATAGAAAACAATAGAAAACCCACTTCGCCAGCATTGTGTTTTGAGATGGTTTTAAACAACTGATTTTAAAGTAGATATAATTGATTTTAGTCTTTGTGTATATTAATAGTTTATTTTATGTCCCAGCAAGGAATGCTTGCTGTATATATGTTGTGCTCTGCCCTGAGGAATATAAATGTTTCAAATAAATAAATAAAATTATAATCTGGGGTGAGCAGATAACCTGGGATCAGATCCTGGGATACAGAAGGGGCCAACATAACCCAGGGACTGCCTGTACTATTCTACCTAAATGAAACTAAGAAATGTCATCAGACATTTTACTCAAACTTCTCTATATTTAGCCTGTGAGAAGCATTCCATGAATTTTGAAAAATAAAGTTTTCATCCACATAATCAACAATTCTTCACTTGTTTTCCTTTTCTCTTTGCATTATAATATTGTCTCCATCACCTTTCTCTTTCATTAGTTGACTGATATTCTCAACAATGCCAGCAATGGTCCCAGGACTAATAACCTCAGACATTAGGAGTCTGTGTGATGTCTGGTATAAAACACCCAGATGCAAAAAAGACTAGTCTCCTTCCAAACTGTCCTTATTATTGGTTGGTCTAAACTCTTTTAGCCTTGGAATTATGGTACTATACATAATCACGTGTCAGTCTAGTAATATCAGTTTTAAAAATCAACCCCCCAAAACCTGGGTCAAGACTGTACCTTAACTCTTATATAAAAAAGAACCAACTCTTTCCCTGAATAGATTTGCAAGTTAGGAGCTTCTTTTTTCTCAGGAAAACCTAAGAAGCACTGACCCCATTGTCTAGGAGGCAGTGACTAGACCAGAGGTACTCAAACTTTTTAAATAGAGGGCCAGGTCACAGTTCCTCAAACTGTTGAGGAGTTGGATTATAATTTGAAAAACATGAATGAATTCCTATGTACACTGCACATATCTTATTTGTAGTGCAATACTTAAAAACAATACAATAATTAAAATGAAGAACAATTTTAACAAATAAAATCTTATTAGTATTTCAATGGGAAGTGTGGACCTACTTTTGGCTGATGAGATAGGACTGTTGTTATTGTTGTTATGTGCTTTCATTTCAGACTTAGGTTGACCTTGAGCGAGGGCCGGGTAAATGACCTTGGGGGCCGTATCCGGCCCCTGGGCCTTAGTTTGAGGACCCCTGGATTTGAGTCACCCCCCCCGGGGGGGGGGGGGGTTTGAGAAGGGCGGGGTAAAAATACTGCAAACAAATAAATAAATAAATAAATAAATACTCTATACCAGGTATGGGCAAACCTTGGCCCTCCAGATGTTTTGGACTTCAACTCTCACAATTCCTAACAGCCTCAGGCTTGAGGCTGTTAGGAATTGTGGGAGTTGAAGTCCAAAACACCTGGCGGGCTAAAGTTTTCTCATGCTTGCTCTATATACTATTGCACAATTTCTGTCCTTTTTGTATTCTTGGATGGGAAAACTGCACTGCAAGGGGCAACCCTTGACTTATCTATGGATCATAATCAAATCCATAATTTTTGCTCCCAAACCTGCCCTCAACTTATATATGAGGCTGACTTATAAATGAAAACAGTAAGTAAACTGCAAAGACAATTATGCTGGGGAAAATGGAAGGAAAAAAGAAGAGGGGGCGACCAAGGGCAAGATGGATGGATGGCATCCTTGAAGTGACTAGCTTGACTCTGAAGGAGCTGGGGGAGGTGACGGCCGACAGGGAGCTCTGGCGTGGGCTGGTCCATGAGGTCATGAAGAGTCGGAAATGACTGAACGAATGAACAACAACAAAGTAAATTATAGACAAAAATAGATTTCTATAGCCATCTGCATCTACAAAAACACAGCTGGGAAAGGTAACATGTGCTAGCTTCTTAAGCATAGTCTCTAATTGAATTAATTATTAACTTAATTCTGGATTATGTTAATACTAGAAGTCCATTTTATGCTAATCGGATTAAAATGAATTTAATTACATTACCTCCTCTTTTTAGGAAATGTCTCAACGTAATTGATTTTAATTCTTATTATTGCTACTTCTCTCCCTGCTGCCATGAGCCAAGTGTTGAGTGTTAGGCACAAGTATGCGAGTTCCTGAATAATAAACCAAGATTCTCCAGACCTTGACCTTAATCATTTTGTGTGAATGCAATGCTAGAGATTGCTAGGTCCTGCTTTGTTCTGGAGTCGGCTCAGATTGGCCCACTCTGCTTCTCCCTGGGCATAGAGATGCTGTTAAGTGCAAGTCCAACACATGATTCACAATCAATCCGGATAAATACCTGCTTTCTTCTTTGTCTAGGAGGCAGTGATACGCAGCAATGTCTTTCTCGAGCTGTGTTTTAATGATCAGTAGAGCGTCACGATCCCTTTGCTGCTGTTCAGTCTCCGCTCGGATTTCTCCTACTTCGACTTCCAGCTTGGTAATGACAGAGCCTAAATTCTGAAGCTCTATGTCATGCCAGTGTTTGGCATCATAAAGGGAGTTCTCCAAACCTCTCTTCTGCAAAGACAGAAACATGACAGGACTCTAATTCTGGCTGTGCTTCAAGAGTGTTTTTATTGGGATTGATACACCTGTCACACATGTACTGTGGAATTAATTAGATGAGAAATTATTTTCTCTGCAAGACGACACGACACCTACCTTGTTTTCCTTCTTTTGGCAGGTGAAAACGTCTCTTTCAGCAGGCTTTTGAAGACTAATTGCTCAGGAGAAACAGATTTTCCCCTGAGCAATTTAAATTAATAGGGATTTTACATTATGTTTTATGTAGATTTGTTTTATGTAAATTTACATCATTATTGTTTTAGAAATGTTTGTGTATTTTATTGTATCTTGTATATATTGCTACGTGCTTTTGTAAGTTGCCCAAGTCCCTTCTGGGAGATGGTGGTGGGATATAAATAAAGTTTGATTATTATTATTATTTCTTCATATTTATAATTTAACCTCATTTTAAGGTAAAGGTAAAGGTTTCCCCTGACATTAAGTTTAGTTGTGTCTGATTCTTGGGAGTGGTGCTCATCTCCATTTCTAAGTCAATGAGCCACCGTTGTCCGTAGACCTCTCCAAGGTCATGTGGCCAGCACGACTGCATAGAGCACTACTGCCTTCCCACAGAAGTGGTACCAACTGATCTACTCACATTTGCATATTTTGGAACTGTTAGGTTGGCAGGAACTAGGGCAAACAGTATGGTCTCACCTCACTCCCTGGATTCGAACCGCCAACCTTTAGGTCAGCAAGTTCAGCAGTTTAGCCCATTGAGCCACCAGGGGACCTATTTATATGCTTTTAATTCTATTAATGTTTGCACTTTCAACAAACTCTATTTTTTTGCAAGCCACCTTGAGTCCTGGCACTGGGGAAAAAAGTGGGACATAAATAAATTAGATGATGATAATAGTGATAATGATGATGATGGAAGGCATTCCATGACATGCTTATAAAGAGTATTTAAATGTTGCTTTTGCCTAGAATTTTCAGTAAAAGGGTTAGATGCTTTGTGGGCAGCAATATACTATCAATATTTTAATTGTTTGAGTTCTCTATATGATCACATTAAATTTAGCTGTTGCTATAAATATCGACTATCTGATCATGAAAACACTAAATATATCTCTTTCTTCAGAGGATAGGACTAGAACCAATGGCTAGAAATGGCGGGGTAGCAGAATTTGGTTAAACACAAGGACAACTTTCTCAAAGCAACAGCTGAGAAATGGAATAGACTGCCTCAAAGGAGTAGTATGCACTCCTGTACTGGAGGTATTTAAGCCTTGCTTGGATGAGAAACTGTGAGGAATGCCACGGCTACATCCAACATTATAGGTCCTGTGTGGAAAGGAGTGGTGGACTTCCTGGCATTTGTGGAAGCCCTGACATTTGAGGACCCTTCCAATGCTATGTATTGCAGGCTTTCACAGCTTGTAACTCACCAAACTGAGTAGCCACATAGCAGGGCCCATTGATTATTTTGTTGTGCCTAAGACTTTGTAAGCAGGGTGGTCACATGTTCCATTTTACAGAGAATAATTTGTTATTTCAAAGATTTCCATTCGAAAGGCCATGAGATCACATCTGATTTAAAGATAACTGTAAGATTTCTAGAGTATAACAACTACTTTCAAAGTACGTACCATACAATTAAACAGGAAATAACACTTTGAAACCAGGAACAGAAAAGGTCTCACATTTTGTGACATAGCATTATAGCACTATCACTCTACTTTAACTTCCATGGCTGCATCCTATAAAATCCTGGAATTTGCCCTTTAGGGAGCAGGATTTAGAGTTCCCAGCTGGAGAGTTCTAGTGCCTCACCAAACTACAAACCCCAGGATACCATGCATCGGATGCAGCCATGGGAATTACAGTAGAATCATAGCACTAACATTGTGTAGCATGAAATAGCCCAAGGAAGATCCAGTGCAACATATTAACCACTGTATCACAGTGTCCATAATTAGTGTGCAAGAACATTTCCGTATAACAACTTTGTTATCAGTGTGTGCCAGTTTGCAAGCTGCCCCAAGTCCCTATGGAATATGGTGGCGGGTTATAAATAAAGTATTGTTATTATTATTATTATACTGACACAAAAGCACAATATGCCACAGCAAACAGGATCTATATGCTGGATTTCGTATCACAAAGTCACAACTTGAACACTTCCCAAGCATCTAGGATTGTCTGATGTATTTTCGAATGATGCGCGCAGATCCAAGTAAGGTGGCCTTTTGCAGTTGACAGATCGTGATTTTGACAATGTTTATTATTATTATTATTTGAAACACAACAAGATTAGTACATAGCAAACAAGATCACTATGCTGGCTATTGTATTGAATCACACATCAGACCCTTCCCAAGTGCCTAGGACTGTGTGATGTATTGGCAAATAATGCATGCAGATCCCAGTAGGTAGCCTTTTGCAGCTGACAGATTATAATTTTGTCAGCACAGATTGTGTTTAAGTGCAGGCCAAGGTCTTTAGGCATGGCACCCAGTGTGCCGATCACCACTGGGACCACCTTGACTGGCCTGTGCCAGAGTCTTTGCAATTCAATCTTTATTATTATTATTATTATTATTATTATTATTATTATTATTAGTAGTAGTAGTAGTAGTAGTAGTAGTAGTAGAAGTAGTGTCCCTTCAAGTTGTTTCTGAGCCAAAGACGACCCTAATCTTGGCAAGGCTGTGCCATTGCCTTCTTTTAGGGCTGAGAAAATGTAACTTGTCCAGCTGACCAAGTAGGTTTCACGGCCAAACTGGGATTTGAACAGTGGTCTCCAGAGTCGTAGTCCAACACTGTGCTTCAACTACTATGCCACTGTGCCTATAATTGTAATCTGGACACCATGGCTTATTAAATATATTTGAAAACTCAAGATAGAATGCAATCCACATTTGAAGTAAAATGAGTGAAACAGTGAGATTTACTTTTGAATAATTAGGCATGGAGTTATACTATTATTGTTTTAACATCAGGCCCAATGGACATACACCTGGGATGGATAGATATTATTGGACTAAATCTCTCACCATGCTTTTTCCCAGGCTACTAGCCACAGTTGCCCATCCCTGCCCGACACAGTTAGATGGTTGCCCTGGAATACAATGATTGCTTTGCACAAATAAATAGATACCCATTATCTTTCTTTACGTACCAGAGTTCTCAAGGATTCAATCTCTGCTTGCATGCTTTGTATTTTGCAAGCCGTTTCATGAAATTCTGCCCTCAGGGTTTCAGCCAGTTCCTCTTCCTGCGTTCGCACAGTTGGTACTGTTTCTGTGGATTGCTGACAACATGTGATAGTGACAAACAGATTAATAGAAGACACTTGTTCTCACTTGGCAGTCTGTTATATAAGAGTAGGCTTGAGGGAATTCGAAAGAAAATTGTTAAGGTAATCCTCAACTTTACCCACTGCTTATGTAAATGATATAGCTCCTAAAAGCAAACATTCATGATCTATCCATTTTACACATTCATATTATTTTTATACAATTTTAACTGCCATGGCCCCATTGCATGATGTCCTGAGATCTGTCATTTCACAAGGTACTTACTTAAGATAGGTTCGGTGCATTCCCAGACCTTTTAGCAAAGAATTTTCACAGAAGTACAAAACCTAGGCTTCTACAGGATGGAGACATGAGCTTAAAAGCGGTATGAAACTAATATAAGAATGTAGTACAGGTAGACCCTTTTTGTTACATTATAGACCTACTGAAATCTGTAGGACTTGTTTTGAGTAACTTCTCCTGCAGATTTTAATAAGACAAAAGTTGCAGTCCTGTGGTGCCTATGGACAACAACTGAGGGCTCTTCCACACAGCCATATAACCCAGAATAGCAAGGCAGAAAATCCCTGCTTTGAACTGGGTCATGTGAGTCCACACTGCCATATATTCCAGTTCAAAGCAGGGCCTCAGGTCCCTTCTACACTGCCATATAAAATCCAGATTATCTGCTTCGAACTGGATTATATGGCAAGGTAAAAGTAAAGGTTTTCCCCTGACATGAAATCGAGTCGTGTCCAACTCTGGGGGTTGGTGCTCATCTCCATTTCCAAGCCGAAGAGCCGCCGTTGTCCGTAGACACCTCCAAGGTCATGTGGCCGGCATATGATCAGCATGTGGCCGACTCATATAATCCAGTTCAAAGCAGATAATCTGAATTATCAGCTTTGATAATCTGGATTATATGGCAGTGTAGAAGGGGCCTTAGTGGCTTTCCCCCACCTTGCCATAAATCAGATGTTGGAAAGGAGATGTCTGGGGAGGACAAGGAAGGATAGGACATTGATCTGCTGCATCCACAGCCTTCTCAGCTTCAAGCCCTGCCACTATTGCTTTCTGTGGAAGTTTGTTCCAAATTTTTAAAAAATCCCAAGGAAGTAGGAAAAAAGCTGACTAACATCTTCCCAGATACCAAAGGTCCTCCAGAATTGGAGCCTTCTTACAACAGATCTGCTGCCTAAAGCCTGGTTAACTTTTTCAGGGTTCAAACCAGTAAAGGAGCTTTTATAGTTTCCTCAGAGATTGATGCCCTTAAAGTATGAAATCAACCAATATCTTCTCTTTCTCCTGCCCTTTGTTTTGCTTGCCCTCTTTGACTCCCTTTTGATCAATACTCCAGAGAATTTGAAAGTGTGTGTGCTATTTTGTAATCTCATACTTTTGGGTTTGAGAGTGCCTAGAAGAATGTGAAATTCAACTGTTTGCTACTGGAATCTAGTGCTCAACGAAAGATTGCCTCAGGCACTGCCAGGCCATCAAATGCTAATCAAGGTGGTCAGTTGAAACATTCACACCTAGCTTCAACAGACAAGAGTCCTTTCTCCCACTCTGGTCATTCCACAGATATATAAACCCTTTTTCCTAGTTTCCACAGACCTCACTACCTCTGAGGATGCTTGCCATAGATGCAGGCGAAACATCAGGAGAGAATGCCTCTAGAACATGGCCATATAGCCCAAAAAAACCCCTACAACAACCCAATGATTCCGGCCATGAAAGCCCTTGACAATACATAATCTGGATCGCTTCAACATCTTCATTCCTGTCTCCTTTGTCTTCTTAAAAAAAATTACCTCTTTGAACTAAACCCTCAGGATGAGGAATTCTGAGTATTATAGTCCAGAAACTAACATTTATAAACACTCACAATAAAGAGTTCTGGAAATTTCAAAACATTGCCATTTTGTGACCTTGTAATTTGTTAAGATAAGCATTGTTCTAATATGAATTTTGGAACTGAAAGTTTCAGTTATTCTTAGCTTATTTCAAGCTTACCTTAGTGTGGAGCAAGACAGTCGTCTCAGCACGGTTCCGTTCAATATCCTGTTCCCAGTGAATCCGGATTTTCTCCAGGATGTCATCCAGGCTTATTCCAACGGGAGCCTCTAATTCTTCCAGCGGTGAGACAGCTAGTTGCTTGTAAAGCATCTTGACATCCTGAAAATGACTCATATCAGAAAAAGTGTGACATCCTATGAAATTAGATCCAAGTAGATGCTGTGCTTTGATACACCTGTGTTGACATCATTTGGACATTATCTTTGCATTGACTGAGTTCTTTCCTTCTTGCAGTTTGTACAAATACTTTAATATAAAGGTAACACATTCTCATTCTGACTGTAAGTGGAGAAGTTACTTTTTACAAATAGTTACCGTATTTTTTAGGCAGGGAGGTATAATTATGTAATTCCCTGACGCAGGAAAGTGGAAACAGCTTTCAGTATCATTCATAGGGTATGATAGGGATACTGGGAGTTGCAGTCCAAAAACCTCTGCAGATTTGTATTGCTTCTACTATTGCTTTAGTCTAGGCCCCCTTCCACACAACTAAATAAAATCCCACATTTTCTGTTTTGAACTGGAATATATGGTAATGTGGACTCAGATATCCCATTTCAAAGCAGATATTGTGGGTTTTTCTGCCTTGATATTCTGGGTTATATGATTGTGTGGAGGGGCCCTAAGACTTCTGTTATGGATTACAAAACCACTAAGGCCCTTCCACACAGGCCTCTATCTCAGAATATCAAGACAGAAAATCCCACATAATCTGAGTGTGGACTCAGATAGCCCAGTTCAAAAACAGATATTGTGGGATTTTCTGCCTTGATATTCTGGGATATAGGGCTGTGTGGAAAGGCCCTCAGAAACCCTACTATTCTCATATAGTGGGGAGAACAATTTAATTTTTCATTCTTGCATGTACAAATGAAATCACTCTCCTGTGTTCAAATAGATGAGTCAGTACTCTGCATAAATATATACTTTCTAGTTATATGTTCTTTCTCAGCCATAGGTTCATTTACCTCTTCATGGTTCTTTGACATTAAAGATAATTCTTCTTTTGTACTTTCGATCTGGCTCTCTAGGTCCACTTTGGTTAAGTTAGCATCATCAATCACTTTATAGAGAGAGTTAATTTCATCTTCTACTGCCTTTCGGAATGGCTGTTCATTTTCATATCTGTGAAGGAAGTGGGAAATATGTCCGATATAACACAGAACTTAACTCTTCTTGCAGATACATTTTCCACCTACAGGCTATAGCTTTGTCCTATCCATATGTGTCCAATGAATCAGTCTACTTCTTTTGTACCAGACCAGCCCATTTTCTAATAGATTTTCAACATAAACCTTTTTCACGATTCTCTATCAAGGCCAGTAGATAGAGGTACAAAATCATCTCAGGAGGCGGATTTGGCGATCTCGCTCATGGAGCGAGAGTTGCCAGATGTTCAAGCTGGGTTTAGAAAAGGCAGAGGAACGAGAGACCAGATTGCCAATATCCGCTGGATAATGGAGAAAGGCAGGGAGTTTCAGAAAAACATCTATTTCTGCTTCATTGACTATTCTAAAGCCTTTGACTGTGCGGATCATAATAAACTGTGGCAAGTTCTTAGTGGGATGGGCATCCCAAGCCACCTTGTCTCTCTCCTGAGGAATCTGTACAAGGACCAAGTAGCAACAGTAAGAACTGACCACGGAACAACAGACTGGTTCAAGATTGGGAAAGGCGTACGGCAAGGCTGCATCCTCTCACCCAACCTCTTTAACTTGTATGCAGAACACATCATGCGATGTGCGGGGCTGGATGAATGCAAAGCTGGGGTGAAAATTGCTGGCAGGAAACATTAACAACCTCAGATATGCAGATGACACCACTCTGATGGCCGAAAGCGAGGAGGAGCTGAGGAGCCTTCTAATCAAGGTGAAAGAAGAAAGCGCAAAAGCCGGGTTGCAGCTAAACGTCAAAAAAACCAAGATTATGGCAACAAGAATGATTGACAACTGGAAAATAGAGGGAGAAACCGTGGAGGCCGTGACAGACTTTGTATTTCTAGGTGCAAAGATTACTGCAGATGCAGACTGTGGCCAGGAAATCAGAAGACGCTTACTTCTTGGGAGGAGAGCAATGTCCAGTCTCGATAAAATAGTGAAGAGTAGAGACATCAGACTGGCAACAAAGATCCGCCTAGTCAAAGCCATGGTATTCCCTGTAGTAACCTACGGATGTGAGAGCTGGACCTTAGGGAAGGCTGAGCGAAGGAAGATCGATGCTTTTGAGCTGTGGTGCTGGAGGAAAGTTCTGAGAGTGCCTTGGACTGCGAGAAGATCCAACCAGTCCATCCTCCAGGAAATAAATCCCGACTGCTCACTGGAGGGAAAGATACTAGAGACAAAGTTGAAGTACTTTGGCCACATCATGAGGAGACAGGAAAGCCTAGAGAAGACAATGATGCTGGGGAAAGTGGAAGGCAAAAGGAAGAGGGGCCGACCAAGGGCAAGATGGATGGATGGCATCCTTGAAGTGACCGGACTGACCTTGAGGGAGCTGGGGGTGGTAACGGCCGACAGGGAGCTCTGGCGTGGGCTGGTCCATGAGGTCACGAAGAGTCGGAGACGACTGAACGAATGAACAACAACAACAGGCGGATTTGGAGTATCATTAAAAGGTAGCAAATGATAATTTATTACTGTATTTTTATTGCCAAGGAGAATCTCTGGTAGGACTTAGTTCATGTGCTCTCTCAAAATTCAGACCTAGGCTGGCTTTGAATATTGTGCATTTCATGTATGTGAGATAGGGCACCATTATTGTTCTGTCTCAGGAAGCAAATATCTTGGGCTGGGTCTATCTTTAGTATCACTATAGAAAAAGAAAAATATTTTTGGAGAGTTATCTGACTTTTTTAATTTTTGTAAAATAAAGGAATATATTTATAATACAGCAGACATATAATATTCAAGACACTTAATCTTTCCCCCCATTAATCCTGTTATATCTACTACAAATTTCACACACACACATTCTATGATATTCTATCATTCACCCCCATGCTCTCCACCGCCTGAGCCACTTCTTTTTATATCCTCTATCCAAAATTTCATTTCCTCTTGTGAAGGTAATTTTCCATCCTTCATTTTTAATCCTCTTTCAATGAATTTTCCCCAGACTTGCCAATTTCCATAATTCCTTACACAACTCTTCAATTTGTATTGTATATTCATTTCCCTTTTCCTGTTCCTTGCTATGAGCAGTCTTGCTACTGTTAATAGGTTAGGTATTGCATCTTTTTCTTCTTTTTTCAATGGTTTATTATTATATAATGATAACAAAGCAATATTAGGACTTCTATTTTTATATTCATAATATCTTCTATCTCTCTAAATACTTTCCCTCAAAATTTACTTACATATTTACATTTCCACCACACACACACTCACACACATATATATGTTTCCACTTCTTGGCATCCTCTCCAAAAGTTTTGGGTAATTTTTGTTTATATTAGTTATTTTTACTGGTGTTAAATACCATTTCCATATCAATTTATGACAGTTTTCTTTAACATGTATTGATAAGTTTTTAAAATGTCTTTGTTCCCACAATTGTGTCCACTCCATAAGTTACCTGTCTTTAATGTCTTCAGCATAGGCTTGAATATTCTCTGTTTGTAACATTAGCCGAGCATTTTCCAGGACTTCATCCCCCACCTATAAGAGGCCAGTCAAATAAAAAGAGCACACACAATTTAGAATTGGATTCTTACATGGACCAAATGGTGGATTTGAATATTTGTACTCAATACGTATGACTAATAATGCTTAGCCATATGTATTTTTGTGTATTTCAGAATTATGTATTTGATGTCGGGCTTAGATCAGTGGGCAAGAGCTGGGTAGACTCTGGTTGCAAGTTCCCACTCAGCTATGAAACATACTGGATAACTTTGGGGAGGGAGTCAATTTAATCAGATTCTTTTGGGCCCTTCCACACAGCCAAATAACCCAGAATACCAAGGCAGAATAACCCACAATATCTGCTTTGAATTGTGTTATCTGAGTCCACACTGCCATATATCCCGATTCAAAGCAGAGAATGTGGGATTTTATTTAGCTGTGTGGAAGGAGCCTTTGTCTTTCTCAGCTTGAACTACCTCACAAAGCTGATATGAAGGAAAAATATGAAGGAAAAGATCTGTATTTGTTGCCTTAAACTTAAGTGGAGAAAGGTGGGATACAAATGTGAGTAACAAAGCTAAACAAACAGGCCAATTATTGTATGGATTTTTTTTGGCAGAGTGAGGGAAACTATCATTGTAACTTCATGAGATGCTGTTGCATTAATATGACTTGTGATCGTACACAGCCATCAAAAGAAAGATGCTAAAACACTCTCTTTAATAGGTTTTTCTGGCTGATGTGTACCAGTCTTTGAATATTATTTGGATGGATTGGTATAGGAAGAAAAGGGATAATTCTTTTTCCCTTTTTGTTATACTAGAATACAGAATGAAGTTGATTTATAGAAGGTTAGGAAAAGTGCTTCACACTGCTTCTCTCATTTGCAGATTTGACAATCACAAAATGCAGTGATGCATCAAACGAGATCACAGACATTTGTGGATGAGAGGTCCCATCATCACCTACTAATCATACTAAATGGAATCCCATTAAATTGACTCCCTCTTCATTTGGACCATGAGATTGGCCTTTCCTCTTCCAATTTGCAGTTCTGTTAATAACTCCAGATGCAGATGCGTTCTGGATAGTTATCTCATTTGCACTCTGTCATTGATAGTGGTAGTGATGATGACTTTTGAAGTCGGAATGCTATATCTAATCAGCATGAAATCAGCACCAATACTTCTAATAAGCAATTATCTCCCCTGTTTCAATAGAAAATAAAGTAACAATAGAAAACAAACCACCCTGAGTCCCTCCAGGGAGAGGGGGCGGGGTATAAATATTATTGTTGTTGTTGTTATTTGAAACACAACAAGATGAGTCCACTACAGACACTCTGCTGGCTGTTGTATTGGATCACACTTCCCAAGTATCTAAGACTGTGTGATGTATCAGCGAATAATGCGTGCAGATCTCAGTAAGGTGGCCATCTGCAGCTGGCAGATGGTAATATTGTCAGCGCCGATTGTGTTTAAGTGCAGGCCAAGATCTTTAGGCACTGCATCCAGTGTGCCAATTACCACTGGTACCACTTTGACTGGCTTGTGCCAGAGTCTTTGCAGTTCGATCTTTAAATCCTCATATTGTGTCAGCTTTTCCAGTTGTTTCTCTTCAATCCTGCTATCACCTGGGATTGCAACATCGACAATCCATACTTTGTTTCGGAAGTCCCAGAATAGCTTGATGTGTTCATTCTCTGTAATTTTTTCCTGCTTGTAATCCCACCAGTTCTTTGTCGCAGGCAGATGGCATTTGTGGCACAAGTTCCAATGGATCATCTGAGCAATGGTGTTATGCCTCTGCTTGTAGTCTTTCTGCGCAATCTTCTTGCAGTAGCTGAGAATATGATCTATTGTTTCATCTGCTCCCTTGCAGAGTCTACATTTGGGATCTGTCATTGACTTTTCAATTTTGGTTTTGATGGCATTGGTTCTAATGGCTTCTAATTATTATTATTATTATTATTATTATTATTATTATTATTATTACACAGGTGGGAAAGCTTAAATGTACATGCCTTCAATTTGCCTGTTGATTTATGGAGAGCACATTAATTTTATATGTATTTTTTAGGAGCAAGAAACATTCAGAGGTGGTTTGCCATTGCTTTCTTCTGAAATATTGCCTACATCACCTGGCATTTATGTGGTGGTCCTCCTCCCATGTATTAACCAGGCCTAACCCTGTATAGCTTTCATGATCAGACAGGATCTGGTGCTGGGAAAAATTAATCACTTAAAACTTGAATTACAGCAGCGATGTCCCAAACTGTACTCGGTGCAAGCTTCACAAGGGACAGTGTGAAAAGTTTTTAAAAACAAATGTTTAAAAATTCAATTTGCCTTGCTGCACTGAGATTCTAAATTAGTCTCATAACTAATTGAGAACCACAGGCTCTGCTGTTGCTGTTGTAGTTATAGTTTCAAAGAGCATTTAGAAATGGAAAGCTAATTCCTTTTAACAGAGCCAATCTGATTTCAGACAGGGTTAAAAAAAGGAAGAAGCCATTTGAACTCAGTCTAACTTCCCCTTTCTTTTTTTCTTGCTCTACCCTTACAGATACCAAGAAAGGTTTCATTTTGCAGGCTATCTGTAGGACGGGGCAAGGCTGAAGAAGAGACATCCTTCTGGTTGGGTTCCACTATGTTTTGACTAAATAGACTTCTTACTGTGACGTGACTTCTGAAACATGTCACATTTTACCTCCTGCTCTCTTCATTTCCTGATTAGGCCACTGAATATTGGGGAGATAAGAAAATAGAAAGCTTGCCAATCTTCTGTTTGAAGCATATGCTGCTGATGGAGTATGCTGATGCAGTGATTACAAGTCAGCGTTGTGCAATCTTATACATTTGCATCCTCATTTGAGCACATTCTTATTTACTGTAAGCTGAGGAGTGCAAAATTAGAGAATGATTTATTTGTTTGTTTATAGAAATGTAGAGGCTTCTCTGCAAGAACAAGCTGGGCAGGGTACCATTCTGATCGTGATTTAAAGGCCTAGATGATGGTTGTGTTTGTACAGTTATTCTGTATACATAGTGGCACTGGAGGAACAGTACCTTTAGGAAATGGATAGTGTGGTGAAGTGCATAAATGTGCAGTTCTCCAAATGTTTTTGGATTACAATTTAAAGCCACCGCTATTATTGGTTATACTGGCAAAGGTTGATGGAAGGTCTGATAACAACGGGGACATGTTTATTTATGGATTATCTCCGTTTATTAAAAATCAACTATTAGTAACTTAGGTTCATTAAGATATAAAGGTAAAGGTTTCCCCTTGACATCAAGTCTAGTCATGTCTGACTCTGTGGGCTGGTGCTCATATCCATTTCTAAGCCAAAGAGTCGGCGTTGTCCGTAGACACCTCTAAGGTCATGTGGCCAGCATGACTGCATGGAGTGCTGTTACCTTCCTGCCTGAGTAGTACCTACTGATCTACTCACATTTGCATGTTTTCAAACTGTTAGGTTGCAGAAGCTGGGCCTAACATGGGAGCTCATCTCACTTTTTGGATTCCAACCACCAACCTTTTGGTCAGCAAGTTCAGCAGCTCAGTGGTTTAACCTGCTGCGCCATCGGAGGCTAAACAAATCACAAGCTTGTTGAAAGCATATCTTTACCCAATAAAGTAGCACCTTGCCATGCCTTGAGTAGGGCAGATATGTTGACTGGGATTTGCCTCCTTTTTATTTCTGACAGATTGGGCCAGATTTAGCAATGGGATAGCTGAAATCAGATAATTTGTTAATAAAATTAGACTGCTTCATGGCATTTATTTTTAACTGTAGTGATTAAGTTTCAATTTCGATGTTAACTCGGCATGGGAGTTGATAACTAAATAATAAATAGTGCTAAACAGTCAAGAAAGTAGAGCTAAGTTGTTAAAAAAATAATAGATAGTGTTAACTAGCCAATGAAATTTACATGCTGGATATTTACCCAAAGTCTACTCATCTTGATTTTTTGCAAAAGTACTTATTGCTATTTTGCAAAAGTACTCCTTGTGTTGGGGAAATTTACTCAGAAATTTATGGAATGTTATGCATTGTGCAATATGGATACACTCTTAAATGATAATTAACAGACTTAATCGTTGTATTTCCTCTCTTCTAAGCCAACTTAAATAAGTTCACTATCTATTAACTTTTAATCTTTTCAAAAACCCTTTTGAACAAGAGTGAAAAGGAGTAATTTCATTATGAGTCTACACAGATTATGTGTGGAGGTCCCCCCCCCCCCCCAATCTGGAAGTCTCATGTGGGCCTAAAATGGCTTTGATGACAAAGAATGGGTTTCCTGGTCATTTCCAGTTAAATTTATGGTGGAGGAAGACCTTTCCACAGGGAAATATTAACACTAAAGAAACCAATTCTGCTTACTAGTGAACTTGTTGCAGTTATAGCAACATATATAATTTTATCTGGTGGTGTTTGTCTGGTTCGAAGGAGTCTGAATTCTCCACCTATCATTTCACTACTGACTGGTGTAAGTACTTCAAAAAACACGGAAGGCTTCATTCAGAGAACAGAAACACTATAAATTTGTCCACCAATCAAATGCTATTCACTTGTTAAAAACATGGAAACCAAGCCACATGATAAATATGAAGACTCCGGATATTATTAAGATTATAATTTCCATCAACCATAGCCATTATAGCAAATGCTCAGAAATGATGAGACTTCTGATCCGCCTACACATATTTCTCATTCCTGACATGCAGGAAGAGGCTAAAGCAGATTTGACCCAGAGAATAATCTTAATAATGATAGTGATTCAACCTGACTTCAGTATGAGCAGGCCTAGTAATTACTTTGGTATTCAACAAGTTTCAGGGCATATATAGGGTTTATGGTTTTTCGATCCTTGAGGTATCTCTGATACACACAGAGTTCTCATTATCTTCTGTTGAGTTCCTCCCAAATCTTGTATAACTATGACTTAGCTCAAGGATGGGAATGTTTGGTCCTCTAGATATTTCAGCTTTCATCACTCAAAAGTCGTGGCCCGTTGGCTATTGGTAAAAGACTGTTGGAGCTTAATAAACATCAGAAGAGTGAAACTTTCCCCACTGCCTTTGTCCATCCACCAAGGTATTCAAAGAAAATTGTATAAAGCATAGTCATATCCATACATATATGAGATAACTCCGATTGATCTCAGCAGGATATGCTACTGAGTAGACATGTATAATATTGTACAATAGGGCATGCATCTATGATTGCATCTCCAAAGAGCCACATGAACTGTATATATGTCACTGAAAAGTAACCAAAGAAGCAGTAATGCAGCAATGTCTGAGCCAATACTGGCACACTGACATCTTATTCTAGCATCTAGTGTGCCTTCCTTGGGTTTCATAAAACAGGCTCATGTGTATGTCTTGTTGGGTTTCACTTTTGTTTTCTTGCCTCCTCTTGCTTCATTTTCCTAAGATTATTAATACATTGATTTTATAAAATGAATAAAATGTTCATGATTTATGGACAAAAGCCATGCTTTTGTTATTAGAAATACAATCTGAATATACACATTCACCTTATCTTCAAAAGGCACTTGGAAAAAAATGCCACTGCCCATTTTTTTAAAATGTAAGTCTGGCTTTTGGAAAATTTGATGAAAGAAATACAACATGAATCTCGCTTTCTTCATTACCATCAGTATCTGGCTGGTAATGAGATGATACCAGGGTAGATAAACTCACACCATTTTGTTAGGAATTCTCTTAATAATTTTGCTGCTGCTCAAAACACCTGCTATGAGGGAAAATAGCTGATAATAATCAGCACAAATGGGGGAACATTTCATTATCCCCTCCTCCTCACCCTATATTAATCTCCTCAGGCATTTCTCATACATAATGGGGATCTACCACAGCGAACTGTTTTAAATGATAATGCTAATGATCATGAAAATTCAAGTTTAAAATGTGCTGAGCAAGGTGGCAGTACATTACCATGAAGCTGCATTTAATTATAACCCTTTGGCATCTCTTTTGTTTCAGCTAACAATTCATTCACATCTGTCTTTGTTTTCAAAAGGTCTCATACTCACTTGGTGGCTGATGGTCTCCCAGTTCTCTCTCAGGGCTGCCCAGTGAGTGGCTCGAGAAGATTTCTTGGTCAGGAAAACTCGGATTCGGTCCTCAAGTTCCTGGTTGACCTGCTCTAAAGTTCTCACCTTTTCGATGTAGTCCACTAAGCTCTCATTTAGATTCTCATAGGACAGGCCTCGTCCCCTTTCCAGCCCTTGGGGTAACGGTATAGTTGAACAAGAACTACGGAGGCCTTGTAAAAAGACACTGCTGATACCCAGAGCTCTGCGAGACACTCGGGTACCCAGACTGCTCACACCTCCTGTAGGTACAACACCCACATAAACACCTGATGGCCTGGTGAGACTTCCTCCTCCACCACCACTAACCCTATGGCTGGTGGCCCAGGAGCTGTCTGCTGTGGAAGTAGAAGGGTGTTGCCCCAAAAAGGAAGCTCTGCGCCTTGGTAAAGGCATGTTGGACTGCAGAATGCCTAACTAAATGAGTTGCCTCTGCTGCTGGCCGCATCCGTGGAGATCTGCAGAGCCAAGCAGGATTTGGGAAATGGGGCCATTATCTGTGCTCTGTCCCAAGAGCTTCTGGGACATTTCTCATTGTCTTTGGCTGCCTATCCCAGGCATGTTTGTTGGAACGATTGTTTGAGCCTTTTACTTTGTCAGCAATCTATTTCATGAGAAATCTGTCTGCTGCAAGAGCAGCACACAGAAAAGACAATGCAGTTCAGAGCCATAATAAAGGGAAAGAAAGCGTTCTTTACATATTTAAAACACTGGCATTCTCTCGGCTTCCACATGTACGAGCAAGAATCCGACTGAGATGCTCAGTATCAAGAAGAACTCTGTTTCAATGAGTAAAACTGTTTGTGCATTTCATGTAAATGCATGCCCACTTCTTCTGACTCAGAAACATACACTTCTAAACAGAAGAGTCAGACCAGAAACAATCTGGATTATGGGCAGTGCAGAAATTGATTATGCACCTCTTTCCAAGCCTTTATAGACATTACATTTTTGAGCAATGGATCTGCTCAGGGAGCACATTCACCACAACTCATTTCTCATTCCAGGTTTAAGAACAGGAGTCAGTGCATTTGCAGAAGATACCGTGCCATAGTATGAACTGAATGGTACGGTAGTGATAAAAAACCACCTCCCCATCACCTCTCCAGAATAGTTTCAAAGAGCTTGAGATTTTTTAAAAGGGGGAGATGATAGTGAGAAATACATTTGAAAACATACAGAAAAATGTATGACTGTTAGTTAAAACATACAATTCTCAATTCAACCTGAGAAGTCAGCCATAGCAAAGCACCTGATGAACCAACCTGGACACAGCATATTATCTGAGAACACAGAAATGCTGGACCATTCTAACAGCTACCATGTCAGACTACACAGAAAAGTCATTTATGTCCACAAGCATGTGGACAATTTCAACAGAAAGGAGGAGACCATGAAAATGAACAAAATCCGGCCACCAGTATTCAAAAAGCTCTAAAATTAGGACAGTAAATAAAGAGCATGACACAAAAAGCAGGGGAATTCCAGACATGAATAAATCAGGGACAGCTAACACATCCCAACAAAGGATTTCCCCAAGACTGCAACCATCCAGGCTTTGAAGCTGCAAGGCCATTAAATGCTAATCAAGGTGGCCATTTGCAACATTCACACTTGCCTCAAGTAGACAAGAGTTCTTTCTTTCACCCTGGACATTCCACAGATATATAAACCTCACTTGCCTAGTTTCCAACACACCCCTCAACTTCTGAGGATGCCTGCCATAGATGTGGGCGAAACATCAGGAGAGAATGCTTTTGGTACATGGCCATACATCCCGGAAAACTCACAGCAACCCAATTATACAAGACTGATACTTCATCTAAAGATTGCTGGGAGAGCCAGGACTCGTGCTTAAACCTGAACTAGATTTATTGATTTGTATATCTATTATTTATCTTATGAAGATCAGCGGAAATAGACTTCAACCCTGCAAAAGAAAAATCTGTTTTGTTGGCCTCAGAGTTGGCTCAACATAGTTTTGTAACAGGTGGGAACATGTGGCCTTCCAGATGTTACTCGACTCCACCTCCCATTCTTCCTTATCATTGGGTAGATTGACTGGGACTGTGGAGGTGCAGTTATGTTTAGGATGTTTATTTACCCCAATATTTTGACTAATTGGGGACTGCACAAACTTCAGTGAAATGAGGCAAGCTGACTGGAACTAGTGAGGTTGAGAAATAAAACAGAACGATCTCAAATGACTGAAAACAAATCAAGTGTTAAAGAAAGGCTTATTAGTAAGCTGGCGGATGAGAAGAGAAGGTGGTATTTTGATCAGTATAATTACGGTGAAATTTCCATGGATTGTTAACATTTTCCAAGAGAGGCTGTTTCACTGTTGTGGTTAAGTGCTCTAACACTTTCATGGGAAATGCTACTGCCATGTAGGTCCCAGCAGGCAAGAAAGAACAAAGGAAGGCAGGAAACTCCTCATCTGTTCTCTTATGCTCTGAGAATTCTGTCACACACATCAAATGTGAGGTATTGTTTTTATTTTTTTTATTTTGCCAGGAATCAATGTAAGAAATATTCAAAGTGCTACCAGAGCCTCAAGACAAAGTAATACACAGAGCATGTGTACTGAAATGAGTGGTAGTAGTTGGTCTTGGCACTTGAGTTCAACTCTGAACTCAATGTGCAAGTTACTATATTTCAGTAACACTTTCCCCTCTGACACTGGGATAATACTGTTCTCTCCCACAGAGTAGTTGAAAGGCTAAAACATAAAAAACATGAATGATTTTTCTGCAAATATAAAGCATAAGATATTGATCTCACTTTATCAACTCCTAGCCCATGTTACCATCACAAACAATTCATTCTATTTAAAAGAAAGCTAGGAACTTGTAGTGTTTAGGGCTGTCCCCAGTCAAGACCACCAGCTGCAGATAAGAAATGGGCAAATCAGAACTTGAAAATATTTGAAAGGACAAGCACAGCATTTTCATCAGACCCTGTTATTGCATTCCCACATTCCTCCATGCATTCTTAGTGCCTGGTGGTCCTTTTGCACATATGGCATAGTGTGGATTCTTGCCCGGCATGCCGGCCAATCCCTTAATGCTCAGATAATGCTCCATCAGCGATATTGTAGTTGCAGCACATTGTGTTAGGAGAACAGGGATAACTTTCTTTTTTCCATGGCTCAGCCCAAAAGAATGCTAGACTATATCTGAGTATAGATCAGTTGAGGCTCCTGTGTTTGTTCAGTCTTGTGAAATAGGCTGACAAAAGGGGGGAAAGAGACAGACAAAATGTTTTTTTTTTCTAAATAAGTGTACTTGCTTCCATACAAGCCAAGTATCAATTATAGACATTCAGTAAAAAAACTGGCTCAGTAGGCTTTTGTTTTGTTTTTGCTTAGAAATTGCTTTTATTTTATAAAGCCGAAGTTTGGTCTGTAAAGGTTTTAATCACACTTGTAAAAAAGAGGCTGATAATTCTTGGGGGAGGGGAGCTGAAAATGTTTCTCATAATTCAGGGTTACACAAAGATTATATTTATAATATATATATTTATATATTTATAATTTGGGGACCATAAAGATGCAACTGCAAATACTAGAGCAGGGGCAGGGTCATATTTCAGAGACTTGTTCACGTCCTACAAACAGTGTTTCTTGGCAGAAGGGGTTAACAAGGACCATGCCAGTGTCCCTGTAATCGCCATTGGCTGGGGAGCGTGGCTCAGACAGGTGGTCCTGAAAAGTGGGAGGAGGGAGGGGAGAGAAAGAGAGAAAAAAGAAGATTAAGCTTTAGAAAATCTGTCACATATTTATCCCCAATACAGTGGTGTGCCTCTATGAGCACTGTGCAATGCAAAGAGATTTTTTAAAATGTGTCATATGATGTGGATAGGCCTTTGTGTGAAGCACTAAGCACCATTCTGTTCATTTCATTGATCTTTGCATGTGAGTGATGGATGCAAGATTATTATAAAACATGCCTCTTTTTGAGAACTGGAAAGGTTTTGTCTTGTAGGGCTAGAAGGTATCTCTAATTATGAGGGACGTTCTCAGTTTGAGGGCCAGAAAGTGTTTATACAAACTGAAAAAGATGCCCCCCCCCCCCCGCCCCAGTATCTTGGGGTATGTGCATCTATCATGTAATCTATGGGTGTGGACAATATGTTAATTTTCCAAGGTAATGCATGGCTAAGTTAACTGAAATCTCTTCTCTCATTTAGCACTTAGGCAGAGCAAAAATTTGTTCATAACTGCTTCCTGATTCCCAACTCTGCATGTAATGCATTTTAGCTATCCCTTAATGTTGTTTTACATACTTGTCAATTCTGGGTGTAGCCTATCTAGACAAAGGTCTGGGTCAGTGGACAATATAACACCACCACCCCACAATTCCAGATAGAGAAGCCAATGGGAGGGGATGATAGATTTTGCTCTATTGGAGGGACAATATCCTCTGCCTCATGTTAGGATAGCATGACTGTGGGGCATAGGCAGCCCTGTTTTCCAAAGATAGCAATGATTGTGGGAACTAAGAGATACACTCAGGTGATGTTCCTGCTCCCTTAAATAGTTACCACTGACTCTAGCGAGAGGGCTACATGGATTGTGCCTTGTATGGTTCAGATATGGCAGGTGGGGCGGGGGGGAGGTCTCAATTAGGGTTAAAGTAAAGGTTTCCCCTTGACATTAAGTCTAGTCATGTCTGACTCCGGGGTGTGATGCTCATCTCCATTTCTAAGCTGAAGTGCCTCCAAGGTCATGACTGCATAGAGTGCCATTGCCTTTGCGGTTCCTATTGATCTATTCACATTTTCATGTTTTCAAACTGCTAGGTTGTAAGAAGCTGGGCCTAACAGCAGGAATGCACCCTGCTCCCCAGATTTGAAACACCAACTTTTCTGTCAAAGAGTTCAGCAGCTCAGCGGTTTAACCTGCTGCGCTACCAGGGGGTTGTTATCTTGTAGTGTGAGAAGCAAGATTGGTTGTATAATTGTTATAATTAAAAATGATCATAGAATATATATAATACATGTGATAAACAGACACACTCACACAACCTGCCCACTACATCATTTGGAGAATGATTAAAAGAAGCAACTAATTTCATTCCTACCTCTAAAAGACTTGAAACTATAAGGAAAAAAAAACACCACTATAATCAAGTATGGTGAGTTTAAAATTAGTTTACATGGTAACCTTACCTTTATTTAAATAAATTTCTATATATTAGAATAAAATAGCACTTTAATTAACTTTTCATAAGGAAATGGCTAAGTATTTTCAAATGTAGTTTCCACATTAAATTGAATGTGTTCAAAATACTAAGCACTGTACCATTTTATATTTGTGTTAACTACCAATCTGTTCTTATTTCACTATTCTGCTTTTGCGTCAGACCAAAAAAGCTTTGTCCAAATTAAATGACTAGCTGACAGTGTGCAATGTTCTCAAAGAGACCTTGTTCCATTAGTGCCACTTCTACAGCTTACTACTGCTATTTCTTTGCATCTTTGATAAAGATGTGTGAGATTACAATTTGCAAGACCCATCTGTCCCATAATAGTGCCATAATGATGGAAACAACTACAGTCTATGCACTGCAATGGAATGGGATTTTCATGAATATTCTAGCTGCTGAGAAATGAATCACTAAACAACATAATGTTCCCAAATGTCTCTATTTTGCAAAAGGAAAAGAAACTCTTAGTTCAGGAAAAGCCTCAAAAGAAAAGGGAATATTGCCTCTGCTGGGACACAGAGAGACAGAGGGAGGGAATCAAAAATGTGCAAGAGTTACTGAAACACACACAAAAACTGAGAATCAGAACCTAGGGGTAGTGTAGATGGAAAAAATAGAGATCTGAGGAGAGAGGGAGTGGATACGGAGGAAGAATAAGGAGCAGTTGAGTTATGGAAAGGATATTACAGGAAAAAGAACAGAAAAAGCTAACATAGGAAAGATACAGAGAGAGGTGAGTCAGGATGACTAAAGGCAAGAGGACAAAGGATATAAAAGAATGGGTGGTGCAGACAGAAAGGCCAAAGAAAGTGGAGCTGGGTATAAGTGTCCAGGGATCTAGTCATGGCATAAACACAAACCCAAATACTAAACAATCTGCAACGGCAGTACAGGAGACACAAGGCACAATACCATTATCAAATAAGAGCCATCTAAGAGGCCTGGCACCCCTTGTAATCTTTGTGTCCCAAAACTTATGACAGCACATGAGCCTCTATGTCCCCAGGGTTATAACAATAGCATTGGGATAGCAAACACTCCCCCGGGAACTCCATGATCCCTGGAGTAGGAGCAGCAACCCTTCCAGTATATTAGTAGTTCATGAAGAGATGAAAGACTGCTGGGTTTAAGGCTTCCCACTCTACAGGAAGAGATGGGGTCTAGGAGAAATAACCTGGCTTCTATTCTTACCTCCGATGTTCCCAGCGATTGTATCTCTCTTGGTAATTCTACAGCATGTCTATTGAAGTAGTCCATGGTGATAGCATTGTTCCAATAGCTCAGGTTGTTCTCTGGATTAGATGCCTTCTTCTTTCTCCGCATGCAGCAGACAGTTAATAGGACTGCTGTGAACACAAGCATATTGAAAATGAAATGTGTGACTTTGGTGCTTATTGGAGTCATGCAGAACTGAGTGCTCCATGGGCACCTTGGTCGCTTCAGTCCCTCCAATTTTGACACATGACAAGGAAATGCTGGTGTGTGGAAAATTTACCATATAAGATGGAGATTTTGACCATGTCAGACTCATAACAACATTATAATTCACCCAGACTATAAGTGCTGAAGGAGATGAAAGACCCTTCTTTCTTCCCAACTGCCACTGCCCAAGACTCGGATGAGAAGAAGCAGACGTAGCTCTATCATGCCTAAGCCCACAAGAGATGAAAGGCCCTCCCTCCATGTTCTGGATGAGGAGAAAAGAAACAGGTCTGGTTCCCCTATGTATATCAGATAATTGTTTTTTAATGAAAAGCATTACATGAAACTGTAAACCTGAGTAGAAAAGGCCTGCTTAATCTTTTCCTGTTAACCATATATCTAATTCTAGCAACCCTGCAATTCAGCATCAACTGAATGAGGCATTTATTTCATTCCTCCTGATGTTGGGGCTTGTTCTGATCCCAGGATAAACAGGGTAAAATTTCTCTAGCACAGGATCAATAGGGCTCTGTTTAAAAAGAAAATTGAGAAAAGAGGTCATACTGTACTAGTACAGATATATACAGCACTCATGGCTGCAAACTTGCTATATTTGCATCCACCTGGGTGAAAGTGACAATAAACTTCTCTATGCTTGCCTCCTAGTTTGTTGGAGTGCCTTTACCATTCCATCTATGATGTGGAGCAGTGCAGTGTCCCCGCGTTTCAAGATGGGTTACAGCTTCATTAAAACAAGATATAAAACACTATTAAAACAGACACAACAAGATACAGAGAGTTAAAATCCACTTATGAAAAGCAGATTAAAATTCACAATGTAAAACTGACTGGGTAGGTCTGCTAGAAGAGATCGGTGTTCAGGTTCATCGTAGATTCGGACAGCTGATTTAGGTATCAAATGTCTTCTGGCAGGTGATTCCACAGTCTTAGGGCAGTTAATGAAAAGGCCCTCTAGGTGACAGTTGGCTGTTGGGTTCTGGCAGGCTGGAGTAGACACTCCCCAGAGGTCCTCAGTGTCCAGAACACATAGATTGTATGGGAGAAGGCAATCTAAAGGTAACGTGGAGCCAAACCAACCTCAAAACCAACACTTTGTACTTTGCATTGAAACTGGAAGCCAGTGGAGTGACTGTAGTATAGATGTCATATGCTCACTCCTGGATGTTCCTGTAACTAGTCTGGCTGCCATGTTTTGAACTAATTGGGATTTCCAAATTTAGTACAGACTAGCCCAATGTAAGGCACATTGCCGAAGTCCAACCTTGAGGTTTCCATCACATGTACTACCATCTTTAGGTTCTCCAATTCTAGGAAGGGGCGCAGCTAGCATATCAGCTGAAGCTGGTAGTAGGCACTCCAGCTGTTGCATCTACTTGGGCTGACATTTGGAGAGACAGATTCAGGAGCACTCCCAAGCTGAGAACATAGTCTTTCAGGGGGAGTGTAACCCCATCTAGAACTGGTGGACACACCTCCATACCCAGGGTTGGACCTTTAGTGACAAGCATCCCCGTCTTGTCTGGATTCAGTTTCAATTAGTTTTCCTTTGTCTAGTCCATTACCTCCTCCAGGCATTCATTCAGAGGAGACATGCTACACATAGCTAAAGCTGTTTTTGAAGGCAGAAATATTTGGGTGTCATCAGTGTGCTGATAGCATCCTGCCCCTGTGGATGGTAGCCATGACTGAAAAGAAGATCTAAACCTGTGTTTCCGCACTCCTTTGTTGACATTCTAACCAATGTGCTATGCTTTTCCTTTCCAAAGTAGAACAAAGCAGTTAGGAAGGAGGGGATTCAGAGGCTTTTGGGAGGCTTCCAGGAGTGTGATTTTTCTTAGGCTTCCAGGAACATAAATCTCAGATCCTTGGTGGTTAGGACGAGGGGTTTGCTAGATACTGTGCTGCTGTTAAAAACAGCAGTGCCAGTGGTGACTAAAAGACCACAAAAAACAGTGGCCAGAATTGTTGTCCAAGGAAAGACTGGTATGGCTACCATGCTTTTAAGCATTCATTGTCTATATCACCTAAAACATATATCATTTCTTGATTCAACACCATGGAACCCCTATTTAGGCACCATTGAAACCCTATTTTTAAATATTGGTTGCACTATGGGAAATAAGCAGAAATGCTTAGGCTGAGAAGACATTCAAGAACTATACAAAACCACAATACTTCAGATTTGTGAAGGAAAAGGATGGCCCAAGTGAACAGAAAGAATATAGTTTGCCAAAGATCATTCAAATATTTTAGGGGGGAACGCAAAAACAGTTATTGTGGATTTAAACTGACAACCATGCATCTCAGCAGACAAATTATGAACATTATTGATATATAGGGATCAAAGTTATGTTCAAAGCAACAGGGAACACTGCTGTGGTGAGACTGCTAATCAGATGGGGTTTAATCGATGTCTGCCTCTACTCAAAGGAAAAAAGTGTTCTCTTGCTAGAAATCTTTTTGTTGAACTAATAGAAAGATTGTTATTACAGATTCAAACTTGATTGTCTATCACAATGTTGTTGTTGTTCATTCGTTCAGTCGTTTCCGACTCTTCGTGACCACATGGACCAGCCCACGCCAGAGCTCCCTGTCAGCCGTCATCACTTCCAGCTCCTTCAAGGTCAATCCAGTCACTTCAAGGATGCCATCCATCCATCTTGACCTTGGTCAGCCCGTCTTCCTTTTTCCTTCCATTCTCCCCAGCATAATAATTGTCTTCTCTAAGCTTTCCTTTCTTCTCATGATGTGGCCTATCACAATACTTAAGATAAAATTCTTGCTGCCTTATTTGTCTCTCTCTCCTGAAAGTTCCTAATTCAGACTCTAACACAGGAATGTTAAATGTTTTGCCCTCTGAGTCAAATCCTAGATGCAGCAGCCAATACAGATATGATAAAGAACTATGGGAGTTGTTGCTCTAAACATTTCAGGGCTAAAGGTCTCCCTCTGCTGCTCTAAACATTATTAACACCAATGGAAACATTTGCTAGTAAACACTTTTTGGCTTGTATTAACAAACAAGCAAAGAAACAGAAATGTTACCTCTAACTATCCCTCTGTGATGGTTACCAACTGTGACGTTTTCCACGAATCCCTCCATGCCACTAAATGCAAGGGTTTTCACTTATCTCTCTTTCTGGCACCAGTGTGTGGATATTCTCCTGTCCCACTGCTGCAGCCACCAAATGTAACCGTCTTCTGCTTATTTCCACTTGTGGCACCTATGTTATATCCTTCTCCTGTCCCACCACTATAGCATCAAATGGAACCACATGCCTGAACCCAAGCTTTCTAATATGAAACTTTTTTGGATGCTCAAGTGAATAATATAATTTTTTAAAAAAAATAAAACAGAAATTGAACATAATTTCACATATTACTTATTAAATACATCTAAATCACATCTTTTTCTCATATCTTAACTAACGCTAGATACTTCTTACCCTAACTCTCCTGATCACTCAAATCTCTAAACTCAACTAATGCTAATCTTCGACTCTATTCTTACTCCTCATGAACTGTCAAACACTGGCCTTTTCAAAATCCCCATAGGCATTCCATGAATCACCACTCATAGATCTTAACTTTATAACCACAGTTACATATTGTATACTTACGTAATTATCCTTTACCTTAATATACATAATAACAACATATTCCATCTAGGTCCAGAACATCAAAAGAATCTGTGCAATTACAAAAACAAAACAACAGAACAACTTACAGGAAAGCCCTTAATGGATTTAATGTTTAACGCTCTCTCTTCCCTGTGTGTTTATGTACCTTCTTAACTGGATTGGATTCTAATGATGAATAAGATATTACTAGATCTGGAAATATTTGTGTGGAATGAATATGGTATGATAAAGCTAAAATGAATGCTGATAATTTTTTGAGATGTATCTTGTTAAGAATATGAAACCTATGCAAACCAGTTATGCCCTGAAATGCCATTATGGATTTCAACACAAGAAGTATTTTATAGGAAGAAAATAAGAGTGAAAGAAAAATGGCTGATTTGTCAAGATATTTTGTAATTTGACCAAGATCGATATAAAATGAAGTCAAATGAAGGCCATAATTTTCAATGGTATTCTTATAAACAAACATTTGAAAGATTGAAAACAAATAAGAAAATATCATTTCAAGTTGAGCAAACTGGAATTTGAGATTCCTTTCTATAGATTATGAACATTTGACATTTATAGGTTTCTCAAAACCCTTAATGCAACTCTGTTGTATGTTGGGATTGGAAGTGAGGTAATTTAACAGTGTTTAGTCTTACCCATGGTTTCAAATAACTGCAAACTGTCTGAGAACATATTTCCCATATATACAGATGTGTTACTGTATGCTCTTAATAACAGAAGTTCCAAATAAATTCCTATTTGTCTTGCTTCAAGGGGGGAAAAAGAGTTGCAATTCTAAGAAGACTTTCCAGCAAATTCTGGTGCATATGATTAATTTCATTCTCTCCCCCTCCTTCTTTTTCTTATAAATAGAGAGAGAATCAAGGATGCATCAAGATCATAATAAAAGTAACTGGAATGATATGATGAAAATGCTGACCTTATCATCAAACCAATTATGTGATTAGGAACAGAACGACATGTAGTTCTCAGTCAAACAGTTAAATGAATTCACATAAACAAATAGGGAACACATGCCCCAGGATCTCTTTGTACTTCATAAATCTTTGGTCAAAACCAATGAAACATTTCTTTTATTTCCTGGATGACTAGTCTAAGTGGCTCACATTGACAAGAGGATGAATATGTGCCTTGTTTGAAGAATTTAAGAATTGGCTTAGATGCTGGAGAAATTTCCAAATCTCAGAAGACATCTTCATAGAGCTCCCTTTGCCACCAGGAAATGCGTTCATTTTTCTGCTATATTTACGATTATAGGAATGCTCTAGTAATAACTGGATTAGGGAAGAGAAACCATCATCTCCCTAAGAACTTTCAAGGTACAAAAAACAGAATATGCTTTAACACCTAGATAAACTCTGATGGCAGAAACTTGATTCAGTCAGGTAGTTACCATAACTGTCAATCCAGCTGAAACAATGAATATTCAGGGGGCCTGTCATTGAGAAAATGATTAATTTGCAGATCAAGGGCAGGGCTCAGGAGAATATGAAACAAAATAATTATCCAGGACATTTCATCTTGTGGAAATAAAAAGTTGGAATGCGTTTACAGTCATTTTTACCAGCAGTGCAATATGTGTACATCTCAATTAGAGTTATATCTGATAACTCAGGTGGCAAGAACCAGGTCAGGCCTCACATCACCTCTGGGAGTGACTATGCTTTAGTGCCAATGCCAAAGTGGGTCTTTATTATCTTTGGCAAACACAGATTGTTCCCTTTAGTGCCAAATATCCAATAAAAAGCCACCAATTATGCCATACATGCTGATTTTGGAAGCTAACCAAGGGGACAGGCCTGGTTAGTACTGGGACAGGCAGCTATTTGCAGTACCAGGTGTTGTATTAGGGGAGGGGCCATATTGGTTGCTAATCTCTAGATTTAGGCAATCTAAATATAACAAGGAGCCCCTGGTGGCGCAGTGGGTTAAACCGCTGAGCTTGTTGACCGAAAGGTCACAGGTTCGAATCTGGGGAGCAGTGTGAGCTTCCGCTGTTAGCCACAGCTTCTGCCAACCTAGCAGTTTGAAAACATGCAAATGTGAGTAGATCAATAGGTACTGCTCTGGCAGGAAGGTAACGGCACTCCATGTGGTTATGCCAGCCACATGATCTTGGAGGTGTCTACGGACAACGCCGGCTCTTCGGCTTAGAAATGGAGATGAGCACCACACCCCAGAGTTGGACACGACAGGACTTAATGTCAGGGGAAAACCTTTAGCTTTACTAAATATAACAATCAGGTGGAAAAATAAGCCTGCCATGGTCACAGCGTCACAGAAATCTTAAAAATCATGAGAAGGAATCCAGCCGCACCTTTGAGTCTAATGAGGAAAAAAAATATCCTAGCACAAGCCTTGTGGACTAGGTCCACTTCATCAGAAACTCTACATCAGGTTGCATATTTATTTTGCCATATGTCCTGTAGGTGGCAGCAATCTCTTTGCTATATACAACCAATTTATAAAGTAAATTGCTGCAACCCACAGGAAGCTGAATTATTCCGTAAGAGGTGACTCTCTTTGGGAAAAGAGGGCAGTGCTGCTGTGGAAACATGACATTGGGGAGCTACTACTGGTGTATCCATAAATGAGTTATTTATCTCACATTACAATGCCAAGAAAAGTGACTTGTATGGGTGGGTATGTGTGTCATAGTGAGCATGTAATGATTAAGCAGAGTCAGTGACAAATTATACAGTGATGATTATTATTTATCATTATTATGTTTTGACACCATTAATTGTACCTGCCTTATGAAGCAGATGGTTCCTTTACTGCTAATTGGGAAAGAAGAACACCATTTTTGAAAGAATATGTTTTTCAAAAAAAAATAATAGAAAGTAACAGTGCAGTTCAACTGAGTTATGTATCACACTGACGTCCAGTGTATCAAGATATTTTGGGTATATCTATACTGTGGAATTAATGCAGTTTGACACCAATAACTGCCATGGCTCCATGCTATGGAATCAGAATTTGTAGTTTGGTAAGGCACTAGCACTCTCTAGCAAAGAAGATTAAAGACCCTGGAAAACTACAACTCACAGTGTTTCATAGTATTGAATCATGACAATTAAATTGGTGTCAAACTGCATTAATTTTACATGTAGATGCACTTTATTCCCTGGTTTAACTATTCACTTCTGTATAATAGAAGGCTAGACCTACAGAACTCCTATAATCCCTTCCAACTCTGCAACTTAAGTGTTGTAAAAACATTGCTTGGCTTTGGGTAAGCAATCTTTTGTTCCTCTATGATTTGTGGCCAAAAAGCTCATGCAAGTTTTGAAGCACACCAGAATCCCTGCAGTGACTACAAACAGGGGCTTGAACCCAAGGTGATAATGTGTTGCAGTGGGCAGAGTTTAGAAGAAAGAAGTTATTATGCTACATTGGTCAGGGAAAGGAGGGAATAATAATGTTCCTTATAAAGTAAAGGTTTCCCCTGACATTAAGTCTAGTTGTTTCCGACTCTGGGGGGTGGTGCTTATCTCCATTCCTAAGCGAAAGAGCCTGCATTGTCCATAGACACCTCCAAGGTCATGTGGCCAGTATGATTGCATGGAGCGCCATTACTTTTCCGGCCAGACTGGTACTTATTGATCTACTCACATTTGCATGTTTTCGAACTGCTAGGTTGGCAGAACCTGGGCCTAACAGCAGGAGGTCACCCCGCTCTCCGGATCTGAACCGGCAACCTTTTGGTCAGCACGTTCAGCAGCTCAGTGGTTTAACACATTGCACCACCAGGGGGCCCTAATGTTCCTTATCCACACTACCATAACTGGTAATATTGTTACTTTTTCCACGCAGCAATAACCTTCACCTTTCTTCTTATATTTTGGGAGCAAAATGCACCGGGAAGCATTTCCAAAGGATTTTTCCCGCCTAAGATTTAGGTCCTTTTTATAACAATGAGCTTAAAAAAGGCTAATATGCAATGGCAGTGATAGAAGAAGCAAGTAATGGGTATAGTAGTGATTCTTGTTAGAAAATGACTTACTTTCCAAACTTGTGGCCCTTGTTTGGACACAACAGCCCTCACTGAGCCATGTAATTCAGGGGTAACCTGGGACACACACACTTTCTCAGAGGTCTTATGAGGATAAAGTGAAATGAGATAAAGTAGAGAGAGAGCCATATTTGCTACCTTGTTTTCACACACACACATGCATATACATATACATACACATTTTTTAAAGAAATGTAAACTTGCAGTAGAAATTTGTGCAAACAGAGCTGTTTACTTTTTCAGTTTCAATTAATTCTTCTTGATTAAGCACATTCTAATATTCTACCATTGTATTAAGAATGGCTTTATATAGTACAGTATTTTCCTTGCAAGGAATGCAAGATGTTTACATTTTAAAAGACTAAAGCAAAGAAATATGACCCAGAAAATGGATTACAGATGGTAATATTTCACTTAGACTGACAGTGTGGTACGGTGGTTTGAGTGTTGGACTATGAATCTGGAACCAGGGTTCAAATGCCTTCTCAACCACAGAAACCCACGAAGTGACCTTGAGCAAGTGACATTCTCTTAGTCTCAGAGGATGGCCATTTGAACAAATCTTGCCAAGAAAACACTGTGATAGGTTTGCCTTAGGATTGTTGTAAGTTGGAAACAACTTGAAAGAACACAAGAACAAGAACAACCAGTTTCTTTAGAGCTTTCTACCATTATCAGTTCTGTTCAATAAAAGTAGGGGATACATTTGTTGATCACACAGAAAGTGAAAAACCGAAAGACCTTAGCTCATTTGAAGCCCTGATGATGAGAGGGAAAGAGCTGTGATATGATAATAGAGCACTCAATCAGTTTGTATTTTTACTGAACTAACAGCAATGTGTGAATTCTAGCTTTACAAAGGTGTGAAAACTTACAATCATGTCCTTCTACATTAGATTTCATGGGTGGCCGTCTATGTGTCTAGAATACACAGAGGATGGTTCTTGTGGTGTTAATTAAGCAATGATCGTAACTAGTCCTACTACAGCTTTCTATCCACAAGATGGCTCCTAGAGTATGCACATTTGAAAATGTTTGACTGACAGTCATCCAGTTTCCCTGCAGGACTTCCTGTGAAAAGAGAGGCCGAATGGACTTTGTATTGTTTTGGTTCATGGAACCCATCTATAAGCAAGTCACGCAGATGTCCCACATAGAAACCATTCCAAGATCACGTAGAACTGTGATTAAATTTTACTAGTGGTACTTTCACAAGAACAAGGAATAATAAAAAAGTAATGGCCTAGTCCTTGACAAACAACTCTTGAGTCACATCAGAATATTCTGAGCTGCTCATCTGGTACACAGATAGGGAAACATGTAACCTTCCAAATGTTAACTGGAACGCCCACCCTTTCTTACCAATGACTATGGAGGTTAAGACTTATGAGAACTATAGATCAACAACAACTGAAAGGCAACATGCTACACATTCCTGTTCTAGTCCAAGAGTGTGGTCGCTTTGCTGGTTTGAAAGAAGAACCACTGAAGAAAAGCATATGTTTTGGACTATTCTGGTAAATGACCTTTTCAGTCTTCATTTGTTAGGGATGAAACTAACATTTTAAAAAATGGTACCGACAATTCATTTGCAGTCAGTGCGTATAATTCTACATCCTGCTACTGCTATATTATGCACAACTTCAGTCTGTCATTGTGTTCATTTATCTAAATGGTAACTTTCCAGGTGCTATCTTCTCTGTGATGTTATATAGACACAATCCAATAAGGAGCCAAGGATTCTAAGGCAACGACTGTTCCCCAAACATCTTAATTTAACCAACGATAAGGTTTTTAAAAAGCCTAAAATAAATTCATATAAATAAGCTTTCCTGTAAGGCACCAAGCAATTATTTTGCAAAATTAAAGGGATTATGAAAACTTTATTTTTAAAAATAAAGTGCACCAGGCTATTGGCCCATCTAGCCCTGTACTGTCTGAATGAAGAAAAAAAACCTCTTTGGGTATTTGGAAGGAAATCCTTTTCAACGCCATCACAATATTTCAGGAACTTAATGTGGACTCTTCTATATATATTCAGACATAAATGCATGGTCCGCAGTATGATTTGGTTCCTCCCCACCCTGCAAAGAAACAAGCCAATGTGGCTATTCTGACCAGCCTAGGCACCTCCCATGAATACATTACAGTGTTGTACACATATAGTCATGTAAGATTAATTTGCTTTCCTGGTATCAGAAACATACATAATCATTTTACAACTTGAGATGCAAGTTTTATTGCTGCTCAGGTGCATGAGGTATTGCCAATGAATGCAGAAGCCCCAGTTCCCCTTTTTTAGGTAGGCAACATTTTTTCAGCAATTAGCCCTATAGCATTTTTAAAGAATTAACATTTTTGTTGCAGAGAATACTAGTAATTTTAGTGTAGGAAATTTAAAATGCAGTACTCAAAGGTCTTCCATAATCAAATCCCTTAATCTCTCCTGACAGAGTAGCTCTGACTATAATTAACTCCAGTGAAGTAATATCTATCAATAGAAGAGAAAATTAATTATACCAGACAGTGTTTGCATGGCCATTAGGAAAAATAAGTAATACTTTTACTCCCCTCATATTACTCTATGCAATTGAAACTAAGAGGCATAAAGATGGTGACGGGAGGGGGAAAATCAGAGATAGTGTGGACATCAGATTTTGTTCTCTTGCTGGCAATTTAGGACTTCCCCATAGTGGTAGCTTTTCAAGGCTAAATACTGGAGATGTGTAGTGCTGTAACAGTGCTAGCCATCTGCAGTAGCACCCCAAAAGTTCATTATGGCACTCTAAGAATAGTAACAGACTTCTGAGTTACATCTGCAAGTGATACAAAATTGATCTTGTAGGACCTTTGAGACAGAATTTGGTAGCATACGCTAAGTTTACTTCATCAAATGAATGGAGTGAAATGCCAAGGAACTGAATTTTACAGCTATGAATTAATAAAGGTCTGCTCCTTGACACTTCTCTCCATGCATCTGATTAAGTTGACTTAAGTCTATAAAAGCTTATGCAACTGGCTTCCTTTGCTCAGTCTCGTAAGTACTACAAGATCCCTCTGGATACTGGTCCAGACAAAAACAGCTATTTCTTTGAATCTAATGTGATGTCATATGGACACAATCCTATAAGGAGCCAAGAACTCAAAAGCAACCACTGTTCCTCAAGCATCTTGAGGGAATGCAGCACTTGCTGGCCTTGCAGTTATAATTTGCTCTCTGTTTTCAGAATGTTTCCTATTTGTTGGGAATTGCTGTTTGTCAGCAGTGGCAGCATGTGTACAAATGGTGTCAGGTGGGCAGAAAATTAACAAAAGATAGCAGGGCTAAGCACCATACCATATTATGTAAAAATAATAAGCCCAGTAATGTAGAAATACTTTAAGATAACTGTTAACAGAATTAATGAGGAAACAGATAACATTCTTAGTGCCAAATGTTCAGGTGCTTCAACAATCAGGCCCCTTGATTTTGGCTTAAGAGAAAACTACCCTAATATCTGCATTATATACCTAACAAATGCATCACATTCTCATATCTCAATAACTAATTCTAGCCATGATTTGTTGCTTAAGCCATGATTCGCATAACAGAGGACACAAAAATATGTGGCTTTTCTTCCCCATTTCTGGTGTGCTTCAGGTCTGCATCTGCCATGCCCCTTTTATCAATTCTTGTTTTAGGATAAGCAGTGAGGAAACAAGTCAGGTACAAGCTGCAATTACTAGTTTAAGCACTATGGTGTTAACAAACCAAAATTGAATAGTGAAAAATAAAAGACATATTCAATTAGTGGCTTGTTTGCACAGGGAACAAGCCAGAGGCAAACCATGTCTTACTATAAGGTGCAAGCAAAATTATAGCATATTGAGAGAGGAGGAAGACATCCAACTTACAGCATGAGGATATAGGTACGCTGATGGCCACGATGATCCATGCTATATCCACTTTGCTGAGACAAATTGTTGTCCTGTGTTGGGGCTTGTCCCCTTCCGTGACATGAGAAATGTCACCAGGCATACCAGGCTTTCGGGTTCCAGCTGGTACTAGTCTGTTTAGGAAGTTTCCTGTTGCCGTGGAAGGAGAACTTGGTAGCCATGTGGAGGACTCTGTGGAGACTGAATTGCCTGGCAAGCTGGTGCTATGCTCAGAGGGATGCAGTGTGATAGGCATTCTATGACTAGGGCTTCCTGTTGTATAAAATGAAGAAACATTGGCATCTACGTCAGTTTGACCAGAATGACCAAGTGCTGTTGTTGTTGCTGCTGCTGTAGTACTTCCAGGACTAGACAATAAAGGTACCTGGTTTGTACTCAGGTTTGAGATGACCCAAGGGTTATTTTTGCTCAGAATATCCCAAATGCCATTCCGTGGGGTTTTGATAGGCACTGTCGTCATTTCAGGAGGTGCTGATGGGGCAGTCACTAGGACAGTGTTATCGGTTTCCTGTGTAACCAGTTTGGGCAAACTCCCCTTCTCTGTTTTGCTAAGGCCTTCCAAGATATCTCTGTGAAAATAAGCAAGTGAGTCTGTGGTTTTTACCAGCACTGTGCTGTTATGACTGCTGAGAGCTGTAGGCTGAGGCAGAAATTGATGATTTGGAGGCCAGTTCCTTGTGGTAGTAGAGGAATGCAGTTCTGTTTTTACACGAGGCTCTGTAAATTCTGTGGAATTGTCATTGACAGTCTGAAATGTTTTCCCTTTGGGGTAAATCTTTCCAGAAAACAAAACACTCTGATTGTATAAGTGGTAAGGTTCTTTATTGCCAATAGGATGGCTGCTGGTGGATACCTTGGGGACAACAGGAGAAGCAGAGGTCTCCACTGAGCTAGTGGAATGGAAGTTCACAAGAGTTGTTGTGGGTAAAGGTTTCGCTGTGTTATGGTCTTTATGTCCAGATGGTGTCCCCATAGCTGAGATATTGATAATGTCTGTCAGGAGGCCCCTAGATGATGCCACGCTGGGAGACAATACCTGAACAGCAAACACTACTTCTTCAGTCAGTGCCCAGATCAGTAGAATACCTGGAGAAAGACAAACAAGACAATGTGGAGTGAAAAACAACAAAATATGGACAATATTTGTAAAATCACAGAAGAGCATATCTAAAACTGAGGAAGGATAGCCAGTTAAGACATTCTCAGAAAATTCTCAGAAAACAGAAAATTCAATCCTGAAAAAGAGAACAAGAGGAACAAACAAACAAACAAACAAAACATTATTGTGTGCCTTCAAGTCATTTCTGATTTATGACAACCCTAAGGCAAATCTATCATGAGTTTTTCTTCACAAGATTTATTTGGGAGAGCAGTTGGTTTTGCCTTCCCCTGATGCTGAGTGTGACTTGCCCAGAGTTGGTAGTGAATTTCCATGGCTGAGTGGGAATCAAACACTGGTCTTCTGAGTCATAGTCCATTGATCAAATAACAATAGCATACAGCCTCCTGTGTACATTTGAGTGTACGCACCAAGGCAAGCACAAAAGTTTCCATATGTTAACTTGTATTGATAGACACAAACTTAAATTAGGTTCTTGTAGGTTTTTTCGGGCTATAGGGCCATGTTCTAGAGGCATTTCTCCTGACGTTTCTACCTCACTACCTCTGAGGATGCTTGCCATAGATGCAGGCGAAACGTCAGGAGAAATGCCTCTAGAACATGGCCCTATAGCCCAAAAAAACCTACAAGAACCTAGTGATTCCAGCCATGAAAGCCTTCAACAATACAACAAACTTAAATTTATTATTGTACTTTAAACCATATGCTGGGAAATGTGACTCTCTGAATGCAGGTGGACTATAACGTCAATTTCTTGAGCTATTGGCTATGCTGGCTATGTGCTAATGAGTACTGAAGTCCTTTCATGACTGTGAGGGCCACAAGCTGCCCATTCCAGTTTTAAGCAGAAATATAATGTATCTTACAATTACGAGGAAACCTGTCTAGTTATTAACTACAGATTAGGAATGTGAAGAAGGCTCACAAAGTTACTCGTTCTCAACAAGACAGGCTGATTTAAGACATCAAGGCAGTCTACAAGGATTTTGTTAACCTCAAATTTTGCACATGCAGACATGCTTTTTTCCATCACGGTTTCAACAATTGGTTCCCATGATTTTGACAAAATGTCTCTGTACAAAATTCATATCCCCACCCCTTGTTGTGAAGCATAGCACACAAAAATGCAGAAAAAGCAACTTTGTGGTCTGATTGACCAAAAAGTTGCAACAACCCACCTGATGCTTCTAATTTTGTGCAAAAATATTCTAATTCACAAGGACTGACATTTCAAATTTAGACAAGAAAATGCAACGCCTGAATTCTCTCTCAGGATTCTTCATATTTGAACTGGAATTGGAGCAGGGAATACTTCAAAGATGTAAAAACGTTTTCCAAATAAGAGACTGCCTTGTGTAATGCAGGACACATAGTGAAGCAGAGGTGAAGGCCTCACATGATAGCTCTCTACATTATGGACAGATTATTGATATGTTATATATCTTTGACTGTAAAATGCTATAACAGAATATGGAAATATTGTTAAGGGAATAATGTATACTCCAAACATGTCATGCTACAAAGCCACAATGGTAGGCATAGCCAGTGCTTACCATTGGCTATGCTTGATGTGGATGATGGCTAGGTTTTGGAGGGCCAAGAGTTCCCTATGCCTTATATAAAAAGATTCCCATGTCCATTCTTATATGTATTATTTGCTAAAGCACATTGTTGATGTTGGTAAACATGTAGAGATAAAATATTATTAATTTATCCCTTTCTTACTCCAGTAGGATTAGGGAAAATGTCCCTGGGAATACTTTTTAAAATCCTCACAACAAATCAGTGTAGATTGGTCTGTGTTAGAGGCTAATAGGTTCAAGGCTGTGCAGGACCTTTGGTGAAGAGGTAAGAGATCTGAACCTGAATTTCCTTGGCAACAAGTTTTCCACTTAATCCACTTTGACCCATTGATACACATAAGAAAATACTGACTTCAGTTGAATGCTACAACTGTAGCAAATGTATCTGTCTCTTAGCCTCCTGAACCCATTTTTCCACACCTAAGCAAATTAAAATTACAACAACAGTTGTAAGGACTATGTTCCAGTTTATAATGTTTGGTTTTTTAAAAATGCACAGAAATGGACAAAAACCTACTGACAGAAAAAGTTTGATGGTACCTTAAAAAGAGCACATTGATTAAATATTACTCCATACTTTTGTTTATTGTCACATTGTTTTGGGTTTCCCCTAAGACTCATATTATTAAGAGCAGCCATTCCCACACATTTGTTGCTGATAACATTAACAGTCTGCTGCAAGATGAACATGAAACGGGGTTTTTATAAACAAGTCCTTTTATCATGATTCAATCTGCAGAAGATATAGTTGTCCCTCCTGATTTGCTGTAAATGCCCCTTGAACTTGCTTTATACTGGAATGGCTCCATTAAGGCATTTGAAAACTGGCACTAATGCTTATTTTGAAGTCTGAAAACATTTTTGGACTGCACACCATTGTCTATTCTATCTGAGAGTGTAAAAGTCAATTGCCCTTGCTCCAGGATTCAAACTTCAGGAAATTTACTTTTGGAATTACAAATCCCAGAATTCCAGTCTGACTGGGGATTTGGAGTAACTCTTCGAAACTCTGCCCCAGATTATAGGAAGTAAGAGACAGACAAGCAAGAGGTAAACACAGGACAAGGAATACCATTAGTTAAAGCATATCCAGATGGCTCAAATAAATGAGAGGCATCATGCATGACAGTGGAAGGCAAAAGGCAAATAAACCATATGATCAAGCTAGAGGGAAAATTCCTTCACAGTGAAGCAAGTGGTTATCATCCGAGCATGAAAGCAAAGTACTGTACATACTGGAGTATAAGCCGACCCAAATATAAGCTGAGGCACCTAATTTTACGACAAAAAACTGGAAAAACTCGAGGTAGCAGCTACTGGTAAATTTCAAAATAAAAATAAATTCCAAGAATACTACATTAATTGAGGCATCAGTAGGTAAAATGTTTTTGAATATTTACATAAAACTGTAATTTAAGATAAGATTGCCCAACTCTGATTAAACCATTGCTCTAACCTTCATCAATGTAAATGTGCTTACAAATCCTCCCAATAATAATAGAGTAAAATAATAAATGTAACAACAACAATAATACTAATAGAGTAAAATAATGGAAATGTAATAACAACAGTAATAAATAGAGTAAAATAAATGAAATAATGACATTAAACGGGGTAAAATAATAAATGTAATAATAGCAATAATAATAATAATAATAATAATAATAGCAGAGTAAAATGATAAATAACCTTGACACGAGTATAAGCCGAGGGGAACTTTTCCAGTCTAAAAAAAGGGCTAAAAACTAGGCTTATACAGTATATCTCCTAAGCCTCCTCCAATGGAAAGTCTTCTCAGCTCTGCAGCACATGCACATTGACCGAGGCCCCACCAACACTGACCACTTCATACAGTTTGAAGCTAGCTTTAAATTGAATAGACCAAACAACAAATTTCCATAAAAGAGTGTGAAATAAACCTCTGTAGTTTGGGTAATTACCATTCTGTACAGAGAAACGGCTTTTTTCAATACTGGTTTAAAACTGAATTAAATGGGGCTCAAAACTACATCTCTATTCTCAGATATCAGTGAGAAGTGAATGGAGATTTCTAAAATCTTAGCAAAACATTTGACTACCTGACGTCAGGAAGAAACAACTTTATAGTATCCATTTTCTACAGAAGCTACAGGATACTTTAAGGGTGTCCTTTTGTAACCCTTCAGATGAGTTTGACCACCAGCATGGAATAACTAAGAATTGCACTGCATTACATCCAGAGGATAACTGGTTGGGGAAGACTGCTTTGGAGAGCTTCTTTTTTAAAGGACCAGTTCCCATTAGGCCAGTGGTTTATCATAACAAAGCAACTCCCTTACTGTTATGAGAGCTAACTGTGCAATCTATCCAGCCCTATCTGACACATACACAAAAACTTGTGCTCCAAAGAACATTTGCAGTATGTCAAAGAGAAGGCCTGGTACTTATAACAATTGAGAAGGATAGTAACAATAAAAGATAAAGCAACGTTGGTTTATTAATTCAAGAAGTGTTTTTACACTTTTATGCCATACATCAAGGCTTCCCATTTCTAATGGAAATATTTGATCTCTCTCTCTCTACATACATAGATAGATAGGATCCAAATGTATTTATGTGTAGAATAGAAATCAGTTGAAATCAATGGAACAAAAGTGAGTCATGACAAGCTTACGTCATGACTCACTTAATGTGTCTACTTGATACATGAGTAAATTTGAATCCAACCCATATTTGGACAGCAGATGGTGCTGAAGGAATGTAACAGCTTCCTAGAGTTTAAGCTCTTTTTTCTAATATGAAATCTCAAAAAGGAAAACGCTGCTTTTCACATATTCTAATTGTAGTGTCTCAGAAACACAAATTATACATTTCAATAAGATTTAAGTCCACATAATCATGTGAAAAGGACAGCTTATATTAAAAAATTACATTTGATCTATCTATGAAAAACAGCAGAGTTCAGAATTGTACTCTACTATAGTAGTGTAATCATTAAGGTAGTATTGCAATTTTCTATCCTTCATGGTTTCTGTCCTTCCAAAATCCAGAGTTTCTGAACAGCTTCACTACATGAAAACTTTCCACTATAGCTCTGATACTTGACCATATCTGGGGCAGTTGCTGCTACTCTGGATCTTACTTCATCAAAGAAAGGTTCACTGCAGCAGAATGAAATCTTCAATTTGCACTGCTTAGGGGCTACCGATGAATGCAAAAGAGTAGACCTCTTCAGGGAATCTATTTCTGAGGTAATAAAAACATTAGGAAGGAAAGCATGTTAATCCTACTCTCCATAGCATTTTCCATTACTTTAGAATTTTTAGAATATTTTAAGATCAAAAGGACGAATGGGAAAGGAACTTAAACTTCCTCCACTTTACAACCATGTGATCATCTGACTGCCATTCTCCCCTCATCCAAACCCATTTCAAAAGCAGATAGGTTAAAAAAGTCTGACTGACAGATCACTGGAAGGCAGGGGATTTAGTTCTTCACTGGTGGCCCTCATCCAGCTTTGTATAGTAGGAAAAAAAGAGCCATCAATTGTTTTTACATGAGCTCTTTAAGGCTGATTGAAATAAATCAGGGGATCCATAACTCCCACTTTTCCTTATTTCTAGTTATACTGGCAAGGGCTGGTGATCCAGCAGGATCAATTCCACCATTTCAGACTTACGTTGGCTTTGTGCAGCACTAACCAAAACCCTTAATCCACTAATACAAGTCACATATAAATTACCCCATTCCTCTACCTCTCTCTGTGACACCCCCCCCCCCCCACCATCTCAGACAGGATAAACACTCTCTTTGATCAGTGAGGCTTGAAATATGGTGCTGCTATAGGAGGTCAGAAGCTGATTTTTGTGCTCAGACTTACTGACCCAACTATTGTCCTCCTTTAGTTGCCCCAGGCTAAGAAGGGCAGCTATTTGTTTGGAGTCCCATCAGAGTACAATAACAGACTGGCTAAGCTGGCTATGCATGATGGGGGATGCCACACAAATGTAGGGTGCTGTGCTGGGAGAAATGTTCCCAGGAACTGATAGAGAACAAGACATTTCCAACATTTATTCCAGGCAAATGATCAATCTTCCTAAGTATAGTAAGATTGCTATGTCTTTGGGAGTAAGATTAAATGAATTCAATGGAACTTACTTCCAAGCAGACATTACAGGATTGAACTGTGAAAAACGGAGTGTAGTCTTATGTAAGCTCTTTTAAATGTAGATGGTGCTTGCCTTAGTAAAATACAGGATGGTGTTTTGCTCCTGTGAAATGCTATTATCATTAAATGGCAATTTCAGTTTGTTTTTAAAGTAGTCGGATGCAGGAAATTCATGTGGGTAGCCATTGTATGAATTTCAGCTCCCTCCACAAAATCTTATAACATCAAGTCAAAAAAGAAGCATAATTAAAGCCCTGGCAGACAGTGCAAAAAGAATCTGTGAACTCCACCTCCTCCAAGGTGAACTGAACCATCTAAACTGGGCTCTACAGGCCAATGGATACGCCACCAAACATCAGAAGAGCTGCAAGACTAAGAACAAGCCACGAGAGTAAAGACAAAGATCCACCCAGAGGAAAAGTGTTCTTACCATACATCAAGGGAACCACTGACTGCACAGGGGAGCTGATGAAGAAACACAACGTACAAATGACCTACAGACCCACTAAGAAAATCCAACAAATGCTTCGTTCTGCAAAGAACAAGGGAGATCCTCTCACTTCTGCAGGAGTCTACTGTATACCATATAGCTATGGACAAGTCTACATAGGACCACTAAACGCAGCACTGTCCAAACACGAATCAAGGGACATGACTACATAGAGAATAGATTGAAATCCATCAGCATGTGGACAGTTTCAACAGAAAAAAGGAAACCATGAAAATGAACAAAAACTGGCTACCAGTATTTAAAAACTCTTAAAATCAGGACAGTAAATAAAGAGAAACACTCAAAAAGTAGGGGAATTCCAGAAAAGAATAAATCAGGGCCAGCTAACACCTCTCAACGAAGGATTCCCTCAGACAGCAACTAGCCAGGGTTTGAAGCTGCAAGGCCATTATATGCTACTCAAGGTGGCCATTTGTAACACACTTGCCTCAAGCAGACAAGAGCTCTTTCTCCCACCCTGGACATTCCCAAGATATATAAACCCCACTTGCCTAGTTTGCAACAGACCCCTCAACCTCTGAGAATGCCTGTCATAGATGTGGGTGAAACATCCAGAGAGAATGCTTCTGGAACATGGGCCAGAAAACTCACAGCAACCCAGTGATTCTGACCATGAAAGCCTTCGACAACACTTATAACATCCCATTGTTTCCCATCACAAGGAGAACTTATTGGGGGGTGGGCACTGTTTACATGTGGCAAAGAGGTGATGCATTATGAAGATCGCCTCTTAAGCGACCCATTGTGGATGTCTCTCCTCAGAGAGAAGCCTATGAATAAAGCAATCTGACAAAAGTAATGGAAGGAGAATGTGTTTTAAAAACACACACAATTCCACCCAGGAGTGCTCCCTACTCCCACAGTTTTGTCTTACTTTAATAATAGAAATGCCTCAGATTAAACACAAAAAAGGATTGCTGAGAAAATGCAGGTGGTGACAGGATTAAAATAAATATTTTCTGGTGTATGCATCCCCCGTGTTTCTTTGCAAGCTGTTGTCCTCACAACACCCTGGTTTGGGAGCCTTCCTTCAATAATATGAGTTTTTATTTTTTTTTATTGTTAAAGCATACACTCCTCCAGATGGAGCACAAAATGCTGCCAGATTGCATTTCATGGTTCATAGGGGGTTTTTTTTCCGTGTCAGGAGTGACTTGAGAAACTGCAAGTTGCTTCTGGTGTGAGAGCCTTCTGCAAAGAACTTGCCCAGGGGTTGCTCAGATGTTTTGATTTTTTTAAAACCATTTTGTGGGAGGCTTCTCTCATGTTCTCACAAGGGAAGCTAGAGCTGAAACAGGAACTCACCCCGCTCCCCGGATTTGAACCACCAATCTGTCAGTCAGCACAAGGGTTTAACCCATCGTGCCACTGGGAGCTCCAGTTGTTTAGGTAACCAACCCTGAATAAGTAAATACCACTTAACTTTTGGGCAAACATAAACAAGACTGGGTTGATCAAGGACCCTTCCACATAGCCATATAGCACAGAATATCAAAGAAGATAATGCACAATGTCTGTTTTGATTTGGGTTTTCAGAGTCCACACTGTCATATAATTAAATGTGGATTTTATGCTTTGGTGTGGAAGGGGCCCAAGTCTCCCCAAAGCTCAACTCATAGAAAACGACTTATTGGGGAGAAGGGAACTTCACGAGAATGGTGCTTATGCTACACCTTAGCATAAGCACCTTAGAATCATAGAGTTAGAAGAGACCATGAGGCAATCCAGTCCAACCCCCTGCCATGCAGAAAAAGCACCATCAAATCACCCCAGACAGATGGCCATCCAGCTTCTGCTGAGAAACTTTCTAAGAAGGAGACTCTGCCACAATCTGAGGCAGTGGGTTGTTGTAAGTTTTTTGGGTTGTATGGCCATGTTCTAGAAGCATTCTCTCCTGACGTTTCTCCTGTATCTGTGGCAAGCATCCTCAGAGGTTGTGAGGTCTGTTGGAACTAGAAAAATGGGTTTATATATCTGTGGAATGACCAGGGTGGGACAAAGAATTCTTGTGTTGGAGCTAGGTGTGAATGTTTCAACTGACCACCTTGATTAGCATTTGATGGCCTGGAAGTTGTTTGGTGTGGCTTGTTGGTGCCTGAGGCAATCTTTTGTTGAGAGGTGATTAGATATCCTTGATTGTTTCCTCTCTGTTGTTGTGCTGTTGTAATTTTAGAGTTTTTTAATACTGGTAGCCAGATTTTGTTCATTTTCATGATTACCTCCTTTCTGTTGAAATTGTCCACATGCTTGTATATTTCAATGGCTTCTCTGTATAGTCTGACATGGTGGTTGTGAGAGTGGTCCAGCATTTCTGTGTTCTCAAATAATATGCTGTGTCTAGGTTGGTTCATCGAGTGCTCTGCTATGGCTGACTTCTCTGGATGAAGTAGTCTGCAGTGCCTTTCATGTTCCTTGATTTGTGTTTGGGCAATTCTGCGTTTGGTGGTCCCTATGTAGACTTGTCCACAGCTGCATGGTACACGGTAGACTCCGGCAGAAGCGAGAGGATCCCTCTTGTCCTTTGCTGAACGTAGCATTTGTTGGATTTTCTTGGTGTGTCTGTAGATAGTTTGTATGTTGTGTTTCCAAATCAGCTTCCCTATGCGGTCAGTGGTTCCCTTGATGTATGGCAGGAACACATTTCCTCTGGGTGGATCTTCATCTTTACTCTCATGGCTTGTTCTCTGTCTTGCAGCTCTTCTGATGTCTGAGGTGGAGTATCCATTGGCCTGGAGAGCCCAGTTGAGGTGGTTCAGTTCATCTTGGAGGAGGTGGGGTTCGCAGATTCTTTTTGCACTGTCTGCCAAGTCTTCCATTTATACCACAAGGGGAGGTTCTGCATTTGTTGGATTTTGATTTGAGACCTCACAACCTCTGAGGATGCCTACCATAGATGCAGGTGAAACGTCAGGAGAGAATGCTTCTAGAACATAGCCATACAACCCGAAAAACCTACAACAACCCAGTGATTCCGGCCATGAAAGCCTTCGACAATACTGAGGCAGTGAGTTCCACTGTTGAACAGCCCCGATCGTTTGGAAGTTCTTCCTAATGTTCATTCCCATAATTTGAACCTGTCTTGCTTCCTCAGAAGTGGGACAAAAATGCCCAAGATTGAAGGGAATCCCCTCAGTCTGGCGCTTGTGGTTATTTCAAGTGATATAATAGAAGCTTTTCAGGAGAATCGCCTCCTCGATCAAGGGGCGCCATTCGGTTTGGCTCGAGAGCGGGAAGGAACAATGGGGAACACAAAACAGCGCATCCAGGCGAGGAAAAGGCACGGCGGCCAGGATACTGAAGGGAAGAAAGCGAGGCTCCCTGAGGGGAGGAAGGAAGGAAGGGCTGCCTGCCTCAGACACACCTCTCTAGGCGGGAAGGCCATTCATTCATTCAGTCAGTCAGTCATTCATTCATACAGCTGAAGAACGGACCCAGAGGTGGCGTTGAGGGGAGATATTGCACTCACCTGAAAATATCATTTGGACTTGCCAGCAGACATGTCTCACCGGCTCGTGCTGGAGAGCTCTATGCCATTCCGCCGAGTCAATGCGAGCGACCCCGAGAAGCCGACCGCACAGTTGAGTTCCCAGCCGCGTCTGAGAGGAGCCCAGGGAGGCGCGCGGCGAGGCGGGTACTGCGCAGGCGCGGCGCGCGAGAGAGGCAGGGAGAGGGCGCGCGCCGAGGCGCGCGCCCCCTCCCTGCCTCTCTCGCGCGCCGCGCCTGCGCACTGCCCGCCTCGCCGCGCGCCTCCCTGGGCTCCTTTGTGTCCCAGCTTGGCGGGGGTCTATCAAAGAGACTGCCTCTCTTCGCTCTGACCATTGGTTGGGCTGCATTTTACCCCCAGAGAGCTTTCTTCCTTTTTCTAGTTTTGCTTCCCAATAAAACTAGAGTTTTGGAAAGGGCAAAATGAAAATAGTGGGTATGCTTTAAAACACCTTTATTATAGGACACAAGCTATTGGAGAACATCACCTTTTAGAGCAGAACCTCCTCTTGTGGTATACAACCAAATGGAATTATACTAGCCTGTGTTGGATGGGGTTACACTCCCCCTGAAGATGCAGGTTCACAGCTTGGGAGTGATCCTGGATTCATCGCTGAGCCTGGAACCCCAGGTTTCCTCAGTGGCCAGGGGAGCTTTTGCACAGTTAAAGCTTGTGCGCCTTGGGAAGTCTGATCTGACAACAGTGGTCCACGGTCTTGTTACATCCCAAATAGATGACTGCAACACACTCTATTTGGGGCTGCCTTTGAAGACTGTTCAGAAACTTCAACTAGTCCAAAGGGCTGCAGCCAGATTACTAACCGGAGCAACATACAGGGAGCACACCATCCCCTTGTTGTGTCAGTTCCACCGGCTGCCGATCCACTTCCGAACTCAATTCAAAGTGCTGGTTCTGACCTATAAAGTTCTATACCAGGGGTCCTCAAACTTTTTAAACAAAGGGCCAGGTCACAGTCCCTCACACTGTTGGAGGGCTGGATCATAATTTGAAAAAAACATGAATTCCTTTGCACACTGCATGTATCTTATTTGTAGTGCAAAAACACTTAAAAACAATACAATAATTAAAATGGAGAACAATTTTAACAAATATAAACTTTAAATCGGAAATGTGGGCCTGCTTTTGGCTGTTGAGATAGGATTGTTGTTGTTGTTGTGTGCTTTCAAGTCGTTGCAGACTTAGGTTGACCCTGAGCGAGGGCCAGGTAAATGACCTTGGAGGGCCGCATCCGGCCCCCGAGCCTTAGTTTGAGGACCCCTGCTCTATACAGATCTGGCCTGGATTACTTGTCTGAACATATCTCCCTCTACGTTCCGCCTTGCAGCTTAAGATCATTTGGGGAGACCCTGCTCTCACTCCCACCAGCGTCGCAAATATGTCTGAAGGGGACGAGAGACACAGCCTTCTTGGCTGGAGCCCCCTGCCTGTGGAACTCGCTTCCCAATGAGGTAATATCGGCTACATCCCTCCTGTCTTTTAGGAAGAATTTGAAGTTGTGGTTCTGGACAGCGGGCATAAATAGCGCTTTGGATATGGAATTTGACTAGAATGGTGATATGGCGGTTAAGCTCTAAAGGGTTCTGGCCCAACTTTCCTGTCCAAACGCATTGCCCCTTACGAACCATCGAGGACTTTGAGATCATCTGGGGAGGCCCTGCTCTCGGTCCCGCCTTTGTCACAAGTACATCTGGTGGGGACGAGAGACAGGGCCTTTTCAGTGGTGGCCCCTCAGATATGGAACGCCCTCCCTAGGGAGATTAGATCAGCTCCCCCCCTCTTTAACGTTTCAGAGGCAAGTTAAAACATGGCTGTTTGAGCAAGTGTTTACAAATGCAGAGTAATCAATATAGGAATGGAATGACTTGACGATAGAATTGGACAATGCTTGATAAGGAGACACTAATGATGTTGTTTTTATTGCTTTTGCTGTGTTTTATACTGTTTTTATCTGTATTATGATATTATGTATACTGTTTTGTTGGAAACCGCCTTGAGTCGCCGATTGGCTGAGAAAGGCGGTATACAAATACAGTAAATAATAAACAAACAAACAAATAAAATTTATTGTTTTAATTAATGTTCTATTTATTTATCTATATAAATGCTCTGTTCATTTTGAGTGACATCATAACTAAAAAACTGCTGGACTAATGGCCACCAAATTTGGCCACAAGACACCTACTAACCCACAGAATTCTCAAGACTAACCAAAAACACTAGAAGGGTTTGGTGGGCATTGACCTTGAGTTTTGGAGTTGTAGTTCACCTACATCCAGAAAGCACTGTGGACTCAAACATTGAAGGCTCTAGACTAAACTTGGCACAAATACTCCATATGCCCAAATATGAACACAGATGGAGTTTGGGGAAAATAGACTTTGACATTTGGGAGTTGTAGTTCCTGGGATGTATAGTTCACCTAAAATCAAAGACCATTCTGAATCTCACCAACAATAGAATTGGGCCAAACTTCCCACACAGAACCCCCATGACCAACAGAAAATACTGTGTTTTCTGGTGGTCTTTGGCGACCCTTCTGACACCCCCTCGTGCATCCCCCCAGGGGTCCCAACCCCCAGGTTGAGAAATGTTGCCTTAAGGCCATCCAGTCCAACTCACTTCACCAGGGCAAGAAAACACAATCAAAGCCCTCCTGACAAAGAGCGATAGATATAGATAGATATATATGATTCACATACACACACACACATGTATATGACAGATATAGTATCATAGATTTGAAAGGGACCCCTAAAGAAGAACAATTATATGTCACATGTTCCAGAGTAGGTGAACCAGACAATCTCTACATCGACAATTACAAAGAAACAACAAGAAATACGGTTTACCCACAAGCATAGAGAAATTACATATATTAGAAACCACCACTTTCTCATTACTTTATTTTCCAAATCACCAGACTGGGCTATAGCAACACATGGCAGGGGACATCTAGTTCATTATAATTAATGCAGAAACTTAGGTAAACTGTCATGAAATTTGAAACAGCATATCTCATTACAACATATCTCAGAACAACCCTGATTCCCCTCCAGGAGATAGAGCGGGTAATAAATTAAGTACTATTGTTATTATTGTTGTTGTTGTTGTTGTTGTTGTATATTATTATCATGATAGCCTTGCATTTATATTTTTTCTAAATGTACATAGCCTCAGAGGTATCTCATCACATTTAAGTGACACCCTACACACTACAGCCAACACATTAACATGTGATGATACACAGTTTGGAAAGTCCTGGTTCAAACAATGACTTTGCAACAAGACTACAGGCTGTATGACAAAGTCTTCCCACCGGGAGAGCAGCAGGAAAGAAAAGAGGTCATATCAGTTCAAGGCAAAGAAACAGCTGTTCTTCTGTAATTGCAATTTGTCTGCCTCGTGTGATAAACTCCCAAGAGACACACTTGTCCCAGTCAATATGAATTCTGTACCACAATGCTAGAGGTCTCCCCACTTCCAGACAATAGGATCTCATTCAGCCTTTGCAACTTCATATCCCAGATTTTTTAAGAGAGTGGTTCTCAACCTTCCTAATGCCGTGACCCCTTAATACAGTTCCTCATGTTGTGGTGACCCCCAAACATAAAATTATGTTTGTTGCTACTTCATAATTGTAATTTTGCTACTGTTATGAATCGTAATGTAAATATCTGAAATACAGGATGTATTTTCATTCACTGAACCAAATTTGGCACAAATACCCAATACGTCCAAATTTGAATACTGGTGTGGTTGGGATGGGGGTATTGATTTTGTCATTTGGGAGTTATAGTTGCTGGGATTTATAGTTCACCTACAATCAAAGAACATTCTGAACTCCACCAACAATGGAATTGAACCAAACTTGGCACACAGAACTTCCATGACCAACAGAAAATACTGGGTTTGGTGGCCATTGACCTTGAGTTTTGGAGCTGTAGTTCACGTACATCCAGAGAACACTGTGGACTCAAACAATAATGGATCGAGACCAAACTTGGCATGAATATTCAATATGCCCAAATGTAAAAACTGGTGGAGTTTGGGGAAACTAGACCTTGACATTTGGGAGTTATAGTTGCTGGGATCTATAGTTCACCTACAATCAAAGAGCATCCTGAACCCCACCAATGATAGCATTGGGCCAAACTTCCCACACAGAACCCCCATGAGCAACAGAAAATACTGTGTTTTCTGATGGTCTTTGGTGACTCCCCTGGCATCCCCATGCAATCCCCTGCCCAGGGGTCCCAACCCCCAGGTTGAGAAACGCTGTTCCAAGCAGTAACCATGTTGCTGGACCAAAAATGGAGAACCCTCTAGGTCAGTGGTTCTCAACCTGGGGTCCCAAGATGTTTTTGGCCTACAACTCCCAGAAATCCCAGCCAGTTTACCAGCTGTTAGGATTTCTGGGAGTTGAAGTCCAAAAACATCTGGGGACCCCAGGTTGAGAACCACTGCTCCAGGTGTTATCCAACTACAACTCCCATCTTCTTTCACTTGTGGCCAAATTAGATGAGGCTGATAAAGAGTTGGAGTCCACTTATATCCTCATAACAACTCAGTGGAGTAGATTGAGAGAAAGTGTGTGACAAATCAGAGCCCCCAAAACCTTCAAGTCCCTATTCAATACAGACTGTTGTACCACACTGCCTTTTCTTGTAATAAAAATTAGTGAAATCATACATGTGCTTCATAAAGTCCTCTGTTAATGTTAAATATGATCATGCAACAGAATGTTAGAAATTAGACAAAATGAGGCTTTCTATACATTTCCTAACAAATCCATTAAATAAGGAGTAAATAATATCTATATCTGCTGGAGATCTGTAGACACAAACACACAGGTGTAAGGCATAAGTAAATACTCTCAGATTTCTTTGTTAAAATAACTCACCCTTTGTTCTGATTTTCCACTCTATATCCCATTCTGTTTTTCAGATATTACTTGGCAGCATTTCTTTTGGCAGGATGCTGTTGCCAAGGGAGATGTGCAGCTGTCTCCCCACCACCACCTTCTTTCTTTCACCTGCACTTAAGCCTTGCCATTGCTATTTACCCGACTGTGTGACCTTTGGCTGCCAAGAGTTTCACTGTTAATGTTCTAAGGCACTTGGGAGGAATTGTGTGACAGTGGTGTAAATGGCTCTTCAGCCTGGCTAAGGCAAGATCTTGTCAGATCAGGGATTTTATCTTCAGTCACAAAGGTTGATAGCAAATTGCAGTAACAGCACAATGTGTGTGTGTGAAGAGGCCTAAAGTAAAATCTTCTGAAAGCTATATGAGGTTGTTTATAGGTAATGCAAAAGGAGGAAGAAGGATATAGGTTTATAAGGTTACATAGCAATCCCTGGTGGTGCAATGGATTAAGCCGTTGAGCTGCTGAAATTGCTGTCCAAAAGGTTGGCCGTTTGAATCCGGGAAGCGGAGTGAGCTCCCACTGTTAGCCCCAGCCTTTGCCAACCTAGCAGTTTGAAAACATGCAAATAATAATAATAATAATAATAATAATAATAATAATAAAGCATAAAGCAAAGTTTATTGATTAGTCCACTGACCATATCAACATTAAAAACAAAAACAGAAACGTACACAAATAGACAATAATTACTATCCTAGGACTCTCATAATAGTGAACTAACATACATTCAAACTTGATTAAGTTAAAAGATAATTAAAAATATCATCATTAAAATCCCAAGGTAAAATTTCAAACCACAAAAATTAAAAACGAAGGTTAAAACAAAGGTTAAAATAGACCAGTTATTACACAATGCCATGGCAAATGATAGGCTACCAAAATTGTGCCTGTTAGAGCAGACCAAAAACTAACATCAGTCCACTTGGCTAGTGCAACTGACAAAATACATCAGGAGTTGTGGACTTCCAATTCTATACCCAAACCTCCTAAAAGAACTAGATCCATAAACAGTAGCACAACGAATACAGGATACAGAAGTTCAGAAAGATATTGCCACCCTTAGTAAGGCCGGCTCACTGAAATGGTTAAGTCGCTTCAAACATGCTTTTCAAACAGCCGAATACCTAAAGACAGAAATGCCTAAACATCTAAGGAGGGTATTCACTAGAACCAGATTTGAACAGACAGATACAATCGTTAAACATGGAAGGTTTAACCAAGTTCCATATAATGAACATTTCTGTATCTGTGGGGCGACAGAGGTAAAGGTACACATGTACTGTTTAGTTGTATTTTGTACAATAATAATAATAATAATAATAATAATAATAATAATTTATTTATACCCCGCTACCATCTCCCCAAGGGACTCGGTGCGGCTTACATGAGGCCAAGCCCACAGTACATCAGTAAACAAAGGCAATAACAAAAACAATCAATACAAAACAATTAATATAAATCACATAAACAAAAAATAAACAATAACAGTAACACACAAGCATTTAAAAAATCTATGCCCAGGCCAAATGTAATAATGTAAAATTTTAAAAAATAATGCTGGGCATGAACAAGGTAGGATATAACTGGGATAGGTTTTTTCAAAGAGAGATGAGGGAACGCAGTCAGTCCTAAATCAGTGGTAAAGTCCATTTTGAGGGCATATTGCTGAGAGTTTTCCTTATTGTGAGTAGATCAATAAGTACTGCCCGACAGGAAGGTAACAGCACTCCATGCAATCATGCCGACCACATGACCTTGGAGGTGCCTATGGGCAACACTGGCTCTTCAGCTTAGAAATGGAGATGAGCACCAACCCCCAGAGTCGGACACAACTAGACTTAATGTCAGGGTAAAACCTTTACCTTTACCTAACAGCAACAACTGATAATTCCCATCTCAGTGGGACCCTGAATCCATTTCAAACATTGAGGTTCTTTGAAAAGAGATCTCCAAGGTCCTGAACCTATTTTAGGGACAGGAATTAGAACGTTAGATAGCTACTTTAAAGGATGAATTAACCCCCCTGCAGCAGATTTACCATCTCACTAACATGGGAACCGCCAGCACTAGTGGAAACAAGAGATAATGTGTAATATCCATGCAGCCTCCAAGGCAATATTTATGATCTCTAGCTCTTCTTGATCCAAAATTAATGAGGAAACCATTAAATCCAATAAAACAATCACAACTTGAATTTCTCTCCATATAAAACAGCAATAATATGCGTTTTTAAATTGTGTGGCTTTATCACAATTTTTAAGAATAGATATGGACATAAAACAGCATGCTGCAATTTGTAGTGCTTTCCCCCATGTTTTCGCTAGTCATATTTTTCTCCAGGACATTCCATTCCATTTTGCTTCACTTCATTTCCTTCCAGCAAGTAGGGTGCTTCCAAGATGAAGCTTTAATTATGTAATTACCCTAACTTATTCACAAAATTTTAAACTATTCTCCCATTTTTAAACTTCGTATATTTCTCCACCACTTGTTTGTCTTCTTTCTTGTCAAATTCAAATATAAACAAAATCCACTTGAGAGAAAAGACAGTTGTGTGTGAGTGTATGAAAAGAATAACATCTAGGAATGCTCCATCTGCAAGCCCCCCATTCTGGTTATCTTTGATTATGCTTCATCTACTGAGGTATGCTGTTATATTTAATTCCAAACTTACAAATTCCCTTTAAAGTAGAAACAGAGGACCCTTTTCAGCCTGTGCCCCAGTTCCAACATGGTGGCCACATTCTAGTGATGGACAGGACCAAGGCCATGAGGCAGGATGAAAGCATATGCTGGAGAGTAATCTTTACCGTTTTGAGCACTTTCCCAATCAACACACAAAACACAACTCTTTTCTAGCTTGTCTCCTCAAGCTTCTGAGGGTGCAAACCAGAATCCATGTCTATGCAACCACTTCCTAGGCTCCCAACCAAAGCTTCACTCCATGCAACTACATCGTAGGATTCAAATCAGAGCTTATTTCCATGCAAGTGATTCTTAGTTTGCAAACCAAAGCTCGGCTATATGTAATCATTTCTAGAGTGCAAATCAAAGCTCAGTTCTTCCTAGGCTACAACAAGAACTTCAAAGTATAGAACTAATATGAGTTGGAGAATTGCTGAGACAGCTTCCTCAAGCTTTTCCTCAGTTCCAGTGCTTGAAAAAACAAATTGAGACATTCTCTTAATGGGAGAAATTGACTACTGCAACATTCATTATAGACAAGTCTAGGTACAAAATCAACAGGCTATAGCTTTATTTGAAAAAAAAGGTACTGGATAATTTGGATTCTAATAGCATGTGTGGCTGGAAGTGTCACTAATAAAAGATGTTATCATATCTTATTTTTCATATGTCAGATGAAGGAGTCCCCGGTGGCGCAATGGGTTAAATCCTTGTGCTAGGAGAACTACTGACCAAAAGGTTGGCGGTGCAAATCTGAGGAGCAGGGTGGGCTTCTGTCTGTCAGCTCAAGTTTCCAATTTGGGGACATGAGAGAAGCCTCCCACAGGATGGTAAAACATCTGGGCGTCCCCTGGGCAACATCCTTGCAGATAGCCAATTTTCTTATACCAGAAGCGACTTGCAGCTTCTCAAGTTGTTCCTGACATGGAAAAAAGGTCAGATGAAGACCACAGTGATCATAAATTTATCTTTGCTCCACCCTTGATAGAGAGGGTAGCACAACTGATAGATTTTTTACCTCCCTCTGAAGTCAGATACTGAACTAGAATAAAGGATTACTGGAGCCGATGCAGTAAATTCTGTATAGAGAACACTGGACCCGTCTTCTGCTAATGAGGGCAGGAGCTCTTGGCATTTTAATAAAGAACTTTTATGATCCATTACTTGATTAATTAAATTTGGTAGCTGAGGTGGGGGCTGACAGAATACTGAAACAGCTACTGAAATATCTCCTTTGCTGATTTCATGAGGTAGATAAACTTCAATTCAATATGCAATAGAGATCTAATATAATAAAGGATGTGATTTATTTGACAATATATGCTGCTTTGATAGGTAGTTTATGTTTTCAATGAGAAATTGAACCCTCTTTTTTCTATTTACTGTTTACTGTTACCAGTTGTTTGCTAATATGGTACATTTCCTTTTATACATTAGTGTCCTTTTGTTAATATTAGTTAGCAGCTCTATGCTGAGGGCATCCGAAGAAAGGTACATTTAAAATGCTAACAGATTTTAGTATGCATATAAACATATGCAAGTTCAGCATCCCTTGTTTGGAATTCTAAAATTCAAAATGCTCCAAAATCCAAAATTGTCCACATGGGTGGTTTAATGAACACACATTTTGTTTCAGGTGCACAATTATTAAAACAATATTGTATACAATTACCTCTAGGATATGTGTATAAGAGTAACGGCTCTTCATGCAATCATGCTGACCACATGACCTTGGAGGCACCTCTGAACAATGCTGGCTCTTCGGCTTAGAAATGAAAATGAGCACCACCTTTACCTTTACCTTTACCTTATGTGTATATGAAACATAGATGAATTCTCTGCTTATATCTCCAGGACATCTTATTATTTACTTTGACAACCCAAAACACTTCTGGTCACAAGTATTTTGGATGAGGGGTGCTCAACCTGTATTTGTTGTATGGGAAGTCCATAAGGGTGACACCATGAGTTAGAGCACCAGGTGACACCAAACCGCTGATTTCAGAGACCCCCCAGAGGAATAGGGAGGCAGGGTGGGATAGTGACTACCGTGCTGGACAAGGGCTTTGAAGATCCAAGTGCATCTCCTCATTGGAGAAAGCTGATTTAATATCAATACAGGCCATTTGGAAACTAAGACAGAATGGTACTAACTGAATTTCTAGATTGGCTTCAGATGGAGGAATGGAGGAAGCATGTTGTTACATGCTTCCAAGACGACTCTAATTCATGGTGACCATATCCTAGGAGGGTTATTTTTAGCAAGATCTATTCACGAGAAGCTTAGTGTTGATTCTACTAGGACTGATAGAATGTGACTTGCCAAGGTGAGTCACTCAATTTCCATGGCTGAGAAGGGATTCGAAGCCTGTTTTCCCCAAAAATGTCCACTTCTCAAACTACTACACCAGATTGGCTTTAGTTCTACTCTAAGCATTACCCAATACGGATCTAGCTCAAAGTACTGGAAGCTATACAGTAGCCACTGGTAGCTTCCATGCAAGTTTGATGAATCTGGTCCAGGTGTTTTCCAAACCTTAACAGATTTATTCAAGATGTTTACTCTTATATCCAAACTACATGTAGCAGTTCATTTAAACTTTGAACTAAAACACAGAATAGATTCATTGACCCACTGACAAGGAGTCACCAGCCACTATAGGTAAGAATTAGAACAAAGTCCTAAATCCCCTTGATGTCTGTATAACAGCAGGCTACAAAGAAGAACAGTTATCAAACTGTTTAAGGAAGGAGCTGCAGAGAAATGCACCCTTGTAATTCCACTTTGATTGAGCTAGTTTATTCCACTTTGATTGAGCAACTTGGCTAAATCCCCAGAGTGGAATCCAAATAGTAAACCTTGAAGAAGGAATTATTAATTTTTCTCTCCCATGCCAGCAGCATGCCACCTTTAATACCATATAATATCTTGCTTGATCATCCACTGCCAACAAATGAATTAACATGCCGGTCACCTATTCTTTCTATAGTGGAATGCTCTCCAAACACCATCCCATGATGTCTGCATGATGCATTTCCACCACCTTGCACACTGCTCTCCATTTTTACAGCCACATTGCTTCATGTTATTGATTTTACATTGAAATCCAGGAAACATTAGCCATGTACTTGAAAACTCTACCTGCTGTTATTTTGAAAGACTGTCTCAGTAGATCAGAAATAAAAGGACTACAGCCAATTGGAATTAGAGGACACGGACTTCTAATATAGAGAAGAAGAATTCAAGAAGGCCCCTTCCACAGAGCTGAATAAAATCCAACATTTTCTGCTTTGACCTGGAATATATGGCAGTGTGGACTCGGGGTGCATCCAGATATCCCCTTTATTGCAGAAAACTAATTAATTAGACAGTGGATTTATTCTGTGCCTTCCCATTCCCACAGTTTTCTGGACTAAATTAGTCCGGAAAACTGTGGGAATCCCAACCTCCTCCCTCAAAGCCCTAAACTCCCTTTTAAAAGTAAGGAAAGCATACCTGGCCTCCAGTAGAGTTTTGCCAAAGCTCTCCTGGCGTGTAGAAATTACATGCCAGGAGAGCCATGGGGGAGAGGGGGAGGAAAATCACATGCTTTCTGGAGTGTGTGTGGATAGGGGCCCAGGGACAACCGCGTTTTTTAAATGTGGATGCTCCTGGAATAAAGGGTTGTGTGGAAGTGCCCTAAGATAACCCAGTTCAAAGCAGATATTGTGGGACTTTCTGCCTTGATATTCTGGGTTATATGGCTGTGTGAAAGGGCCCAAAGAAGCTACATGCTTAGGAGAATTATATGGTGCAGTTTCCTAACATCATACGACTTTAAGACACAGCTAAGGAAATCCTGATCAAATGTGTGTCACACAAATCATTAGTTTCTTGTTAGGTTTCCAGTCTAATATGTTCTGTGATCTTGTAGATACCTTCATTTAGGAAAAATATTTTTTTCCAAAGTTGTTCTCTATTTGTTGTTGTTATATAAATAGCATCCAAATACACGATTCACTCACTTGAATTGTTGTAGGATCCAGAGTAAAGGTGAAATCCTATAGACAAATTTCTCCCTTTGAACTGACTGGTGCTTATTTGTCTACTCAGAACATATACAGGGTTGAAGGATTCGTTCCACTTAATTCCCACTAAAATCAATGCAATTTCAGTTACGTCCTGACTAATTTACAATGATCAATAGAACCCAAGTTTACCTATGAGTGCAATTATATATATTGTACAACATATCTGCAAGTAAGCCTTATGGAGCCTCATAGGATTTAATTTTGAGTCAACACACATTGGATTGTACTGCCCATCTGGACCTAATCCACGGAGTCTCATGAAGTCTCAGGAAGTGATCATGTGATCCTCCAGAATTTCTGCAAATAAGTCTGTTAAAATAAAGGATTCTGCAAAAAGCAATACTGATGCAGTTGAATAGGATGCTAGTGTCTCCATTTGCAAAGGAGGTTTCTTCCATCAATTAATTAATTAATTAATTCAAAATGACTTTATTTCTATATTGATTTGTAATTATTCTTGTTAAAAGCCCTCCTGAAATATTGCTATGCAAAGAAGAGCTGTGAGGACAGAGTGGTGCAAAGCTAATGACAAATGACCTGCTGTACTTAAATAGTTTGAACCAATCACATTTAATACTGCTATCTCACAAGCGGATCTGCATGTGGTTTTATTGCACGTGGAAGTCTGAAATTGCTGGTATACAAATTATTCCCTGGTATCTTTATGACCAGAGACATAAATACAGCACACAAAAAAATATCACAGTTGCGTTCTGAACAGTATGGAGCGGAAATCAATAAGGATGGAATTCTAGGCAGGCAGCTCTATTGTTAACTTAAGTTAGAGCTTGGACAAGTTATTTCTTTGCACCAAAGCCCTCAGAAACCCCCAGGCAATATTTTGAAAGATGTAATGCTAAGGAAAACTTTTGCCTGAACCTGTGTCTGGACCCAAAACCTGAAGCATGCTTTAATTCCATTAAGATCAATGCAGTGCAGATGTTCCTATTGATTCAAACTACAGTTCCAGCTGAGTTCAGACATGTACTCAAATGTGTGAAACCATCTTTTGTTTCACCTATCTTCCGAAATGTCTGAACTAGTAGTTTTCCAGGGGCACAGCTATGTCTTTTGGTTTCAAATCTTTAAGTGATGAAAACAATGTGAGATGATTTAAAAGTATATTTGCTTTTCAGTCATCTGATAGTGCCAAACGTTCTTTTTATTGTGCAGTTTTTTTAAATGTGCCCAAGCAGCTTTCCTCATCCTGTCACTCTCTCCTGGGCAACAAATGCCACTAATTCCTAGCCATGCTGTTTGGCAATGATCTTCAGTCCAGCAGATTTGGAGAGTACCATATTAGAGAAATTGTTTTAGAGTTATGATATCTTTGGCAGGAAAGGCAGGGATAAGGAAGGCTAGGGACAGGTGCGTATTTTGTAACTGTACTGTTTCCTTGCTAAGCTATGAGGACTATATTTCACCGTGTGCAGAAATTGGAGTGCTCTCTTTTTCCTAATACGCTTCTGGTGTTATAGGCTATTTACAGCACCTTTATTCAAAAGTGTCCCTGCTGGGAGCTGTCCCTGCACATTTGCTCACTGCCAATTACGCTGCCAGAAGCACCTAGATGAACCTTAAGACTATTTCCTCAAGGTGACCTCAGCCACAACTTATTTATCAGGAAGGGTTATAAAATGTAAAAGAGAAAAAGAGGTGGTAAGAAATAAACAGCTTCATGCAAGCCAACTTTCTCACCTTGGTAATCTGTGGTCATAAATTATCAGCTAATAGCTGTGCTGACTTGATCCACCTAAACCAATGCTTCTTAAGCAAATTGATTTGTGGGACCAACAATATTTTCCCCCAGTTTACCATATTTATACCCTTCTCTACAGCCGTTTCTTTCCTTGGCGATTTTGAGGGATTGGCAGATGGATCAGGGAACCACACAGTCAACAGACCACCACTTTTGGGTAGCACTGATCTAAATTATTGAATCATGGAAGTGCCACATTTTAAAACTCTGGCTGCCTTATCTGCCTATTTGTTTATGTTACAATTGGTAGGAAGCCATTAAAGACAAGAACTTCTCAAGGTGATGTATGATAGTGCAGTGAAGCAAGAAAAACCAAGAAGCAATGCCAGCGCTAAGATAAAAAAGGTAAAGGTTTTTCCTTGACATTAAGTCTAGTCATGTCCGACTATTGGGGGTAGTGCTTATCTCCATTTCTAAGCTGAAGAGCCAGCCTTGTCCATAGACGCTTCCAAGGTCTATGACTGCATGGAGTGCCATTACCTTCCCGCCGAAGTGGTACCTATTGATCTACTCACATTTGCATGTTTTTGAACTGCTAGGTTGGCAGAAGCTGGGGCTAACAGCAGGAGCTCATCCCACTCCCCAGATTTGAACCGTCAACCTTTTGGTCAGCAATAAGATAAGTCCAGTAAAATTTGAGAAATTAAGGTTTAAGCTTGAATACAATTCAGAAGGATGCCAATAGAAGCAGGGAAACCTTTGGAGCATTTCTGACAAATGTGCCCATTTTATGCACATTTTGGGAGTGCATAAAAATGGAAATATAATATATATGATGCTATCAATAACCAAGGACCATTTGAAATATCTAGCATCCAAGCTGAAGATAGGAACAAAATTAGGAGAAGTCACCTTTTGGATGACAACTTCCGGAATTGCCCAACCAATATGGTGGGGGCAGATTGGCTGAGGGATTTTGGGTGTTTGATTTTTTTTTGTCATGCTTTAGCCCAGCTTAATAGCATGCTTCTACTCAATAGTATCCTTCCCTTCTGTACCAAAGAAGGAAGCAATATTATCTGACCAGGGCTATGCTCATGGCTTATGCCCATGCAGGATGCAGTGACTCACCACTAGGAACTGTGTCTGTAGCCTTCATTATGCACATGCTATGTATTACCCTTTCTGAATCTGAACTGCACTTGAAATAAAGTAATTTATCTAAACTGAATGCATAAGGACAGGATGATTAAGAAGGAGCTTAAAGCTGTGAACAGATATATTTAAATTCAAACACTTTGGAATCCTGTTTGGAATCTATATCTAGACTTTAGATGCTGCAGGGATGGTGATCTGAGTGTATATGAATGATCTGCTACCATCAGTCAATTCATCCGTTCTCACCAAGCACCCCCTGATGTGCGACGAGAAGTTGCTGCTAAATGTGAGAGAAATAAGGTTGAACACTGTGAAAGCCATCCACTACATGGCTACCAACCTCCTCCCAGTAGACTCAAATCAAGGAAAAGCTTTATGAGAACTACCACTCTTCTTGGCGTCCCCCCACCAACAGAAAGGGTATCCCTCTGGGCAGCTAAACCAGGAAATCCCAACTAGATGGCCCCCCACGAGGGTCTTCCTCCAGGGGCAAACCAAGAATGGGCAACTTGGAAGTAGAGTGGGCAGATCAAAACTCAACGTGGCAAAATGGCACTACCTAAACGAATCCTACACCTTGTGTGACTGTGGAGCAGAACAGAAACTCTGCATCTGTATGCTTGTCCACTATTCCCTGCCTCATGTACAGAGGAAGAATTTTTGGAGGCTACAGACAATGCCATTGCTGTTGCCCACTTTTGGTCAAAAGATATTTAGCAGTCTACGCTCCTTCTATTTTTATCAGTTTTATACTAATTTATACAATGCCTTTGATACGAAATAAATAACCAAGCACACGTGAAGCAATGGTACCAATTTATATTGCACTAGCTGTACCCGCCACACGTTACTGTGGCCAACCTTCCCTCCTTCTTTCTCTCCTTCTTTCCCTCCTTCTTTCCCTTTGCTCCCTCTTTCCTTCCTTCCTTCCCTTTCCTTCTTTCCTTCCTTCCTTCACTTCCTCTTTCCTTCCATCCCTTTTTTCTTTCTCTTTCCTTCCTTCACTCCCTCTTTCCTTCCTTCCCCTTTTTATTTTCCTTCTACTTTCTCTCCTTTCTTCCTTCTCTACCTCTTTCCTTCCTTCCTTCCTTCCTTCCTTCCTTCCTTCCTTCCTTCCTTCCTTCCTTCCTTCCTTCCTTCGCTCTTTGCTTCCGTGCTTCCATCTCTCTTTACTTCTTTCTTTCCCTCCCTCTCTCTCTCCTTCACTCCTTCCTTCCTTCTCTCCGTCTTTCCTTCCTTCCCCCTTTTCTTTTCCTTCTACTTTCTCTTTCTTCCTTCTCTACCTCTTTCCTTCCTTCCTTCACTCCTTGCTTCCATGCTTCCTTCTCTTTCCTTCTTTCTTTCCCTTCCTCTTTCTCTCTCTCTCCTTCCCTCCCTCTTCCTTCCATTTTTGTCTGTATTGTCATTTAGCTTTTTGGGTTTTTAAAGTCCTTTCTGCTGTTTTTTGGAGGGGTTTTATGAGTGATGGTCACTCGTTGGTCTGTTAGGGGTGTAGTGTCCAAGTTTTGTGTCAATTTGTCCAGTGGTTTTTGAGTTATGTTAATCCCACAAACAAACGTTACATTTTTATTTATATAGATTTCATGGCTAGTTTGGATCCAGCTATTGCTAAAATGTTTTGCTATTGTTAAAATGAAGTCTGCTTAGGACTAGTAAGTATAACCTCATTAGAATAGAATTATGCAATAAAACATAGAGCTGGAAAACATGCAAAAAGAAAGCAGTGAGGATAGAGGAAGATCTGTGGAAAGGGGCAATGTAGGGGTGGAAGCTATGAGGGAAAGAATGGGGAAAATGTTAAGCTACCTATCTTTTTTCTTCGCACTTCTCCCCTACAAACTGCTCCCTGTTCGGTGTTTCCTGGAGGAGAAACTTTGCAGAGAAGAAGCTGTGCAAAAGGCTGACTTTGCAGTTCCACTCAAAATGAACAGGACTGCAAAAATTGCAGAGACGGGGGAAGTTTAATATTTTCAGTCTGCGGCTCCCAGAATTCCTTGTAGTCCAAAAAACGGGCTTTTCAGTTTTCTGTCTTAAATCAGTTTCACTGGTTTTTGCCTTATTACTTTTTTGCAGACAGGGCACAATTTAAAGTACTTGTTTTGAACCTTTAAAGCTGCAGTGGGAATCGTGCATCACACAGTGTTGGACTGCACTTTTTAGAATTCCTTAGGAGTGGATATGCTGGATAGGACTGCTGGGACTTACAGTCAGGGCTTGATCCATATACCTGATTTAAAGACTTGCACCGTTTCCACCTCAGTTATAGCAAATTACTGAGAGCTATTTTAGTACATTCAATTATACATTCTACACACCTATAATCAATCATATTGATATTACAGCCTTCATCCAAGGAATCCAGATTAGTAAACATGGGTTTTCTCCATTTTATCTTTAAAATGACCATAGGAAACAGATCACGAGTTAGCTATTCCACACAATTAAAGCAGTTAGCTGCCACAGGTTCAGTTCCAGGATTCTTTGTATTTATAGTTTGATGAGGTACTCACATTTCTCAGCTACAGAGGTCTACTGCTACAATTTGGGGAAATAGACACCAGAGTTCTCTGGAATTCTCAAGTACCTCACCAAACTACAAATCCCAGAATTTTGTAGGATGAAACCAAAACAAAGTAGAAACACATTGCTATAACTGTATAGTCAAGAAGTATCTAAACAACTTGTCTAATGTGTTGTTGAAGGCTTTCATGGCCAGAATCACTGGGTTGCTGTGAGTTTTCCGGGCTATATGGCCATGTGCCAGAAACATTCTCTCCTGACGTTTCACCCACATCTAGCACAGGCATCCTCAGAATTTGAGGGGTCTGTTGGAAACTAGACCAGTGAGGTTTATATATCTGTGGAATAATGTCCAGGGTGGGAGAAAGAAAGCTTGAGGCAAGTGTGAATGTTGCAATTGGCCACCTTGATTAGCATTGAATGGAACTGCAGCTTCAAAGCTTAGCCAGGTACACCTCCCAACAAAGGATCCCCCAGGCAGGAACCAGTCAAGCTTTGAAGCTGCAAGGCCATTAAATTCTAATCAAGGTGGCCAACTGCAACATTCATACTTGCCTCAAACAGACAAGAGTTCTTTCTCCCACCCTGGACATTCTACAGATATATAAACCTTAATTATCTAGTTTCCAACAAACCCCTCAACCTCTGAGGATGTCTGCCCTAGATGTGGGTGAAACATCAGGAAAGAATGCTTGTGAAACATGGCCATACAGCCCAGAAAACTCACCACAACCCAACTTGTCCAATGTCACTTAGTCAGTTTGGTTTCGAACCTAAGCCTTCTGGTTTCCAGTCCAGCTCTATCTCCAACTGGCTGCAATAATTCATTTGATTTCTTCTAATGTGATTGCTCTTTGATCATAAAAGTGCAGCATTTATATTATTGTTTTGATCTTGGCAGAAACAAATTAATCAGGCACTATCTGTCCGCCTGGAATCTATATCTTGTTTTTTCCACTTTTGGAAATTCTTAATATGTTGGATTTGTGAGCTTTGCCTTTGCCAGGATTGTATCCCCCTGGCAGTGAATTTTGTGAGTCCCCTGTCAAACAAACACAAAAACGATTGCCAGCTCTGCAGCTCTTATCTAACACAGCCAGTCTCACAGGCCAGAATGCAGCTGAAATGGTGACAGGAAAAGTCTTGGCTCAAGAGTGAACAAAATAGTCGCATTGTGTTATTATAATAATTATGTAACACGATTTTTGCAGCAGAGCACAGATGCACTGAACAAGGGCAAGTCAGCGGTCCATGCAACTGGGGATAAGGTGAGAAGATGCTATAGGGATTTTGCTTGAAGTTCAAATAAACTGCACGTGCATTCCTGGCAGGGAAAATGACATGTTTTCTAAATGTGTGTGTGTGAGAGAGAGTGCCTGCACATACATGCAGAGAGAGTTTTATAGTTGTTCTAGCTGTGTGAATACTAGCAATCTATTAAGAATACATTTTAATGTGCCATTTTTTTTTTAAAAAAGCAAACAGATACAACCTCAGTAAAGTAGATAAAACAAGTGGGATCAGCAACACGAAATCCCAGTGCTCTGGATCCTGTTCAGGATTCCAGGCAGTCCATCAGCTAGCCAGGTATTTCTTCAGGACATGCCTAGCGATGCTATTATAACAGGACTCTAGAGCAGTGGTTCTCAACCTGTAGGTCCCCAGGTGTTTTGGCTTACAACTCCCAGAAATCCCAGCCAGTTTACAGCTGTTAGGATTTCTGGGAATTGAAGGCCAAAACATCTGAGGAGGTTGAGAACCTCTGCTCTAGAGCAACAATCGAAGGCCTCACTCAACCAAATAGTTAGGGAGGAATCCACTAATGTTGCAGGGTTAATTTTTGACATTCTGGCATAAATGAAGTAATACATACTGTCATCTAAAAAAAAAAAAAGACACCAGGAAGTCCATTAAATCCAGATTTTATGACAGACTGCAAGTTCCATCATCTATAGCAAGCACAGGCAATACTGATGGGAGGAAATCCATCAGATTTGAAGGGCATTCGGTTGGGAAAGAGTGTTCTAGCATTACCCAATAAAACTCTGGAATGTTCAATTCTACCTCCCCGGCTATCAATCAGCACTTTGTGCACTGAACATGCTCAGATATCACTGACCCCTGGGAGATAACAGTTCTGCCATCTCAAAGTTCTGGCTTGTGTTTTGCAAACCTTAGGGTTCTTCTAACACCCCGTGCTTGGATGGTGCTCTTTTAGCTAGATGAGGACTCCTACTTGGAGAATTTCATCATTGGGGATCTATCAAAGAGACTCAGCTTTGGATGACTGTAATACTTGCTGAAGAAACAGACCTTCTTTGAGATGTTCACGTCTTAACACTATTGGATATGGAGTACAATCACACCTGCACAAGGATCTATAAGGGTGAGAATTACCTTGCAATTCTCTCTTGAGATGTTCCTGACTTGGCAACCCTAGTTCTGTGGTAGTAGTAGGGAGAAGAGCAGTGGGGGTAGAGGGTCTTGTCAAAATGTTCTTCAGAAAATAATCACAAAAATCTATAAGAAATTGCTGGAATGGTCAACAAAAACAGAGCAAGTAAAAGATTGCATGGTCAAATGGTCAGCCAACATAGGTCATACAATAAAACTGGAGGATTGGGAAAGTATATGGAAACATAAATTAAAATATACATATGCCTATGATCTAAAACAGAACTGGTACAACATGATGTACCAATGGTACATAACTCCCCAAAATTAGCAAACTCTTATTAAAATATGGAAGATAAATGCTGGAAATGTGAAGTTCATGTTGGTACTTTCTACCAGATGTGATGGACCTGCAAAAAGCAAGGATTTTTTGGAAGGAAAAACACAAAATATTCTAGAATATACTTGGTACAAAATACAAAATACCAGAATACTTGGTACAGAATACTTGGTACAAAATACCAGAATATTATTTACTGTGACTAATTGACATTGATTTGGACAAAAATAAAGACATACTTTTAAATTACTTAGTTACAGCCGAAAAGATAGTTTATGCAAAGATGGTTTATAAAATAAATACCTTCAATAGACCAATGGGGGGGGGGGGAGGGAAAAACCAATAAAACAATTAAATAATAATAATAATAATAATAATAATATAGACCAATGGTTAACACAAATAATGGAAATTATGATTGTGGACAAAGTAACCCAGTTATTAGCAAACCATCAAGGTAAACCAAAGATTAGTCCCCTTTTAAAGAGTACATGACACAAGAAAAAATGACAATGATAATATAGTAAAGAGAGAGAGAGAGAGAGAGAGAGAGAAACTGTCACACAAGGAAGAAGGATGAAGAGGGAAAGCAGAAATTAAAAAGAATCTTGCAAGGACAATATAAACCACGACAAAAAGAATGGAAGTCAGAAAACTTTCTCCTCCCCCCCTACTTTCCCATAACACAAGATCCTCCCTTTTTTTTTTACCCCTTTTCATTTTTCACCCAAACTCCTATCCCCTTTCCTATCTTTATCATATTATGTTAATCAATAAAAATTATTATAAAAAATGGTCTTCAGTGATACACGATAACTGAAACAGTCATCAAGGACAGCTCCAGTAGTTGAGAAGTAGTATGCGTTGTTGTAACACCATCCTTTCATTTTATACGAGAGCTGATTACATGTATATTTATCGCCCTCCGGTTCCTCAGGTGCCGCACAGCAGCTCTCATTTAAGCTAACAAGACTAGCACAAGAGTAATGACCAGTAAGGAGACATTTTTTTAAAAAAGAAGGAGCTTTAACACCACAGGGTCTTGTGAGTGCACAGCAATTTCATTTAAAAATAATATGAGATCATTTATAAAGCTCAAGGCAACACAGCCCACATGGAGAGATGGAACAATCCTATTATGAAACAAAAACAAACATTTCAAGAGTAGAATACCCACAAAAAGAGGAACAAAAGAAGACCAAGTCCAGAAGTATCCTACATACTCATCTATAAGTCTAAACATTTGCATCCAAAATCAACCCCCCAAATCTTATCAATGGGTCACTGTGAATACTGTACCTTAACTCCTATTTAAAAAGAAGCCATCCCCTTCTTTGGATAGAGAGATGAAAGGCAAGAGCTTAGTCCAACCTAGGATAGCATTTTAAAAGCACCAAGGCCATCTATTCTCTCTGTCATTGCAACACTTCTGGCTTTTTAAAATGCGTGAATGGGGAAACAGTAGTGATAGCCAGGAGCAGCTGGCTCTCTGAAGTGACGTTGGTGTTTCCCCCTATCTGTGAAACAACCTTTGATTTATCCATGGGGTCTTCCATAATTTTGGTCCCAAAACCTGTGCTTGACTTATACATGAAGTTGATTTATACATATGGTCGATTAAGTGATATCCAGATCAGGTGGCCGTGGGTAACTGGACGAATTGACACGAAATTTGGATACTATACCTCTAACAGACCAATGAGTGACCATCGCTCATAACTCCCCCCCCCCCAAGTGGAAAGGACTTAAAAACCCAAAAAACAAAAAGCTAAATGACAATAAAGAAAAAAAGAGAAGGAAGAGAAAGGGAAGGAAGGGGAGAAAGAAAGAAAAAAGAATGAGAGAAAAAGAGAGGGATGGAGGGAGGGAAAGAAGAAGGAAGCATAGAAGCAAAGAGCAAAGGAAGGAAGGAAAGAGATAGAGAAGGAAGAAAGGAGAGATAGCAGAAGGAAAAGAAAAATGGGGAAAGAAAGGAAAGGTAGAGAAGGAAGGAAGGAAATAAAGGGAAGGAAGGAAAGAGGGAGCAAAGGAAGGAGGAAAAGAAGGAGAGAGAAAGGGAGGGGAGGGAAGAAGGAAAGAGAGAAGGAAGGAAGGAAAGAGGTAGAGAAGGAAGGAAGGGGAGAAGGAAAGAAGAAAAGGGAAGGAAGGAAAGAGGGAGCAAAGGAAAGAGGTAAAGAAGGAAGAGAAAGCGGGAGGGAAGGTTGGCCACAGCAAAATGAGGTGGGTACAGCTAATAACTGATAAAAGCAATTAAAACAATTCATTAATGCTAAGGCACATCACTCCATCTCCTGTCAGTGTTAAAAATAACAAGGAACTCTTTTAGGATTGCTCTCCAAACATGTGTCAAATACTATATTAAACAAGTAGACATATGATTATTTTTTTTGCATGGAACTCAACTGGTTGTTACCAAGTCCTATGCACAAACAGAAAAATAGATCCATGCTATTTTGGATATGTGAAATTTGAAAATAAGATACTGAATAATGATAATCATATATCAATGTACCCAAGCTAGGCTTTAAAATGTTTTGAATGCAATTTTCTTGCTTCTTGGCAGGCGGTTGGACTGGGTGGCCCATGAGGTCTCTTCCAGCTCAATGATTCTATGATCATTCCATATGAAAGGGAGTCCATATAAACATTAGGAAGGACTTCTTCATTTTAAACCTTTTCTAGAGTAGTGTAGGTCTCTTCAGAGAGTGGTGGACACTCCTGCTTTTGGAGGTTTTAACACAAAAGACCATCAGCCACCTCTCAGTGTGCATTAGCTATATAACCCAGCATGGCAGGGAGTTGTACTAGAATCTAGATGGTCCTTGAAGTCCTGTTCAGTTTCATGATTCTATCAAAGAATATTGTAATCTTAATCTGAATTATTTTCAGCCATTTTCTCGCATGGAAGGCTCCATACCCAATCTGGCTGTCATTTCTTCCCCCTTTTTGTATTCTAAAAAATGAGAATAGCAACTTCAAATAACCAAGGTCTGAATTTCCCTCCACTGTGGACTGTGGTTGAGCTGAAAATAAAGAAAACATAAAGCTAGAATTGACTGGAAGTCCACTTCTAATGTTCTTTTTTGGACATTGGATTTGGAATGGGCTGAGCACCTGCACATGAAAATAATGCTTTTTTCCTTTTTAAAAACTGAGTCATGGTGAAAACTAGTGCCAGTCATATGCAGCCCACTGCTTCCATTTTGCCCCCAGTCACTTCAAACAGCATGGCCTTTCCTATGCCTATGGGATGAGATGCTATTTAACTGAATTTCATAGAATCATAGAGTTGGAAGAGACCTTCTGGGCCATCCAGTCCAACTCCCTGCAAACAAGCAGGAAAATCACATTTAAAGCACCCCCAACAGATGGCCATCCAACCTCTGCTTAAAAGCCTCCAAAGAAGGAGCATTCGCCACACTCGGGAACAGAGAGTTCCACTGCTGAACAGCTCTCACAGTTAGGAAGTTCTTCCTAATGTTGAGGTGGAATCTCCTTTTCTGTAGTTTGAAGCCATTGTTCCGCGTCCTAGTCTCCAGGGCAGCAGAAAGCAAGCTTGCTCCCTCCTCTCTATGACTTCCCCTCACATATTTCCTCAGTTTGTGCCAAGTCCAGAAGCAATTCCCAGCTGTGTGTTTTGTCTTTCACTGAAAGCATCAACTCCATGGTAACCCTTTAGAAATCTAAAAGATGGCTACCATGTAACCACTCAATCTCCTCTTCTAGCTAAACAGACCAAGCTCCAAAAGCCGTTCCTCATCATATCTGAATGCAAGCTGGAATTGAATAATAATAAATCCTACACATCAGATCCACCAACCAACCCAAATACATAATTTAACAACAATAGTCATATCTGCTGTTTGTGTTAACATTTTTCTCTTTGGCTGCTCCTAAAGAATGGCGCCATTCATTTGTCAGGCATGCAAGAGAGAGTGTGACTGGAAGTAAAAATTCTACACATGTAATTGGAAATTGGAAGTCTGGCTCCCAGCAAACTGCTAAATAGTGCCTTTTAGCAGCAATCTTATAAATTACATTCAACATATTTTTCTTCACATGAGATCTATAAAGTAAACATTTGACCAGGATGTATAATTTAGCAACTATCAAATAATGGATGGTGTGCAATCCGGAGGAGAATTTAGCACAGAATCATGCCTGGTTTTGCCTTTAATGTAGAAAATGATCGCAAACATACATTTTGCTTTCCTTAACTACTCCAGAGATCTGCTAGGAGTCAGGTCAAAAGCAGCCCATGAACATGGAAAATCCAAGTAACAGTGTAAAATACAACCCCATTAGCTGATTGTAATGCAATGTGTCATCAGAAGTAAGTAGCTTTCTGGTTTGAAGTGTGGCTAATGGGCAGTACAAGAAGGCTATTTTACACATGACAGAGGTAATAAATCTATAGGCTGCCTGCAGGCCTTTTATCCACGTAGAAACACATTACCTGATGTAAATGTTTGTGTGCGTGTGTTTGAACCTTTTAACGAAAGGTCTTTGCTCTCAAGCTGGAAGGATTCCTGCCCATGCTGTTTCCAACATCATTATGCATGAAATGATTGTATTAATCAGTTTTCAATCTGGGAGAGATAATGGGAACAGATTGCTGTAGGAACATTCGTTGTGACTTCTCAACTCAAATTGATCACTTCATTTGGAGGTGGGTGCAAAGAGGGAATTTCTCCATTGACTTTCCTCTAGAAGAGAATGCATTCAACCTTTTTAAAAAAGAAACTGAAACATATTCATTGTCCTGGGACAAGATGATCTAAAATGTAGACATATACCTGTAATTCAGTTTGATCTGTACAGTTTTGCTTCCCCCAACTTGGTACATGCTATGTACTATATGTTGCTCTCTAGCTCCCAGTGTCCCAGAAAGCTTGGTTCCATTCTTTTCAGCGTAATCCAATGTACATATCTGGAAGTGACCTTACAAAAAATCTACTTTAGCACGTGTTAGCTTTGCCTCCTGTTTTTCTGTATGATACTGCAGGCCCACATAATCTGCTGAAAATGTAACAGCAAGTGCTTAGATCTCATAATTTTAAATTGAACAGATTCTAGCAGGAACTGTTCAGATGGATGATGGCAGAGAAGTCATGCAGGATCAGAACTAAAGCCTATCTAGCCCATCATCTTGTTTCCACTACAGCTAACCAGATGCCTTGGGAGGCCCACAAAGCCGATTTAAGAACAATACTACCCTCCCACTTGGCACCCACTGAGAAGAGTTGAATATTTTGTAGATAAATGAAAAACAGACAAAAGAGCTCCTTTTCTCTTACTGAAATTTTATTTATTTATTTGCTGTGTTCATATACCACTTTTCTCACGCCTGAGGAGACTCAAAGCAGTGTACAAGAAGTAATGGCAAGGTTCAACGCCAAACATATATTTTCGTTATTATGCTTTCGTTTAGTATATAACTATAATTAAACCTTAAAATCATATTAAACATAGAACATAAACAGACACTTAAAATTCAAATATCAAATTAAAAACCTCTTACTATAGCATTAAAATCACAAAATCCAGAATCGTAATCCAAAGCCATTCCTATTGTCAATTGCACTTATGTCCTATTCATTTCTTGAACTGCATTACCTTACTGCCCAAAGGCTTGGTCCCATAGCCATGTTTTTATGGGTTTTTTTTCTGAAGGCCAAGAGGGAGAGGGCTGATCAAATTTCACTAGGGAAGGAGTTCTAGAGCTAAGGGGCCCACACTGAGAAGGCCCTGTCTCTCATCCCCACCAGTTGCGTCTGTGAAGGAGGCAGGATCGAGTGATGGACCTCCCCAGAAGATCTCAATCTCCAAGATGGTTCATAGGGGGAGATGCGTTCGGACAGGACAGAAAACCCAGTGGAGGGTGGGGTAGTAGGAAGAAAGTGGAGTGGTGTGTCTGGAATCCTAACAAGGAACATTTTCTCATACTTGGAACCATTTTCCAAACATGACTGCAGTAAGAGAAGCATGTATTAATCTGAGTTGTTGTAGGTTTTTTGGGCTGTATGGCCATGTTCTACAGCCCAAAAAACCTACAACAACCCAGTGGTTCTGGCCATGAAAGCCTTCGACAATACATGTATTAGTCATTGGAATATTCCTGGTTGCAACGCTACAGTTTCTTTGTACATGCTCAATGCAAGCTAATGTGCTTGATAATTCAATTTAATGCCAAAATAATTAAAATGATTTGCAGATTTCTAAGGCTCTCCAAAAAACTGTATCCAAAAGGCTTCCCCCTCCCCCAACACATGACTCCTAAAAGCAAGAATGGTATTAATGCTACCCATTAAGAAACGGGATGGCATATAAAATCATTCCCAAGTGTTTTATGCTTGCAGATATCATTAATTATTTTTATGATGATAGCATGCTCTTAAGCTGTCCCACAGTATTGGATTTTTGGCTTAGCCTGGGTGCTGAATGAAGATTGGTAATTTCTTCCAGTATAGCAGGAGATGCTTCCGGAGAGTGGGGGTAGCTAAAACAGATAAGAACAAAGACATTTCATGTTGTAAGGGAGCATGCAACAGAAAGTTACAATCAAAATGTTCCTTGTTAGGATTCCAGACACACCACTCTGCATTCTTCCTACTACCCCACCCTGCACTGGGTTCTCTATCTTCATCACAGAATGTGAATTAGCATTTGATGGCTACTAAACACATCACTAAAATCCTATTGGGATGTTAGGAGGGGTCTGCTTCTCTTCCCTACCCGTTTTATAGTAAATTAATGTACTTCTGCAAGACTTCTGGCTATTTCTTCATATGAAAAGATGGGCAAATGCACTGTAATGTCACTGTGTTTCACATTTGAAAAATTGGGAGAGTGTTGGGGAAGATGTGAAGTGAAGTTATAATCCCTTTTTGAGATTTTTGGGAACCCCTTCCCCCATTCCTCCCTCCCCAATTAAATGGTTGCAAAATGGAGCTCTTCACAGCATGCATTTAGCATTTTCCTTGATGTTTGCATGTGTGGTGCCATTTTGGCTACACAAGTAAGTGCAAGCTTATGGTCTCAATACTAGCAATAAAGGAATTATACTCCCACTAAAACAACACAATCTATGCTGGATTCAGATGAAACCATACATATAAGTCCCATATAAATTACTTGCCATTAATTTTAGAGCCACTGATTTTGGTGAGCCTTTTCTGATTTTCAGTAAGTGCAGATCCAACCTCTCGTCTTCCTATCACATATGAGTGTGTGCAAAACTCGTACATATTAGATTTAGTGTGTCACATTAGATGCCATCTGCTACACAGTGCGTGTTTTAATCCAACATCCCAGCACCCAAAACCCAAATGCAAAATGCTCTCAGACCAAAGTCAAAGTGAACAGAAAATCTTGACTCTCTTTACTTTGCAGAGATGAAACAAAACTGGCACTGTTGCATATGAAAATCAGCAGTGAAACCTATTTACACAGTCTTTGTTATAAACATAAAATAAGACATCATATTTACTGCAAATGGAAAAACAAAATAAACCTAAAGTAAAACGCTATTTCACCATCAGTATCAACTGTTGGAACTCCACACTGGTGAAAACAGAACTCCAACAGCAGCTCACCAGAAGTCCAGCACCCACCACAATGTATTCAAAAAACTCAAACTGTTATAGCCCCTTGGGTGTGGTACAAGATTGCTAGTTGACCTACTTAGCCAGCTGAACAAGATAATTACATACAATAAGGTTTTTCTTCACACACATACTTGGTCCTGTAAGGACTTAGTGTAACACTATCTTTGGATAAAGGTGAGGTACAACAATAACAAAAATAAACAAGAAGTAGTGTGTTGTTGAAGGCTTTCATGGCCAGAATCACTGGGTTGCTGTAAGTGTTTTCTCACAACCTCTGAGGATACCTGCCATAGATGCAGGCAAAACATCAGGAGAGAATGCTTCTGAAACATGGCCACACAGCTCAAAAAACTTACAGCAACCAAATGAGAACTGTGACTATCCATTGCATAATGCATTTCCAACATGACCCTCAGTAGATGCCATTATCCTGGAGCTCAATTCTCATAAAAAGCTCCAGTTTGTATATGGAGATAGGATCCCATTCTGTGTTTTGCAGACACATTTCTTCTTTCATAAATTTTATGTAATTTCTTTAGCCTTTTATTAGTAAAGCTTGAAAAATGTTATCTTTTTTATCATGCATCCCAGGATCCACCAAGTCAGCATGTGCATGCGGGAGTTTGGACTTTTGCAAGCTCAGCTTAATAGTCTAGGAAACAAATTTCTTTCACATTTTGCTGTACAAAGTTGAGTAAAGATAAAAAGATGCTACTCATGAAAACCGTGCCCCCTCCAGTCGTGTTTCAATGTTTTCTTCAACATGAATTACAATCCAAAGAAAGCTCTGTGGCTTTATGGTTTGCACTCTGCATATGCATTTGTACCTCTACAGGTATCTCTGCAGGTGTGCACTGGATTAGAACAGCTGCTCCCTTACAACCTTATCAGGAATCAATACACTCTGTCTGCATTTATTTGTTGGAGGAAATCTGGAGTTGCTCCCGTTATTTTTTTGCAGCTCTAATGCCAGCATCACTTCCTTTTGTTTGAATAGAAGTTCAGCTACCTAGCAGTCTTTCTTCTTTTTAATTCACTGGCAAACTCACAAATCACACAGAATTTCCTTGGCAACATAAAATGAGATCATAAACAAAGGATTAGGAATTCACAGCTGGAGCCAGCAGAGGCTGGTGGGAAAAAATACGGTAGTCACAGTTACCTTGACTTATCATTAACTCTGGAAAAGACAAGACAAAATGAACATTTAAAAAGATTTTGGAAGAGGTGTGTATTTCGACTGGGCTGAAGTCGAAATACACAACCTTATAAAATATCTCACATATAATAATAACAAATCAATTATAGGGAATATGGATTCTCTCATAAGTTAATGGATTGCAACTCCCATCACAATTCACCATTAGCTCTTCCAGCTTGGGCTAATGGGAGTTGTAGTACAAGAGCTATGGGAGGGCCACACATTCCTTTGACCTGCAATCAAATTGCTCACAGAATGAAATGGACCAGAGCTAGCTTAGAAGAATCACTCCTTAGTAATATACAGGCATACCTCAGTTAACAAAGCTTCATACAACAAAGCACCTTTTTACAAAATATTTTAAAGGAATACGGCTAGAGGTTTATTCTTGTTCTTTGTGATTTGGAAGTATTGCCATTGGGAGGATGTGAAGGAGAGCTGGAGAAAGACAGCCTTTCAATCTTGGGCTGCAACAGCACGGAACCAATAAAGCTTGACCTGGGAAAGAATAAGATTCTACCCTGACCCTACTGTATCTGTGTGTGCTTATTTACAGCTGCCTCTAGAATACCTTACTGAGCATGTGTGAAGAGCAACACTGCAAGAAAAGGGGGAATCAGATTAGTCTGCCTCACCAACTGTTGGCACAATGAAAAAACAGAGATTGCCACCAAAATAAAAATCAACCTAGAAAGCAGGGTGACCAAAATGATCAACGTCCTGGAAGCCAGGCCCGATGTGAAGTGTTTTATGTATTGCCAAAGGCTTTCATGGCCGGAATCATTGGGTTGTTATATGTTTTTCAGGCTATATGGCCATGTTCTAGAAGCATTCTCTCCAGAATGCTTCTAGAACATGGCCATATAGCCCAAAAAACCTACAACCATCCAGAAGTGTTTTAGGTAGCTGAGTATATTTGGCTTAGAGAAGAGAAGGTTGGTACTGAAATTAGTGTGCATCTTACAATTGATGGTACCTTAGAATTGAAGAAATTTGGTAGTTTATAGCAATATTTGAAATGCTGGACAGAGGCAAAGAGGCACCGGATAGTATGGTCTACATTCTGGTAACATCTGGCTAATCAGGTAATATGGCCTAAGGTACATCTACACTGTGGAATTGATGCAGTCTGACACCACTTTAACTGCTATGGAATTATGGGAAATGTAGTTTTACAAGGTCTCTGCGTCTGTGCTAATTTAATGTATAGATACTCTTGGTGGTAGTTAAGATTATAATAAGAATTGTAAATACAAATTATGGAATGCTAACAATTAACAATGTTGTTGGGATAGCTCACTAAAAATGCCTATCAAGAGCTCTTAAATCTCTCTCTCCCCCAAGATAGCATCATCTTTTGGGAGAAATGATTTGGAAACGTCAGCTTAGGGAAAATAACTCTGACTTTTTCTAAATATGCATTCCCTGCTGGCAAAGTTTGATTTTTTCCCTCTATTGCCGATTGGTTTTATTCTTAAAGGCCACTTTACAGCACAATCCTTTATGTGTCTGCTTATAAGTGAGAAACACAACCTTCAATGAAACTTACTTCCATATAAATTTGTACAGGTTTTATACAGTGAGACATTTTTCTGGTGCACTTGGAGGTAAAGGCAAGAGAAATGTGCATTGCAAAGCTGATCTTTGGAAAACAAGGCGATCTTCCAGCTGGGTTGATGCCCTTTCCTTTGCTTGATCCCTCAGTGCACCTGACTGGAACTAAGAAGCAAAACAATTCTGGAATTTAGAAGGTCAAGGAGTGGGGCAGAAAACAAATGGAGTTACGAGCCACTCTTCCACCTTCTGAGAACAGGACTGCTGTGTGAATATTCACAGGGTAGCCTCAACTTTCTGAAATGGGGCAACAAGAGCAATAATGACTTCTGTTTCCACCTCCTGGGGATGGGGCTGCTGGTTCTCCTAACAGAGCAGAAGAAAGGGAGAAATCATTGGGGAGGGAGTCAAGCTAGTAACAAATCAGGTACAAACATGGAAAGAATGAAAACCGGGAATGTAAAACCTGTGAAGACGGGATGAGAGTACAACTGCAGATGTTTGAAGGTTGTGTGGACTTCCTGAGAAAGCAAGGCAGCATACATTGGAATGATTTTTTTTTAAAGGGGACCTTAAGATGGTCAAGACTACTCCTCACACCTATTACCATCTTCATTGTGGATGGGATGCTTCTGCCATTCCTAATAAAATATACTTGCAGAACAATTTGAAAAAAAGATAAAATACATTTGAAAGAGGTTTTGAATGATTGTACAGAAAGTCCTCTTATTCCTCTAGCACTCTACGGGTTTTGTTTTATGTGGTAACTGGTTGCTCTGCTGAGTCTGCTTTATAAAACTTTCCTTAAGTGCATATGGAACTGTAAAAACCAAAATGGAAAAACACATATATATCTATCTCAACAAATGTTCTCTCGAAAATGTCACAAACTCAAAAATATCTATGAATATAAAAGAGCTCAAAAAGGTTACTTTTTGAACTAAAACTCATAAAATCTCCCAGCAATCACAGGCAGTTATTGAGGTCTATATAAGCAACTTTTTCAAGCTCTGAAACACACACAAACACAAGGATATTGGAGAGTTATGAAACAATGCAGTGTTTTTAGAGGGCAGACTGTGGTTTGGGGCACAGAATATTTGCTGATTCCAGTGGATTCAAATTTTGGTGTGACTAATCCCAGACATTCAAAGTAGGTTGTAACATATCTTATTTTATCCAACTGTGTGTAAGGAGCATTTGACAAAGATGTGAAAAGATAGTGACTCCCTAGAGTCACTTATTTAGCCACATAGGTAAGCAAAGGTTTATACCTTAGTTTGCTAAGGCTATACCGTGGGCTGTGTTTGAACAGAGAAAAGATCCTGGTGCAGTTCTTTGTAGAGACATGAAAGGCAAACCCTTATTACAAAACATATGTGCACAACTAGTTGTGTTAAAATAGAATTCCTTCTCCATATGAAAAGACTCAAGAAGCCCTGACTGAGGGGGCAGGGTGGTGGGAGGAAGAAAATGCCTGATATAAATTGGTTTTGTGTGTGATGTCTAGAGAAGACATAAGAAAAACTAGTTCCTGTGGAATTCACAATAAGATGTCTGAAATAAACAGCACCAAACCCAAGACATTTTGCTCCCTTAAACCAAGTGGCAAACTGTGTGTTTTCCCTCAACTCAACCAAGCCAAGAAACAAAGTACCCAAAACCAGCCAGGTTATTTTATCACATGAGGAACCGAGTTCTGTAAACATCTCTCTCCATTGTAAAAATGCAATAAAAGTGAGACAACTAAGATTTTTACTTCTCTTTCCAAACTACTGAAACTTTTGGTCTGAGGCAGCTCTCTCACTCTGACTGATGGTAGGGCCTGTCCTAGAATTAATGTCCCTGCATTAAAACAGTGGATGTTGCTCTTAATGAGGCATGCTATATTATCACAGAATGTCTATGCCCAACACCGCTGGAGAAATTATACTGCTTAGCTGGCACTGCCCCACCTGACATCTGCTGGAAAGTAGCAGCCTGTAATGAAACAACAAAGGCATTGACATCCCCGGCCCATTCTCTGTTTGAATATCAGCCAGCAAGCCAACACCTTAAATCAAGAAATACCTTCCGAAGATCTACAGAGATACTCACAGGAACACCTCAGCAAACAAGAATCCAATAGTGGCAAGCTAAAACCTGGAACCTCAATTAGTGGCTGATAACAGATGAGAGACTTCCTTCTGGGGACACAGAAGATTGGGGGACCTAGAAGGTGAAGAACAGGCTGTGTTGTGGCACCACGAGATGCAGAGATAATTTTAAGAAATGAGGCTACCAAGTGGAGTCCATGACATGCAAGTGTGGAGAAAAGCAAACCACAGACCACCTAATACAAAGCAACCTGAGCTCTGCCACTTGCACAATGGAGGACCTTCTTACGGTGACACTAGAGGTACTCTAAGTGGCCAGCTTCTGGTCAAAGGACATTTAGCATAATGCCAGGTTCTTAAACTTTGTTTGTGCTTTTAAATACATTATAACTGCACCCTCAATTCCTTTCTGACACAATAAATAAAATAATAAATCAATTATATTATTTTGTACTCTTGTTAAAGAAGGACATTGTTTTATTTTGGATGTGGGTAGCCAAGTATTAGTTCACTGCAGCAAAAACAGTCTTAAGGCACACGAAAGACTACCAAGTTTTATCCAACATAATTTTTTGTGAACTCTAGCCCATTTTATTACACATCTGATGAAGTAGTATAAATCCATGAATGTATCTAAACTACACATTTGCTGCATTTTATGTTTACTTAAAATTAATTGCTACAGAGCTTTATTTCATTCTCTTCAACTACAGCAATAAAGTTCAGTAGCAGGGAATAATAAGCATATCATCAAATTCCAAATCCCAGGATTCTACAACAGTGATATCAAATTGCTCTAAATATGAAGTGAAATTTGTTAGTCTTTAAGGTACCAGAAAAGTCAGAGCTTGAAGACCTGGTGGTTTCAACAAGCCTTTAAAAATGACCAGTTCTAACTCAGCCCCACATTGTCTAATACGGCCTTATTCTTCCTACCAGTTACCCAGATTCTTTCCTCTAATTGGCCCTGGAATGGACAGCCACAGACCCGTACCTAATATTATTGTTGCCTGCCATAGCATTGCACTTAATTCCCGGGCCCCTAGAATTTTTGAGCTTGCACAAATCTTGGCCCCGGCTTTTAAACTTTTAATTGCCTTGAACAAGCAGGATTACTTTTAATATATATGTGTTATGGCGACAATTTTTATGCTTAAATTTTGTTTGTTAATCTTATGGTTATGTTGTTTTTACTCTGTATGTTTTGTGATATTACTTGGGAACCGCACTGAGCCCCCTCGGGGAGATGGAGCGGTATATAAATAAAGTTTTATTTATTTTTATTATTATTATAAAAGTCTTGGTTGTTTATTTTTAGTGACCAGATCAATTGCCCTCATTGTTTTCTTTGCGCAACAAAATTAAAATATAAACATGTAAAATAAAGTTGTCTCTGTATACTTATGTCAACAGTATGAATTTCATAGGGTTCAACATAAGTTGATAGGCAACAAAGCCACCTCTGAATATTTTTTAACTAAGACCTATTCTATTTCACAGAGTTTTCTGAGACAAGAAATACTCGTGGTTTTGTCAGTTCCTTCCTCTGAACTGCAGCCCACATTACCTGATATTGGTTGGCAATCTCCCATCCACGAACCATGTTTGATCCTGCTTTAGCTTCCAAGATCAAATGGATATCTCGGCCTTACATTAAAATGTTATGCAGTCAATAGTGATATTTCCCCATATGCCACACAGGAGAAGCTATTCTAATTTTACCTAATGTCTCAGCTTCCTCTTGATCTTTCTTTCACATAAGATGTAGAACTAGATAGCTGAGCCAAAGCTGCTTGCCATGTTCTTTCTCTAGGTGTTTTTATACACATTTGGCTTGCAGAATAACTGGATGAGTCATAACAGAAGAGACTCAGAAGTAACACATCCATCACTTAGCACAACATTTGGAAGCTTTAGAAGTTTCACTAAGAAATAAAGTTGGACAATAAAAGATCCCAAACAAAAGCTGTACATTACTTTGTTCCATTTACAGTTCGTTGGCAGGTGCATTCTGTAGTTTCTAGGATGGGTTTTCTTTCATTTTACTTGACTCCTTTTTTGTTGTATGTTACATGTATAATTCATGAAAGACATGAGAGTCGGTATAAACTTTATCTTGCTTTTAACCTAATTTGGCACTTTTCATACTTACTCAAGCCAATGTTCTTTCTGTTAGCTGAGTTTTAAAATTAACATATTGCTATGGAAGACGTTTCAGATTTTGAGCCCTTCTTTTTGGAGAAATGTAACTTCTGTTTATCCAACTTGCTCACCATGTAGATTCTGTTTCCAATCTGCCATTTGCTGAACCATCTGTGTTGTATTTGGGTCCCCCCTTTGGCAGAATTTCCTTCTTTGGGAACCTTATGAAATTGATTCATGCAGAATGCTGAAGCTGTCAGTACAGATCTGATCTCTAGGAGAAATATGGTATGGTTGTTATACTGGAGCCAGGACCCACAGGATTGAAGCGCTGGGACCTTTTGATCAGAAAATATTCTGAATCATTTGTCAGCCCCCACAGGATATCCTATTCCTTTTAAGCCTAGTGGGAAGCAACTCACACAGGTATTTCCTCGAGAACGATAATATATTGGCAGTTCTCTTTGAGTATTGTGGGGTGGTTTGGTCTTTAATTGGGTGTTAAGACGCAATAACTTTACAAAAGATGTGCCCATGTGGTTTAGTAGTTTGATTGCAGGATGAGAACTCTGAGAAACTAGGGTTCAAATGCCCATCTAGTTACAGAAACCCACCAGATGACTATGAGTAAGTTGTGCTTTCTCAGCCATAGAGAAAACCCCCTTTGAATAAATATTGCCAAGAATGTCTAATTATACGATTGCTGTAAGTTGGAGCTGACTTGAAAGAACACAACAGGAACAACAAGAATTACTTTTTTTGCTATGGATCAACACGGCCTGTATTTTATGGACTACCCTGGCGATATAACTATGAAAATTGTCATGACAAGCACATGGGCTTCAACATTTACTACTACATATTGATTTGTTTGGAACAGGAATGATGCAAGAATGTTACTGTTGTAGGGCTTGCTTGTGACAGCTTTCCCCTCTTTTCTTTGTGTGATATTTTTGGATCATTATGCATGCAAATTGGTCCAAAATTAAAGCAGGCATTGGAGCATTGCTGGGGATGCCACAAAGGCAGCGATGATTCTTTAAAGCAGCAGAATGCAGTGACATTCCTAAATACAGTTTTCAGTGAGAGGTTCATCTAGGGCAGTGGTTCTCAACCTGTGAGTCCTCAGGTGTTTTGGCCTACAACTCCCAGAAATCCCAGCTAGTTTATTAGCTGTTAGAATTTCTGGGAGTTGAACGCCAAAACATCTGCGGACACAAAGGTTGAGAACAACTGATACAGGGAAATCCGGGTGAACAAATCCAAGCAAATAATTGCAACTACCCTAAACACTGTCTATTATTTATTTATTTATTTACTTATTTATAGTATTTGTATTCTACCCTTCTCACCCCAAAGAGGACTCAGGATGGATCACAATACACATATACACGGCAAACATTCAATGCCGTTTTTGACATACAAGACATACATACAGACATTCAGCAGTTCTTCCACCGGATCCAGGAGGTTGCTCTTTCCCTTCTTTTCCAGCCCAGAAGATCTGAGAAACAAGTGCTTAGTACTGGACTCTGACTTGAAAGGCTGAAGTTTCAGATCCTACTGAGCCTTGAATTTTAATGGGTAACCTTTAATTGCACTGATACTCTGCATGGTATACTTTACGAGGCTGTTGTAAGGCATAATAAAAAAAAACCACAGTCAGTCCTCCACATTTGCTAGGGTCAAGGGCACGGGACCCCCAACAAAAGTGGAAAAATACAACTAAAACCCCTTTTTTTAAAACCTAAGAGAATATTTCTCTAGGAATCTCTAGAAGTTCCCATGTGATTCAATTGTCATTGGAGGAGCCACAAATGCCTAGAATCTGTTCTCTCTGGGAATTTCTAAGCCTTAAATATGAATTTTATGGTGGAAGTTGACCATAGAACCATTTTAGGGTACCAAGAGATTCCCAAAAAGATCATAATAATCACATCCACAAATAATAAAATCTGCAAAAATGAAAACTGAATATGAAGGGCCAATGAACCAAGCTAGAAGTTTTGCTGAGTTCAATAGGGCTTGCTCACAGATCAGTATGTTTAAGATTGCTGTCCCCCTCAAGCAGACATGACCATCATTCCAAGGCAAGATCTTGGTAATACTGTTAGAAGAAAATGTTCTTTGTCCTACATCTGCTCCATTCTTTCTGAATGCTTTCTGCATCTCAACACTAGTTTAGGACTCAAATTAACTCCTAAAGAGCTAAAGAACAAGCCATGAGAGTAGAGACAAAGATCCACCCAGAGGAAAAGTGTTCTTACCATACATCAAAGGAATCACTGATTGCATAGAGAAGTTGATGAAGAAATACAACATAGAACATGGCCCTATAGCTTGAAAAAACTACAACAACCCAGTAATTCTGGCCACGAAAGCTTTCAACAATACATTAAACACAACATAACAAACTATCTACAGACCCACTAAGAAAATCCAACAAATGCTATGTTCAGCAAAGGACAAGAGGGATCCTCTCACTTCTGCAGGAGTCTACCATATATCATGAAGCTGTGGACAAGTCTACATAGGGACCACCAAACACAGCATTGCCCAAATATGGATCAAGGAACATGGAAGGCACTACAGACTAATTCAACCAGAAAAGTCAGCCATAGCAGAGCACCCGATGAACCAACCTAGACACAACATATTATTTGAGAACACGGAAATGCTGGACCACTCTAACAACCACCATGTCAGACTACACAGAGAAGCCATTGAAATCCATAAGCATGTGGATAATTTCAACAGAAAGGAGAAAAGCAAGAAAATGAACAAAATCTGGCTACCAGTATTAAAAAAATACATTAAAATCTGGACAGTAAATAATGAGAAACATTCAAACAACAGGGGAATCCCAGGCATGAAACAATCAGGGCCAGCTAACACCTCCCAACAAAGGATGACCCCAGGCAGGAATCAGCCAGTCTTTGAAGCTGCAAGGCCATTCAACATTAATCAAGGTGGCCAATTGCAAAATTCACATTTGACTCAAGCAGACAAGAGTGCTTTCTCCCACCCTGGACATTCCACAGATATAGAAACCTAGTTTCCAACAGATCTCACAACCACTAAGGATGCCTGCCATAGATGTGGGTGAAACATCAGGAGATAATGCTTCTGGAACATGCCTGGAAAACTCACAGCAATCCGTGAAGCCTTTGACAACACGAGTCCAAATATTTTGGCTCTTTAGGGTAGATAATCTCACAGGTACCTGGTATTCAAATGCAGCAATAACAAATTACACGACAAATTCTTGCCCTTTGCGACACCTCAAAGCATGCTGTTGTTACTAATGGGGCACTTTCCATGTGGTGCCTGCTACAAAAACATAGCAAAACTGAATTTTGTAAACAAGTGAAAATCTAATTCCATGCCTCACTAGTACTTCAAAAGCAGAATAATAAGATGCATTTTCATGCCTTTGTCAGGTATAAGTGACTTGATGCACTCCAGATGCTTTAGACTACAACCTACTTCATCCATAGCTCCCATGATGATGGGAGCTATGGTCTCAAACATCTGGAAGATCTGGAATGCCTGTCCCTGGTTATAAGTGTTCCTAGATTCCACAAATGTGAAAAATCAGATTATCCAGAGAAATGCAATTTTGCCAAGTCTCTTCATTTGTTTTACTGCCATGTTAGTTCCACATGAAAGGGGAAAAATTAAATTTTGTATATTCCAAACAGATCCTAACTGCATATCATTGTCACAGTCCAGGTTCTGAATTTTAAACATCAAACATTTTCTCTGGCCTTCATCCTGATGCCTTTCAATAGTGCATGTTTTGGATGGAACGATGGAAGAAGTTGATAGGCCTTTTCATGACTATGTTTTTAATTAGTATCTATTTATGAGTTAAACGGTTGAAGCAATTCCTTCCATTAACAGAAAGCTGGGAGGACACTGGCGGGGAGTGCCAGATTTCATGGATGTTATTATCATTCCCAGTTCTTCTGATCTTCTTTAATATTCCCTTGAAGTCATTCTCACTTCTATGCATACGCACACTGTTTCGTTTAATCTCAGGCCATTCATTTGCCTTGACATAAAACATAATTCGAAAGCCCCTTTTACAAAGAGAGTGTTCTTTCCATTTATCTTGTAATTCGCTCGGGATAAAGGCAACTTTCTAACAGATCAAATTGTGAAGAACCTTTTCCTGGATATATTTATAAATAGATCACAGCAAAGAGGTTAATCTTTTATCAGCTCCAAAAACTGGCAAAGCGTCACATTGCTGTTTTCCTTAAAACAAGCTTAACAAATCTCTTATTGGGCACGAAGAGGAGCCGGGAATATGATTATTTCAAACAGATTCCTTATGGTACCTGGGAGCAAAAAATCAAGTGATTCTTTATCATCTTCCTGTAAATAAAAAAGAAAACAATTTCACCCCAAAGAATCTATCTACATACTAGCTGTCCCCTGCCACGCGTTGCTGTGGCCCAGTCTGGTGATCTGGAAAATAAAGTAATGAGAAAGTGTTGGTTTCTAATATATATAATTTCTTTATGCTTGTGGGGAAACAGTATTTCTTGCTGTTTCTTTGTCAGTGTTGATGTAGAGATTGTCTGGTTTGCCTACTCTGGAACATGCAACATATAATTGTCCTTCTTTAGGGGGCCCTTTCAAAACTATACTATATCTGTGTGTGAATCATATATATCTATCCATATCTGTAGCTGGATGGCTCTTTGTCACGAGGGTTTTGATTACGTTTTCTTGCCCTGGTGTAGTGAGTTGGACTGGATAGCCTTAAGTATTTTCAGTTGGTCATGGGGGTTCTGTGCGGGAAGTTTGCCCCAATTCTGTCCTTCATGGGGTTCAGAATGCTCTTTGATAGTAGGTGAACTATAAATCCCCAGTAACTACAACTACCAAATGTCAAGGTCTATTTTCCCCAAACTCCATCTGTGTTCATATTTGGGTATATGGAATATTCATGCCAAGTTTGGTCCAGATCCATCATTGCTTCTGTCCACAGTGCTCTCTGGATGTAGGTGAACTACAACTCTCAAACTCAAGGTCAATGCCCACCAAATCCTTCTAGTGGAGCCACCTTCTCTGGAGGTTTTTAAGCAGATATCTGGATATACAGCATCAAATTGTTGCTTACTTGTAAGCCGCTCTGAGTCCCCCTTGGGGTGAGAAGGGCAAGGTATAAATATAGTAAATAAATAAATATGCTGGATAGCCATCTGTGAAGAGTGCTTTGATTGTAAGGGAGGGGGGCTGAATTGCATGGCCCTTATGGTTTCTTCCAATTCTATGTTTCCACTCCATTAGCTTATGTGGATGATGATGATGATAAATGCCATTCCAACAGTCTTAGACATACAGCTGAATTAAAAGGACTAGGCTGGTGTAATCGTACAAAATTGCCACATTTCAAAGAGCATGCTTATACCCACTCCAAGGTTATGTCCTCCATGAGGCTGCAAAGTATTGTGTTTGATTTTGGAAGGATATGTATGTGGCATCCAATATCAATAACTCTTCCAGACATCAGAGGTTCTTTTGGAGTTGTATTCATTCTATCAGATTGGACAACCTCTGACCTGCCAGATGTAGTTAGAGACAGTAACTCCCATAATCCTGCACAATTAGTAATGTTGGTTAAGGCTGATGGGAGTCACATTCTAGCAGCCTCTGGAATGAAGAATATGCCAAATTAACCAAATCTGTAGTATTTGTCCTGGACTACTGTTTGTGTACATATGTTACATATAAAATAAGAAAAGAAAATGTGCCTAAGTTGGAGATAGGGACAGAGTTTGTATTCCAGATGTTGTCTGACTCCAACTCCCTTGAACCCTGCCAAGGTGGGGTATGAAGAGAACTGCAACCCAAAATCACAGCACTCCAGGTTAGGAGAAGCATGAAAGATACTATTCAATACAACTGCAATCCATGTTATTTATAAGGTCTTATTCCCAAGGAAGGAAGCATATGTTTTCATTCTGAGTTTAGCAAGCGAACTTGTTCATTTCCATGGACAAGTATATTTAGCTTTGTGTTGGCATATAGCCAAACTGTCTCCTCATTTCGGTAATTTGGAACAATCACATTCTCTCTCTCTCTTCTCATATACATGTGCAGAATACATATTCATGTGAATGTTTATGTAAACAATATAACCCTTTTGCCTTTGTATTTGAAACCTATTGCTTCACTTTCTAAAAAAACATCCCCCATAACATGTTTGTAGGCCTCTCTAAGTCCTCCAAAGTGATTTTATGGTCCCCTTGTGGCCCAAATATAGTCATAACATGGGTTTCACTATTATCCTTGGTTTCAGGTATCCACAGGGAGTCTTGGAATGCATCCCCCATGGATATGAAGGTCATACTACACTGACATAGAAATATACTTTAATATAATACTTGAATTCCCACACATATACATAATATCTCTCTGCAGGACATTTAATTTTCCTTGTGAAATCATTTTGTCTGTCATTTCCATTTAGAAGTTTTTAACCAAATGACAGAAGTGTCACAAGGGACCAAACTGCTAAGAGGGGAACTAATGAGGATTATTAAAAGAAACAAACAAAGAAACCAACAGAAACAAAGATCAGCCCACGCTTTGCATTTTAATAGAACTGCGATGAACAAGAGGAACAGAAGATGCTGAAAGGTAATTTTTCTTTCTTCCCAAGCCTCTTTAGAAAAGACTTTCCAGTGTTTGTTTGATCCTAAGAAGAAGAAACGTGTTTTCTCCTATGAATACATAGAATTGCAAGGAGTTTAAACAGTTTTAACTAGGGAATACCATGAATCCATCATCTGAATGTGAAAATATTCAAAAATCCTTAAACATATATTGGACCAGTCAATTGCTGTCCTGAATCTTTTGCTAGTTCTTATAAAATTCTTTTTCAAATACACGAGCATGCATTATTAATTTATTTTGCTTCTAGAAATACCCATACCCAAAGATATGAATATCTCTAACTAAAAACTCAGTGAATATCTCATCCTAACAAAAGGCTGTGATTTCTGGGAATTAAACCCTATATTATGTGTGCCAAATGTCCCCCACTTCTATTTTATAACAATCCTTGTAAGGTAGGAGCGCATTATAAATGTCATGTTTCAGACAAATGGTTTTCCTAAGGCTGTCTCTAAGAAATTTAAAGAAGATATATGTCTTCTGTTTGGTACCATCTTGTCATGACTTCATTCTGTGGATTGCTAGGATCTGTAGATTATGACAATATTTGAATTATTTGTAGATAGGTCCTAGACATTTTTTAGCATAGATTTCTAAACACATCATCACATTACAAATCCCAGGAATCTCATATACCATAGGGCCGTGGAATTTAAAGTGGTGTCAAACTATTACAACAAAAGTGCAGCTGCTCCCTTAAGAAATTGTTATTTCATGTCCCAGAGACTGAAATATGTAGTCCTTCAGATGTGAAATGAACATCCTTACAGAGGGAACGGACAAGACCAGGTGTGTTGGCTCTCAAAACAGCACGTAAAACTGCCCAGTGTTGTTAAACTGTGAAGAATCTGGTCTGTGGTGAATCTGGAGCAAGTTCATCCTTCATTTTCCACAGTGTGGGCTTCAGGGAATATGACAGATTGCGTCAGCCTGCAGCATGCAGCTGGCAGTGACTGTCTTCTCATTAAGCTATCAATATAAATAATGAGAGATTAAAAATAGGTGGATAGTCCGTGATTGAACAATTTGCAGTTAGTGAGACTATGCAGTAGAAATGCCATGGACGCAATGAAAAGGTAAATAAATAGATCATTATCGGCATTATACAGACAGAAAAATGTTTTACACAAGTACATCAAATGGCCTCATCACATTTTAAATTACTCACTGTTTTCATTTAAATCAATATGTCCCTGAAATGTGGCTAAGGTTAGCCAGATAGTTTTCCAGAGGTTTAAACCACTAGTTGGTGGTTTACAAAGTAGTCAAACCAAAGGTTTTATAGATCAACATACTGCTTTGACAAATGAGAACTCATTACTTTTTGTATCTCTCAGCATATGATTTAAGTATGTTACAAAAATGTGGAAGTGGGAGCCAACATGGAAGGTTTGTGGGTGAACAACATTCATAAGAGGAGCAGCACTGGATTAGCACTGGATTAGATCAAAGATCTAGTTGAGTTTCCATTCCAACAGGAGCCAGCCATATGCTTAGGGTGATATACACAAGGACACAGTGACTGCAAGAAATGTTAATCTTGAAGGTTCAACATAGAACATGGTGTGGATAATATGGTCTGCAACATCTTCATACCCTCCAAATGTCCAAGTTTGCAGGGACAGTCCTGATTAATGCTCTAACCCACTTTTTCAATTGCCCAGTTGCTCACTCCTCCTCTACTTTTCCTCTTATTTCAAAAGTATCCTGTACTCAATGTGGGAGGAGAAGAGAGAAGAAAAGGGTGGAATCTTGCCCTTCCCAGTAGGCTCAAGCAAAAGCAACCTCTCATATCTTGTGTGTTCTTCCTCATTAATATGAACCCTTGCTATGTTTATCATATTCTGATGTGACATCATCAGACATGTCCTGGTTTTCATATGAAAATTTTAGAGGGTTTCATCGCATTAAAAATGCTTCTCACTTAGAAACCCAGAAATGAAACTCCTAGAAGAATTGAACCAAATGGGCCTTAAATGCAATTGGCTGTGTGAGAAATTTAAAGAACAACTTAGAACCTTGGGATTCCTGACTGAGAAAACATGGTATGATGTGACATGGTACAGAAGAAGAATGAAATACACTGCATGTCAAGAAAATGTTTACAAAATGCACCCGTGATGGTATCCAGAGAGACTAGCCAAGATGTATATTTTTTAAAATAATTTTTATTGATTTATCACCATTACTACATTTGTTATACATTTGTTATTGCTGTTACATATTATTCAACCACTCTTTAACATTTTATTTTCTTATTTTGCTTTAACATTTTCCCCCCATTTATTCCCCCACCACTGTGCTCCAAGATGTATAATTACACCGACAAATGTTGGAAATGTGAGAAAGAAAAAGGCACATTTTACCACATATGGTGGACTTGCAACAAAATAAACAACTACTGGAAACAGATTCATGTATATCTAGAAAAGATGTTAAACACACATTTCAAAATGACACCACAAATGTACCTTTTGAACATGCCTGATGAAGAACTAGAAAGGAATTTTGGGAAAAAAATGGCATGACAGTGGCAGCTTGAATAGTATATGCCAGATATTGGAATACCTCAGAAATACCTTCTTTAGAAGAATGGGAAAATATATTACAGATTTGCTGATAATGGATAAAATACCTGTATTATTAAGAGGAGAACTATTAGACAACTTTGTTAATGAATAGCAACCAATGATTTAACATTATCAATGTACAATTAAACTAAATATATATATAGAGGTTCCTATAAGACTGTACAGAAGGAGGAAGCGGATGTTAAGTAAGAGCCTATGATAGCTTTAAGTAGCTCCCGGTGGCACAGTGGGTTAAAGCACTGAGCTGCTGAGCTTGTTGACCAAAAGGTCGTAGGTTTGAATCTGGGGAGCAGCATGAGCTTCCGCTGTCAGCCTCAGCTTCTGCCAACCTAGCAGATCAAAAATATGCAAATGTGAGTAGATCAATAGGTACCACTCCGGCTGGAAGGTAACGGGACACCATGCAGTCGTGCCAGCCACATGACCTTGGAGGTGTCTACGGACAACGCCAGCTCTTCGGTTTAGAAATGGAGATGAGCACCACACCCCAGAGAAGGACATGACTGGACTTAATGTCAGGGGAAAACCTTTACCTTTACTCTATGATACCTTTATATGTACAATTTAACTAGAAGACTGTGACCCTTTAAAGAAAATATATTATCTGGGAAATTATTATGGAAGACTAATATTGTACTGTATGCAACAAACACTTACAAATGTATGTCTATTTTGAATTTATTTTAATAGAATAAATAAAAATAAAAATGCTTCCCAATTCAAATGAGAAATGGCTCAAAGCATTGTGGTTTAGAATGATTCATTTTGAACCCCACTTCAAATGGAATGATAAACTTTCATCATTAAAACTGTTTTGGGCCCAAAAAATCTTTGGGTGGGACGGTCTAAGGGTAAAAATTAGTATCCACTTCCAGCAGTTGTTCACTCCTCCTATGTAGTTATCGTGATGCCCTGCCAAAAATAGCCTTGCCCTTCGTGAAATGCATCTCACTAGCATTTTGCCTTCCTTGGCAGAAATATTCAAGATATATTTTCCAACACATGATTCCTGTAATCCTCATAAATCCAGAATTATCCCAGTTATGAAACATGGACATCATTAAAAAGAAATGACCAGGCAATTATCTTGCAAACACCATTGTCACAGCGCTAACAATTTAATTAAAGCTTCTGCGTGCTTTAAGTTGTAATTAGCTTCTATCAATATAGGAGAGGCTTCGTTCAAACATTCTTCAGATGGCAGTAATCAAAATACATTTGTGTATTGTTACACTGCGATTGACCTGATTAACAGATTTGATCAGTCCTAGAGATATGAGCATTATTATCCCTCTTTGTCAGGAGTCTTCTGGAGAAGTAAAATAATCAGAAATCTCTCTCTATAGCACCAGAGGATGGACTTGAATTAGCTTATTCATGAATATGCAAATATAAACCTGCATATTTTTGCCTTGGCCCTCCTGCAGTGATCGGTAAATAGCTTAGAATGAGGGATAGTAATATTATTAAACAGTATCAAATACACTCTAAATCGGAATCCGTCACCACTTGCTGGTTCTTGCCCTTATATCGAGGCTGGAAGTCTGAGGCTAGTAATCAGTATTGATTTCACTGACTTTCAAAATACACAGTTATAGCACTGTGACACACCACCAACATTTCACAGATGAAAACCAGGAAACGGTGGTTGCTACCTTTAAAGGTGGTTGCTACCTTTAAAGCTCTAAATGGTTTGGGTCCAGGTACTATAGGAATGTCTTCTGCTGTATAATCTGTCCCATACACTTAGGTCTTCTAGGGGACGAATAATAATAATAATAATAATAATAATAATAATAATGTTTTATAGCCCACCCTATCTCTAAATGTCAATTTTGACTGATTGACATTTACTTCAATCACTCAAAACAAGGATGGCAACTATCCACCAGAAGACTTTTAAATCAGTCACCCCCAAATTGTGGAATGACCTGCCACAAGAGTTCTGACACCAGAATATGCTGCCTGTGTTTAAAACGACATTAAAAACCAGGCATCTCCAGGTGATTTTTAAATAACAAGTTTTAACTTATGAATTCAATATGTATGTATACTTTTTAGACCAATCTTTTACTTTTTAAATTGACTATGTATTTTTAATTGGTGTTGTTCACTGTGTTATGTGCTTATTTATTGCTATATTTAATCTGTTGTTCATTGTTTACCCACCTTCATCATAGGGAGAGGTTGTTAAGAAAAGAGCCATTTTAAAAGCAAATTAAAAAGTGGGCTATGAATTGGGACTGTCTTTGTCAAATCAGAAGAGTTGGAGGGTATGCTCTGGTTCTTCTTCAACTGCATGACTCCATGCTGGGTTTTGCAGTTTAGGGAGGGGTTTAGTCAGTGGGCTGATGTGACTCGCAAAAATACAGATTCAAGGATTCCATAGCATGGATTCATGACAGTTAATGTGGAAATGTAGTGCCGTAATTCTATAAACTGAAGAGGTACGTAGTGATACTTTACTTTATGGATGGGCCTAATTGGTGGCTTCTGGAAGTCAATTAGTAGCCCCAGAAATCTTCTGGGAACCACACAGACTTTGTCAAATCCTAAAGCCCTTAGGGGAAGGGATCTGGAAGAAGCTGGAAGTCCACTTTTAGAATTGTTTTTTAAAAAAAACTTTAATAGTGTCGGGGTATTTGATCCATTTTAGAGGTGAGTCACTGATACTGAGGGACCCCATGAGAGTCTATTCATTCTTTTTTCATCACAAAAAGACATGGTTTTAGGGTAGACTGTACAGGTTACAAACATTCGACTTACAAATCTATCGCTAGAAAGGAAAATTCACTTCCTAGGGACTTCATGGGGAAAAGGTGTCTCTACTGAAGCTTTATCACCAATCATTGTTTCCACAACAAGCCATTTTTTTCAAACCCCAATTATCACAGAGACAGAAAGAGAGACAAAACAGGGTTGCAGACAGCAGAACAAACACCACAGGGACATTAATCCTTCCCTATGCTATCCAAGGATCCCCTGGTGGCACAGCAGGTTAAACCGCTGAGCTGCTGAACTTTCTCACCAAAAGGTGGGTGGTTCAAATCCGGGGAGGAGGTGAGCTCCCACTGTCAGCTCCAGCTTCTGCCAACCTAGCAATTCGAAAACATGCAAATGTGAGTAGATCAATAGGTATCGCTTTTGTGGGAAGTGGCACTACATGCAGTCATGTCGACCACGTGTCCTTTGAGGCGTTTACGGACAACGCTGGCTCTTTGGCTTAGAAATGAAGATGAGCACCCCCACCCAGAGTTGGACACAACTAGACTTAATGTCAAGGGGAAATCTTTAGTTTTACCATGCTATCCAAATGCTATATGTGTGCGTGTGACACATATGACTGGGGTTATACTTGAAAATGTACCTGTTCCATCCTACATACAAATTTAACTTAAGAACAAATCTATAGAACCTATCTTGTTTGTAATTTGGGGACTGCCTGTACAAAACTTTACAAAAATTCATTCCTAACACCAAGATTACACCTGAACCTTAAAACAAAATTCTAAGCACTTGATTCCATTCCTCTGTTGGGTTTTACAGCCTCTTCATCTTAGTCAATCATTATTCTACAACCATGCAACATGCTTAGTTATCATGCTGGATGACCAATGGTGGCCCGTACCCACTAGAGCTGGTAGGGCAAAAGCAAGGCAGCCAATGCCACATGACACATAGGATACTATTGGGTATAATCTGCTTCATTAAGCATGCTATATATTTATGTCCCCCTCGATGGACTGTCACCTTGTCGTGGTGAGGGGGCTTGCGTGTTCCAATGAACCTGTGGGCACAACGACTGGAGTCGTGCACTCCCAGGAGTGGCCGCGGGGGAGGTTCCAGACCAAGCACAGTCCAAAGACTCAAAGACCTCAACGGCGGAGCAGGCAAAGGATAACATGGTACATGTTACAACGGCTGTGAAGGCAGAAGAAGGCTGCAACAGATTGAGAAGCCACGGTCATTGTGTCAAACTACATCACCAGTGGAACCTCACTCTGTGAAGACTGTGTGTTGATCAGTTGTGCACTGATCTCCACACATTAAAAAAACCCATGCACAGGCATCTTCCAAAGAAAATAAAAAAACAAAACAACCAAAGTCCCATGGCAATCAGCGAGTGGCGACGGGGGCAGGACTGTGAAATCTGGACGTTGCTCTACTCTGAACTTAAGAACGGAAAACGGAATGTTGGTGGACAGGAAAAGAGATTTAAAGATGGCATCAAAGCCAACCTTAAAAACTCTGGCATAGGCACTGAGAACTGGGAAGCCCTGGCCCTTGACCGCTCCAGCTGGAGGTCAGCTGTGACCAGCAGTGCTGCAGAATTCGAGGAGGCACGAGTGGAGGGTGAAAGAGAGAAACGTGCCAGGAGGAAGGCGCGTCAAGTCAAGCCCGACCGGGTCCGCCTTCCACCTGGAAACCAATGCCCTCACTGTGGGAGAAGATGCGGGTCAAGAATAGGGTTCCACAGCCACCTACAAACCCACAAAAATCGTCATCAAGGAAGACCATCTTACTCATCCAACGAGGGATCGCCTAAGTGATATTTATGTATAGGCCTAAAAACTGTAATCCAAAAATCAACCCAAAAAAGCCTAGCTCGACTTATCCACAGGTCAATGTGAATACAGAATGTTAACTTTAATAAAAAAGGAACTATCGAAAGACAAGAGCCCAGGAGAACCTAAACGAAACACTGACCTCCCCCCCACTCCCCACTCCCTGGTCCCTGCACTGTGGCACTGCTTCTGGCTTTTTTGAATGCCTGGGTGGGGAAATGGCAACAGTGGCCAGCAGCAGCTGTCCCCTGAGGCAGCGTTGGTACTTCCCCATTTTCACAAAATGACCCTCAACTTACCCACAGGTCACATTGAAATCCATTAATTTTGGCCCTAAAATCTGCCCTCAACTTATACATGAGGTTGATATATGCTGCAGTTACCTAGTTACCATCCCCCATCTCATGTTTCTGCTCTAAAGAATGAGAATCATTATGAGACTTCCTTATGTTTGAAGAATTTTCCTTTTACAGTAACAATAGATTTGTGAGCAAAGTGAGGACAGCAAATTACGATTTTGAGGGGGAAAAGGACATTATAGAGAAGACATCAGATCCAGAGAACAATCCAAATGCAGTCCTTTGAGACCATAATTGTCTGATGCAATAGCAATTCATAGAACAAGAAAGGCAAATAGAAGATTATGAGTGCAAACGAGGGTGGGATGGTCTGACCCAAACACAAATGCAAAAGCACTCCACTGGGATCGCATTTTCTTACACACAGTTGCCAGGAGCAACCCTTTGTACATAGAAGGCACTGTGAAGCAAGTGACTTCAGGATCTTAAAGGAAGGCAGGCTGGGAGATTTACACACAGTAAAACAGCCTTTTGAAGCATGTTTTTTTCTTGCTCTACCAACAATCTATTGCCCAGAGAGAGAGAAAGAAAAAGGCGAAATGAGAGAAGTAACTTCAAGATCATGAATGAAAAGCAAAATGTTCAGGAGATAGGGAAGATCCACAGAGTACTAAAGGAAAGGACTTTGTGGTGGAATGAAAATCAAGCGTAGTTCACATCTTTACCAATACACACACTGCCTTGCTAAAGAAAAGATATGCCACGCAGTAAAGAATAAGGTGTTTACTCTTAGTTATGCAGTTATGTGAACAGTTGCATTGACTCACACAATATCATTTAAGAGAGATTCAAGTGGTTCTTAGGTATCCATGTGAAGGATCTTATTCCAACAGCTCAGAAGCAAAAATACTGTCTTGGTAAGCTCCTACACAGAAAAACGTAAACATGTAACTGTTGCCAAAACTCAGCTAGCTTTTTGGGCACAGCCCAACCAATCAGCTTCATTATTTGCATTTTTCAGTTAACACACTCACCAACTGATTTTTTTTACTTGTTCCAACAGACTCTTTTGAAATCACTTTTTTTTGCTACAGCCCTCAATAGTAGCAGCCCACTGCAATGAAAGGGATCACATGAGTGACGCTGAAATGGAAATTAATTACTTGTACTGTCTTGAATAAAAAAGAGAATCCCAAAACCATATTGTCCCTGTGTGTGTGTATGGAGTTCAGATAGACAAGCATGTTTTATCTCAGGGTGGTCAAAATGCAGACCCTGAAATCTCTCAGAAGGCCCTGAAAATGCTCAAACCCTAAATCCCCAAACCAGCCTAAAGCCACACAAAGTGTGGTGCTTTTCTAAATGTCGAAATACATAAAATAATCATTATTTTGTGAATGATTATTTTGTGTATTTTGACACAACAGGCATGTAGCCGGGGGGGGGGGGTTGAGGGGCTTGAGTCCCCCCCCCCCAAATTCTCATCGTGGTCCACGAGAAGGCCTTACTGGTACATTATTTAAACTGTTATGTTTATTCATATCATGATCTGATCACCATGCTCAATATATCCCATATGCATGGGGGTATTGGGGTAATGATATAAAAGGTTTGCTAGGGTTGACCCTCTTTCACTCAGACTCAGCCCCCCCCCCCCCGAATCAAACTCAGCCCCTCCCGAATCAAAATCCTGGCTACGGGCCTGCCCTACAAGTATTCTGGGATAGTGTATAGTAGCTTTTCTAAATGTCCCATTCTTACTCAAATCAAGTTGGATGAAATGCTAGCTGGAAGTTGTGTTACTTGGGAAGATGTGCCATGCACACACACTGTTTGGAAGAAATGGCCAACGCTCCCTGCAGTTTTCTATCCTTGTTTGATCTGTTACATAAATATAGCAAGACTGAAATGAAATTGTAACTCTATAACACACGCGTCAAATGCCAGGCTCAAAGGCCAAATCTGGCACTCCATGTCATTTCATGTGGCCCCTGGGTCTTTCAATGTTAGAGCTACATGATTATGTTCATAGTCTTACAATTACAAATGGCCCTGTGAAGACAACCATAAGGCTGATGCGGCTCTCAGTGAAAATGAGTTTGACACCCCTGTCCTAGAAGGGAAAAGATTATTCATTTATTTGTTATTTAATTTACATGCCACCTTTTGCCAGAATGAGATCAAGATGGTTACATAAAATCCATCTACAAATATTTTTTGCATACAATATAACCAGTTGGGAAAGACTGAGTAAAATTTGCTGGTATGCTTGATATGGATACCATTTAAAATATACCATTTAAAACATTTAAATGGTAGCCCGTTCCAAATAGTCCAGGCCCCTTATTGAAATCTCTGTCCCTGGCAGCTTACCTTGCATGAAGAAGAGAGCGGAACTGGTTTTATATTGATTTTAATGTATATGTTGTGTTAACAGTTTATGCCTATGCTTTTGTTTTATATTGTGTGTTTTTGTATTATTTTACATATGTGAAAACCGCTCTGAGTCCCCTAGGGGAGATAGGGCGGTATACAAATAAAGTTTTATTATTATATTATTTAAAAGGCAAGCTTTTCAGGCTTGTGACTGTAGGGATATACTTAAAACTGTATTGCAATGTTTAATGTGATTAGGGATGCTGTTCAAGATGATTGAAGAACTGAGATTTCGAGGCTTTGAGTAGCTCTTCCTCCCTCCTGATAGTTGCTAAATGTGCTACTGAGCAAAATAAAAGACATTATTCAATTAGCTTGATCTGCATAACATGTACAAGTTGCAACATTCAGATTGTCTTTGTGTAGAACATGGGTTACTTGGTAGCCCTGGTAACATACCCTATCTGTTCTGTCCCCCAAAACCCCAGGTCCTGCTGCATGCAGCTAGTTCAGCCACTTCTGCCAACCTTCTCTGCCAAGCTGTGGGTGATGACGACTGAATGGAAATACAAATGACTAACAATGTCAAGCCTTTTTATAAAGTGCCAGTTTATAAATTTATGGATTACAAGCTGCGCTGCAGCTCTCTGTGAGCGAAGTGGCTGCTGCTTCAGCAAAACCAAAGCCAACTGGCAAGCAAGGAAGGCAGTTTCTTGAAGCAGGGAAGTTAAGGCAACAGGGTACAGGGAAAAAAACACAGGCAATTGGCTTTTCCCTTTACTCCTTTCATTGGAGAACGTGAACAATTCAAGAATGACCTTGGCCTGCTTTTCCCCAGGTACACCTGAACGTCAGTCTTTGAGTAGAACATGGAAACCATCAAAATGAGATAGTATTCACATACAATGGGGCAAAACGATTGAAAACCTTTTAGGGCTTGTTTGAAGTTACTCTACATTGCTCCTCTCTCAACCCAGAAACAAACCAAGGGCAGAGACTATGCTGTTTCGAAGCTTTGATGAACAACCTTCATGGTAGTAAGTCACTAACTTAAATTCCTTTCCAACAGACTGCTTTGAATGTGGCATATAGATGAAACAGAACAATAACAAAGACTTAAACTATCTTGGTGGTGAAGTGCATCTCAAGTGCTGCGTATTTGGAGAAGCATATGCCTTTCTAAGGTTTTTAAACATTTCTTCATACAGTTTGGGGAAGACAGAATCCAAAGTGAACTGGTTTTCTAAACTAGTGCAGGGGTAAATGTATTGTATCCTTAGATCCAGGTGATTGCTTTATTTTTACATCAGTATTCTATTTGAAAATTAATATCCTTACAGGCAGTCCCTAAGTTACGGATAAGGTAAGTTCTGTAGGTTTGTTCTTAAGTTGAATTCGCTTGTAATCAGAACATGTACATTATTTAAGTGTAACCCCAGCCAAAATTAGACATTTTTAGCTTTGGAAACCACAGGAAAGCGTTAACATTTCTGTGGTGTTGATTTTGCTGTCTGTGGCCCTGTTCAGAAAATTTCACCCCACTTTCTGTCCCTTTGACCGGATTTTGAAAAATATGGCTTGTTGTGGAAAAAAGGATTGTCGAGAAAGCATCGACACCTTTTCCCCATGACAATTCTTTCAAGAGTGAATTTTGCTTCCGAGGAGTATATTTCTCTCACCTCCTGTTGTCTCACCCCCATTTTTAACTGTGAGTCATTTTTAAATCAGATGTTTGTAACTCGGGGAATGCCTGTATATTAATACCACTATTTTTGTAACTAAAGACCACATTGCTACTTAAGTTGGATTGCTCTTGTTTGCAACTGCCTTGTGTAGAGAATCAAATCAAAGGAATTTATAGGGACTGTGAATGTACACCAGCCAAAATCCTCTCCTGCGAAGCAAATGTATTTTCTCTGAAAAGCATGCTCTGTAACAAGATCGTGAAAAGGTATGTGATTGGGACAACTGCTGTCCTTCTTTTTTATGCATTATGGAGGTCTTTCAAACTACACTACTATAGCCCCATGATACCATTCTAACTGCCATGGGGACTACAGAATCCTAGGGTTTGGTTGAAAAATCTTAATCCTAATTGTTTGGTTGAAAATTCTTAATAGTCCTCCCTAAATCCAAACCTTGGGATTCTACAGGATGGAACCAAAGAGCATATCACTTATATAGAAACTCTCTTATTCAAATTGTAATGTCCTGCATCACCGTTCCCTAGTAACAGTCACTGACAACAAGTGTTGTAATTTCATAGTGCAAAAATGTCTTTCAACAAAAAAGAATGGCATGACTTTGAAAGCTGTCCTTTTGTTGTTTTCATTGTTGTTTCATATAAGCCTCTGGATCCAGCATAGGTCATCACTGTCAACATAGGTGCTCCATTATGTGGCACCAATATGACAGCAAGACAGTAAATTCCATATTGATTAACAAAATTTAGAAATAAGGAAAAAAGACTAGTTTAGTACAAAGTAAAAGTTTATGGGAAATATATCACTCAAAGCAAGGACATTCAAGCACCAGATCACACACTCCATGTTAACCCAAAACATGAACATTTGAGGAATTCTTCTTGTATCGCAACTTCAAACCCAAGTAAACATTCACCTTTCATAATGCATCTAATGATTGGTAAAGGTTGAAATGAAGCATAGGCTTCAATAATGTCAGCATTTATAATCTGTAGATTTGCAGCACAGTCCTAAATAGGCACGCGAGTAAGTAGGATGCCACAGAATCAGCTGGAAACAGATTTTCTCTATCCTAAAGGGACAGCATCTTCATGAAGCTGGGCTACCTGCATTATGTTGGATTAGATTAATTCAGGTAAGCCTGTTTAATAGGATTCTACTTGTAAATATGATGCTACTGAAATCTAAGTTTTAGGGTTTTTTCCTCTCTCTATGGTCTATTCTTTCTGTAAATTGTTTTCCTTCTCATTCTAACCACTTCACTAAATAGTAGTGAATGACATATTCAACAAGGCTCATGAAATCTATGCCAGTTTAACACCCAATTTTTCGATTCTTTAATATTCCAAATATGGAACCTGCTAAGCTTTGCTTTTAGCTTTGGTACAGTCACTTATGTACCCACGCCAAGACTCTACCCTTGGAAGATAATCATACTCAGCCATGAGTAATTGCCTATAGTAGTAGGGGGATATTTAACTGGAACAACATATAAGTCTCTTGAGTCAGACATTTCCCCTTTGTGAATGACAGCCTGCGTCAAAACTAAACTCTTTGTTTGATTTTGGAGGAAACTCAAGAAAATTGCTCTGTCTATATTTTGTTTTTCTTCTATTCCAAGAAGCCCCAGAAGATATGTAGCTATTAATTCATTTATTGACTTTTTCTCTTTGAAGGCAGCCAGTTCCCTCTTCCAACTGTGCTGATAATCACTTCCTGATTTCATATCAGCTGCATGTCAATAAACACAAAAGAAGGAAGGAAGGACAGGAAGAAGTAAGCTGTCACTCTGTCCTTTGGCTGACACACGATGTCAAGATTACACATAGCTTTCTGGCATCTCCAGGATTCATGTAATGCTGGTAGATGTTTTGCACAAAAAAAGTATCCTGATCACCTGATGTTTGGACAGCCTTAAGGTCACTGAGCATTCACAGCAGGATGACCAGCAGGGGAGTGGGGTATCATTTGCTTTATAAGCTTTCTTCCATCCTGTCCTAAAGCTCGAGGGCATATGTTGAAGTCAGCTGGATTGTTTTGATTTCACGTGCAACTACATTTGCTCAGCTGCTGTGTCATCTGCTGAGAACCTTTATTTATTTATTTGTAGCATTTATATAGGGAACCCAATGACACAGCTGCCCAGCTGGTTCACAACATAAATAACGTGTGTTAGTAAAATGCAATACTATAAAACAACTTCCAGCATGACTTTCTGATTAATGACTGAGCCAAGATATGGGAAATTCTGCACTATTTCAATATCTTAATTACCTACTTTAAAGTTATTACGTAAATTATGTGATTCCTTTGTGGTTATTATTATTTTTCTTTAATGTTCAGCTATAAACCTGCCTTTGCACATTCTTCCTTGAATTTATTAATTTTTCCAGTTATTTTCATACCTTTAATTATTGATGTTCAATGTATTGTCGAAGGCTTTAGCGGCTGGAATTACTGTGTTTTTGTAGACCTCACAACCTCTGAGGATGCCTGCCATAGATGCAGGCGAAACGTCAGGAGAGAATGCTTCTAGAACATGGCCATACAGCCCGAAAAACCTACAACAACCTGTTGATGCTCCTTTCTCACATTTTCATGCCTCCATCTGAATCTAATTCTGCTTTTTGTGGGATACTTTCAGTGCACAAGTCAAATAAGAAAGGGTGACTAAATACGACTTTATTTGAACCCCTTACCAATTGGAAGTCTTTCTGCTTCTCTGCATTCTATGGCAGTAGCCTATTGTCTTGCACAGAGATTTGGCATCAGGACAATCAATACTGTGGCACAACCATTTCTTTAAAATAATTCCATAGTTTTTCATGTGATGTGTAGCGTTTCGTGATCTACACAATAAAAGGCTTTGGTACAATTTGAGAAAGTATGGATTGGTTTTCCTCTGCAACTCTTTAGCTTACTTTGCAATATTATTTCTGTTGCCTCTTCCATTCTTGAGTCCAGTTTGTACATCTGGCATTTCTCTGGCCATAAATGGTAAAGGTCTTCATAGAAGACTTGCATAAGAAAACTATGCAATAGGCTGAAGGTTACTTCAGGTTGTATTTTGGCATGATGGTTGGTGTTCTCATTGAGCTTTTCTCTAATTTTTGATTCATTGGGAATTCATGGTCTGTTCCACAATCTGTTCCTGGTTTGATTTCTGCAGAGAGAATGGATCTTCTCCATCTCGTGCTTCTAATCATGTAGTCTACTTGATTTCTATATTGGTCATCTTGTGATGTTAATGTATACAGTCATCATTTTTGGTTGCTTAAAGAATGTGTTTGTGATTGACAAAGTGTTAACTTCACAAAACTCAATCCATTGCTCTAGTGGTTCCTTTTTTAATCTAAAGTCAAATTTTCCTAAAATCTTTTATTCTTCTTTGTTTCCTACTCTCGCATTCCAATTACCTGTATTTAACAAAAAATCTGTTTTTCTGTATGATCAGTTTCCTCTTTCAGCACAGAATCTGTCAGTTTTTTCATCTTTTGCTTTTGTACTGTAGTTGGAACAGAAACATGGATTGTAAATATATTTATAGCTTTCCCTGAAGTCTTATTGATATTAAGTCAGACTTTGTATTATATCACTTGATTAATTTTGCCATAGCTCTCCTCACTATTAATGCCATCCCACTTGCTCTTAGATTTTCATTTCCTGTGTAAAATAGTGTATTATTAGCCAACTCAAAATATCTCATTCCTGACCACTTTAGCTTACCAATATACTTGCAGAGTTTGTTCCATTTCCATTTCTTGTTCCATGTTCTATTTCTTGTTTGACTAAGTTGAGCTTACTCTGTTTTGCGCTTTTCACATTCCATTTTCCTATACTGCATCTTGGGCAGCTTTAGATTTTCCTTTCACCTCTGCGCATGTCAGCAGATGACCATCCTTTTGACTTAAACCTTGGTTATGTCATTAGACACACTGCTATTTGCAGCTGTCCCCTGCTCTATTTTATTAGGTGAGTGTCACCTGACCTGTGAGACACATTATCTCTTATTTCATTTTGGACTGTCTCATTGTATCTTTTTTTGCAGTAAAAGATAATCAAAAGTTGTTTATTGTGTATTCTTTTGTGCACTGCTTACAGGTGTTAGATATGATGCCACTGCTGTTATCTCCATGAGTGCCACTTCCCCACTATGTTGGTTACTGCTCATTAAATTCTTGGTGTATGAATGCAGCAGAGGCTTGGTTTACATATGTAGCAGAGTTAAGTGGCTGAAGATTAAGTTCAGGATTAATTTCTTTATTATTTATTATTTATTTACTTTGCTTATATACCGCTGTATCTCAAGCCCGAAGGCGACTCACAGCGGTTCACAAACAGTAAAAACAGTAGAAAAAGCAGTGGTTCCATACAACTTATAACAATTGACTTAACACATTATCCATAAATTACCAATAAGCAATTACAATGCACAATTATTACAAAAAACAACCGTACCCAATCTTCTCATCATCCAAGCGTAGTCCAGGTTCGTCGTCCATTGTTCCATACCTATGTTCCATTACCAGATTGCACTAAATTACTCAAACGCCTGCACAAACATCCAGGTCTTCACCTTTTTGCGGAATACCATTAGAGATGGTGCTAGTCTAATGTCCGTAGGAAGGGCGTTCCACAGTCGAGGAGCCACCACCGAGAAGGCCCTATCTCTCGTCCCCGCCAGCCAAGCTTGAGAAGCAGGCGGGATCGAGAGCAGGGTCTCCCCGGAAGATCTCAAAGTCCTGGTGGGTTCATAGGCAGAGATGCGGTCAGATTAACTGCCTCATTTCAAGCAATAAGTTTGCATATGAGGAGGATCTCAATTTTTAGTATTCCTATAGACCAAAAATTGCTACTCTATCTATCTATCTATATGCATGCATGCATGCATGCATGCATGCAGGTATGTTTGTATGCATTTCCAAGATAACTCCCACATCCAGAGAGCCCTGTGACTCCCACCAGCAAAAGATCTGGACCAAATGTGGCACAAAGACACCCCCCCCTCATGCCCAACTAGAGGTCTGGGGGTAGAATTGACCCTGAATATTGGGAGTTAAAGTTCACCCCATATCCAGAGACCCCCTCATGCCCACCTGGATGAATCTGGACCAAACATGGCACACATACCCAACAAGACCAACTTTAGATTCTGGTGGGGTTTGGGAGAATAGTAGTTCACCCACATACAGAGAGCACTGTGAACCCACTGAACATGGATCTGGACCAAACTTGGCACACATACCCAACGTGACCAAATTGGAATAATGGTAGAGTTTGGAGGGAATTTACCCACAATGTTGGGAGTTGTAGTTTATCCACATCCTTATGCATTTTTATAATGAGTCCATTCATAAACCTAAAATAAAATTTCTAATGCCTAACAAAATGCCTAATTTGGGCATTGTTGGATACCTAAGTTAGTTTAAAATAAACAACAGATTAAAGCAATTGGTAAAGTTGTAGGTTAGACTCTTTCTATGTGATATGCTAGACTTTGTTTTGTTGAGGCATACTACATGGAGGAACATTCAGAAATGTGACCCAGTCATCTCTAAAGTTTGAAGTACAGCCATTCATTTTACCGCCTCAAAATTGTACCAGTTTGCTTTTGTAGGTTCTCCCTTTATTTGTATTATTTGAATTGTGATACAAGAACAATGGGGTTATGTTACAGAGTTTAACTTTATTTTAAAGGGCTGAGTGAGTGTCTTAAAAGACTATAGATAATTATTCTCCATTTCTATAACACACCAATTCTGTAGAGAGCTGTTACAATTCATCTACACCAAAACTACAAGAAATAGTCATTTTCATGTTGTGAGGGCAGTAGGAGTAATATTTTTCTCAAAAAGCTAATGGGAACTTGATAATCACCATATCTAGTATAATTGACTGTGCATTCCACAATTTTTATGATACCATTTTAACTGGCATCAGCAAATATTCACAGTCTTAAATTTCTCTAATCATTGCTCTTATCTTATAGCAGTGGATTTTCATTCCTTAGGGATAGGAAAGGTCACAATTCAAATGGAGTGCAAGAATGTCTCACAGAGTGAAACCATAAACTGTATTAAGTGCAGATAATTTCAAGTTTGCTGTTCCATACACATATTTTCATAGTTTTAAATGTTTCTGTTGTGCGATCATTCCCTCATATTCTGTTATTTACTTCACATTCTCACCTGTACAAGCAATTAGTTTATTGTACAATTTAAGCACAAAGTTAGCTGGTGTGTAAAATTTCAATTTCTCTGCACTCTAGAAACATTGATCATATGGCAGTTTCTGCCTCTTATCTTCCCCACCCAACCTCTAATTCATCATGGAGCATTCTTGATTAATTGTTATTAATGTGAATTTATTCTTTATTGGCCAAACATAAGGGAAATGTTGATTGGCTGGGAAGAAAGGAAAATTAAATACAATTTGTCTTCCTTCACATTCCCATTGATCTGTTCACACTGTGTTATCCATTTCCCATTAACATTCTATTTCTACTGCAACCTCATTTTAGAGCTAGAGTTGGCAAATCAATTTGCATTTTTTAAACAAGGAGTTTGTCTATTTGCACACTGGGAAATGGTATTAATAAAGCAAGTTTGGCATTTTGTCTTCACCTATGACACTACATGATTGAGGTACATTTAAGTCAGAGCCGTAGTCCAATTCACACTTCATTGTCAAGGCAGTCATGTAGTTTACTGCCAAGAGGACATTCCTCCATTCAAGAGCATTATGAAGGATCATAAATGGAAAATTGACATTCAGACACCAGACTGAGCAGCTAAGCAAACCATTTAAGCACAAAGTTGACCATTTCCACTACCTTGGCAGCCACCTCTCCACAAAAGTCAACATTGACACTGAAATACAACACCGCCTGAGCTCTGCAAGTGCAGCATTTTTTCGAATGAAGTATTTGAGGATCGGGACATCCATAGAGATACCAAGGTTCTTGTTAATAAAGCTATAACCCTGCAAAAATCCTGCAAATCTCTTGGGAAGACAGGCGGGCAAATGTCAGCATGCTGGAAAAATCAAAGACCACCAGCATTAAAGTAATGGTCTTACGTCATCAACTCTGCTGAACTGGCCACGTTGTCCGAATGCCTCATCACCATCTCCCAAAGCGGTTATTATGCTCCCAACTCAAAAACAGAAAATGTAATGTTGGTGGACAGGAAAAGAGATTTAAAGAAGGGCTTAAAGCCAAACTTGTGGCATAGACACTGAGAACTGGGAAGCCCTGGCCCTTGAGCATTCTAGCTGGAGGTCAGCTGTGACCAGCAATGCTGCAGAATTCAAAGAGGCATGAATGGAGGACAAAAGAGAGAAACGTGCCAAGAGGAAGGCGTGTCAAGCCAACCCTGACCGGGATAGCCTTCCACATGGAAACCGATGTCCTCACTTTGGAAGAACATGCGGATCAAGAGTAGGTCTCCACAGCCAAATATGTATCCACTACCAAGACACTAGACTTGGAGAGCCATCATCCTCAGGTTATGAGGGATCACCTAAGTAAGTAATAAGCCAGCTCAGAATCTTTCCACTATGATGAGTTCTGCAATATGTATTTCTATTTAATATGTAGTAGTGTCTACATTTGAATCTAACTGGAAATTTCCATGTACAAATAAGATGAAAAAAATATGTTCTCTTTTGTCTTATTTTTGGAATGTATATATTCACAACAAGTTTATCTGTGAAAAAATATATTTAAATATGTTTTAACACTGAACACATGCACTTTATTGCATGCACCTTTCTCTGTATTGATTTGACTATGCAGAATTCCTAATGGGAGATATGGTAAGGGTAAAACCAATAGTGGTTCCTCTTTAGGGCTAGAACAACTCAGCAAAAGCATATGTGATTCATAGTCTTGCACAACATACTGCTTAGATAGGTCATCCATCACAGGATGCTCAATTTTCGATCTTTTTCACTCAAAATAAGTTTAATTTCAAAGGTCCTTTATTGTAGATCTCACATCACACGCGTAGATACTGGGGAGACAGTTTCTATGAAGGTTGCAAATGTGTAGCCTTGACAGCTTACATCTTTCGACCAGTTGTGCTGAAATAATTGCACTTGACAACAACCTTTTTGTAATCCAATACTTCTCTAAACTAGAGAAGCAAGTGGCTTGAGGCAAAGCTATACAAGGAAAATCTTCCTCTGTTCCCTGTAGATGAAAAAGTCAAATGGGCAAGTTGCCCTCGAAGCTAAGCATTGAGAGATAGGCAGAGAGTAGTCAGCTCAAACCAAAGCAAAAGTCAAGTCTTACTTTTGGAGATGAAATTCCACCTTATGAACTAACGCCACCACAGCTGATAATAAATTTGTAGAGAAAACCTCGTGACCTCTAAACATTATCAACTATTTCAGTCACATTACATTTGGTTCACACCCAACAGGCTTTTTATTTATTTTTATATGACTTGAGCAAAGGAGAAGGGCAAAGGGGATATTTTACTGTTTCCTCCTCTGTTCAAGTTTCTTCCTCAAGTTTCGTTCTCTGCTCCTAATTAGAATCTCTTAAGACACTCAAGGCAGAAGAGACTGCAAAGAGAACCTAATCAGGAACTGACCCAAATATTTTAAATTATACACCCAAAGGACAAATATATATGTACATATTCACTCAGTGGTCTTCTGGTAGCTGACCAGTATATGGAAAAAGCTTTGATCAAAAGGAAACCATCAACTATAAGGCTGGGGAAAGGAGGCACATATAAAGCATAAATGCATTCATCAGTTGCTTTATAAAATATCTCTAGGGAAAAAAAACAGACATGAGAAATAATTTCCATTTTTTTATCTACTCGCACAGTGTTTGAAAAATTTAAAACTCCCCTTCTTGTGCAAATAGATGCCTGCTTTACATGATGCTTCCTTCCACACCCTGAAATATTGTTTACATGTTAGATTTGGGTCACATCTGAACAATAAAACCACTGGATCTACATCACAGATCCTTTTCAGCAGAGCAACAAAAGCAGTGGTAGTTAATGGCTTTCATGTTGATTTGGTGGCAAATCTGTCAGAGTAGTTATAGTTATTTCATATGTATGTATGTATGTTTTCAATGTGTTTGCATTAGTATTACAATGTATTAGTATTGCATTTCAAAGATGGATTCAGCTGTATGTTAGAATTGTTATTAAGAGGCAGAGAGAGAAAGAACCTTGAGACAGAGATAACAGAAATTCCTTTGCCCAGGGAAGAAAAAGGGAGTTACCCAGCTTGAAGAACAGGATGTTTATTTTTGCCTGCTTGTCTTGTACTGTGTGTCCGTCGCCATCTTTAGTTCCAAGATGTAGTTCTTTGTGTATAGACGTTTTAGTAAAGCTACCTTAGAAGAATGCTGCCTGCGTTTGTTTATTTTGAAACCACACGCTTGCTGTGCCAGACTGGAGAGTCTGACTGCTAACAATGGTTATGGGCCCTGAATTATGCCCTGAATGACCAGATTTATGGATGATGAGTGTACCAAGGAGCAGACCTGTAAGCATGCTGCCGGAGCCCTGAATTGCAACCCAGTTGACAGGAGAGGCTGATGGAGCATGGGAGCTGGAACAGCCTGAACGGAGCAAAAAGAGAGAATTTTGCCGTGGCTATCCAGTGTGAGTTGATGACAAGATTGCAGCCCTGCGGTGAGTAACGCGGCTGAGTTTTGAAGGAAGATACGCAGCGGGGCGCGCTGGGCCAATTGAGTAATTAAGAAGGTGATTGATGTTGGAATCTGCCAAGCCAAGCCATAAAACTGCCAGAAGCTGTTTTTCTTACAGCTGGGCTTAAATCCGGGATTCCGGAGGTTACAAATGGCTTCTTCAAAGTTCCAACCAACTTATGAGAATGACGGACGGAGTGATGGATGTGATGAATCCTCGGTGAGATGTGCAGACCGTCATCGGTGTTATTATTGCCACAAACGAGGACATTATAAAAGAGATTGCAAAGAGAGGAAGTTTCAACTCAGTGGAATGGCCTGTGGGAGATATGGAGCCGAGAACAGTTACTGTGAAGACAAACAGAGAAGCAGCGACAGAAAGATAAATTCCTGTGTGGTGTCAGCTGCAGCCAGAGGAGCGGAATTTTCCAAAGGATTTGCTGGGGCTGACCGGAGGTGTTTTAACTGCAATAAAATTGGACATTATGCTCGGAATTGTGTGGAGAGAAGATACCAGTCCAGAGGGGGCCGTGTCCCTGGAGTTAGAGTGAATAAAAGCTGCGGAAACAGAGGGGGCGATTATGGGAGAAATAGCTCAAGTCAAGCCGAAGAAGCGACGATCATGGTTGCTGCTGTAGGAGAACTGGGTGGCATCAAAAGAGACAGATGGCTATTAGATTCTGGTGCGACACATCATATTTCGAATTCTCTAAGTAACATGAGCAGCACCCAATATACCCAGGGGAGTATGGTAACAATGGCTGATGGGTCTTATCTCATGTTTGAAAGGTTTGGGACTTGTTATATCCCTTGTCTTAATGTTTGTTGGGAGAAAGTATTGTATGTACCAGAAATGAGAACTAATCTGTTGAGTGTAGCAACTTTGACTGATCATAATTATCAAGTAAAGTTCAAAGGAATTTATTGTTATATTTTTGACCCACAGGGTGTTTTGATTGCTAAAGGTGTGAAGAAAGATAAAATGTACCTAATGTTTGAGAAATTGAACCAGACAGAGAACAATGAGAATGTGCAGGTACAATGTGTTAAAAATGAAATTCAACATGACAGGTGCATACATTTACTCCATAGGATTATGGGGCATGCTGACATGGAAGTCTTAAAGAAAACTTTAAATTTGTGTCCAGAACATGAGCTTGAAAAATGTTATTTTGATTTAAAATGTGCAATCTGCAGTGAGGTAAAAAGGCAACCGATTAAGTGTTATAAGAAATCCAAGATTAGAGCTGAGAGACTTTTCCAAATAGGACATATTAGTATTGCAGGACCTTACCAACAAAGTGGTGGAAATTCAAGATTTACCATGTTGATAGTGGAGAGATTAAGTAAATTTGGATTCATTTATTTCTTGAAAGATTTGTCAGAGGCAACTGAGAAGCTCAAAAATTGGTTAAAAATGGTTGAGAATGTTTTTGATACACAACTGGAGACACTGTATATTGATAGAGGAGCTGAAGTGTGTAAAGATGAGTTAAAGCAGTTTGTGAAGTCAGAAGGAATTGAAGTCATTGAAATGAGTCAGTTTAAGAATGAGGAAGGGATTGCAGATAAAAGAATGGAGTATATAAATGAAATAAAAACATGTATATTCAAAGACTCGAAGATTAAGAATGTCTACTGGCCAGAAGCAATTCACACAGCTAATTATATAATGAATCGTTTGTGGGATCAGGTGTTGGATGATATTCCTTTTCGTAAATTGTATGGCTATGCACCAAGTTTCAAACACATGAGAATCTTTGGACACTGTGCAAATGTGTTACTATCTGTGAATGAGAGAAACAAACGCAACTGTTATCGTGAGATGTTTTTCCTTGGCTATTATAAGAATTATCTAAAATTTTTGAGTTCACCACAAACATTCAAGTTAGCTAGAGTGGCATATTTTCAAAGATTGAGAGACTGGGAAGACATACACATTAACAGAGAGAATTTACATGGTTTACCCACAAAGAAAGAGGAGAGAAGAGTTGCACCACCAGTTGCAGAGGTTGAGCAGAAGCAGACACAAGAGGTAAAGATTGAGCCAGATACACGTAGAAAGGAAAGGAGTGTTGCCACAGGCACAGAAGTGAAAAAGAGACATGAGTCAGGAACACACACACAGACAAAGAGTGAGAAAATAGCTAAGCAATATGCAGAAGTGATGCAGAAGGTGCAGGAGTTGGCAGAAAGAGGTACACATTCAAAGGAAAGAGAAGTCACATACAAGTCAGAAGCAGAATCACCAAAAAGTAGAGGAGAAATGACAAAAACACCTGAAAGAAAGAGTTTGCAAGTTAAACAGGAACCTGAAGAGCCAATAGTTACAAAGCAAGTTAGTGTCATGAATGAGAGAGATGCAGTGAAATACATGCAGTACCATAATTCAGCCACTGGGGGCGTAGATACAGTTGCAGTAGGGCAGTGGTTCTCAACCTGGGGTCCCCAGATGTTTTTGGCCTACAATTTCCAGAAATCCTAACAGCTGGTAAACTGCCTGGGATTTCTGGGAGTTGTAGGCCAAAAACATCTGGGGACCCAAGGTTGAGAAGCACTGCAGTAGGGAAAGACTATGTAACATGGGATGACGGAGATTTCTAGTTTTTACAAGGGTCAAGAGTGTTTTGAAATAAAATGAGTGTTATGATTTGGTAGATTGTCAAAAATGTAATAGTGTAAGATGTTTGAAACTGTATTCAACTAAAGCGCAGGTGCCTTTGCAAAAAAATGCAATGTGTTTTTATGTTTTTTGTAGTTTTGCTATGTGTATTGATAAGATTTTATGATACATTTATTCCCCTGTTTTGTTGTATTGATGTATTGAGACTAAGAAGTTAAATCATGTGGTGTAAAGTTATAGAGTTTAAGAAGTTACAATTATTATGAAATGATTATTAAAGGTAATGGTTATTAAAGTAGTGAGGGAACGAAGAGTAGTAGTTATATTGAAGATATGATATATTAAGTAGTTATGATGTATTAAGAAGAAATGTAAGAATGATATGTATTAAGAAATGAGATGCAATAAGAAGTAATGAAGAAGAGTAATTGTGTGTATTGAAGAGATTATAGAATCACCAAGAGACATTATGAAATGAAGAGCAGTAATGATATAGAGTTAATATGTAAAAGAAATGCAGAAATGTATGGAGACATGATTGTATGTACTAAGACATTATAAGTTTGCAGAAATGTGTTATGTAATGAAAAGAAGTTACTGTGTGTAGAAAGTTATAATGAAGCAAAGCAGAGTAATATGGAAGAAGTATTATATGTGTTTAAGATGTAATAGAAACAAACAAAGACATGATTGTATGTAATAGAAATGTTATTAGATTACTAAGAGAAATTAAGAAAAACGAATGTATGATGAAGTTATTATAGAAATTAAAATAGTAGACAAATGTGTAAGAGTGAAGAGTAAAGTTAAAGAGTAAGAATAAGTGAATATTGAAGTTGAGAATCAAGAGTCAAGAAGTTACTATTATGCAAACCACATGAATGTATGTAAGAGAGGTATTGTAACACATTGAAAAAGAGGGGGAATTGTCAGAGTAGTTATAGTTATTTCATATGTATGTATGTATGTTTTCAATGTGTTTGCATTAGTATTGCAATGTATTAGTATTGCATTTCAAAGATGGATTCAGCTGTGTGTTAGAATTGTTATTAAGAGGCAGAGAGAGAAAGAACCTTGAGACAGAGATAACAGAAATTCCTTTGCCCAGGGAAGAAAAAGGGAGTTACCCAGCTTGAAGAACAGGATGTTTATTTTTGCCTGCTTGTCTTGTACTGTGTGTCCGTCGCCATCTTTAGTTCCAAGATGTAGTTCTTTGTGTATAGACGTTTTAGTAAAGCTACCTTAGAAGAATGCTGCCTGCGTTTGTTTATTTTGAAACCACACGCTTGCTGTGCCAGACTGGAGAGTCTGACTGCTAACAAAATCTACACCAGTTTGACCTTTAAAGTAGTTAGTAACAGTAGCAGTAGGAGTAGTAATAATACAAATGGCTAAACAGCTGCAAAATGAAACTGTTTTATAAGATGGTTAGTGTTTTTGTTTCCCATGTTATTGAAACAGTTTCCATGTGTTTTGCCTGTCTTAACATTGCCTCTCCTTGTGGTCTGGCAGCTTAGAAGCAATATTGATGTATTAAAGTCTAGATCAGTGGTTCTCAACCTGTGGGTCCCCAGATGTTTTGGTCTTCAACTCCCAGAAATCCTAACACTCAAAGGGAGTGGGGCGGATGGGGGGGGGGGGAGCTGGTAAACTGGCTGGGATATCTGGGAGTTGTAGGCCAAAACACTTGGGGACCCACAGGTTGAGACCCACTGTTATAGATAGTTAGGAAAAACTTCCTAACTGTGAGAGCTGTTTAACAGTTGAACTCTCTGCCCTGGAGTATGGTGGAGTTGCCATTTTTTTTGGAGGCTTTTAAACAGAGGCTAGATGGCCATCTGTCGGGGGAGCTTAGAATGCAACTTTCCAGCTCCTTGGCAGGGGGTTGGACTGGATGGCCCACGAGGTCTCTTCCAACTCTATGATTCTATTGCATTTTTGAAAAGCAAGTCAATAATACTGTGCAGATATTCTGGGCAATATTAAAATTCCCAGGGTCCTTCAGTGAAAATTTGAGTGGTGAGATGGTGGGACCATTTGATTGGACTGGGTTTACTTAGAATAAAAAGGGAGCACATCAATGCAAAAAAAATCTGTAATTTTTTTTTGGGGGGGGGCACATTTATTTATTTACGACATTTATATGTCACCCTTCTCACACCGAAGGGGACTCAGAGCAGCTTACAAGATCTATATACATACAATATATGATATTATTAGCATAGTATAATATCAGTATTAAATATTACTATATTGTACTATACCATTATATTGTGATATTATTAGTAATATTACATGTAATATAAATATATAATTGTAATATCATATTATTATTAGTATTATATTGCATTATATGATAATATTATAAATACTATATGTATATACAATATATTATATTATATTATATTATATTATATTATTAGCATAGCACAGGAGACAAGGTGGAATTTTAAAATCATTGCTCAGATCAGTGTAAAGTGAACTGATGTCACAATCATTTAACCCAGCTGTCTAAATGTAGGCCCATCAGCTCTCAAGAGGCCATTATAACAAAATTCCACCTGCAGTGTATCATGGATAGCAAGAAGAACAAAAAAGCTGATGATGATTCAAAGAAGTATACTCATAGATATGGCCATATGTCTGTTGAAGTTCTCTTCACTGGGAAGGGCAAACCACTAGCCCACTAGGTAATTTGGATTTCTCCTTCTGTGCCCCAATGGGAAGGGATAGTAGAGCTGTAGGGTCACCACTGCTCTGTCATGAAGTTTGTATTAAATAACTCTAGGGATCGTGCACTGTATATAAAACCACAAACCAAAAAGTAGGATTTGCCTGTCTACCATTCTCCCACCAAAGCCCCTTCCATGGCTGATTTACATGAGATTAATTAACATGTAGAATAGCATATGAACAGCACAAGTAGTTTAAAGATTTATGCAATATCTTAATACGCTCAGCAAGCAGACAGCTAATTTAGGATTTCTGCCATGGATTAGTCCCCAGCCAATCCAAACTCACCTTTCTAGTAAAACCACATTCTTAATCAAATCACTAATGTCATCGTTTAAGATGAGTGCTGTCCCTATATGAAGGAAACTCATTTGGGTTCCGGACCCCAAATAGCCAGATTACGTATAGGTCTTTGTTACATAGGCTTGCTTCAGATAAGTTTGATTAATGTGATGTGCCGGCATGCTGGAGAAGAAAACCTTCAGACACTTTGGCTTTGGAACTAACCAGCTCAGTGAAATTTAATTGGTTTTGATGTGTCTGGCACTAGACTTTAGTCTGCTGCTTTTTTATATATAATGATGATGATGATGAAATGAATAAGGTTTTGAGATCTACCTTGTGGTACAGAGATTAGTGCCAGACATAATCTTTTAATAGCTGGTGATGTCGTTCAAATATTGCTTTTGCCATCAAGCCAGTAGGTGCTCTTAATCTTAGGTTCAGCGCCATCCACAACTGCCATTTTTGTCATAACCATAATATTATGTGAAGTATTTAGAATTCTGAGAGAAGGATATTAGAGGCAAAAATGAAGTACTTTGGTCATGTAATGAGAAGACAGGAAAGCTTGGAGAAAACAATGATGATGGGGAAAATGGGAGCAAAAAGGAAGAGGGGCCGACCAAGGGCAAAATGAATGGATGATATTCTTGAAGTGACTGGTTTGACTCTGAAGGAACTGGGGGTGGCCACAGCTGACAGGGCGCTCTGGCAGGTGCTGGTCCATGTGGTCACGAAGAGTTGGAAGTGAATGAACAAATAAACAACAATAACTTATAATTCTTGAATTAAATAAAAAGAAATATGTTATTGTTTTTATTGACACTACTGGCCCAGAGTAAAGATCTTAGCTTTGATTCAAGTTTTGAAAAGTTTTTTAAGGTCGAGTCAGGTGATGCTGTGGTTTTTAGCTTTTAATATGTTTTAATTGATTTTAACTGTGAATTTTAAATACTGTTACATTTAATTATGTTTGAATGTTTGCATATTTGTATATTTTAAATTGTGTGGCCATACTTTAATGTAAGCCGCTTTGAGTCTCCTTCAAGAGAGATAAATTATGTTATAAATAAACATAATGATAAAATAATAAAAATGGCCACTGGTTCTTCATCATTTGTAAATTACACATCTGCTAGCAATCCAGCTATTTTACATTTCCTATTTTGTAACTGAATCTTACTGCAGAATTCTTGAACATTTTCTGATGTATTGTAAAGGATTCTTATATGTGGTTCCTTTCCATGAGATAATGAAGGTCTGATTGCAAACATTCCTGATTCTGGACACCAACACCTGAGATTGCTTTGATGGGGATTAGACAAATTCACAGAGGATAAAGCTATCAGTCATGATGCCAGTATCCTATTTTTAGGATTAGAAGCAGTCTATATCTCTGAATATAATCCTCTGGAGGGCCCAAATCGACTAGGTTCCAGTCAGGCTCGATTCAACTATATGAGGAAGTAAAAGGAAGCCATTACTTGTACAAAATATAGCTTGATTAATAATAGGTGCATGTAGTAACAGAAATGCAAAAAAGCAAAGACAGCTTATCTTGTCCATCCCACTGAAAGCAGGACAAGTGACATCTATCTGGTCTCCAGAGATATACAGAATACTTTACACTTCTGAGCCACTAGATCTCCAAGAAGAGCAGCTGAATTTCTTTCCTCTAGACCAGTGGTTCCCAACCTTCTTTTGACCATGCCCCATCTAAGCATCTCTAAAATCCTGATTCCCACCCCTCTCGTGACATATAATTCCTATTATTCAAAAAATGAACTCATCATATTCCTGTGGAGGATATGCTTAAAAGGCCATAAACTTGGTCTAAACAAGCTGCCAAAAAACATGGCACCTATGATAGAGAAAAAGAAAAGAAAAAAAATGATTTGAGTATTCTGCAGCAAATTCAGGATAACTTAATGTCCAACTTCATTGCGTATATTTGGCGAGAATATTAATGATTTTACATGTGGGTTTAACTTGATATACATGAGTTTAATGTGGCATAGAAGTAAAGGTTTCCCCTCAAGTCCAACTCTAGGGGTTGGTGCTCATCTCCATTTCTAAACCGAAGAGCCAGCATTGTCCGTAGAAGCCTCTGAGGTCATGTGCCTGACATGACTGCATGGAGCACCGTCACCTTCCCGCTGGACTGCTACCTATTGATCTACTCACATTTGCCTGTTTTTGAACTACTAAGTGGGCAGAAGCTGGGGCTAACAATAGGAGCTCACCCTGTCCTGCAGATTCGAACCGCCAACCTTCCAGTCAGCAAGTTCTGCAGCTTAGCAGTTTAATCCGCTGTGCCCCCGTGGTTTATTTTGGGTTCTGGCTGGTTTGTCAATGTATTTGTAGTTCTTATTGTATAGGTATTGAATGTTTGCCTTCTCTGGTTGGAATACGTCCTGAGTCCTCTCATGGAGATAGGGTGTAATATAAATAAAGTTATTTATTATTATTTATTAATATTCCTGTGGCTACTAATTTTTTTAAAAAAAAATCATACAAAAATATTGAGACCTATGAAAGTAATAATTGTGCTTTGGATATTTTTCCCCCCGCAGATTACATGCTACATTCATATGCAGAACAACCTGTATATTGTATAGGTTGCAATGTTAAAAGAACACTGAGAGGAGTGAGGATGTTTAGAATGAAAACGGCCTTACTTTTGCACTCTCTAGTTAACCCTATGCTCTCACCACTTTATTAGCGGGCTTTTCGCCTCTCCATTGTCACCAGCTGACTGCTGTGTACATTCTGATTTTAATTTTTAAAGTCTGTATGTCCTAATATATATTGTATTATGTAGAACCATAAGAAATGGAAAAAAAATCACTGTTAATAACTCATTCTCAAATCCCCCCTCCTAAAAATCAAATTGCCTCCCCCCACCCCCGGGGTATGTGCTCCACATTGGGAACCAGACCAGGACTCTAGACTATCAATCAGTGGTGGTTACATACCCCAGCAGAATTTGCTTTCTACACATTAGAAAGCTGTGAGGATACATTGAGGGGTTCAGAAAAAAAGAAAAAATCAATTCTTGTGGGCGAAAGTGTTTTTTATCAGTACGGAGACTTGCACAGTCAAGCACCAGTTACAAATATGTTTAGGTTATGTTGTCTCTACCTTGCATGTCTTATCTCAGCAAGCCTGCTAAAAGAATATCAGGGAGAGAGCAAAGGGCCTAGCAAACTGATTTATACAGTTCTCTAAGCAGCTTAGGATACATATATTGCATAACTTGCATACCAGTATCATTCCCTATGCTAAGCATTTGGTCATGTGCTTCAGTCTTTCATTGCCTCAGTAGGCAACTTGGTTTTTAACTCGCAGACATAATAGATTTTAATAACTGTTTTTAAATCGTGTTGTTTATCGGAGGGTTTTAATATAAATGTTATTATATTATCAATGTTTGATTTTTTATGCTTTACGTCTAAATGTTTTTTTATGTTTATCTTTTAATTTGATCAGGTTAATTCATAGTTATGTTATTGCCTTGCTATTATCTTTTAGTTTTCACATGTAAGTACGGCATTAAATTTTAGCTTTATAATGTTGGAAACCACTTTAAGTTCCCTTAGGGGAATAAAAGAGGTATATAAATGTAGAACATAAATAAATAAATAAATAGTTACAAGTGTATAAACCATAGTATGGATATAGACTTTTCAAGAATGTACTATAGAGGGAATGATGACCCACCATCACAGAAATGCTGGGATCCTACAATAAAAGATAATAAATGTATTTCTGAAATATAAGTTTTCCTCCTCACCAGTGATAATTCAATTCATCTCTTGCACAATCATACCAATAAATTATTAATGAAGTTTGCTCACATTGTCAGAAGGTTGGCATCTCTCTATTCCAAAACAAGGTTTTTCAGCCATTGTTGAAAAGTAATATTTGAAATCATTCACCTATTCCTATAACTTCCTTTTTTCAAATGTTCTTGTTCCGAGGTCTATTAGCATTTTATTGTCTATACACGAAACAGTTGAAAAGTTGAACAAAAGCCAAAAGTTGGAGAGGATGTTGGATTTAAGATACCTGGTACCTACAGTCTTGATCTCTAAGCAAATAACCATCTAGAGTAGCATAATTCAGCATGATCAGGAGCAGAATGGCAATTTACATTAAATAGAAAATATTATAAATAATGTATTGAAATGCTTATTAAGTATTAAGAGCTATTCCTCAACTCCTCTTGAGCCAAAACCTTGTCATGGTTTCCACCCTCTTGAAATTAGAGTGAGAAAAAAGTTATCACAGAGAATGTTGTGTTTATTGTGAATTATTTTCATGTTTGCTCCTTACAGAGTAGGGATTGCATGGGTTAATCCTGGGTATTACTAGTATGTAGAGATTCTAGACTCCTTTGATGAGGAATCCCCTAATTGACAGATTGCAAAAATGGCTACCACATCAATAAATCCTGCCAAGTAATATTTCTGTTCATCACTGTTACTTATTGTTAAGTCAACTTTGAATTATCAAGATTTATTGTAGAGTCTTCTTGGAAATATCTTTTTCAGAGGACCTTCTTCTAAGGCTGAGGTATGTGACCTGCCTGAGGATGCCCATTATGCTTCTGTGGCTGAACAAGGATTCAAACCCTGGTATTCCAGAGTCACGCCCCTAGACTCCGATAACAACATAAACAGGCAACAATATGTAAATCTTATTTGTCAGAGAATGTTAGTCTTGTTTCATTACATTTAAAGTAAAATATTGGCATAAGGGGAAGAAAAAATCAAGAGTAATGACATTGATTTTAATGTGCTACTCACAAGCTCTAATGAAGAGAGGTTGTGTTGGGTTATGCCAAGGACAAGTGGGAAAGACCTTAAACCAGTTGCTATCTCTCAAATGCAGGGACAGTCAATCTTCCAATTTTCCAGAAAGTACTTGAAACTGGGGAGTGAATGGTTTCCAGGCTGTATGGCCATGTTCTAGCAGCATTTTCTTCTGATGTTTCATTTGCATCTCTGGCTGGCATCTTCTGAAGGTGTCAGCCACAGATACAGGCAAAATAATAAATAATAATAAACTTTATTTATACCCCGCCACCATCTCCCCAAGGGGACTCGAGGCGACTTACATGGGGCCAAACCCAGCAAAACAGTAAACAATATACAACAGAACACAGTAAAATAAAATAAAATACAAACCCATTTTAATGCATCAGCAATATAAAACCACACATTTAAAACATAGAAATTGATCACATTGGGCAAGCCGATTTGAATAGATTACAAAATTTAAAAAACACAGGTGAGACAGCAATGTAATGTGTCTAGAGAGGGGATGCAAGAGGTAGAGTAGGGTGTGATTGCACTAGCAGGAGAATAAAGTGCTACCGAGGGCCATTTTAGAGGTAGGCAGGGCCGGCCCTAGGTAATTTTCAATGGTAAGCAAACATTATTTTGGCGCCCCCCCCCCCCCCAAAAAAAAACAATCACTGAAAAAAAAAAGGTAGAGGTGAATAAAGAGTTACCTTAAAACCAGAAGGTTACTTACATTATGTTCATATAGTTACATTACATAGAATTAACACAAATTAATGTTTTTTAAATGCAAATATTTTTGTTGTTATTTTTGATCTACAAGTACAACACAAAGGTTTCACAGAAAATACAAGATCTTTGCATTATGACAATTCCGCTGAGACAATTCAAGACAGAACAGCCCGTAATACATACACATACATATACATACACATACACACATACATGCACACAGACACACACACATATATATTATTTTATTTGGAATTGCGAATTGCAATACATTCCATCACACACACATTGAAATAAATATTGTGTGTTTACGGAACGAACGGCTTCCTTTCTGCAAGGACTTCTTCTAGAATGCATAGCAATTCCAAAGAAAATAAAATATTTTGGACCACGACAAGTAAGTCCACTGAGATGACTAAAGATAGAATAACCTTATCTATATAAATAAAAATATAATGTTCGTTTGTGGGATTAACATAACTCAAAACCCGCTGGACAAATTGGCACCAAATTTGGCAGCAAAACACATACTAATCCAATCTATGTCTGTCAAACAAAAAAATCTCTGGCTGCTTCTCATTACTTTATTTTGCATACCACCACACTACCCCTGGGTGCTGCTGCTATTATTATTATTATTATTATTATTATTATTATTATTATTATTATTGAGAGTCTAAATGGCCATCTATCAGGAGTGTTTTAATTGTGCTTTTCGCTTATGCCAGAAGGAAGTTGGATTGGATGGACCTTGGGGGTCTCCCTACTTTATGATTCTATTACTATTATTAATAATAGTATTATTATTAAGCAGAGTCTCTATAGCCATCTGTTAGGAGTGCTTGGGTTGTGTTTTTCCCTTATGGCAGAAGGAGGTTGGACTGGATGGCCCTTGGAGGTCTCTTGTAACACTAGGATCCTATTACTGTGAATTCCTCCCAAACCCCTCCAGAGTTTTCTGCTGGTCATGGAGGTTCTGTGTGCCAAGTTTGGTTCAGATCTGTCATTAATGGGAGTTTTAATGGTCTGTGGAAGTCTGAGCTGAATCAGTTGAAGGTACTCCAAATCCCATCAGCTTGATTAGCATTCAATGGCCTTGCAGACAAGAGTCAATCAAGGCCAGCTAATACGTCTCAACAATGGATTCCCCCGGGCAGGAAGCAGCCAGGCTTTGAAGCTGCAAGGTTATTTGCTGCATCAGAAGCAAACCAAGGGTAAATTTGTAATGTATATAGAAAACACAAAGTTTAAAAACTTGGCATCCAGCTGCAAGGTCATTCAGTGCTAATCAAGGTGGCCAATGTCAACACTCACACTTGCCTCAAGCAGGCAAGAGTTCTTCTTCCCACCCTGGACATCATTCCACAGGGATATATATAAACCCCACTTGCCTAGTTTCCAACAGAATTCCCAACCTCTGAAGATGTCTGCCATTTATAACACATAACAATCTAATAAATATAAATAATTCATGATAAAAATAATAACGTAATAATTGTAAATAGAATAATAAATATAATAAAATATAATAATAATAGTAATAATTCCAAAGCTGAGAAGGAAATGGGGGCGAGTCAGTTTCCAACAGACCTCCCAATCTCTGAGGATGCCTGCCACTGATGTGGGTGAAACATCAGGAGAGAATGCTGCTGGCACATTTTGAGCCTTCCAGGCGGAGCAGAGGCTTCAAAGGGCAGAGAGAAGAGCACGGAGTGGGGCAACAGCAGCAGTGAGGTATTCCCCCCTTCTCCTCCAGGGTCTTCCTCCTCCTCCTCTCCATTTGGAGGTGTCTAAACGGAGAGGAGGAGGAAGAAGAGCCCAGAGGAGAAGGAGATGGCCAAGCCTCGCTGCTGCCCCACACTCCTCTCACCGCTCTACAAGGTGCACGGGGCATGAGGCGAGGGAAAGGCGTGCACCTTTCTCTTCTCCCTCGCACGCCTTTCCTGCCTCTGCCGCCAAGAAAAGCACATGCAGGGCGAGAGGGGAAGGGCAGAGGCGCGCGCCTTTCCCTTCCCCCTTGCCGCATGCGTGGCTTTTCTGATTCCTCCCGCTGCTGCCCCCGCCACCGGCGCTGCTCATGGGACGAGACCCAATTGGAGGGAGGGGCATTTAAGGAGGCGCCCCTGGGTTGCCTCTGGGACAAACAAAGTATTCCGCGGTCGCTTACTTCGCGTAATGGAAGAGCCGCCCCTGGAGGTAGGTCATATCAGGGTATTATTGTTCATTCATCCATTGAAAGCACACTGGAACAGCCAGGTTTTCAAACTCTTCCTGAAGACTGCCAGGGTGGGGGCTTGTCTAATATCTCTGGGGAGTGAGTTCCAGAGTCGGGGGCCACCATAGAGAAGACCCTGTCCCTCATCCCCACAAGTTGTGTTTGCTATGGGGGCGGGGGTGAAAGAAGGGCCTTTCAGGAGAAAATGCTAATAGGACATGGCCATACAACCCAGAAACCACACAACACCCCAGTGATTCTGGCCGTGAAAGCCATCAACACTACTTGAAACTGTTCCTCTGTGGCAAAAAATTCTCAATGCATCAATGGAATATCTTTTTTCCCTTCCCTTCCCTTCCCTTTTATTAAAGCAACTTTCCTTCATTCCCTTGCCCTGGAAGAGAGAAAACAGAGAGATAGCCTCCATGATAATGTTAGAAGGAAAATATTAGGGCATTGTATGCCATTCTGAACTCACTGGGAAAAGAGCAGATTGCAATGTACTACTGAGTTTGAAAACATTTTTTGTTGGATTACAGACCCTATAAACTTGCCATCACTGTCTGTTGCCATGTTGGTTGGGATATTTAAGGAGCTGTAGCCCAGGTAGATAACAACAGTCCCAAATTCTGAGTGTAAAAAATAAGCATAACATAATTATAACTTCTTACCATTGTGATGCAGCAGTAGTTTCAAAATACGCTATGCACTGGCTCATTCAGAATTTAGATGCTAAAGCAGCACTGAAGCCCACATTATTTTGTGCCAGGGTGGGGAATGATAGCAATGGAAAGGATCAGTGTTCACTCCCCCACAGACCCTGGGAAAACTACAGCAGCTCAAATTTGCAAAAGGTTTCCATTTCCAGAGAGAGCATTTTTATTTTCAGGGAAATTGGAGCACAGTGCAAAGGAGATATGAGTAAAGTAACACACTGGAGGATTTGCTGATTTGTGTCATGTTCAGTGTTTTCAGGAAGGGAACTTGGTGTAAATAAAAGGGGCTTTGATGAAGTCTTGGGGAAGCCTTGGGAGCTCAGAAATCTTCTAGGGGCTGCATGTGACCATGAGCTACATTTTTCACACTCTGCTATATATCAAAACATTTCACTCTAGATAAACACTTAGCTCAATCTGCTTCTCCATTAAAGCCACAAAGGTGGGAAGTTCACACATCATGAAGATGATGCCACTAGACGCAAACAGACTAACAACCATGACTCAATGGTTAATTCCAAAATGACAACGGGAGACAATTGCATTTTGTGCCTGCCTGAACATTTGAATTAACCTTTTAGGGCCTAGTCAAACAACCACTCAAGCCAACAGCAGCAGTGCTGGATTTCCAACTACACATTCCCTTTTTAGAAGAATGACGTAAGGAGAAAGAAAGAGGAAGAGAAGCCAGAGAGAACACTTTTAAAAAAGACAACAGGTATATAAAGAGACTGTTCAAATCTCAACCAATCCCCACCCCTGCTTCTTGTCAGCATTCATGTACCTGCAAATCTGACATTTTGGAGTCAAACCAGTTCTGCATCACAGTAGGAAAAGGCTAGTTTAATGAAAAAAAATTAATTACGGTAGGCAAAACCTTTCGTGCCCTTTTCTTGCAAACTCAATTGCTTTCTGGCATGTCCGACAAGGAGATGATAGCAAGAACGACTACATATATCAGGACTCAGAAAGCTGTGTTTCTCCAAATGTTGCTGGGCTCCACTTTGACCAGGAAGGATAGAAACTGCTGTCTAATGATGGGAGCTGTAATGTAACGATATCTAAATGTCCTATCATTCCCCATAATTAGGAGCTGGTCAGGGATAATTACTAGAAGACTACATATTGCCTGGGCCGGGCTTTAGCACAGCAGGTTAACCACCAGCTGCAGGAAATCTTGCCAATTGAAAGGTTGACAGTTCAAAGCCTGGGTCGGGGTGAGGTCCTGGCCTTTAGCCCAGCTTCTACCTACCTATCAGTTCAAAAGTAAAATGTGGGTAGATAAATAGGTACCGCTTAAAGCGTGGAGGTATTTAAGGCACTCATAAGGAAATGTCAGAAAAATACTGGTGATTCGATCAAGGAGGAAGTTTATGAACAAAGCTCTTTGGCAGGGAAAGTGGAACGACAACACCCCCTCCCCCTATGGCTGGAACCAATCACAAGCCTCCAAGATGCCAAAGATGGGAAAAGCCCATATATACCCCTATCTATATACAATTGTTTGTCTTGTCAGTGTATATACAGCATTGAATGTTTGCCGTATATGTGTTCTGTGTTCTCCCCTGAGTCCCCTTTGGAGTGAGAAGGGCGGAATAGAAATACTATAAATGAATAAATCAATCAATCAATCAATAAAGTCAGTTTCTGGTTTAGGTGGTAGATAGATGCATATAACACAGAAGGTATATTTCGGATTCGGACATATATTTCTGTGTAAGCAATACTGAGCAAAACCAACATACAAAATGGAAAGTAGGTGTCTGTGTGTACACATCTCAGCAAATTTGGCTACAAAAACAGATCGTCTAAGTAAATTTATTTATAGTAAGCCCTTTTTATACCCACTATTGCTCAGTAGATAAGACAGTTTTGTATCCATTGAGCTGCAAAGTCTCTCTCCTGAAATAGCCCCATACCCCTAAAGCTTGTTCCAAAGCCTCATTTTTCTGTCTCATAGGCTTCTTTTGATTATGCAGAGATGACAGGGACCGCTGCATCCCGAGTAGTTTAATCCCTTTAGTCACATTTAGGTCTCTCTGGGTTTCAGCTCATCACCTATAATAACACATTTCTTTGCCCTGCTGTGGTTGATCTTTAATTCCATATTTTTAAAAGTAAATGAAGCCAAGAACATTTATACATTATTTTCTATAAATGCTTATATATAGATAACTTGTTCCTTCTATGCCAGTCCAAGACATTTTGCTGCCTGGATAGCACCACCACCCTTCTATTTTAGAATGTCCAGCTGCATTATTCAAATGCGAATTTATATCTCAATTTTTCCTTCACATGCCTTTCTTCCAGTACTGTAGGGTTTCTCAACGTGGGGGTCAAGACCCCTGGGAGGGTCGTGAGGGAGTGTCAGAAGGGTTGCCAAAGACCATCAGAAAACATAGGATTCTCTGTTGGTCATGGGGATTCTGTGTGGGAAGTTTGGCCCAATTCTATTGTTGGTGGGGTTCAGAATGTTCTTTGATTGTAGGTGAAGTATAAATCCCAGCAACTACAACTCCCAAATATCAAAGACTATTTTCCTCAAACTCCACCAGTATTCACATTTGGGCATATTTAATATTCTTGCCAAGTTTCGTCCAGATCTTCCCTTATCCACAGTCTGAACTAGGTTTGATATAAACTATAATCCAAGAACGAACCATGATGTGCCAACATCTATTTTTAGCACCCAAGTTGTCTTTGCAATGTTATTGAACACACAGTAATTCCAAATTAAAAGAGTAGCAATTTGGAGGACTTCCCTAGTGCCAACAGCTGTCACAATTTGAACATAAATTACAAATAGCCTTAGGGCAGTGTGCTGATGCTGATAAGAATAAGAGTTGACCAAAAAAACCCCAAAACATTTGCCTGTTAAGGGCTACTGGGAGCATCACACATATTAAACCTGAACAACTGATTTGTCATTGGTGCTTTAACTGCAACAGATCTGCCAGGGTGACCTTTTCAAGATTTTTATTAGGTTATATGATATTCCCCAATATTACCAAAATAATGGCTTCTCAAAACCAACCAACAGGGGCTTCTAACAAAGCATTATTGAGAGAGTAGCAGGAACAAACAGCAACATTTGTCAAATAGAGTAACACAGCCTTTCGGACAAGCCTTGAAGGAGTAGTAGCTGTTTGAGCAGAATGTATACACATCGTTTTCGTATGGAATTGGAGTTAGGAGCATTTGCTTCAGAACTCTTCTTGCTTAAATTTATTTCAGACTGAATTACAGGCAGCCCCTCAAGTTATGGACAAAATTGGTTCTGAAGGTTTGTTCTGAATTTGTATGTAAGATAGAACAAGTACATTTTATAGTGTAACTCCAGTCTAAGCTCTGGATAACGTAAGGAAGATTGAACACCCTGAGTTTTGCTGTCTGTGCCCCTGTTCAGAAGATTTCACCTCACTTTCTATCCCTGTGATATTTGGATTTTGAAAAAAAAATGGCTTGTTGTGGAAACAAGAATTGGTGGTGAAACTTCAGTGGAGATACCTTTTCTCCATGATAACTCTGTCAGAACTGAATTTGCCTTCCTAGGAATAGAGGTGATGCAACTTCCTGTTGCCTCATCTCTGTTCTTGAGTCATTTGTAACTTGGATGTTTGTAACTCGAGGACAGCCTGTACAGAGGAGGGAGGGGAATTAACATGTGACACTAATTTCCATAGGCTTTATGAAGTTACAAGGAGATACCTAATACTAAAACCTGAAGCCTCTCTAGACACAACATCCTTCACCATTTCACCATTTGTTTTGAGATAAAGGGAGTTTACTCTTCTCCCCAACCCCATTATATTACCTCCAAAAAGTTAACATAAGGCTTCAAAATTACCATAATAATGTAATATCACTCCCACCAATTACATTCTTTTTGGAATGTAACTTTGTTCTTTCCTCACTGTTGAGAAAAAGTAATTTGTAACGGGAAATGCATTGCTTGTGAAGCTCTGATATATAGCTATATATAGAAATGTATAAATTACAGAAAATGGTGATAGGAAACTGATGACATCTTTATCTGCTGGATGAAATGTAAGGAAATAAATTTAAAGATTTTATGAATTGCATTTATTCTATGTTTAAGTTTTACACCTACCAGCAATAATAGACAACTACATGTTTCTTTCCTTGATGTTGTCCTAGCCAATAAAAATCATCATCAGCCACAGATCATTTCAATAATCCCAATGATGCCCATATCAACTAGGCTGGAGATCCTGTCACCCCAAACATATAAACAGTAATATTAATACAGTCTGGCTCTCAAAGTCAGACACATTTGTTAACAACAAAGGAAACTATTATAAAAGAACTAGTGAACTAAAGAAAGACATGCTTCACAGAAGGTCCTGTCTTCATTTCATTGACTATGACATCAAGGAAATACCCAAATCTTTAAGAGAAAATTGTCTCCATGAAAGCAACAGCGAGCAGTATATATCTAGTAAGAGCTAACCCGAAATAACCTATGAGCAATCCGGAATCACACATTTATGAATCCAGCCATTGTACCTAAGGAAGTCAGAGTATCTTTAAGATAACTCTGCTCAGCTGGATCTTCTATATTAAACAAAGAAGGTCATGCAACCTAATTTGTTTCATTTCTTGAAGTCTAGTATGTTCTCCACAATATGTAGAACAAAACAACTGACCTATGTACATACTTCTGAAACCATACATGTGGGGTTTTGCCTAGAAAATTAGAACAACCAGTGTCTAGACTCTGGACCCTTTGCCAGAGAGAGTGGCTTTATAAGAAAGGAGTGGTTTCATCTGGCAATGCCTCCACTTCTGACACCTCTAACCTTCCCTTTTGGCTTCTTGTTATGGCCCTTCTCCTTGTGCCACCCAATTCTACTGCTGATGCCAATATTTGATGGCATCTTCTGAAAGGTCTTCCTGAGTTGCCTCTTCCTTTCTCAGTCCCCCCCCCCCCATTTTATTTACATAACTTCTACTGACTTGCCTTATCTCCCCCTATGTAAAATATCTGGCTTTCCTTCATACTATCTTGAACACACACTCCCTTCTGCCACGTAACTGCAATCCTTCAGGGAGTATAGGAAATATAAGGTAAAGCTGGGTAAAGATGGTTCACAGAAGGTTACAGACAGAGATATCTTGGGTGATATCATCTATCTGTGTCACTTTTCCTCCCTTCTCTTACCAATTTCTTCTTCAGAGCCACAAGTGCCTCATCCAATGCATCCATCATCCCACAATAACAAAATATATTATCATAATCTGTTTTGGAATATTCCATCCTTTGCTGTCTCTATAACCTTAGATACAGCTTACTTTATTGGTAGCAACTAAAGACAGAAGCCAGAATGTCTTGCCATTAACATTCACTTCCACTTTCCCCCAAATATTTCTATTTATCTTTGGTTAGACATGTGGTGATAATTGATGACAGTATCAGTTAACAACCATGGTAAATTACTCTTCGTCCACATATGCTATTATGTTTTTGCCAAAATAACTTTTTGGCAAAAGCAGCTTCAATCAGGTTATGGCTAATTCTTTACATTTTCATTTCCTGCCCCTTTCATCATTTGAACTATCCTGTCATGTTGCTATGGTGACGATCATTGCTAAGATTTTCTGTAAATGAAAGGAAGGGACATGAGGAAGCAGACAAGCAAAGTAGCCATAAATGGATGCAGTTGGTATGAATGCTGTATTATCTCAGCTATTTATAGAGATAACATATACACATTGCCGCATAAGAAAAGGACAGACATACATAACAGGTATGTTCAAAAATGTTTGGTGGATTCTGGTCACTTGGATTAAGTGTAAGATTACATTTCTTAATGGGAGAGATGTGACCAACTGAATAATCTTTTCCTAGTTATTTATGCCATATGGCTGAATACTTCTCAATTTCAGAAGACAGTCCATACCAAAATGTTTTTCAAGTTCTTCCACACGCTTTACCAGACTCTTGAAAATTGTTTATTGAAGAGCTGATTGCGGTTAGGTTTTAAGGAACTCTTTAAGTAATTGCTTAAATAAAATCCCAGTTTTTTTAATGGCTGGCCAACGGTTTATGCAAAAATACATGCTGGTGATAGAAACTCTAATGAAAATGGATCTTTTGAGAACGGAGACTTGACCTTTGAAAACACGAGGCAAAAGTTTCCTTCTGTTTTGCCATATGGAAGGAGAGTTCACATCTGTAGCTCTGAACATGAAGACGAAAAATATTCACCCACTAATTGTGGTGATTGCTTTTTCCACGCAAGAGGGAAATGGAGACAGGTCTGAGATTATAGGCAGCCCATCTGCATTCAACATCTGCCAACAGGGAACAAGTCTTTAGTAAAGAGAGTTGGTTAGGAATACAGCTAAATATAGAGGAATAGTCTGCTTGATTCAAGAAGGCTAATTAAATGGTACTGATTTAAGCAGCAATCATTAGTTAGTCACGCTTATAGTCTGCCTTCCTTCCAATTAAGTCAAGGGATATAGATGGCTTTTCTCATCTCAATTTTACCTTCACAGTGAAATGATCTGGTGGGTCCAACTGAGAAAAAGTAACTAGCCCAAGGTTGTCAAGTGAGTGCTTGAACTAGAATGTGACAAGTCCAGTTCCAATTCCGTAACTATTATGTTATATTGCTCTTTTAGAAGGCTGTTTGCATAACTTAGGCCACTTTCCTGCTTTCCTGCACAAATGTTGTTCATTATCATCAGGTCAACTTTGACTTATTGCAACCTTATGATTGACAGACTTATGAGTGACAGCTTCCCCAAAATTCATGCTCCCCACATTCCACCATCTTTAATATGGCTTGTGTAGCTTCACTTTCCTTTTCCCTTCTGTTCATGTCAACAGCTGACCATCCTTTTGGCTTGTGTCCAGTTACATAATTAGCCAAAGAGCTACTTGTCCTTGTCCTCTGCTCTTCCTAGTAGCCCATTGAGTGATTTCTAACCTTTAAGTCACATCTTATGGCACTCTTGTTCACTTTCAACTGTCTCACGATAGGGCTTTCAAGGTAAACGTTTCCAGGTACAATAATACCACCATTAACAGTCCCTCTCATGTCTTGAACACTCAGGGGTGCTCAGACTTTTTAAGCAGAGGGACTGTTTACGGTCCCTCAGACTGCTGGGGAGCTAGACTATAGTTTGAAAAAAAAATGAAAACATTCCTATGCATGCTGCACATATCTTATTTGTAGTGCCAAAAAATATGAAAGGACACTACAATATTTAAAATTAAGAACAATTTGAACCATCATAAACTTAGCAGTATTTCAATGGGAACTGTGGGCCTGCTTTTAGCTGACGAGATAGTTAAGTTAATTAGGTGCCTTGTACTGCTGTATGCCTTCAAGTCATTTTGGAGTTAGGTCAACCCTAAGTCTAAAGTTTAGGGCAGTGGCCAGGTAAATGACCTTGAAGGGCTGCATCTGGCCCACAGGCCTTAGTTTGGGGACCCCTGCTCAAGACTTAGCCTTCCTTGAATAAGTCTATCTCTTTGCAATATGGCCTTCCTCTTTCCCTACAAACTTCCATCTTACCAAGCATTATTGTCTTTTCTAGTGAGTCAAGTCTTCTCATGCTATGTCCAAAATACAACATTCCAAAATACGACATTCTCAGCTTAGTCATCTTGGCTTCTAGGGATCACTCAGGTCTTATTTGTTTCCATTTATTTGTCTTTTTGCCCAGCCCATGATATCTGCAGAACTCTCTTCCAGCACCATATGTTAAATGAGTATTCTTCCGTTTCCAGCTTGCATTATATATGATATGGTATATTAACTACCAGACATACAATGGCATGGGCAATCCCAACTTCATTTCAAACCTTTGTTATTTTCTACTAGTAGTAAGGTGTTATTGCATCTCTTAAATAGTTGATATTCCTTCCTCCAATTTTCACATCTCTGAGCCTAATAAAGCTTTATATATATGTTTTGCATTCAAGTTAAAAAAAAACCATTGTGATAAATTGCAGCCTTGCCTGACTCCCTTTCCAACTAGAAACCATTCTGAGTCACCATATTTTCTCCCAACAGTGGTCTCTTTTCCCAAGTATAAGTTACACATTAGGTTAATCAAATGTGATTATGCATCCATTTCTTTAGGAATAATCCATAACTATTCATGATACACAACCAAATGCACGGAATAATTAACATAGAAACAGTGCTTGGTTGGGTCTTCTTATACAAGGAACTAGTAGGAACTAAGTTCCCAACTTAGGTGCCTCACTGATGGGACTGTTATCGTGGCCTTGCTGTCAAATAAATGTGCTCAGATTACCTCATAAATGTACACAGAGAAGGTTGGCCTTCCAAGAAGATGTGTTGTTGTCCTACATATTTCAAAAGGAGGCTGATAAGCTAAAGACCCACTAACCCAAAAGAAAAGATACCAACCTCCACCAATTTTCCTTTCAAAATATGTCTCTCATGGTTAAGACTTTACCATGAAACTTTTGTGTCAGTGCAAAAAATTAATCACTTCACTCATTTCAAGGGAAATATAATTCTCCGAGTTTGCCAGCTCACATCACCAAGCATCCTCTGTGGAGAAAGCTGATTGACTGCTGTTATGAAACTTCACCGGCTTTAAAGCCATTTTACAACTCTTCCCTTCACCCAGATTTATTAAAGTTTCATTACAGAAAAAGAGATCTACTGATTTACAGCCATTTTTAGAACTATGATTGGAGTGTTCAAATCCATGAACAAGAGAAATGTTCAAGCTGTGCAAAAACATATTGCTTTCTGAAGACAGATTAATAATACATCTGTTGATGCTGAGATTTGCTGTACCTTTGGAGAGAGGGGATATAGTTCTAAAATACTTACAAGAATGACAGATAAAACAAATTCTTCAGTCCAGGAAATTCTCCACCCTGTAACTTTAAACTTGTGAAGCTTTTTGACAGGTCTAAATGCTCTGATGATCTCTCAACAATTTCAGAAGCCAAAACATTACTTTACCCCAACTATGGGTGTGAAAAATGTTCAGGCTTATATTTTGTTGCATTTCTTCAAATTCCACCTGAATTCATACCCATCCTTGATTTGTATCTCGAGTCATGAGACTTCTGGCTTTTTCTCTCTCTCCATGAGAATACTCATGCAAATTATTTTTGCATTTTTATTTTTGCATTTTTGTAAACATTTTAGAATATATGCTTTTTGTATTCATCTTTCTTATATACTATATGCTATATTTTTAGATGATTCAATTTTTAAATGTATAGTACTGTATATAATTTTCTTCTCCAAAACAGACTGCAAGGCACACAACGGGTGGATTTCCAAACGAATGTATGTTTTGAAAATTATATACTTTGCTTGATATTCTCATGTTAAGAAAAGACTTACGCAGATTTGAAATATCCACATTTCAAAAGTGTACTCTCTACTAACAGTGTGAAGATTCTGGGGCATAAAATGTATCTGGACTGCCAACACTCCAATAACTGGATGAAGTGCATAAGGAAAAGAAAATCCATAGTCCTGGTATCTCTTTCAATAACAAGGTTTCTTGGTCATCTGTGAATCAGAAGCTTTAATTTTTGTCATTGTGGTTAAGAAACATGTTTGAAAACTGTTCCTTCTAGAACCAAAGAATATATTGCAAAGTTGGTGTTTTGCTTCCTGTAGGAAACCTAGCTTTACAATATGAATTCCCTATATTTTCAAACATACTAAGAATAGGAACTGGAAACCACAAAGAGAACTTCAAAAATTGACTTCAGGAAGATTAAGGTTTCTGAAAAGAGAGGTTTTCAAAGAGGTTTGCAACTTTTCCCCAAACTATCTGTTTCATACAGATTATTGGAGGCCTACCGCTTCTAATATTCTGTGAGATCTTCCCGAAAGTGCAAATAAGATGTGACATGAAGTCTTTGGGGAGTGTGTGAATTTTCAGCTTCTCTTAAGCACTTTTGCAATGATTCATAGCTCCAAATGACTCTGGATATCATGCTGCTTAGTCTTATATTCTTCCAGGCTGAGAAATGCAGCAGAACCTTGTTAGCAACACGGGAGTCCTCCAGGCTGAAAGCAGTAGTGAGATTCAAGTCTATTGAACTTTCTGTTAAGAACTGTCACAGCAGATTGTTACAAAGCTTTGCCTGTAATTGCAGAACATGCTTAAAGCCAGATGTATTCAGAAACTACATTTTTCATATCCTGTGAAACAGGTTACAAGAGTGAATTGATAACAAATTCAGGATTGAGCAGAATTTTGTTCTGTTTCTTTTTTATATATAAGATACATTTTCTATGGATCTGAGAGACTGAAGTAGAAAAAACTGAATGTGGAATGAAGTGAAAATGATAAGATTTATCCATTCTGAATGTACAGATGATGTCCAGCAGTACTTTACTACATCAACAATAAATTTAAAATTTTGGACCTGTTTTTAGTGGGGAAGGAATAGCAATGAGAAAAAAAAACAAAAACAAACTGGCAGCCAGTGGAACTGCTGTAACAGGGTATTGTCTGTTCCCTGTAGCCAGCCCCAGTTAGCAACCGGGCTTCAGCTCTTTGGACTGGCTGAAGTTTCTGAACACTTTTTGAAGGTAGCCTCATGTAGAGCGGGCCCTCTGGCTTGAAGGTGGTGTTGTTGAACGCCAGGTCTGTCAACGGAAAAACAACTTGGATTCAGGACTTAATCCTGGAGGAGCGGGCAGACCTGCCGTGCATCACGGAGACCTGGCTGGATGAAGCGGGGGGCGTAAATCTCTCCCAGCTTTGTCCTCCAGGTTTCTCCGTGCAACACCAATCTAGAGCCGGAGGACGGGGAGGCGGGGTCGCAGTAGTCTATAGAGATTCCATCCATCTAACCAGGAGCCCCATCCCGCAGACCACAAATTTCGAATGCGTCCACCTGAGGGTGGGTGATCGGGACAGAATAGGGATTCTGCTAGTGTACCGTCCACCTCGCTGCACTACAGTCTCCCTTCCTGAGCTAGCGGGGGTGGTCTCGAGCCTGGCGGTGGAGTCCCAACGGCTCCTTGTGCTGGGGGACTTCAACATCCATGCCGAGGCAACCCTCACAGGTGCGGCTCAGGACTTCATGTCTGCCATGGCAACCATGGGGCTGTCCCAACAAATAACTGGCCCCACCCACTGCGCTGGACACACATTGGACTTGGTTTTCTGTCAGGGATGGGAGCAGGGTGGCGGTGTGGAGGAGTTGTCCATCTCTCCGTTGCCATGGACCGACCACTTCCTGATTAGATTTAGGCTTACTGCGCCCCCTACCCTCCGCAAGGGTGGAGGACCCATTAAGATGGTCCGCCCCAGGAGGCTTATGGATCCGGACGGATTCCTGACGGCTCTTGGGGAGTTTCCCGCCACCGCGGTAGGTGATAATGTCGAGGCCTTGGTCGCTCTCTGGAATGGGGAGATGACCAGGGCTATTGACAAGATCGCTCCGGAACGTCCCCTCTCAAGTAACCGAGCTAAACCAGCTCCTTGGTTCACTGAGGAGCTGGCAGCGATGAAGCGAAGGAAGAGGGTTCTAGAGAGCGTGTGGCGATCGGACCCAAACGAGTCAAACCGAACACGGTTTGTGTCCTTTTTGAGGGCATATGCCGCGGCAATAAAGGCCGCAAAGAAAACTTTCTTTGCGGCCACTATTGCGTCTGCAAAAAACCGTCCGGCGGAGCTGTTCCGGGTTGTCAGAGGTCTTTTAACTCCTCCCACGGGTGGGAGCCCTGACAACTCGGCAGCGCGCTGTGAAGCATTTGCTCGGTTCTTTGCAGACAAAGTCGCTTTGATCCGCTCTGAGCTGGACGCCACATTAGATGCAGTCTCTGTGGATGTGACACAAGCACCTGCTTGTCAGTTTTTGTTGGATTCTTTTCAGTTTGTGAAACCCGAGGATGTGGACAAGATACTTGGAGGAATGAGGCCCACCACGTCCATCCTAGACCCCTGCCCATCCTGGCTTCTTAAGGAGGCCAGAGGGGGATTGGCCGAGTGGGTAACGGTGGTGGTTAATGCCTCCCTTCGGGAGGGCAAGATTCCAGCGAGCCTAAAACAGGCTATTATAAAGCCGCTGTTGAAGAAACCATCACTTGACCCCACTAAATTGGACAACTTTCGGCCTGTTTCCAATCTTCCCTTTTTGGGCAAAGTCATGGAAAGCGTGGTGGCCTCACAACTCCAGGTATTCTTGGGAGACACGGATTATCTGGATCCGGCACAGTCTGGTTTCAGACCGGGACATGGTACCGAGACGGTCTTGGTCGCCTTAGTGGATGATCTGCGCCGGGAGCTAGACAGGGGGAGTGTGTCCCTGTTGGTGCTCCTGGACCTCTCAGCGGCCTTCGATACCGTCGACCACGGTATTCTTCTGGGGCGCCTTGCAGGGATGGGCCTTGGGGGCACTGCTCTGCAGTGGCTCCGGTCATTCCTGGAGGGTCGTACTCAGAAGGTGTTATTGGGGGACTCCTGTTCAACGCCGCAGCCGTTGACCTGTGGCGTTCCTCAGGGCTCCATCTTGTCCCCCTTGTTGTTTAACATCTACATGAAGCCGCTGGGTGAGATCATCCGGAGTTTCGGGGTGCGGTGTCACCTGTACGCAGATGACGTCCAACTCTGTCACTCCTTCCCACCTGCTACTAAGGAGGCCGTCGAAGTCCTGAACCGGTGCCTGGCCGCTGTAATGGTCTGGATGAGGGCGAACAAACTGAAATTAAATCCAGACAAGACAGAGGTACTCCTGGTCAGTCGCAAGGCCGAACAGGGTATAGGGTTACAGCCTGTGCTGGACGGGGTCGCACTCCCCTTGAAGGCGCAGGTTCGCAGCTTGGGTGTGACCCTGGACTCATCGCTGAGCCTGGAGCCCCAGGTTTCAGCGGTGACCAGGGGAGCATTTGCACAGCTCAGGCTCCTGCGCCAGCTGCGCCCGTATCTTGGGAAGTCTGACTTGGCCACGGTGGTACACGCTTTGGTCACATCCCGCCTTGACTACTGCAACGCTCTCTACGTGGGGCTGCCCTTGAAGACGGCCCGGAAGCTTCAGCTAGTCCAGCGCGCGGCAGCCATGTTGTTAACGGGAGCTGGACGCAGAGAGCATACAACGCCTCTGCTGTCCCAACTCCACTGGCTGCCGATCTGCTACCGGGCCCAATTTAAGGTGCTGGTGCTTTCCTACAAAGCCCTAAACGGTTCCGGCCCAAAATACCTTGCAGACCGCATCTCGGCCTACGAGCCCACGAGGGCCTTGAGATCATCCGGGGAGGCCCTTCTCTCGGTCCCGCCCGCCTCACAGGCACGTTTGGCGGGGACGAGGGAGCGGGCCTTCTCGGTGGTGGCCCCCCGGCTGTGGAACACTCTCCCGGTTGAAGTTAGACAGGCGCCCTCCTTGATGGCCTTCCGTAGGGGCCTAAAAACATGGCTCTTTGAGCAGGCCTTCAACTAAGTATAGTTAATTGACACTGGAATGAATTAGGACTGCGATTTTTGGCTATGACCCCAGGACTTGACGAAGCGGATTTTTAGTTTAAGTATATGTTGTGTTGTATTTGTCTGTTTTGTATGTCTAGACCGCTGTACACTGTCTTCTTTGTTGTTGTTCACCGCCCCGAGTCGCCTCCGGGCTGAGAGGGGCGGTCAATAAGTGCAATAAATAAATAAATAAATAATAGAGCATGTTACAGTAATAGAGACGGGATGTAACTAAGGCAGTGGTGAGAACCTGTGGATCCCCAGGTGTTTTGGCCTACAACTCCCAGAAATCCCAGCCAGTTTACCAGCTGTTAGGATTCCTGGGAGTTGAAGGCCAAAACATCTGGGAACCCATAGGTTGAGAACCACTGAACTGAGGCATGTATTACCATGGTCAGATCTGGTTTTTCAGGGAACAGGCACAGTTGGTGTACAAGTTTTAATTATGCAAAAGCACTCCTGGCCACTGCAGAAGCCAAGTCCTCCAGGTTCAATGTTGAGTCCAGGACAACCCCCAAACTGCAGACCTGTGTCTTCAGGGAGATCTATCTAACACAGGCTAGATCCCTATTCCCTGATCTGCTTCTGATTGACCAGGAGCACCTCTATCTTGACTGGATTAAGTTTCAATTTGTTTGCCCTCATCCAGTCCATTATTAATGACAGACACTGGTTGAGGGTCAGGACAGCTTCCTTGACATTAGGTGGGAAGGAGTCATAAAGTTGGGTGTGATCTGTATAAAGATGGCACCACACTTCAAAACTCTGGATGACCTCTCCCAGCTAATTTATGTATATGTTAAACAGCATGGGGGGCAAAACAGAATCCTAAGGAACCCCACAGGACAATGGCCAGGGGTTCAAACAGGAGTCCCCCAGCACCACCTTTTGGGTATGGCCCTCCAGAAACACTGGCTGATAGTTGTCCATTGTGGAGGGGTTCAGGAATGGTTTTTTTTTTAAAAAAAATATAGGTCTTATAACTGACTCCTTTAGGCAAGTTGGAATTTTGCCTTCTTCCAAGAAGTTATTGTTCACCACCTTCACCCACTCTGTCAGTCCCCCTCTGACCTGTTTGATCATCCAGGAAGGGCAAGGATCCTGAATACATGGTCTTATCTGGTATGGGAAGAGGTTCAAGAGGGCTATACCGAGAATTACAGCAATGGGTGACACCGATCCTAGTAATGTCAATGAGCCAATTAGCTTCTGTATGGGAAATGGAGGGACCGTGCTCTGTGTTTCAAGCAGCAGCACCTGAAGCCTTGGGCCTGAATGTTTCCATATTCTGACAGCAGAGTGGAACAACCTAATTGTCATTACATGAGAAACAACTCTTATTTCCATAATTCTGCTTATACAGCAGAGACTTGATGTGGTAAAATGTTGACGTGTTTGGTTTTTGGCTTGATGTGGTAAAATGTTGGCGTGTTTAAAATAATAAAATATTAAAATATTAAAATATTAAAAATATTAAAATGAAAGGTTTCGATTTTTTCCTCCTTAATGATTTTCCTCCTTTTAGAAGTTGTCCTGCATTTTTCAATTATTTGATTTTGTAATTCATGGCTTTTTGAAAAAAATCAGTTATGCAAAGACACTAAGTTTTGTACCAAAACAGTTTTATTCATTTTTGCATTGATTTTTTTGCTCTTACGAAAAAATGAAAAAATCTTGTGGATGCTGAATTTCTTTTCAATAGACTGTTGATATGTTGAAATACACTTTCTTATTGCAGGATTATTTCTATGCCTAGCAGGCATGTAGCCGGGGGGGGGGGGCTGAGCCCCCCCCCCCCCCCCAAATTCTCATGGTGGTTCACGAAAAGGCCTTACTGGTGCATTATTTAAACTGTTATGTTTATTCATATCATGATCTGATAACCATACTCAATATATCCCATATGCATGGGGGTATTGGGGTAATGATACAAAAGGTTTGCTAGGCTAGACCCTCTTTCACTCAGACTCAGCCCCCCCCGAAACTCAGCCCCCCCAAACCCCCCTGAAAAAAATTCAGCCCCCCCCCCCCCCGAAACGAAATCCTGGCTACGGGCCTGATGCCTAGTGATTTATATGTGAGAAAACCAATGTGCTGTAGACGTCATCAGAGCTTAGATGCATTCTCCCATTTCCACATGGGACTGAATGTGCATTCAATTAAAAACACACACAGAGAGAGACGTCAACCCTTTCCTATTTTGACTTGATTACATTCACCCATGCTGCAGTGAGAGAGAGGGGTACAAACAAACTTTTAGTTTCAGCTTATAAAAATGCCCTTGGGCTACTACTTATGCAAATCTCAAATTGGGACAATGAATTTGCACTTATATGTCTAGCAGAAGATAAATTTATCGTGCTACTTTAGTCCCATGCATAAGGAAGCCGTATCTGCCATGGCGAATGCGAGTGTGTGGAGAATATGAATTATAGAAAGCTACTGTTTCTCATTAAACTTGAAAGAGCTTTGCTTTGGCTCTTTATAAATGTGTCAGAATGAGCATAAAAGTGAAGACGCCTTCAAGATAACTATCAAAGTACGCAGAGACACTGTGGGTAAATGCAGGGGATTTGCCTGGCTGCTGACGGAGCAAGCCATTGCCATCATGTAAGAGCCGATTGGCTTTTAATCTGAAATTCACTACCAGGACTTTCAAACATGGCCTGCAAATCTATAATCGTGATCCTAATGAATAGCCTATACATGTGCATACTTTACCCAGGCTGAAAGAATTGTGCTAACATTTGTGAAAAGAATTTCTGATTTGGAATAGTGTGCAATATACAGTTGTGGCCATTATAATCAGTTTTTTTTTTTAAAAGAAGTGATCAGTGATATAATTTGAATGTGTTTTCTTGCCTGTGCCAATTACACATGGGCAATGTGCAGGGTGTGTGCAAGCTGTGAGATAGTTCACATCTAAGGACTTTTCATTAAAAAAATTGTTTGCACAAACTTTTTTTCACAAAATAAAAATTTTTGCAAATTTTTTTCTTGCAGAAGTCCTAAAAACACCCTCAAACTCTCCTATTCTCACTCAATGGAGAGACAACATTTGCATTTCTGTATTAGGATGAAATAAGTGGATCCTTAGATCCTTAGTGCACACACACAAGCACCTCAATTTTAAATATTTTTCCAGCAGAGCCTTGTTAGTGCATGTGGTGTAATTCCTTCTGTTTATAGTTTGTGATACAATGCAGAGACTAGGCGAAAACTTAGGTACACTTGAAATGGATGTGTATGGTAATGGTTGATATATATATATATATATATATGGCTGCCCATATGGCTCTCTGGTTGATAGAAAAATACAATGCTTATGAAAATAATAACTGGAGGCAATACATAATGATTTATTCCATGCTCTTAATTTTAATGTGTATCTGCTCTTGGAGGTGCTGTGTTCAACGTGGAAAATATTAATTGTATTGGGGCAACATTGTATTGTATATTGTTAGTTATATGACTGGGTGAAACACAACTTGTATAAGACAGGATATCCCTTCTGTCTGGAAAATATTATTGGGACTGCCCCCCCCCCTCCCCCGGCCGCAACATCAAAACTGTTTGTGTGGATGACTACAGCATGAATATATTCTCCTTATTAGTGTTAAGATATTGTTATAATACCAGAAATCCAGCTGACTTTTCATTTTTCTCTGAAGATGTTCTATTCAATTTTGTGCACAGTAACAGATTCATAAATTCTGCTGACGTCAGTGTGACTAGTGCATATATTATTGATGGCAGAATGCCACCTTCAGATATCATTAAGATAATGTATGCTTGCTGTTGTCCAAAAAGTATGATATTAAGGTAATCAACTCTTTTCATTTCAAAAGGTCCTGTGTAATGCACATGTTCATAATGTTAATAAATCTAGTGCTCAGATGGGTGCACATCTTTATTCATTATATCTCTAAGAATATTTGAATCAATGTGGTCATTGTTACAGTGAAAAGACACGAGGCCCATATTGTAACTTTCACAAGAATCATATGTTCCCATTCAAAGTAATGGCTAACCTGTCCTGCTGATTTTGTTGGGATATAAGTCTGATGAACTTGGGCTGTTGATGAACTTGGGCTTCAAACCTATATCAGGGAATAAGTCTAATTAACACATAGGGATTTACTTCTTAATAGACATGCATCAGATTATAGTGTTAATCTGGCTTTACTGCACATTGAGCAACAATACAATCCTCTTTCTACCTAACTCCAAAAACACACTGACCTTTTACACACAGAGACCTTTTACAAAATGCTTAATTTCGCAGCCACTTCATAGGGCTTTTTCTGAACTTTTCACTATTATACATTTAGTTCCAGTAGACACCCACAGAGAAAGGAAATACTATAAACATCTATACTGGGTGATTGTGGTTCATGCCACAGGGCTTAAACCACCACATTATGATGGGCTTTTTTAAAACCGTCCTCCCAAAGTCCACTGCATTTATTTATTTATTTATTTATTTCATACATTTCTACCCACCCTTCTCTCCACAAAGGAGGACTATAATGCAAGCAAACTGCAGAGATGTTTTAAGTTTTTTGGGCTGTATGGCCATGTTCCAGAAGCATTCTCTCCTGACATTTTGCCTGCATCTATGGCAGGTTGTGAGGTGTGTTGGAAACTAGGCAAGTGGGGTTTATATATCTGTGGAATGTCCAGAGTGGGAGAAAGAACTCTTGCCAGTTTGAGGCAAGTGTAAATGTTGCAGTTGGCAATCTTGACTAGCATTTAATGGCCTAGCAGTCTGGAACCTAGCAGTCTGGAACGGTTCCAGAACATGTTTCTGGAACATGGCCATACAGCCCAAAAAACTTACAACAACCCAGTGATTCCAGCCATGAAAGCCTTCACCAATAAACTGCAGAGACAAGTTCACTTTAATTGGCACTTATCAACAGAGGAACTTTAGTGTTTTCAAGATACCAATCAAGGAGCCCAATTCAATTTCTGGTTTCTTAACCACGACCACCCCTCTTAAAGTAAATATAAGGTATTTGGGCTTCATTTGGGGAGGGGGTGGAATCCCTACGTCTTTATCTGGAACAATATGAAAACACATTATACAGTGGTATTGTAAGCACACAGTTTCAGAAGTAAGACTCACTAAACTCAGTGGGAGTCATGCACAACCAAGCATTTATAGAAATATCACCAAAAAACAGTTTTAGAAGTCACGCTACTGTTTATTTCAAAGCAGCAAAACAGCATAATCTTACAGTGCTCAATATACATACAGTTCTGTAACTTCTGCCTGCCTGGCTGCATATATATCCACCCATATCCTCATTCAGTCCATCCAGGCAAGTGAACTGTGGGCTCAAGAGCTTGAAAAACCAAAGTAGTACATGAATAGAAGTGCATCTTTTTCAGGAACGAGGGACCATTTTTGTGCACCCTGGATTACTTTGTAAGGGGAGTTGAAGCTAAAAGAGGGTAGACAGAGCCAGAGGCAAATGTGGATGTGATATCTCCATTATCTCTCTGTCTTAACAACACATTTCTCTCTTTTTCTTAGTCCTCCAAACAAATTATTGGGAGAGCAACAGAACTCTCCTGCCTGAGGTCTAAATTGATCTCCTTCACAGTTAGGCTGAGTGTTTTTCAAGTGAGGTCCAGGGTTATATTTGGCTACAAGGCTGGAAATTGCAAACCTTTACTCTATTCCTTGCAATGGTGTATGTTGTACCTGCATGCACCCAAAATTCATCTGTATGAGTCACAAAATATGAAACCAGCATTTCTGCTTCAGACTGGCCTTAGATTCTGAGGAGCTGTTTACATGCTCTGGCTTCAAATTGTAGGAGCGGTGGGAGTACAGTCCAGTAGTCCAGTAGCAAGCTGTTCTTCCAGTTTTATTTCTCTCTTTTTACAATAATCTTTAGATTCTTCATCTCTTTTATTTAACACTTTCAAACCTTTATTTTCTTTTTCTCTCTAGATCCAGGGATGTTTACAGGAGCAATCACATCACACAGAATGAGTTTCCAAGATCTGCAGGACTGAATTACCAGGAGTTTCACCAAAGCTTGAGTCAATATCAAACACTGGGATTCAGGACATATGGTATAGTATCAATTTCATTAGCTCAAACTCCATTAAATTATTACATGGCAGTGAGTGTACAGAAACAGTGTTATTAATGTGATTTTAAAACTTAATTTATTCTAATTACATAAATAGGCTAGAAATGAACTTCATAGATTAACACACAATCTGCTTTCCAATATGACTATTAGTTCATGTTTATCCTCAATTTGTAGTTTCATGATAAGAAATCAACATTTCAAGATTTATCATGGTTTACAGCTGCATCAGAGCCAATCATTTAAAAAAACCTTATAACATTAAAATCTAGTGTCCAAGTTTTCTAGTTTCCTGTTCCGTTCCCCTTTTGTTTTCCTTGCACTTTAAAAAGACTGTCCTGTTTGGACTGATTTTAGGTGCTTTTTGGGATGTCAAAATCTATAAACCTTGGGAAAATAAAATGCTACAATGTATAATTACAATTATTCAAGCATGCAGATTCTATCTGAGAACTTAGGACTCAAAATTGAATAAAAGGAGCCATATTAAATGTAGATATGCTGCTATATGTATTCTGTCACAAATGCAAAGAGGAACTGAACATCTAGTTCTCTCTCTTGCATCAAAATGCCCAGCAGAACTTATCTGTATCCAGCATAACAAATTTCATTATACCACTGGCTACCAAGGAATGGAGAAAAGTTGAACACCTGCACAAAAATACATTCACTATTAGCTATAAAGTAGAGGGGCAGAGGGCGGATGATGAATTACATGTGAAGGTACAGTTTTCAGAGGCAGTTATATCTTATGATGCTATGAACACAACAACATAACTAGAATATTCCTTTATGTGAGGGTCAGACCATGAGCATCCAATAAAATAGCAGCAATCCAGTTATTTGTGTATGCAGGAACAAGGTCCGTTTCGCATGGTAAACCACATACCAGACAAATTTCAATAAATGGAAAGAAATAGGCCACAATTTTATTTGGTTCTGTTTACCCAATCCTGGATGTATGAGCAATGCCAGTCACCTCCACAGTTGTGACAAATAGCAAAACAACTCATCTCCAAAGATGAGAGAGTGGGACATTCTGAAAGAACTTGCTCTCAACCTGCTGAGCGGAGTGAAGACCTGAGATCTGGGTCATTTCTGCAAAGGTGGGGGAAGCCACTAGCCAATAAGTACCAAGTAGACTGGTTCTTAATGGAGACCCAGAGCTGGGTTCCTGGTCTGCAGGGACCCCTGGGAAAAAGATAGACTGTCTATGGAAATGGTGCCTATCATGGCTTCACTCCCACCATCAATCAGGCAACACATTTGCTATCACTTGCAATTTGTCCCAAAATAACCTTTAACCTTTAGCCCTAAGAGATATGCTGGGGATGGGGTGGGGAGAACAATACTATGTGGAACTCCTAGAAACAAATATGAGTAGGAAAATAATGCAAAAGGAATATTATTCATCATTTAAAATTTATTTTGTATCTGGGATAGAAACATCAGAGCTACAGTTTTATTTACATCTCATACTTTGCAGAAAATCATAACTTAAATCTTAGTTTTGCTGTGTGTCGATTTCATAACCTTTTATCAGGGTTGTAGTCTATCAACCAAGAGTAGCATGTTTTCTCAGGTGACAACAGTAGAGATAAAGCCCAACAGATGCATACTTCTTCTATCATGGTGTAGGCAAAAGAGTCAAAGTGTTTTTATGTGTCTACTTACTAAGCAGTTGGCAATAGAGGACTTGTAAGCTTCTCTTCATGGTATCATCTGCTGCTGATTGTCTTGCAGTTTATTCATGATTCTGTCTAGGAGATTAAAAGAAACAAACACCAGGAACTTGTATGAATTACTTTTAAAAAGAAGCCACATTGTTTTATTGGCCATTCTGGCCATATAGTAAGAAGCACTACGGAGAACTGTAATTGGGTACAGTGTTTACTAAACAGTGGGATGAAGGATCCTTGTGTAGGAGAAGGCAGGGTGCCAACAATGAATAAAGAGAGAAACACTGCACATGAAGACAAGTGGTTTCCAATTTCCAGACCAAGAGGGAAAGCACACAGGCAAGCATTTTTCCCACTTGGTCTCTTACGCAGACTAAAAACTATTTACTGCAATTAATAAAGAAAAAATGTCACTGTACTTAAAACAACAATTTTAAATTAACAAAGAAAAGGAAGACGGAGAGAAGTAACTCAACAGTTATAGAATTAAATGGAAACAGTATAACTAGCATATATTTTGCTTATAAACCAATTGGTTCAACGACTTCTTCTAATACTTCCTTAGTCTTCTCACATGATACACATTCTAGGACCACCTCAAGGATTCACTCTCTCGGCTTGCATTTTTTTGAGAGAGTATGAGGGCGGGGTAGTAATAATAATAGTAATAATAATAATAATAATAATATTTTATTTATATTGCATATACCACCTGCGCAAGCAGTACCTATTTAGCTACTCACATTTACATGTTTTTAACTGCTAGGTTAACAGGAGTTAGGGCTGACAGTGAGAGCTCAACCCGTCCCATGAATTCGAACTGCCAACTTTCAGGTCATCAGTTCAGCAGCAAAAGGATTTAACCCATTGCACCATTGCGGCCCCTAGAATTTGCTCCATGGGAACAGAACACAATCTTCGAGAGTAGAACATAATAAGTATCCACAGAGAAAGAGGAACACTCTTCTGTAAGTGGACATTTGGTGACAGTTTGTTTGCAATGAAAACATAAGTGGAGGCAAATTCATAACATTGAAATTGATGCTGCTGTGTGTAAAAAAGAAGAAGCCCTGCATCAAAATAAACTTTTAATATGCATGACTTTTTATTCCATGGAAATGTTGCTTAATTTATTTATATGCATTATGCTAGAGGGCTTTCTTAACTACAAAAATCAGATTCAGTAGAGGTTAATCAATTTGCTACTAAGTCTTGACAGAGCCATAGCAACAATTAGATCAGGATTTCTCAATAATAGTTCCCTGAAACCCTAATGTTCCACAAGAGGCCACAAAGTTCTCATGAGAGATGGTGATTTATGGGGAAAAATAGACTTTTACATTTTATATATTTGTTTATAGGATACCCCATCTTTCTTCCATTACAGCTGTAGATGTGATGATATTTATGAAAAGATCTGAAAAATATTTCAAGGGTTCCTCCACGCTAAAAAGGTTGAGAAAGCCTATGAAGTAATTATCTCAGGCAGCAGGTACATACACCATCTGTTTCTCCTGAACACATTGACTGTTGCTCTCTGTTGGAAAACAGCAAAACACACCCTTTATGGGTCTCCTAAATTTGGGTGTTTTGAATGATACCATCCTACCAGAAATGCTGAAACAAATTGCAGGTACAACAGCAGATATATTCTGTATGAAGGATGAGAAGAGGGCATCCCGAGCCTCTCCCTTCCTTCCTTTGTTTCCCAGCTTATCCTTCCTTTCCTCCCTTCCTTTTTATCCTAGCACGCATCCAGCCAGACCCTAATAATCTTTGAGAAGTTATGGAAAACACTTGGAAAGTAAACACCTAAGGCTATTGGCAATTATTCTGTTTAGAACTTCTAAATTCATGGCAACATCCAAAATCCAAAGCAGTATCCAATTAGCTGTATGTTATTACAAGAAATTGAAAAGGGAGCAGATATATAAAAAAACAAACATTTAAAATGTCCACCATGCTGGTGAAACCCCCTTGTGAGGTCCTGGAGTTGCTCTTTGGACCATTGCAACCAGGCATGTCTTAAAAAAGGATGAAGCACTGTCCTTAGGCAACAGAGCTGGAATGTCATGAAATAATATCACATTAGTTATTTATTGTATAACTTTTTTACAACTACGAAGTCTAAGGAGAGGTACGTGAAAGATTTCTGCTTTTGTTGGCTTTTGACATGCCTTATCTTGAATGAAGATAGTGCAGGAGCATCATGTATCTCTCCACCCTATGGAACAAAAAGTATTGGAGCAACCTTAAAAACAATGAATTCACTAACCTCTATTATGGTCTCAAGATGCATGATCTACCACTATGGGGTGAAGAGCACATTCTCAAAAACTATTAACAACAATCTTGAAGTACTTCATACCTAAACTTTCTCAGGAGAACTTCTCCCTCACCAAATCTACCACCAACTTAAGGCAAGTCATTTTAATGTTCTCCAATATCATTCCTTCTGAGCTTATTTAGGAGATGTTCTTGAAGGCATCTGCGATATAAGCTAAACCAATAAACAGCACTTCACTGCTGATTAAATGCCAAGGAGTTTATGAAAGCGGGAGGAATGAATTTGATTTGTAGATGGAAGTCTCTTGGTATTGCCACTTTTATTAGTTCCATTTGCCAGCAGAAGACGTGAGACATTCACTTACATTATCACTTTATAGCTATTTATATACCCAGTGATAAAGAACACTCCCCTTTAGATATATCTTCTCACCTCCATTTCTGTTTTAAAATAGGTTGTGAATGTTAAGAAATGTGCACATATTTCCTAGAGAATGTGCATAATTTTTAGTTCAATTAACTAACTTTTATTGACATTTTGTCATTGATCTTGTATATGAGAACACAGTTCATGAAGCTAAATATAATGCCAAAGTACAGATTGGTTGTTCCCGCTGTAATCTCATATATACTTGGGAATAAGTTCAATTGAGCATATTAAGATTTTTTTCCTAATAAAAATGCAAAAGGGGATGATTCGCTTTTTTTTTTGCTTTTTTTTTTTGCTGTTCTCTTTTCCTGTTCATGGTTCTTTTGGCAAGTTCTCTCTCTCCCTCTCATTTAGTTTTCAGAATCATACTAACATACATTTAATTTTGATATTCTTTCTTTCTTCTGTTTAATATCCCCAAACCTGGCTTTTAAAAAACAAGTTTGACATTTCGGGTTGTAACATTTTTCTTATTTACTGTGGAGTAAGTCTTTCTGAACTCATTGATTTTGCTGTCAAAGTAGTCGTGTATAGTAATGTTGGTGTTTCTAAAAATGGGGCTTTGTGTTAAGTGCTTATTGTTATTTTATTAAAAAATATGTCAAAATGTCAAATTTTAAAACTATTTCACCAAACAAGGAAAATCACACTTCAAGACAGATAATCACAAGCAAAGTGTCTGGAGATAAACAGGGAAGGAGAAGGAGCTATGATTGTGTATCCAGGCATCTTTGTTTCCATGTATTGATCAAAATTTCTGAACAGAAGCCAATTTTGATAAATTATTTAAAAATAAATAGAAAACAACATAAAATGTAGAATGAATGTGGCAGCACTTTAAAGACTATCTGGTTTTCAATTTCACTTGACTTTTCATGGACATAAACCCACTTCTTCAGATGCAATACAAAATGATAATAAATGTTCAGGTACAAAGAATTCTTACACAGTTGTAGGACTGAGATGAAATGGAATAAGATCCAGAAAGACCCAGTGAAGTAGTTTATATCCACATTCCTTTTCTCTCCCTCCCGTTCCTTCTTTATATGCTGCAGGAGACTAACACAGCTACTTCTTTCAAAACTACCAGAATGGAAAACAATTTCTTCTCTATATGCAGTGGCCAAACCCAACAGGCACATCTAATCCACAGTATGAATATAATCACCTTTTATCTGTCAGCCACACATGTATTAAGAGTGAGGACCTCACTATAGAGAGGAAAAAAGATGGCAATTCAAACTGAGCATTACCATGGAGGAACACATAAGGATACAAATCCGGATCTTGAAGTTCTGGGTTGGGGTGAATGAATTTGTCAATTTCATTTTTTCCACGTTAAATCTTTTTTTTAAATTGCAAGCTTATTCCATCCTGGAGTTGGAAAAAATGTGTGCATTTCAGGGCTGGGCTTTAGCACAGCTGGTTAATCACCTTCAGCCCAGCTTACTGTCCACCTGTTAGAGATTCTTCATCTTCGAAAGAGGAAGGGGAGCAGGGAAGTACTCAGAAATTGGAGGGAGAAGAAGAATCAGATGATGAGGTTGTGCAAGTGCCCACATTTCCAGAGAGACGAAAGGAGACAGAGCACAGGCGGCATTCAGCTAGAATAGCTGCTAAAAACGCTGAGCTAATTGGGAGACGCCCTAGCATCTCCTGCATGGGGAATTCAGGGCTATAAATCAGAAGAAAGAGTAGTCAACTTTCGCTGATAACAACGACTCTGATGCCAAGGTTTTCACTCAGATTGAACTAGCTTTGTGTCTGTTGTATTAAGGCTGTTTTTGAAGAGAAACTCAGGACACCACCTAAGCAGTTCAAAAACAGCTGTGAGCTATGAGTAGAGAAATTGAGCTTATGCGGGGGAGGTATTTTAAGGTACAAGAAAATAAATACCAGAAAAATGACAGTGATCAAAGGAAGTAGGAAGTCTGAGATCAAGGCTCTTCGTCATAGAGGATGGAACAACAGCACCCCACTGTTGCCGGAATTGAGCATAACCTCCAGGACGCCAAAGTTAGGAGAAAAATGCCAACATAATGCCTCTATCTGTTGTTTGTCCTGTCTGTTTAACAGCATTGAATGTTTGCCATATATGTGTTCTGTGATCCGCCCTGAGTCTCTTTCGGGATGAGAAGGGCGGAATATAAATGTTGTAAATAAATTAATAAATTAATCATTTTTTTAAAAAGGCACCGAAAACATTCTCCATCCTTTCTGGTCTGAAATGCAGAAATTTCCTATAGTTCTGGGGCAAGCTGGGATATATTGTTTCAATTTTTTTTTCTTTGTTGTTCATACCACAGAATCTATGTTGTCTGACTTCCGTAGCAGAATAGAATGATTAGCTCTCCAACACCTACCAATAACCAGGGCTATTATTCTAAAATAATCACTAGGAAAATAACATCTGTATTTAATTGCCAATTTATTTGGATCTAATATCTTTTCCTAGGCCAGAGCTGTCTTGAATATAAAAGTCTACCAGCAATTGTACAATGTTGTGTGTATTAACATATAAGTTATTGTGCTACTTTTGATTGTTCTTAAATGGATTAAATGGGGGGGGGGGTCATGGTGGGACAGTGGGTTAAACCACTGAGCTGCAGAACCTGCTGACTGACTCAAATCCAGTTGTTAGCCCCAGCTTCTGCTAACCTAGCAGTTCAAATGTGAGTAGATTACTAGGCGGGGAGGTAACGGCACTCCATGCAGTCATGCATGCCACATGACCTTGGAGGCGTCTATGGACAATGCCTGTTCTTTTGCTTAGAAATGGAGATAAGCACTATTCCCCAGAGTCAGACATGACTAGACATATGTCAAGGGGAAACCTTTACCTTTACATTAAATTGATTAGACTATTTATTGATTTTTGGAAGTAAGAAAGGGATTGTAAAAGAATAAAAATCATATGACATTTTGTCCATACATGTTCATCTTTTTTTTTTTTTTTGGCTGCTAGCTTAAAAATAGTGCATTGAATGGTCATGAGGCTTACATAAAATTCAGCACAATATACTGAACGTGGTCCTTTGGGTCAAATCTGCCCTTGACTTTATAGCTTATACATTTCAAGGGAAACTGCTGAGCAGAGTTTCAACAGACTTGGATACTTCACGGGAAGTCAGTAGAGGCAAAAATGACAGCTTTTTAAAGTAATACTTTCATTTTGAAAGTAAGCAAAAACAAAAGGAAAAGAAAGGGAAAGCCTACATGGCAGGAAATACGTAAACAGAAGTTGCATAAATGTTGTATTTCTAAATAAAGGTCCTAATGTGCTTAGAAATTAAAATTTTATTCCTTAAAAGGAGGAATTTATTCTCTATAACAAAGACTGATTACTGTATATAATTCTATGCCTTTGAGAGAAAGAGGTTGGGGATTCACATACTGGTGGTAGATAAGCTCAAAGGAAATATACCTGCACATGAGCATATTTACTGTACACATGCGACTCCCCCCCCCATACATACAAACACATGCATGCACACACCACATTCATACACAATCACGTAAACACTCATTTGCGTTAGGATTAGGGGATTACTGTTCACATGTACATACAATGGGACAGCCAGCCTCTGGAAATTTTGTGCTGAACTGGATTACATTTGCTTTGGTGTTCAAACAAGACATGCTTCTTTACTTAGACATTTTAGGTTGGTTTTAACTGCCTCTATCTTGTGAGTATATGTTTTTGCTGTCTCCACGTTTTATGGAGAATGACAATGATGTGTTTTATGTTTTTGTTCTTATTTATTGTTACTATTGTGTATTGTCCTAAAATCTGTTAGGATGAGAGGCAGTTTGGGTTTTCAAAAAATAAATCAGTAAATTTGCAAAAACAAAAAAAAAATCTGACACAAAGATGCATGTGCATGCATATCTCATATATGCATATATTCACATGACATCCATTTAGTCATTCATATATATATATATATATATATATATATATATATATATGCCATATGAAAGCATTAATGTTTTATTTCCCTGCTATACAGTGGAAAGGGGAAATCCATCTGCAGTACATATGGTAGCATAATGAAAATCACTTTTCCTCCAAGGGCAGTCCCTTGCTCAACACAGCGTAGGGAAACATAGCCTACCCACTTGCTGCCTGGCAAATAACTCTTTCTCTCAAGATACTTAGGACCAGGAAGCAGGAAGATACACAACCACACACAAGATACACAACCACATACAAGTATCAAATACAGTTATCTAAATACAACATTACACTGATGACCATACTGTAAATTAAATTGAAGGCTGGATCTACACTGCCATATAATCTAGCTTCTGAATCCAGATTATCTGCTTTGAACTGGATTACATTAGACTACACTGCTATATAATCCCATTTAAAACAGATAATCTGGATTCAGAAACTCGATTATATGGCAGTGTAGATGGGGTCTGAGAGGGCGTTCATAAAAATAGTGTTCAGGAGTTGCATGTGGCCCATTTTCTTACTCATGCTCTAGGTCACTGCTTCTTAAACTGTGGATCCTGAACCCAAATGGGATTCTCCTTAGCTCAATGTTGGGTTCACCAAAAATGTTTTGATAATAGTAAAAGGTTTTTGAACGCCACCCATTTACACCAACATATTAGCAACAAATTGGAGTGTTTGCAGTGAACTCTGCAGAAAATGCTTCAGCTGTACTCCACAAAAATGAAAATCTGCATGTTCAGAAAGCCTTGCAAACGCAAATGTATTATCAGTAAATATTTCTTTTTTTGATACCTGTTTTATATATCTATATATCTGGGGTCATATAAACATTTCTTGGGTGGAAAGGGATTGCGAGTAGAAAAAGTTTAAGAAGCCTTGATCTAAGCCAGGAATAGGCAAACGTTTTTGTCTTGGGGCCACATTGTGGGCCCGGCCGGAAGGGCTGTGCTAGGAGTGAGGGGTGTCAAGCACATACTGGGTGGGGCAGGCCTGGAAAGGGAGGCTCCGGGAGAGGGTGGGGCCAGGAAGGGGCAGGGCAGGGCCTGGGTCATCTTTAGGTTGCCCTTCCAGCATAAGGATGGGCTGCTCACCCTATCCTTATACTGGGAGGAAGGAGGGACACGTGGTGACTGCGCCGATCCCACTCCCCATCCTCTTCCCCTTATCCTTGGACTGTATATGCCAGGAGGAAGGCGAGACAGGCGGCAGTTGAGGGTGCTCCTGAAAGCTCCCGTCCGCTGTGTTCCTTTTGAACTGTCCTCTTGGCAGAAAGATGGGGCTGCTCACATCGTCCTTATGCCAGAAAGAGGTGACAGAGTGCTCCAGGGCTCTTTCAGCTGCTACGTGTCTTCCTCCCCCATCTTTTTGGCATAAGGATGTGGCATGTCCTTCTTCTAAGAGGACAGGGAAAATGAGGAGGCCTGAGGTAAGCATCCAGGGCACTGCATCCGGCCTCCGGGCCTTAGTTTGCTCATACCTGCTCTAAGTCAATGTCAGAGAACAAGACTACTGACCTCTACCTGATATATATGTGGAACCTTAGGAGATAATGGTATTGAAGATAACAGCAATATCTCTGCCCTCATAAATTGGCTAGTAATCGCTAAATTTTCTTACAGACCTTAGGAAATATTACCTTAAATGCTCTTTTTGATCTTAGCCGCTATTACCTTTAGTGCATAATAAAATCATGATGATTAATAGAAGTGTAGATTTTCCAAACACAGACAATTCTAATCTTCCATAGTGAGCAATTTTCACCTCCAACCCACACTGCACTTCAACTAAATTAAAAAGGACAACTAAGACATTATGATGAATAGAAAACAAAGAAGGTCCAGAGGAGCTGACAGGTTCCTAAATGCTGGGTCATTCATTATGTCTGAAGGAGGTTGTCCCAGATTGAAGCAAAGTGAAACAAAACTTCATTCCAAACAGCAAACTAGATAATAAATGTATTGTCCAAAAGTAAATGAGAAATAGTTGAATCTGTGGATGCAGAACCCATGGGTATAGAGCGCCTGTGAGAAGGTACAATCAATTACATTTAATGATAACATAGTATTCAAACCAGGATTCTGGTCATATCAAGAATCTTTATTGATTTTAGGAATGAATATGTCACAAAATGTCCTATTTTTGTTGTTTTAAGCCATACAGTGCAATCAGGAATATTTTCCTACAATTTCCTGCCTATCACACCTAATGTATGATCTATAATTCAGGTTCAAATAGCAATTTTTCATTTTGGTTTTCAGTTTTCCGCATATACATCCATTACACTGTAAACAAAGCAGAAGAGCTGGCCTTGCAAATAACTGGCCCGTGACCCAACATGAGGTTCAAAGCCTTTGCTATGATTAAATCTAATTTATTCAGTGTATGATAAAATGCTCTGACTTCAGATGTGACAAATGCGCTCAGCAGCCTTTCATCATATTCGCTTTAAAGGAACACAACATCCCCCAGCAGATGTAAAATGTCTCCTCTAGGTAAATAATTCTCTTTTATACTTCAAAATCTATCCCAGCATTTTAAGGAGGGGATTTAAGCTGCAAGGCACTAGTGCAAAAGCAGTGATAGGGAGGAGTGGAAAGGAGAACAGGCGGTTTCCAGGTGGGCTTTAGATCTGCCACACTCTCTAACTAGAGATGTGGAAACCTGTCAGTTTCGTTTTCATTGCATTTCTTAGACTCCCGCTAGGATTCACATCCCTGTCCAAGTTCTTTATCAGGATATGAAATATTTCTTCGCCTTCTTAAATGGAAATATGTCTGTTTCCTGATAGAATCTTTTTGTAATGTATACCCCCACATGTCTTACACATTTCCTTATTGCTTCATCACACAAGAGAATTAATCTACTTTAAATCTGGTTTCTGTCTCCTGCAGAATTCTGGGGTTTGTAGTTTAGTGAGGCTGTTAAAGGCTCCTCCCTAAACTACAAACCCCAGAATTCAGCAGGAGGCGGCAAAGATTTAAAGTGGATTCATTCTATAGTATGATGAGGTCAAAGTATATTGACCTCATTATATTAACAAATTATATTTTCATACACACATATACACTTTTAGTAATGTACTTTTAAAAACTTGCATATGATTGAGAAAAGAAAAAAGATTTCATGGTTTCTTCCAGATGAAAAGAAACCAAAGAATACACTTGTTAATAATAACACGGAATTGAATCAAGTTGTAAACTCTGTGGAAATCAAGTTGTTAAAAAATCTTGTTTAATATGAAATTCTTTTTCATTTCTAGTTGTAAACAAGAGGTTCCTCCCGCTTCCTCGTAACTTCAGCACTGAACAGCTTCTTCCACCCTTTCCTTAGGGTGTTTAATACTGGCTGAAGCAGAAAATGAAGTTCTGAAGTAGGGAGGATAAAAGAGAATGTAAGAGGAGTACAAATGAAATGGTGCTGTAATATTTACAGGGTTTGTTGGCTTTAAAATGCCAGAGACACAAAACATGCTCCCACTTCTCTTCTTAGCAAACCTATGGGGCCTCCTGTTGTATCCTTCCTAGAAAAGATGTGCCATTAGCACTCAAAAAAATCTAACATTTCCTGGTAGGTTAAAACACAGAGGTTTGAAGTGTATACAGATAACTTCCTTCTAGAGACTGAGAAAGTTACTTTTGGAAAGTTACAAAACTCACAGTGTCTTCTTCACATTGAAACAAAATCACTGGGCAATACTAATTATTTTGCACTTGGTTATTCACCATTAGCAAATCTTTTTGAACCCATTTCCAGTGGGAGATGCATCTGATCCTCAATTGTCTTGAGTTCTGCTTTTTCATTCCTTTGGTGGAGGCTTCCAGTCTGCCTGTCCCTTTGCAGGATGAAAGAAAAATAATCATTCCAGACTGTGTCTGAAGGCTTCTCCCTTTCATCAAGACCCCTGGTGGGACCTTCAGAAGGAACTAAGGCGCTGTTAGCAGATTTGCTCATATTATGTTGATTGCCTACAGATGAATTAATTAAGACTTGCTCACTAACACGTAGTACAGGAAGGGGAAAAATTATAGCTGTGTAAATCCTTTTTATGGTTGTGTAAAACAACGTCTGGAACATAAATTCAGCACATACGTGGATACAGACTGCCTTCCATTAACGATTCCACAGGTCAGAAGAGATTGGATTTAGAACACAGTAAACAATACTGAGATCAGTATTTGCACTTCTGAACACATTCTTAATCACAAGAGTTGAGGACTACATTAATAACTATTAAACCAAAAACCAGTCTCAGTATACAAGGCATGCTGTACCACATTGTGTTACTATATAATTGAGGAAGATTGGCAACTTGTAGCCCTTCAGATATTGTTGGAGGCAGGCCCGTAGCCAGGATTTCGATTGGGGGGGGGGGGGGGCTGAGTCTGAGTGAAAGAGGGTCTACCCTAGCAAACCTTTTGTATCGTTACCCAATACCCCCATGCATATAGGATATATTGAGTATGGTGATCAGATCATGATATGAATAAACATAACAGTCTAAATAATGCACCAGTAAGGCCTTTTCGCGAACCACCATGAGAATTTCGGGGGGGGGGGGGCTGAAGCCCCCCAAGTCCCCCCCCCCCCGGCTACATGCCTGGTTGGAGGGAAATTTGTATTGTCCCTAGGAGGTTCAGCTAATAGTGAGGGATGCTGGAAGTTGCAATCCAACAAGATATTGAGGTCCACAACTCACCCTGTAGGAGATTAGAAGTTAATATTATGCCACACTTTTCAGAAATATAAATTGCTTTCTTTGAAAGTGTTGTTCCAGTGCAGACTGTTCTTGACAAGAATTGTCCAATATTCACAATCTGAACCGGAAAGACTTAAGTAGCAAAAATATATGCTTTCTACAGGCACTCCATATTTTCATAATGAATCTTGGGCTGACAACTGCACAGAGAAATCCCTATAAACATTCCCTACTAGAGTTGATTGCAGGTTTTGAAGGGCTCTTGGGCAAGTCACTTTTAGTAGGCACCCTTTCCTCTTAACAATACTGTCAAGCCTTATCCCTGATCATGTGTCATCATGGTACTAACATTTGCCTCTTCATGATAATAGATTTTTGAAAAAGCTGCTATTTCTATAACTGCAAGTTGAGTATCCCTCATCTGAAAATATTGGCCCCAGAAGGATTCTGGAATATTGCATACATCTAATAAGATATCTTGGAGATAAGATCCAAGTATAAACACAAACTTCACTTATGAGATAGATAGATAGATAGATAGATCTTAAACATATAGCCTGAAGGTAATTTCAAACACCATATTTTAATAATTTTGTGCATGAAACAAAGCGAGGGTACACTGAACCATCAAAAAACAACGGTGTTATTATCTCAATCACTTAGGTGGACAGTTTGGATTTTGGAATCCCAGAAACCAATAAAATTATATTAATTGAGGCATTAGTATGTTAAATGTTTTTGAATATTTATTTATTTATTTATTTGGTGCATTTGTTAACCGCCGCTCTCAGCCCTAGGGCGACTCGCGGCGGTGTACAACATATAAAAAGCATATTTTACAATCAGCTACAGCGGCAAAACAACATATCACTAATACATTATCATTTAAATTACACTAAAGTAATCCGCTTCGTCTTATCATAGAATCATAACCAATCTCATAGTCTATATTCCGTTCCAGTTGTCATAATAAATAATAATAAATAAATAAATAAATGTAATAAAATAATTATAAATAGAGTAAAATCATAAATGTAATAATAATAATAATAATAATAATTTAAAAAAGAGTAAAGTAATAAATAACTTTGACTTGAGTATAAGCTGAGGGGAGCTTTTCAGCCTAAAAAAGAGCTGAAAACCCCAGCCTATACTCAAGTATATACAGTAAATCTTTGACGTAAAACCGGAACCCTGTTTGTATGAAGCTTTATAGTGTGGTTTGCTCTCTAACCCTTGAAAGATAGTCTTGAAAGAAAAGACTATTGGGCTGTTTTCTCCAGAGCAGGAATTAGATATAAGATTAGATATAAGATATAGGATATAGTCGTGTGTCCCCTTCCGCGCTCCTCAGAAATCACTGGATCCTATGCTTTGAGTACACAAATTGCAAATAGGATGGATGGGTAGATGAATATAGTTGTGTTATGGATATTACCGTTCTTTCTTGACCTCTATTATTAAGACTGCTTTTAATAAAATCATTTTACTACTTTCCCTACCCTTGTGCATTCAATATAGGAAAAATGGGAAAATATGAACTCTAAAATATGGATTCTGCTGCCCTGAACGGTTGAGATCAAAATATGGAAGAGAAGGTATTGTACTGGTGTATATATGACATTTCATATGAAGCTTTATTACGGCCACTTCTGTTGTGAAAGATGCCATTTATTCCTCTTAACCTTGAGCTTCAAGGGTTAGATGTCAAAGAGAGAAATTCCTCTCCAGAAAGAACATGGGTTCATAAACCAGTGACCTGATCATAAATTATTCCTTTTTATAAAGCACAATAGTTTACATCCCTTTGAAATAAAATAAGAGGGAAAGAAAAGGTCTATTCAGAGTACAGATCAATCAAAATGAAAAGAAACCATAGTTCTTGACTCATTTTCAAATTATACAAGGCAGTATATCTGGGTTACTGTACTTCTAATGTTTTATTGCATTTGGAAAGTATATGGAGCTATTGCCAGATCAATTGGAGGATTTTCTAAGGAAATATAAATGTCACAAATCGGAGGATATCCAATATAAATGCATTTGCTATATAATGTTGAATTATACCTGTCCTATGTCAACATATTTGGAAATGGGGGAAATAAGGAAGAAGAGAAATATACAATTTCAAAAAAGTTATACAAAGATTAAGTTGCTAATAATAAGACTTGTTTTGCTTTATGCATTTAACGAACCCTGTTTTTTATGGACTTTTTTTGCTTTCAATAAGTCATGAAAACGCCATCTATAAAAGTAGAAGAAAGCTGGGTGAAATCACAAGTCAAAGGAAATGAGAACTCCGAAACATCTGCATTTAGGATTCATTCCATGCTGCCAGGCAGGATTCTGTTAAGGTGCCTTGTTTATTTTAATGAGTTAATGAGTTCTCATGTGTTTGCCCAATCCTGGATTTCAATACTCAATACTCAAGGGAGGAAATTAAGTGCTTTATTTAAACAAGAAACATTCTCAGTAAAAATATTAATCTTTTAAACCCTTCAGTTTTAACACAAGCACTAAAATAGAATCAAATTGCCATTTTTACTACTCTCATCCACTAAGACTGTAGTTTGTGGGATTTTTTATGGGTCTAAATCCAACTCCTAGGCTCAATTAGACCAGGTCCACTGAATCAACATGCTTAAAAAGTTGGATTTTACAACTGGTTTTAGTCCATTTTTTCAAAAGTTTCTATGGCATAAACTTATATGGAGAGCAATCCTGTGCCTTTAAGGTCATAAGACCCTTTGTTTTCGATGCAACATAAAAATATGGCTGCCCTGCAGATTTTGTTCATATTTTGTTTTGCTTTGGCCAGCTTGATGCTCTTAACTTCTTTCATTTGATGGTATATAATGAGAGTCACTGTCATCTGAATTCCAAACCTCTCCAATATTTTCAGTTAGTCATGGTGGTTCTGTGTACCAAGTTTGATTCAGGTCCATCGTCGGTGGGGTTCACAGTTTCTCTGGTTGTAGATGAACTACAACTCCAAAAATCAAGGCCAATCCCTCATAAACCCATCCAGTATTCAAATTTGGACGTATCAGGCATGTGTGCATTGTCGTTTGGGATCATGATGACTCTGGATGTAGGTGAACTACAACTCCCCCAAATTAAGGTGACTTCCCCCTAAAACCCTCCATTATTTTTTGTTGATCATGGAGATTCTGTGTGCCAAGTTAGGTCCAGGTCCATCTTTGATGGGATTCAAAGTGCTCTTTGATTGCAGGTGAACTTTAATTCCCAGTACCTACAACTCCCAAATATCAAGGGCAATTCCCCCCAAAACCCACAAGTATTAATATTTGGGCATATAGGGTATGTGTGCCAAGTCTGGTCTGAGTCCATGTTTCTTTGGGTTCACAGTGCTCTCTGGATGAACTATAAACTCCTAAAAATCAAGGTCAGTTCCCCCCAAACCTTTTCAGTATTTTTTGTGGCTCATGGAGATTTTGTGTGCCAAATGTGGTCCTGGTCCATTGTCAGTGGGGATCACAGTACTGTCATAATGCAGGGTGAACTACAACTTCCATCATGTTGAGTCAGGCCCCCAAACTCCTCCAATATGTTCAGTTGCTGATCAATTCTGCTCTGTTTGCTGTGCGTCAGAGTAGGAAAGGATTATAGAAGAGGCAGTGGGCGGGATCATGCAAATTTCATACCAATGGAGAGAGGGAGAAAGACTGAGATGTTTGTGGGGAGGCAACACATAAAATCTAGGATGAAATTGTCCCTGTATGAAAGTGCTCCCTTGGGTGATAGGCAATCTTGTGTTTCTGGAAGACACTGGCAGGGGTTTTACATGTTCATGGTGCTCGCTATAACCTGCAATTTCATTGGAGGGAGGGCCTGTTGTGGCTCCTGATAGGTGGGTATCATAGCAGTTTGTGAAAGTGGGAGCCTGTCTGTGAAAGTAGGCACCCCAGCCACATACACGCATACATATTTTCACTTTTAATATGTGTATAGATTTATTCATATAAATAATTTTTAAAGATCCATCTATACTATAATTTTAGAGTACCCTAAGACGGGGATGCTATGAGTTCCCGACCTCCTTCATGTGTCCTAACAGGCCGTTAACATATGTCCCCATGCCCCTTTCATTCCAGGGAGATAAGAATGGCACCATACTATTTCACCAGCAAAATGTAGGGGCCTCCGGCAGTGGACCAGCCTTTTCAGCCATGAAGAAGGAGATCTGTCCTGTCAAGCCTCACTGCTGGGAAAACTAGAGCAGCTTGTTTTCATCAGGTGAAAAGTCAATGTTTTATGTTTGGCGGGTTGACTGTAAATTTTCATATCTGAGAAACAATCATATTGATTTTTCATTTAGGTAGAAAAACTTCCTTTACGCCAATGTTTCCGGGAGAGGTATTGATTCAGGTGTGAGATTAACTGCAGAATTAAGATGCCTATATCCATATTATTTAATATTAATCTTGTTATTTATGAGAAACATGGGATATGCAATGGCGCAAATATAAAACAAGTGGATTCATTTTGTTACAAACTGTTTTTTAATCATACATTTTTACTTATCCTGCATGAATACAAAATCTACTTAAATATTTACTGTACTGGTATGTAATATTTTTTACTATACATCTTTTACTTATGTATGGATTTTAAAAGTATACAGCTCATTATGAAGCACCATGCATCAGAATATGGTATTGTGATAAGAGTTCTCATCACAGAAATATATATAACCAAGGCAGATGAATAAAAAGAAAGGGAAACATCATTTTTAGAAGATTACATAAAAGAAATTAGTTAAAATTGGTTAAAACATAGGTTTATCGGTTGTGCTAAGACTTTTGCAACAAACGTATTCATTATATGAAAACGGCACTAAGTCTATATTAGTGTTCCTTTTGGGAGCAATTATGACTGCATTACTTGAATGGCGAGAAATGATTTGTTAAAAGAAATGAAAAGGAACTTGTATAATTTGTGATCCTACTACTAAGATGATATTGTGGCCATGAATGAAGATAATGAACTGGTTGGCGTGCGGATCTTCCTTTTGTGTGTAGTACAGCTGTTTGAATATTTTTATTGTTATTCAACTAGCTAATTACAATCCCTTGTTCAGTGTAACTGTGAGTTTACTCATCTGAGCTAATCTAAGATGCCATCTGTTATTTAATAAGTAATTGGCTCTTCAAAGCCCCAAGGGCCGATGGGGCATCGTGTGGGAATAAAACGTAGACATGTCTGCTTCTGTATGGTGTACCAGCAACCTGGTCATGACACAAAAGTGAGTGCATTTGACACAGTGCAATAAAACCTTTTAAGAATGCATCATTCCTTGGGGCTTGTAAGAACTGTGGAGCAGAAGCACTGAATTACAGGAGGATGGCAGGAAGATTGGCAAGAACTGCCACACTGTTTTGGATAAGATCCCAAATGAGTATTATTTTTTTTGAGGGGGGGGGGTGCCTGAATTCTGTTGAGAGACAGCTTTTGATTAATTTTTTTTTCTTGTAAGCCAAAATAAGTGCATCAAAGGTTAGGCCATACATTTATTTATTTATTTATTTATTTATTGCATTTATTAACCGCCGCTCTCAGCCCTAGGGCGACTCGTGGCGGTGTACAATACAAAAAAGACACTTTACAAAGCAATCAGGACAACAAACTAACATCACTAATACACAACATATAAATTACACTAAAAATCCGCTGCGTCATATTATGGAATCATAATCAATCTCGTAGTCGTAGATTCATTCCGGTTGTCATTTCCAGTAACATAGCACTCAGTTGAAAGCCTGCTCGAAGAGCCACGTCTTCAGGCCCTTACGAAAGGCCATGAGGGAGGGCGCCTGTCTGATGTCAGAAGGGAGGGAGTTCCACAGCCGGGGGGCCACCACCGAGAAGGCCCTCTCTCTCGTCCCCGCCAGACGTGCCTGTGAGGCAGGCGGGATCGAGAGAAGGGCCTCCCCAGATGATCTCAAGGTCCTTGTGGGCTCGTAGGCCGAGATGCGGTCCGTAAGGTATTTTGGGCCGGAACCGTTTAGGGCTTTGTAGGATAACACCAGCACCTTAAATTGGGCCCGGTAGCAAATCGGCAGCCAGTGGAGCTGGAACAACAAGGGCGTTGTGTGCTCCCTGCGTCCTGCTCCTGTTAACAACATGGCTGCCGCGCGCTGGACGAGCTGAAGCTTCTGGGCCGTCTTTAAGGGCAGCCCCACGTAGAGAGCGTTGCAGTAGTCTAAACGGGATGTGACCAGAGCGTGTACCACCGTGGCCAAGTCAGACTTCCCAAGGTACGGGCGCAGCTGGCGCACAAGCCGAAGCTGTGCAAATGCTCCCCTGGTCACAGCTGAAACCTGGGGATCCAGGCTCAACGATGAATCCAGGATCACACCCAAGCTGCGAACCTGCGCCTTCAAGGGGAGTGCGACCCCATCCAGCACAGGCTGTAACCCTATACCCTGCTCGGCCTTGCGACTGACCAGGAGTACCCTCTGTCTTGTCTGGATTTAATTTCAGTTTGTTCGCCCTCATCCAGACCATTACAGCGGCCAGGCACCGGTTCAGGACTTCGACAGCCTCCTTAGTAGCAGGTGGAAAGGAGTGACAGAGTTGGACATCATCTGCGTACAGATGACACCGCACCCCGAAACTCCGGATGATCTCACCCAGCGGCTTCATGTAGATATTAAACAGCATGGGGGACAATATAGAGCCCTGTGGAACCCCACAGGTCAAAGGCTGTGGGGTTGAACAGGAGTCCCCCAATAACACCTTCTGGGTACGACCCTCCAGAAATGACTGGAGCCACTGCAAAGCAGTGCCCCCAAGACCCATTTCCGCAAGGCGCCCCAGAAGGATACCGTGGTCGACGGTATCGAAGGCCGCTGAGAGGTCCAGGAGCACCAACAGGGACACACTCCCCCTGTCTAGCTCCCGGCGCAGATCATCCACTAAGGCGACCAAGACCGTCTCGGTACCATGTCCCGGTCTGAAACCAGACTGTGCCGGATCCAGATAATCCGTGTCTCTCAAGAATACCTGGAGTTGTGAGGCCACCACGCTTTCCATGACTTTGCCCAAGAAGGGAAGATTGGAAACAGGCCGAAAGTTGTCAAATTTAGTGGGGTCCAGTGATGGTTTTTTCAACAGCGGCTTTATAATAGCCTGTTTTAGGCTCGCTGGAATCTTGCCTTCCCGAAGGGAGGCATTAACTACCACCGTTACCCACTCAGCCAATCCCCCTCTGGCCTCCTTCAGAAGCCAGGATGGGCAGGGGTCAAAACTCCGCCGGACAGTTTTTTGCAGACGCAATAGTGGCCGCAAAGAAAGTTTTCTTTGCGGCTTTTATTGCCGCGGCATATGCCCTTAGAAAGGACACAAACCGTGCTCGGTTTGGCTCGCTTGGGTCCGAGCTCCACACGCTCTCTAGTTCCCTCTTCCTTCGCTTCATCGCTGCCAGCTCCTCAGTGAACCAAGGAGCTGGTTTAGCTCGGTTACTTGAGAGGGGACGTTCCGGAGCGATCATGTCAATTGCCCTGGTCATCTCCCCATTCCAGAGAGCGACCAAGGCCTCGACATGATCACCTGCCGAGGTAGCGGGAAAGTCCCCAAGAGCCATCAGGAATCCATTCGGATCCATAAGCCTCCTGGGGCGGACCATCTTAATGGGTCCTCCACCTTTGCGGAGGTTAGGGGGCGCAGTGAGCCTAAATCTGATCAGGAAGTGGTCGGTCCATGGCAACGGAGAGATGAACAACTCCTCCACCCCGCCACCCTGCTCCCATCCCTGGCAGAAAACCAAGTCCAATGTATGTCCAGCACAGTGGGTGGGGCCAGTTATTCGTTGGGACAGCCCCATGGTTGCCATGGCGAACATGAAGTCCTGAGCCGCTCCTGTGAGGGTCGCCTCGGCATGGATGTTGGAGTCCCCCAGCACAAGAAGCCGTTGAGACTCCAACGCCAGGCTCGAGACCACCCCCGCTAGCTCAGGTAGGGAGACTGTAGTGCAGCGAGGTGGACGGTACACTAACAGAATCCCTATTCTGTCCCGGTCACCCACCCTCAGGTGGACGCATTCAAAATTTGTGGTCTGCGGGATGGGGCTCCTGGTCAGACGGATGGAATCTCTATAGACCACTGCGACCCCGCCTCCCCGTCCTCCGGATCTCGGTTGGTGCTGTACGGAGAAGCCTGGAGGACAAAGCTGGGTCAGATTTACGCCTCCAGCTTCATCCAACCAGGTCTCCGTAATGCACGCCAGATCTGCCCGCTCCTCCAGGATTAGGTCCTGGATCCAGGTCGTTTTTCCGTTGACAGATCTGGCGTTCAGCAGCACCACCTTCAATCCCGAGGGCCCGCTCACCTGGTTACACCAATTTACCTTAGGAGACCGGTTGGGAATTGTTAATGTAGATAAACGGTCCGAATTAGGCCAAATTCGAGGTCTCCTTTTTCCGCATCTCCTCCTCCCCACCACGACCTCTATGGGGGGCCCTCGGCTAGTGGAACACCTCCCCCCCTCCATGCCGCGATCTAATATCAAGGTCTTATTTCCTGCTTCATCAGTTGTTTGATTTGTTGGTCCCTGCCAACACCCTTGCTCCCCTTCCTCCCCCTTCCCCGCCCCATTTTTGTCCACAGGCTCCAGCCCGCCTCCTCCCCTGACCCTTCCGCTAGTCAGTAGCAACAGGGATAGTACCAACAGGGGGGTGGGGGACCTCATGGATAACAATAGCTTCAGAAGGAAGGGGCGTTCCAGCCACACCAGTTAGGATAGTTCGTAAAGTGCGAGAGTGCGAGAGTCTTCAGTGCAGCACAGTCAGTAATACCACTCAGTTAACAACACACTACGTGCCGTTGGGCACATACATAAAGTGCAAGATCTAAAGTGCAATAGGTAACCTGAAACTGGTTCTCAGCATTCACTAAAGTGCGGCATAGAGGGATAAGGAAGGGGGCGTAAGTGCTAGTGTTATTTAGCAGCAGGTGGCAGGCGCCTTAAAGTGCTGTTGTGTTCTTATATCAGCTTAGCAGCAGCGACAACCAGAAGAGTGTGCTAAGATAGTAATATGTAGTCACGTTCTTACGAAGATGATGGTGATACCACTTGAATAAGGTTGTTATGATTCAGATGTACCTCTAGACGGTTGGTCTGAGAGCGGATGGGGGCATCCGGGGATGGTGTACACAGTGGCGGTCAGCACAGTTGGTCTATTGTATATCTATCAATCCAAAGGAGGCCAGCTCAAGAGGTCTACACAATATTAAGGCCGGCACAAAAGGTCTACTCAGTATTAAGGCCAGCACAGAAGGTCTACACAATATTAGGCCGGCACAAGAGGTCTACACAATGTTAAGGCCAGCTCAAGAGGTCTACACAATATTAGGCCGGCACAAGAGGTCTACACAATATTAAGGCCAGCACAAGAGGTCTACACAGTATTAAGGCTAGCACCAAAGGTCTACACACTATTGAGGCCAGCACAAGAGGTCTACACAATATTAAGGCACATACAAAGGTTCTACACAATATTAGTCAACGCTGAAAAGATGAAACTCTAGAAGATCCAGCAGTGGTGGCAAAGGTGAAATCTAGCAGCGATGACAAGGCGGCGGGCCAAATGGTGGTGGCCGCGATGGAAGGCGGCAGCGATGGCCCAGCAGCCCAGCGGCGGCCCAGCAGCTGCAGCGGTAGCGATGGAAAGGCGGCGATGGTGAGGCAAGGCGCCAAGATGGCGGCCGCAACAGCCGCGGCGTTCTCCGTGCCCTGGCTTGGCCCAACGGCCCCAGCGGTGGACCGGTCGCAGCAGCGGCAGCGATGGTGAAGGCGGGGCGCCAAGATGGCGGCCTCAGCGGCCGCGACGCTCTCCATGGCCCAGCAGTGGTCCGGTCGTACCGGCGGCGGTGAGGGGACGGCGGCGGCGATGGAGAAGCGGGACGCCCTGGCTCGGCCCTGGCCCCAGCGGTGGTCCGGTCGCAGCGGCAGCGGTGAAGGGACGGCGGCGGCAATGGAAAAGCGAGACGCAAGATGGCGGCCGCAGATGTAGAGCTTTATAGATGTAGAGGCCTCCTTGCAGATTGCTGAGTCACACCCCACTGGAGGAGGCCTGGGCTGCTGGCTACTCACAAGGAGTCCTGGGAGCAGGCTGGAGATCTTTATTGCCCCTTCACAGCAAGCACAGCAGACTCAGTCCCTGGCAGGCCTGTGGACTCAGCTTTATAGATGTAGAGGCCTCCTTGCAGATTGCTGAGTCACACCCCACTGGAGGAGGCCTGGGCTGCTGGCTACTCACAAGGAGTCCTGGGAGCAGGCTGGAGATCTTTATTGCCCCTTCACAGCAAGCACAGCAGACATAGAGAATGTTTAGCTCTCCAAACATTCTGGACTTCATATTCCAAAAGTTACAGCTACCATGGCCAATGGTGAGAGACTAGGAGAATTGTAGTAAAAAAAAAGTAAAGTAAAGGGGGAAGAAAAGAAAAGACTCCCCACTCCTATGTTAGTTTCTTAGATCTGAGGACGTCAGAAGGTCTATAGTAGTAGTAGTAGTAGTAGTAATACGGTAATAATAATTTTTTTACCCGCCTCTCTCTGCGGCTCAAAGCAGGATACAACATCATTAAAACAAGAGATAACACTATTAAAAGGCATACAACAAAATTGTTGTTGTTCATTCATTCAGTCGACCAGCCCACGCCAGAGCTCCCTGTCGGCCGTCACCACCCCCAGCTCCTTCAAGGCCAGTCCAGTCACTTCAACAAAATACACAGAGCTAAAATACAAGTTAAAATCCATACATAAAATTCAGATTAAAATTCTATACTAGCTTCATACTTCATATTTATTCTAGACCTGAATGCTGAATTGATGCCTCCATATTTAAATAAGTTTGATATCTATAGCATGTTAAATGAGCCAGATGTATGCAGGTCTATGACTGTTTTGGCCACATATTGTAGATGGCATCCCTTATGACTGCATTTACTGTCATAAACAAAGCTGTATGAACGGTAAGTCCAAATGTGAGATATAATGCTTAGAATCACCAGTATGTGATCCAAAATGTATGACTGTTTACATAACAATCTGGTGGCTATAACAGGAGGCTTGCTGATGTTTTTGGCAAAATGTTCAGAATCACTATGAAGTGCATCTACATTGCAGAATGAATGCAGTTCGACACCACTTTCGCTGCCATGGCTCAATGCTATGGAATCTTGGGAACTGTAATTTGGGGAGGCACCAACACTCTTTAGCATTAAGCCATGGCAGTTAAGGTGGTGTTGAACTGCATTCATTCTATAGTGTAGCCATGTAGCTACCTTATGGCAATATGATAGCTAGGAGACAATGGACAAAAATCCATCATAAATGCATTATATTGTTGGCTGCTGAACTTTTTTCCAGAAAAGTTTTTTCTCTCTCACAATGATGGTTGAGCTATCTCCCTTGATGAAGCTGTGCTTAATTTTGTTAGTTCTTTTACAGTTATTCAGTATTACAGATTCATCTGATTCTTAGAGCCATACTATATTGCTTTTAACAAGCTTGGATTTTCAGACTTGGTATGAATGCACTTCAGTGGTCTTACTGTGAATATCAGTGACAATTCTATGACTCTCAGGGTGGATCTACGTGTATCACAAAATCCGAGACCAGTCCAGAGTAGAAATATTCCATATCAGCCCTGAAGGTGGGTAAACTATATGTCTCCTGAAGCATCGGGGCAGTCTAGACCAGTGGTTCCCAACCTTTGGTCCTCCAGTTGTTTGGAACTTCAACTCCCAGAAATCCCAGCCAGTTTACTAGCTGTTAAAAATTGTGGGAGATGAAGTCCTAAACACCTGGAGGACTAAAGGTTGGGAACCACTGATCTAGACAGTCCAGCTGGGCTGAAACCGGTTCAGCCCCACTGGACAGACATCTTAACTTGGTTGTCTCTGTTGCCATAGCCGGATGGCCATGGAGCTCTGGGAAACTTCCTGGACATCTTCTGCAGTGATGGAAAGGAGACGTGGGACCAATACATCCCCTTTTCCTGGACTGTTGAGCACAGGAAAAATGAGATGGCACTGCCAGGCTGTGTGGATCATGGATTGGTTTGGATTAGAGCCAGCCCATCTGTCAAAACTCACCTTAAAGTATGAGACTGCTCTAGTTTTGGTAAAACTCTGGAGCATTCCATGACTTTGTGTAACATAAGAGTAAAACTGAATTAACCCACTTTACCCAACGTTATGGACTGGAAGTCCTTGGATGTCACCGAGACATCCAAGAACAACTTCTAATCCAAATCTGAATTTCGATAGACAAGTCCTCAGTGACAATGAGGATATCAACATGCCACACCTCAAATATTAGCTTAAAATAGTCAATCATTTCCCCAGAAGCAGTCAGTAGACATGATGAGGTTTTCAAAATCTGTTTCCATCTGCTTTTCCTTCCATTCCCAAAATGCCAGGTTGGTGACATTTCTGTTATAAATTCCATACAATTGCAGCTCATTCACTGGTATCTTAGTTCCAATGAAATATTGTAAAGCTGATGAAGTGTATCAAAAATGCTCTACACAAGACAAAATGTGCAACAGTATTCTCCTACATGAGTTGCACTGTAATAGAAAGGTACCCTTAAAGAACATGAAGACTTGAAACAACCAGGAGGGTTGTACCTATATTTAGCACAGTAACAGATGCATTAGTCTGGTACAGGTTGAGCATCCCTTATTCGGAATTCTGAAGTCCAAAATACTTGAAAATCCAATATTGTACACAGAGATTGCTGACACAGGGATAACTCTGTTTTCTGATGGTGAAGTATGCACAAACTTTGTTTCATGCATAAGGTTATTGACCTCAGGCTATGTGTATAAATGGCCATTCAACATAAATGAATTCTGTGTTTAGACTTATGCCCCATATCCGTGATATCTCATTGTCTACATATATGCAAATACAGGTATTCCAAAACCTGAGAAAATCCAAAACATTTCTGGTCAGAAGCATTTTGGTAAGGGGTACTCAATCTATATTATTTTTAAAAACTGTAAATAATGTAACCTAAGGCTTGTAATACTTACTTTTGGAATACAAATCCCAGAATTCCTCAGTCAGTATGGCCACTGAGGAATACTGGGATTTGTAGCCCAGAAATATTTTTCATAAGTTCTGTTCACAAGTCTCACTAAAAAGGAAGTCATTACTCAAGCTTTGCTCTATTCACTTAAAAGAATAATAATTATTCTACCCGAGTCTTCTGCTGTAACCTCTTGATTAGCTAGAGCTGCATAAGCCAAATGATGTTAACATTTTGTAAGTTGAGAAGGAAAAACATTAGAAAGAAGGTAGATTGGCAGAGAAGACAAGGCATTTCTTTTGGGCAAGAATGGGCAAGCTGCCTATCACATATCATCAATACATCATTTTAAAGATTCAACATATTAATCCCCTCCAGAGATTGTGAATTAGAATGTTAGGAGATGCAACCATGTTACATACATATCAGCCACCTGCTCTCATTGCATTAGTAATATGATGTGACTACAGGAAGTGGAAAGGGGGAGATTTTGTTTTTATCATTTAATTTTTTAAAACACATAATTAACCTATCTACTGATCTCCTTACTCACCAAGACATTTTTTTGGCTTGATTTAAATGTAGAGTTGGATATATAGCTCTTTGTATTGGTTATGTGACAATGAAGCACTATAAAACTCCCTACAGAAATGCTTGTTGACTTAATATAACAATATAACCGAGAAGCAACATTGGTCTAATGATTTAGAGTAAGGAACCTCACCTCAGGCAGTTGATTTTAAGCATCATGAATGAGAAGAACATTGTTAGCTGTGTATTTTATTGTGCTAATATTTTACAGCCAGGGATGGCAGGAGGTGCTTGAGAAGATTGTCTTTGCCCCATGGCAAAATTGTTGACTTGGGTATTATGCATGATGACTTGGTCAGTGGGTGGCTGGCATTTGCTGCTCCCAGCATCAAAACATAATGGATTGGCATTACTAGGGGCAGGAATACAGACAGGAATATCAACAACAAGCAAAGCAACATTTTCCTATAGACAGAAATAAAAAGAGCTGTTCATAACACCGAGCTCCTTGGCACACATATAACAGCTAATGGGAAAGAAATGAAAGACCATAAAGAACAGAGTTTTCTACTATAAACGATGCCACATTACTTAATTTTCCTCTAATGGACACAGTCTATATTCTCTGATCATATCTAGGGAACTCTTATCTCGCTTGCAGCTCTAAGAGATCAAACAGCATTCTGGTGACCAGCCTGCAATGTTATGAAAAATACATTAGTATGAGAAATGTTCAGATTGTCCAACCAAGGGGAGCCAATGCAGCCAGCATCATCCTTTGTCCTTTAAGGTATACAACTATGCAAGACCTTCATAAGGACGCAAATGATACTACAGCTAGTTTCATGCCAGTATGATAAGTGGTTAGAAAGCGGGGCTTGGGTAAGAGAAATAAGTCCAACTCCCCACCAAGGGCCCATCTACACAGTACCTAAAACATGGGATTGTCCGTGTTAAAAAGGGGGGTGGTTATATGATGTTAGCACTAAATGTGCGCTGATTCACTGCAATGGCTGAAAAACACTGGATAAAAAGTTTTCCTTTTATCTCGATTTCGGTCAAAAATGCACATATCCACATCACTGTATATCCCTGCACTCACCAAAAACACATAGAATCATAGAATCAAAGAGTTGGAAGAGACCTCATGGGCCATCCAGTCCAACCCCCTGCCAAGAAGCAGGAATATTGCATTCAAATCACCCCTGACAGATGGCCATCCAGCCTCTGCTTAAAAGCTTCCAAAGAAGGAGCCTCCACCACACTCCGGGGCAGAGAGTTCCACTGCTGAACGGCTCTTACAGTCAGGAAGTTCTTCCTCATGTTCAGATGGAATCTCCTCTCTTGTAGTTTGAAGCCATTGTTCCGCGTCCTAGTCTCCAAGGAAGCAGAAAACAAGCTTGCTCCCTCCTCCCTGTGGCTTCCTCTCACATATTTATACATGGCTATCATATCTCCTCTCAGCCTTCTCTTCTTCAGGCTAAACATGCCCAGTTCCCCAAGCCGCTCCTCATAGGGCTTGTTCTCCAGACCCTTGATCATTTTAGTCGCCCTCCTCTGGACACATTCCAGCTTGTCAATATCTCTCTTGAACTGTGGTGCCCAGAATTGGACACAATATTCCAGATGTGGTCTAACTAAAGCAGAATAGAGGGGTAGCATTACTTCCTTAGATCTAGACACTATGCTCCTATTGATGCAGGCCAAAATCCCATTGGCTTTTTTTGCCGCCACATCACATTGTTGGCTCATGTTTAACTTGTTGTCCACGAGGACTCCAAGATCTTTTTCACACGTACTGCTCTCGAGCCAGGCGTCACCCATTCTGTATCTTGATTTCCTTCCCTCCCCCCTGTGGAGCCTGCTCCAGCATATGTCTGCTTTTTAAAAGCCCGAAACAGATGATGAGCTGATTGGGCTATCAAACGGACACACAGCTGATTTAAAAGGAAGAATGAACAGAGAGCAATTAGAAGTCCCTGAAGTCTTATAAACTTTATTTTTTATAAAATAAATATTTATTTATGTATATTTATGTATATTTATTTATTTTATTTTTATATTTATAAAATATTTATTTATAAAAAGTTATAAACTGTATAATATTAAATACAGCTTGAATAAACAATTAGGGGAAAGGGGAAATCCAGTGAAAGTTTAAAAAAATTTAAATCCACTGTATTATGTGCTGAACCTCATATGTGCATATGCATATTGGCTTATATTTATATTAAGATATCCGCATGTGCACATATGCGGTTAAGTGCATAACAGTGATCTTTTTTAAAAAAAACTTCCATTGGATGTCCCCTGTCCATCCTCCATCTTGTACTGATACAGAGGAATCCAGTGAAGACCGGGGGGGGGGGGGGGGGAATCACGGGACCTACAAGTTTGTGTGGGGATATGTTCTTGGATCCCGTGTTTCTTTGTCCTTCCTTCCTCTTAAACCCACATTTTTGTACTGTCTGGAAGCACCCTAAGTCATAAGCCTACATGGGAAATCTTGGGTCAGTCACCCCTGCTCAACCCGATTCCTTCACAGGATTCTTGTAAAAGGATGAAGTTGGGAAGAGGAGAATTATGTATGTCACCCCAAAACATTGGGGGAGAGACAGGATATAAAAGTAATGGATTATTAAAATGTAAAATTTCACCTCTTTAAATGAAAATGCATCGCCCTTTCCAGTGGGACATTGTATTTTTCCTTTTTAAGCTCTGGAAACACAGATCCCAATATTACAGATAAAATTACTTTAGCAAACAAGGAAATTTAAACCAATATGTTATACAGCATAGGGACTTGGCACTTTGATGAGGAAAAATCTCCCTATTCTGTTGGGTGTAGGTACCCAAGTGCTCCGAAGTATTTAGAGTAGCTCTTTGGATCCCAGCCCTTCATTTGGAGGGTTTTGAGTAAGTGCCGATGAAATATTGCATTCATTTTATTGCATTATGAAAAGCTGTTGACAAATGAGAGAAAGCTCAAAGGCAAACATGATCAAGAGGATGGAAGACTGGGTTTATGAAGAAAGATAAGGCCAGGCAAGCTGCCAAGTTTGGCAAACCAAGGGCTAAGTTGCAAAGAGATGGATGGATGCAAATACTGGATGGAAAAGCAGGGGAGGGAAAAGACCAAAATGAAGGAAAGGAGAAAACAGCAAAATGCAGGGGAAACAATGTACATTTCCACCCCCAATATTATTTATGCTCAACTAAACTTTGCTAAAAGGAATGTATTAATTTTGCATATTCTAGGAAGATAATGTTGCTTTGACAGGCTGTGGGATGAAAAGCTGCTTTCCATTATCTGATTTTGAAAACATTGTATTTTTGGGCTTGCCCCTGGAAATCCCTATTCTCTTGCAAATACTTTGCAAGGATTATAAATAAGTGAAATTGGGACAACTCTGTGGATTGAAGAGCATACTAAATTCACTTAGGTCTAAATCCAAGTGTTAGTCCATTATTAGTAAGTGATTATCGACTCTTCAGCAATTAATTCATTGGTTCAACTCAAACTGGAGTTTGCAATTGGGTCTGAGCCTTAGAAAGCCGTCCTAAAGTAGAAGGAAAATGTGATAGATCATGCTGGCCAACACACATTTTGGAGCCTCACATATTAGACCAATTTCTGGTTATAATTTACTTGCCAGTTCCAAAAATGGCACCAGCTTTCCCCTATCACCTCTAGTTTTGAGATATAGAAGATTTACTTTATAGCAATTGCAATCTCCTTGCCCATAAAGAATCATGATAACCATATCTAAGAAACTAGAGCTGATGCCGTCTATCCAATGCACCTAATATAACAGGCCTAAAAACCAAGACACCAAGAATTGTTGTTGTTGTTGTTGTTGTTGGGCTGTGTTAGCCACCGCTTCCATAAACGTGCTCATTCAAAATTGGCCAATATTGACTACAGAAAGTGGAAAGAGAGAGGTTTTGTTTTAATCATTTAATTTATTTTAAATGAATTAAAAACCAATCTGCTAACTTTCTTATTCCCCAAGATATTTTCTTGGTTTGATTTAAATGATGGGTTGGATATATAGCTCTATCTGTTGGTTACGTGAGAATGATGCAGTTGTAAAACTTGAATCAGTGGGTGACTGGCATTTGCTGCTGTAGGCAGCCAAACATAATGGGCTGGCCCTGCTCCAAAAGGGAGTTTGAATTTGGCCACTTCCAAAAGACAGCAGTAAATTGGATTAAGCACTTTCGCTCAGCTTTTAAATCAAGGAACATTTGTTCTTTGGATTTCCCTCCGGTGTTTGGAAAAGTGACTTTCTAGACTATAACTATGGCCCCTTCTACACTGCCATATAAAATCCAGATTATCTGCTTTGAACTGGATTATATGGCAGTGTAGACTCATATAATCCAGTTCAAAGCAGATAATGTGGATTATCTGATTTGATAATCTGGATAATAAGGCAGTGTAGAAGGAGCCTATGTTTCCCTCCACTTACTGAAATTAGCTGCAGAGATGAATTATTAGCCAAAACAGCAGAAACACTTCTACCCCACTTCCATAATACTCAATTTATTCCTGGCAGAAATATCTACACCAAGAGCATCGAGATTGATTTAAAAGAGCAGAAAATCCTCAATTTTCTTCCTATTTTTTCCAATGTTGTTTTGGAAATTCATAATGTATTATTTACTCCCAAGCTAAATGTCAGCTCTTGGCATGATCTGATATTTTATACCAGCAATATAGGTTGATTTATAAAATTGGGAAGAATAGCGATAAAATCTAAAGTCAAGAAGCCCCCAAGTGAGAGCTTTACGTATTACTAAAAACGCCACTACTAAAAACGCCATTACTAAAAACTAAAAACTTATCCTCTCAGCCACTACAAAGTAGTCTCTGCTAGTGGTGGGGCACCGGAGAACTACTACTCTGCATGTATTGATCATTCTGACATATTATTAATTTCATCATGCTAATGATTTCCTGTGACTCAAACATACAACTTATTTAATATATTATTTACTAGCTGTCCCTTGCCACACGTTGCTGTGGCCCAGTCTGTGTATATGTGTTTTGTGCGTATATATGTGTGTGTTTGTGTATATATATGTGATTTTGTGCATGTGTTGTAATATTGGGGGGCTTTTTGCTTTTGAAGCCTCTTCTGCTGTGTTTTTATGAGTGATGGTCACTTGTTGGCCTGATAGGTGTGTCCAAATCTGGTGTCAATTGGTCCAGTGGTTTTAGAGTTATGTTAATTCCACAACTGAACATTACATTTTTATTTATATAGATATTAATATATTTTCTAAATATATAAACAATTTCTAAATTAAAGGTCCAGACAAGCTTAAAAACATATAAATATACCATGTACAACTTGTAATACAGTTGGAGATATCAAAATAATCTGATAGATAATATACTGCAAATTTAAAAGATTTCAAAATGATTTATTGCAAATGTTCGTATGTTTATTTGTCCAACTATTTAAGAGTGGAAAATAAAATACAATAATGCAATCTTATGCCCATCTGCTCCAAAAAAGTGTCCCACTGAGATCAAGACAGTTTTTCTCAGGAAGGAGCCCAATAAATTGCAGCCCAAATCACTACCCCTTACACTTCTAACATTCAGCCTGATTTAGCACCATAACCCAGATTTTCACACAAGCAGCAATAAAAATAAAACCTGCAGACCCCATATACATTTACCAAAAGAGCCCAATTAGTATTCATCAATGTCGTATTTATTACCTTTCCTTTTCATGGTCTTTGCCATACCCTTTAGTGTCAGACTGAGTTATAGCAGCATTAGTTATGGAGATGCTATTTCAGGTACCTATACTATTCTGTTCCATCTTATGAGGATAACCATGTTTCAGAATTAATCCTACTAATCATCCTGAAATGGAAACAAGGGCTGAATTTAAATGAGAGCTATATCCTAGTTCCAGTGAGTAGCCTTCTGTCCTGATTTGACCTGTATGTTACCATACACATCTGTTTTAATTTGAACTGAACCAATTTTGGCCAAGTACAAGGGATCATTTCCCTGAAGTCATCTTGGTACAAAATTATGTTTTTACCTGTCCACATGTTCACTGTATTGTATTATTTTAGGTCAGGCCTGTACAACCTGCGACGCTCCAACTGTTTTGGCCTCCAACTCCCAGAAGCCCTAGCCAGCTTGTTTAATGGCCAGGAATTCTGGGAGTTGAAGGCCAAAACACCTGGAGGGCTGCAGGTTGTTATATTTTAGGTCGTATCACCAAAGTGGTCGTCCTTTTACTCCTTCCTGCCATGCCTGCTGGAGGGCCGCAGATTGTATACACCTGACCTAAAATAATACAAGACACTGAACATGTGGACAGGCAGAAACATAATTTTGTACCAAGGTGATCAGGGAAATGATCTCTTGTGCTTGGCCCATTAGCTAGTACAAGTCTCACAAAGTACAGAGCTATTTACCAGGTGTGTATAAGCATGGAATGATGTTACCAAGCAATAACTGGACTCTAAACAACTTTTCTCTGGCTTGATCTTTTATAAAATGAAAGTTAAATTTTGCTCCTTTCTCTGTATGGCTGTCCTTGCATGTTATATATCTTCCTACCTAAGTAAATTTCTGTTTTGCAAGCCTCAGTTTTGATCATTCACAAACTCTTTTCATTTCCATGAAGGGGGTTCTACATGTCTACAGAAATGTGATTGACATCAGTCTGAATTGTTCTTACAGGCATACAGCTGGGTTTCAGATCAAACATCTCAAGTGAAGAGTAGCAACATTACTGAAATAGCTGTATTCCATCACAAGGATAAGCCATGGCTTCTGTTAGTCATGGGAAAGAAAAAGTATTGATTGGAAAGATGCATTTTGGGTATAAAAAAGGGGAGGGGGAATGAGACTTCTGGGCCATATCCAACCTGTATCAATCAATGATTTATTACGGTCTATGACCAGCACACTATAGAATGGGGCACAGGTGCCCAAGGAAGGGAATCGCAGTTCCCAAGTAGGTCAGATAAAGAAGCAGATTAAAAACATGTTATAAAAGAAACAGATTAAAAAACAAACTAAACTTACAGTTTAAAGAGCAGGTAGGAGTCTAAAAGAAGGGGGGGGGCTAATAGGAGATATCAAACCGCTGGGAGGCTCTAAAGAGGGATAAGAGGAGAGCATTTATCGCTTCTCAGCCTTTTGGCTAAGATCAAGTATAGCATCCAACCTGTAGTTCCACTAATCAAATCCCATTATTATTCTCTACAACCCTACTGAATGCCACTAGAAATTGATTTGGAAGGTGGTTGAACTGCCATGTCTGTTTGTCTCTCTGGTTTTCCATCCTTGGAATGATGCTACATTGTTTTGTCCCAAAAAGTAATGAGAATGATTTTTTAAAAAGATATTAAACATATGTGTAATTACAGTATGCCCTAGGCATCCTCAAACTGCAGCCCTCCAGGTGTTTTGGCCTCCAACTCCCAGAAGTCCTGGCCAGGAATTCTGGGAGTTGGAGGCTCAAACAGCTGGAGGGCTACCCCCTTCAAAATAGGCTTGCAATCAAATACAGTGATTCCATTGTTGCTGCCACTCTTCATAGCAGTGATGGAAGTCTTCACTTCAGATGTTGTTCAAAGTCCTCATCGGAGCTGCCTGAACATTTTCAACTGTTCTAAAACGATGTCCTGTAAAATGAGTTTGGAGCTTGGGGAAAGACACTGCACAAAGCCAAGCCAGGTCTGTACGGTGGGTAGGGAAGTGTTCAGAACAGCCTTCACACGGCCCGAACTGTTCTCAGTTCTTAAAGTTGAATGACGCAGCTTCAGACCCCACTGCATTTTTACTCATGACAAAACACAATGACTACTAAATATTTTGCTAACATACTGATGACTACAAAGGGCCAGACTCAACTGAATAAGGTATGCATAGGTTGCTTCTCCACCTGCCTCATCCTGCATTTTCCATTCATGGCCCTTTTGCATTGTGCAACAATTCTCATTAATTTTAGGACTATGGGAGCACTGTGAGAAGTTAAAATGTCATTTCTGTTGCTTCACTCATACAGGAGTTCTATGGGCTCACTTCTAACCCTTTAACCATCTTTAACCACCTATATACCACAGCTAGTACTGGGGAGCTCTCTCAAATAGAAATACCAAAAAAAAAAAAAAGCCACTATACAAGCCACTCTGATAATCCATATTGTATATTTTGTAGCACTGTTGGCAGTGCCATTGATCACATAAAGCCTGTTTTTATTCCTATCTTCACAAATGCCAAGCATGTGCTTACCACTTAAAGACAAAGAGTAGGGAGGGGGAATTGTTTCTTTCTTTGACACAGCTGTGTGAATAAAAAGGGCTGAGTGTCTGGATTCTTGAACTGCAAATTTGCAAGGAAATTTCAAAATAATTCCAATGTTCCACAATTGCTTAGCTGAGGCGACAGGGAAAAATGGCAACTAAAGCTCACTGGAGACCCATTTGTTTCATTTGTGTTTACAACTGTTCATTCAGAGTGCTCCACAGCCGAGCTGCGATATTGTAACATAAATTAATTTACTACAATTCTGATGTGAGATGGAAAGATTAATGTAATGTGTATCCAAAGGGAATTCCCACTCAAAGCTGTTTGCTAGAATCCATAGAAACCAGACCTCATGCAGTATTGCAGCTGCTGTGATGCCTTAGCAACAGAGCGGCGCTTCAGTATAATGTTCAGCCACAATCCAGGACACACATTGCATTCCTCAAGTATAGTGGCGGGGCTGACAAGCTGCCGGGAAAAGCAGGTGGAGAAAAAGCATCAGTGTAACCAAGAGCATTGGTTACACCTTAATTTTCTGCAGCTTGTAAATACTTGCCTTGGATTGTTGAAATGTGATGCTAGAAAGTACTTCTAAAGGATGAGAACAAAGACAATAACCGAAGCAGCACCATTACTACTACTTAATGTTCAAGGTTGCAGTACATTCCTTATATAGGGCTTAAGAGAGTAACAAAAATACAGAATAAAATGTAATAAAACAACGGACCCTGGAGCAAAACAAAGGGAAAATGGGAGAGTAAGTTAAAGAGCATATTTGAACATTATGGTAAAACAGAATTATTGCGAATGCTGGCTGACCGAAAACGAGGCTGAGTATTGGTACTAATCACAAATCCATGATATGTGTGGAGGAAACCCTCCCCAGCAACATTTTGGATCAAGAAGCTATCCCCTGCATAGACTATAACTGCATCCCATTGTGACTTCATCATTCCATTACTCTCTATATGTGGAGTGTGACTTTCTGAAGGGGAGAAACTCTCTTATCTGTGGTGTGCTTCCCGGGTAATTGTGGATGTTGGCAGCTTCCTGGTATCCTTGATCATGGTATCCTCCATGGTTGACTTGCTGGGATGGGACTTGGGGGCACAGTTTTGCTGTGGCTCCGATTCTTCCTAGACTCTAGAGGGTTGTTCCCAGTTGGTGAAGCTGGGGGATACCTGCTCGGACCCCTGGCATTTGTCCCGTGGGGTCCCGCAAGGTTCAATTTTGTGCCCCATGCTATTCAACATCTACAAGAAACCGCTGAGAGAGGTCATCCAGAGTTTTTGAGTACGGTGTCATTTCTGTGAAGATGAAACCCAACTACACTATTCTTTTACATCAGAATCCAAGGAAGCATTGGACCTAACTGAAACCTGCTTGAGCACAACATGTTGGGAGCCTTCATGTGCTCCTTAGCCACCTCCCACCATTCCCCGGAAACAAAGGAGCCTATTGATACTGGCATTGTCTTTCCGAATAATTTTGAACACTGGAAAAAATCAGCATTGATAATTGTGTGGAATGGCTTTACAGTTATAGATGATTCTTTGAGAAAGTCACTTCCATGTGTAGAGGATGGAGAGGACAATATGGCAGAAGGGAAAAGGCTAACATGCTCCCCTTCCTTCATTATTGTACACAATTTCTGAGACCCTGAACAGGGCTTGATGGCTCATTCTGTGGATATTTACACGCTAAAAAGTTTCAAAGGAATACATCTAATCATTGTACCCTGGGTAAAAATCTCAGTGTCCTCCCTCCCACCATGAGATGCCTTTTCTAATTTAAAGTGTTGTGAGTCATTAATGAACCATCTTAGAACTTGAGAAAAATGTGCCACTGAGGATATTCTCAGAGTAGATAGAATCAGAAAGTTGGAAGAGATCACAAGAGTTATGGCTGGAAGTGAACCTATGGAACTATAAGTGAAACAACAACTCAGCTTTTTCCCCAGGAACATCCTTCACAGCTGGAGCTAAGGAATGAATTAAGTAAAGTAACATGGTACTATGAGATGTTCATATTGCTACACTCTTGTCTTATGGTCTCTCTGATACACCTCTTTGTCGCTTGGCTGCTGCTTCTGATTTTTTCTAAATGCCAGTCCCTTGTTGAAAGGTTGGCTTTTCAAGGAAGAATGGTTGTTCAGTGAGGGAAGAACACACTTCACCTGAGGCATGTGATCCAATTTCAAGAAGCAGTGAACTACAGTAGTTTTAGATTTGAAACATAACCCTCAAAATCTTTTACTCTGATAATTTTGAATTACAATGGTTTTATGTTGGTGAACAACTAATGCTATCTCTGCTCTATTTAAACAACAATTGAACACAATGAGATACAGAAGATTAGCTAAGAAACAAGCATCACCTCTAGTGGTTGGATGGGTGTTTCCCTTAAACATGGGTTTTTAAATTTTGTTTAAACCAGTGGTTCTCAATCTGCGAGCCCCCAGATGTTTTGGTCTTCAACTCCCATAATTCCTAACAGCTGTAAACTGGCTGGAATTTCTGGGAGTTGTAGGCCAAAACATCTGGGAACCCACAGGTTGAAAACCACTGGTTTAAATGACGTTAAACTTATTTTAGTTGCAGGTTCTTTTTTTTCTTTTCTTTTCAACATGTATTACAAAAATAGATTTATTTTATTTTAAAAAACAAATGTAGGAATGTTTTAATGTTCCTCTTTGATTGTACTACTTTTTTCTATCTAGTGGCAGGTGCAGCCTACACACCAACTCTCCTCAGCAACAGCTACACCTCGCGGCCTCCTCCCACCAGCTGCCAGCAAGGAGGAAGTTAAAAGGAGGGCAGGAGACTTCGGCTACTCCAGAGTGGAAGGTGCAGCCTACGCACCAACTCTCCTCAGCAACAGCTACACCTCGTTGCCCCCTCCCACCAGCTGCCAGCAAGGAGGAAGTTAAAAGGAGGGCAGGAGACTTCGGCTACTCCAGAGTGGAAGGTGCAGCCTACGCACCAACTCTCCTCAGCAACAGCTACACCTCGCTGCCCCTCCCACCAGCTGCCAGCAAGGAGGAAGTTAAAAGGAGGGCAGGAGACTTCGGCTACTCCAGAGTGGAAGGTGCAGCCTACGCACCAACTCTCCTCAGCAACAGCTACACCTCGCTGCCCCTCCCACCAGCTGCCAGCAAGGAGGAAGTTAAAAGGAGGGCAGGAGACTTCGGCTACTCCAGAGTGGAAGGTGCAGCCTACGCACCAACTCTCCTCAGCAACAGCTACACCTCGCTGCCCCCTCCCACCAGCTGCCAGCAAGGAGGAAGTTAAAAGGAGGGCAGGAGACTTCGGCTACTCCAGAGTGGAAGGTGCAGCCTACGCACCAACTCTCCTCAGCAACAGCTACACCTCGCGGCCTCCTCCCACCAGCTGCCAGCAAGGAGGAAGTTAAAAGGAGGGCAGGAGACTTTGGCTACTCCAGAGTGGAAGGTGCAGCCTACGCACCAACTCTCCTCAGCAACAGCTACACCTCGCTGCCCCCCCCCCCCAGCTGCCAGCAAGGAAGAAGTTAAAAGGAGGGCAGGAGACTTCGGTTACTCCAGAATGGAAGGTGCAGCCTACACACCAACTCTCCTCGGCAACAGCTACACCTCGCTGCCCTTCCCCATCCTCAGTTTACTGGCAAGTGATAGCTCATACCTGACTTATGACACCACAACTGATGAAATCTATGTTCCTCTGTACTTTTACCAAACTGATCAGTAGCCTAATACCAACATCAGATATGACTCTCCCTCCGCCCGCCCCAAGAACTCCATATCACATTTGCCATCCCCCAAGAAAGCTCAGGATGTGTGTTTTTTGTTTTTTTTTTACCCTCCCCATTTTGTATTCAATCTGTACCTAAATAACTTTGTGTCTGGTGGGATGACGGGGGAGCAGGGAGGGTATAAAAAGAAGGGCTGAAACGGTATGGAGAGAGAGTTGGGGGGAAGAGAAGGGGTCTACATAGTTAATTGTAGCAATAATATGTTTCATGCTTATGTCTATGCTTGATGTTTTTATAGTTTTAATGGTTATTTTCCACAGTTATATGTTATTGATTTGGATATGTGATATTTTTGTATATATGTGAGGCATTGGATTTGCCATTTATTATGTTGTAAACTGCTTTGAGTCCCCCTAGGGATGAGAAAAGTGGTATAGAAATGCAGTTAATAAATAATAAATAAATAATATCTTTATGTCCATTAAGCTCTCTTAGCTCACACATGTCTTTTTTTGTACATGATAGAAAAAGTAAGAGAAAGTGACAATCCACAAATATATTAGGCAAATAATAAATACATTTCCTTTCCATGCTGTTCCAAAATTGTGGCCAGGTGCCTTTCTTGCTTGTTTAGAAGGGCACTTATAACATCTTATGCAATAGACCACACAGAATCTACATGTCATATCTGTCAGCTCACGGTGGGTCAGAAAGCCTCTGTTTCCACTGTCTCTTTGGAACTGCAAAATCAGATTAATTGAATCTGGAATGTAATGCTTAAACAGCAGAGGACTACTTGATGAAACGATCCACCAACCAGGGTTCCATTCACATTACTGAATCCATTCACATTATTGAATTAATTCAGTTTGCTACTGCTTCCACTGTCAGTCCCTGAAAGTTGTAGTCTGGTGAGCCATTGGCAATCTTTTAACTGAAAACTGAAGATCTTGTAAAACTACCATGACGCCATAGCATTGAACCATGGCAGTTAAAATGATGTTAAACTGCATTCATTCTACAGTATTCTAGGTTTCAACTGGATCCCTAACACAGAAAGAAATGGCTTGTGTTGTATGAATCTATCTCATGCAGACTGAGAGTCAAATATTAATTAAGCTTGATGTTTATGCTTTCTAAGACAGTGTGAGCAGATAAATATTAATCAGTATTTTCAGGCTCTGCAGAATCTACTGCTTGACTAAAATAATGAACTTTAAAGGGCTTTTAAAAGCCCTCTGTTGCATACCAGTTTAAAACCTTGTATTTACCCAATCCATCTTTTTAAGGTCTTTATCATACCAGCCTAATGTCTTGCAACAATCACAATGTTTAAGGAAACAGAAGCATACTGGTATGGAAACAATCACTTTCACACCTTATCTCCAATAGCGTCATGATGCTGCTTCAATGATGTGTTTTTCTTCAATCACTCTTCCACACTGTTTTGCTTCAACCCACCTTCCTACCTATGTTTATGTAGTGAAGAATAGTGTAGTGTAGTCTGCTCTATGCAATCATAAACATGTTAAAACAGGATACATCATCAAATCAAGAGTGGTATGTAGATAGATAGATAGATAGATAGATAGATAGATAGATATTCCATTCCCTTGTCCTATTGTTTACAGTCTGGCCATGTTTTACAGTAGATTACCACCACTGGTTGATGAGCACTGTTTTAACTGAGTTTTAAGTTGTTGTTTTACATGTCTATATGTTTTATTTAATTGTATTTTACATTGTTATGTTCTGTTTTTAGGCACCTTGTGCCGTGTGTAAGCCATCCCGAGTCCCTTCGGGGAGATGGTGGCTGGTTATAAGAATAAAGTTGTTATAGCTTTTTTCTGTTGGTGGTATTGAAATTAGTGTGCATATTACAATCAATAGCATCTTGGAATCAAAGAAATGTATTAGTTAATTAATTTTAGTATTCTAGCACAATGCAATATGATATTTCCCAAAATCATACACACAAACTTACTCCCAACGAAAGCAAGCAAAAATGAACCTAAATACAATTTAGTAAAGGTATTAGTTTTTCATTCCTGGCTCAGCTGTAATGCAGTCATCAAAATTGCCTTCAGGGTCTCTATCCGGAAACCACAATCTTCTCAAGGAAAGCTTTGATCTAACTGTGCATAGCTAAGTAGTTTTAAGTATTAACAAATTAACAATGAAGGCGTTTATTTTCTCCCTGCTAAGTCTGCTCTCATGAACGCTCAGAGTTATATCTTTTTGACATGTGACACCATGATTATTCAGGGCATCATAATAGACCAGCCTGCTATTAATTCAGTAGGTAAGGCAGCAGTACAAATCCTGGCAGCAAGCAGAAAGACCAGCCAATGACTATAAAGTTTGGTCTTTGTCTTGTCAAGGAAAAGAAGAGCCATCACTTAAATTTTCAGGCAAGCATTCAAGATTTTCCTTATTAGTAAGCAAAAGCTCTTTAAGACATTGAAAAACCCAACACAATCTTCAATCTGTTTACATGTGTGCATATTATAAACTGCATTACCTTTTATCCCTAAGTGGAATGATCAGTACTCCATCAAACATCCTTTCATTTATAACAAATGCACTGACATCACAAGCCTAGTGCACACATGTATTTATGAAATTTGGTTTCTTTACATCTGCTGTCTGGCAGCACAATGTGAATCAATTCCACTGAAAAGTGTTATGTTTAAGATTAGATGTTCTGTCTATGGTGGAATACTCCAAATGGTAACATCGCACTGGCTGCCAAATGTTTAAATTATATTTGAGAATCAGACCATATCTGCTATTAGAGGCTCTATTTTAAATGCAGACAAAAGAAGGACAAAATACTTCCCCAGATGTCTTTGTCCTTCACTCCAGAATTTCAAGCATGTGAACGATTCACTTCATTTACCAGGTGAGGGACATGTAGAGAGCAAGTCTCCTTCAAGAGCCCAGCTGAAGATAACAGAAATTGAGAAACCAGCTTTACAGATCAGCCAGCAAGAATAATATATTTGGTGGTAACTGTACTGAGCCTTGGAGATACTTATTAAATTGTTATTATTGTTGTTGTCCTAAAGCAGCTTTTCTCAACCTGGGGGTCAGGACCCTTGGGGAGGTCATGAGGGGGTGTCAGAGGGGTTGCCAAAGACTATCAGAAAGCACGGGTTTTTTGTTTGACATGGGGGTTCTTTGTGGGAAGTTTGGCCGAATTCTATTGTTGGTGGGGTTCAGAATGCTCTTTGATTGTTGGTGAACTATATATCCCAGAAATGACAACTGCCAAATCTCAAGGTCTATTTCTCCCAAACTCCACCAGTGTTCATATTTGGGCATATTGAGTATTCATGCCAGGTTTGGTCTAGATTCATCATTGTTTGCGTCCACAGTGCTCTCAGGAGGTAGGTGAACTACAACTCAACACAATCTCAAGGTCAATGCCCACCAAACCCTTCCAGTATTTTCTGTTGGTCATGGGAGTTCTGTGTGCCAAGTTTGGTTCAATTCCATTATTGGTGGAGTTCAGAATTCTCTCTGATTGTACGTTAACTATAAATCCCAGCAACTACAACTTCCAAATGACAAAATCAATCCTGCCCTAACCCCACCAATATCACATTTTGGCGTATCAGGTATTTGTGCCAAACTTGGTCCAGTGTATGAAAATACATATTGCATATCAGATATTTATGTAACGATTCACAACACCAGCAAAATTACAGTTATGAAGTAGCAATGAAAATAATTTTATGGTTGGGGGTCATCACAACAGAAGGAACTGTATTAAGGGGTTGCGGCATTAGGAAGGTTGAGAACCACTATCCTAAAGGAACCAGATCTGGACTAATTTTGGAAGTTAAACAGAATCAGCTACAATTGTTACTTGGGTGGGAAACTACCAATGAAACAGATATGGTAGGCTATATTAAGGGGGCAGAACTGGCCAAACCAGCTCTGAGTTTTCTTTGCCTAAGACAGCTCTATGAAATTCATGAGGTCACAACATAGTGGTAGGAAACGTACACACATCAGAGGTGTGTACCTGTCAGAGAACCCTACAACCCACCAGATGTATTGGACAACATCTCCCAGAAACCCCTACCATTATTCATGTTAAGCTATGGGTCACTTCTATAACCTTACTGACAGTGCAAACTACTTGTACTCAACAAAATAGTGAAATAATTTTAACTGACCATTTTTATTTAAAAATAAAATGTCAGATTGCATGATTCAAATGAATACTGATCTGAGTGGAAAAATCTAGCTGAGATCCAAACTGTTTCTACAAAAGAAACAAATCAATTTGCTTTTTTAAAAAATGATGCTGCAGTTGCCAGATTGCCCAGATATATATAACACCAACATTTGTTGTACTGAATTATGGCCACAGAGGGGAGGGGAAGGGGGGGGGGGGGTAAACTAGGGCATTCTTTGCTGAAGGCAACAAAGTATACATTTTGCATAGAAAATTCTGTTTTAGATGCACTTTATACCATTATTTCCTCATTATTATCTAATTTACTTTTCAGCATCAAGGTAGAAATGGTGTTTATTTTAACAGCATGCTTATGAAACACTGAGTTTTAAAATCTGGGATGTGTTTTAGCAGCTCGCAACAGAATGTCTGCTCTAACAAAGGATTAATTTATATCCTTTTCTATAGACATAAAGTATTTTTTCTATTCTGAATCACAGGTGGTGCAAATAAGTCTTTTGTATTGCACAACACTTGCGTGTCCACATGTATTTACATGTGGACACACAAGTGTGTGTGTATGTATGTGTATGAGTACACATACATACACACAAAATATCTGTGTATGTATATGTGTGTGTGTGTTACATACCAGGTGGTTATGGATTTTTGTGTACATAGAAATAGAAATAGCTAGTGGTATATATATGTCAACATATAATGCCATCAGGTCAGTTATGAACTGATTTGATTGACAAGTTGCCACCAGCTGATGTTGGGGGAAATGCTACAGAACAGTCTAAAATGCTTTCTTTTCCAAGTCAGTAGCTGGAAATGACAGGTGGATCTTTAAAAAAAGAAATATAAAAATTCCTTTGACAGACACTTTTACTAAAAACTTGGGTACAGCTGAAGCAAATAGAGGAGTCTGCATAATAAAAATGTTCAACTTATAAAATGGAAAACAAACAAAAGGTTTTAATTCAGGATTTGGAATGTAAGTACACAGAATTGCTTTTATTTTGTATCTGCTTATTCATTTATTTCTGTGCAAATTTATATCTCCCATGTCTCTCACCTCCTGCCCACTTTATTCTCATGACAACTCTGTCAAGTAGATGGGGATGAAAGAACATAAAATAAGAAAAAAACAGAAAGTTGACTTATACTCTGGGCCCTTAGTATCCATTGGGGTTTGGTTCTTTCTCTAGAGTAGAAGAAGGGGTGTTTCAAACCAAAAGGAAGTCAAGACTGAGCTTGTGATGCCCATACAATCCAACATTCCAGAAAGCAGGGCTATTCTTTAATTCCTCTGATATGGCAAAAACATCTCTAAGCCCAATCACTATTGAGAAAAAGGGACTGGCCAAGATGACCAACTCAGTGAATACCTTAACTAAGTGAAGATTTGAATTTCAGGACCCTTCTACACAGAAACTGGGACAAAGAGGGTGGTAGTGGCTAGATGACACGTGCTAAAAATGCACACTGAATCACATCATTAGGTGCAAAATATGGGTTAAAAAGGCATGCTTAAAATCAGGGATCACACCAAAAAATTGCATCACTGTAAATCCCTGCACTCATGAAAAACATGGGACTTTGTTCTGATATGCTGGTTGAGATTGTTCCAGTGCATGTGGACATTTTAAAATCCACAAACAGCTGATGAGGGCTGTAAAGTGTAAACATATGGAGCCACAGACATACAAGTGGATAAATAGAAACACAAATGGATAGCAATTTCCATGAGATCTCTCTGCAACCATTCCTTTATTCTCATATTAATGAAATTAAACAGAAGCAATCAATCAAGCAACATCAAAGTAAGAGGAACTATTGATATTAAAATAGTGTGAAAACTTCAAATTGGGAAGTAAATTTTGTGAAGTAATAACAGAATTATATAAAAAATAATCAGGTAGAAATCATTGTCAATGGATCCAAGTCAAGAACTATCAAGAGCAAAATTGGGACAAAACAAGGTTGTCCACTCTCCTCTAGTTTAGTTATCATGGCAATAGAACCTTTAGCTAATTTAATTAAAAATGAAAAATAAGAATAAAATGGTTTAAATTTAGGTAGGGAACAAATCAACGTTTATTTATATGCCAATGATGCCATGATAATATTAGGAACACCAGGGGTTCCGTAAGGGAAGTAATAAATATTATTTTTTAAAAAAAATAGAAAAGATATCAGGTCTTGCAATAAATCTTGAAAAATCAGAAATATTACATTAAAATCTTTCCTGGCAAGAGTTAAAAGAAATCCAAACAATCCTGGGAATAAGACTGGGGAAAAAGAAGCTTAAATACTTGGAAGCATATATCCCAAAAAATCTAAATAATATAATACAAATAAAATACAATTGTGTTGTTGAAGGTTTTCATAACCAGAATCACTGGGTTGCTGTAAGTTTTTCGGGCTGTATGGCCATGTTCCAGAAGCATTCTCTCCTGACAGTTCACCTGCATCTATTGCAGACAACCCCAGAGGTTGTGAGGTGAATAAAAATCAATTATGGAAACAAATGGAACTGTGCCTTAACAAATAGGATCAAAATAGTTAAGATAATGGTTCTTCCAAAATTTCTATTTCTCTTCCAGGCTTTACCATTCATAGAATCATCGAATCTGTTTAAAAGCTTCTAAAGAAGGAGCTTCCACTACATTCCAGGGCAGAGAGTTCCACTGCTGAACAGCTCTCACAGTTAGGAAGTTCTTCCTAATGTTCGATGAAATCTCCTTTCCTGTAATTTGAAGGCTTTGTTCCACGTTCTAGTCTCCAGGACAGCAGAAAATAAGCTTGCTCCCTCCTCCCTATGACTTCCTGCTACATATTTATACATGGCTCTCATGTCTCCTCTCAGCCTTCTCTTCTGGATTCAACATACCAAATAAAATATTTTTTAAAATGGGACACCTCAATCAAAATCTGAGGGGTAGGAGTCAATAAAAGCAGAATATCTAATTTGCTATTTTGTTCCCTGAAAGAAAATGGAGAATGGGGAGCTCCCAACCTACAAAGTTATTTTGAAGCAAGCCAACTAGTGAAACTACTAGAATTAGATTTTGATGATCCAGAAAGATGGCTAAGAATAGAGAAGTCAATAAATGGGAGGGACCACTGTTTGTGTCTAAAGGAAAAGATGAACAATCAAGAAATAAAGAAAATAAAAGGAAGTCCACTATAATTAACATTAGAATGCTGGGAAAATGGCAAAATAAATTCCCATTGAACAAAATAGACAGACTCCCAATAGGAATATTAGATAATAAAAAGATCAGATATATGGAAAAGTTATAATAAATTTAAATAAAAATAGTATAACAAAGATAGGGGATCTTACAAATTTGGACAGAATAACAAAAGACCAGGAGGAGTTAAAGAGACAATTCAAAGCAATTGGTTCTTATGGCATCAAATGTCGCAAAAGATTACAAAATGGAAGAAGAAGGAAGGTCTCGAGACAGATATAGCTCAAATATTACAATGGAAAACTGAGAAAGAAATTATGGGATTCATATATAACAAAATAGACAACCAATACAATTCGAAACCCACACTGTTAGAAGTATGGAAAGAAAAAATAAACTGTAATTAAAAGAACATAGAACTATGGATAAATTCTATCAAAAAACAAAAACATTTAAAGATCAAAGAAATAAAACAGAAAATACTGACAAAATGATATGAAACTCCCCAGCAATTATCCCCTATTACGAAAAGGACTTCTAAATTCTGTTGGCACAAATGCAAGGGAACTGGAATTTTTATCCATATGTGTTGGGATTGTGCCAAGGTACAAGAATTCTATAGGAAAATAAAGGGGGAAATAGAGGAATTACTAAGGCAAAAAAAAAAGAAGGGTTGAACAAGAAACAGTTTTTCACCCTGAAACTGGAAGGCAAAGGTGGCAATAAAGATTGGGCTGAGATAGCAAAATATATATTAGCTGTGGCACAAGCTACTGTCACACTGGGATAGAAAAAGCATAAAAAATGGGATATACAAAAATAGTATGAATATTTAGCAGATTGTATGCTTCAAGATTAGATTATGGGTAGGAAAAATAAATAAACCAATGGATACCCCAGGGGGAAATGAGAAGGAAAATAGGAATAATTGATAACCAAGGTAAAGGGTAACAGAAAATATAAGGAATGAAACCAAACTATGCTTACTATCCAACAAACAGAATCTATGACTGTTCCCGGAAACAGGGAAGTAAACAGGAGGAGGGAGGGGAAAAACAGTGTAAAGGGGATGGATATAAGTAGGGGGTGAGAATGGTACTAATAAGATGTAAACAATAGGCGTCATCAGAAGAGGGTGAACATATTTTTTTCTTTCTTAGCTAAATTGGAGATGCGCACGCACACACACACACACACACATTGTATATGTCGTCTTTGTTATCTTCTAATTTTTTCGCGAGGAAATTCTACTTGTATGATGCAAATAAAAAAGGATTTTTTTTAAAAAGAATTTACACAGTGGGCACCATCATGGCAGGCAAGTAACCCCAAAGGGAAGTGAGACTCAAGCAGGCAAAAGTAAAGGCAGCAGGAGGGTGAAGAGAGGTAATGAGAAGAAATCTGCTTGTATATCCGCACCAGTGCTTATGAGGTCCTGTGCATCTCAGAGCGTCAATAAAAAGATTTTAAAAAAACTTCCGGCTGATGTCCCATGTCCATTTTGCTGATTTCTAAAATCTGGGCACCAGGGAATTATTTGCCGGGACTGACAGCTCCGTGTTTGGACTTACTTTCAAGTACTGCGATTTGTTGCCTCACTTCTTTGTCCCAGATTATGAGGCTGTCTGGAAGAACCCTAGGTCTGGATCCCAATCTAACCACTACCATTTCAGTTCTTTTGTACCTTTACTGAACAAAGATATAGAAAACAGAAAGCTTGAAAGGGAATGTGGTGACTCTTATACAAGCCAAATAAAAAGTCCTAAGGAATTCCACGGCACTTACACCTTTGCACATATGATTAGGATTACACCCAATGTGTACTAATGTTATTGCAAAACAAAGTAACCCTACAAACAACTGCCAGACATTCAGCAATCAATACTGTGTCCAATATGTGGTCTTACAGTTGTGGGTACAGACATGATGACAACAAAAGAGTGTGTGATGGTGGAGACAAATGACTGTAACATCCAGATTCTTTTTAATGCACCAAAAGACTTTCATTTTTTGCTTTTGTTAAATTGTACATTAAAGAGTTGCATTTAACATTTATAAATATATTGATAATTATTTTGATATCCTTGAAACTAGTGTGGGACTGAATTTGTTACTGAATCTACTGCATGGGAAAGAAAATGTATCTAATTACTTTTTTGAAGTAACTTAAAAACTGAAGCTATTGAAGTGATAATATTTTATGGCTTTTATCTTAATTCTCATTCAAAGCAAGAGATTATGTGATACTAACGTTGGGACAGAGCCTCCTGATTTTTTTCATTTATTCTTGGAAACAGTGCACACACCATGAAGGAAGGCATTTGGAGAGAAAATAAGGAGGATGTTCATGTGTGTCCTCTTGATATTCTTTAGTTGATGGAATGGTCCCTTGGAGCCACCTGGGGCAGCCATGTGAAAAACACAGCAGCAATGACGCTGCTTTAGTTTACACCAAGGATTCTGTTAGCGGTTTAGCAGCCACAGCTAATCTCAGATGGAACAGACAATCTGTCTTCCTTCAGCTTTCCTTGGAACTAAAGCCAGTATCTAGGGAACAATTAAAGCAAGTTTTTTTAAAAAAAATAATGGAACTTGGACTATTGGTCAAAGGGTGGAGTCAACAACAGATCTCTCTAATATGAAAACCAAATGAACAAGTCCAAATCATTCTTTCTAATTAACTTCAATTAAAGTGTCAGCTTCTCAGCAAACATTTAAAAATCCTCTTGGGACAAGGAACCGTCTGTTGTCTTTTATAGTTGCTACTCACCCTGAACCCTAGTAACAAAACTGCTTGAAAATGAACACCAATAAATGGATTCCTACATGTTTGAGACTACCACAGAAGAATTTTGTTTGAAGTGGTGCAGTATCTACAACAGCATGATGTTGTGATTTGAGTGTTGTTCAGGACTTCAGGAGATGAGGGTTGAAATACTCATTCAGTCACTGACTTGATGGTACATAATAACAGCAAATATCTAAAACATTTATGCAACATTTTAATATTCAAACACACATCATGTCTACCTCCTACTAACTGCAAGGTATTTCCAATGATGGTGAATATTAAGCTGTAAGTATTTTAAATAAAGCATTTCCATATTCCTGACATGATAGGATGGAGGCTTGGATCTTTGGATGGTCATGGGGTAGTTGAGAGTTTGAGTTGCTTGGCCCAGCCACCAACAACCTCCATAGCTGCAGTAGGCACCTAGTCCCTGGCTGCTTTTGTTCTAGTCTTTGTCTTTCTCACCAACCTTGTGGCATCCTGAGGTTTTATAACTTTTCCTTTTAAAAGTTGGAAGCTTTTCCCTCACTGGACAATTGCCTTCTTGTGACTTTGTGAAATTGACTCCCAACAACTGTAACACATCATTAATCTCTTGTTTATTTATGTGAAATTGTATTTCTGCTGTGATGCTCAGATAATTGGGAGTCTATTATCACTCCTTCTGAGAACTTCCAGAAAAGAACCCAGCATTGTAGAACAGTACCTCTAAGCTCCATCCATAGTTGAAGGTATCAAAAGCCACAGAGAGGTCCAGCAGAACGAGCTGAGAGACACTCCCCGTGTCCAGTTCCCTCTATTACCTACCAACGCAACCAAAGTTGTCTCCGTCCCATAACCAGGTCTGAAACTAGATTGAAATGGATCTAGATAATCTGTCTCATCCACTTGGAGTGTGAGTATCTAATGCCATGCCGCCAATACTTAGCTTCAAACACTAATAAGCTCAGGGTTTGGATTCAGCAGCTACAGAAATAGGAAACGTCTGCGAAGGTAGTTAGCCTGCAAAGAGATCACAGCCTTCTGATCTTCTAGGACATAATTAAGTTACTAAATGAAGCTACTAAATGTTACTAGAAAGATTATCGATGAAAAAAAAAGATAACAACACCAAGAGGTGCACACCCAAGTTCAACAGAATTTGGGAAGGACTTCTGTAGCTCTTAGAAGGAGAGACGAACTATACATAGATTCAGATAAGATTTTCCCCAACTGCTATTGAGTTGGCAAGAATGATAGAGCTCAACTGTGTGTTTCACTGAAAGAAAGAGCGACGGGTATTTATAAGGGATGGGAGAGAATTAGTGAGGGTGAAAATAATGCTAACTGCTATTCTCCTTGGGTGACAGGAGATCATCACTTGTAGCTCATCTTTTTGCCATGGTGAGAGAGTGTGTGATTGTGTGAATGTTGGCCAAAATGGAAACCTAACACAACAACCTTTTTCAGCAAACTGCCTCAGTTTTTATATAGTTGAAACAACTTAAATAGAACACACATTCGCAGAGAGTGTGATGTGTGTACCCATTCCCATGAAGCAACTGAGGAAAGTAGGGAAGATATCTCAAGTGTTTCTAATGAAGGAATGGGGTCAGAAGCAAATAGATGTTTATTCGTAAACAACCAGGAATAGGAACAGGTGTGTGTGTGTTTGTTTGCAGCATTCAAGCATCTCTACAACAATGATTTAGAGTTTCTTTTCTTCAACAGTTTTACTAGCACATAAACAAAATCATTATGAAAATATTGGTTGCTCAAGTATGATTATATGTTCCCTTATGATTTTGTCTGGCAAAGCAGCATAAGCTTCACTCTCCAAGTGAGTACACTGGGAATTTAAGATGTTTCTTATCAGGCTGCGGTTAAGAAACAAACTACTCAGAGAATCACTTAGTTAATTAGAGTAAGCACTGGGGATAATAAAATGCTTCATTCAACCATTATGAATGCACTTACTCTTGTCCATCATTCTCTCTCTTCTCTAATTCAAGCTAAGGTTGAAGAGGGCAACAAATGAAGAGGTCATGAGTCAGGCTAAGTAGAGAAACAGAAAAAAGGGATAAAATCCTTGAGAATGGAAAGAGGGGTGTGTTGCAGCAAAGTCCTTATGAATGTTGTACATTTCAGGTTGCAATGAGTAGAAAAGGAGGGAATATAAGTCATTACTACAATGCCACATCAGCACAGAAAAAATATTGCACATGAGCTTTTCACAGCAAGACATTACGCAGCAACTCTTCAATGATTATTTGGAAGACTCAGCATATTTAAGGCAACGGGTTAGCAACACCTAGGATTCAAATACTCGCTTGGCTCTGATGCACAGTGAATAAATCACATCTCACAGTTTATTGAGAGGATAAAAATGGGGAGGTCCTTGTACCACTCCGGAGGAAAAACAGTGTATAAATATAACAAATAAAATCATGTATTTACACATTTGGATGGCATTTAGTTCTATATGCAACCTTCTTCAGAAATATAATAATAACAATTCTTCAGAATAAGACCCCAGATCTGGTTCACCGTGATTTATTTGAGGAATTATATCAAAAGCTGGAAAGGATCAGTACCCAAACAATAAGTATTCCTGATCCATGCGGAATGTTAAACATGAGCTCACATTAGAGCTGATGCAAACAAGACAAGATCATTTAAAAGGTTTCCTCATTTTTTTACCAGCAGGCTTAATAATTTCTTACCAACTGGGGAAAGTATAATCAAATTAGCCAGTTTTGTATTAGCCTCTGTTGTGGAAAATTGCTGGTGAGATTACAATAGTCACAACATGACAACATCAAAATGAAATTACCCATTGTTCAGGTCTACTTTTAAGCACTGCCACACTGTACCGGCCCAGACTGCAAGACAGAAAGAGCTTTTAGTGTGATTACTTACTCCAATGTAATGAAAGTCTCAGACATTTAATTACACACAACAAGCAAGCAAATCCCTCTTTCGGATTCTGCATAGTGCATTTTTCTTTGCCAGTGTCACTCCTTTCTACCGTGGTGGCATGGAGCTTCTAATGTCTCCAAGAAGCACACGCTATAATAATTACATGTGAGTGAATAACCCACATTACCTGTTGAAACTTTGCTCTCAGGAACAAAGCAGGATGTCTAAATGAGTATGGAAAAAATGTATGAAATAGCTTTGTACAACTATTTGTCAAATTTAGGGGTTTACAGCTTTTTAACTAACATTATACCTCTTCTAATATCTGGGGAGTGAAAAAATAATTGTTTAGATTTCATCTGTTTTTGTGAGGAAGGAATTGTTTACTTTTAAAATAAAAGGACATAGATTATGACTACAAAATTGATGATTGGTATAAAGAAATACAGATGGAATAGATTCAGTAATTAAGATACATATAATTAGCCTATCCTTCATTATGACCTATCTTCTTTCCCTTTCCCTTATGCTCTCATTGTCCGTTCCAACAGAAGAAAAGATGCTGATTTACTCTAGTAAGCCTATTTCACAGCTGGTTGATTTTAATTTTTAGCTGTGTCTTTCCATTATATTTCACAACTGATCATGTCTCTAAGAGAATAAAATAAAAGTTTTAAAAGGGCAACCTTAACTACGTAAAAATAAAACAAAATTTGTCTGCCCTGTTCCAGTGAACAGCCACTTCAACACTGCAGTCGTTCCATTACTCCTGTTCCATGAGAGAAAGTAAATGTATGCTATTTTTTTTCTGATGTGACCACATCCCTAAAACCCCACAAACTGAAACAAGATTAGCATCTTAAAAAAACCCTAATTTATCATTAGTGATTAATAAGAGTTAAGTTCTAGTCGAGTTTGCATCTATATGTGGAATGGCAGGATGTATCCTTGTGTTCTTCAAAGAGCAAAATGCAGCAGATCTGCCACATCTGTGCCACAGTGGTGCCATGTAAATTAGGTAGTAAATTAATTCCAGGTTTTAATCTGAACTTTAAAGGATCTCCAGTATAGGTTCTGCTCCTGGGATAGCTCCTTTAAAGTTCTGAATACAACAAAGAGGAAATGCATTGCCACACTGAAATGTGAACTATCAGCCACCACTGCTATGTCCTCAGTTTGTGCCTGGATATGAAATCTGCTTTCTCATAAATGCTTGCAGGGAGATCAATTAATTTGGGTTTATAAGGGTGGCAGGTGAACACAAATCCTATTTCTCTCTCCATCTACTAATGGAGCAAAAAAGGAGAGTAGGGTTTGGTGATATTAGATATTCGGTACTGTTCCATTATCCAGGTGGCTACCAAGGGGGCCCTAGAGAGAGAAAGATGGTCATTTTTAAGCGGGGGGGGGGGGGGGGAGGTTTGAAGGAAGAAAACCATTTCTCCCTGTTATTCCCCCTCCTCATTTCCTATATCATAAACGAGGGCTGTTTCTATGACAGGGACACAGGTGAGGGGAATAACAAGAAAACAGGAGGAAATAGTTTTACCACTTGTCAAACTCACTTGATACATTACCCTCTATCACACCTCACACTTTGCAGTGTGCTCCCTTCCTCTTCTTGTATGAGAAATGCTTCTGGTAAATTAGAAATCATGGTTGCCACTGATAAATATGCCACCAGATAAAGCACAAGTAACAAGAAAAAATTTCACAGAGAATGGGAGAGTAAATAAAAGAAGATTCCTGATTCATTATATCAACTCAACAGCAATTTTGCTGGCTTTTTCTGCATCACATATGTAGGAACTCATCTTATCTGCAATGAACCAACTCAATAGTACAGGTGTTCCCAGTATGGAGAGGATGACAGGGTATCTGTCCATCATACAGATAAAGAATCGGACTGCAAAGAGGATGGTAATCCTAATTTATCACCACAAACCTGTCTGAACATACTAGGATTCAAATCATACCATGAAGATCTAAGTACTTACAGCCTTCTACCTAAATGGGTGAATATATTAGCTTCACTTTATCCCTCCTCCTCCCCTGCCCCCCAAAACGATGTTATATTCTTTTTATTGACTCACAGAATATTGTAGTAGAGCCTGTAAGTAACGTTGCAAGTGGTAGTATGGTGTCAGAAGGGGAAAAAGAAGTGCTCGTGAGCAGGAGTTAGATGAGGAACAACAAAGGATCCGTGATATACTTATGGCACCTACTGATGAAGACTCATTCGAAGGGTTCTCTGATAATGAAGGGTCAATGAGTGAGGGAGAGGAAGGAGATACAGTGGATGTGAATAGGGGAACTAAGAGGGTTACTTGGGTGCAAGAATCGGATGAGGAGCGACAAAGGAAGAAGATCCGGGATATACTTACTGCTCCCACAGATGAAGAGTCATTTGCAGAGTTCTCTGGGAGTGATGGGTTAGAGAGTGATGAAAGTGAGGATGACACATTGGATTCGACTAAGGTATAAGAGGTACAAGACGTATGTGCAGAGCTAACATCTAGTGACAAGTTTGTGGGGTTTTCTGGTGGTGGGGATTGGCAGTCGGGAGATACTTTTGAGTCTTGGGGGATCTAAGTCTTGACAGAAGATGGAGGAGATGGAGGGATGGCCGTCGGAGTTCACGTGTGGAGTCAAGGACAGCTGTAAGAGATGATGACGGGGCAGAGGTCAGCTCATCTTCGGATGATGAGGTGTAAGATAAAAGTAGGCTCTGAAATGGAGAATCTTTGCAGAAGACAAAGTGTTGGTTTTGTGCCTTGAGTTTTGTCGCTGCCTATTTCGTGTTGGTATTGGGTCCTAGATCTGCAGGTTGCTGCTTCCGTTCGTGTGTGTTTCGACTCGACTTGGATTCTCGTGAGTGCGGATTTTCCCTTCTTTGACTTCAGATCGGTTTTGACTATGACACTGCCTACATGGATTTTGGAACCTCGCAACTTTGGACTTGGCTTACTACGACCTCAGAGTTTGTTTGACTACGTCTCCTTCCTTGCGGCTCTTTGCTTGTTAACCCTTTACTTACTGTGTTATTTTGTGTGACTTTTCGAGCGCTTTGTTTTGATCTAGATCTTTTCTCTGGATAATCCGGATTATTGCTTTAGTTTACCTTTTGAACTGGAACTGGTTGCTACTTTTGAGTTTTGACCAGAGACACTGAGTTAAGTGTCTGAGTCCCTTTTGATTTGTTTAAAAAACTCAACTTTTGGAAATACTCGAGTCTGGCTCTTTAAGGCGTCTGGGTTCCGACACAGAAGGAATGCGTAGATTTTGGAAATATTTTATTTAAAATGAACTAAACAAAATTCCCAACTTTCTCCAATCATGAAATATTGAGACACCTTCATGATATGATGAAACAGACCGAGGGGTCAAATCAGTATTACTGGAGTGAGGTACTAACTATGCAGAATTAAGGTTATACAGAAATCTGAGCCTGCTTAGTTTCTGTGTTTAATTCACCAAAACAGAAAACTGTTTCCAATGCTTAGGAAAAATCCTACTTAAAATCCTGTTTAGCAATGTCTACTAGATTTTTTTTTAAGTAATTAGCCTCCACAAATAGGAAGGACATAATACAGAAGACATTCATTCAGGGATTCCAAAACCAATTTATAGTATAGGTCTTTAAAGTTAAGAACCAGCATTTTCAATTGGACCCATGGGAAGAAACCCATAGTTAATGAACCTCATATAGCATTATGCTATTTTATATTCCCCATGACTCACACTGGAAATTAAACTGGATGCCGCATTCTGAACTAACTGCATTTTTCAAGCAACATTCCAGGACTGGCCTACATAGAGTGCATTATGTGTAAGCTACCAGTGCATGGACAAGACTGATCAATTCTTCTTTTTTTCCTAAGAAGGGATATAGTTGCTGCAATGCCCAAACCTAATAGAATGTGCTCTTGGGCCCTAACAAAAACCCGCTATGGCGCACATTTCTGTCCCCACCCCCCTTCTCAGAAACCTGGGCTTTCCCATGGTGGAGGGGGTCGCATTCTATCCTGTTAACTACCGGGATGGCATACAACCACCCCAAAGCCCCCCAAAACAACTCTTAAAATTAAAAAAAGTACCCAGCCGCCATTAAGGGTGGTTCTTGTGTCCTCCTGGCGCATAGTAATGATGTGCCAGGAAGGGGGGGGGGGGGGACAAAGATGAAAATAATTCCCTGCCCAGCGCACCAGGAGAAGGCAAGGACCACCTCAATGGCGGCTGGGTAAGTTCATGTAAGGGTTGTTTTGGGTGGCTTGGGCTGAAGGGTTGGTAACATCCTGCACCTTTGTGATCCAGGAGCCCAGAAGGTGCAACCAGGCTGTGGGGACTCACTACAGGGTAGTTCTCGTTGGTTGTGGAACCATCCGTGGTTGAGTCCCCATAGGCCCAATATCCCATTAGACCCGGGCCTTTCAAGAAGGCCCGGATCTAATGGGGTATTTAATTAATTTGCTTTTACCGGGAGCATCATTTGGATGCCCCCAATAAAAACTCAGGTCCCAGGATATGAGCCTGTCTGGATGGTTCCTGAGTCTACACTACCATATAATCCAGTTCAAAGCAGATAATCTGGCTTTTATACAGCAATGTAGAAGGAGCCTAAGTCAAGTACTATTAATTTTAGTTGGTGTACTCTAAGTATTACAAAGGCTGGATCTACACTGTCATAAAATACACTTTGAACTGCATGATATAGTCAGTAGAGAGTAGACACATATAATGCAGTTTAAACAGCATAATATGCATCTACACAAGACCTGTACAATTTATGGCCCTCCAGGTGTTTGGGACTCCAACTCTCAGAAGCTCTAGTCAGCTTGTCAAATGGACAGGACTTCTGGGAGCTGAAGTCCAAAAGTTTGTGGAGGTCTGGTCTACACTGACCATAATATTCAAACTGCATAATATTGCAGTGAAGATCCAAACAGTAGAATATTGTAATACAATAGATTAAAACCACAAGAGTAATGATCAGGGTGGGTGATTTCAATTAGCAGGCTACATTTGAGCAAACAGTGCTAGCAAACCCCATAATTATTATCTGATGTATTTCCCATCGTGAGTTTTGAATAATTCTCACTGGGCACAAAACTATTTCATTATGAAACACAGTTCACCCAGAACATGTTACTGAAAAAAGCTGTAATGAGGCACCTTACTTGCCTGCATCCAATGAAGAACATTTCAATAAAAGGTCAATTAAATGGCATCCTCCCATTTAATATTCTGTCATGTCAATTAAGTTTCACAATCAAGTTGAATTTTGTTGAAAAGAAACCTTGAAGGTTTCAGAAGAGCCAGATCTTCAGGCTTTATTTATTATTATTATTTATTATTATTTATTAGATGCACTTATTGACCGCCATTCTCAGCCCTTACGGGCGACTCATGGCGGTGTACAGTACACATAAAAAGACAGTTACAGAGGCCAGTATCAACAACATATGACTATACAACAAATACAGACTACATAAAAATCCGCTTCGTCTCTTAGTAGAATCATAGCCAGTCTCATTTTCCTTATACCATTCCAGTTCTCATTACCGTAATGTTGTTGCTTAGCACTTAATTAAATGCCCTCTCGAACAGCCAGGTCTTAAGGCTTTTTCGAAAGGACATGAGGGAAGGCGCCTGTCTGATGTGTGCAGGGAGAGTGTTCCACAGCCGGGGGGCCACCACCGAGAAGGCCCTCTCCCTCGTCCCCGCCAGCCGTGCCTGTGAGGCAGGCGGGATCGAGAGAAGGGCCTCCCCAGACGATCTCAAGGTCCTCGTGGGCTCGTAGGCCAAGATGCGGTCAGACAGGTATTTTGGGCCGGAACCGTTTAGGGCTTTGTAGGCCAAGACCAGCACCTTGAATTGGGTCCGGTAGCAAATCGGCAGCCAGTGAAGCTGGGACAACAAGGGCGTTGTGTGCTCCCTGCTACCCGCTCCAGTTAGTAACATGGCTGCCGCACGCTGGACCAGCTGAAGCTTCCGGGCCGTCTTCAAGGGCAGCCCCACGTAGAGAGCGTTGCAGTAATCCAGGCGGGATGTGACAAGAGCGTGTACCACCGTGGCCAAGTCAGACTTCCCGAGATACGGGCGCAGCTGGCGCACGAGCCTAAGCTGTGCAAATGCTCCCCTGGTCACCGCTGAAACCTGGGGATCCAGGCTCAACGATGAGTCCAGGGTCACACCCAAGCTGCGAACCTGCGCCTTCAAGGGGAGTGCGACCCCGTCCAGCACAGGCTGTAACCCTATATCCCGTTCGGCCTTGCGACTGACCAGGAGTACCTCTGTCTTGTCTGGATTTAGTTTCAGTTTGTTTGCCCTCATCCAGACCGTTACAGCGGCCAGGCACCGGTTCAGGACCTCGACAGCCTCCTTAGTAGCAGGTGGGAAGGAGTGACAGAGTTGGACATCATCTGCGTACAGATGACACCGCACCCCGAAACTCCGGATGATCTCACCCAGCGGCTTCATGTAGATGTTAAACAGCATGGGGGACAGTATGGAACCCTGTGGCACCCCACAAGTCAAAGGTTGTGGTGCGGAACAGGAGTCCCCCAATGACACCTTCTGGGTGCGACCCTCCAGAAATGACCGGAGCCACCGCAAAGCAATGCCTCCAAGACCCATTTCCGCAAGGCGCCCCAGAAGGATACTGTGGTCGACGGTATCGAAGGCCGCTGAGAGGTCCAGGAGCACCAACAGGGACACACTCCCCCTGTCTAGCTCCCGGCGCAGATCATCCACTAAGGCGACCAAGACCGTCTCGGTACCATGCCCCGGTCTGAAACCAGACTGTGCCGGATCCAGATAATCCGTGTCTCTCAAGAATACCTGGAGTTGTGAGGCCACCACGCTTTCCATGACTTTGCCCAAAAAGGGGAGATTGGAAACAGGCCGAAAGTTGTCCAATTTAGTGGGGTCCAGTGATGGCTTCTTCAACAGCGGCTTTATAATAGCCTGTTTTAGGCTCGCTGGAATCTTGCCTTCCCGAAGGGAGGCATTCACCACCACTGTTACCCACTCGGCCAATCCCCCTCTGGCCTCTCTCAGAAGCCAGGATGGGCAGGGGTCTAGGGTGGACGTGGTGGGCCTCATTCCTCCAAGTATCTTGTCCACATCCTCGGGTTTCACAAACTGAAAAGAATCCAACAAAATAGGACAAGCAGGTGCTCTCGTTACATCCACAGAGTCTGCATCTAACGCGGCGTCCAGCCCAGAACGGATCAAGGCGACTTTGTCTGCGAAGAACCGAGCAAATGCTTCACAGCGCGCAACCGAATTGTCAGGGCTCCCACCTGCAGAGGCGGGAGTTAAAAGACCTCTGACAATCCGAAACAGCTCCGCCGGACGGTTCTTTGCAGACGCAATAGTGGCCGCAAAGAAAGTTTTCTTTGCGGTCTTTATTGCCGCGGCATATGCCCTAAGAAAGGACACAAACCGTGCTCGGTTTGACTCGCTCGGTTCCGAACGCCACACGCTCTCTAGTTCCCTCTTCCTTCGCTTCATAGCTGCCAGCTCCTCAGTAAACCAAGGGGCTGGTTTAGCTCGGCTACTTGAGAGGGGACGTTCCGGAGCAATCATGTCAATAGCCCTGGTCATCTCCCCATTCCAGAGAGCCACCAAGGCTTCGACATGGTCACCTACCGAGGTGGCGGGAAAATCCCCAAGAGCCGTCAGGAAGCCATTCGGATCCATCAGTCTCCTGGGGCGGACCATCTTAATGGGTCCTCCACCTTTGTTTTTTCTTCCCAAAAACAAGAATCAAGTCTTTTTATCCAGTTCCCCCTTTGCCTCCTCTCATGTTTTGATGCTCCAGCAATGCCAAATTTAGATGACTCATTTGATATATAAGCATTAGCATCAGTGGGGTTTTTCCTATTTCCGGAGCAGACAGCTTCAAGCAAAGTGAATGGCATAATAGGGGTAAAAACTAAAGTTCTCTTTATAGCTTTTTTTTAAAAAAAAATCAACAAGAATTTGATGGCAATATTAAAAAAATTGCAGGTGCAGCTGAAAGCAGGACTTGAATGTCTCAAGGCAGCAATTTACAGCTTTTGTACCTGAGGCCAGATAAGGTTCTTGATTAGGAGGCTGTCTCTCCAAGAAATAAAACTGACAATTCGTTTGAGGGAATGAACAACAGGCCTGAGAACTCATCTAAGCAATTGGGTTGTTGTATGTTTTTCGGGCTGTATGGCTATGTTCTGGAAGCAGGGCCATACAGCCTGAAAAACCTACAACAACCCAGATATTCCAGCCATGAAAGCCTTCGACAATACTTCTAAGCAATTCATGCTTAATTTAAGAACTTTAATTGGAGGCCCAACAGTCGAGTTCCTCAATCGAGAACTAGAGCAGCATTAAAAAACTCCTCAAAGAAATGAATGGATGTTTATTTAAGGATAAATAATAGTGTTTGTTTCCTGCATGTGGTTAGTGTTGCTGTACAGACATCAAGTGCGGATCAGATGAAATGTCAAGACAGATGTCACATGTAGTGGTTGTTGCCAAGCTTGCCACAGATTGTTGTTTATTCGTTCAGTCGCTTCCGAATCTTTGTGACCTCATGGATCATCCCATGCCAGAGCTCCCTGCCGGTGGTGGCCACCCACAGCTCCTTCAAGGTCAGGACAGTCACTTCAAGGATACATCCATCCATATTGTCCTTGGTCGGCCCCTCTTCCTTTTTCCTTCCATTTTCCCCAGCATCATTATCTTCTCCAAGCTTTCCTATCTTCTCATTCTGTGGCCAAAGTACTTCATCTTTGCCTCTAATATATTTCCCTCCAGTGAGCAGCCGAGCTTTATTTCCTAGAGTACGGACTGGTTTGATCTTCTTGCAGTCCAAGGCACTCTCAGAATTTTCCTCCAACACTTCACTAAGCCTTTCTTATGTCCAGCTCTCACAACCATAGGTTACTATGGGGAATACCATTGCTTTAACTATGTGGATCTTCGTTGTGAGTGTGATGTCTCTACTCTTCACTATTTGCCACAGATATTCTGAATGAAAAGGCATTATTTGCAGCCCCATTGAAGGAGGATAGCTTGCTTATCTGTAACTGTTTTTGAGTGATCATAGAATCATAGAGTTGGAAGAGACCTCATGGGCCATGCAGTCCAACCCCCTGTGAATTCGCATATATGGAGTTTACTGCACCTGCGCAGGCTCTAATGGAAGCTTCTCGAGCTGTGCTCTTTCAAATTTTGGGGGTAAACCTGCCCACTCCTCTTCAGGGCATAAAAGGCACCCTAGCTCCACACTCCCCAGTTCCTGAACCACAGCAGCAGCTAAAAAGGAGGAGGTTTGCAATGTAGAGGGGAGGAATGGGTGGGCTTGTGTGAATTCACAGGGGACCACTAGAAGAAGCACGGTTACAGGTATGCAACCTGTCCTTCGTGGTCTCTGTGAATGCATACATATGGAGACTAGCAAGCTATGGTTGTGGTAGGCGGGCCACATGTCAAACTGACACCAGTGAAGTGTCCAAATTAGTCATTCCTTATTGAAGGCGCATAATAGTTCATGAGACCTAACTGGGCATAACTGAGTGATTCGTTTTGTTAGGTTTCAAGATGATTTCTCTTTCTTCAGTTGTTGCTTGCTTCTTTGATGTTCATTTGATTCATTTTAGATGGATATACTAAACATTTTTTCTATGATTTCTTTCATGTAATCACTCAAGGCTTTTTCAATAGTTTGTTTAAGTTACAAACTAATCTGTGGCTCACAATATTACATGATAGAGAAGGTGATCAGTATCACTTTGAGATGCTGATTCTCAGATATTTGTAATTTTCACCATGATTGAGGCATTTAAGAACATTTCCATCAATGAGTGTCACTCCTTCTGATTTAGCAATTTTACCTTTTTTGAAATGAAGCGAATCCGTCTACTCCAAATTCCACTGAAATGCTTTGATTAAATAGGCTTACACAACATTCAGATGATGGTGGTGATTATGATTTTCTCTGTTTTTATTTTACAGATATTGTGATTTCCATTTTTGTGCTATTTTCGGTTTTTATTTGTATCTTGTTTTAACCCTGCTGGGAGCCACCTTGGGCCACTTGCTAGACGAAAAGTGGCATATAAGTAATGGTGAAAAATAACTAACGATAGTAAATATTTTTGTAAAGAAAAGGATAAAAGTCTTGATTGCCTAATGAATTCATGAAGCAATCACAGAGAGTGACTATAGGAAATCAATATTAATCAGAGACTTTCTCACAGGCAAAGAACTGGCAGGAACTTAGATCTAAAACTGTTAGAAACTCTTTCATGGAGTAGAAGAAAAGTACTGGAAAAACAGTGTCTAAATGACATTTTCATGGAAATGTGATTGATTTAGATATTTCCTCTTTTTCTCTTCTTATTCTAGCAATATTAAGAACATGTTGTACAACACAGCTTTCCCAAGATTTCATTTTGGTGACACACCTTTTAGACATGCATCAGTTCACAACACAGTAATTCAGTTTTACTAACAAACTGGAGGTTAATCAAACCCCTTATTTTAGAGAGATACAGACATATACATAAATTGTAGTAACAAATAATAGTAACACAACATATCTCATGAAAACCTTTAATTTCTATATTTAAAACTATATGATTAATTGCTTATTTTACATAGACTCAAGTTTCCTGCAACATACCTACACATTACAGCCAACACACTAACATGTCATGACACTCTGTTCTAAAATAATGGAATATATCTATTAAATTAACTTGCATTCCAGAATGTGATGTAACTCCAAAACACAACAATGTGTCAACTCAGCTATATTTGAACATTTATTTATTTAAAAGTCTGGGAAATCTTGAGATATTTTCAGTGTTAGATCCTTATTATTTTTGTTTCTATTTGAAGAAACAAATGGTTGTGGCTGCGAACTCCTCATTTTTTGCTGCCTCTCTTGGTGCCCAGCATTATCAACAATCTGACAGGTAGTCTGCGAGTCTTCAATCACTCCATCCTAAATTAAAGGATGTGGAACTTGGTACACTATTCCCAATTAGTTAATTTAAAACATATCACCATTTGTGGGTACACATGAAACAAGATTTAGATAAGTGGTTTGGAATACAGTAGCTGAAGTAATATAAAGATAAATGAATTCTGAGGCTGATATATATTTACTGATCTAAAACAGGGCTGGAGGAATTTCACTGTAGTTGCAAATTTTGCACAGGGCATGACATACCATTTTGAGGGTGAAACTTTGCAAGGTACACAGATGCAGAGGGTGTGATCTAAAATTGCTTATGGACTCAGCAGGAAGTGCCAATCCTGCTTTACGAAGCCTTCTTAGCTAATATAGCCTACCCAGACAGTTTTAATGATGAATTTGGAACTTCCACTTTACATCTTCTATTTTGTGTATTTTATGGAAATATGTTTTAATATGTGTGTTCTACAGAGTGTTTTTAAATGATTATGTAATTTGATTATGTGTTTTAGCAGTGCTGTGACCCACCTCAAGCCGTGAGGAAAGGCAGGTAAGAAATAAAAAATATATATTATTATTATAAATTATGTCTTTGGCCAGAACACTTATCTAGATTTTTGAGAACAAACTAAATTACCTGTGAGGTGGAGTGGGCTTAATTTTTCCTACTGAATTTATCACTGTGCATAAATCTTAATTTTTTGGTTACAGTAAGAATAGGACTCAGTTCTTATTTGGACTCTGCTTGTGAGTTATCACTTTCCCCTTGAAATCCTGTCAGGTACTAGGTTCCTTATTTGTTCAGGAATTGGTTTCATTATCAGGACTTATTTAATTTGTTCCATGACTCAGCTCTTAACTAAAAGCACTCTTATCTCCAAACTAATGTTCTCATTCAAATGCATTAATCCATCCACCCACCGCTCATCAGCCAAAAGCAGTCCCACACTTCCCATTGAAATACTGGTAAGTTTATGTTGGTTAAAATTGTTCCTTATTTTAATATTGGGGTTTTTTTTTTGCACTACAAATAAGATATGTGCACTACAAATAAGATACGTTTTTTTTTCAAATTATAGTACACCCCCCCACAACAATCTGAGGGATCATGAACCAGCCCTCAGCTTTAAAAGTTTGAGGACCCGTTTTTCCTGATTCTGCAGAAATCACTGTTCATATGTCATCTTTGGCTATATCAGGTGTTGTTTACGTAACAACTGAAGCAAGTGGAGGACCTAATAGAATTATTATACAGTGTTAAGAATAAAATTGATATTTACCAACAACTATGGATAGTAATTGTGTTCTTTGATCGAGTCTGAACTGGCTCTGAAATTTATTGGTAAGGAAACTATCAAGCAATTTGGTCTAACTTGACTGAATCATTTAATTTATTCTATCTGTGTATAATATAATACACTCTATACACACATTCAAAGAAATTTTCCTAACATTGTCTTGGCTGATAATTCTACCTATTATTTGAAACAAATGTTTGACTGGAAGTGTCTATAGTAATCCAAACTTATTTCACACAGTTTTAAGTAAAATAAACCCAGATCAGTATTTAACAACAACAACAACAACAACAACCTTTATTTATACCCCGCCACCATCTCCGTAGTGGGGACTCGAGATGGCTAACATGAGGCCAAGCCCAAAAATAATACAACAGAATAATACAAAACAATAGAAAATTAAACACAACAAAATACATAGTGCAACAAAATAAAACAAACAATACAGGCATAATAAAATCAATAGCAGAGCGCGGGCCAAATGTGTAAGATAAAATGTTAAAAACGTTAAAACCCTGGGTGAGATAGAAAGTAGAGGAAGTGTATTTGTAAAAGAGGAGCCTGAGGCGGGGGCGCAGTGGAGTTACGGGCTTCTTTGGAGTGGGGGAATGCATCGTGTAAACAAACTGTAAGTGAAAACTAATAAAAGGGTTGAGTGGTCACTATCCGAAGGTACATCGGAAAAGCCAAGTTTTTAACACTTTCTTAAAAGCTTCTAGGGTGGGAGCCTTTAAAAAGAAACTATATGCCAATTAATCCCAAACTTACATGAAAACATCTCAGATGTCACCTTAATGTTCATTTTGATCAAAAGTGGTTCAGAAATCTGACTCTAGAGCAAAAAACAACACACACACACCCCAAAAACCCCCAAAATCTGGAAGGTTTGGACAGCAATATGCTGGCTGGGAGATTCTAGGCATTCTAAGCCTTATCCAAGCTATGAATTAAATGTCTATGCTTTGATCAAAATTTGGCTTGGTCACTGCAAGGGACACAAAACAGAATTATTATTATTTAATCAAAAATTGCTTTGCAGGCTGGATGGAGCCCTCCAGTGAGACACCCTATTGTGTTTCTTCTATCTTTTTCTCTTACTTCCCTGAAACACAATACAGAGATATATGCAGAACATTCAAGTTGATGAGTGCATGAAAAATGCATTTGACAGCAAACACAGAGAAAGAGACTTCTTCTAGCTTACATTTAGAGTCACTGTAGCCAAGTTCAAGCCATTTGCCAGCTTCTGATTTTGCTGGCTTACAAGGTGATTGACTTAGCCTGGAGGCATGCTATTCAAGTCAGTACCGATAATCAAAGGAGAACTATAAATAAAGCATGACGTCTGAGGGCAAGAGATGGTGTGGTGAAATCAATAGGTGGCACTCTTCCTTCAGAGTCCATACTTAATATTGCATTGTTCTGAAGGCATGGAAATATGAGAAATCCCTGCCTTTGAAAAAGAACTGTTTAATTAGATCAGAAACATTTTGCATAGGAATGGGTGAAAATGTAATTTAATTTTGGTTTTTTCTAAAAGAAGAATTTATTATGATTAACAAATTACTTCACATATGATTTGAAAAAATATTAAGCTATTGCAAGGATCAAAGACTGTAAAGCCTCAAAACAGTCTAAAATAGCTTTGGTAGTATCACTGGAGACCCCAACAGCCATGGTTCAAATGTATTTTTTTCCACCCTAACTTTGAGATCCTAATTATAGATGCTAGAGAAGGATAGGAATCACTTTTATATTGATGGGTATATTCCAATCATTTTGTAATCTAGGGAAAACTCCATATTTTCATCATTTGAAGAACCAATTATCATGGAAAACCTAGGTAAATAGTGGTATAATTTTATTTAAGTCAGTTTAAATTAATCCGGTACTTTCCAAAGTGAAATGCACTGATCACTTGCCACGCGTTTCTCCTGCCTCAGTAAGGATGCCCATCAAGTAAACATGTTATTGTTTCCAGGACAAAGATTCAACATAGATCAAGTGAGGGAAAGGATAATGCTAGCAGTAAAACAAAATTATCCTTGCACCGAATTACTGTAATATTGCTAAAACCTTTTGGCACTTTGCCAATATTCCCGGAGAAGGAAAAAGGCTCAGAGGAAACTGCTGAAAATCAATTTCTGAAATGTTGCATGAAATTGGATATGACATGTGATGAGTGTGAGGGACACTATAAAAGAAGGAGGAAAACCTAACAAGATAAGGGCTGAATGGACGTGGAACAATGGCTTCAAACTACAAGAAAGGAGATTCCATCTGAACATTTGGAAGAACTTCCTGACTGTGAGAGGTGTTCAGCAGTGGAACTCTCTGCCCCAGAGTATGGTGGAGGCTCCTTCTTTGGAGGCTTTTAAACAGAGGCCAGATGGCCATCTGTTGTGGGTGCTTTGAATGCAATTTTCCTGCTTCTTGGCAGAGGGTTGGACTGGATGGCCCATGAGGTCTCTTCCAACTCCATGATTCTATGAATGCAAATCCATGAATACGCAGGTTGAGTAAAAAGAAAAGGAAATGCAAATTCTTAATACTTTGGAGCAATCTAATTGAGCTCCAGTAGCAAACAACAATGCTTTGAAAACGTCTGATGAATTGAAAGAATAGCCATTACGTCCAGTATTTCATGCCAGTCTTTGCAGCAAAGTAGTAAATGTTCTAAGAAAAACATCACAAATGATAACATGTGAGGTACTTGGCCTATTAATGTCCCCATCTCAGAGATTAATAAACAGACTTCTGTGCTTCTAGAACTGCAACAACAGCCAAAAGCCAATTAACGCATCACCATTGATTTTAGAATTCTAACCCTTATGTGTTTTGAAAAACTGTTTCTAGCTCTTATGAATACAAAGATCAATGTGAGCAGCATCTAATGAAGTCTTGCAAAGAAAAGAGAGACTGGCCAGGATGTCTAGCAACCTGTGGATGTTATCCTTTGCTATAATAATAATGTAGTTTAGTTATGTCTTGGGTATTGCAAAAAAGATACTATCACAAGTATTTTGGTATCTGTGACATGTTACTTCCAGTTGCTTCTAATTGTGCTTATTTCTAAAGATTTACAACTAAGTTCAGAATTAACCTTATCAAAGAGCAGAATGATGAACAGTTGTCGCTTTTCTTCAGAATATATTCTGCTTTTTCAGAGCCTGGTGACATGGAAGCTGAATCACAGGTAAAAAGCATAAAAGTTGACAAGATATAGAAATGTGATGAGAAGGAACAAAAACAAGATGCTGCAGAAAGTCAACCTTACGTTTCCCTATCCTAGTTTTTTTTCATTTCCTCAATCTGTTTTTTAGCTTTTTAACCAACAAAGTTGCAGAAAAGGTTATCAAAATAATGGATTGTATCTGAAAGCAAGGAGGTTAAATAAACAGATCTGAAAAACTTCTTTGCACACAAAGCAAATAGCTGTTTTAGCTCTATGAAGCATCACATTACACATTCCCACAGCGGCTTGATTCACTGGGCAAAAACACCATTACTCCTCTGAGAAAGGTGCCAAGAGGTCAGCACCCAATGGAGATAACATCTGAGGAATGAGTTTATCAAAGATAACTCTCAACCTACATATTTTCAATTTATGGCACCCCTAACAAACTACAGAATGAAGTTAAACTGAACTACCTTGGAATACACGCTTCAATATAGCAGGTATGCCAGAGGAATTGATATATCCGTTTGATAGAAGGGTTGAAAGGTACTTAATAACTATGGATGCTGGAACAGGAGGAAAGCAAGGGGCTTGAGCCCTACCTAAGACTAGGTTGGAAGGGTGGACTAAGGGCACTTCCAGACAGCACCAAAATGTGCATTTTATAACTGAGGCAAAAAATCCCAGGACCTGACAGCAGGTCGACATGCAAACCTGTCAGTTCCAGGAAATGGTCCCTTGCCATCTTCACAGCCTTCCATTGTAGCAGATCAAGATGGAGGACAGACAGGGGACATACGGCAGAAGTTTTTTTTTTAAAGATCACCCTCTTATGTGCTGGACCTCATGCGTACATGTAAGTATCTTAATGTAAACACAGGCAGATTCACATGTGTGCATATGAGGTCCAGCACATAATTAAGTGATTTTTTTAAAGAAAAACTTCAGTTGGATCTCTCTCTTCACCCAACTGTTAATTCAAGCTCTATTAAATATGACAAAGTTTCAAAGAAAGAGTTTCAGGGAGTTCTAATTACTTTCCTATTCTGCTTCCTTTGAGCCACCTGTGTGTCCGTGGCTGCATATTTTGACAGTCTGATCAGCTGACCAGAAGAGCATGTGCGCTGAAGTAGTCCACACAAGAGGAAGGGAAGGAAATACTGTGTTTTGCATGACTACGGGGATATACAGTCGTGCAAAGGTATACAGGCTGAATCGGGTTTTAAACACACCTTTTCAACACATACTTTTCAGCTGTTAACACGATTCCACCCACACATTGCCCACTCCCTTTTAACTTGGTTACTTCTGGGTTTTCAGTCATATGTAGAAGGGCCCCAAGCCTCCCTGAGATAATATAGCAAAACTGAACAACCATGATCTTGTGTAGCTTAGCCTCCTCAAAAATTGTCAATCATAAATGTTTTAAATGATATATATATTTAAAAAATTAAGACAGGTATTATTATTGAGCCATTCAATAATGGCTCAATAATAATATAGGCTAGTAATCCTATGCTATCTAACCTGGTACTAAGTTACACTGAACACATGGCAGGCACAGATTAGTAGACACTGCATCTGTAAGAGTTTTCCTATTTAAGGATGTTTCACTGCTAATACTGGCGAACACTCATTTTGTTGCCTCAAATGTTACATCTGTTTCTGTGTATATCTGACCTGTTGATTCCAAAAATGGCAACAATTTCCCCCTATCTGTTCTTGTTTTTTAGATGCTTTGAGAACATAGGCTATATACTTCCTTTTCATTCTGTTTGCCCATAATAAATCAGGATATTTTAATGTTATTTAAATTACTATCTTTCACGAATGAAGGAAACATACTACAAATTAAAAGAAAATGTACTACATGAAAATCTACTTATTTCATAACAAAGCACAGATTTATGATACAAACTTTCCACTCATTCGACATACCATATCTAAGAAACTAGATGTGATTTTCCGTTTCAGTGCCCAAAATAACTCCAAGAACAGGCCTACAAACCGAGGCACCAAGGATTTTTTTGGTCGGGCTATGTAACTGATTCGTAATTTGCCCTCACCTTACAAGTCACTTTCCATACACAAAATTAAGAGAAATCTGCCTGCCAAAGTTGAGCCACGCCTTAACAATAGCTCTTGGATTCCTGAGGTAGAAAGATCAATGTATGTTGCTGGTTATAGGGTTTATAGGGTATCCACTTAGAACCTGTTGACATTGAAGGATACTCCGTTTCTGACCTTGTTTGCAAACAAATCTCAACAAGTCCTATTAAATGATGTTTGTCCCCAGTTATCCTGTTAAAAACAGTGTGCAAAAGGTAACAAAAATGAAGCATTTGCACATGGGGTTCATATCGTGTTTTTAAATAAAAATTGCATGAAAACCACTGCTTTCATGTGTGATCAGCGAAACCGTAAGCATCCCCTTCCCTAGTGATCTGTGACATATCCTTTCAGGGCGTGACTGTGGGCGGTCTTTGCGGACCTCGGGATTTGTCAAGAAGGGAGCTGTTGTCATCTGTCTCTAGCTACGTGACAGGAGAAGAACTCCGTGATGGCTACTTTGAAGTCTTCAGCCCTGTTTTTATGTATTTTCTAAAAAATACTGTGCAACTTCAATGTATCTGTTCTTTGAAGGATTGTTATTTTACATTCAAAACTACTTATATTGAATAAATTACATAAAAGTAAGTACTGGTACTTGTTTTATTACCTCTGGGGTTTCTTTCTTTCTTGCTATTGTTTACATTTTACCTTTAAGAAACATATGGGCTCCCATTTCCCATTACCAGAGACCACTGCAACCCCCATGAATGATGGACATTAACTTGGGACACAGACCCCCATGACCCACTTTACATCCTGGTGAGGTTTAGGGGAGACTGGACCATGGATGATCAGATCTGCAGTACCGTCAACCATATTTAGAGACTATTTCTAACCCCATCAGCCATGGATATAGACCAAACTTGGTACACAGACCCGCCCCATCACCCATTTGTAGGCCAGGTGGGATTTGGGGGTGGGATGGATCAGTATCTTCACGCACATCCAGAGACTATCCCCTCAATGCTCATTTGCTGTTTCGCACCAAATGACAGCTATAACTGTTATAGCTGTCATTTGGTGCGAACCAGCAAATGAGCATTGAGGGAGTAGTCTCTGGATGTGTGTGAAGATACTGATCCATCCCACCCCTAAATCCCACTTGGCCTTCAAATGGGTGATGAGGAGGGTCTGTCTACCAAGTTTGGTCTCTATTGCACATATGTGAGAACCATAAATCTTGTGAAACCATGCCTGTGAGACTTCTCCCTAGCAGTGTCATAGTGCCATTTAAAAAAAATTAGGAGGGGGAGTGATGTAAGCTGAAATTGCGACAAATTGGGAGGAGCAAAGCTTCCATAGTGTGATGAGTCAAACCAGATTACTTTAAACAGTAAGAACTTCATGTGATGGGGAACTATACATCCTATCAGGATCTTGTATGCATACTGTTGTTAAAAATGAGAGCTGCATACTGATTTAACATTTTAAATGTGATTCGGTCCTTAGTTGCAACTATGCAGGCTGTTTTTATTGTAGATTTCTACTTTGTGTAAACCAGCTTGAATCTCATTCTGGTGGAGGGCAAAGGTGGGATATAAATAAAGGGATGGGTACACATTAAAAAGTTAGATTTCTAACTTGCTCGAACACTCACTGCAAAATGTACTTATCTTTCTACTTGCACAGTGTGGCCTCTGCTGCACATATGAGGTCTTGGAGTCCACTGGAAATGCTTTTAATTTCAGAGCCACTCTAGGTCAATCTAGCTATGACACTGATTTCATAAATGCAATTAATGTGCTTAATCTTTAAAACTGAAATTGTGTGACACTGAGTGCATGAATGCAATTACTGTGCTCAATTTTTTAAAAAATTAAATAGCATGATACTGATTACACAAATGCAATTAACATGCTTATTCTTTAAAGCTTACATAGCAGCTGCAGAGGAGGTATCAGGACCATGCGGTCTAGAGAGGAGGGAGTTTAACTCTTTATTCCATTACTGTCCAAATGAAACTACTCTAATCAATCATTCGATGAGTATTCTTTGGATGGGGAATAGGTGTTTTGGAATATGCAAATAATTGGTTAAGAAAAAATGGTGAGAAACCAAAATTATCAGATTAACATATTCCACATACGGTATATTATGATTAACTCACATATACCCAATATGAGTTTGCAGATCAAAAGATAACGTGGCAAAATTGCACTACCTAGAAGAATCCTCCACTTTGTGTGATTGTGGATCAGAACAAACAACTCTGCATCTGTATGCTTGCCCACAATACCCTGCCTCATGAACAGAGGAAGAACTGTTTAAACTTACAGACAATGCAGTCACTGTAGCCCGTTTTGGTCTAAAATTATTTAGTTGCTTGTGCTTCCTTTATTTTATCAGTTTTATACTTATTTATTTATGCAATGCTTTTGGCACAAAATAAATAAATGAATCCAATATGATATTTTGAGCCCCTAATCTATTATTTAATACTCAATTCTGATTCCTTATCAACACATCTATGCCAATTCGTTGAGGTTGCTTTGTGTTTCCTTTGTGTAGAAAAAAGGCAGGATATAAATAAATATTGTATCATCATTCTCTTCCCTTGTTCATTTCTTTTTGTGTCCATTTCATCTTCTGTCAGTCACATTCTGATCCTATCCAATCAAGGATCAAGTATTGAATTAGATAATTCATGAAACTGTGTAATCAGCTTGATTTACCTATTGGGTGACTTCACACTCGGAACTCTGTTGTCTCACAGCCATCGTGTTGTTAAAACAAATGGGAACATATCAAAGACATATTAATTAGAAACCAGTCTGCAATCACGCTATTCTGTTCCCATCCTTTCTTTCTCCTTTCCTTTCCTGGCCCTCTCTTTTACTGTTTTGCCTTTTATCCTCCCCACTTGCTCCCTACAGGCTGTGCAAAATGGGTCATACACCCCCCATCCAAAAAAGGGGGGGTTCGAAAAAGAGCCCAGTACCAGTCCTGTTCTTTTTTTCTCTACGTGATTACCCCTTACTCTGTTGGACAGGATAACTGTGCTCGCAAATAAGCAGAGAAGGGGTTCTAAGCAATCTGCCCAAAGGGGGGGATTGTTGGATTAAGAAGGGTTTTTTTCTGGGGGGGGGGGTGAAAGCAGAGCTATGCTTAAGCCTCCCCCTCTTTCTCACTCTTCCATACATAACACCAACCTTGGCCTGATTAGGAACAGCAAGGCGAAGAGGGGAAAATCACACCTGTTCACTCAAACAATAATATTGGGAGCACATTTCCCCATCAATGAGAAAATATGCTCAACCAATGATTCAAATGCAAAGCAGCAATGGGAAAGACCAGGCATGTAGCTGAGGGGGGGGGGGGAAGGCTTGGGGGCTTCAGCCCCCCCCCCCCCCGAAATTCTCATGGTGGTCCACGAAAAGGCCTTACTGGTACATTATTTAAACTGTTATGTTTATTCATATCATGATCTGATCACCATGCTCAATACATCTCATATGCATGGGGGTATTGGGGTAACGATACAAAAGGTTTGCTAGGGTCGACCCTCTTTCACTCAGACTCAGCCCCCCCCCACGAACCAACCCCCCCCCCGAAACAAAATCCTGGCTACGGGCCTGGGAAAGACACAATATCATGTGATAAGTACAGGCTGCAGAAGATATTATCCTTCTGTAATCACAATTTACCAGCACTATGTGATAAAGTGTTTCGTCAGTCACAAGTTAAACCCTTGTGGTGCTGAACTGCTGACCTGAAGGTTGGTAGTTCGAATCTGTGGGACGGGGTGAGCTCCCGCTGTTAGTCCAGCTTCTGCCAACCCAGCAGTTCAAAAACATGAAAATGTGAATAGATAAATAAGTACTGCTTCAGCAGGAAAGGCATAAGACACTCCAAGCAGCCGTACCGGTCACATTACCAGGAGATGACACTGCAGGTTCCTTGGCTTGGAAATGGAGAATAGCACCTCTCCCTGAGCCAAAGATGTGTACTACTTCCAAAACCAGAAATGAAAGGAGAAGCCTCTGCCTTTGTTTGTATCTGCATATCTCATTGTATTGTAACAAGACATTGAATGTTTGCCAGTACCTGTTTACACTGTAATCCGCTCTGAGTCCCCACAGGGAGAAGGACAGAATATAACTAAAATGTTGTCATTGTTATCATTATCATCATACGAGTGCTCCCTGTCAATTGGAAGTCATGAAGTAAATTAAATGTTACTAACTACAAATACTGCAAAAAGAAGAGGAGGAGGAGGAGGAGGAGGAGGAAGAAAAAGAAGAAGATGTAGATCACAAATGAGATGTTATCACAACACAACATGGCCAATTACATTTGGCTATGTGCTGACAAAGGAAGTTAACTCAAGAAGAATAATCCTAACTCCAAATAGAGAATTTTTTTAGATTGTTAACAAAAACAAACTGAAAAGATGTGCTTTTGATTTCACCAAACTGTTTATGAAAAGTATTCTCACTTTCTTTTGGCTCAGTCTGAATAAAAATTAATTAATGTAGTACTAATGTATTACAGTACTGCAGTAATTAATTAACGCAGCTTGTCGGCAATTAGAGTTTATTCAGCAAGTATACCTTTTTAAAGAGTCATATAAAAAATACTGAACTTTTATTTCTTAAAAAAATACCAGAAGCAGATGCAGTCTTTGATAAGTCTCTAGAGTGCAATTTGTGTAAAGCAGATACCCGAGGTTAATATCTGAATGACTGTAGTGCTTGGTATTTAAAGAACCAATTTCAAAGTATTTTTAGTTGACAGAAAAATGATGAAAAGGTTCTGCTTCTGTTGGGTAACACAGATTAAGATGTAGTCAAAATAAAAGGATGAACTCCATCTAAAATATAAGATCTTTAACATTCAGCAATAAAATGTCAGGACCTGACTCAGAGACCCTTGCACACAGCAGCCAGCTACACACATGCAGGCCAGGAAATCACTTCCAAACAGAAGGTTGCTGCTGTCATTTTCCTAAAAGGAGGACTGTCATTCACCCTACCTGCTACAATAGCTTTTCCAATTGGTAATGGACAACCTGGTAGGCATAAGCACATTCAACCCTTGAGCCATGAATAAACATGTACAAGTCTAGACTCAGGCAAAATGAGGTAGCAAACTCTAAGGCCATTCCAGAAGATGTGTTGTCAAAGGCTTTTATGGCCGAAATCACTGGGTTGCTGTGAATTTTCCGGGCTGCATGACCATGTTCTAGAAGCATTCTCTCCTGATGTTTTGCCTAAATCTATGGCAAGCATCCTCAGAGGTTGTGAGGTCTGTTTAAAACTAGGCAAGTACGGCTTATATATCTGTATATATCCAGAAGATCTTGAAACAAAACTGTTTTCATAACATTCATATATGGACTATGGGCTTTTTTGTTTGCAATTGCCACTTTTGAGTTTAAGGAATGCCTCAATGGTTATCAGGTTGTTGTAAGTTTTTTGGACTGTATTATTATTATTATTATATAATAATAATAATAATAATAATAATAATAATAATAATATAAACGGCTCGGAAAATAAACGGCAGCCAGTGGAGCTCCTTGAACAGGAGGGTTGACCTCTCTCTGTAAGGGGTCCCAGTTAACATCCTGGCTGCTGCTCGTTGGACCAGTTGGAACTTCCAAGCCGTTTTCAAGGGCAGCCCCACGTAGAGCGCATTGCAGTAATCCAATCTGGAGGTGACCAAGGCATGGACCATGTATGGCCATGTTGCAGAAGCATTCTCTCCTGATGTTTCACCTGCTTCTATGGCAGGCATCATCAGAGCCTGTAAGGCCATACAACCTGAAAAACTTACAACAACCCAGTGATTCTGGCCATGAAGGCCTTCAACAATTGAATAGTTATCATTTGAAATGGCTGCTCTCTGTTTGACTTGTGGTGGAAAGCTTGGTCATCATGGCTGCACTATGGCTGCTTTAATGACAATAAGAGTAAAAGGAACTATTTATTTATTGTGTCAAAAACAAATTGAAAATACAGTTCTAATGTATGAAAAACCCCAAACGAAGTTAAAAACTTGGCATTATACTAAATTTCCTTTAACCAGAAGCTGTTTTGACCACATTCAGTATTTTAATGTGGTGAGATGTATTTCACACTGGGCATGCATATTCAGCGGCAGAGTAACAAAGTACAAAGACAGATGTCTTCACTGTGTCTGGTTGTGATCCCCAGGTTGTGCCAGTCAGCTTTCTTATGATATTATTTATAGCAACCAGTTTTTGCTTGATATTCAAGCAGTGCTTCTTATAAGTCAGAACATAGTGCTGAGTAACTCCCAGGTATTTGGGTATGCTGCAGTGCTCCAGTGGGATTCCTTTCCAGGTAATCCCCAGAGCTCGAGATGCTTGTCTGCTCTTACGATGAAAAGCACACGTCTGTGTTTTAGATGGATTAGAAATCAGCTGATTTTCCCTGTAATAAGCAGTAACTCCTGCAACCAGGAGATCAACTTGGAAAGATACTTGTAGCAAAGAGCTACGATTTTCTGTTATTGTATTTTAGCCATTATTTCTAAATTGTGGCCATAATCTTGCTGGGGCATCATACTAGCATAATAACTAAACAAGCTGTTGAACTCAGAGTCTGAATTATGTATTTATTTATTTGTTTGTTTGTTTGTTTGTTACTTGCTTCTCCTCAGGGCTCAAGGGGAGGCACGACACAGTTAAAACACATTTCTTTGCTCCCTTCCACATAGCTGTATAAAATCCACATTGAACTGGATTATATGGCAGTGTGGACTCAGATAACCCAGTTCAAATCAGCCTTGATATTCTGGGTTATATGGCTGTGTGGAAGGGCCCTTAGTTAACATAGCTAATAGCTCTTTTTTTGTTAAGTATTTATTTATTTATTTATTTATTTATTTAGAACTTTTATATCCTGTTCTTCTCTACCTCCGTGGAGGGAATCAGAATGGCTAACAGCAAAAATTCAATGCTACACAATAAATAACATTTTTAAAACAACATACATAAATAAATTATAAAATACATATAAAATACAGTTTGCCAAGTTAAAAACATAATCCAACTCAATCCAAACATTGTGGTCCAAATAACTCTTAGTTCAGGGATCCTCAAACTAAGGCCACATGCGGCTCTCCAAGGTCATTTACCCGCCATCTGCCATAAATCTGGAACGACTTGAAGGCACACAGCAACAACAATCCTAATTAACTTGACTATCTCACCAAATCAAAAGTAGGCCCACACTTCCCATTGAAAAACTGGTAAGTATATGTTGATTAATATTGTTATTTGTTTTAAATATTGTATTGTTCTTTCATGGGTTGTTTTTTTTTTTTTTGGCAGTACAAATAATATACATGCAGTGTGCACAGGAATTTGTTTACAGTTTTTCAAACTATAGTCCTCCCGTCCCCTGTCCCCCAACTTAAAACACCTGGGGATCCTTGGTTTAGGTCTTTCTGGATGTAAAGGTAAAATGTATTTCATAAATTTGTGTATATTTAAAGATCCAGATGCTCTCTTAGCCCTTGCATATTCAAGAGCAGCATATGTTCACACAAACACCCAAGCCCATACTCCTTCACTAACTTTTGACTTGGTTTGTAGAGAAATAATTGATTTTCATACAACAAACGAGATCGTTGTTCATACCTATAGTAGGCTATATTTATGTTGGACAGAATCTAAAAGAAATTTTATTTAAGCATATTAGAAGAGAGTGTACGCATGGTACAGTAGCGGTTTGAATGCTGAACTAAGACTCTGGAAAATCAGGATTTAAATGCTTATTAAACCACGGAAATTCACTGGGTGACATTGACAAGTCTCATTTGCAACCTACACTTTCCAAGAAAACTGTGATTATGGTTGCATCTACACTAAAATTAATGCAATTTGACACCACTTTAACTGCCAGGGCTCAATGCTATGGGATCCTTGGAGTTGTGGTTTGGGAAGGCACCAGCACGTTGACAGAGAAGGCCTATTTTTTATGGTTGCCATAAGTAGGAAATGATTTAAATTCAGTAACGCAAAAAAAGTATGTGAAAAAAATGTTCTAGTTAGAAACTAAATAGGGTGAGAGTAGACTGAATAGATTCAGAACACTTTTTTTCAGTTATGACCCTATTTAAGCTTTGGGCTTCTAAAATATCAAAGTATAAAGTATGTAGTCTTGTGACTGTTTCTGTCTCCTTCCCCATCTAACTTGTTCCCATATTTTCTAATAGCTGTTTTTCTCAGGCAGCAAATGATTTGCCAGGGATTTAAATCTTAGCTAAATAAACTTAATTGATGCTGAGCTGACTTAGCAGTCCGCAGAACAGATCACGGCCATTCACAGATTTATATCTGGAATGAAGTCTCTGCTTTTCTTTAACGGTTCTCAGTCATAATTAGGAACTGTGAAAACAAGAGATTTTCTTATAGGGACAGTTCCCTAATTGTTTGGTGCCATGTCCATTTAACTGTGCCATGTACGTTAATGACACTATAGAGATTTTATTGTTGCTTCTATTATGAAAATTGCTACTGCTACCACTCCTGCAAAATATATACCTATGCTTCTGGGAGTAGAATCTGAAATGAAATGCTAAAAATCCCAAGTGGTAACATGAGTTTTTAAAATGCAATCATATTATTGTTACTCATAATGAGTACTGTATTAGTATCCCAATACAAATATGAAACAGAAAAATGGTCCGAAGTAGCAACATCTGGTCCCCCCACAATTGCCTTAATACATGAAAAAAAAACCCATCAAAATTTCCTTCAAAGTATTTTAGCCTCTGAAGTATTTTGGTTTCTCAAAAGTAATAAGAAAATAAGCAATCCTCATTCCCTGCCAAATAAAGTTCATATTTATAATAAGTCACTTCCAGGCTTGTTCAGACTTGTCAGAGGTCTGAGGTCCAGAAGATTGCTGATGAAATATTAATAATTTGATTATGTAACCGAGAGGGAGCTCTGCTGCATTCTAAAATACTGACATTTACATTCCATTGCACATCATTCTAAAACTAGTTTTATGCAAAATGTGCAACAATTCTAAATAGTGAACAATTTTGGTTTTATAGAAGGCTGCCTCTGAAAACCTGGAACACTGAAAAAAATCTAGTTTTGTTTGGCCACTGAACATAGAGTCCCAATAGAAAACTACTGAATATGATAACTTCCAAATCTTCCAAGCATCCTGTAAATCCAAGGAAATATTTTTATTACACCTAAGGTCTTCCCCCCCCCCCCAAAAAAAAGAAAGAAAGAAAGAAAGAAAGAGCTTAATGGATCACATTGAACCCTGATTCAACACTCAATTCCAATGCTACACTGCCAGACCTCTTTACTATTTCATTTTGGTCTATGAAAAGTTATTTTCTGGACCGCAATCCCAAATTTATAGGAACCGAGCTTTCTTTAAAAAGTAATCTCCAAGATCTTGCTCAATGTGAGTCCCTTTTTAGAGCTTCATTAATTTTTTCAAAGACAACTTGTCTTTGTGAACTCAATGTTAGCAATGCAATACAGATAATACTTCTAGGAAAATGACGCTAGTATGTTCACTGGTATTTCTAATTGGAAGTATTGGTTTTTAAAAGTCTTTGTCATATGTAGATGCATGTATACTTTGGATTTATATCCTTGAAATGTGGAATTTATTGACAGTCAACTGCATCCTGTTTACTTTTAGAATTGTTAAAACAATTATACTCCAAGTTCAAAAATACTTGCTTTCTGCCATTCAGTGGTCAGAAAGTTATTGCTTTAGCTATGTGGGAACATTTACATATGTTACTGATGTCAACTTCAAGAAAGGATGCATTTAAAAATCGTCAGTTCATATTAATTCAGATGTTTAATATCTGTCCATATTCATCTGAGGAGTCCCCTTGTGCCGGCAGGGCTGCTGACTGAAGCTCCCATCTGTTAGTTCCAGCTTCTCATGCAGGGACATGAGAGAAGCCTCCTACAAGATGGTAAAACATCCGGGCGTCCCCTAGACAATGTCCTTGCAGAAGGCCAATTTTCTCACACCAGAAGCGACTTGCAGTTTCTCAAGTCGCTCCTCACACACACACACAAATCCATATTCTGTGTACTTGCTGCATTCTTCTTCACTTTCTCTTCCCCATATCCTCATAATTGTATATTTTTAAAATCCAATAAAATTAAAGAAAGTAGGGCACATGGTCATCATAGTATGCAGATGAAATTGAAACCTTGCCAGGGTATAATGTACTGCTAATACATTTGACAATTAAGCCAAAGACTTATTCACCAGAGAGAAGGGAGGATAGGGAGAAAAGAAAGATCAGGTCATAGCTCTTCTTAAAAAACAAAAAACCCCTCAGCTTTATTTTATGTAAAAATAAATAAGAGTCAGACATCACGGGTAATTATATTATAATGCAGCACTTGCTTGCCATGTACTGCAAAAAGATAAACAGATATAAACTAGTTCAGTATTACACTTGGGGATCATGGACTAATGAGTCTCCGCTAAGCTATTCACCAGCCCGACGTCTGTAAATTAATCTTTTAAATGCCCCTGGACTCACAGCATATGTCCAGAAAATCATAATTCACAACCTTGAGGCCACTGAATATGCCAATCCAGCTGTTCCTGTTAACAACATTGAAAAAAGATGAAGGGCATTCCATCTGTAGCCCCATCAATAGGACTCAATGAAATAATGGCACTCCATGAATTAATATCAATCACAGATGCTTGCTTAATCATCTGATAAGTTGTTTGTAGTACTTATTCTAAGCAGGCAAGATATTTCCATTAGGTATTTATTTATTTATTTATTTGTGGTATTTCTATCCTGCCTTTCTCGAACCCGAAGATGACTCAAGGCGACTTACAACCAGGCAGCAATTTGATGCCTAACAATATAAAATTAATAGAACTAAAAGTACATTCAATAAAACCTTTTAAAACATATAAAACCAATGCTCTCATTGTTAGTTTCATTGTGCAAAAATCATTGTCTGAGCCATTCCAATGTTTGCTTTCGTCGAATTCCGTGTTTGACTGGTGCATTAGATTCCAAAGGCTTGTTCAAATAGCCACATTTTCACTTTTTTTCTGGAAGTTCAAGAGGGAGGAAGGCTGATCTAATATCCCTGGGGTTCCACAACTGAGGGGCCATCACTGAGAAGGCCCTGTCTCTCGTCCCCGCCAGCCGTGCCTGAGAAGAAGGCAGGACTGAGAGCAGGTCCTCCCCGAACGATCTTAAACTTTTAGATTGTTCATAGGGAGAAATACATTTGGACAGATAAGCTGGGCCAGAACCATTTAGAGCTTCATAGGCTAAAGCCAGCACTTTGAATTGTGCCTGGTAGCAAACTGGCAGCCAGTGGAGTTGGCATAACAAGAGAGTTGTATGCTCCTTGAACGCCGCTCCAGCGAGCAATCTGGCTGCCATTCGTTGGACCACTTGAAGCTTCTGAACAGTCTTCAAAGGCAACCCCACGTAGAGCACATTGCAGTAGTCTATACAGGGATGTAACCAGAGCATGGACTACCATGGCCAAGTCAGACTTCCCAACGTAGTGTTTGGTGGTAAAACTGTTCCACGAGTGGTTTGTCTTTTTACCTTTTTCTTTTGTTCTGAGATTTTAAATACAGATTTCTATTCATAATATCTCTTTGTAACACATAGTTAAATCTGAATTCAACCTCCTGTAAAAATTATGGTGGTGATGATAATAATAATAATAAACAAAATAAGACAGTTCCAGATAAAACGTTTAAAGGGGAGCATGTGAGATATTTCATGATGTAGGAAGTGTCTTTTCAAATGGAAGATTTCACTTCTGAAAATGCTGAATCTATGGGGTCATAAATAAGATTAAAACTTCTGTTGAGTAAGTACAGCCCAGATCTCTCCATCTAGTTGCCTTTGTAAGGCCACCTGAGTCCTCTTCGAGGCTGAGAAGGGCGCAATACAAGTATGTTAACAAATAAATAATAATAGTGCTTTAATTTGAAGTAACTCTAAAGACAGATTCCCACAAATTATGAAGGACCACAAGTATGAAAAGACTATAATGAAACAGTTTGCCTCTTTATTAGTGAATAGTGGGTAAATTGATCTTCTCATAATTTACCATTTGGGAGATGGGAATTACAAATCCAACACTATACAACCAACTGAAACATAGCTTCAACGAAGTGCTTCTTAGAAAGCGTGGAATATATCGTATGTTCACTATGCATCACAGTACTGTATCATAGCAAATATTATTTTCTTCATTGGTTTTCATTCATGTATGAATTGTTTATAATGAAAGGCTACAATTCTACCCAGCAGTGAAAGGCTACATTTCTGCCTAGCATTTCTGTAAGCCAGTAGGTTGCGCAGACTCAATAGCAAAGTGTGGTCCGTTATGATTAGATGCTTCCAGGGTGGACTGGATGGCCCATGAGGTCTCTTCCAACTCTTTGATTCTATGTGTGTGGCCTCTATCAGGAGACTTGAAGATACCCAATAGACAATTTCTTACCAAATGACAATGGAATGCTTGTACGCACACCAACTATATAACCCATTGTAACTCAAGACTCAGGGCCTCTGGGACTGAAGGGGTTATCTTGTTCAAGAGCCCAGCTGAATAAAATTGTGCTTTTTCCACTCCAGAAGACTCAGTGTTATACTTGGACCACTCTAACCATTACATTGGTTACAATAACAGTTGAAATTAGAACAACAGGGAAAGAGAGAAGTTCTGAGATCAGAAAAAAGCAGCAACAAAAATATCTGAAAATTGAATAATTAGTCACAGAAGAAAATCTATTGAAGGGGACTTTGTAGATCTGCCCACACAGAAACTGCTAATAAAACTTGGTTTAAATTACAATGAAAATTGGACGAAAGTTAGGATAAAGTTGGGATACATTCCAAATAAAGTTTGAAGAATATACATCTATTCATTCAGTTGCATATGAGTTAATAACATATCATCATTAGGGCCCAGTGGGAAGTATAGTCTCAAAAAGGAACGTTTCCAAACACTTATTTAAAATTATGAACTTACTAGATATAAGTGATGAACTCACTGATTCTGAAGATATATAACTACTCCTGTAGGTTTGATAAAGACTAAAGAGCACCTGCTACCATCTCTAAACTGAAGATGAGTTTGGCTTTGCTTGGCTTCATTCTTCCTTTTCAGAACATGAGCAATTTGATGTTGTTGCTGTCGTGTACCTTCAAGTCATTTCTGACTTATGACAAACCAAGGGCTTTCACAGCAAAATTTATTCAAAAAGGGTTTGCCTTTGCTTTCCTCTGAGAGAGTGTGACTTACCCAAGGACATCCTGTCATAGTCCTCAATGCTCAACCCACCACATCATGCTGGCTCAGGCATGAGTAATTACTCCTAAACAATACTTATATCACACAGATTTTCTTGTGGGAGAAAGCTGCTGAAGTTATAGTTCTGCCAAGGTCATCTAAAACTTTTTTGTGAGCTACTTCAACTACCTTTTTCTCTGTGTGATTTTTTCTTTCATTTTATAAACAGTATTTCTCATATACTGTACTTGCTGCCAAGATGGTGCCCTCCACTTTGAGAAATGCCAGTACTTCTTTCTGTATTTTTTTAAAATGCTGTTTCAGCTTACTTGTCACACCATCTGTCAGCTTCCTATTGCTCATCTGTAATGTAGCTGCAGAAATCCCTGAAATTTGAAGTTGTAAAACACTGGATTATATATTTTCACATGTTGATGTTCCAAGTATTTCTATTACTGGAATCGTATGCATTAAAATGGATGTTCAAATTATAAAAGATAAGACATGGAATGTGGTTGTCTGTTTTCCTCTATAAAGGATGTGATAGAATACAAATTGAGCATCCAAAATATTCCAAAATCCCAAATTATCCACATGGAATGGTTGAGATAGCAACATCTTTACTTTCTGATGGTTCAATGTACACAAACTTTATTTAATGCACAGTTTTTAAAAAACATATATTGTTCATAAAATGAAAGAAAAAGATCACACAGAGAAAAACCTCAGTCAGTGCAGCAAAAGGTTTATGTGAAACTTATCAACCCAATAATTATTACAAGGTTATCTGTTTTCCCAAATGTACCATTCAGAATCCCGGACTCTGTGGCTCAGAGAGATATGAAAGTCAAAGATTATGCCTCCAGTTCTCTATTCTGCTCCTCTGACTTTACTGAAGGGACTCAGAAAACCACTAAACTGAACAGAGTGTTGGCTCCAGCCACATGAGTCCATATAATAATCCCAGTTGCATGTCTTCTGGTACCCCACTTTTGTTGAGGGATTGCTTTCCTGTGTGGTTAGAACGGCCATATGGTAAATTTTGAGCAGCTGCATCGTAGTTAGCCATTTACTGACCACCCCACAGGCCACTATCAATTGAAGCTTTTCATTAACCTCATTGGGTTTGGAGCATGGCCCAAATGGCACTCAATTGTACTAATGAGAGTTTCCAATTTGTTTCTTCTCTCTGTATTAATTGATTAAAGTACTTTGGTCAGAATAATTAATGGAAACAACATATAGATATCAACAGCAATAATATTCACTCTATTTTCTCTTGTCAACTTCAAATTTAGAAGTGTTATGAGTTAGACAGCAAAGCCTAGAGAAGACAATTATGCTGGGGAAAGTGGAAGGCAAAGGACAAGATGGATGGATGGCATCCTTGAAGTGACTGGACTGACCTTGAAGGAGCTGGGGGTGGTGACGGCCGACAGGGAGCTCTAGCGTGGACTGGTCCATGAGATCACGAAGAGTCGGAGATGACTGAACGAATGAACAACAACAACATGAGTTAAACAGGGGAGTGTTATGAGTTAAGTGATGGTCTCTACAAGGTACTTTTTTCTCACTGAAAGAATAGCTTAAATGGCTGGAAAAGTGATGTGTAAATTTTACAGACTAGAGTCATCACTCACACTAGTCAAGATAAATTTTGCCGGTTGTAATTTATCATCTATTCATATGCACTGCTCTGTTAAATGATACGAAAGAAAGCACTCAAGCATCTGAATGAGCGCCAGACCCCTTGTGTATCAAGTATGAGATTATTTCTCAGAGATATAAAAAGGAAAATCAAGGCAAGGAAAGTAAACATAGGAAGAAGAGTCTAGACAAATCTTACCTAGTTATGGATTTAGGAGGATGTTCGGAAAATGGATAGAAGATCATCCTAGTTTGTGTGTGCTCCTTAGAGCTACACATTTCAGACCTGAGAAGCTGAGAAGGGGGGCATAAATGCTTTAAATAAATTAACAATTGGTAATTGTGACAAAAATAAAGTTAATATTAATATTTTAGACAGGCATTTAGATGAAATAATAGTAGTTTATTGGTGGATCTATCAATTAAAATAGATAAAGGCTGCCCTGAGTCCCCCCTTGGGGGTGAGAAGAGTGGGGTAGAAATATAGGAAATAAATAAAGGTAAAGGTTTTCCCTGACATTAAGTCTAGTTGTGTTTGACTCTGGAGGTTGGTGATTATCTCCATTTCTAAGCCAAAGAGCTGGCATTGTCCATGGATGCCTTCAAGCTCATATGGCCAGAAAGACTGCCAGGAGAGCTATTACCTTCCTGCTGGAGCGATACTTATTGATCTACTCACATTTACATGTTTTCAAACTGCTAGGTTGGCAGAAGCTGGGGCTAAAAGCAGGAGCTCACTCTGCTCCCTGGATTCAAACCGCCAACCTTTTGGTCAGCAAGTTCAGCAGCTCAGCAGTTTAACCCGCTGCACCACCGGGGGCTTATTAATTAACATAAGAACATTGTAATCCCTATATTGTGAAAAACCGATTTATTGTCCTGGCAAATAGAGGGAGAAAACATGGAGGCAGTGACAGACTTTGTATTTCTAGGTGCAAAGATTACTGCAGACACAGACTGCAGCCAAGAAATCAGAAGATGTTTACTTCTTGAGAGGAGAGCAATGGCCAATCTCAATAAAATAGTGAAGAGTAGAGACATCACACTGGCAACGAAGGTTCGCATAGTTAAAGCAATGGTATTCCCCGTAGTAACCTATGGATGTGAGAGCTGGACCATAAAGAAGGCTGAGCGAAGGAAGATAGATATTTCTGAACTGTGTTGGAGAAAAATTCTGAGAGTGCCTTGGACCGCAAGAAGATCCGACCAGTCCTTGTGGAGAAAGGCAATTCAAGAGTGGGAACAATTTTTCTGGCGGTACTTCTAGCTATCTTTATGAAGATCAGGTTATGATTGTTAACCGCAATACTGGGACAGGAAAACCCTTCCTAAAATTCTTATATCATTATTCTAATATAAAAGGTGCAGATTGTGATGGAAAAGCTTTATATAGTTACTACACTTCCTCCACATTATTTTTCCAGCTCCAGGGCATATGTATTCTGACATGTGTCATGCATCAATGAACAGAATCTGGATACATTACTTTTGGAGACTATAGTTTTTAGATGCTTCCCAGCATGTGGGTGAGGAATTTTTAAGAGTACTTTTCCAAATACTGCTTCACAAAAAGGTCATCAGCCATCAAACAGAAATGCAGTATTGATAAAAAGTCTAAAGGTGCTGATAAAGAATCCTGGCTGGGCCGCTTCCATATAGATATTCCTCTAACTCTATCCTCGCTGCTTTAGCAGATTATTTAAGGAGAGGGGAGAGAGATAAGAGAAGTGATGGAAAAATAGAAGGTTACAAGTGGAAGATCATATCACCAAATATTACCCATGATTGAGCAAAACAACTGCCCAATTAGAAAATCACAGAAATGTCTTTAATCTGGTTCACTTGGTACCACACACATGCATACTCATTCTATGCCTGTTAACTTGTATGTCATTTTCACCATAAACAGTCAATGTGGTGCAGTGCTAGGAGCCCAGCAAATGGAAACTGACTGGGTGACTGGCAAGTCACACTTTCTCAACCTTAAAGTAAGGCAAAAGCAACCTCCTCTGAATAAATTTTGTCGAGAAAATTCTAGCATTGGGTTAAATTATGCTGGAATCAACTTGTAGGAATATAATAAGAAAATTTTCATAAACTTACCACCATGCTTAAATTTGCCTTAAAATAAGCATGATAGAAGATGAACTCTTGTTTTTCAATTACCGTATATACCCGAGTATAAGCCGACCCGAATATAAGCCGAGGCACCTAATTTTACCACAAAAAACTGGGAAAACAGATTGACTTGAGTATGAGCTGAGGATGGGAAATGCAACAGATACTGGTTAATTTAAAAATAAAAATAGATACTAATAAAATTATATTAATTGAGGCATCAGGAGGTTAAATGTTTTTGAATATTTACATAAAACTGTAATTTTTACATAAAACTTGCATACCCTTCCAATAAAAATAGAGTAAAATAAAAAATGCAATAATAACAATAATAATAAATGAAGTAAAATAATAAATGTAATAATAATAACAACAACAATAAAGTAAAATAATAAATGTAATAATAATAATAATATATTTATTACGTATTTATAACAGAGTAAAATAATAAATAACCTTGACTCGAGTATAAGCCGAGAGGGACTTTTTCAGCCCCAAAAAAGGTCTGAAAAACTAGGCTTATACTCGAGTATATACAGTAACTCTTTTTTTTTTGTAAAAATCTGCAAGATTCTTAGAAATGGGCTGAATTGAACTCAATTTATTTTTATTTTTGTCCACCTTTGTTCATATGCGGTTAACAAACTCAACACTGTTTTCCCTAATCTCTCCGTCTTAAATGTCACTGCAGCTTTAGGGCCCTTAAGGTAGCTGGAAGCCATATAGCCCAAAAAACCTACAGCAACCCAGTGATTCCAGCCATGAAAGTCTTCGGCAATACATAGTTAGAAGCTGTCATTGCAGGCTAATTTAAACTAAGATGTTCATTATGTTGCCAGACTTGGCCAGCAATGATGCACTGAACTGTCCTTTTTCAACACGTAGCGTGTCTGCTTTGGTCCTGGTGGTCAGGGATGGATCTTTTCTGGTCATTGATCCTTTTCTGTCCACCTCCATGTATCAGATAAGCCAAGCTTTTAAAAGTTAGGCAGACATCTGAAAATGGCAGCAAATTAGATTCCTCTTCATTTTGATGTTTTTCAACTCTATGCACCAGAAAACTGCCTTGGTTATTTAGTCAGAATGTTCTATCATAAAATAGCCAAAGGTTGCCAGTTTTCACGCGTTGTTTATTGATTCTCTGGCAAGAGGTAAGCAATCTGCAAATTACACTGAATTAGGCTGCAGTTTTGTTTTTAGCAAATTTGAATCTAAAAGCAGCTGCAGGGATGTAATGAACAAATAACATTGATTTTTGGAAACTAGATTGTGTGGCCAGTTACTAAAGGAAGAAAATGACAACCAAGCTTGTAATTTAAGTGGGGTCTCTAGAGAAAGCACAGATTCTTGCCCCCTCTTTTCCCCATGGTTTGACATCTATCTGTTATAGAGTCTGGGGAGGTTACTTGGACATCTGGTAGGCTACATGATAATATTCTTGATACACAAGAAATTAGTCTATTCACATCAACAGCAATAAACATGGTACTAGAAATTATTCTGCTGGGCATTCTAGGAAAATCCGTTCCATTCATTTCTTGGCATGATTCAAAGTGCTGGTTTAGACCTATACAACTTGGGTCCCAGTACAGTATTTGAAGGACTATATATCATGAACTACCCTGAGCTCTATTATCATCTGGAAAATGCTTCTCTCTGCCCCACCACCTTCCCAGCCTTGTTAGATGGGAATAAGGGAGAATAATAATAATAATGCACTTTATTTATATTCTGCTCTATCTCCTCAAGGGGACTCAGAGCAGATTACAGTATACAAATATATAGGCAACAATTCAATGCTTTTTATACAGTGAATAACAACGACATACAATGTACAAACAAAGGCAAAGATTTCCCTTTCCATCTCTGGTGTCTGGAGGCAAAAATGCACAACTCTGGCCATGGGGAGGCGGTCTTGTTCAATTTTTCCATGCCAAGGAGCCTGTTGTCTATAGTTCCCTCCTGGTCGAGTTGCTCCATGGGCACTTTTTACCATCCCACTGAGGTGGTACCTAGTGATCTACTCACATTACATGTTTTCGAACTGCTAGGTTGGCAGAAGCTAGGGCTAACAGCAGGCTCTCACCCCGACCCATGGCGTCAAACTGCCAACCTTCTGGGCAGCAGGTTTTACTGCAGCTCACAGTTTAATCCACTGTGCTACTGCAGCCCAGTGGCTGTTCCCAGGTTTGGGAACTCAGTTCCCATGTCAAAATATTTTTATGATACCAAGTTTTTTAAAAATGACTGAGATTGTGTTTTAATGCTATGTAGTGCCGTTTTTCAGACTTACCAGTATATTAATCATCTGTGAACCAGCCAGGTTAAGCTTTAATAGGGTGGCATAAAGTTGAACCTTTTTGTCTCACAATCCATCACACCACTATTCTTTGGCCCCAGTCCCCTTCTGCATTCCACAAACAGACTAATCTCTTATCTAAACAAAGGCATTAACTAATAGAAATCTGATATCAGAAATTGCAATATTAAAAGTACAATGAGAGCAATTGCTGCTAATGCTGCCCTATTTATAGCCTACTTTTTCCTCAGAGCTGGAATGCAAGGAAACCTATAGAAATAAAGACTTCAGTCAAAAATATAATTGTTTATGTGATGAACACTAAACAAAATCATTTCTATTCTTCTGAGGTACTAATATAAATGCTAGAATTTCTTAACAGCACAGTCTGAGGCTTCATCCCCCAAATTAAAGAAGAGAACAATGAATACTGTCATGGATCCATCCTTAACTGAAAACAACCTAGTTAATGTATCACTCTGATTTGGGAACGAAGATACTTTATTCTTAACGAAGTAACAAAATGGGAAGCTATTCATTTGTTGCACAACAAATTCTAAGGAAGTATTTTTTGATATCTAAAAAAAGTTGAAGAAAGGAAGCAAAGATAGAGAATCTTCTCTCTGCTTGACTGTTAATACAAAATCAATAAAGTGCCTGAGGTGATCTGAACCATGTCCCTCTGAGATGAATACCATTTGATTTGGATGAATGATTTGGAAAAAAAATCTTTTCCAAACCACTTACTTGAACAGTTGAAAGGATTTCAATGGCTGCATTAGTACTGAATAAAAAATGCGTCCCCACTTTTATACCATGGCCTGCCATTCTATCTCCCCACCAACAAGGTCCTTGAAATGATGTGAAGACATTTTGTAAAACCATTTAAATAGAGTTGTTATTGGACAACCTGTCTGCCCACTGTGCTGTTTCTGCTTTGTTGCCACTTGTATAAGCAAGCTAATCCACTTTAAAAACAGAATGTTAACACAGAAAAAGAAACAATGCCACAATTTGTCCTTTTCTATTAATGGGTGCAAACTCACTACTACTGGAAAAGGAATATTAAATTATTCAAATGCTAGCTCATGCTGTGATTTGTGCTGCTGTTTCATTTACAATGTCAATCACCTTTCCAAAGAGTTCTGAAAATCCTTGAGGTTTATTTGGAAATTTCCCACTAAGGTTTGAGGGATGTTGTGTATGAGAATGTAAATAATGGATCATCTGTGCAGAGATTACCTATACTAGGGATGAAGAAATGGTGGTGTTCATATGTTACCAAGTAAGGTGATTTCTGCTATATAGGCAGTCCCCAAGCTACAAACAAGAAATGTTCTGTAAAGTTGAATTTGTATGTAAGTAGGAACAGGTACATTTTGTAAGTTAACTCCACCAGATAGATAGATAGATAGATAGATAGATAGATAGATAGATAGATAGATAGATAGATAGATAGATAGATAGATAGACAGACTCATAGGGAAGGGTTAGCACCCCTGTGGTGTTTATTTTGCTGTCTGTGACCTTGTTCAGAAGATTTCACCTCACTTTCTGTAATTAGATTTTGAAATATTTGGCTTGTTGTGGAAAAAACCCCCACAAACTCTCAGGAATTGATTTACCATTTTTATTACTATCCCACTTCTTTTTTTTTTTAAAAAGGCCCAAAGCAGCTAATACTAAAACAGTAGAATATACCGATCCTCTGAAGATGCCAGCCATGGATGCAGGTGAAATGTCATGAGAAAATGCTGCAAGAATATGGTCATACAGCCTGGAAACAACACAGCATCCCAGTAGAATATACAATTTAGAACCTAAAAACCAAAATAACATTAAAATAGGATGAAACATCGAGAGTATTAAAACCATTACAGTCATTCAAACAATTTTAAATACATAAAAACACTACACAACACTTCCTGACTTGGCCTTGAAAACTTTCTTCTTTAAAAGCCTTTCTAAAAAGCAAAGTCTTAGCCTACTGTTGGAAAGGACAGCAAGGATGGAGCCAAACTGCAGGTTCGCAGTTTGGGTGTGATCCTGGACTCATCGCTGAGCCTGGAACCCCAGGTTTCGGCGGTGACCAGGGGAGCATTCGCACAGTTAAAACTCGTGCGCCAACTGCGCCCGTACCTTGGGAAGTCTGACTTGGCCACGGTAGTCCACGCTCTGGTTACATCCCGTCTAGACTACTGCAACGCTCTGTACGTGGGGTTGCCTTTGAAGACGGCTCGGAAGCTCCAATTAGTCCAACGGTCAGCAGCCATGATACTAACAGGAGCAGGGCGCAGGGAGCATACAACTCCTCTGCTGCACCAGCTCCACTGGCTGCCGATTTGCTACCGGGCTCAATTCAAAGTGCTGGCGTTGGCCTTTAAAGCCCTAAACGGTTCTGGCCCAACCTACCTATCCGAACGTATCTCGGCCTATCAGCCCACCAGGACCCTAAGATCTTCTGGGGAGGCCCTGCTCTCTATCCCGCCTACTTCACAGGTGTGGCTGGCGGGAACGAGAGACAGGGCCTTTTCTCTCGCATCTCCACCAACTGTTCTTGCCATGATGGTGGGACTGAGTAAAGTTCCTCTCTTGTGGATCCCAAGGCCCAGGCAAGTACAGGAGGATGCAATCAGCCAAATAGCCTGGACTTCAGCCAGGTTAGCTTATTAGTGGGTCAATATAAGTCTTGTATCCTAACTCTTATCAAAGAAGGAACCATCTCCTTCCATCTCCTTTCATCAAAGGTGAGAATTTTGTTCATTGTGGAATAATCTAAAAGATGTACTGAACCCACCTAACTGTCTCTACCATGACATCACTTCATGCCTTTATGGTGGCCAAGGGCAGCTGGCCCCTGAGGTGGCAATACTGCATTCTCCTCTCCATGGAATGACCTTCAACTTACATGGACCACATGAAAAACCAATAATTTTTGCCCCCAAACCTGCCGTTGACTTATACACAAGCATAATATGGTTAAGTAAATCCAATCACTATTAATATTAACAACTAAGTATAGTAAACCGTATTGTGATGAATAAAGAGTTAAGATTTATAAGTAGCTAGCCGTCCCCTGCCACACATTGCTATAGCCCACTCTGGTGGTCATGGGGGTTCTGTGTGGGAGATTTGGCCCAATTCCATCGTTGGTGGCATTCAGAATGCTCTGTGATTGTAGGTGAATTACAAATCCCAGCAACTACAAATTCCAAATGTCAAGAATCTATTTTCCCAAAACTCCACCAGTGTTCACATTTAGTCATATTGAGTATTCGTGTAGAGTTTTGTCCCGATCCGTCATTGAATCCACAGTGCTCTCTGGATGTAGGTGAACTCCAAAACCAAAGGACACTGCCCACCAAACCCTTCCAGTATTTTCTGTTGGTCATGGGAGAACTGTGTGCCAAGTTTGGTTCAATTTCATCGTTGGTGGGGTTCAGAATGCTCTTTGGTTGTAGGTGAACTATAAATCCCAGCAACAACAACTCCCAAATGACAAAATCATATTTTTTTTTTAGTGAAGGACATACATTGGGTTGTTAGGTGTCTTGTGTCCATATTTGGTGTCAATTCGTCCAGTGGTTTTTGAGTTCTGTTAATCCCACAAATGAACATTACATTTTTATTTATATAGATAGATGTAATCTGCATCTCGCATCCCAGAGCCATGCTGGAAAAAAGCTCTTATTTTAACACAATGAATGTCTTCCTTTCTGGCATTCACTCCTTTGTTTGAAATTGGGAGGTGTGTTGCTATTGCCTGTAGTCACTGAGGCACAAGACTGTGTATATATGTGTGTGCGTGTGTGTGTTTTAAAGTGCTCTATTTTACACAGATTTAGTTGGTTCAGAGTTTTGCTTCATCACCAGTTTCATCATGTCAGTCTTGAATTATAAAGAGTTTTCTTTTGTTTTGTTTTTTAAAGCCAAGCTAAAAATAACTGCAGAGTTAGTCTCAGTCACCTTGTAGTGTTCACCTCTTTCATTTTGTCCCCTCGCTTTCCTAATAGAAACAGAAGTCTAGTCTGAACAGAGTTCTCATGTAATAGCTCAAAACCTCTCTTTGTAATTATTTAGATGAAAACTATTTTTCCTTGGAAACAATGGCCTAAATTCAATTCCTAGTTATCATCTGAAGAAATTAATTGCATCAAAGGGATTTACATAAGTTCTGTGGTTACTATTCAGCAATTGATTCAATGGGTATAGGGATTAATAACTGAATTTAGGCCAAAGAGGTGCATCACCTTTAACACATTTTATGAAAAGTGTTTAATTAAGCTGTTACATTCCTGGCTGGCAACTCCAAGTTGGATTCAATAGAATTAATTCACCATAGTCAGTGAGATTTAAGCAATCCATTATTTGCTTGTCGCCTTGATTTCAATCCCTGTACTCCAAAGCCATACTACAAATGTAACACGTCTGAGTATCACTTTAATAGCTATGGCTCCAACATGTGGAATTATGGGGTTTAAGCTGTTTTGAGAGCACTAATGTTGTAATTCCAGAGAGACCACAAGAGAATTTGAAGTACTTTACCACATTTCAAATCTCAGCATGGAGTATAAGTAGTATCAAAGTGCTATAATTGTGCAGTATGAATGCATTCTAAGTCTAAATACAAACACTTGCATTTGAGGCTGAGGATGTGATGGCTCTTGATGCCCAAAACTTAGACTAGGTGTCCTGCTACAGGTTAGAGCAAAAATCCTACCTAGACTGCAGAGGTGGACAGAAACCTGAGCAATAGGATATGAACAGGATTCCTAGTTTAGAAGTTTCTTTTTCTGACAGAAACTGCTTCTGAATACTAAGTCCTAGAAAATATGCAACATACATTCATAAATAGCAATTGAGCATCTCTTAAAATGTAGTTTGCAAAGGAAATATTTGATGTCATCAAAGCTACCTGCATTATTTTGGGTACGGGGGGTGACAGAAGAGCAAAGAACAATAATCTTCAGTGCTGACTCCAGCATTTATTTGGGTTTTTTTAAGTCACAGCAGCTTTGGAAATTGGTATTTTATCTAGCAGTACACTGACTGCAGATTAAAACCTGATAGCTCATATTTTGAGTCCACAATAGTGTAACCTTCATGTGGTCACTCACAGGAGAGAACAAATTCAGGGAAATCATTAAAGGGAGGAAGAAGAGCTATTGCTTTCACATTCCAGGCAAGCAACATAAATGTGTAATCATTCTGTAAACCAATATCCGGATATCTGACATTGGCGAACTATCCATCAGAGATATGTGTATGTGGCATACCTTCAAGTCTCCCGTCCACTTTCATAGGCTATACCATACTCAAAATAAAAAAGAATGAGTATAATTTAACCATATTTGGTGTTAAAAAAACAAATGCTATAAACATTTTATTGGAGTATTTTTTAAAATTCTCCTTAGTTTAATCTTTTACTACTCACTTCCACCTTTGTTTTCTTATGGCTGAAATCCTTCCAAAGTAAAATGTATTCATACTGTCTTCCAATACTATGGTATCAACATGTTAATTTGCTACTGTTCTTAAACCGCTGATGTCTAAATGTAATATTCAGCACTTTCACGTTTTCTATATTTCAGTTATGGGGGGAATGTGAATCCTACTGAATATTTCCCAAGTAGATAAAAAAATCAGTTTTTTTTTTAAAAAAACCACAGAAATTTCTATTATATTGTCACTGTCAAAGATTGGGAGAAATGTTTGTGGGATTTTCTGCTGAGGAAGAAATTAATTTAGCTGGCTTCAGGTATTATGTGCCTTGAAATGAGTGGTTGGTGAATAGTATTTGTTGCTTTATCCTGGACAGAAAAATGCCTTAGGTGGGTTAGTCAGAAACCACGATGGTGCCATCATTTCATGTGTGCCTGAGACACGTAGCAAGAAAAGAATTATGACTGAGAAATGCATTCTCTCCCCACAAGGGAGGATCTACAAGGAAATAAGATGCATATGGAAAATTAACTTTGTCTTAAATAATTATCCTGTATGTAATACAGTAGTCTGTAATTTCAAATATTTATAGGTAATAGTATTGCATTTCCAACAGCAACAAGTTAAAAGAGTTCTTATCTATTTACCTCTGAATTTAGAATCTCAGAAAATAATAGTCTCATTCACATGATGCAATAAAAGCATGATGAAAGGGCAATGAATTATTTGTAGAATCATCTCTAAAAAGTAGATCTTGTTGAAGCATATTAAACTGCCCCATTAAAGGAGGATGAGCCCGGTTTATACTCTTTTAAAAGAACTTCTGTACTTCAGAGATTGGAGGAAACATAATTTGTTTTGTAGCAATACATCAGTGTTGCAATTTGGAAGCAAAAATGTATTCCGACAATAAAATTAAAACTGGACAAAGACTTTCTAGATCTAGTCATTAACCATTAACTTATGAACCATAAGAGGGATACCCTAAAATGATTGGATGCAATCTCTTGATTGTTACTTGCATTTTTTTTCTGAATATGTTAACCCTGGCTAATTGTTTATTCATTTTTGCTTTTCGCTCCTAATCTGGAATGCTTGAATGTGTTGCTAAATATACAATATATTCCAATCTACTTATTTAAAAAAATTTATGAACTGCTGCCAAGATAGTCATAATTAGATAATATAAAACAAGGACAACACTCTTTGTTAAGGAATGTCTCATTTGAAGCTCAAAAGAATAGCAAATTAGACCAGTTGACTGTTGTTGAATAAAAAAAACTTCCCTATCTGTTTCACTGATAAATTATATATTTTCATATCTATTGGAATGTGTATTGTAAATTTATTTGATGTAAAAGAAAGCTGCTTTGTTAAAAGGTCTGAATCATTTGTTAAAGAAAACTATTCTCCAGTCATGCACAAAAACTTGTTTCAAGTACAAAACATTGTGCCCTTTCCTTTTATTTCCTTAATAAAAAGAACTTTCTTCAAATTACAGTGTGATCACCTAGATACTGAAAAATGCTCAAAGGATTCCTGCATAGTAAGACCTCTTTGCCACTGTCAATGAATTTCCATCTTCAAACAGAACCCTCCTCGGGGGAAAAAATGAATGGAGAGGATTCTTTGCAAAGTCTGTTGTACCATTAATGAGGCAACTTTATCTGCTGGTAGATACTATGGAACAGCAGTGATAATTCTCCTCCTGGCTATTCCTGGCCTGAAGACCTTGGCCATTCGTGTCTCTTCTGCTAACCATGCAGCTTTTTCCACATCCTCAAAAACATCCTGCTGCGATTGTGAATGCTACCCTACTAGACATGTTTAGTCAGTTTTGGTACATGAAATGGAGGAGGAGAGGCAGCTTCTTGTCATTTGCCTCTTGAATTAGTCCCGCTGTTGCGGGAGAGGATCTGTGTATTTAGACTGAAGTACTTGTGTTACATTAGTTTGTTGGCTAACAGTAAAAGACTACCAATATATTCTCGTGTATAAATCAAACTCAAGTACGAGTCAAAGGTAGGTTGTGGGGCCAAAATGATGGTTTTTGATATGACCCATGGATAATAAAGGAACCTCCACTTATCCACAGATCATATCAACCTCAATTCTCTTGAGTTAAGGTATAGTACTCACAATGACCCATGAATAAGTTGACCCAGTTTTCTTGGACTGATTTTTTTTTACTACAATTTCTAGACTTAATACATGAGTATATAAGGTAGTGTTGGAATGCACTGCTGTGGCCCTCTTTTCTCTATTGCCCCAAACCTCCAGGGTCTCTATCCAATCAGACACTAGAAATAAGAAGTTCATTCAACAGGTTTATTTGTCCAAATCACCCTGCTGGGTGAATGAGGAAAAAAGTGCCACATCAAAATTGGGATGCAGCTGAGCTTTGTAGTCAGAACTTTGAGCATGCACACAGGCTATTTTCTCCACTTCGTGCCTCATCCCTATTTCTTCCTTTGTTTTCTTTTCTTGGTGCCAGCTGTAATCAGTGTCTGCCTTTCCTCTGATTCCCTCTTCCTGCATTCCCCCTTTCTGCTTGTTACTAGGCAAAAACCTTTTGTACGTTCCCCTTGTCTGAGCTCTCTGCTTTAGTGAGTAAATTTTCACTTCAAGGTCCTCTTAGTTCTAGTTGGTATTTTTCCACTCTAGCGTCCCTTCATTTTACCTTATTAAAGTACTATCCCTGCTTGAGCTCACTGAACTCAACCAAAATCAGTCAGGGGTACTTTGATTGTGCTTTCCTTGCATGGCAGGGGGTTGGACTAGATGGCCCATGTGGTCTCTTCCAACTCTATTATTCTATGATTCTAAAATAGAGTTTATGGTACCTATGTCTACAATTTCCTTTCTTCAACTAAAGTCCCTGGTTGTACTTAGTTTTGCATTGTTATGACACAGAGTTTTAAAAGATCAGAAAAAGCAAAACATTCGGCTCCTTGGGGCAGTATTTCTAAAGTAACTAGAATGCTAATACAATGTTTTTGTAAATAATAACAATTATTCATGTATAATGCTTTCATATTTTAGAGAATAAACAGTTACACTTCTTTCATATAGATAGTTTGTTCCCAAGGATAATGCTTACTTAGAGCATAAATCTAGTTGAAGAAAAATATGTTTTGACAACTACCGATTCTGTTTTATTGTGTGCACAAGTCCTCTGCTGAAAACCTGGGAAAAAGTGCTTAACTCTGCTTAGATTGTGCCCTTATTTCATGATTTTTAGATTTTATAGAAGGTCACATTTCATACAGTTCTAATCAGAAGCAAAAGTTAATAATTCTGTATAACATGGTGAGAAAATCATAATTTGGAGAGAGAAAAGAGATGATTATTGGAGATATATGGATTATCTTTATATTACTAGTGGCATACAGTTAAAAATTTGTGTGCCACAGCATGCATACACCAATTAGTATCATTCTTTTAACATAAGTATGACTATTAAAGATAAGGATACAATGACATTGTTCTAGCTATAGCCCATTTTTATAGGCAGATAGAAATGTTGAAAAGTTTATCCTAAGCACTCCATTGTAACAAGATGAACACTACTGCAACAATCACTCCTTCTGACCCAGATTTCCCTAATTCTTTGCAGATTTAATCTATGTCTTATCTCAAAGCAAATATCTACAGTAGTTCTTCTCACTATCTTGGTTCAGTCAATATAGCTAGAGATAATAACTCTCTTACCTTTTACATTATAACACATGAGAAAAAACTGAGATTAGTTCTTTTACAGTGAGGGCAGTAAGTATAGTGATTTGTGAATTGGACTATGACTCTGGAGATCATGGGCAAGTCATGCTCTCTCAGCTTTAGGCAAAGGCAAAACCTCCCTGAAGAAATATTGACAAGAAAAAGTGACATTAGGATTGCCATAAATCAGAAACAGCAACAACAGATAATTTAGAAGAGGCTAGGATTGTGTCACCTATGCACAGGCCTGTAGCCGGGGGGGGGGGGGGGGTAAGGGTTCAACACCCCCCCCCCAAAAAATTCATGTTAAAAAAAAAACTGGTTTACTCATGAATTTTAAATGATTACCCAAATCCCCATGCTAAGTCTATGAGATGCAAAAAAATTAAGAGTCCCTCCAGAACTGCAAGCACTATCTCAAGCAAATATTGACAATTTATTTACACTGTCATTACTTGCAGCAATATCCGATGTAGTGAAACAACCTTGGAGGGGGAGTGTTGAATGCTCTCATTAAGGAGGCCAGACTTGGTGGAGGTGGTTGACAGGGGCGGAGCCGCAGGCTATTGAAAGCTGCTCTGCCCCCTGCTGTGCTCTTTGCTTCAGCGTGAGCTAGGAGGGAGGTTTCAACCCCCCCCCCCGCAAAATTTTCAACACCCCCCCCCCCGAATTTTCTTTTCTGGCTACGGCCCTGCCTATGCATTCAAATATAGGGAACCAGTGGCTCTCCAGGTGCTGCTGAAGTACAATTCCAATCACTGGCCTGGCAGCTGGAAGTCAGAATCTCTTAGCATTTGAGGGATTATAAGGTGAACAGCCATGCTTGAACAACCTTCCAAACTAATCATTAAGTTGCCTTTCATTCATATGTGGGCATAATATTGGAATATTTCATGCTGGGTTCTTCTGGTTCCTACTTTACAGAGAACATTTGTAAGGTTGACTGATTTAACGATAAAGGCTAAATCAAACACAGCACTAGCAAAAAGAAAACCTCTATTAGTTGTATTGGCTTATACCATTGGCCAAGTAGTTGTGCAAGCGGCCATGCACCCCAGAGCTATTTCTGAAAATGCACATCTCTGAGTTAATTCTGAAAATGCTATGGGCTATGTGGTATCGTAATGACTTCACTGCTTAGAGGCCAAAGAAGAAATCAAGAAGCCATGAAGAAGGGTCTATGAACTGGATAACAAATGCACAGAAAACTGAGCAAACAAACAAGATATTTGGTGTTTCCTCACTATGGTGAGAGGTAGTACTTATTTCAGATCTGAACGTATATGTATAAATTAGAATATGCTAATGTTTATGTAAATTAAAATCCTCTTTTGTACTCTTTCCTGTTGGTGTTTTTTTTTCTTTTTAAAAAGTATAGATGGTCTCCCTACAATTAGATGGTAAGCTTATGCGCAGGGAACTGCTTTGTAGTTCTTTTATTAATAAAGTGTCATGTATAGTATATTAATAACAGATAGTAATGATAATAATGTACAGCTGTTCTAAAATCCAACATGTGTTCTTTCTCTTTAACAGCCCAGGAAAAACAACTGCTGTTGTTATGGCAGTTTTATCTCCAAATTATTCAGACAAATAAAATGTTTTAATACATTGAGAAATTGTGATATTGTTGAATAACTAAAACTCAAATAATTGACTGTATTGTCTACAGAACAGTATTTCCTAGAGAATAAAATGGACAATCAACCAGGACTGCCATATATTATTTACCACCATAACTCATTCTTCCAATCAGTATGCCTGCCTTTGTCAAGAACATTTAGTTCCCTAGTAGTCCAACAATATAGCTGGGTGAAGGAGTCAGCCATATCTGAGACTGAAAACCAGCAGGACATATTATTGGTCACATCACGGTAACTGCATGTTAACTAGCTCACAGTCTGCATTTTCATTTTGCAATTACTGTAATTTCTCTGAGTTAAGGAGCCATTACTTGTAAGTAATATGTCATGAAATGGCAGATTCAACAACAAAAGAGTGCAGGTCTGTAGTTTTCCCAGGCCAACAATTAAGCAAAATGAGGCAAGTGTCTAAGAAAAAACATTTATCTTTAAAAAATAACAAGCAGTTATTTGATTACTTCATATATTAATATTGTATTTTTATTGCTAGAGATAAAGAAAAAAACCTCTGATTTTTTTCCAGAGTTTGGAGAAAACCTTTTTTTAACTGTAATTCTCATAAAATATCATGGTTTTTTTTAAAGGATTTTTTAAAGGATTTTCTTCCTGAGATGCCAAAATAGCTTGATTTTGATTCTACCTCTGACAGCAAAATGTCTTGGGTCAGCCACATTCCTAGGATGAAATCCTGCATTTGTCTTCCAGACCCAACATGAAAGTCAGTAATAAAGCAGTTTAGAAAGAACAATTCCCAGGTAAGGAGCAAGCAGTGACCCACAGGTCATCCTCATCCAAAAACCTTTTCATTTAATTCTGAAGTCTCTGATCTTTCACTCTAGTTCCTTTGCTTTGATCAGTTTCTGAACATAAGCAGCACTTTGAGGTCAAGATGCTTCATATTAGTGATAGCGACAGAAGAGTTAAAACACAAAACATTTCATGTCATATACGCTTTGTTGCTACAGCTTTATGGTAACATCTGCTCTGGGAATGTTCTAAGTTCTGAAACTAAACCCTTCATCACTTGTCTCATGAAGAATTAATTACTTTTTCTAAGACATCCTTATGCAGCAGGAGGGAAAGAGTAGTCATACACCATGTGGAAAATTTTACTTGTTATCTCAGTTATTTCACTTCAGGCATGGCTTATAAAAGTATTCTGCAAGAAAAAGGACCAAACGTACCATTGGGGATGGAGGGGCGGGTGGCAAAAGGTAACAAAGACACTGGCTGTCACAGATAAAGAAGATAGATTATGGGGAGAATCTATCCAGTAACATCTCATGAGGCCTTTTTAACAAACCAATACAAGACATATACCAGGAAAAATTACACAGTAAGGAACACATTCTGTATCTAACTGGTCTTTTGAGCAAGGTGCATTCTGTAAACACATACTGGTATTACTATAAATGCCCTGGCTAATGTCCACAGAATAGCTAGCACTTTCTGAAACTGCCCTTTAATGAGGAGACAGATCAGTTTGGGATAGGTGGCATACTTATTCGCCCACTTACTGTCAGAAAAAAAGATGTCAGCAAGATCTGTAAGTGGACATATTAGAATCCTTAAATAAAAGAATAGGAGAAAGGGGGGCACAGAACTGAAAGCTGAAGGAGGATATGACTGCCTACAAAAATATGACATGAAGCATTGGATTTGTTATTGGTAAGCATGTTATTCTGATTTTTTTTCCATTATAGCTTGAAAAAAATGTTTTGGGGGGTGGGTCACAAGTTCCAGAATCCCACAGCTAAAATGGCTCTCTCTGATTTCAACTTATACTCAACTTGTACTTGTGCAATTTAGCCCAGATATTACAAATCCATTTAATTTTCTGATAGTGTTGCCACGTTTTCAAAACAAAGGACTTTTAGAGGACTGCTTCTTGGCAGGAGTTGGACAGGATGGACCACAAGGTCAAGTCTTCTGTTGACTTAGGGCTATCCCATGAGATTTCGTAGGACAGGAATATTCAGTAGCAGTTTTGCCAGTTCCTTCCTCATAAATATAGTCTACAGTATCCAATATATATGACCAAGTGTAATAATCTGCACTAACAATACAATCACAAAACTAAAGAGTAAGTATCAGTGAAATTCGTGGGATCATCAGAAATTGACAGGTGACTGGCATCGGTGAACACAATGGGATTTAACTATTTTGTTTTCTCCTCACAGCTATATTGAGGACCAAAGGTTGAACCCAAAAGCTTCATGGCAGAAATTGTGATGATTTGAAGCATGAAGGGAAAAACAGGACATACAGTCCCACAGATCTTCTCCTATTCCATTCAACCATCTCACCCATTAATTTTTGCTGTTCATGGACTGATTTCCATGAGTAAAGAAACAGCAAGAGAAATTGATAGGAGAAAATTAATAGCACAGGAGGAGACCATGAGGGCAAATCAGGCCTGATCAGAGAGATTTTGCTGCCTGAGGCTATTTGGAGTAACAGAAGTATGTGTTCTCTGAGGAACAACCTTCACACATCAACCAATAAACAGCACCCCAAACTGAATCCTACATTGCTAACACAACACATAAAAATGTTTTTTAAACCCCAAACAAAAGCCAACGTTACCTTGGCTATTTTTTCTGCAGCCACTCTTCAAAATTCTTAAGTGGCTGCATAAAGCACATTTCAGCTAGGAAATGAAATAACAGCTAGTTTCAACTGCACAATATCATCTATTCCGCAGTGAACTGAATTTAAAACACAACCATTTGGCTGGAGTGCATGCCAGCTTGAGGAAAATGCAAGCAGTGTACTTACTTCAAGACTCTAAGCAAATTGTCCAAAATCAATGGACAATTCTGAAGAGATGCTTGTGAAAGCATTTTATATTTATTCCTGCAACATTTCTTTATTATTGTCTCCAATCGTGCTACCCATAGTATAAAGAGTAAATGCTTTATCTACGCTTTGTGGACCATATATCTCCTTCAAATGCACTCTGGTTTTTATAAGTTCAGGAATACTGAAGCATGTTTAAACCAATGGGAGATATATAGTGCCATTCCATGATTTGATGGCAGCTGGATATGGACACCATTATGGACCCTGCTAATCTAAGACAGAAAGAATATGCCAACTGCAAATTCTCTCACACTGTCCTTAACCTGCTTGAGTGAAGAAACAAGGACAACAGTATTAGGTGGATGGACCTTTGCTAGTTTCAGTGCCCTAGCAAACACCCAGACCAAGCAATTATTGAAGCAGAGCTTGGAGCAGTGACATAGTGCATGAGAGTAGATTAGGTTACTTGATGAAATTCCTTCCTTTCTATTTGCTAACATGGCTTTTTGTCTTTGTGTATATGTGTGCTCATCAACTATATCCTGGTGGCAACAGCACACCAGGCACTTTGGTTGGAAATAACAGCCTCCTGTTAAACCACCAATGGCACAAAGTCCTAATCAAATAATAAGGGAACAAGGACAAAATTGAAAATCATGCATGGTAAGCAATTTAATTTCCAACTACTTCAAATTTAAATCCAGGTAGGGTGAAAACATATGAGGTCATAATGTTCACATTGCTGTTGTTTACTGCATTTAAATACCGCTTTTCTCACCTCTGAGGGATCTCAGAGCGTCCAAAGCCTTCAAAGACTGCATTTCCAAGCCAAGTCATACAAGTCTTGGAAACATCACTACTTCCAAGGTTAATATCCCAACATTCCAGACAGGAGAAAGCAATGGCCAGATTCATTGTCCCACTAGACCAGTTTGAAAACCCAGTGACAGGGATTCGTACTTCAACCAACCCTGACCCCCTGGAACAAGTCTGTCAATAGCTTCCACCACACAATTTGCTTATTTTTTTCTAGATTTACAACTAATTACAACCAGTCCACAACTCAGAGTTACTCAAGAAACTTCAGCAAGCGCCATTCTGCAACATATTGAAAAGACTGCCAAAACATTTACATTGGAATATTCTTAACGGCATCCAACTTTCTATTCAAAATGTAAGCATCCATTGTATTTCCCACTTCACATGCAAGAGATATAAAAACAATGACCTTAAACATACTTTGTGGTGAGGTGTACAGAAGCTCTCAGTCACATCTTCATTCTTATAATCCATTGGTTTTATTTTGCCATATTTGATGGTGATTTAAAACATTCTTTGTCTTGTTCTTGATATTACCACCTGAAAAGTTAAAAGAATGCCTGTTTATATCACAATAGTTGAGTACACTACATGAATACACTGAAAAATATTTCCATAAGCCTCCATTCCATCATCCTCCATTCTTCAACCATTTGCAATGATGAGATTGGATGTCAGGGCGATCTGGCTGCAACATCTGTCACCCCATTGAGCACCAGGGTCGGTTCGGCTAATCTGGCTGGCTAGGCGGGTGTCCCCTTACTCCCTCACCGCTCCATGTGCGTCCCTCCCGAAGCTGCACGCTCGGTGGAAGAGAACAATATCCCAGGTATAGAAGGAGTGCACCAAGGTCTCCAGTCTTCGGTCCTGGGTATACAATAGCTGTGCTCCCCTGCTAGAACCTCCAAACAAGCTCAAGGATTATATGACAGTTTGGACTTAGATAATCCAATTCAAAGCAGATATTGTGGATTATCTGCCTTGATATTCTGGGTTATATGGCTGTGTGGGAGGGCCCTCAGTGAAACAGTGTGATTTCATACAAAAAAATAGATAACAGAACAACTTTTTAAATCACTCTCATCCTATTTCTTTGAAATGCCTACATTCATGAAAAATTCAGGACAAGCAGACTACCATCATTCATACCAGTCCATTTTTCTTAACTTTTCAGTGATTTCAACTATGCAAGAATTCCATTTGTGTTTTCAAACTCTGCCTTGTCACAGTGTACAACCCAAGAATGATGGTTTTTTTTAAAGACTCCCATTTGTAAACAAACTAAATTCATAATCTGTGGTCTGCAGCAGATGACTTTTTTATCAACTGACTCCAATTTATTGTCTCGTTTAAAACAATACATTCATTATTTGAATAAGCACTGTAACAGCAATAAATACTGTAAAGCAACCATGGGATAAAATACCAAACAGCAGATGGAATAAGAGGACAAAACATATGTCAAAATCATAGCAACCATTTACGGTCCAAAGCCTTTCCAACACAGAAGATTTAGACTATGAAAGTCCTTTAGAGTTGGCCAGACAAACCTCTCTCTGGAGAGATTTATATTTATTTTCAATTGCTGCAGTTACTGAAAAGGTCCTCTCCCCAGTCCCAATTAGGCAAGTTTCTGGAAAAGTTGGAACACACAGGAGACCCTCTGCCAACTATTTTAGCAAGCAAGCAGGATCAGATGACAAAAGCCAGTCCTTTAAATATCCTGTTCCTCATACTATAAAAGGGTTTTAATAGCCATCATCAGTATTTTATTTGCACCTGAAAACAAAATGGAAAGCAATATAAATAAGTTGCTGTGTGTCTTTCACTAACTTTCAGTTTATTATTACCTTACAGCAAACTTATCACAGGGTTCTCTCAGCATAATTTTTCAGAAGGAGGTTGTCATAATCGATTCTGAGGTCGTGAGGTTATGACTTGCCCAAAATAATCCAGTGTGTTTCTGGGGCTAAGATTTGAACCTTTGTCTTCCAGAATCCAAATCCAACACTCAAACCATTGCACCATGCCACCTCTCAACAAAGGGCTATAGAGGGGAAGTGACTTGATATTCATGAAATTGACCCTGTAATTCAAGGAAAAACTGTCACCCACAATTTCATCATTTCATTGATTGCTCAGCACACATTTACCTGGGAACATTTCCAAACAATTCAGCAAGTTTTACATCTGATCAGACATGCGGAGACTGCACTCTTAATTTTTTACCTTTGATTCCAACCCACCTCCCAAAAAGACTGAATGTAGCAGCTTTTACTGTTTGGGTTTCCTTTTGGGGGAGCCATTTCTGTGCAATAAAAGGATTGCCTGTCTCTCAATTTGGTAAAAAGGAAAAGGAATGTTAATACCTAGCTGCCAGAACAAGGGCCCATCTACAATTTATAATTTCCCAATAGTCAAAATCAAAGTTTCGCCTGCTGATTAATGTTTTATGGAGAACTGGTGGGATATGGTGGACTCATGGTGTGACCATTTCAGTGGTACAAGGCAAAGTAAGATATATTTTTTTAAAAATAGGTATGTCATCATGGTAGAAAAATGCAAAAATGGACATTTATTGTTCCTCAGAACTAAATGTCTGTCATGAAAACCATGGATCTGTCCCAAGTGCTATCTGGCTCTTTTCATGTTGCTGGGTACACTGCGGACTTTGTTTTCTGCACTGACAGTGATCTGGAAGTGGAAGGACTTCATATAGTTGTGTTGTCATGGAGAGCCCATACCTGATCAGGTTTAGACTCACTGGAACTCACAGCCTGTGCAATGTTAAGATAGCCCAAGAGAACTTAGGGATCTGAATGGATTCCTGATGGCTCTTGAGTATTTCCTGTTGCCTCAACAGGCAATTTAGTCAGTTTGACCTCTACAACCACGAATCACCCCTGAAAGAAACTTTTGTCACTTGAAGGGGTGGGGCATAGAGTTTTAGCATTAGATGTCTTTCCCAGTGCACATAACCCCTAGCCTCAGTCATTCATAAGATGATGACCTCACAACACAAAGTTTAATAAAATGTTCTCCGATTAGTAGAGGTTTTAAATATTTGTTTCTGGTTCAAAATAGTTAATAAAATTGATAACTCATTAGATTGTATGTAATATTTTGTGTAATTGTAATATGCATGCCCAGTGTGGAACACATCTCACCACATTAAAACAGTGGATGTGGCCCTTAATGAGACATTCCGCATTATCACAGGAGGTCTACGTTCTGCACCACTGGAGAAATTATACTGTTTAGCTGGCATTGCATCACCTGACACCCGCCGGGAAGCAGCAGCCAATAATGAAAGGACTAAAGCAATGACATCTCTGGCCCATCCCCTGTTTGGATATCAACCAGCATGCCAATGCCTTAAATCAAGAAATAGTTTTGTAAGATGTACTGAGATACTTGCCGGAACATCTCAGCAAGTGAGAGTCCAAAAGTGGCAGGCTAAAATCCGGAACCTCAAGCCATGGCTAATACGGAATGAGAGACTCAGAAGACTGGATGACTTGGAAGGCGTTAAACAGACTGTGCTCTGGCACCACGAGATGAGAGCCAACCTTAAGAAATGGGGCCACAAAATGGAGTCCACGACATGCGAGTGTGGAGAAGAGAAAACCAAAGACCACCTATTACAATGCAGTCTTGGCCATGCAACATGCACAGTAGAGGACCTTCTTATAGCAACACCAGAGGCATTCTAAGTGGCCAGCTACTGGTCAAAGGAAATTTAGTACAATGCCAAGTTTTTTAAACTTTGTGTTTTTTAAATACATTACAACTGCACTCTCAGATTGCTTCTGTTACTATAAATAAATAAATATTGCCATTGTGAAATATACTGTTTGAAACCAGGTCCATCGTTTTGAAATACCCTAAAGAATACATCGCATTAACCATGAAGCAAGTAAACAATTTTTTCATCTTGGCCATATTTGAGGTACTCAGGATAGGGATTAGTTATTACATCTGCCTAAACCACAGCCAAAACCTAAACAGTCAATCTGCACAGAATGACATCTGAGCTAAGATGCAGGAAACTTTTGCAATTATAATATGTAACAAACCCAGATCTTTTTTCTAATTTGTAGCCTGCTTGTATAAGGTATACCACAAAATGGAACACATCGTTGGATTAGTTGAACAATATGCATGGGAGGCAGGGGAAGAAAATACTAAACTCAAAGGAGTTAAATAAGAGAAAAAGATTGTCTGAAACCATCTGGAGCCATATGTTTTTCTAGTGGTTCAGCAAGATTAATTATTTTGAGAAGGCACGTATTCATTTAAAATATGGAGATCAATCAAAAGAAAATAAAACATGAAATTTTTTTCAATCTAAACTCATCAAAACACCAGATGACATCACAGAATACAGTATTTTTTTCAGGTTATTCAACATTACGAGTTTTCCTAAATGTAATACTTATACAAACTGGGCATTCAGGGAATATTAAATGTCAGTGCTGTGCATAATATTTAACAACTATTTTGGTTTTGAAGTAAGGGGAAATAATGAGATTGCCAATTTCTTGAAATTGATAGTATAGTACAGGCAATCCCCAAGTTACAAACAAGGTTCTTTAGGTTGGTTCTTAAATTGAATGTGTTTATAAGTCGGAACAGGTACATTTTTTAAGTGTAACACCAGCCATAAGCATATAAGCTTTGGATAGCATAGAGAAGGGTTAACAATCCTATGGTGTTTATTTTGATGTCTGCGGGCCTTTCCAGACACATCCTATATCCCAGGATATGATTCCAGGTTTTCTGTTTATGACAGAATATCCAACAGTGCAGGCTCATATAATCCAGTTTAAAGCAGAAACCCTGGTATCAGATCCTGGGACATAGGCGCTGTCTGGAAGGGCCCTGCATTCCCTGTTCAGAAGATTTCACCTAACTTTCTATCCCTGTGATAATTGGGTTCTGGAAAAAAAATGACTTGTGGAAACACAGATTGGTGATAAAGCTTCCCCGTGATAATTTTTTCAGAAGTGAATTTCCCTTCCTAGGGGTAAATTTCTCTCACTTCCTGTTGTCTCACCCCTGTTTGTAACTACGAGTTGTTTCCAAGTCAAATGTTTTTAACTGCCTGTATGGTTTGTGATCTGAGGACACGGGAGACAATGGGCACATCTACACGGAAAATTTAGCAACAAATCAGCTCCGTGGTGGCTAAATGATGCGCAGAGCTGATCCAGGCCAAAGTTGCTTAACTCTGCCTTGAACCACATTAACGAAAGTTGCAGGTTGCTACAAATTCCGAGATGGAAGTAGTAACTGTTTAAAAGGTGCCTTGGGGACATGGGATTGTATTCACCATCCCCTCGCATTCTTTACATCATAGTGGACAGTGGACATGACATGGATCCTGCTGGTGTCTCATCACCTGGAGTGAGGTTGGCTGGAGAACCAAGGAGATTGGAGAAGAGGGAGAGCACAATTCATCCTCACCCGTCTCCTCATTGCTCTGAAATACCAACTTACAGGCCCGTAGCCAGGATTTTGATTCAGGGGGAGGCTGTGTCTGAGTGAAAGAGGGTCTACCCTAGCAAATCTTTTGTATCATTACCCCAATACCCCTATGCATATGAGATATATTGAGCACGGTGATCAGATCATGATATGAATAAATTGTTTTAAGTGTTTTTTGCACTACAAATAAGATATGTGCAGTGTGCATAGGGATTCATTCATGGTATTTTAAAATTGTAATCCTACCTCCAACAGTTTGAGGCACTGTGACCTGGCCCTCTGTTTAAAAAGTTTGAGGACCCCTGAGCTATTGCATCACACTGGATTATTAATCATTGCTCATTTTCTCTAAAAAAAATTCTAAACTTCATGTTCATTTGAAAGACAAGAAATTGTTGTGTGCTTTCAAGTGATTTTTAAATTATGGTGATGCTAAGGTGAACCTATCATGGCACGATTTAACAGTTTAAATAATGTACCAGTAAGGCCTTTTCGCAGACCACCATGAGAATTTCGGGGGGGGGGGGGGCTGAAGCCCCCAAAGGCCCCCCCCCCCCCCCGCTGGCTACATGCCTGCCAACTTACATCACTCCAGGTGATGAGTGTAGCACAACCTATGTTGCACCCACTAGCCTCTGCGATGAAAACAAGAGAGAATAGTAAGGCTGGCCCCAGTATACGTGTTCTCCAGTCAGACTAGGAAACCCACTCAGTCACCTTGGGCAAGTTAGTCTTTCAATCTCAGAGATAGGCAATGGCAAATCTCATCTGAACAAATCGTGTCATGATAGGTTCACCTTAGCATCACCATAATTTAAAAATCACTTGAAAGCACACAACAATTTCTTGTCTTTCAAATGAACATGAAGTTTAGAATTTTTTTAGAGAAAATGAGCAATGATTAATAATCCAGTGTGATGCAATAGCTCAGGGGTCCTGGTCACAGTGACTCAAACTGTTGGAGGGTAGGATTATAATTTGAAAATACCATGAATGAATCCCTATGCACACTGCACATATCTTATTTGTAGTGCAAAAAACATTTAAAACAATGCAATAATTAAAATGAAGAACAATTTTAACTAATATAAATGTATTCGTATTTCAATGAAAAGAGTGGGCTTGCTTTTGGCTGATGATATAGGATTGTTGATGTTGTTGTTGTGTGCCTTCATGTCGTTTCAGACTTAGGTTGACCCTGAGCGAGGGCCGGGTAAATGACCTTGGAGGGCTATACCCAGGCCCTAGGCCTTAGTTTGAGGACCCTTGCAATAGCTAGAATGCTGAATGGGAAAATGAAAGATCCTAGTTCAAGGCCCCAGTACCACTATGCAACTCACTGGGTGACTTTGCACTCCCTGAAAGACTCTTAGCACAGGGTTGCCATGAGGAGAAAAATGAAGAAGAGCTAAATATCCTTGCTCAGGTCCTCTAAACTCAGGGCTGGTCCTTCCTTGATTGAGCCTTTAGGTGGACATCTGTCCTGTGCTCTTCCTCTTTTCCTATTTTTTCCTACTTTGTCAAGGATTATCCTCTTCCCTAATGAGTGATATCATCTCTTGACATATAGAAAATATGATAGACTGAACTTTGCTTAGAAACTAAAATTATGAATCTGGCACTATCATACTTTGGCCATATCTCTAGGATGAAACAGCTCTTTGATATTTGTCCCTAGTAATTTATTTCTCATAAGTCGCATGAAAACAGTTCCTACTTCCCTTTCCAAAGCAATGGAATCACTGAGAAAAGGTTCTTTCTTATATTAATCTATCATCCTTTCATCTCTTCAGTGTATTAGTTCTAGTTTTTTTTAAAAAATATTGATTATGCATTAGTCATCATTTTCCATTCTCAGTCTGAATTTCTCTTTGATTTCTCAGATTTTGTGGAAGAGGTCTCGTTTTGCTATCTTCTTGCTTCTTGCCTGTCATTAACTCTTTAGGGAGTTTACTCACAATTTGTCATTCAATGTAGCTTTTCTTCCTTTTTTGAGAGAAGGTATTATCTTTTGGCATTCTTCCCCAACAATCCCCTGGCTTTGGTTCAGGGTGCTTCAGAATCCTTGTTAATTCGGCTTAACATTGCAAATCCATTCTTTATATGTCCTTTAAATTCTACACGGATCTATCAAAATATTACTTGAAGATGGAAAGTATAATAGCCTGAACTCAGCAAAGAATCTAAAATGACACAATGATTGATTTAGTGTTCTTTACTTCACTGTAGTCTTTAATATTATCGGAGCCCCCGGTGACAGTGGGTTAAAGTGCTGAGGTGCTGAACTTGCTGCCTGAAAAGTCGGTGGTTTGAATCCGGGGAACGGAATGAGGTCCTGCTTTTAGCCCCAGCTTCTGCCAACTTAGCAGTTTGAAATAATGCAAATGTGAGTACATTAATAGGTACTGCTTTGGCAGGAAGGTAATGGCACTCCATGCAGTCATACTGGCCACATGACCTTGGAGGTGACTACGGACAACACCGACTTTTCAGCTTAGAAATTGAGATGACACCACTCCCCCAGAATCAGCCTCAACTCAACTTAATGTCTAGGGAAAACCTTTATCTATACCTTAATATTATCAGTTCAGTTTGTGCAGCAATCTGCTCCTTGTCTTGTTTTTGCAGAAAGAATGGAATTTTCCCACCTTCTGCTTCAAGTTATCTATACTTTTTCATTTTTGTATTGACCATCAGCTGATGTTCATATATACAGTACAACCCCTCTACCCATCGGACTGATGCCCGCAGTCTCACCTACACACATTGGACAAAATATGTCATCTCTAGACTTTTTCCAGGTCTTTTAGGCAATTCTAGGGTATGTTTTAAGTAGAAATTTTCACACATTGGAGGACCTACCAAATTCCAAGAAAGGTTACTGTTTTAGGAATTTTCTAGGTGACTCTATGGTAACTTAATCCAGAAATCTCTCATTTCACAGAGTTTGCTATTATCCTCTATTTATTATTTCCACTGTAAGCATAGGAACATACCTCCAGTGGATACAGTGGCAACTATACAGTTGTCAAATTGGCCTCACAAAATTTTATATGTCACTCTCCTGTTTTGTTTTTTGATCCTAGGCCAAATTTTCTGTTTACAATGTTTGGTTCTACTGTTTCTTATTTTTGCTTTTCAATCACTTATCAATATGTTCTGCTGATGTCCATGCTGATGTTTCATCTTGTTCAGCTTCCGTAGTTGGAGCATAAATGTGGAATCTGGTAATATTAATCAGTTTTGTATAAAGCCTTATTAATATTATTTGATCATACTGTGCATTACATCCCCAAACTGCTTTTCCTATATCTGGCCTCACTATTCATGTCTCTCCATTACTTCTTACATTTTTATTTACTAGTTATCTGATATATTAATTATCTGATGAGAACGTCCCATTCCTGCTTATATTAACTCACTCAACATAAGTATAACAATATTTATAAAATCTGTTCCTTGCTTCATAATGTTGAGCTTCTCCTGACAGAATGCTCCTGAATATGAAATGCTTCTCACATTCCATATTCTTTCCAGCTTTGAACATTTTTTTTTTAGCTCTGAGCATGTCAGCAGCTGAAACATCATTTCAGTTTGAGTCTAGTGTTGCATCATTAAACACAGCATTGCTTATATTTATACTCTGCTCTTTCCCTGTAGCTGGCCAAATCTTCTAGCATAATCTCGTCTCATTTCAGATGTCATAACAGCATTTCAATGGTAAAAGACATCACGATTCACCAATGCCTTCTGCACCATGCTAAAAATAGTAGCTAAAGTACCACTACCATAGTTTCTGAGAAGTCATTTGCCCTTACCCTCTTGCGCAAACGTTGATGCCCAGTAACTGTTTGGTACATTTAGTTTGACTCCTTAGAAAAAGACTATCTAATGTGCATGACCCAATTTCTAATAGGGATATTGCCAGCAAAGCCTCTTGCCTCACAGCAACATGCAATGTCACCACCATAGAAAGGTAATGTATGGCAAGTATTGGCACAGATATGAAGTTAACTATTTTGCTAAGTAGCAGCAACTGGCAAGTCAATAATCTAAATTATATTTTTACAAAGTTAGTATTATCCATCAGTCTTATACTTTCTAACCATTTGCAAGTCATATTATGTTCCATCATAAAAATCCACAAAGTGCTAGACAGGATATTCTTATCACTACAGTTCTGTGATAGAAGTTACGAGAGGAAAACTTCTTCCTACAGTCTACCAAAATTTGCACACAAACTACATCTCCTTTCAGCACAAACCATTTTGCCTACAGCCTACACAGTAGGAGGATGTTTTGACAAGGATTCTTTATGATGCTGTTGCATATGCCTTGTCAAAGCTCTGTGATGCCTTGTGAAACAGAAGAAGCCTGCTCGTCTGTTAATGCTTCAAATTGGCAAGGTATACAGAGAGTGGGAGACAGTCTGATGTAATCTGGATGCTGTTTTGAATGGCAAAGACTGACTGCAGTGAGAATGGCTTGCTGTGAAAATTAGTGGCACCCAGCCCCTGCAACCAACTTATTTATGATGTATGCAAGATGCTGTAATGAGTTAATGACTTTGATCAGGTCGTCGGACAGGACCTTTCGCCACCACCAGTGCTGCTGCAGAAAAAGACTCTTCTAACCACCCTACCCACACTGAGCCACATGGCACGGCACTGCTCAGTGAAAGGGCATCAGTCAGGATGGCATTTCAACACTGCTAAGAATCTAAGCTGAGAGCTGTTTGTTATGTCAACCTTGCTCCCCTAATGAGCTCGCCTATTTCTATCACATGGAGCTTCTTATTCCATAAATCCACCTGTAATTGTCCTTCTGTCAAGAACTTCACAGCATGAAACACATTCACAGAGGCTTGCAGGTGACATCCTTCTTCTAGCCTTGTATGAAATAGTCCCCTTTAGACAAAAGTTATTATGATGTAGTAGTCATAATGTTAGACTGGGACTTGGAGATCCAGGCTTGAATCCAATTCCTTTCTCAGCCTGACCTTCCTCCTAGGACTGGAAAGATCATATTAGGTTTCTTGAACTTACTAGAGGAAAGGTAGGATACAAATGTAAACACTAAACAAATATAACCCAATACATAAACAATAAATTAAACAAGGCTAATGTGGCAGAGTCTCCTTCTCTGGAGGGTGACCATTTGTCAGGAGTGCTTTGATTGTATTTTCTTTTCTTTTTAAAACATTATTATTTTATTGCATGTATGAAAAAAGGAAAAAGCTATTAATAACTATTCAATTATCACTTTTAAACAAGCCCATACCCCTCTTAGCCCCCACCCGTGAACCCAACACCCAAGAATTTGGATAGTACTCAACATAGATCTCTTATCTATCAAGAATCTATCCTTGTATCTTGTTTTAATGAAATCTCTTTGTGGCTGCTTTCAAATCTACCTTTGTCTTCCATTCCAGATATCCAAATGCCAGCCTCCATTTATTTACAAATTCTTGGTTATTTCATCCTCTAATTTCATTTGTTAGCTTGGCCTGCATGTTAGGGAGTTGGACTAGATGGCCTTTGTGGTCTTTTCTATTCTCCTTTGTTCTTTACTTTTCTCTATCATATTCTACTCCATAAACGTTCAAGTCTTTCGTTTTTATTTGTTTCCTATGGTTTTAAAGGAAGTTTCTACATGTTATATTAATTGCTAATTGATAATCCAGCAAAGACACTTGGCTTGTTCCTCATGACTATGATCTTATACATATTTATGTAGAAGTACATGCCATTAAAATAAAAGAGAAATGTTTCCAAGCAGATTTGTGGCATTGTGCTGCCTCATCTTCTCAGTATTTTTTAAAAAACCTTAACCAGCCATGTGTTTAGTAATATTTTGGCGTGTTATTTGATCAAGAAACAGAAGCACAAAAATGGAAATAAAAGTAGCATTCCCACTCTTTTGCAGGGTTCTCGTGCTTTTAAAGCTGCACAACCAGCAAGAGGTCAAGAGGTGAAGCCTTTTTCAATACTGAAAGATATAATCCTAGAGAAGTGATATAACTCTTAACGGAAGAAGAGCCTTGGCAGAAAATACTGTGATGAAAAACAAGTCTAGCTGTGAACTCATATTACTTTTCTTAACTGTTGCTCACATGGTTATGGAATACTTTTCTCACAATAGTAACTAGACAACTCAGATCAGAAAGGACCATTCATCTTTTTATATATCTCTTCCCCAAATGTGTATGTTGTTAAATCATTAGGCTCTGTGTTCTTATCTGAACAGAGATTCCTACATCATCCATTCAATGGAAAACCACTCACATTAACACCAGAATAAACAGTCAGAATCTTACACATATGGAGGGGAATTTTTACAGATGGAGTAAGCAGTCCACAACAAATGCTGTCTCTATGGCACCCAAGAGTCCTCTAAAATTGAAGGCTAGCCTGTTTCATCTACTACAAGTTTAATATAACACGTATCAGCTGGCAATTTTCAGCAGCTTGATTTTTATTTAGAGAGCAAATGCAGGGCCTTGTTTGGTGGCAACAGTTATACTCTCAAATGAACACTGGAGAGAGTTACTTTCCCTATCAAAAGAGCAATGTTCTATCCATTCCAGCACTGTCCTTCATTGTGATCAGACTGGTGATGTTCATGAGAAAATCAAACAATGCCAAAATAGTGATCTCCATCTATTGTTTCCAACTTCTGGCAATTAAAACTGAAGATGGATTCCTAACATGTATTCATAGATTGTCTAAGGTGATCTACTGAGTTTCCATGGCTGGTCACTATAAAGTTGTAGTTCAATACTCAAACCGATCATCACCCTCACTCTCGAAGGCCCACCATTGCCCACACAACACAGCTTGACCAATTCTGTGGCCATTCATTCCGTCAATTCCACAAAATTCTTGCACTGATGCTGCATATTTTCTTGGTGCGTGAGTTCACCCAACCTGTTTTAAAGCACAACTGTGCACCTGGATTGTTCTGGAAATGCAATTGTACTTTAAATTTAAGATATGTACACCCCATTCTTATATAGAAACACATGGTTCTTTTTGCCACTATTCTGCCAATAAAAATTAACAATAAGTTAGCAATTTATGGTGAAAGAGTAAGGTTATGAAATCGATTTCCTTGGGAATTTTCAAACTCTGTCATTCATAGAGTCACCATAAGTCAGCAGAAAATTTCAAGGTGCACACACACATAGAAAACAACTGCCTTTGATCTTTTCTCTTATCAATTGGTTTCTCCTGATGTCATCTGACTGTATATGAGAGGGAGAAAAATAGTAATGAGAGGGAGAGGGATAGTATATGAGAGGGAGAAAAATAGTAATGAAAGGTATTTTCTCTCCTGAATTCAATGATCATGATCAGTCTGGATGAAAGATTTGCTTGTCTGGATTGTCTCCCTTCTAATGGCTTTTCTTCCAGGCAGTATATCTTTATTTTAGTTTGTAGACATATCACACAGAATAACCTTCTACAGAAATAAATGGAGCTGTAAACATCACACATTATGTTTTCCCTAGCAGACATAAATTGTTAGGAAGCACATTCCTTACTCCCAAGCAGTAGTGTCTGTAATACCTGGGCTTTAAAGGCACTATTCAAGTTTCTGTACTTGTTTTGAGAAAGATGATTCAGCATCTCAGATCATTCAGCATCTTTGGGGGATCCTAAAGAGGTAGTCGTCTGCTCTCTCCAAAAATATATCACACTTCAGCTTCAGAATATGAGAAAGTGGGTTCATTTATATTTCGCTAATAGGAATTCCCAGAAGCATCTGACTGTCCCTATATCAAAAAGGATCCACATCCATCAAATGTTACCATACTTCCTTAATATCCTATTCCATAGCACACTTTCTCAGTCATGACTTGCATACATATGTGAACCATGACTTGTGTGTGTATATGCCTGTTGATTTGTCACAACCCCATGAATTTCATAAGGTTTTCTTGGCAGTAGCTTCCCCAGTTTCTTTCTCTGAAATATAACTTGCACCATCTCATATTCATTGGCAATCTTCTATCTGAGTACTAACCAGGACTGACTCTGCTTATCTTTCAAGATCAGATGGGTTCTGACACCTTTAGGGTATTTAGTCCTTGAATCATGCCAAAATCTTTAAAACTTTGCATCTAAACCAAAGTCAGAATATATTCAAATTTCTAATTCTAAACACACTGTGTATCATCCCAGGAAAAGTGAGCCTTGGCATCTGAACCCTCATATAATGTTTCCCCATGAATGTTTTTGTTCAGGAGGTTGTCATCTTCATTAACATTTTTGTTCTTAGCCTTTAAATTCATTGCTTCTTTCCATCCTCTCCGCCAATATATTCTCTCCCTGTCCGTATCCAGCATGCAGACTAAGAACATTAGTGTACAAGTGTGAAATAAACTTTCTGCTTCTTAACTGGATTATGGATTCTTCTCAGCAGCTGAATCCTGAAAAATTCCTGTAGAATCCTTAGCATCTAAAGAATCCCTGAAAATCAGGCCTGCCAGACATATGCTTACCATAATTAGCTTAGTGCCTGTGTATTGCAGATAACTTTGAAAGCATTTGCTCAAAAACACTTGTATAAACAAGGATGGTTACAGGGGGTCATTCCTGGGAAGATGGAATGCTTCTAAATACATAGATTTTTTTTTCTCATTTCTAAATGTCAGGTGGGTAACAATAATGTGGAAGAACATTCAATATCTTTTTTTATATTGTATAACAGGCAATTTGTTCACAGTGACTAGGACAAGATACAGAATTCTGCTAATGAAAAATATTCAAAAGTTCTTGTGTACAAGAGCAGTTGATTCTTGAAACTGGTGTTAAATGAGTAGAGCTTTGGTGTTTTTGTTTTGTTTTGTAAGCAAACCCAAATGGAGCTGGAATGACAGTGCCAGGAACAAATTGAAGAATGGAAACACAAGTCAAGAGATATCCTTTGGCTGAAGTATTACCTAAAGCAAATCTAGTGATTCACTCTCAAATATTAAAGTTTTCAAGGTTTTTCTTGGTACGGTCTTGCTCTCTTTCAAATGTCTTATGCACATTTACTGAGAAGAAAGCCCTTCTATGTTTAAAGTAGCTAGTAAATCTCCATATAATAGCTGTGAGCATGTATACATTCACACTAACACATACCACTTCATGCATTCAGATCATTTGAATTAAAAAAAACCATTTTCTCTACTTTAACTACAAAGTTTTCAAGTCCTTCTGCCCCATTAATTTATTATTGGAGAAAGTGTGTCCATCACATACACATGCTCTTATCTATAGTTGTAGTCATGTTTTACTCCTGAGCTTCAATCACTTATTACATTGTGTGTATTTGTGTCTGGCTGGCAAAGAGTTAAAGATATTTCCTTTAGTATTTGGTATAATAACCACTGGCTCTTTATAGCTTCCAAAAGAGCTACCAATGTTGTCTGTACATTGGCTAGATCAGTGGTTTGACTTTTGAAGGTTTGACTTTTGCAGATTTCATTATTCACGGATTTGATTATAATGTTGACTCTATTAACCTCCAGGGCCTCTGGCACAACTCCCTCCAGAAACCATGCTGGTGTACTTATGAGATTTCCAGAAAGAATCTCTGGGTCCTCCAGCAGAATCCTCTTTTTAGTTTTCAACAGGAACCAACAATAGAGTCATGCTAGAGGACCTAAAAATCCTTAGAGAGGTTTTAAAAAAACAACAACACTGCCGTATTCACTTTCAAGACAATCCTGAGCCCCTAACTCTTGCAAATGTTGAGGGTTGATTGTAGTCTGTTTTACTTCTGAGTGTCAAACACTTATTCTATGTTTTATGCCAGTGTCTGGCTGATGACAAGTTAAAGATATCTATATTAATATTTGGCCTAACACCACTGACCCTCCTCAGCACCCCGAAGAGCAACCAAAGCTCTTTGTACTTTACCTAGCTCACTGCTATACAGTAGACTCGCAGTTAATTGGTATCTATGAGGATTGATAGATGACCGATAGTGTAGTTTCTGGTTGCTTAAGAGTTACAATTAAAAACAGGCCTAATACCGATTCTAAAATGTACCATAAACTCCATATTTACTTGATATTAATATTGAAAATGGTAATTTAAAAACAAATAATGACAAATTTAAGTTTTATTGTATTATATATGTATTTTATTTTTTATTGAAAGTATGTTTCTTCAATGTTTTTGATGGTTGCTTGGGAATTCTGATTGTGTGAGTTCTGGTTAAGTGTACTGTACTGTACACACACACACACACACACACGTGTGTACGTGTAGGCAGTCCCCGAGTTACAAACACCCAACTTACAAAGGGAAGAACCAGGGTGACACAACAAAAAGTGAGAGAAATTTTGCCCTTGGAAGGGAAATTTATTCCTAGAAGAGTTATCACAGGGAAAAGGTGTCTCCGCTGAAGCTTTCTCACCAATCTTCGTTTCCACAACAAGCCACATTGTTCAAAATCCAATTATCACAAGGACACCACAGGGGTGTTAACACTTCCCTGTGCTACCCAAAACTTATATATATGGAATTCTTTAGTCTATTGTTGTATTTTATAGCACTGAATGTTTGCCTTTTTTTATAATAATTTTTATTAGATTATATAGTGAATACAACGAAAGAGGGTGAACATTTAAAAGAAGATAGAACAGTAGGAAAGTATAGTAATAAAAAAAAACACTCCACAAAAAGGGTGGAGGAAAGAGAAAAATAGAGAAAAAAAACACACAAGAAAAAACAACTTTTAAAACTAAAAAGGTTTGACTTCCATCTCCTCATCAGGTGTTGTGTCTCAAAATTTTTTCCATTATCTTAAAAAGATAGTCCTCTTATTTACTCTCTTCTTTCTCGTAATTATCATAAAGGGTCCAGTCTGTTCTCTTTATCGGATTTCCGGTATTTTTTTTCAAGAAAAAAGTTAATTCATCCATCTCTCTTATTTCTCTAATTTTCCCTAACCAATCTTCCTTGGTAGGTACATTATCCTGTTTCCAAATTTTTGCTAATGTAATTCTGGCTGCCGTCGTTATATAAGTAAAAAGTCTATCCTCATTTTCCTGTAGTTGTAAATCCAAGTCTGTAAAGCCCAATAGATAATATTCCGGTTTCTTCTTAAAAACTGTTTTCAAAATCTTTTGTAGTTCTTCATGTATCATAGACCAGTATTTCCCTATTTCTTTACATGTCCACCACATATGGTAAAAGGTACCTGTCTGCTGGCATCCTTTCCAACATTTATCGGAAGTATTTTTGTTTATTAAAGATAGTTTCTTTGGAGTGGTATACCATCTGTGGAACATTTTTATCCAATTTTCTTTCAAATCTGTAGCATATACATATTTCAACTTTTTGTTCCACATCTGTTCCCACTCTCTGAATTGTATAGGTCTTCTTATATTTTCCGCCCATTTTATCATACATGGTTTAACTTGTTCACATTCCGTTAGCCAGTTTAGTAATGTATTATAAATAACTGTAATTATTTTTTTCTTTAACTTCAAAATCTTATCCCAAATTGATTCTTCCCAGTTGAAGCCTGTCTTATTATCCTGCTTTATATATTCTTTCATTTGTAAGTAGTGCAACCATGTCAAATGGATATTTTTTTCTTTTAAATGCTGATAAGTTTTAATCTCAGATGTCCTCTCTATCAAAATGTCTTTATATGTTAGCCACGTTCTCCATCCCAGCAATCTTCTTTGGTATGCCTCCATTGGGGACACCCACAATGGCGTTTTATTATAAAAATAATTTTTATATTTCATCCATATTCTTAATAGAGATGCTCTTACAAAATGATTTCCAATTTTTTTTTCTTTTTTCTCTCTATCATACCACGTGTAGGCATGCCATCCTACTCGTAGATCATGTCCCTCTAAATTCAGACCTTTTTCATTTTCCAACAGCATCCAGTCTCTGATCCATAAGAGAGCACAAGCGTCATGGTATGCTTTTAGATCTGGGTATCCAAGTCCACCTCTTGTTTTTTTATCAATTAAATTTAAATATTTAATTCTATGTCTTTTTCCATTCCACACACATTTCAATAATTCTTTATTCCAATTATTAAAAATTGTTTGATTTCTGATTACGGGTATATTTTGAAATAAAAACAATAGTTTTGGTAATACATTCATTTTGATTAATGCTATTCTTCCTAATAACGATAGTTTCAGTGATTTCCAATTCTTGAGATCCTTCTGTATCTTACTCCAGACCAATTCATAATTATTCTTCAATAATTGTCCATTTTTTGCGGTTATCCAGATACCCAAGTACCTTAATTTTTTAACAATCTCCATTCCCGTAGCCACTGCTATCTTCTCCTGGTTTTCCTTCTTTACATTTTTAGTTAAGATTTTAGTTTTCCCTTTATTCACTTTGAAGCCTGCCACTTTTCCATATTCATGCATCTTCTTAATCCAATTCTCAAGGTTATTCACTGGGTCTTCTACAATTCCCAACAAGTCATCTGCAAAGGCTTTAATCTTGTATTCATATTTTGCCTTTTATGAACTGCCCTGATGGGGACTGCCCCCATGGGGAGATAAGTTGGAATAGAAATAAAATTTTACTTGAGTTACTGTGCATTTTCCAGGCTGTATGGCCATGTTCCAAAAGCATTCTCTCCTGACGTTTCGCCTACATCGATGGCAGGCATCCTCTAAGGTTGTGAAGTTTGTTGGAAACCAGGCAAGTGGAGTTTATATATCTGTGGAATGCCAGGCTTTGAAGCTGCAAGGCTATTCAATACTGCAACTAGCCAACTGCAACATTCACACTTGCCTCCAACAGACAAGAGTTCTTTCTCCCACCCTGGACCTTCCAGAGATATATAAATCTCGCTTGCATAGTTTCCAACACACCTCACAACCCTGAGGATGTTTATTTGTTTACAGTATTTATATACTGCCTTTCTTTCCCCTGGGGGGCTAAAGGCCGTAGATGCGGGAGAAAGATTAGGAGACAATGCTTCTGAAACATGGCCATACAGTCTGGAAAACTCACAGCAACCCAGTGATTCCGGCCATGAAAGCCTTCGACAACACAAAGTTTTACTTACTTTTTATTATTTATTTATTTATTTATTTAAAGCATTTATATTCTGGCCTTCTCGCCCAAAAGGGACTCAGGGTGGAGCACAACATATATAGAGAGCAACCATTCAATACCGGAACATAAAATAAACTATAAATATACATAAACGCTAAAATCAGTTATCTCCATATGGTTTAAAATCATCTTAGATCAGCCATACCGAATCCGGTCAGCAGGGTAAAATTCCCTACTGTCGCCTTATTGCAATGCCCCCGAGGCTTGGTCCCACAGCCAGGAAGGAGGCGGTTGATCTAATCTCGCCAGGGAAGGAATTCCATAGCGGAGGGGCAATCACTGAGAAGGCCCTTCCACACATCCCTGTATCCCAGAACATCAAGGCAGAAAATCCCACAATATCTGCTTTGAACTGGGTTATCTGAGTCCACACTCAGATAATGTGGGATTTTCTGCCTTGATATTCTGGGATATAGGGGTGTGTGGAAGGTCCCTGGGAAGGCCCTCTCTCTTGTCCCCGCCAATATATATGGCTGGAGTTAGACTTAAAACTTAAATACAATTTCAACTTACAAACAAACCTACAGAACTTATCGTGTTCATAATTTGGGGGCTTCCTCGCTCTCTCTATGTGTGTATGTATGCGTATATATATGGGGTTTTTTTTGTGGGTCAATGTGAATACTGAGCTTTTATTAATTTCCAAAAAGAAATGGTTGATGGTGGAGAGGAACTATCCCCGAATTCATTGGGAGGGAGCAGAAAAGAAGAAGCCTTGTATGAATGATGTTATCAACCCTGGACATCAAAACATCCCTATGTCCCAGCACTGATCCTGAGTCTTCTTTGTCAGTTCTTCTGAAGATATATATGCATATATAATATTAATATTGTACTATGCTAATAATATAATATATTGTATGTATATATATCTTGTAAGTCACTTTGAGTATCCTTCGGGGTGAGAAGAGCGGCATATAAATGTCGTAAATAAATAAATAAATAGACTGTGTAATCAGCTTCCTGTTTGCCGTCTGTTTAAAGACCTTCCTCCAAAACGCTGTCTTCTCCTCCATGGTACTCTTCTGCTTAAAATTCACTGTACAGATCACAAGATCCATTTCATTTCCATTCATTTGGATCTGGCAGAGCATCCTTCCTCTTGCCCTTCAGGTGGGAATGCCACAAAACTGCCTCTGGAGAGCCAATTACATTTTATATGCTTTACTAGCTGTACCTGCCACACATTGCAGTTGCCAACCTTCCATCCCTTTTTCTCTCCTTCTTTTCCTCCTTCCCTTTTCTTCTTTCCTTCTCTCCTTCCTTCCTTCTCTACCTCTTTCCTTTCTTGCTTTTTCTTTTCCTTCCCTTTCTCTTTCTTCCTTCTTTGCCTCTTTCCTTCCTTACTTTGCTTTTTGCATCCATTTTTCCTTTTCTTTCCTTCCCTCCCTCTTTCTCTTCTTCCTTTCCTCCCTCTTTCCTTCCTTTCCTTTTTCTCTTTCCTTCTCTCCTTCCTTCTTTCTCTACCCATTTCTTTCCATCCCTCTTCTTTTCCTCTTTCTCTCTTTTCTTCCTTCTCTACCTCTTTCCTTCCTTTCTTCGCTCTTTGCTTCCATGCTTCTTTCTCTCTTTCCTTCCTTCTTCCTTTTCCCCTTCCTTCCCTCCCTCTTCCTTCCCTTTTTTCTGTATGTCATTTATCTTTTCATTATTTATTTTTTGGGGGGTTTTAAGTCCTTTCCACTGTTTTTTTTTTTGGGGGGGGGTTATGAGTGATGGACACTCCTTGGTCTGTTAGGTGTTTTGTGTCCAAATTTTGTGTCATTTCGTCCAGTGGTTTTTGAGTTATGTTAATCCCACAAACGAACATTACATTTTTATTTTTATACTAGCCGTCCCCTGCCACACGTTGATGTAGCCCACATGGGGGTTCTGTGTGGGAGGTTTGGCCCAATTCTATCATCGGGGGGGGGGGGGGTCAGAATGTTCTTTGACTGAAGGTGAACTATAAATCCCAGCAACTACAACTCCCAAATGTCAAGATTCTATTTCCCCCAAACTCCAGCAGTGTTCACATTTGGGCATATTGAGTATTCTTGTAGAATTTGCCCCAGATCCATCATTGTTTGAGTCCACAGTGATCTTTGGATGTAGGTGAACTACAACTCCAAAACCAAAGGACAATGCTCACCAAACCCTTCCAGTATTTTCTGTTGGTCATGGTCTAACTGTGTGCCAAATTTGGTTCAATTCCATCGTTGGTGGGGTTCAGAATGCTGTGATTGTAGGTGAACTATAAATCCCAGCAACTACAACTCCCAAATGTCAAGATTCTATTTTCCCCAAACTCCACTAGTGTTCACATTTTGGCATATTGAGTATTCGTGCCAGGTTTGGTCCAGATCCATCATTGTTTGAGTCCACAGTGATCTCTGGATGTGGCTGAACTACAACTCCAAAACTAAAGGACACTGCCCACCAAACCCTTCCGGTATTTTCTGTTGGTCATGGGAGAACTGTGTGCCAAGTTTGGTTCAATTGCATCATTGGTGGGGTTCAGAGTGCTTTTAGATTGTAGGTGAACTATAAATCCCAGCAACTACAACTCCCAAATGACAAAATCAACTTATTTTGAGTGAATGACATACATTGGGTTGTTAGGTGTATCGTGTCCAAATTTGGTGTCAATTCGTCCAGTGGTTTTTGAGTTCTGTTAATCCCACAAACGAACATTACATTTTTATTTATATAGATTGTATAGTATACAGAAAAGGGGGGAAGGAGGGAAGCGAGAGGGAAATGCATATATATACACATACATACATACACATATATACACACACACACATACAAAGATACCTTCATACAATCAATTCTCTGAACATCTCTAAGTAATATCCCCCATGTCTTCCAATACTCCTTGAGCTGAGGACTCTCACAAAAGGAAAATCTGCATTCAAAGCAGGAGGATACAAATGCCATCACTTTCCTCAGAATTAGAAAAGGAGAGCAGGGGGGGGGGGGCTCTTTTTAATGCAAACCACATAGAATGGAGTAAAGCTGCTAACACACCCCCTTTTTTTGACCAACAGAATGAATGGAGAAGGAGGAGGAGATGGATACCTAGGCAGCCCTGCTTTGATACTTAGCACACCCTGAGGGCTGTGACTGTATCCAGCTGACAAGCCAAAGCCTGGCTGACAGACTTACCTGGAAAGAGGAGCAGCGCCGCCTCCGCCCTGCCGCACCTTCGCCGCCTCAGACCCAGACTGACTGACTGAGACCCCCGCGCGCCGGGAGCCCAGTCGCACGTGTTGCCTAGCATCGGTCACGTGCCGCGCGAGGGCCAATCATGTCGCGGCGCCTCTTTCTTTAGAGATGTCCCCTCAGGAGGCGGCCCTCAATTAAGTTTAGGGCAGGCAGGGGCAAACTTCGGCCCTCCAGGTATTTTGGACTTCAACTCCCAGAATTCCTAACAGCCTGGCCTCAGGCCCTCAGGGCCTGAGGCCAGGCTGTTAGGAATTCTGGGAGTTGAAGTCCAAAACACCTGGAGGGCCGAAGTTTGCCCATGCCTGGTTTAGGGTCAGTCAAGAGGAAGTCTTCTCAGCCTCCTCTTTGTTACCTCACAAGCCAGGAATGAAACACCTGCCACTCATCAACCCACAACCCTTGAAGAGACCCAGCTGTGAAAATAAAGTCAAGGGGACTCTGATAATCCAGTTCAAAGCAGATATTGTGGGATTACCTGCCTTGATATTCTGGGATACAGTGGTCCACGCTCTTGTTTCATCCCAAATAGACTACCGCAACGCACTCTACGTGGGTTTGCCCTTGAAGACTGTTCGGAAACTTCAACTGGTGTAGCGAGCAGCAGCCAGATTACTCACTGGAGCGTCAGACAGGGAGCATACCACCCCCCCTGCTGTGTCAGCTCCACTGGCTGCCGGTTCAGTTCCGAGCACAATTCAAGGTGCTGGTTTTGACCTACAAAACCCTATACGGTTCCGGTCCACTGCATCTGTCTGAACGCATCTCCCTCTACGTCCCACCCCGGAGTTTGAGATCATCTGGGGAGGCCCTGCTCTCGACCCCACCACTATCACAAGTGAGGTTGGTGGGACGAGGAGCAGGGCCTTCTCAGTGGTGGCCCCTCACCTGTGGAACTCACTCCCGGGGGAAATTACGGGAGCAACATCCCTCCTCTCCTTCAGGAGGAAAGTAAAGACGTGGTTGTGGGACCAGGCCTTTGGGCAATCTGACAACTAGATAAGGACAATCAGACGATTAGGACTGATAGGACTGACAATGTGGAATTGGAATTTGGACTATGAGATAGCGAACGCTGACCGTCAATGAGGAGTAATTGGGTTTGTATTGGTTTTATTGGTTTTATTGTTGTAATGAGAGGAACTGTTGTTTAATTGTTAATTGCTGCTTTTTGTTTACTACTGTGATGTGATGCTGGCATCGAATTGTGCCTTTGTAAGCTGCCCTGAGTCCCCTTCGGGGTGAGAAGGGCGGGGTAGAAGTAACCGAAATAAATAAATAAATAAATAAATACAAAGGAGGAACACCTCCAGGGCCCTTCCACACAGCCATATAATTCTGAATTCCAGATAATCCACAATATCTGTGTTGAACTGGATTAGCTGAGTCCATATTGCCATATAATCCGGGATAAACTGAGAATCTGGGATCAGATCCTGGGATATAGGGCAGGGCCTTTCCACACAGCCGTATAGTCCAGAATATCAAGGCAGATAATCCACATTATCTGCTTTGAACTGGATTATCTGAGTCCACACTGTCATATAATGTGGGATAAGCGGAGAATCTGGGATCAGATCCTGGGATATAAGGCAGGGCCTTTCCAGGCAGTCATATAACACAGAATACCAAGGCATATAATCCACAATATTGGCATTGAACTGGATCAGATGAGTCCACACTGCCATATAATCTGGGATATACTGAGAATCTGGGATCAGGTCCTGGGATATAGGGCAGGGTCTTTCCACACAGATAATCAGATAATCTGGGATCAGATCCTGGGGTATAGGGCAGGGCCTTTCCACACAGTCATATAACACAGAATACCAAAGCAGATAATCCACACTATCGACGTTGAACTGGATTAGCTGAGTCCACACTGCCATATAATCTGGGAAAAACAAATAATCTGGGATCAGATCCTGGGGTATAGGGCAGGGCCTTTCCACACAGTCATATAAGCCTGAGTATTAAGGCAGATAATCCACACTATCTGTTTTGAACTGGATTAGCCGAGTCCACACTGCCATATAATCTGGGGAAAAACAGATAATCTGGGATCAGATCCTGGGATATAGGACCGGGCCTTCTCAGTGGTGGCCCCTCGGCTGTGGAACTCCCTCTGTAGGGATATTAGATCGGTCTCCTCCCTCCTGACTGTCCAAAAAAAAAGTGAAAACCTGACTCTTTGAACAAGCCTTTGGAAATGCAGTGCAATAGACAAACATAGAATCATAGAGTCATAGAATCAAAGAGTTGGAAGAGACCTCATGGGCCATCTAGTCCAACCCCCTGCCAAGAAGCAGGAATATTGCATTCAAATCACCCCTGACAGATGGCCATCCAGCCTCTGTTTAAAAGCTTCCAAAGAAGGAGCCTCCACCACACTCCGGGGCAAAGAGTTCCACTGCTGAACAACTCTCACAGTCAGGAAGTTCTTCCTCATGTTCAGATGGAATCTCCTCTCTTGTAGTTTGAATTATGTAAGTTTGAAACATAGAACAGCTTAGACGATGCTACTGGAAAGTGAGATTAATAGCAAGACATTAATCATTATATGTTTTATATGGTTTTTTTTTTTTGTATTGTATTGATTCTATAATACTGTTTTAAATGTTTTAATTGTATATTGTGGGTTGTTATGGCAAACCTTCGGGCTTGAGAAAAGCGAGATAGAAATATCGTAAATAAATAAATATAACCCAGAATACTAAAGCAGATAATCCACAATATCTGCGTTGAATGGGATTATCTGAGTCCACACTGCCATATAATCTGGAATAAGGGCCCTGCCCTATATCCCAGATCTGATCCCAGATTATCTTCTTATCCCAGATTATATGGCCGTGTAGACTTAGCTAATCCACTTCAAAGCAGATATTGTGGATTATCTGCCTTGATATTCTGGGTTATATGATTGTGTGGAAGGGCCCTGCCCTATATCCCAGGATCTGATCACAGGTTATCTGCTTTTTTTTTCTTTTTTGTCGTGTCAGGAGCGACTTGAGAAACTGCAAGTCACTTCTGGTGTGAGAGAATTGGCCGTCTGCAAGGATGTTGCCCAGGGGACGCCCACATGTTTTTTATGTGTTATCATCCTTGTGGGAGGCTTCTCTCATGTCCCCGCATGAGGAGCTGGAGCTGAGAGAGGGAGCTCATCTGCGCTCTCCCCGGATTTGAACCTGTGACCTGTCAAGTCTTCAGTCCTGCCGGAACAAGGGTTTAACCCACTGTGCAACCGGGGGCTCCTTAGATTATCTGCATATCCCAGATTATATGGCAGTGTAGACTTAGCTAATCCACTTCAAAGCAGATATTGTGGATTATCTGCCTTGATATTCTGGGATATATGATTGTGTGGAAGGGCCCTGCCTGTTCTGTCGAGCACTGGGCCTGTAACAGCTGTACTTTTCTATAGGATGTATACTTTATGCCCAGCGGGAAGCCAGGGGCGCCTCAAAGAGAGGTTCTCAGGGATTTTTCTGAAGTGATGGTCTTTAGAGTCTTTAATGATGCAACAAAGTCTTTATTATGGAACAAACAACAAATCTTCAATGGTTCAAACAACACTTCAAGGCTTTCTTAGTCTAGTCCTCAATGGACTGGCACCTAACTTTGATTAACTAAACTTTCTCTGTAGGAAAAACCCTTTTTATCCTCTTCCAGGCTGCTTTCTATCTGTGCCTCATCGGTTTAGGACCTACTACCGACTCCAAATGTGTCTGGGTATCGAGTAGACCTACCAGCCGAGGCTTGAAGATATTTCAGCTGGAGTTCCGTGGATCTGTAATGCTGTTCTCCCTTCGAGAATTCTTAGAAACTTCAGGGCTGTTCCCTCTGATGCTGTGAGGCTGAGAGGCTGTGAGCTCTCTGCCAGAGCTTTTGGGACCTTTCTCCTGGAATTTCTGCTTCTGTATCCCCGGATGTTATTTTTCTCTGGATGCTCCTTTTTCCTTGGATGGTTATTGAGAAAGGAAGCTTTTCTACGGGACGAGCTGGTCTATGTCCTATAGCTTAGCTACCTTGTGTGAGACTGTCCAAAAATGGCTCCTTTCTCTCCCAGAGCCCAGAACAAGGGGCGGAACCAAAGCTTAATTATGACGGACAGGAGGCATGTCCTATGACTGCAAAACAGATAACAGGAAGAAAATAAAGTTGGAGCTCTTGGTACAGCCATACCAGCACACTGCCCTATATTCCAGGATCTGATCACAGGTTATCGCTTCCACACAACCATGTAACCAAGAATATCAAGTAGATAATCTGGATTTTATCTGGCAATGTAGAAGGGGCCTCAGTGAATGCCATACATAGATTAAGATTTGAATACAGATTTCATCTATACAAATCCAGCACTCTAGCCATTGCACTACAGCGTACCTTTTAATTCCTCCAAATAAGAAGGCAACAAATCAATTTAGGAGACTGAATCAAAATGTAAAACAAATCAATTTATGAGATTGAATCAAAATACCTACTCTGAAAGAACACTTCCAATCACTACAATTCATTTTCTTTTTCCTTCTTTTTTTTTTAAAAAAAGCTTTGAGTTATGCAACCTCAGCAATTACAGCTTAGCTGGCAAAAATACTGATAATGCTAGGGATGTGACTGGAAACAAACAGCAGATGAATACACGTGGCACCTGCTGCAGTACGGTGTCCTAAATGAAGGGCTAAAATAGAATTGATAGCCTGGAAGTTTTAAAAGTCGAGCATCCAATCTATAAACATGAATAGTCAGCTCTTCAGCTATGAATCTTCTTCTCTGGTGTGTTTTTGTGTGAGATGATAGCAGGAGTATTTACATTGAGGAAGGGAAATTGAAAGGAAGGATTAAACAGTATTCCACAGGGTTGCTGATTAGTAAATAGGAAATTATAATACCACATCTCTTGTTGTTTTTTCCAAATATATTGATATATGCATTTTTGCTACAGTGAGATAGGAATGCAAGAAACAAATGACTGAAAATACATGCATCATAAATTTATTGAAATTTACAGTATGCACTTCACTTTTACAAGTTTTAGGGGCACAGTGTCAACATTTACACTGAAATTCGACACCATCTGAGCTTTGCGAGTGCAGCATTTTTTCTGAATGAAGCAGAGAGTGTTTCAGGACTAGGACATCTGTAGGGAGACCAAGGTGCTTGTTTGTAAAGCTATTGTCCTCCCAACCCTGCAATATGCCTGCGAAACATGGACTGCAGGGGTCCTCAAACTATTTAAACAGAGGGTTACAGTCCCTCAAACTGTTGGAGGGCCGGATTATAATTTGAAAAAAAAAGTGAATGAATTACTATGCACACTGCACATATCTTATTTGTAGTGCAAAAACACTTTAAAACAATACAATAATTAAAATGAAGAACAATTTTAACAAATATAAACTTATTTGTATTTCAAGGGAAGTATGGACCTGCTTTTGGCTGATGAGATAGGATTGTTGTTTACATACATACATACATACATACATATATATATATATATATACACACACTTTTTATTAGTTAATTTTTTTACAGCAATAAAAACGGGGGGGATATGAATAGGTGGGGGGGTTGGGCAAGGGGTAGCGAGAGGGGGAGGGGAAATGGGGGAAGGGGAAAAAGAGGGGGGGGTTTCTTCCGTTTCTCTTCATAGTGGGTTGTTCTGAGTATGTCTCTCGATTCTTCGTTTTGAATCGTTCTTCTGATTTTCCCCGGTGGTGAGTCTGTCCATATTCCATATGCCTTCTGTATGTGCTTGTATCTATTCACGCCCCACACAATCACGCATATGTATACTGGTACGTTCATTCGTTTACTTCCTTTCTTAGATTAATAGTTTCACTTTATTTTCTTTTAGCCATATCTTCAGTGCTGTCCAGTCCGTCGTCTTCATTGGCTTATTTTGTATTTTTGATAGTAGATATGTTAGTCTATCCATGTTCATTATATCGAAGACTTTCCTTATCCAGTCATCTTTTTGAGGTCTTGTTTTAGATTTCCATAGTTTTGCATAATTTAGTCTTGCCGCCGTGGTCATATATATAAACAATTTGTCCTCATTTATGTTCCATTGGATATCTGGATTGTTGTTGTGTGATTTCAAGTCGTTTCAGACATGTTGACCATGAGTGAGGGCCAGGTAAATGACCATGGAGGGCCGTATCCGGCCCAGAGGCCTCAGTTTGAGGACCCCTGGTCTACAGACATCACACTCGACTCACCCCATCCTTATGCCAGGAGGAAAATGAAACATGTGGTGACTGCCCCAATCCTCCTCTCTTGATCTTCGGACTGTCCACTCAGTATTATGCCAGGAGGAGGGCGAGACAGACGACATCTGTGAGTCCTCCAAATAGCTCTCAACCGCTATGTGCCTTTCTTGAGCCATCCTCCCAGCATAAGGACAGGGCCATTTGCAACATCCTTATGCCCGGAGGAGGGCGAGACAAGCTGTAGCAGAGAGCACCCCAGAGGGCTCTCAGCTGCTGCCTGCCTTCCTCATCCTTTCTGCATAAGAAGATGGTGGCCCACCGCATCCTTATGCCAAGAGGACAGGGAAAATGAGAAGGGCCTGAAATAAGTGACCAGGGGGTCGTATCCGGCCTCTGGGCATTAGTTTGCCCATGCCTGCCATTGACTCTTTCTAGAGAGAACATATTAATTAAAGAGAACATAAATAATCAAATCTACAAAAATTAAACTTTCAAACGTGGAGAGCAGGCTGTACTTCTTAAAAGGAATTTGTTATATAACTTGCTGCAAAACCCCAAATCTAACTTGTAATGTCACCAAAAATAAAATTAAAAAACCACTAGTAATTCCATCTGCTTTTGAAAGCAGCCCTGGTTTGTATTTGGATGGGAGACCACCAAATGAATACCAGGCAATATGCAGGCGCAACTACCTCTGAGTATTCATTGCCTAAGGAAACCTTATGATCTTCATTGGTTCACCATAAGTCAATAGGTGATTTCAAAACGTCCAGGAGCCCCCAGTGATGCAATGAATTAAACCCTTGTGCTAGCAGGACTGCTGACCGTTAGGTCAGTGGTTTGAATCCGGGGAGAGGAAGTTCAGCTCCCTCTGTCAGCTCCAACTCCCCATGCGGGGACATGAGAGAAGCCTCCCACAAGGATGGTAAAACATCAAACATCTGGGCATCCCCTGGGCAACATCCTTGCAGATGGCCAACTCTCTCATACCAGAAGTGGCTTGCAGCTTCTCAAGTCGTTCCGGACACGAGAAAACCTTCAAAACGTACAATCTGTGAAAAGTTTCCTTGTTTGTTTTTTAAGGATTTCTTCATTTTTTTTCGTGTCAGGAGCGACTTGAGAAACTTCAAGTCGCTTCCTGTGTGAGACGATTGATCGTCTGCAGAGACATTACCCAGGGGACAACTATGGGAGGCTTCCCTCATGTCCCCGCATGGAAAGCTGGAGCTGACAGACAGGAGCTCACTTCATCTCGTGGATTCGAACCGCTGACTTGTAAGTCAGCAGTTAAGCTAGCAGAAGGGTTTAATCCATTGCGCCACCACAGCTCCACTTCATTTCTTCACTGAAATGCTTTTATTGTACTAGTCATTTAGAGTTAATTTGTGTGGGATGTCAACTCACTTTTATGCAATGATTTGGTTATTTGTGTTAATGCAATTCCCCATTATTTAGGGTTTTTTAGAAATAAAATAATATATATTTTAAAAAGAGTCAAGAGAATGCTATTTGGGGTTTTTGTGCTCTCATGTCACCATGTATATTGACCTCCATGTATTGTTCAAAACCCTTCTGCTTCACGGGCTCATTCCTTCTACTCTCAAATTGCCCAGACTGCATTCATTACCTGCTGGTATTTTGTTCATTACATAGTTCAAAGAAATCTGAAGTTAAACATAGTCATTTACATTTTCAAGGCAACACACTGTTTTAAATGTATCTTTCTATAGAACGCCACAAGCCGTTGTTTGGGGAAAACTGCAAATTAATAAATTCAGGTTCTCCAAGTTGTTAGGCTGTGTCAGCAGCACTGCTAGATTTGTACCAAGTCTCCCGAGTATGGCTTATTCAGCAGCATGTAAGGCTGGTATTTTGGGGAGGGGGGGGGGGTGTTACAAGATTCACAACATTCTTGGCACGAAGAACTGTACTCAGTAGTTTTTCCTTTTATCACTGATGCTCTAGTTATCATGGGAAATTTGGGTTTAAACTCTTATTTAATTATAAACCCCACACTGGTCTGTCCTATTTTGCAGGGTTGTTGTGAGGATATTACTGAATGGATGGTATCATACTATTATAAATTCTTAGCAGCAACACCAGCGCGAATCCCTCTCCCGATGTTAGCGCAGTATTTCCCGGGCTAGCTGTGTACATGTGCCCCTTGAATTTCGGCTGCCTTGCACACTGCACCCGGGGTGCCCCTGGGACCACTGCGCCCTACGCAAAAGCTTAATTGGCATATCGGTTGAGCCGCCCCTGCTTAGCAGAAAAGTGGAAGATAGATAGATACACACGCATACGCACACACATAGTGATAAATTGGGATAGGTTTCTTGCTCATAGTGCTAGAGGAGAAGATGTCCTACTCTTGGGCATCTCCTTTCTAAAGCAGATTGGGCTGGCCAATCACTCTAGCTATAGAGTCCATCACTTCAGCTATAGAGGAACTCAGGACTTTTATCACATGAGATCCTAAAAACAACTTCTGATGTTGCAAACCTATATTGCTGAGAGCTGGAGCACACCAGGATAGGCACTACTCCTATCACACCAATATTTGTTGTAAGTGCTTTCAGCTTTTAGTTTACTGCACCAGCTCAGATGGAACTTCTCCCAACACATGCATAGTCTCTCTTTCTTCGTGTCCCTTTGGGGGGGGGGGATTGCTCAATTCTGAGAGCTCACAATCTCATGAGACCTCAACTTCATCTTTATGCAGGGTTTCAACAGCACAATTAATTCCTTTGTGTTTTTGCAGTACACAAGCACTGTCCCTACAGACACTTAAAATAGTAATTAAAAAATAAAGATTCATTTTGTAATACCTAATCTTCTCCTATTTTGCATATTCTACAAAGTGGAGTTGCACTTAGAATAGCCAAACCTTATTTTGGACTGCAGAAGCATGCACAAGCTGGAACCTTTGCAAAAAGGACATAGGGAGTCTTGCAAAAACAGTAAGGAAATGCTTAACCAAGAAGGAAAATCCCTATTAGTGTCTGGAACTACCAGTAAAACTGCATAGTTACTAGAATTTTTAGAAAAGGAAGCAAACAGAGTGAAAGTGGAAAGTTATAGTTATGCAGCCAAAGGTCCTCTCTGGTCACTCACCAGAGCTGAAATGAACTCACTGCAACAGTGTTTTTGACATAATGCATCATCTCAATACCCTTTAGAAGTAGTTTATGCTGCCTATAAATGAGAGCCCCCTTTTTATTGCAAAGGACATTCTGACAATAAGTTAAATATTGGTTTGAGTTGGGTATAGAATGATGTTATGTAATTGTGAGAATTTCCATTCATGGCTAAAGAGCCATTAACACATGCCACAAGCCTCATGTGATAATCTTCATAGTGACTAGTACTACTTCTACAAACATAATATCTTTTTTTTAAACCATGGTGATTCTGATCTTAGTTTTTGCATTCCGTTCTCTCGATGGCCAAGCAAATGCCTATGTGAGTTCCCAAGTTGAACATGAGCAAAACACCACACTCCTCATTTTCCCTAGGAAATGCAAATCAGAGGTGGTCTGTTGTCGAAAAATCAACCCAACTCCCAACAGATAGATTCAACAGGTGTTCTAAAATCATATATGAATTCTATTACATTTTTACACTATATGAAGTTTCACAATATCAAAATAGTATCCTTCCCCTGGTCCACAATAGATTTCATTTCCAGCAGCCCAACCAGTAAACTACACATTCCAGAGGGGATTGGTTATCTTTTTACCAGTATAACATCTGAGGGAAACTAAAGAGGAAATACATGACCATAAACCCCAGACAAAGAGCCTATCTTCAAATCCCTTAACAAAAGGAGTTTCATTCCATAACCATGTGAGTGTTATGATTTTTAAGAAAACAGATGTATATGTTTCAAATATATACATCTGTTTTCTTAAAAACCATGTATAACACTCACATGGTTATTATAACTCTTTTGAGACCTACACATCTATATAAATAAAAATGTAAGGTTAATTTGTGGGATTAACATAACTCAAAAACTACTTGACGAATTGACACCAAATTTGGACACAATATATGCATCAGGCCAACGAGTGACCATCACTCATAAAAACACTGAAAAACACAGTGGAAGAGATGTAAAAAGCAAAAAAATTCCCCAAAATACATTGCAACACATGCGCAAAACCATAACACACACATACATATACATATATACACACACAAAACAGATATACACAGACTGGGGCACAGCAACACGTGGCAGGGAACAGCTAATATATTATATATATTAAAGAATAACCAAACTGCACTGGGGCGGGGAATCAAATCTGCACGCATGCAGTCCAATGCTTTAGGAAAACAGAAACAATATATCCTACCTGTGTGTGTGCCTTTTCCTGCTCCCCACCTACTATGAGGTGGATCAGGAAAAAACAATGCCAGCCAGAAAAGTTAATCCCATCAATAGAAGTTTCAATTTCCCAAAGGAATCTGGAGATGAGCTGCTGTTAGACATCAACAGCATCCAGATAAAATCTGCATGTTCTACATCGAACTGTTCATATTTACATAACAGCCCCACTGTGTTTCTGAGGCTCACTCTTTGTGCACACTTGGTCAATAATCTCATTGTGGACTGTTTTACATGTTGCCTCAACACATGCCTATCCTTTACTTACTTACTTAGGCGATCCCTCGCTTTCTGAGGATGATTGTCTTCCAATATTCTTGTGGGTCCGTATGTGGCTGTGGAGCCCTATTCTTGCTCTGCATCTTCTTCCGCAGTGAGGGCATTGGTTTCCAGGTGGAAGACGGTCTCAGCCGGGGTTGGCTTGACGCGTCTTCCTCTTGGCACATTTCTCTTTTTCACCCTCCACTCGTGCCTCCTCAAATTCTGCAGCACTGCTGGTTACAGCTGGCCTCCAGCTGGAGCGCTCAAGGGCCAGGGCTTCCCAGTTCTCACTGCCTATCCACCCGTTTTACGGGCAGACTTTTCTGGCTTCAAACCCTCCAATGACAGCCAGTTATTTTTCCTGCCACAAAAGGAGGCTCTGTCCACCCCTGATATAATGAGGATTTTCCAGCCAACAGGAGCCTGGATTGAACCCGTGCCGGCTTCTGAACAATCAGGGGAAAGCTCAGGAACTCTGAATGGCTGACAAAAAGGATAAAATGTCATGTATGGTATTGCATGGTTATGTCCAATTCTTTTGAGCACATTCTCTGTATCAGACATCCTTTCAGGCCTGAGAGCAATAAGCCTCTGTTCCTTTTGCCTTAGATTATAATAGATTATAAGGGGGGGGGGGGGTTTCTCACAAGTGTCCCTTCAGCACATTTCCAAGTTCTATGAAGAAGATTTACACTACACTCAGAGTCGGCCTAATTTTTTTTGCCACCCTGGCTTCCCTGGCAGAAGAAAACTTGAGTATAAATTGGGGGGAATGTGCTGCCTGAATAGCAAACGTCGCTCCCTCAACACTCCAATACTACTTGGGCCAAGGTATATACCCCTTTTTGACAAATTAGAAAGAACATCCCACAAACACATAAACAGCAAGCAGTTATGTTGCCCTTTTATGATACCAAATACGTGTTGTTTAAGACAGTAGCCTTATTTTGCCATAGGGTAGGACCAGCTTTGGTCACACCATTTTCTTTGATTTTTATTTCAGTTCCCAGAAATATTTTTAACATCTCTTAATTTAATTCCTTTCCTCCCTCCTAACCATGTCTTGTTTCTGGGAGAAAATGATGTCTGAATATTCACTCAAAAAAATTAAAAACCATATTCTATTTATTTTATTATTTTAGAAAAAAATATGTGATTCCTCCTTCTATATAAACATTTCCAGGACAGCTCACAAAGTGAAGACATTTTGTGTGCTGTACTTCCTCATTTTCTTTCAGTCATTATGGCCTCACTACTAGTTTTGACTCAAGCTATCTTATTGTGGTTTATAAATATCAATTGCTATAAGCAAAAAAGGAAGAACAGTTTCATTTCAATGACCATCCCAACCACAGAAAGAAAAATCCTTTTTTCATGTGCTGCTTCTCACAGTTGTCCAGTGGGAAATCTTAGCTTCTATAAGCACATTATTACTGGCTTAATAACCAATATATGAAAACCATGTTTCACCAGAATCATTTTAGAGAATTCACAGCCCATTTATGATACTTTATTAGCTTTGCCTTTGAGACATACTACAATCAGTTTACGGACTCCTTGGGGATCAAATTGAGAAAGAAAGCATAGCCAGCTCTGAATGGGCATTAGCTAATGGGACTCGTGTTATTTGGATCCAGTGAGACCTGTCCATTCACAGAGGGACAGCTAAACTCACAGAAAGATGCCTTCCATAAACACAGCTCCCACCCTGTTAGGAATGGAAGCCCTATTGATGCACAGAGCAGTTAGATTTGGATATTACACACCACTAATTGCAAATATAATCTGTGCTCCCAGATAAGGCTTTTGTTAAGCAAACAACTCGCCTCATTCATGAAATTTTACAGTGTCCAAATTATGTTACCTTCCTATGTATTTTAATGGCTGATTCCATTTTGTTGCTTACTGGAAAAACATCAGTTGAGGAGGGAAAGACAGAATAGTTCCACATTGTCTTTTGACAGGCACTGCTAGCAGTCCTTTGATTGAAAATGCTTGACTTTAAAAGCAGTTATTGGTGCCAAATTAAAAAAGAAACTATTTTTTTTTTCAGGATAAAGAGGAGAACTATGAAACGATTGTGGAATTGCTGTTCTGGAAAACAGGGACTAAATCCATTGTGTACTCCCAACTGAATTGGACAATCAATTGTCAAATGATATATCAATCCTATTGATTCAGTGGGTCTACTCTAACTGAGTGTAACAATCAGATTTAAGCCAAAAAGGCATATTGTCATGTTTCAAAGAATGCTGAGTGTTTGATTGCAGTCAGAAGTTGGGGCTGGGGCGATTGCTCTCTTCATAAAAATTGCCTCTCCCCAAATGCCCCCAAATCTCTAGCATTGCAGTGACTTAAAAATTCAGCTTAACAATTAGCACTACAATTTGAGCATTCAACGGAAAGGAGCAAACAAACTTACCAAGGAAATAGCAAACACAAACAATATAAGAATTATAGGGTTATTTTCTTTTCCTCACTCTTTATAATGCTAGACATTTAGGAACTGAAGTCAATTTCATGAGGAAGAGGACAGAATTCTTACTCTTGTTCAGATGGCAAACAAAATGTTGAAATGTCAAGCCAGTAATTACATATCTGATATAAATAGTTGTAGTACAAAATAGTTATTACAGAAACTGTAAATCCCATTATTTATTTATTTATTTATTTATTTATAGCATTTTTATCCCGCTCTTTTCAGCCCAAAGGCAACTCAGGGCGGCATACAGATTGGCAACAATTAGATGCCATAAACATACATACATACATACATATCAATTAAAAACATTTAAAATCACATAATAAAAATCCATATAAAAACCAATTAAAACTATAATAATTAATGTCTACCAGTTCGACTCCTTATCCATTTGCATCGTCTAATATGCCCGTTTTTGGTCAAAAGATATTTAGCCGCCTGCACTCCTTCTATTTTTTATCTATAATTTATGCAATGCTTTTTATACGAAATAAATAAATAAATAAATGCATAATCCAAGAATAATATTTATTATCATCATCATCATTCTTACCCACTTCTCCCCATAGCTCAAGGTGGGTCACAACACAGTCAAAAATGCACAAAGACTATGAAAATTCTATAAACACACATATTAAATTGTAGTTCCATAAAAGATACATATCAAAGCATTTCTATAAAATACATATTAATCACACAGGACAGAGACCAAAACACAGGACATGAATTTAAAATTCATGCTTCAACTGGCTGGTCTTGTGTGGTTTTATTTTAAAATCCATTTTAAATTTGATTTGTAAGATTTTTCGCAGAATTCCTATGATGCTTTTGCTGATTCCTAGTGAGGGCTTTTGCTGATTCCTAGTGAGGGAACTGCTCCCTCATGTAGTGGTTAAAGTAGTTGCCTATGATTCTAGGGTTTGATTCACCATTTGGGCATGAAAACCCAGTGGGTGACCATCTCAACTTCAGAAAACCCTGGAATAGGTTCACCTTAGGGCCCTTCCACACCTGCCCTTTATTCCAGGATCTGATTCCAGATTAACAAAATCGGGCCATGTGGTCCCTGATGGTTATGGGATTGCCTTTTGTAAGGTGATTGACCCATCACGGTAGGTCAGGCACACGTGGTGCCCATGTCCATTGTTGTCTATATCAAAGCATTGTCCAAAGTGATGGGATTATGGAATCCAGTCCTGGGAAAGGGTAAGTATCATCTTGGAAAATGGGGCACGGCCGCCCAGTATCAGGAAAGAAGAGCTGGGTGATGAATGTTCCTATTATGTCCAGGTGACTGCACAAAGGACAGGTGGCCCAGTATCAGGGTTCTGTTGTCTCTTTCACAGCTGGATTTATGGAGCAGAGATGATGGGTGAGTCGATCAATTGTTTCTGGATGATGACCTGGAAAACTGCTGAAGGGAATTCCAGGGTCATGAGGTGCTGACGAATGGTCACCTGGGTCCTGATAGGTGGCTAGGTCTCCAAAACGTTTTATATGAAATAAGAATATGACATTATATACACACACAGGGTCTGGGGGTGTGGAATGTGGGGACTGGGGTACCCACGGGGCAAGGGGGGACTTGGAAATAGTCATGGTGAAGGGTAGTTGTATGTTAGGGAAGGAAAGGAAGGGAGCCCTGCTCTGAGGGCTGTGGGGGCACTCGATAGTGAAAACATATGAAATACAACAAAGTACGTAATCAAAATAGCAAAATATCAACGAAGTCCACTTAAACAAGCAGAACAAACCAGTTGTAGTGCATCCAAGCAGGTGACTGGCTTCCTCATTTTGGCAATAGACATGTAATCCCAAACCATTAAACAAATATTCTGTATGTGCAAGCAAATTTCCTCCCTCAAACCAAGACAACACAATTTGTTGGGAAGATTAGGAACCTCGTCACATTGATGAGGGGCAGTGGGGGGATTTGCCATGCAGCGTGGGAAATCTGTTGTTCCACACCCCACATCACTCCCTGCAACCCTTACCTCATCACATGGGATGAAGCGTTGCCACCTGGCTTTCCCATGTACTTCTTTATGGAACATGGGAAGCCTCCAGTGTTCCCAGGGAAACCTCCTAACCATGCTGCCAGGACACTTCCTCTACTGAGCTCTACTGGAAGTTGCCTTGCATTGTGTGATGGCATCCAGCGGGCTCCAAGGAAGTAGCATCCTGGCAGTGTGCTAGGATGTCATTTTCTTCCATGTCATGTTCCTTCTCACCTGATTCACTTTTGCTGGCTATAGCAACATTGCTTGCTCTAGTAAAGTCACAAATGATATAAAGATATCTATTTTTATCCACTGTGTCCTACCTATGACATGCACAAGCCATCTGTAACAGTCCTAGTTTTCGAAACCATTGTGAATTATTTCTTTCTTCTTTTCTAGTTCCAGAAAATTGCACTGGAAACAAGTTTAGCATTTTTCTGAACAGTTAAAATAACAACAAACCTGCTTTCTATTTCCCCCCATCTCTTTTCCCAAGGAGACTTTCATTATGTCCTCCTCTGCTTCTTGCAGAGGAGTTAATTCTTATCCTCCTCCATACTTGATATCTATCCCCTGAGCTTATTAAACACACTAATAAATGATACTGAAATGTTACAAAAAAGATTGCAGCACTGTGCCTAAAACAGCCTTATCTACTTAGGAAGAATCCTTTAGATTTAAAAACTAGTTTCTAGCACTTAACAAGAATGTTTAAAAATATTTGTGATGTAGTAGAAGTAGGTAAGATATTGTGGTTATAAAGATGAGAATGTGGAAGGAGAGATCTTTTTTTAAAGCCTCAAATAACAAGGATGCAGAGAGATGCAGTTAATCACTAAAGCAAATGTGGGCAAATGTGTTTACCCCAAAAGCCCTAATTCAGTGGCAAAGAAGTTCTCAGGATATCTATCTATCTATCTATCTATCTATCTATCTATCTATCTATCTATCTATCTATCTATATTCAATTCCCATCATCTCGAAAAACACTTTTGCTTTCCCCAACAGAAACACCAGGCTCAACCAGAAAATCCTCATCCTCATCCTCATCGGCTTAACCAAACCAAAAAGGTTGGACTGAACAAAGCAGTATCTTTTAGTTCTGAGTTAGGGTTGCCAGAGTGAAAGTTACAGCCCATCAATACATGTCTGAAAACCCAGTAGAAGGTGGGGGGCCTACAAAACACTCACCCATAATGCATATTTGATAGTGGGACTGCATGATAAACATCTGATAAAAAGGTTAGCATAAAATCTGATACTGGGTGAAAAATGCACTGCTACGGAGCACTACATGTCCCACCACTCCCAAAACCCCCCAAAGTTCCTTGCAGTACACTGGCGTGGACTGCTCCAACATTTATCCTTATTTTAAAATCCCAAAACAGCTGATGGAGGAATGTAAACAGATGGAGCGACATCCACAGAAGTAACTAAATAGAAGCAATTCCCATGAGAACTCTCTCCAACCATTCTGTTGTTCCCATTTCCTCTATATATTTTTTAAAGGAATCAAAACTTGAAATTACACAGTGGACAACAGGCATGTTGCAGGCAAGTGACTGCAAAGGGAGCGGGTTCAAGAGGGCAAACCAGGAGGCACCAGGAATCAGGGAGAGGAGAAATAATAGAAAATCTGCTTGTGCACAATGTATTATATTCGCATCAGCGCTGCAACTTTGGCAAAATGCTTATGAGGTGCAGCAAAAAAAGAAAAGAAAACTTTTAAGCTTACATTCAATCCTCATTAATCAAACCTTTCTGAACGAACGCTGTGGGACCATTTCTTGGGATTGAGAACTCCATGTGTAGACTCCCCTCGAGGTACCAGGATTTTTTATCCCACTTCCTTACTCTGAATTAAGATAGCTAATGGTTCTATTGCCATAGTAAATAGAATTGGTGAGAGAGGATATCCAGGCTATTGAAGGCTGCTCTGTCCCCTGCTGTGCTCTTTGCTTCAGCGTGAGCTAGTAGGAGGCACTTTTTCACACACACACACACCCCCGCGAAATTTTCACACACCCCCCCCCCCACAAAATTTTCAAAAAAAATTCTGGCTATGGCCCTGGATCAAAACTACAGAACCTGTGGGGTTCATAACTTAGGAACTGCCTGTATGTGACAAAAAAGAGATCCTTTCGCTATACATTTCTAGATTCTTCTACATCAGTGGTTCTCAACTTGTGGGTCCCCAGGTGTTTTGGTCTACAACTCCCAGAAATCCCAGCCAGTTTACCAGCTGTTAGGATTTCTGGGAGTTGAAGGTAAAAACACTGTCCTACTTGATTCCATGATCATGTTCCATAGATTATAGAATCACACTGGAGGACCTATAAATGCCTAAAGAGAACACTTATATAGACATCTGTAGGCCATCCGTTACAATTTTATGGTCAACTTCCAGCAAAATCTTACAGTAGAATCATGCTGGAGGATCTAGAAGTGCCCAGAGAAGTGCTCTCTTGAGTTAAAAAAATAGCATTCGCGATTTTTCTTTCTTTTCATGGGTTTTCCATTTTCGTGAGGACCTTGTGCCCCTAGATTAAGTATGGGCAAATCCAGGCTTCGGGGCCGGATGCGGCCCCTTGGGCTCTTTTCTCAAGCCTCCTCTCTCTCACCATCCTATCCTTCCTCCCTTCTCTCTTTCCTTCCTCCTTCCCTCCCTCCTCTTTCTCCCCCCCTCCTTCCTCCCCTTTTACCCTTTTGTTTTTCCTCCCCTCCCCTTCTTCCTTCCTTCCATCCTTCTCTTCCTCCCTTCCTCTGTTCTCTTTTTCCTTCCTCCTTTCCTCCTGAGGGATGTTTAGCTGGGAGAAGAGAAGATAGAGAGGGAACATGAGAACCATGTTTCAAAAAGGGGTCCCACTGAGGAGGAAGGAGGGGGGAAACTGACTTTCTGCTGCTCTAGAGACCAGGGCACAAAGGGAGCAATGGTTTCAAATGGCAGGGAAAGAGATTTGACTGAAAAGATCAGGAAGAACTTCCTGAGAGTAAGAGCTGTTGGAGAGTGTCATAGGCTTCCTGGGAGTGTGGTAGAGTCTCGTTTTCTGGAGGCTTTTCCACAGACGCTGTCTATTGGGAGTGCTTTGATGGCTTTCTTGCATGGCAGGGAGTTGGACTGGTTGGCCCTTGGGGGTCTTTTCCAGCTCTAGGATTAGAATCATAGAATCATAGAATCAAAGAGTTGGAAGAGACCTCATGGGCCATCCAGTCCAACCCCCTGCCAAGAAGCAGAAATATTGCACTCAAATCACCCCTGACAGATGGCCATCCAGCCTCTGTTTAAAAGCTTCCAAAGAAGAAGCCTCCACCACACTCCGGGGCAGAGAGTTCCACTGCTGAACGGCTCTCACAGTCAGGAAGTTCTTCCTCATGTTCAGATGGAATCTCCTCTCTTGTAGTTTGAAGCCATTGTTCCGTGTCCTAGTCTTCAGGGAAGCAGAAAACAAGCTTGCTCCTGATGTCAGGCACCAACCCTCCCCTCATAATTAAGGGATAGGGATTTATAGTTCTGCAAAGGGCAAGGGCACCAGACTACACAACAAGGGTTAAGTCTTGGCCACATTGCCAAGGCACTGACAACAACAAGGACCCCATGAGGCTTTTTTAGGAAATGGCTGGATCTTGGGGCTTCTGCCCTTTTGTGAGAGATCTAGTTCGCCAAGGGCCGGACAATGGATTCTGTTGCTGCCTGACCCAGCGCTCACAACTGGGTTCCTGTTTCCTTTTTTTGTGACTCTCTGACTTATGCACTGGACTATTTATCATATCCATGACCACGAACTCTCTATTGGTGCCTGACTTGAGATACTGACAGCCTCCGTTTCCGCGGATCCTTTTCAAAGTTTATGAAGCCTCCAGTTTGTGCCATAATAAAGATCAAATACTGTAATAAACTCTATGGGGTGGGATGGGGTTCCCCTTATGAACTATGTATAAGAAAATGCCATATATGTAACCCTTATGGATTCCCCTTGTACCCTTGCCCTCTCGACCCTTGCCCCACAAAATACTGTGACCAGGAACTGCCTGAGGGAGAGTCTCTACATCTCCCAAGACTCACCCTTGATTAATTCACCCTGCATGGAACCATAGCCATAATGGACCCTGCCCATTCTCTGAGCATGTCTGATGGGATAAGGGGACTTATGGACACTCGGAATAAAAAAGATTGTATTTGCATTCATATCCCCCCCCCCAGAGCTGCATCAGCTGGAGACATTTTTCCTTTGTTTTGCTGAGCACATGGCATTCCTTTGTCTGCAGATTCCTTTCCCAGATTCCTTTGTGCTCCCTCATCCCGCCCCCATTTCTCCTGATTGGCTGTCGCAACCATGTGACAGAGGTCTCCCCATTGGATCCTACAGACCACTGGAGCTTCCTGATTGGTACAGAGGCGCCAGGGGCGGGAGGGCTGCTTCCCAGGTGTCCGCCCATCACCCAATCACAGCGGGGAATATCAGAGGAGCCGGGGCGGAAGGGTTGAACTCTGGGTTTTCAAAAATTGTATAAATATGCCTGCATCACTGTACTCCAGCATGCTTGCAGCGGAATGATTCCTGCAATGCATCTGATCTCAGCTGAATCACAATAAACCTTGGTTTCTGAAAAACCTCTTCCACTTGGATGAGGCATTATTATTTGTAATATTTTTACTCTTTGGATTGGCTCTCGCTGGCCTCACCAAGGGACCCAGAGCCCTTTAGGCGCGGTCCTCGGGCTTCTCTCTCAAGGAGACCCCACTAAAAGCAGCTCGATATCACTCCCTCCTCCCTGTGGCTTCCTCTCACATATTTATACATATTTATTCTAGGATTATATGTCAGGAGTAGGCAATATGGGGTCTAATGGATACACTTTTTCTCTCTCATCCAGCATCTCATCCTGACCAAAGCCAACCCTTTTGAGATTCCAACTTTTATCATCATTCCTTAACTTTGCCTCCAAAAGAGAAGAGGAAAGGGAGGAGAGGGCAGGGAGGGGGCTCGGGGAGAACCCCCTCCCTCCAGGTCCACCCACCCCGCTCTAGCCCGCCATGCAGCACCCAAGTTAGAAAATTGCCCTCGATGCTGACTAGCTGTCAAATTAGGCAAGAACCAGCCCAATTTTTGCCCCTTCAACTCAAGCTGCAAGCAAACCTACTTTGGGTTCTTCTGTTGCAGAAATATTAAAACAGCAGGAGAAGCTGGAACATTTTGCACAAATACTGTAAAGTTTGTTATGTACATCAAGAACATATATTTTCTTGATGTAGCCTTTCTTTTCCAATATGAAATATTTCCCCTTTCTTATTTCATGCTGCAATTTCACTGAGTCACGATTCTTTGGGCCACTATAATTACCTCAGCCTAATAAATCACCGCCCTTTAATTATATTCACTTGGAGCAAGTCTCACAGAGGCCATAATATTTTACTTAGAAGAATGCTTAAAACTATAGCAATTCCAAACTATATTATATGGCTGTGTAGGATAAGTCTATGTTTTTTCTAAATATTTTAAATTCATTAAAACGTAAAATAAACACATTATTCCGTAGTATATATCTACATAGTGATATAGCTATAAATAGAGACACTAGTATAGACAATTTGGATTGTATGGGTCCAATTTTTCATACCTAAGACTTTCCACACAATACACACATTCCAAAATTGCTGATTTGTTTTAATTCTGTTTTTAATAGGAGGGATAAGGCCCTTATGTTCCCTTTATACATAAAACTTCCACACTTAGGGGTTCTCAGAAAGGTGAGGTGGGGAGAGGAGAGACATTTTTGAAGAGAGGTTTCCAATACAAGGGGCAGAAAAGGCTTGGCCTATATGTATCCCATTGCTTTAAACAGTTAAATTCAAAGCAGGCTGGATAATCCCATCAGTTCTATAAGTCACTCTGGCATTATGCAGATGAGAAAGGCATAAATCATTAAAAAGAGAGAAATAGAAACCTTCTGCTGCTCATTACCGTAGGCTGAGGCAGGATTCTCAAGCAATAGAGACGATGAAAGACTGTGTTTTATCAGTACAGAGCAGTTTTCTATACCTCACAGGTGAAGCTATACAGGTCTCAGGGCTTGCCTCCTCTTTTCTGTTCCTTGGAGTCAGGAGGAAGAATCTCAGGGTGATAGCACTGTCTTGAAAAGTATATTTGTATTCTTAATTTGTTAAGTTTAGGATTTGCTATTGGAATTTCTTACTGTCAACTGTGGTTGATGTTTAGTGCGTCTCAGTTACTGAAATTGCAATGGGTTTTGCCATGTAACTTCATTCTTGTACTATCACTAAGACGGTCCCCATGATATCACAAGAGATTGTCCTTGGGTCGCAGACTGGAACTACATTGTCATATAATTCATTTATATGGCAATGTAGAAGGGGCCTGAAACTTCATATCCTGGGATATTTCTGATCTGGCAGTCCTACATATTGAGAAAGATTTAAAGAACAAGCAGAATTGCAAGATTATTTATTTATTTATTTATTTATTTATAATATTTGTACCCCACCCTTCTCAACCCCCTCAGGCACTCAGGATGGCTTTCAGCTGGCACGATTCGATGCCTTCATGTGAACATAATAAAATACATAATAAAACCAATAATTGCATACAATTAAAACAATTAAATCAATTCAATTAAAATATGCTTAAATATAACAGCCTCATGGCCTTATCTAGCCGAATTCTGTGATTGGAGACTCCATCAAGCTTGTCCATAGTCCATTACCATAGCAATTGTCATCATTGTCATTGTCCTTGTCAGCATAGTTACCCAAAGGCCTGGTCCTGCATCCACATTTTCAACTTCTTTCTGAAGGAGAGGAGGGCTGAAGATGACCTAATTTTCCCAGGGAGCAAGGAAATTAGGTCATCTTCATATATGTAACATTGGTTTTCCTATATGCCAGTTGCACAAAACATGTGATGTATGAGTATAAAGGAGGTGAAACTTGTAACTTGTAACATCCAGTACCAGGTTCATATTAACTGCTGGAGCCTCCTGGACGTCAGAAAAATCTAAGAGATTGTCCATCTTGAGTTAAACTTTCTTGAAGCAACATAGGCTGAATCTACACTACCATAAAAACCCAGTTTCAGAATGCAGCTTGAACCACATTGGATTATATGAGATGACACTTCCATATAATCTAGTTAAACATAGTTAATCATTCAGAAACTTGATTATATGGCAGTATAGATGGTCTCTAAGTCTTGTGCTCTGGCATGTTTGAAATCATTAGCTATTTTCCACATTTCCCACTAATTCCTCAGTCCAGTTTCATGGTTTATCCTTCAGGCAAGACTTTTTCTTCAGTCCTTTTAAAAACAAAAACAAAAAAAAACCCTAACAACTATTAATAAGATTTTTCCCCCTCTCATCCCCATGCTCCCCTTCCCCAGAGCCATCTCTTCTTCTAAAATCTTACCAAAAGTTCAGTTCTTCATGTGGAGGCAAATTCCCATCTTCTTTTTATAATACTTTTTCTAAACATCTTCTCCAGATACTTTCACAATCAGGATATCCTACAGTTCTAATGGTGGGCAACTCTTCTCCAGCACATGATTTTGGCTTACAGCCGCATCATCCATAACCAACATAACCAATGATGAAGGATTATAGGACGTGCAGTCCAAAAACATCTGGAGAGTCACAGATGTCTACGTCTGCTCTGTTTAGTAGATCAAACTAGTCTATATCTTACATTAAATGCATATCATCTAGTTCTGAGAGTGAGTTTTTGAACTTGTAGGTACATTTGTGAGAAGTCTAATCTGTACTGTTGGAAGTTTAGCACCAAAAGCCACATAAACTACCCATAATGAGTTTTTATTAATGATATGGCCCAAAATTCCCCTCCAGTTTAGCAAAAGAAAGAGTTAATAGTACCAGAATTACATTTTAACAGCCATATTTTCATCCTATGGAATCTTGATTTGAATTTGTTGGGTGGGAGGGGATTTAGAATTTCCACCGCACCAAACTACAAATTCCAGGAATTTATAAGATGGAACAATAGAAGTTAAAGTGGTGATATATCTATGGTTGGATTGACATTGCCACATCATGCCATTTGAATCTCCTATATATGGTCAGTGTAGACCCATATAATTCAGTTCAATACAGTTAAACTGTATTATATAGATCTATACTCACCATATAAATCCAGATTAGGTCTTCCCTCACGAATCCACTGCCAAGACGCTACCTCTGGAAGACAATCATACTTCACCACAAGTGATTGCCCATGATGACCATATAATGCAGTTTCAAACTGCATTATATGTCAGTGGAGGTCCAGTCAATGTAGTGAGAAAGGGGCTCTAGGTGTTTTTAGTTGAAATAATCATACTTTTTTCACCAGAATTAAGGCAGAATTAAGGCAGGGAGCTCTGGCATATGCTGGTTTATGAGGCCACGAAGAGTCGGAAGCAGCTGAATGAATAAACAACAAGGCAATTCAGGGAAGTTTTGGAACACATGTGTGATGGCGCGAGTGGCGCCACCTATGTATAGAACTGTTAGTTGCAAGATTTAAACTGTTGCATCATGCTTAATCCTGCCCCTTTTACCCTGCTTATGTATAGTTGTATGGATTGGTTACTTATAGCTGTCAATCAGTACTGTTTGGCTCCACCTCTTCCTGCAGGAGGGGAGTGCTTCCTTTCTTTTCATTCTGCCATCAGGGTTCTTACCATATGGACGTGAGTAAGAGACTTGACTCTAAAGGACCCTGATTTAAATTACCTCTTAGCACCAGTTCTGAGGTATTTTACTCTTGAGACTTGTGCTTCATGTTCAGACCAACCTGAACGACGTTGCAAGTCTCAAGCGCCTTCAAACCAGTTCTTTTGGCACCAAAGGAAGATCCTGAGTCTTCAAAACATAGGCCATCTGAACTGGGGTTGTGGTTTGCTCCGTCATTCACAGCCATTGAGTAAAGAGGAAACTTGGTGAGGCTTCTCAGCTTCAAACACCTTGGACCCAGGACTAATTGAGACTGTAAAGTATATTTTCCTTCACCCTTCTGAAGTTTCCAGCTTATTGTTTTAAGAAATAACTCTTTGTGATCAATAAAACTTATTTTGAGTTATTTACAGCGTTTTGGGTTTTTGAGAGTTTTTGTTTAGAAGTAGTAATGGATGAATTAACAACATCATATCCCCAATCTATAATAATATTACTTGGTGACTTTAATGCCAAATTAGGACCATCCCTCTATGATTTTGCTCAGTTTCCTAAAGGAGGGCAAGAAGCAATCCCTTGGGGGAAAGATGCCACGTCCATCCCTCCTTCATTAAGAATAATAGCCCCCAAGCGCGATGGCACAACATGAGAATAACGTTGTGCAGTCATCTTCCACAGGTCGTCCTGCTAGTCAATCTTCAGCAACAGAATATAGAAGGAAAAGCTTGCAAAGGCGAGGAGAATTAATAATAGATGTGAATTAGATACAAAGATAGAGACAGCTTTCACTGTTTTCATTCTTTTGCTAAACCATCTTAGGGAAGCATTTACTACTGCCGCTAGGTTTTAATAAATAATGCCAAGACTTGTATAGCAGAATTGTAATATAAATCTAGGAAAACTCTCCCGAGATCATCACCCTGACAACAGGGAAAGTAGCAATAAATGGTATCATGATAAACAGTCTCAAAAAGGCAAAATATAGGCTCTCCACTCTTTCCCTGCCCCTCAGTCCTTTTCTCTGTCTGTCCAAACGCTGCTTCTTTTCTGTCTTGAGTCAATATAATTAGGCCTCAACTGATTTTTCTAATTGCTGATTAAAAATAGTTTATCCAAATTTAACTGAATTTGCTTACAAGGATCAAGAGATTTGTCATATAAATACGTGGGAGGAACAATGTATATTTGTCTTTAATTTCATGTTGCAAGGAACGTTACATTTTTTTACTCCAACTTCCATGATCTTAAGCAGCATGGTCACAGGCCATATACTCCCTGATAAATTTTGGGTATTGAAATCTGAAAAAGTAATTTTCCAAAGCTCCGAGATGTGTGCATACAGTTAACTATCCATGCAGTTTGACACCACTTAGGGCCATTCCATTCAGCCATATAACCCAGAATATCAAGGCAGATAACCCACAATATTTGTTTCGAACTGGATTACTTGAATCCACATTGCCATATAAGCCACTTCAACGTGGATTGTATACAACTATGTGGAAGGGGCCTTAAACTATCATGTTAAGAAATCCTGGAATTTGTTGTTTAGTGATACACAAGAACCCTTTCGCAGAGAAGGCTAAAAAACCTTGTAAAACTAGGAACTGTTTTCATTCTACGCTTGAGGATTACGTGATTAATTGTGAAGATATTGTCTTAAATGTTTTTAATTGTTTTAATGCATTTTATACTTCTATTTAAATCTTTAATTGTACATTGTTTTATGGCATCAAATAGTTGCCTATGTGTAAGTCGCCTTGAGTCCCCTCCGGTGTGGAGAACGGCGGGATAGAAATGTCATAAATAAATAAATAATAAATAATGATAACTTCTGTGATTTTATAGTATTGCACCGTGGCCATTAAATTGGTGTCAAACTGCATTTGTTTTATAGTATAGATGTACCCTGAGTCTCTGTTCTCTTTTAATCTGGAAGAAATAAGCAGGAATTGATGTTAATCAGAACCCTTGCTTGTTTAGAAGCAGCTTACATTTTCTCTCTGTTTCTGTCAATTCCTCTTAAATTCATCCATGGTTACAAAGCACCCTTTGTTAGTTCAATGGATTTTGCTTAGTTAGTCCCTACAGGGAAGATAAGGCAAATAGATTTTATAACCACACTGTTCTGTATGAAGCTGTAGGACTCTGAGATGTCCTCTGAAATTATGAATTGATGGCATTCTGTGATATTCTATGATGTGTCATAGTTTGGAATACCTTTAAACCGCTGTTTGGGTTTGGGCTTGGCCTCATGTAAGCCGCACCAAGTCCCCATTGGGAAGATGGTGACGGGGTATAAATAAAGATGATGATGATGATGATGATGATTGACACACAACAGGAGTCCAGGTGCAATGTTTATCCACCCAATCTGCTGTGAGATACTCCAATACAAAATGGAAGTTAACTAGAGATCCACTTCTGGGTTTCTGATGATGATGATAATGATGACGACGACGACGACTTAAAAATAGGAGTTAAGCAAGATATGAGATGGGGCTGCACCTTGTTTGTTCCACCTAAAGGTTTTCAGAAATAGGAAAAAACTATAGCCAGCTGTGCATGCGTGTGTTTTTCATATGTTGCATAGATACACAAAAGATTCACATTTGATCTTGACCCTTTTCTAAAATAAGAGACAATAATTTTAAACATACCATTTCCCTAAAATTCAGACATTTCTGGAAACTGTATGCAGGGGCAGCTCAACCCATTACGCAAAGTAAGCATTTGCAGTATAATTGATTTTGCCCAGGGGCGAACTTGAGGCGCTTTGGGGGGAAAATAGACCTTGACACATGCGAGTTGTAGTTACTGGGATGTATAGTTCACCTACAATCAAAGAGCATTCTGAACTCCACCAATGATGGAATTGAACCAAATATGGCACACAGAACTCCCACGACGAACAGAAAATATATATCAGAGATTGGTTTTGGGAGGGGGGGGGCAAATACTGTTTGCTTACCGTTGAAAATTACCTAGGGCTGCCTCTGACTGTATGGTAGCACAGTTAAGTTAAAGAGATAATGACTAAAACAGAAAACCTTAAACAATTTCCCCAAACATGTACCAAAACAACAACACCAACAACAAATCTTTATTTATATACCACTCTATCTCCCTGAGGGGACTCAGAGCGGTTTCCAAGTAACATCATCAATACATACAGAGTAAACAACATAAACATAAAATTAACAAAACAATATAAGCATAAAATTGTCGAAGTAACACATATATATTAAACGTAATCCTGCCTATTAAGGCAATTTAAAAGGCCGGGCCAAGGCTAGTGCAAGCTCAAAATTTCTAGGGGGCCCAGGAAATTAAGTGCAGTGTTATAATAAGCAACAACAATAACAGGTACGGACTATGGCTGTTCATTTCTGGGGCCTATTACAGGGAATGATCTGGGTAATTGGTAGGAAGAATAAGGCCATATTCAACAATGTCTGGGGCTGAGCTAGAACTGGTCATTCTCAAAGGCTTGTTGAAACCACCAGGTCTTCAAGCTCTTACGAAAGGAGGGGAGAGATGGGGCCTGTCTTATTTCCCTAGGAAGGGCATTCCAGAGGTGGGGGGCCACCACCAAGAAAGCCCTGTTTCTCATCCCCACTAACCGTACTTGTGACGGTGGTGGGAGCAAAAGGAGGGCCTCCCTGGAAGATCTTAAAGTTCTTGCTGGTTCATAGAAGGAGATGCTATGAGATAAAACTATTCTAGAGGCACTGGACTGAATGCAATGGCTAGTACCAATCAGACTAGATCTATGAAATCAACAATATTTACATAAATGACTTAATAGGTCTTATTGATCCAATGGGTTGATTCTAGCTGGGACTAACAATGGGCTCTAGCTCATTAATTTAGGGAAGAATGTGTTAGATGGAGGGCATTCCTAATGTGATGGGACACCAGGGTCCCATTCACACAGTTTAATTATAGTATTTCCATTTTGACCGCCACAGTTCCTTTCTATGGAATCCTGGGATTTGCAATTTAGGGACGGATGTTTGGAATTCTTAGGCAGAGAACTCTAGTGCATCTTTAAATTGCAAATCCCAGGATTCCATAACATGACATTTAAAGTAGAATATACTGCTATAATTTTGTACTTTGACTGGGCCTCGAGCCAATGCATGTCATTGAAATGGAAATGTACTGAAATGCATCTCTTGTGGTAATGGATAGTGGGTAATTTCAAACCATCTCATATCAGTTCTAGAAAAGGATATAGCATAATAAGACCTTGGACTTGCCCTCCCGGTGTCTGGTTCACCCAAGCAGTGCAAATAACATGACCAAGCATTAAGGGATTTTCCCCAAGTGTTTCACACACAAAAGGATCAGTGAAATGTATGGATTGGGGTGGAAGTGAGTAGTTTCAATGGCAGACAATGCCACATCTAATAGTCACTGCTATAGTGTTGCCCACAAAGAACAAAAGGGACACATACTGAGTCCTTCAGCCTCAACTTTCATTCCCCAGCCAGAACAAGCTTGTGGTCTGCTTTTGCCAATTTGTCATGGAAGCACTGTTGCTATTGCCTGGGTATTCATTGCAGAATTCGGGACCTAATGAGTTTATGGCTTGCTTTCCAATCTGGCATTGTGTGTGTTATTAAAGCTATAAAAGTGCTTTACATTCCTATGAAGTGTGGAAAGAAGGAATACCCTGTTTCACCCATATGTAATGTGAGCAATAAGAGCAATGGGATCATGTTCTAACACAGCCAGAATATGGGGAATATGAAGTGTTTGAATTGTGCTAAATTGCTTTAAGACATTTTATTTAGTGTTTGTTGTTGTTGTGTGCCTTCAAGCTGTTTTTGACTTCTAACAATCCTAAGGTGAACTAGTACTTTCTGCTATTCAGATATGTGACTTGCCCAAGGCAACCTAGTGGGTTTCCATGGGGAATAAAATGCTGGTCTCCAGTTTCGTAGTCCAACACTTCAAAGCACTACATCAGCTAGGCAGTGTATACTTCACCTTAAAATCTACTGCTGGTGGGTGGGTTTAAAACATTTTAAAAAGGAAGTTAATATGTGTAACCATTTATTCACAAGTGCAAATTACTGTAAGTCTTTTCAGCAACAGACCACTTTGACCTTCCTCAAATCTGTTATATGCACCGCAGAGTTTTGCTTGGAAGGTCAATTTTTCCATCTTAAAACTTTACCTTGAGTTTCTGGGGATAGTTTCTGACACGATGTCATCAAGCTGAATGAAACTGTCTAATGCTAGTTTATCTTCACTTATGGATGCTGTAAATTTTAATTGAATTTTAAAAATATCAGTTATATTTTATTCTGTTTTCATGTTTATATATTTGTACGAAATAGTACTGAAATGCTTTTAATGTAAGCCACTTTGAGTCTCCTTGTGGAGAGAAAAAGTTGGGTATAAATAAACATAATAATAATAATAATAATAATAATAATAAACTAGATTTTTTGGGGAAAATCCTTTTGGGAACTAATTTTTAGTAGGTTGGGTACCCGGTGTTGCTCAGGTTATTAGAATAAGTCATTTTTTTTATTTTACAAAATGCCTAAGTTTGTGGGTGTATTACAAGTCACATCATGCCAGATTAACTCCCTGAAACTCCATCAAAACATAAAGTTTATAGGGCAAGTTCACTCTAGATGCATCATCGGTAGAGTTCAGTATGCTCTCCATTTGCAGGATGAATTACAACATCAGTGGGGTTCAGAGTGCTTTTTGATTGCAGGTGAACTATAAATCTCAGTATCTACAACTAACAAATGTCAAGGCCAATTCCATCCCAAACCCACCAAGATTCAAATTTTGGCATATTGGGTATGAGTGCCGAAATTGGTGCAGATCCATCATTGTTTGTATTCACAGTGCTTTCTGAATGTAGGTGAACTATAAACCAAGGTGAATTTTCCACAAAGCCCTTCTGCATTTTTTGTTGATCATGGGGGTTTTCTGTGCCCAGTTATGTCCAGGGCCATTGCTGGTGGGGGTGAGAGATCTCTTTGATTGCTGATGAACTATAAATCCCAGTACATACAATGGCTATAAATCAAGGTGAATTTCCTCCAAACCTCTCTAGTATTTTTCTTTGGTTATGGGATTTCTGTGTGCCAATTGCCAGGTCCATTGTCAGCGGGGTCACAGTGTTCTGACTTGAAGCAGGGTGAACTACAACTTCCATCATGTGGAGTCAATCCCCCAAATTACTCCAGTATGTTTAGTTGCTGATTAGTTCTGCTCTGTTTGTTGTGCAGACAGAGTTGGTTTTAATAACTGTTTTGATATTTGGTGATATACTGTTTTTAATATGATTTATGTTTAAAGTGTGGTTTTACTGTTGTAGTTGTAAGGCATTGCATTTTTGCCGTTATCTATGTGTAAACTGCTTTGAGTCCCCCTAGGGGTGAGAAAAGTGGTATATAAATGCTGTAAATAAATAAATAAATAAATAATTGAAAAGAGTAGGTTAAGGGAGAGGCAGTGGACGGGGTCATGCAAATTCCACACAATGGAGAGAGTAAGAAACGCTGGGATGTCTGTTGTGGAGGAAACATGTAAAATCTAGGATGAAATTGACCCTGAATGAAAGCATTCACTTGGGTGGTGGGCAGTATGGTGATTGGGGAGGATATTGGCAGGGGTTGGGCTACATGTTCACGGCACTCGCTATAACTTGAAATGTCATTGGAGGGAGTGCTTTTGGTAGCTCCTCAGCACCATGGGTTAAAGCTGTTTGTGGAAGCTTTCTATGAAAGTGGGCACCCCAGCCGCACACATACATACATATTTTATTTATTTATTTACTTACTTACTTGTATACTGCTTTTCTCACCCCGGGGGGGGGGGGTGACTATCAATTAGATCATTAAATGTAACTACCAATTAGATCATTAAAATGTAACAAAATTTAGACAATTAAACTATGGAGTTAAAAACATATTAATATTTTCACTTTTATTGTGTATATAGATAAGTATGTTAGCTAGGGAATTCTGGGAACCACGGACCAAAAAGGCATATTTTCCATTCAAGTATTAGAAAAGACAAACAGAAGCTACACTGGAGACAAGTATGGGTTTTGCACCCTGTTCAGAACCTAATTTAAACCACATGATAATTCTTCAAGTTGACCTTCCACTTTATTCAGCTATGATCCTTTTGTGATAATGGACTTATATAAGGAGTGAATTCATCCTATACACCATCAAGGACTTTTCTTTGCAGTCCCTCACGTTGTGTATCAAACTCCTTTTTTGAAAACTCCAAAGTTCTCCCCAATGCAAGAAAAGAGGTATCCTGAAATGTTACTACTAATCCCTGGACAAAGAAATGATCCTTTTGTATCCATATGGAAAGTGAGCAGTACGATCGTTCAGAATATATAGAAAGGCACCTAAGGAAAAACTAGTCAATTGATATGGAGTGTGAAATTAATGACAAATGCGTCTAGTCCAAGAATACAGGCTGGATTTATCAAACTTTTATAGATATGAGACATACCAACGTTCTCACTGCACTACAGGTGACCTGCTCTTTTATAGCAGGTCAAACCCATTTGTTCAGCCATCCTCTTTTATACTTTCCTCTTACTATGCAAATGTCTGAGGCTTCCATTATTACAACTAATCCTCAGAGGCAAAAACGTTTGTACAGCCAAACCAATGCTGCTCTTTTTGAAGTCAATGAGCTCCTTATTTGAATAGTCAAGTCATAGTAGCTTGGAGAGTAGCATAAGAAAGCAATTACATTGTTTGAAAAGTGAGTGGGAAGAGGCATAAAGATTTATTAATTTATTCTCCCTTAGGACTACACAATTATTTTCTTTTTTAAAAAGTATACGGAGTCATAGAAGCTCACGCACATGGGAAGCAGCATGAAGAATGATCAGAAACTCATCGGTTTATAGGGGTTTGTATTTTTCCTATTGTGCCTTTTGTCATCTCTTGTCCTTATTGCCACTTTTAAACTTTGCATTAAATTGGGGTCTCACCTGACCAAGAAGTTCCTCTAGACTGGAGAACAAAAGGACCCCAAGATGTTGCTGGCAACCAAATGGATATCAAGATGTTCTTGGAGAGCAAATGGATCTCAAGATGTTGCTGGGAATCAAATCGTTCCCAAGATGTCCAGTTCCCAACAATATATGGAAGGCCACAGCTTTCTAATTTCTAGATAATAAGCCCAGGAAGCAAAATAAACAAATAAATAAAAAGAAGGTTAAAATACAGGAACTGTGTTGAAAACATCATTACCTTTTTTCATCTCCATTAGAAGGAGGTTTTCTGTATGACCAATCAATATTACTTTTCTATTTAAGGGCAAGAGATCCTCAAATCCTCTGTTTTAAAAGCAGTGATAACTAGGGTTGTGCACGGAACTGTTTTCCTTCATTTCATCCATTCTTTCATTATTTCGTTACCTTCAGGAGCACATAACAGGAAGGCCCGTCCCAGGTACGAAAATCAGCTCGACATGAAAGCAAGTGGGAGCTGATCCCAGCTCCTCCCCTGCTTTTCGGCATCACAGTTTAATCTTTTTTTATTCATCACCCAGCAAACAAAAAGAAAACCCTCATTCCCTGAAAACTACTACCAGTTACCTCTCCTCTTCCAGGAGGTCATTGCGCTTTCTTACCTGGAAATGGGAAGCCTCCTTAAAATTCCTTGGAAAGAGTACATGTACCTGCCTGCAGGAGAACAGTTCCTCTGGAGTAAGAAACTTGCTAGCCTCCTTTAAATGCCTTGGAATTATTTATTTATTATTTATTTCGGACATTTGTATCCCATCCTACCTCAACCTCCACAGAGAGACTCAGGGTGGCTAACAAACCGGCACCCCATGGTGCTCACAACCAAAACATAAATATGCAATTTAAATAACAATAAAACAATAAAATGGTAAAAATAGTATAAAACAGTATAGAGACAATCAAACAGTCAATAGTCGCCGGTTTAAGTCATCGTCCAAGGAGCAGTCAGTCAGTTCCAGGAATGGAAAGACTATGTGGCTGCTGACATGGTCTCTTCTCTAGAGTAAAAAAAAAAACAGCTTTAAGATTAGAACTTGCTTGCCTCCTTTAAATGCCTTTGAAAGAGTGTGTGGCTGCTGGCATACACATGTCTCCTCTAGAGTAAGAAACAGCTTTAAGAATTTGCTTGCCCCCTTTAAATGCCTTGGAAGGAGAGTGTGCCGTCACGCTTGTGGGCTATTAGTCTTAATGAAGGAGGGATGGACGTGGCACCTTTCCCCCAAGGGATTGCTTCTTGCCCTCCTTTAGGAAATTGGAACTCCCAAAAACCCAAAATGCTGTAAATAGCTCAAGATAAGTTTTATTTATCACAAAGTCATTTCTTCAAACCAATGAGCTGGAAAACTTTAGAGGGGTGAAGGAAAACATACGATACAGTCTCAATTAGTCCTGGGTCCAAGGGGTTTGAAGCTGAGAAGCCTCACCAAGTTTCCTCCTTCCTCAATGGCTGTGAATGCCGGAGCAAACCAAAACCCCAGTTCAGATGGCCTATGTTTTGAAGATTCAGGAACTTCCTTTGGTGCCAAAAGAACCAGCTTGAAGGCGCCTGGGTCTCCTCAATAATTGTCCAGGACATAAAGCATGAGTCCCAGGGGTAAAAAACCTCAGAACTGATGCTAAGAGGTAACTTAAATCAGGGTCCTTTAGAATCAAGTCTTTTACTCACGTCCATGTGGTATGAACTCTGATGGCAGAATGAAAAGAAAAAAGGAAGCTCTCCCTTCCTGCAGGAAGAGGTGGAGCCAAACAGTACTGATTGACAGCTACAAGCAACCAATCCATACAACTATACATAAGCAGGGTAAAAAGGGCAGGATTAAGCGTGATACAACAGTTTAAATCTTACAACTAACAGTTCTATACATAGGTGGCGCCACTCGCGCCGACATAGAGAGTGTGTGTGGTGTGCAGGCCATGCAGAGGAAGCACGTACGTCTGCCTGCAGCCAAATCTCTCTCCTCTAGAGTAGAACAGTTTAAATGCCTAAAATGATCAGAAGGGGAGTCTGGGAAGCCCCGCTCCACATAATGAGCTGATAGAAAACTGATCTTTCAACACCTCAAAAAATGGATCAGGGCCCCCACTGAAAACGGGTCAAAGTTTACCCTGAATGCACATTGCTAGTGATAACTTAGAACAATATATTGTTGCTAGGGAAATCTACATTCCTTCCTCCTAAGCATGAGTTAATTTGGCTTTAACCCTAATCAAAACCATATCTAGCAAACCTTAATAAAGGACAAGCATCCTAACTGTGGTGTCGTGGTTAATCACTCTGTATGAATTGAAGAGGCAGCTGCTATTATTTAGAATGTTTACAAAGGCATGTTATGGAATGAAATTTGACAGGAGTCTCTGTGATATGGACTCTTGGTTTGGACCTTGAAAAATGCATACCACAATTACATAGATTTAGAAAAATGTGCTTAGTAATATGCATGCAGTTTGTTACAAGGGGAAACATATAACCCTTGCAATCTGATATGGATGCAAATCACAATAAGCCTCAAAGTAGAAATTGGAGAGCCTCAACGAGCTTAAATTTTGCTTGTTCGCACATCATGTAATTTCATATGGGAAATGGAGACTATCAAAGTGATAAAGTTTGTCTAGTCAGGTATCCAAGATAAATCTCTGGTGTCTTTGCTGCTTTACATTTGGAGGCATAAAACCAAAAGAATCTTATTCTAATGCAGGTCTTTGTTCATTAATTTTGCCTCCTTTTTGTTGTTGTTGTTGTTGTTTTTCCTTACTTGGGACCCTGCTAGACAGCAAAGAAAAGGGGAGAGAGTGGAAAGGGGTTTCTTGGTGGCTATCCCTAGGCTTTGGAAATTCTTGCAAATGGAGATTAAGCTAGCTCCCTCCCTGCTATCTTTCCACAGGCACAAAAATATGTTTTTATTAAGGCAGGCTTTTGACAAATGTATGACTGATGAGAAGAGGACTTTGAGCACATCGGGTGCCATACTTGTTTTTTTTATTGATGTTTTCATTTGATTTTAATTCCATTGTGTTTTAATATAATCCTTTTATAATCTAATTGTGGTTTAGTATCTGTGTCTGCTTTTATTTTTTTATTTGTTTGTTTACAACATTTATATGCTGTCTTTCTCACCCCGAAGAGGACTCAGAGCGGCTTACAATTTATATGTACATACAATATATTATATTATTAGCATAGCACAATATTAGTATTATATATTACTATATTGTACTATACAACTATACTGTAATATTATTAGTAATATTGCATGTAATATGAAATATAAAATAATTATATTGTATTATTATTAATATTATATTGTATTATGGTATAATGTTATCAATATTATATGTGTATAAAATATATTATATTATTAGCACAGTATAATATTATTATATATTACTATATTGTACTATACCACTCTACTATAATATTATTAGCAATATCACATGTAATATAAAATATATATTAAAGTAAAGGTAAAGGTTTTCCACTGACATTAAGTCCAGTTGTGTCTGACTCTGGGGGTTGGTGCTCATCTCCATTCCTAAGCCGAAGAGTCAGCATTGTCTGTAGACATCTCCAGGGTCATGTGGCCAGCATGATTGCATGGAGTGCTGTTATTTATTTATTTATTTGTATACTGCCTTTCTCAGTTACCTTCCAGCCGGAGTGGTACCTATTGATCTACTCACATTTGCATGTTTTTGAACTGCTAGGTTGACAGAAGCTGGGGCTGAGAGTGGAAGCTCACGTCGCTCTCTGGATTTGAACCTGTGACCTTTCGGTGAACAAGTTTAGCAGCTCAGCGGTTTAAACCACTGCACCACTGGGGGCTCCCATATAACTATTATATAGTATTATTATTAGTATTATATTGTATTACATTATAATATTATTACCAATATCAAATGTGTATACAATATAATACAATATTAGCATAGCACAATATTAGTATTATATATTACTATATTGTACTATATCACTATACTGTAATATTATTAGCAATATTACATGTAATATAAAATATATCACTATTATATAGTGTTTTTCTTAGTATTATATTGTATTACATTGTAATATTATTAACAGTATTATATGTGTATACAATATAATACAATATTAGCACAGCACAATATTAGTATATTACTATATTAATATATTACTATATTGTTACTGGGGGGAGGGGCTCCCAACTGATGACCCAGGAGGCATAGTGGAACTCTGTCTTACTGGCTCCCCTCCTTCACTCTGATTCACATTATCACACTAGAGCTTAAAGAGTATGCATCCCATCTGAAATTCTGTAGTTGCTTTCCTCCCTAAACTATACACCCCAGAATTCTGTAGCGAGGCTACCATAGGATTTCACATGGGATACACAGTCTTTACGTACTATTTAAGCTGTAGAGCAGAGGTTCTCAAACTACGGCCCACGGGCCAGCCCCGGCCCCCCAGGGGCATTTATCCAGCCCGTGGGGTGGAAGGGTGAGTCCCCCTTTGGGGATGGCGAGGGAGGCGGCAAGCAACGTGGCTTTGGGGCTGCGTTGCCTGCCGCTTCCCTGGGCCCAGCCTGGCCTTCTCCTGCCTTCGGGACAGAACCTCGCCTCATCCTGAAGGCAGGAGAGGGCGAGGGAAGTGGCAGGCCCACACTTCCCATTGAAATAAAATAAGTTTATGTTTGTTAAAATTGTTCTTCATTTTAATTATTGTATTGTTTTTACATGTTTTCATGGGTTTTTTTCAAATTATAATCTGGCCCTCCAACAGTTTGAGGGACTTTGACCTGGCCCTCTGTTTAAAAAGTTTGAGGAGCCCTCCTGTAGGGTGATAAGGTCAATTTGGACACTGAAAGGAAATTGCATGCATGGAGAGGTGCAATGTACTCACACAGTCTCTTTCTAACTACACCTTATCTTCCAGAAAAGTGTAAGTCCGCTGTCAACTTGGCTTCTGTCCATGTTTATGTGTGTGTGCACCAGTGTGCCATCTTGTTCTTCGTCTCACGTAGCCAGATAACTTGGGCAAGGCTAAACTGACTGATGAGTATCTATTGTAATATCGTCTAGTACTTTATTCCCCCCACCTACTACAGTGGAAATGCACTTGTACTATTCATCTGCATTGCTGGCAATGAAATTAATCATTGAAGACCAACGATATAAGCAACGTATTGAGATTTTCATAATCATCCAGAGCTATTGCAGATGATGCTCAGCCTCAAGCTCATCCCTCTGCTCCTATATCACATATTCCTCCAGATTCCTGTTTATGCTATCATCTTCCTTTCCATTAATCCCGAAGCCCATGCCAAGGAAAAAGAGAATGTAGCCTTGTAATACAAATGTGCTGTTCAGACTAAGAGAAATAAAAATCCCGACACAATGATGGCAAGTAATGGAGGAGATTCCCCATTCTTTTAATGAGAGCTGAGCAATAGGAGCGGAGCTATAAATATTTTAAAATAATTAAAATATATTACCAGCCCTAAGGAAGCACCGGGCTGCTGAAGTGTCAGCTTTGGTGCTAAGGGAAATTGTTTTCTGAAGAAATGAATAAATGGAATCACTTAAGTAATAAGATTTTATATTTGCCAATCCTCCCACCAAGAGGGGAGTCATTGCAAAGCAGGGTCTTTTAAATGTCACAAGATTAATCTCCAAGACTGGCAAGGAAAACATTGATTTCTCCTTGCAGCTCTGCATATTCTGATATTTGGTAATAACAACAACATGAGGTTTATGGCCTCTTTCTTTCATATCTAATTATTAGGAAGCATAAATAATTCAATTATCTATAGCAGAGCTTGGTTGGTTAAGTGACAAGATAAAATGAGCCCTACTGATGTCATTAACTAGCTAAATCTTCTTTATTATCTGGGACTGAGATAGTATCTACATCACAGTGTGGGAACTCACTGGTGAAGGACAGCCATGTTATGGATCGAAAAAGCAATGGTGATTAGAGGGAGTCATGTCAAAGCAACAGCAAAAGAAAGAATGGCAGAAAGCAGGACCTGAGAAGGTTATCTCATTAGGATTTTTCAGAAACATTTGTTGTTCCTGTGACATGTTTTGTACTCAAGAAAGTCAAAATACCATAACATTTTTGGGAAGTCTGATCTGGCTACGGTGGTCCAGGCTCATGTTACATCCCTAATAGATTACTGCAACACACTCTACGTGGGGCTGCCTTTGAAAAGGAAACTACAAATAGTCCAACGAGCTGCAGCCAGATTACTAACTGGAGCGACATACAGGGAGCATACCACCCCCTTGTTGTGCCAGCTCCAATGGCTGCCAGTCCACTTCCGAGCTCAATTCAAAGGGCTGGTTTTGTGCTATAAAGCCCTATATGGTTCTGGCCCAGCTTACTTGTCCAAACACATATCCCTCTATGTCCTGCCTCGCAGTTTAAGATAGTCCGGGGAGGCCTTGCTCTTGCTTCCGCCAGCATTGCAAATGCAGCTGGCGGGGACGAGAGACAGGGCCTTCTTGGCTGTGGCCCCCCGCCTATGGAACTCGCTTCCCACAGAGGTAAGATCGGCTTCATCCTTCCTGTCTTTTTGCAAGAAACTGAAGTCATGGTTCTGGGACCAGGCTTTTGGACATCAGGCATAAATAGCACTTTGGATATGGAATTCGACTGGAATGATGATATGGCTGTTAATACTGTGTTTTTACTGTTTTTACTGTTTTATTGCTTGTAATGAATGTTCTATTTATTGTTCAATTGCTAATATATTGCTTTGTTATATGTAGTAGCATCAAATTGCTGCCAAATGTAAGCTGTCCTGAGTCTCCCTTCGGGGGTTGAGAAGGAACGGGGTAGAAATACCGGAAATAAATAAATAATATTTTGTTGCTATATGTGTTCAAGTCACCTTCAATAGGTGAACCTATTCTCAGTTATTTTGGCAAGACATATTCAGAGGATATTTTCCATTGTTTTCTTCTCCAATTGAGGACTGTGACTTGCTCAAGGTCATCCAACCCTTAGTCCTAAATGTTTGACAATATATCGCCAAAGCAAAGTATAGGGAGGAGGGTTTTTTTTTGTACAATCACCTTGTGTTAAATACAGAATTTTATAACAGTCTGGGAATTTCAGCAGTATATAAGAATTACAGTATTTATTTATCATATCAGGAGCGAACCAAACAATTGTATTGTATTTAAAAAAAACACAAAGTTTTAAAAACTTGGCATTATACTAAATGTCCTTTGACCAGTAGCTGGCCACTTGGAGTGCCTCTGGTGTTGCTATAGGAAGATCCTCCATTGTGCATGTGACAGGACTCAGGTTGCATTGTAATAGATGGTCTGTGGTTTGCTCTTCTCCACACTCGCATGTTGTGGACTCCACTTTGTAGCCCCATTTCTTAAGGTTGGCTATGCGTCTTGTGGTGCCAGAGCGCAATCTGTTCAGTGCCTTCCAAGTCACCCAGTTTTCTGTGTGCCCAGGAGGGAGTCTCTCATTTGGTATCAGCCATTGATTGAGGCCTGCCACTTTTGGACTCTTGCTTGCTGAGGTGTTCCAGTGAGTGTCATTGTAGATCTTAGAAAACTATTTCTTGATTTACAGTGCTATGATTTTATTTTAACTTCTATTGTCCCATCTATGGAATTCTGGCATTTTCAGTTTAGTGCGATATATGCTTTGTCAATCACAGAACATTTAGTACCTCACCAAATTACAGATTAATGGGATCCATGAGAGTATTTCATGAAAACAAGTGTGATGTAGTAGGTTGTTGTGTGTTTTTCGGACTGCATGGCCATGTTCCAGAAGCATTCTCTCTGACTTTTCGCCTCTATCTATGGCAGGCATCCTCTAAGGTTGTGAGGTCAGACCAGTGATTCCGGCCATGAAATTCTTTGACAATACATTGTGATGTAGTGGTTTGACCATTGGGTTATGACTCTAGAGACTAGGCTTTGAATTTCTACTCAGTCACAGAAATCCTTGGACAAGTCCACTCTTTCAATCTTAGGGTCACCATAAGTCAGAAATGACTTGAAGGCACAAAAGGACAAAGCATTTCACAGGATGTACCAAGCCAGTTAAAGTGGAATCCAAATGGCATAATTGTGTAGTGTGAAAGGGCACCAGATGTTCTAATTCTTCCTCTGTAGCCCTCCAGTGTTTTTCCCACCATGGCCTTTAGAAACTTTTAACAGGTACACACTGCAACGGTTAAGGTTTCAGATATTTACTCCTGTAATGTTTGTTGTAGAAAAAAATAACATAAGCCCCCAAACGACAAAAACTGTGTTGCTAGGAATGGTTCTAATTCAGCACTGGGAGGAGATTATTTGCTTCTTGGGTGAACAGGTACATTGAAATGCATACTGTTACACATATTTTACTGCAAGCCTTGAGCTTTACAAATATAGAAGTGGGGATTATGTGTCTGATAGGCTAAATGAAACCCTCAGGGTTGTTTCAGTAGCCTTCAAAACCTATCCTATTATCATCCCTCAGACACTTTTAACCCCAGATTGGAGGACTGTGCCTCTAGGGTGAACTTTTTTCCTACAAAATAAGGTACGTTTCTTCCATATTTTATAACCAATGCTAATCAAAATCCACCCTATTTTTTTAAAGAATGGGAAGGGACTTTCTGGTCCATTCTGGTTTCAATGGGAGTGGCTTGCACAACCCACAGTGTACTGGAGAATATGGGAAATGCTTACACACAAGTACAGATTCAGGCCCCATCTTCATTGCCATATAAATGCAATTTCATAATGTATTTTAGCTACATTGAACTCAATTTTATGTCAGTGTATACGCATACAATGGAGTCAATGCAGTAACATTATATAGTAATCTTTATATATAAAATATCAGCCTGTGTATGTTTGTGCATGCAAAACCGAAGAGTAAATGGTCAAAAGACTTGAAATTTTAACACAATGCTGCTATCCAATATGCGCATGTTTTAATAGTTGTTCCCTGGACTTTTGTCACAAGTACCACCTACCAGCAGTAAAGAATTGGTGGGATCATAAACCTGCAAAGGTTGTGGAAAATGAACATGCAAAAATACTGTGGGGCTTTCGAATCCAGACTGACAAAGTTTTGGAACACAATATGCCAGACATCACAATTGTGGAAAAGAAAAAAGTCTGTATTACTGATGTCGCCATACCAGTCACATTGAGGAAAAACAACAGGAAAAACTCAGCCATTGTCAGGACCTCAAATCAAACTGCAAAGGCTCTGGCATAAACCAGAACAGGTGGTCCCAGTGGTAATTGGCACACTGGGTGTTGTGCCAACAGACCTCAGCTGGCATTTGGAAATAATAAACATTGACAAAATCACGATCTGTCAACTGCAAAAGGCCACCTTACTTGGATCTGTACGCATCATTCGAAAATACATCACACAGTCCTAAACGCTTGGGAAGTGTTCCACTTGTGATTTTGTGATTCGAAATCCAGCATATATATCTCATTTGCTGTGACATACTTTGTTTTTGTGTCAGAATAATAATAATAATAATAATAATAATAATTTTGTATTCTCCTCATCTCCCCAAGGGGACTTGGGGGTGGATTCTAGCATACACACACACACACACACACACACACACACACACACACAGGCAAACATTCAATGCCTAGTAACAACCAAACACAGAGACAGGTAAAGGCTTCCTCTTCTGGCTCTCAGGGGTGTGCTCATCTCCATTTCTAAACCAAACCGCCTGCATTGTCCATAGACACCTTCTAGGTCATGTGGCTGACATGGCTGCATAGAGTGCCATTACCTTCTCACCAATATGGCAGTGTAGATGCAGCCAAATACATGTTTGCTTTCTCACCAACTGCCCACAGCAAGTTAAAGTTTTTGCTGGTACCTGAGAGTACCTGAGAGTATTGGGGAGTTCAGATCTGGTTAGGAAAAACAGAGAAAGAGTTCACGAGGGGGTTGGTTAAATATATTTACTTTAAGGACTGTAAGAGCTGAATTGTCGTGTGTCTGCAAAATGTTTCTGACTGTTTGAGACCTTAAAGCAATTTTATGGCAGAGGTTTCTTGTCAAGGTTTGCTCAAGGGGGATTTATCTTCTTCCGAGGCTGAAAGACTGTGATTTATCCAATGTCTGTGGCTGAGCGAGGACTTGAATGCTGCTCTCCAAAGCTGTAGTCCAACACCCCAACCATTACATCACACCGACTTGCCAATTATCAACATATGAAATTCTGAAGAAATAGCACAGTTAACATTTGTTCTAAACATCCAAACCTAGCATTCCACATTCAAAGTTTAGTGTCTGACATCACAAATAGGTGTACCGATGCTTCCTGGTTGACATCATAATTAGAACAGGAGGTTTTGAGTTATGCTAGAAACCTGAACCTGACTCACCAACTTCGCTATTTGTTTGAAGCAACAGGAGCCTTTCTGCTGCCACCTGCTGATTGAACTCCATACAAATCACACACCTGGTGTGCTATTCCTGGAATCTAATCTCTAGCAGCTCATACTGGCGAGATGCAGAGACACATGCCATCTGTTAGAGGACATACAACACATTTGAAAATGTCTCCATCTTTGTGGGTCATGTAAGGGACACATGCTCATTAGCTGTATCTTTGCGAATGAAGTCAAAGGACATAGGATGAATCTGCACTCTAGAAGTGGCTTCCGGGCACAATTCAATGTGCAGATTATTGCCCTAAAACCCGAAACAGCTTGGTTGCAAGACATTGGATGCCCAGCCTTTCCCACATGACTCGTTATCCCAATACCCCATGCATATGGGATATATTGAGCATGGTGATCAGATCATGATATGAATAAACATAACAGTTTAAATAATAAATGTTATTTATTTACTTTAATTAACAAAATGTTTAGAATACTTTTTGACTTATTTTTTTACTTTATAGCAACTGTCTTCTTTTCTTCTCCCCGGCCATTTTGTCAATTACTTTTTCTGGTTTGATAGTGATGTCCCGATGGATGGAAATCATTGCTAGTCCACTAAGTCTCTGGTCTGTCATTAAACTTCTAGATACACTTTTCACTCTTTTCATGACTGAAAACAATCTTTCCACATTGCATGTTGTTACTGGTAGAATAGGTAACACAGTCAAAAGGAAATTTACTTACCGATAGTAGGTTTTGTCACAACATTCCAACACTTTAAGTACCTCAGTATCTTTCTAAATTGATGGTGTAATGTTACACCACATTATGTACTCAGCAAGTGCTGCGTCATTTTCAAAGTATTGTGACAGTTGCTCCATATAGTGAACTTTGTCTAGGGAGGAGAACCTGGAAACTGGAATTGGGGAATGATTGCCCTTTTCAAATGGTAGTTGTAGTTTACCTAAATCCAGAAAGCACCGAAGGCAGCCAACATCATATCTGGACCAAATATGGCCAACTGTGCATACAGAACAGGCGGGGATTGGGGGTGATTGACCTTGGATCTGGGAGTTGCAGTGCACCCTTATCCGGAGGGCATTGAACAAACCAACGCTGGATCTGGACTAAACTTGGCACATAGAGCCAATGTGCCCAACTATGCATAGAGGCAGGGACTGGGGAATGAATGCCCTTTTTCAAATGGGAATTGTTGTTTACCTAGCTCCAGAGAGTCCCAGAAGGCAGCTGTCAGGCTCGATGCACTTCACTCCGAGCCACAAGTGTGGTGAGACGTGCAGCCTCTGAATGGTCTGTGGTGTGGCGGTGTCTCTTTGGCGCCTGGGCTGTCAGCGCACTCCCTTTCCTCTCTCGGCACTGAAGGCTGAAACCAGGAGCACCGAGAAGGAAGGAGAGTGAGCCGAGGGCCCAGGTGCGGACAAGGACACCACCATGCCACGTACCAGTAAGGCCTTCTCGCGGACCACCCTGAGAATTTTGGGGTGGGGGTGGGGCTGAAGCCCCTTAAGCCCCCCCCCCCCACTACATGCCTGGCAGGTATGTGGAGCCAGACCTTCTCAGCCGTGGCACTTTGCCCCGGAAAGCCTGTTTTGTGGTTCATCTGTTGGCATTCCAATGCATATTTCCTATTTCCAATGCTTTGCCATCAGTCTGTTTCTTTATTTCCAGCATATTGTTTCATTATTTTGACAGCTAACATTTATTTTTGGAGGGATGTTGTTTATTTTTGCTGGATGCTTTTATAAAGCTATTTTGTTTAAACTGAGTTTTTGTAAGCCTCTGCTGTGGGGGATGAAACGTGGGATACAAATATGTCAATAAAAGTAAATATTGGAATGCAAACTGCACCAGATTAGTAAAATACAACAAAAAGAGAACAGACAACCTTTCTTCACTGTCGTGCTAGTTGAGCAATATTTCACGTCCACCTCTAAGAATAAGCTTGCTGATACTCACGCTGAGTTAAATCCAGTGCCCACAGGGATACTGTCACATTTGCATGTGGAAAAAAGGAGCAAAACTGTATCATGAGACAGAAATAACCTCTGAAAATAGGTTGGGTGTCCTGATAAGGTAATGCAGACTGAACGCCTCTCATCTTATTATTATCATCATGATATTAATTTTAAAAATGCACTGTACTGTAGAATTGAACTATTACAGTAAATTCCAAGTCAGCTGCACATTCTGAACAATCCATAAATTTTAAAAGGACATTAAAGTTGCTAGTTTAATTTTTTTCGCCATATTCTCATCGGGCGAAAAGGTTGTCTAGAAATGTTCTTAAGACGGAAGACCATAAAGCAATCGCTCACAGACTTCATAGCGTGGAGAGAGGGCATCAGTATATGTACAAAGAATAGAAGAGATGACCCCCGAGGGATAGTCTTCGACTCAAGCTGTGCTGGGCCTTATTTCTAGAGTGCTTTTGCACTGTGGCCCTTTTAATTAATATCAGAAATTTTATTACTATCTTACTGATACAATGTAATAATTCATTTTTAAGTTTTACTTGAGAGGAAATCTGCATTAAGGGCTACCCGCATGTTCAGTGGTTGTGAAGATAGGTTGCCAAATGAATATTCTGTGAAATATGAGGAAAAGGCACTTAATTGTGTTTTCTTATGGGACATCCGTGACCTTTATTCCATGAATAAGAGGAACAGAATAAATTACAGGTATACCTAGGTAACGCTCTGGTTACATCCTGTTGGACTACTGCAACGCTCTCTACGTGGGGTTGCCCTTGAAGACGGCCCGGAAGCTCCAAGTGGTCCAATGTGCGGCAGCCATGTTACTAACAGGAGCAGGGCGCAGGGAGCATACAACCCCCCTGCTGTACCAGCTCCACTGGCTGCCAATCTGCTACCGGGCTCAATTCAAGGTGCTGGCACTGGCCTATAAAGCCCTAAACGGTTCCGGCCCAAGATACCTAACTAACCGCCTCTCGGCCTATGAGCCCACGAGGACTTTGAGATCTTCCGGGGAGGCCCTGTTCTCGATCCCGCCTGTGTCACAGGCACGGCTGGCGGGGATGAGAGATATGGCCTTCTCGGTGGTGGCTCCTCGGCTGTGGAACACCCTTCCCGTAGACATCAGGCTAGCCCCCTCCCTGTTGAATTTCCGCAGGAAGCTGAAGACCTGGTTGTTTAAGAAGGCTTTTGAATAGAAGTGCAATGACTGGTAACCTGACCACAGGAATGGAATAACAGAATGGTATCGGATTGTGAACTTGACGATGAGACGACTCGGAATGGTATTGTAGTAAGGTTGATGTTTTGATGAGATGTTTTGATAATTATGTATTGTGGATTATTTTATTTGATGTTGTACCTTGCACCTGTTTTTCTATGTTGTACACCGCAATGAGTCGCCAGTAGGCTGAGAATTGCGGTATATAAGCGTAGTAAATAAATAAATAAATAAACAAAGCGGATGTGTTCCTGGGCATTATTTCTTTAAAGTAAAGGTTTCCCCTTGACATTTAAGTCTAGTTGTATCCGACTCAGGGCGGGCTGGTGGTGGTGGTGCCGATCTCCATTTCTAAACCGAAGAGCCAGCATTGTCCAAGACACCTCCAAGGCCATGTAGCCAACATGACTGCATGGAGCACCGTTACCTTCCTGCAGCAGCAGCAGCACCTATTGATCTACTCACTTTTGCATGTTTTCTATAATGTTTATTACGTTTTAAACATATATACATACTTTTAAAAATAAGACAAAAACAAAAGAAAAAGTGCTGGACCACTCTCACAACCACCATGTCAGACTACACTGAGAAGCCATTGAAATACACAAGCATGTGGACAATTTCAACAGAAAGGAGGAAACCATGAAAATGAACAAAATCTGGCTACCAGTATTAAAAAACTCTAAAATTACAACAGCACAACAACAGAGAGGAAACAAACAAGGACATCTAATCACCTCTCAACAAAAGTTTGCTCCAGGCACTGTCAGGCCATTATATGCTAATCAAGGTGGTCAGTTGAAACATTCACACCTAGCTCCAGCAGACAAGAGTCCTTTGTCCCACCCTGGTCATTCCACAGATATATAAACCTTTTTTCCTAGTTCCAACAGACCTCACTACCTCTGAGGATGCTTGCCACAGATGCAGGCGAAACGTCAGGAGAGGATGCCTCTTGACCATGGCCCTATATCCCGAAAAAACCTACAACAACCCAGTGATTCTGGCCATGAAAGCCTTTGACAATACAAAAGAAAAAAAAGATTTGGTCTTGCAATGCACACTATCCCATCACCACACCCTCCCCAGCCTCCCATCTAATCTCTTCCTCACCACTGCTACAACATAAGAAAAGACAATAAAATAAAATAAAGCCCTAACCTAAGGGAACGGGATAGGGAAGTCTGTCTGGGTAAGGGTTTAAAGGGGATCAACCTGGGGTAAGAGTGGGGACGGATACTATTCTATGGGTGTAGTTCGAACTTCCAAACTTCTTTATCATGAAAAGCAGTCTTCGTTCTGACTTTCTTTATTTCTTCTCTTAGGTCTTCTCTTCTTCGTTCTTCTCCCCTACCTAGTGGGGTGTCATTTTAAATGTCTATATCATAATATTTATGTTCATCTGTTTTAAATAATATTTCAAACTGCTAGGTTGGCAGAAGCTGGGCTTAACAGCGGGAGCTCACCCAGCTCCCCGATTCGAACTGCCAATCTTTCAGTCAGCAGCTCAGCAGTTTAACCAGCTGTGCCACTAGGGGGCCCTATTACTTTAACAGAAGCAGAAATAACAGAGAAAGAACAGAGGTAGGTTTCTGTATCACAAAGGGCCCCTCCACACAGCCATATAACCCAGAATACCAAGGCAGGAAATCCCACAATATCGACTTTGAACTGGGTTATCTGAGTCCACACTGCCATATATTCCAGTTCAAAGCAGATAATGTGGAATTTTATTCAGCTGTGTGGAAGGGGCCAAAAAGCCCAGAGTAGCCTGAATGTGTTTCAGCAGGCTTTTTAATGAGAACTAAATATATGCTTGTGTGAATTGAAACAGCCAAGTAAATACTGCATTAGTAAACAAAAATATTTGGAATCTTTGAAAATCTACATGACCGGGGGCCCATTTTACACTGCCATGTAATGCAGTTTTAAACTGCATTATATGGTAAACATAGATGGGGCCATAGTGGTTTGGGTGTTGGATTATGACTCTAGAGACCAGGGACCTCGTGATACAGATGCCCCCCCCCCTCCCCAACTTTGTTCCATTTCACTGGCAATCACCGGTAAAACAGAAGGCACACATGGCACTTCCCTCCCTCCTTCCTTCATGACGTTAGCACCCTGTCCGTGCACCCATCTGACGGGGAGAAACGGCCAAAAGATGACTTACCTATCCATAGCCTGTGTCATATGATGGTGCTCAGAAGGCTCCATCTCCGAAAAGGAGCAAGGGTGTGATGAGGTGGCAGGATTCAAATCTGCTCAGATGACCTTGGGAAAATCATACTTTCTCATCTTCAGATGAAGCCAGAGGCAAACCCCATCTAGACAAAACTGTAACAAACAGCTAATGTATCAGTACAATTTATACTCAACACTATTATAGTTTACTGATTAAGAGAATTATTATTTGGTTTTGTGTTAATTCCAGACATTACTCCCAAGGTGCATCTATAAGGGGTTTGGGGGCAAGACTTTTTCAGAGGGCCTTCTTCTGAAACTTGGAGAATGTGGGTTGCTCAAGGTCACCCAGTGGGTTTAGATGGCTATGCAAAAATTCAAAGTTTAGTCTTCAAACCACTACATAACAGTGGCTGGCTGTCAACACTACTACAATGTTAGTGATCTTAACATTTACTAAGTCCAATAATTTAGACCCCAAACCTGCAAATCTCAGAATTCTATAGAAGTTCAAGTGGAATCATAGTCCTATAATTACATTGTGTGAAAGGGTCATTGGCTATGTGTCTTTTAGGATGGAGGGCAGGAGTCATCAAATTTTTTAAACCAAGGGCCAATTCACGGTCCTTCAAACTGTAAGGGGCCACACTCTAGTTTGGGGAAAAAATGAACAAATTCCTATGCAAACTGTACATATCTTATTTGTACTGCAAAACAAATGAAAGAACTACCGGTACACAATATTTAAAATGAAGAATGATTTTGTCCAACATTAATTTACAAGCATTTCAATAGGAAATGTGGGTCTGCTTTTAGCTGATGAGATAGTTAAGTTAATTAGTGTTGTTGTTGTTGTGTGCCTTCAAGCCATTTCAGACTTAGGGCTGGACCTACACTGCCCTATATCCCAGGTTCTGATTCCAGATTATCTGCTTTGAACTGGATTGTATGAGTCTAGAGTGCCAGATAATCTGGGATAAATAGATAATCTGGAATCTGATCCTGGGATATAAGGCAGTGTAAATCCAGCCTTACTTTGGGGACACCTGATGTAGGGAGTGTCCAAACTATAAGAGGAAGGGAGAGAAAGAGAAGATAACGAAAAGAAAGAGTGAGCTAAGGGTAAAGTGCCTAAAATTTTGCCACATCAGGATGAAGTCCCCCATCTTTATTATTATTATTATTATTATTATTATTATTATTATTACTATCACTACTACTACTACTACTATTGTGCTGTCGCGCGCTGGGCCTATGACAATGTCTGTTTATAGGACGTGCTTTCTATATGCCCAACGGGACGCCGGGGTGCCTCAGCTAAAGGGTCTCACAGGTTTCCCAATACAAAGTTCTGTAGAGGCTCAGAATAAGTCCAACAAAGTTCTTTATTAAGGCTTAAATCTTCAAACAAATGAATAAAATGAGATATAATCTTGAAAAACTGGTAGCTTTCTCGATCTGCCAACAAGGGACAGGCAACTGCTTGATAAACTGTTCCTATCTTCTTTAGGGAAACCTTCCGACCCCTCCTTGGGCAATCTTTCTTAATCCTGCTGGCGTGAGGCCCCAACTCACGGCTCCAAGCTGCGTTATGGATAGCCCGAGTGGTCCCTTACCAGGCAATGGTTGTTGCAGATCTTCCAAGCTGGTGTCCTTTTAGTTTTTCCACGAAGGCTGTGGGAACTATTTCTTTTGTCCAGCAAAGGCTGGCTGTATTCCTCCAGCAAGCTGTGGAACTGTAACTTTACTCCCCAGCAAAGCTGTAGAGGTTTTCACTTTTCCCCAGCAAAGACTGGCTGTAGATCTGTATCTCTAACCCCAGCAAAGCTTCTTACAGGTGGGGTAGAGAAAAGCCCACACGTCCTACTGTAGGGCTTTCAACTGTGAGACTGAAAGTCCCCCTTTCCCTCCAAAACCTGGGGAAAGGGACGGATCTAAAGGCTCTAATGATTGTTGATAGGTTGTTGGCCCTATGATTGCAACCTGGGGAAAGCTACCCAATTGCAAAATGCATGGCCCAAATGGATTCATGCAAACTAATAGTGCAAGAAAAAGAAATTCAAATCTCCTGGCACAGCCGTGCCCGCACAATTATTATTATTATTATTATTATTATTATTATTATTATTATTATTACTATTATACAATTACGGGACAATAACAACCCATTTGCTCTGCAGCCAAGAAGAGAAAAATACTGAACAAAATGATACCAAAGAACAATAACTACTCAACAACTTTAGGAAAAAAGTCACTACCAAAGATGAAAATGAAGCTTGATGGTTAATGTTGTTGTGTGTTATATAACTGAACTTTAACAGTCCGAGATCTTTCTTGGAATAAATTTTGCTGCCTGAGGTGGAAAAGATCTTGGATAATCTGCTTGGAGCCCATTGAGGGGAGGTAGACCTCAGTGTTTTGAAATCAAATTTGGAGTACAGTCTTGTGAAGGTTTATTGGCCAATAGGACTGCATCCTCATAAATGTACAAAGGACTGTAGACTCCTATTCCCATTTATTCAGGGAATTGAATTAAAAGTTTTGGTGGGAGTGATTGAGGCAGATCTTTAGCAACAAGAGAAGGAAAAGAGAAAGCTTGTCTCTTTTGTTTACACAAAGTTTCCTTAAAGCTTGCCAAAAGGCTCCGCAATGCTTTAATGTCACATTTGATTTACTCCTTTCATACTGAAAGACGTAATCTGCAAAGGCATCGGCATAAACAGATTCTGTTATGGGTTAGTATTGAAATGCTGTGAACTTAAAAAACACTCGCCCAGCATTGTTACTGAGCCCAGTGAATCTGGAGATCAAAGAACTTGTCATCCAGCCTAGAGATAATCTGCAAACAGCCTAAGAGAGGATTCTCCAAGTAACATAGTTGTCTATAAACACTAGAGAATTTTAAAGCATCCGCTCGTGCTTAGTAACATGCGGTATAAAAAGATTACACCAGTGGCATGCCACTAAATCAATAGGCTAACAGGTCAACTGAGCTCTATTCCCTAACAAGAATTGAATCATATATATTGTTCCATAATCTGAACCACATCCAATGCATAGCTCCATCCCCCTTCAGAGAAAAATCTGCCTTGTAGAGGGTTTGAAGGGAGACAAAGCCCTGAATATTAATACTGTGCATATATATGTAAGACTTGGAAGTCTCACAATTTTTATTTCCCTAGGTGGGAGAGAGGATTAAGAGAACAAAATGGATTAGAAAATTTCTCCATAAATGCTACATGTTACATTATGCAATATCTGCCAGCTCTTTCTGGGGAGCAAATAGCTTATATAACAATTTTTAGGAAGAAAAGGGAATGTGTCAGTGTCTTCTTGTTTGCATATGAGATTTCTTGAATTTAAACCCATTTTTTCAGATGCTGCACAGGGTGAAATTAAGGTATAAAACACCTTTATGCAATTGTGGGAGTGATACGGAATATAATAGGTAAGACATATTATACATCTTAAATGCAATGTAGTACTTACATCTATAAATCCCTGTAAATGCAAAAGCAATCGCTACAAAAGGCAAAAAACACGAAATCTCCAAGTGCAGGAATATTGCAGTTTTGAGCCAAATATGCGGATCTTCACACGTCTGTATGTCCCTGCACTTGGAAATCATGAGATTTTTTTTATCTGGGTTTGTTCCCAGGCTTTAGATGCCTGTTCGTGATTGGTCAGTTCCTAAGAACTGCGGTTCTCAACTTGGGGGTCGCCTGGCCATTTCAGAGGGGTCGCGAGGCCACCACCTCCGTGGGCCCATCCCCAAGGGTGCGGGGGAGGCGAGGGGTCCTCCGCACAAGGCCTGGCCTCGCACAAAGCCTGCCTCACTCTCTCGCCATCACTGTGTGCATGAGGATGCTGTATTTAAAACGTTTATCTTTCAAAATTTTCATTCAGTTTACAGCAACTGATTGAAAATATGAAAATATAGTTTTAAAGCAAAGACAGAAAATATATTTCTATCTAATGAAACCAGCCCACTGTTTTATCATGGGCTCCCGCAAATAGTTGTGGCAAACTGAATGTCCAGAATTAAGTTAACCTCCTATCCAACCCTCCTTTCAGAAAACATGTCCTCCAGGGGAGGGTGGCTTGTGGCCCATCAAATGACATTGGACTACAATTCCCATTCTTCTTTCATCATTAGGTCTAATGAGCATAATGATTCAACAAAATCTGGGTGGCCACAGGTTGCCCATCTTGTTCTAACAACCAAACATGCACATATTGAAATGCAGTTTGGAGATACATATGTTTTTGCCTCACACCCTCCATCAAAATGTTACTTATTTCCATAGTAATTTAATACAGACAGTCCCCGAATTACAAATATTCAACAGTTAAGAGCAGGGGAGAGACAACAGGAGGTTAGAGAAATGTATCCCTCGGAAGGGAAATCCACTCCTGAAAGAGTTATCGTGAGGACAAGCTGTCTCAACGAAAGCTTTCTCACCAATCCTTGTTTCCACAACAAGCCAAAATGTTTAAAATATAATTATCACAGGGACAGAAAATGAGGTGAAATCTTCTGGCCAGGGACACAGACAGCAAAACAAGCACTACAGGAGAATTACCCTTCCCTGTGCTATCCAAAGCTTGTGTATATATGTATGTGTGTGTATACATACATACATGAATGTGTTATATACACTTAAAAATATACTTGTTCTGACTTACAAGCAAATTCAACCTAAGAACGATCCTACATAACCTATCTTGTCCATAACTTGGGGACTGCATAGGGGAGATTAATTTTAGGATGTGAACTACACATTGATTGAAATCTGAAATACCTGCCACATTGTGGTGCTGTAAAAAACACTCTTGTCAGCAGCATTAAAACTAAGAGCCATTTTCACTACCTTTTGTTCATTGAATGAGAAGAGCATGCCAACTTCATTGTTTGCATAGGCAGCTTCGTCTGGTTATTTCCTGCAATGTCCAGGGTACATCTAGAATGAATGCAATTGGATACAACTTTAACTGTATCTCCCAGGAGTGAGAAAGTAGATATAGTACAGTCTTGCTTATCCAACCTTTGCTCATCCAACGCTCTGTATTATCCAATGCAGTCTGCCTCCCGCCTGGATCTACAGCTGTTTCAATACATTGCAATGTTTTGGTGCTAAATTCATAAATACAGTGATTCCTATATAACGTTACCATGCACTGAACTGCTTTGTCTGTCAATTTGTTGTAAAACATGAAGTTTGGTGCTTCATTTGTAAAATCATAACATAATTTGAGGTTTAATAGGTTTTTCCTTAATCCCTCCTTATTGCCCAACATTTTTGCTTATCCAACATTTTGCCTGCTCATTTATGTTGGATAAGTAAATATTGTATTTACTACTGTAAATACAATAAACAAAATAAATAATAAACTGCCATGACTCCATGCTATTGAACCCTGGGATTTGTTTGATGAGATATCAACACTCTTTGGCAGAGATGCCCAAAGATCATGTAAACCGACAACTCCCATGATTCTAAAGCCTTGCGCCCTGGCAGTTAAAGTAGTGCCAAGCTGCATTAATTCTTCAGTGAGGATGCACCCTAAGATAGAATCATAGAATCAAAGAGTTGGAAGAGACCTCACGGGCCATCCTGTCCAACCCCCTGCCAAGAAGCAGGAATGTTGCATTCAAATCACCCCTGACAGATGGCCATCCAGCCTCTGTTTAAAAGCTTCCAAAGAAGGAGCCTCCACCACACTCTGGGGCAGAGAGTTCCACTGCTGAACGGCTCTCACAGTCAGGAAGTTCTTCTTCATGTTCAGATGGAATCTCCTCTCTTGTAGTTTGAAGCCATTGTTCCGCATCCTAGTATCCAGGGAAGCAGAAAACAAGCTTGCTCCCTCCTCCCTGTGGCTTCCTCTCACATATTTATACATGTGAGATAACACTGAGGAAAGAGACAGTGTGCGGCATGCTTAGGATGATGAAGATGGGATAAGGCACACATTTTCCTGCTGCTATTTGCACTCTGATAGCACCATCAAGCTGTCTATAATGGCAAATATAATAACATACTTGCTGGCTTATATTAACCAGTGAAGCGGCATTAGTCCCAACATGCATAGCATGTCAGCTCAGCCATTATTTCGTTCCTTTGCACAAAATGCAGAGCAGGTAACAATAAGCTGCCCTTGCTTTTCCCATCCAGGTTAATGAGGCAGCTGTCAAGAGGTTCCACTAACATCAAAATGGCCTCGAGTTGACCTGATTTTCTTTTTCATTGTTACCACAGAGAATGCCTGTTGTAAGTTAATACCAGTGCCCCCCTTCCCTCCTTGTTATTAAGACAGGAAACCGCTCTGCTCTTTCTATGTTGTCAATGCTAGCCAGCAGTTCTTCCCTCCTTTTGATGTGTGTTCCCAAAGGCTTTGCTTCTGGATGGTTCACATTCTCATTAAGTGTGGTGATAGTATCACATGGGACACCAAGCAGGCTCCAAAATAGAAATGCACCTTCTCTGAGCGCAAGGTGCATAACAGGTGGCTTCCTGGGAATTTGTAAACTGTAGCCTTCTGGGAATTTACTAGATATAGTACTAAGCTATCCCTTGTACAAAGTGATGCTCTGGTCTCTTTTTCAAAGGTACGTTAAGTTTCAAGGAAAGGATCAAATGGCAAGCTTGGTCTCAATAAAACATGTAAACTGCAGTTGAGGTAAAGTACAATCCTGAGAAACTGTTTTCTCCTTTCCACCAATTCCAAATAGCAGGATTAAGCTAGCCTCAAAGGAAGAAGGTGTGAAAATAGTTGGAAGAAACATGCAGTCAATTATTTAAAATATGCAGGGGACACCATTCCACTAGCAGAAAATCGCAAAGATGTACCACTTCATCACATTTACTAAATTCCACTTAGTGCTACACTTAAAATCCAGGAAGACACTCTCCTCACTCATCACATTAGTTCAGACAGTTTGTTCGCCCTCATCTAGACTGTCCTCATCCAGACTGTCATAGCTGCCAAGCATTGGTTCAGGACCTGAACAGTTTCCTTAGCAGCAGGTGGAACGGAGTAATGGAGTTGAACATAATTTGTGTACAGATGATATCGAACTCCAAAACTCCAAAAGTGCATTGACAGCCTGAGCATCTTTTCCTATCATCCATAGTACTCTGTACGTATATGTATGTGAGTGTATGTATATGTATGTGTATATATATGTGTGTGTGTATAATACAGTCAATGACCAGCACCAAAAATATACAAATGTCAGAATAGGAACATGTACATTTAGTGCCATCCCAGAGCATTGAAGATGCATGGAACATAACTACCACTGAAAAAGAGAAAGGAGAGAATGGAGAATAATGAGAGTCAATTCTTCAAAGTGGCAGCTATTTCTGGGAGGGAGAAGATGCAAGTGGGAGGAAAAAAGAAAGCATGTGAGAACTGTTCCTTTTTCTTTAAAAAAAGTTTTACAAGAAAATTCACAGCTCAGCTCCAAATCCAACTGCTTTTGATAACTCCTAAATTGTTTCCTGGAAGGCTATAATTAATTCTGAACACATCAGCACAGATCAGTAGTTTTGCAGTATGTACTGTTTGGCTGCTTTCCCCCCTTTGAGCTTTTGGCTTTTCATCGTATCACTCCATCAATGTGTTCGGAATATTAAAAAAAAAAACCCTGAAGAACACTTGCTCCAAGCTCTTCAGTACATTGTTTTCTTTCTCTATCCTCTAGAAATCTCAAATAAGACAAGATAACATTCAAATAGCCTGAAATGGGGAAATGAAAAAACAGTTAAATATTAAAGTCATGAAATCTACTTGTTGAGAGAGATTAACCATTTAACCAAGTAAACAAAATGTTTTTGAGTATTGTGATGAAATTGTCCCTCGTGGGCAATCATCGGTTGAGAAGTTCCTAGCTCCTTCAGTGTTTGGAAAGACAAGTTTATAAGAGTAATAGAATCTCAGCCAGGTCATCAATCAACCTATACAGCGATATTTGTGCCTGTAATAAAAAAAAATAGGATGTTAAAAGGATTGTAAAAGAATCGTTTGAAGTCTGTTTTATTAGAGGCCAAAGGGGTGAAAACAGCAAGCAGGCATATTCCAAGGATGTTATCCAGTAGAACTGGAAAGATTTGTAGTGTACCTCATAGTCAGCATCACCACGGACATAAATATTTTACATTTTTGTTTGCCAAGTCCTCTCTCAAGATCTGAAAGCTAAATTGCAACCATGAAGTTGTCTATACCAGCAAAATAATTCAGCTGCAATGCGCAATATTCTTCCCTGGATTCACCCCAGATTCACCCTGTTGGACTGACTCCAAATAAACCAGACTCCAAATGCTTAGACACACATTCTCCATTCAAATTGTTGTACAAGTGAGGCACCTTTTTTTCTTCCCAAGGTATCATATAATATAGTGTTTATTGTTTACCTGTGAGTTTTCTCATCCTCCTTGCTTGCCCCGCCTAATCCCCATTCCCCCCTTCACAGCTGCACTGAGGGAGAGAAATTAAATACCTCCCAACACATACACACTTTTATATTTAAGTGAAATGTAACACACACATCCCAATGAGCAGATAACAACAACAACTAGCAGCAATTAGAACAAATGTCATCTAAGCCAGAAGTGAAAAGTTGACAATAGATTCCAAGTGTAGACTTCTATAAGGAAGCAGACAAAACTATGAATCACATACTCAGCTGCTGTAGGAAGAAAGCGCAGACGGACTATAAGCAGAGGCATAATACTGTTGCTCAGATGATCCACTGGAACGTGTGCCACAAATACTATCTGCCTGCAACAAAAAAACTGGTGGGAGCACAAGCCTTAAAAAGTTACACACAAAGGTGATCCCAGTGGTGATTGGCACACTGGATGCAGTGCCTAAAGACCTTGGTCTGCACTTAAAAAGAATAAGTGCTGACAAACTTACCATCTGTCAGCTGCAAAAGGCCACCCTACTTGGATCTGCAGGCATTATTTGTCAGTACATCACACAGTCCTAGACACTTGGGAAGTGTCCGACGTGTGATCAAATACAAAAGCCAGCATAGTGATCTTGTTTGCTGTGTACTAATCTTGTTGTATATCTAATAATAATAATAATAATAATAATAGTATTAGGATTTAGAACGATGATAAAAACTTGTCTGTGGGATCAGGTTTTCAGGACAGGGCAATAAAGCAGCAATAGGAAAGATTACCAGGCCAATTAGATTTGACATGGATGATTAGGACGGCTTTAAATGGTATATTTTAATATTTTGTTTTTAATGTTTATGTATATATATAAGAATTTGTGTCCTGGCATTGAATGTTTGCCGTATATATGCTGTGCTCCGCCCTGAGTCCCTTTCGGGGTGAGAAGGGTGGGATATAAATATTTTAAATAAATAAAATAATTAAATATTACTTGCATCCTCCTGTGGCTCAAGGTGGGGTAGAACATAATTAAAACAAGAGCTAAAATAGTATTTAAAAAGATACAACAAGACAGAATTAAAATACAGATTAAAATTCACTAATGAAAGGCACAAGGAAGGCTTGCCAGAAGAGATGGGTCTTCAGTTGTTTCATAAAATCATAGAATCATAGAGTTGGAAGAGACCTTGTGGACCATCCAGTCCAACCCCCTGCCAAGAACCAGGACAGATGGCCATCCAGTCTCTGTTTAAAAGCTTCCAAAGAAGGAGCCTCCACCACACTCCGTGGCAGATTTAGCTGTTGAATCTATTCTGGCAGGTCATTCCACAGTCTTAGACCTTAGGAAATGGGAGGTGGGTGAAGTTCATAGTTGGGAGGCATTGAAACAATTCGGTGGTTTATTTTTACTTCCATGAATGTATATGTGCAGATCTTTACCCAATGGAGCAAGAGAATTATGCACATCCATGTGAAAGAATTCACATGAGTACCAACCATGAAAGGTAGGAGCCCTGACTACATACACAGTACTCGTTCATATACGATATTTATATCGTATATTTTGTGTGTACCTGGGTGTCCGAAGGCACTTTGTTGCCTGAGACAAGGGCAAGTGTGCATTCTCCTGACTCTACATAAAGAAGTAAACTAGATGGGTAGTTCAATTTATCTTCAGCTTCCCCTCACATAAAGATTCCCAGCTAGTTCAACAGTTTAGTACAAGCAGCTCTGCTCTTCATTGCAAAGGAAAAGTCACACTCAGGAAAATGTTCAGGTGGACACTGTGTCTCCCCAACATATGACATTTGGCAGTTGCTTCACTTGGTACAAAGACAGGGCTGGATATTTTTCAGATGTTATGTAAACACATGTAAGCATGGAGTAAGGACAAAACACAAGTACTTCCTCCCCTCCCCCCCTATAGAAATTTACTAAGTGTCTGTATAGTTCTTATGTGGACAAGCATCTTAACAAAACTAGAAGACCAGGGTTCAAATCCCCATCCATACATGGAAACCCACAGGTGGGAAAAACATGAAGGTGATCATACCAAACTTCCTCTGACCAAATTTTGCCAAGAAAATCCGATGAGATGATCACCATACGTCAGAATTAAATTGAAGGTATATAACAACAAATCCAATATCAGATACAGGCAAGGAAAAACCTTTCCAAAATGAATAAGTCATAATTTAGGGTGCATCTACAGAGTTGGGCTAATGCAATTTGACACCACTTTAACTACCATGGCTTAATGCTATGGACTCATAGAAGTTGTAGTTTTCCGAGACACCAACTCTTTTGGGCAGAGAAAGCTAAAGACCTTGTAAAATTACAGCCATTATTCCATTGCACTGAGAAAGGGCAATCAATGAGGTACCAAACTGCATTAATTCTACAGTATATATACACCCCTATTTCTCAAAAAATATAGTATCAGAGTTTTTCCTAAATTAAGGGGTGTATATTTGGTCTATTTTTTTGTTATCACAATTACGTACATTTCCAAGTGTTAAACCTTTGCCTCCCATTTCTTACTTAATTCTATGCCTCCAAAAGGGTTAGTTCATAGTACCTGTTGCTTCTTGTCACACAATGTTGCTTATGCTAAGTACTAGCTCCTCTGCTCATCGCAGTGTTACCTATATTAGGGAAATAGTCCATGTGATGTTTCCATGGTTCTTGAATAGGAAATAGACAGCTTCCCTGTCCTTTCTAGCTTCTAATTCAACCATGAAGTTAAAATTGCTTTCTGTGTACCTCTATCAGATTGGTAGGTCAGAAAACTGTTGTAACATTTCAGAATATATTACGTTGAGATCAAACATGGTGCTTTAAATCTCATTACAGGCTCTGCACGGTCACTTACCACCTATTTCTTTAAACCATGTAAACAGGATTTGCTGCAGCATTCTGCATGTCACATATCAAGTGCAAAAACATTTCCATTTGGAAAGGCATCCCAAAAACACATCCTCTGAAACACCCTTTAAGCCACACATGTTAAATGCAAGGTCTGCGGACCAAGCACACATAATTTTATTGAGGCCGTGAGGTTTTCAGTGCCAGGTCAACATAATTATGTTAGACAGAAATGACAAAGTATTTCTAATCATGAAAGAAAATACTATTTGATGAACATGTGGCTGATTGAGAGGTTGATTGGGAGGAGCAGCCAGGGGCTGGTGCGGTTCATCCAATGAGAGCCCAAGCCCCACTTCGGCCGCTCAGCCAATGGTGTTGAAGGAGGCATGGCAACAGTAAAAACAAAGTAAAATAGTGGCTTGTTGATAGGATTATGAGTGGCCCATCCCGGACCCTATTGACAGGCGATTGAGGCAATTGCTATAAGCCTTCAAGCCCGACCTAGCTATTGAGTTTTGAAGTAACATTTCTGTCTGGCCCCTCAGAGCCAGTCCATTGTTCAAAAGTACAGCAATACTGGTTTCTTGGTGGGATCTTGTGGATCCATTTTTCTGGGAAGGGGAATGTCATTGTTGGAGAAATGACAACATCACCTTCTCCTCACAGTTGGGGAAATGTCCTTTGTAAAAAATGATTAGCAAGTCCATGGGTTCCCGATACTCAGGTAGCCTAGTCAATGACCCTCCGAGGCCCAGTAAGGGGGTCATTTGTCTATTGTCCATGCTTGCGAGTTTTTGAAAAGTCCATTAATTAGGGATGAAGACCCAGGATGTCTTGCAATTCCTGGGTCCTGAGGTGCTGGTCACAGTTCACAAAAAGGTCACCTTACTCAACATTTTATATAGACATATAATAATTGGGGATATGGGGCATATACAGGGTTCATAAAGGGAAAGGGGAACATGCAGGATTTCTTCTCCTCTTGGAGAAATTCCATGAAATTGCCCTATTGCCATATTTCTAAGAGTCTATTTGTCTAGCGTTCATGCTTTTTGGCAAAAAAGAAGATATTTGACTACTTAGGGCAATTTTGATTTCATTTTGATTATTTAGTGCAGGGGTCCTCAAACTTTTTAGGTTTGAGTGGCGGATGATAGTTTGAAAAAACAAACCTATGAACAAATTCCTATGTGCACTGAGCATATCTTATTTGTAGTGCAAAAAAACCATGAAAGAACAAAGCATTATTCAAAATGAACAATTGTAACCAACATAAATTTACTAGTATTTCAATGGGAAGAGTGAGCCTGTTTTTGGTTTATGAGAGAGTCAAGTTAATTAGAATTGTTGTTGTTGTTTGCCTTCAAGTCATTTCAGACTTAGGACAACCTTAAGTCTAAAGTTTAGGGCAGGGGCTGGGTTAATGACATTGAAGGGCCACTTCTGCCCCATGGGCATTAGGTTGGGGACCCCTGATTTAATGGATACACATATAATACACCCTAGGAAATCTATTACAGGTCTATCCAACTCTGAGGTGCTTCCCTTTTAGAGTTCATCACTCACACAGCATTTTTCAATTATACAGTCCAGTGACTGAAGGGCAACAAGGATGATAAGAAATATGAAGAACACCTGAGGGATGTTGGAAGGAGAGGGCATGTTGAACTTGGTGATAAGCAGAATGAAGGGTGATATTATTTTATTTTTAAATACCTCAAGGGCTGCCACAGAGAGAAGGAGGCAGGTCTGTTTTCTGCTGCCTCAGGAGATAGGACTGAGTCTAATGATTTGAAATACCAGGAGACTAGGATTTGATTGAACCTTAGAAGGAATTGCTTGATAGTAAGAATATTTCAGCCATGGAACCAATTGCCTAGAAGACACGCAACAAAGAAAACATTGCAAGCTCACTAACATCTGTTCTCATAATATCATAAAGGTTGATCTCTAGATCTCAGGTTTTGTCCCTGAAATACCAGGGCCAGACACAGTAGTAGCACGGCTATCTTAACACGGGGTTAGTTTGGGAGAAATGGGGAAAAATGAAGTTACTTTAGGCATAGTTTTTGCTTCCAAAGAACAGTGCATTAAACTCTGCTTAGCCTATGTGGATAATGGAGAAGGAGACCGTAAAAGCCAATTATACACTGGAAGGGGAGGATTAGGATTAGATGATAATCATACTTGGCCATGAGTGATCGCCTATAGAAGTGATAGTAGAAAGGGGATTGCAAACAAACAGGCAACTAGATCACAGCAAATGAATCTTTCTTTACTGTTCTAAAGCTTCCTGATGGTTGAACCCTGGGTTAATAAAGGTAAAGGTTTCTCCTTGACATTAAGTCTAGTCGAATCCGACTGTGATGGGTGGTGCTCATCTCCATGTCTAAGCCGAAGAGCAGGCGTTGTCTGTAGACACCTCCAAGGTCATGTGGCCGGCATGACTGCAAAGAGCAGTGTTAACTTTCCACTGAAGCAGTACCTATTGATCTACTCAGATTTGCATGTTTTCAAACTGCTAGGTTGGCAGAAGCTGGGGCTAACAATGGGAGCTCACCCTGTCTTGCGGATTGGTTACATCCAGATTGGATTATTGCAATGCGCTCTATGTGGGGCTGCCCTCGAAGATGGCCCAGAAGCTCCAACTGGTACAACGGGTGGAAGCCAGGCTCCTTACTGGAGCAAACTATAGGGAGTATACAAAGCTCCTTTTAAAACAGCTTCACTGGCTGCCGATAAGCTGCCGAGCCAAATTCAAGATGCAGGTTATGACCTACAAAGCCCTAAACGGTTTGGGTCCCACTTATCTTTGCAATCGCATCTCCCTCTATGAACCAGTATGAACTTTAAGATCTTCCTGGGAAGTCCTCCTTTCGCTCCCACCACCGTCACAAGCATGGTTGGTAGGGATGAGAGAGAGGGCCTTCTCGGTGGTGCCCCCCCCACCTCTGGAATGCCCTTCCTAGAGAAATAAGACAGGCCCCATCCCTCCTTTCGTAAGAGCCTGAAGACCTGGTGGTTTAAACAAGCCTTTGAGAATGACTAGTTCTAGTTCAGCCCCAGATACTGTTGAATATGGCCATATCTTTTTCTACCAATTACCCAGGTTACTTCCTCCTATTAGGCCCCGGAAATGAACAGCCATAGACTCTACCTAATTTCCCAGGCCCTCTACAAATTGCACTAGCCTCGGCCCGGACTTTTAAATTGCCTTGAACAGGCAGGGTTATTTTAAATATATATGTGCTATTGTGATTTTTTTTAATGCTTATATTGTCAATTTTATGTTTATGCTGTTTTCTTTGTATGTATTGATGATGTTACATGGAAACCGCTCTGAGTCCCCTCGGGGAGATAGAGTGGTATATAAATAAAGTTTTGTTGTTGTTGATTGGAACCAATGACCTTCCAGTTAGCAAGTTCTGCAGCTTAGCAGTTTAACCTGCTGCGCCACCATGGTCTATCGCTAAAAACATGGTTCTAATAATGGGATCTTTCCCATTTTTATCCCCTTCACAGACCCACTTGGAGGATAACACCTAAATAGTGCTTTAGAGATTGGTAGATACATAAACTACTTAATTTTTTTCTTTTTTTCTTTTCTTTTTTTTCTTTTCTTTTCTTTCTTTTTTTCTTTTTCTTTTTCTTTTTGTTGCTCTGAGCGCATAGCATTAAGACTAGGGAACATTTGGCTCTCTAGCTGTTGGTAGACTAGCACAACCCATATTCATGGGAATGGCAGTCCAATAATATTAAAAGAACTACAGATTCTCTAGTCCCAACACAGCAGCTTCTTGCAATGATCTGCAGGATCTCACAGAGTAAAATGCAGGTCAATAGGTAACCACTGAACCTGCCACATCTACACTAACTAAAACTTGAAACATTAAGACTACAACCCTGTGTCTACTTTCCTGGAAAAAAGCTATAAAATTTAATGGAATTTGCACCTGAACAGAAATGTTTGGAATTTCTCTGTAAGATATCTTACGCTGTCAAGCTCATGTACTGTACATTCCCAGTTGAAGATGCCTGCCATAGATGTGGGTGAAATGTCAGGAGAGAATGATTCTGGAACATGGCCATACAGCCTGGAAAGCTCACAGCAACCCAGTGATTCCAGTTATGAAAGCCTTCGACATCACATTTTCCATTCATTTCAGCTCCTTTAATGACTCAGACTTTGTTTTTTCCCCTTCTAAATTTTATCTAATTAAAAAGGAAAAGGAAGAGAAGAAGAAGATGATGATGATGACAACGACGATGATGATGGTGTTGGAGAATTCGGATTGTACTACTGCTCCCTGAAAACATGACACCATTCCATTATGTCCTGCTTGGACCTTTTTGAACACAATAGGAAGGAAATACATAAAAAGACACATGAACAGCCCTAGTCTGAAGCTTAGAAACTGAAACAGAATTCCAAATTAGGTATTTTTATTTATCTGTCGGTGGAAAATTCAAACAATGGCAGGAATATTGTCAAAGTAACATACGGTTCAGCCATATTACAAAATCAGATAATATATTCTAATAAATTATTCATAATTCACTCACGCCTTCATTGCTCAAGTGCTTTGTGGGCAATTAAAATGAAATCATCACAATAAAGAAATAAATAACCTTAATTAAAACAGTGCATTGGAACGCTGAACCAAGAAGTCGCTGTGTAGTCAACCGGGACCTGCCTGTTAACATGCAATTTTACATAATTGTCAGCTATATCTAATACAGATCTAAAAATAAAAGCTTAAGAGACCCAAATGTAGATTTTATGAATTCCCGCAGGAGCTGTAGATCTATACACAGATGAAATCCTCCATATGCACATTCAAAAATCTTGCAAATTATGGATAATAATTAATATAACAATTTGCTCTGTAGTTATTCTACTGCACTAATGGAATGGATACCCTGTTCAAATTTCCTTAATTATCCAAATCACCCACTATCGTTTTCTCTAGATCTTTATCGGATTATGTTTATCCAGTGATAAAAAAGCTATATTAATTAGTATAGTAAATTGATTTAAGAAATATGGGAAAGCATCTGTTGTCTAATCCTTTCTATTTCTGAAACACATGTATGCAATGCAAATAAAGGGAGTGACTTTGGTTCTGTATATTAGCTCTGCACACCCAGATTCGCATGGCTATAAACAATCCTTCCTCTTTTATCTGATGCTGTTATGGCAATAATATTAATTTTTAAAATATGACACTTCATTATTGACACATTGAGTGGCATCAGGAAAAGTGCTAGAGATCACTTTAAGGCCTCTAAGGGCGGATCTAGACAGCCCTTGATTGTGGAAACTTCCACGATAAAAAGGGGGCTGTCCAGACAACATTCTGGGCAACCCAGAATTAATTTGCCACAAACCAGGAAAAGCTTTGTCTTAGAAGGTGCGGGAATACTGCAGTCCAGGGGGGAGAGGAAAATCACACATCATTTGTACGTGCCAGGAGAACAGTTTATTGTAAAACAAATTAAAAGCATATAAAAAGCAGGAAAAAGATGGAAGATACATAATCCAAAAAAGTTTAGCAACAGGTGATAACCAAACAATAATCCAAATGTCTCATAAAGTTCCAGAAATGACAAAGTCCGAGAAAAGCTAGATATCACAGGTACAGCATAAGTCCACAAGCAAGAAGGTAAAAGTAATAAAAACTTGAACAGGAGAACAGGAACATAGAAAATTTCCAGGATATTAAAATCCAAAATTAAGGCTTTACTTGAACTTATTTATTTTTTATTTATTGTGTCAGTGCAACCAGTCGATTATATTACATTTCTAACAGAACAAAGCAAAAAAAAAAACAAAAAAAACACACACACACAAAAAAAACCAAAACAAAACAAAACAAAAAAAAACAGGCAAAATACAAAATTTGTGAGTTTGGTAGTTGATTAAATGTCCTTTGACCAGTATCTGGCCACTTGGAGTGCTTCTGGTGTGGCTGCAAGAAGGTCCTCCATTGTGCTTGAACTTGAACTACTTGAACTAATAACAAGAGAATTCAGGCTTAGCTTCTCACTCTAATGTAGTGTTACCTAAACTGCCCTTAAGGCAAACAACTTGTTTAATAGACACCATTGAAAGCGTTTCATCTCCTGTTAATTTCTCCCCCAACTTTCCCATGTAATCTTTCAGACCAGCGTAATCTAATTTCAGTTCTAATTTGTAAATAAAGACTTCTATTGATCTCTGTAGCTACAGGTGGTTTCTCCTGAGAACCCTCCTTATCACTCAACTCTTCACTCAATTCCTTATCTGCTGTTGCTATTCCTGGCTCCTCGGACTGGCCTTGAGGCCCTGCATTTTCCGAGCCAGTTTTCTCACAGAAAAGGTAATATTTCCCTCTATTTTCATACCATTCATAACTTAAGACTTTAATTTCCCAGACTTGAGAGCACATCACTTTGTGCCACAGGAAAGCCCACAATCCTCTCTAAATCATCACTTAAACCATGTGTTAAAATAATCTGCAATAGTTATTTTGACACATGGCATGACAATGGCTATTTGGATCCATTTGGATAGAAGAAATTTCCAGTTCTCTTTTTGTTTAGTTACATTATTTTTGAATTTTACACTCGTAATCATGATTGAATTTAAAAGCTTCTCTGTAGTTAACATGTTGGTTCGGTTAGAATAGGAGGTGATGCCTTGATTTTTCAGAAATAACAGATGCTCTAGTTTTTGTGCATAGTTCTGGGGCCTTTGGTTGGAATGAGGGGCATTGTCCTCATTCTTTCAGATGTATTCCTTTTGCCTTGTGGATGTAGCATTCATCTGGATTTCTTTGGGGAAATTTGTAGAGCTGGGAAAATAATGGTATCATGGGTTTCTTTTCATAGATCAATAGAAGACCCAAACATTTCCCATTTCAATGGACAAAAATACAGGTGGGCCACCTTTGCACTCTTTCTATATAAAGTCAGAATGTTTTTTGTTGGAGGGTTTCCTTCTTTATGTTTTAAACAGCTGTGGGCTAATAATTTGATATTCACAATCAGCCATAGAAGTAATGCCAGTAAGTACCACTGGACTCCTTTTGTTCTACATAGAAATGCATTCTGCTACTTATTTGTACGGGATTTCTGTTTGGGGCTGGAGACAGATTGGTGCATTTTGAGATTATTTTTCACAGATCAAGACAAGGAACTCTCAAACTGATGAATTTGCGCTTCGTTGAAGAAAATATACTATTTCCCTATGTTTTCATACCATTCATAACTTAAGACTTTAAGAAACAGCAGCCTTCTATAATACATTAAACAGAAGAATCGTTCGCTGTGATTTGCCATAGGGGTAGAAACACTAAAATCCTGGTTTATAAAATAAATATCTGTGACAGCTCACTTTTATATCACTTTCAATGCCGGATCTAATAGATTTTGGCTCTAATTTCTAACTTTTAATCAGAAAACAGGAAGCGTTGACTGAATGTTGAGATTAAACCATGCTCTTCTCAAGGATACCGCTTTTTAAACTAAATGAGCAGTCAGCTTCTTTTGCCCATAACTTCTAACTTGGAAGGAATATTATTAGCCTTGCTTTGAATTCTTATAGATGACTAATTATTTTGGTTGGGAGGAAAGACACGTGATTATTAATAAGCAATATCTAAATGTCATATCTTCAAATAGTTAGAATAAACTGTCTATGCATTCTGAAACTGGGACTCTCGAGCTCCTATCTAAATTGTTTTTAAAAGCTTTTTTATTTACTTATTTTAATTGTGTTTGAACTGCTTTGTTTTAGTACTTATACAACTTGAATTCCATTTCAGTATTGACCTTTTGAACATTTTAATGTTATTGCTTTTTAAGCACAAGCCATATTGAGTCTCAATACTGAGAAATAATAATAATGATAATAACTGGCTAGGCAGGAAGTTCTCTGTTGTGTCATGTTTTGGAGAGGTAGTTTGCTATGTCTTTTCCAGGTCACAAGAAGCAAATTGCTCAGAATTGGACAGATTTTGTCATTCTAACTGGCAGGGTTTTTTTTAAACAGTTTTAATGGTTTTTAACTGGAAAATTTAAAATACTGTTTATATTTCATCCTGTTTCAGTGTTTGCATATCTTAAATGGTATAATTATGCTTTTATGTTTTATCTCAGGTTGCCAAAAAATAAGCAAAAAAAGACTGATGGTTGGCACCCCTGGCTCCCAGGATGGGGTTCAAGTCCCTGTGGTGTTCCTGCTGACCTCCAGTGTGACTGGGACTTTTGTTTCTCAGGGATCCGATGTCAAAGGAGTGGTTAGTTTCCTCCAGCATTTAGTCCAAACTTTGAAAGAGCTCTCCTAAAGGCTGGAGGTAATTTTAGGATAGGCTTCCTCACCTTGCATCTCACAGGTTGTTTGAATGATTGTAAAACTACTGGGGAGGTTCCACTGTTGAGATTTGCGACCTTGTCACACGGCCTCCGAAGATGTCCCATGTCGCTCCGCTTTGCTGGGGGGCATGGGGAAGCCACATGCCCCGCACTGTCCAACTCCTCCGGCAGCTGATCCCATAGGGGGAAGCGTGGTACATGTGTGGAGCACACAGCTTCCCCCCATTAAAGTCTACAGCAACACGGGAAGCTTCACGTATTGCTGTGGAGGCGGCACATGCCAGCTCCACTGTCCTTCACCAATAGAGCCAGCGTGCTGGTATCTGATGGGAGCCAACTGGCTCTATGGGTCTCCATGGCTCAACTCTGGAGCAACAGTGCCTTTACTATGGAAATTAGTCTGGCCTCATCTCTTTTAAGCTTCCGATGCACTGTCAATACAGTACTTTACATTCAGAGTTTGAAATTTCTCTTTTAAGAGTTTTAAAACTGGACTCCCTTATTCTTTAGAATCATCTTCACTGCAAAATTAATGACATTTTAACTGTCATGGCTCCATGCTATCTAATCCTTGGGGTTGTAATTTGGTGAGTCCCTAGCACTTTTTGACAGATAAAACCTAAAGACTGTGTTGCTGTGAGTTTTCCAGGCTGTATGGCCATTTTCCAAAAGCATTCTCTCCTAACATCTCGCCTACATCTATGGCAGCCATCCTCAGAGGTTGTGAGGTCTGTTGGAAACTATTCAAATGGGGTTTATTTATCTCTGGAATGTCCAGGGTGGAAGAAAAAACTCTTGTCTGTTGGAGGCAAGTGTGAATGTTGAAGTTGGCCAGCAACCTCTGCCTGCCATAGATGTGGGTGAAATGTCGGGAGAGAATGCTTCTGGAACATGGACATACAGCCTGGAAAACTCACAGCAATCCAATAATTCTGGCCATGAAAGCCTTCGACAACACAAGTCTAAAGACGTTTTAAAACTACAAGACCCATTATTCCATAGCATTGAGACATATCAGTTAAAATGATATTAGACTATTAATTCTACAGCATAGATGCTACACTTGATCTTAGCCAAAAGGCTGAGAAGCGAAAGGAATATTCATTTAGAACACTATCTGACTATCCCACTTCCGTTACCCTTAAGAAGAATATATACCAGGGCTAGGTTTGAACAACTCGGTATTGTGATGCAAACCAAGTGTTACTGTAACATCCCAAGAAGTGAGAGATTCTGTGTATGGGGAGAACAAACAGTGGAAGAGATTGAACATTTCTTAATTGACTGTCCAGCATATACTGAACTGTGATAGAGATATTTACATCCAATATTATCCAACTGCAGCTCCCCCAACAGAAATGATCTTCTGACATTCCTCTTGCAAGATCAGGAAAGATCCACCATAATCAGAGTATGCCTTTACTTTTTTTTTACTTTTGGTAAAGTTGTAGTTGGGTTTTGTTGGTTGTGGGCTGGGAGGCAATACTAGCTGGACCTACACTGCCATATAATCCAATATCCGAACCCAGATTATCTGCTTTGAACTGGATTGTATGAGTCTACGCTGCCATATAATCCAGTTCAAAGCAGACAATCTGGATTCAGAAACTGAATTAAGTGGTAGTATTGATGGGGCCACAGAAGAATTTTAAACAAAGAAAGAAGTGAATATTTTTGCTTGTGGGACTGGATGGAGGTAAAATGAAAAGAGTGCAATGCTTACTCCAGGAAACAAAACCCCAAACCTATTTATGTACTGTCGGTTCTGTATAAAATTGCATCTATTCTAGTCGTTCTTCCAGCATTTGAAAACAATTTTAATGTGCTTCCTACTAAGTAACCAAGTCTTTATTACTCATTTAATTGGGAAGCAATTACTTGCTGTCTAGATTTATCTTGCACACTTTCCAAATCTCAAAGCTCTTTTAACAGTCGATATTTAATGAACAAATGGCAGGTGTCCTCATGAATCCAAATGTAATGCTTTCCTTTCTTTAATGAAACGTGGGAATTGAAGCAATCTTTCTGAATCCCCAGTTCTTTCCTCTGCTTGAACCTCCAGAGACACTGCGACCAGACCAGAAGGCAAATGGGAATGGTAGAGCATGGAAATGAACGTGAAACCGAAACTGCAAGCTAGAAAAATAGTATTTTTAATTAGAGACAAGGAAAGTGGCCTTAAGCAAATATCACTTCAGAGACTAAATGTTTTCCCCATAGATTTGAGTTACTTCTTTTACTTAAAGCTCTTTATGTTTTCCACTTTTGCCATTATTATTATTATTGCCACAGCTGCTGCCGCTGCTGCCCTCTTCTTCGAATGATTATTACATTCCATCCTATGTCACAAAACCTCAGGACAGTGTACAAGTAAAATCAATATAAAAATAAGTGACAATATGTTAAGAACATACAAAGCATTATAAATAACTTAAAATAGGCTTAAAAGGTTCAAATGTTACAAACATGTGGAAGTCAATTGGTTAGACCCAAAGGCTTCAATCTGGATAATCACCAGACATAGAATCATAGAATCATAGAATCAAAGAGTTGGAAGAGACCTCATGGGCCATCCAGTCCAACCCCCCTGCCAAGAAGCAGGAATATTGCATTCAAATCACCCCTGACAAATGGCCATCCAGCCTCTGTTTAAAAGCTTCCAAAGAAGGAGCCTCCACCACACTCCGGGGCAGAGAGTTCCACTGCTGAACGGCTCTCACAGTCAGGAAGTTCTTCCTCATGTTCAGATGGAATCTCCTCTCTTGTAGTTTGAAGCTATTGTTCCGCGTCCTAGTCTCCAAGGAAGCAGAAAACAAGCTTGCTCCCTCCTCCCTGTGGCTTCCTCTCACATATTTATACATGGCTATCATATCTCCTCTCAGCCTTCTCTTCTTCAGGTTAAACATGCCCAGTTCCCTAAGCCGCTCCTCATAGGGCTTGTTCTCCAGACCCTTGATCATTTTAGTCGCCCTCCTCTGGACACATTCCAGCTTGTCAATATCTCTCTTGAATTGTGGTGCCCAGAATTGGACACAATATTCCAGATGTGGTCTAACCAAAGCAGAATAGAGGGGTAGCATTACTTCCTTAGATCTAGACACTATGCTCCTATTGATGCATGCCAAAATCCCATTGGCTTTTTTTGCCGCCACATCACATTCCTGGCTCATGTTTAACTTGTTGTCCACGAGGACTCCAAGATCTTTTTCACACGTACTGCTCTCGAGCCAGGCGTCACCCATTCTGTATCTTTGCATTTCATTTTTTCTGCCAAAGTGGAGTATCTTGCATTTGTCACTGTTGAACTTCATTTTGTTAGTTTTGGCCCATCTCTCTAATCTGTCAAGATCGTTTTGAATCCTGCTCCTGTCCTCTGGAGTATTGGCTATCCCTCCCAATTTGGTGTCGTCTGCAAACTTGATGATCATGCCTTCTAGCCCTTCATCTAAGTCATCACTAGTTTGGAGAAAAACTGTTAAGCAACTGAACTTCAATGTGGTAATTATTTTGTTTAGGTGAGAAGAGGTAAAGGTAAAGGTTTTCCCTGACATTAAGTCTAGTTGTGTCTGACTCTGGAGGGTGGTGCTCATCTCCATTTCTGGCTTAGAACCTACAACAACCCAAAATATACTTATTCGTGAATTACCAGCATTATTTTGCCAATCTAATGCCCACATTTTGGACCATCCCTACCTTTTGGCCATGCTGGGTAGAGTGGATAGGAGTTCTAGTCCAGTGCATCTATGAGGCATCAAGCTGGGGGAGACAAAAGCAATGTAAAAGATAAAGCCCTTAGAAGAAACCTCATTTCTCATGGTTCCCTATGGTACTTTCAGGGCCAGAGTGCACACAAATCATTCATTAAATTATTATTATTAAATGGGGACTGAATGGCCATTCTTTGATTGTGTATTTCTGCATGGCAGGGGGCTCGATTGGATAGCTCTTGAGGTTTCTTCCAACATTGTGGTCCTATCATTCTGCTCCCAATGGCAGCTGGTGGCTTCCCTGTCAATGGCACATTGCAAATGCCCTGAGTTTCAGTTCAAACTTTAAGCGAGTTGTCTGAGAAATTGAACCTTATCATCAAAACAAGTTTGGCACCTCCAACAGCCCCTAAAAGAATAAAAGTGGATTCACTGTTCTACTGACAACAGATGGTCCCAGCCACCACTGTCTGCTTTATACTCTATTTTAGAAAAATAAGATGATAAAACCACAAGTTGCTTTTGAAAGAAGCTTTGTGCACATCACTCCCCATAGGGAAAGTGTGGCAGGAGGAAGCCTAAGGGATTACTTTCTATCCCCAAATGATGACAGAGAACAGTAATACTTTCATGCAGTGTTAAATCTGATAATGGAAGAGAGGTCAGAGAAAATGAAGGACATGATGCTTTTCCCCCTCCTTGATAATTATGTTCATACACATTGAAAGGATCAAAATTCTTCTATTATATGTTGCTTTCAATTAGTATCCAATGAAACAACAGTGTTTCAGGGAGCATGCCCTGTCCCACAACTAAACTTTCTGCTTAGAGTTTTGCACCGGGACTGTGGCGCAGCTGGCTGGGAGTCAGCTGCATTAAGATCACTACTGACTGAAAGGTCATGAGTTTGAAGCCTTGACCAGGTCGGAGTGATCTTCCGACCAATTTGTGTAGCTTGTTGTCGACATTCGCAACCCGAAAGACAGTTGCATCTGTCAAGTAGGAAATTTAGCAGGGAGGCTAATTTAACTAAATTTACAACACCATACAAATCTCCAGCAAGCATGCAAAGAACCAGGAAGTACTTCATCAGTGTCACAAATGGACGGTGAAGTGACAGCTCCCCTAGTGGCCCGAATCCCCTCATGAAAAAAAAGATGGAATGTTAAATAGCGTCTGTGTGTCTGTCTATATTGTGTGCCTATGGCATTGAATGTCTGCCATATATGTCTGCATTGAATGTCTGCAGGGTGAGAAGGGCAGAATATAAATACTGTAAATAAATAAATAATAAATAAATTTACATTATTTTGGATGTCCAGAACAAGCAGCTGACATAACCAGTAGAAGATGGAAGATGCTATCCCATCAAATGCCAGTTTGATCATCTTCCATATATCAATCTTTTCTTTCAGATAATAAAATGTTTTGGGCCAATCCACAAATTAGACTTCATAATGATCACAAATTAATAACATTTAGAATGTGTTTTATTACACATTAGAACATTTATTCATCATGGGTGGATGCTAATCATTTCATTTATTATTTGAATTATATAAAAATGTGACTGGTAGACCTTACAGTAGAGAGTGAGTATATTTAATATTTCATAAAAGCATCAAAGGCCATAAACAAACAAAAAATGAATAAATATCTGAAACCCCCTTCTCTAAATAATGTCAATCACTGAAGAATGTGCATACTCCTAAGAAAGTGGGCAGCAGAGCCTACTAGATACAACAGAGAACTACACAATTAAACCACATCTTATAATGTATAAGTGATGACAGACTCACTCATTCTGTCCAAATTGAATACAATTTTCTATGGCAATACTCTGATGCCCACTATTATTTGTAATATCTCCTCCCTTCAAGACTGAATACATAAAGCACAAGCAGCTAACATTTTAAAAAGTTATATCCAGATTTCCCTGAAAGGGAAATAGAGTTGTGTTAACTTTTAATTATAATGGATGCATTAGGCTCATCATAGAGTGATGACATGAAAGTAATAGTGGCCTATTTTTATCACCATGAGGCTTCAGGCCGCTGCAGAGAATGTGATTTTACGAAGACAGAGGGAGAAAAGGGGAAAAAATGTTCTTCTTCAATAGGGGTGTCAAACTCATTTTAATCAAAAGATACATCAGCCTCATAGTTGCCTTCAAAGGGCCATTGAATCCATGGACAGAGAATCCATGGATACAGAGGGCCAACTATATATTTTGTTCATAGTAGTTGGTGCTCTTTAGTTTCCCCTCAGATATTATTGAAACTAAAAATTCTATTACTTTTGATTATCCACCATTCAGACTGGGGATTATGGGAATGACAACCCAACAGCACTTGTGGCTCTGAGGTTGGTGAAAGATTTAAAGGTTTAAAGCCGGACATCATATCCACAAACCTTGCATCTAAATTCAAACTTTGCTATCCTGACTAAACTTTCTTCTCTTCATGTGTTTGGGATTCACATCCAGCTGAACTGTTCAGAGTGCTTAACTCAGGTACCCTCCCCTCTGAAACAATTGCTAGAACCTTCGGTAGCTCGCTGTGATGCCTTTAACAACAATTTTGTAGATATAATCTCTCAAATAAGAGCTGACTTTGATGCTGTCATTGAAGCGGAAACCAACAGCGAGGTGTCCAGCAACTCTGTGAGTGGGATTACACTGGATCAGTTTCAATTGGTGAGTACTGTGGACAAGTTGCTGGGGCAAGTAAGACCACTTCCAAACAGGGCCCAAAATGCAGGCCCTGTTGGTCCTTTACCTGAGGCATCACAACATCCAAAGAAAACCCTGCTTTGTCCTGAATTAATTTGATACCTCATAAGACCTGGGCCTTATTGAAAGGCCTGGGTCTAGTGGGGCCTGGGGCCTGATCCACGGGACTGCTTCTGCAGTCCCAGGAGCAGTCCCCACAGCCTATTTTGGTTATTCGGGCTTCCAAAAGAACCAAGGACAGTACCAAGCCCTTAAAAGAAGAAAAAACTTACCAGGTCACCATAACACCTCTCTGGGGGCCTCCTGGCACATAGGAATGATGCGCCATTATGGTGACCTGGTAAGTTTTTTCTTATTTTAAGGGCATGGGTTGGGGGGGGGGGGAGGTTGGGGTGGTCCTATGCCATTGTGGTACTTATTATGATTGCATGTGGACAACCACCTGGGAAAGCCTGGATTTTGGGAGGAGGTATGGGGTCAGAAATGAGTGCCAAAGCGGGTTCTTAAAACCTGCTTTGGTACACAGATGTGTGACGTCTAGAAGTGCCCTAAGTAAGACAAATTTCTTTCTTGATCCCTGTCCCTCTTGGCTGGTTTTCCAGGGAGCAGATGCAATTTGATCTCAAATAAAAAATTATTAATGCATTTCACAGGAAAAGGAATTTTCTCTTTTGTTGAAAGCAAACATTAGTTAGATCACTGCTGAAAAAGCCTCTCCTGAATCCCCTGGATCTTAATAACTACAGACCACTGTCTAACCTTTCATTTTGGGGGCAAAATGATTGAGAAGGCAGTTGCTCTCCAACTGCATGCAGTCTTGAACGGCACTCACTTCCTTGACCCATTTCAAGCTGGCTTCAGAGCAAGATAAGGAGTTGAAACTGCTGTGGTTGACTTAGTGGATGTATGTCCCTGTCTGTGCTTCTATTAGGAAATGACATTTATAACCCAGGAACAAAAATCATGTTTCATAGTGTTATAAAACAGCAAGAATCGCTGCTACACCACTCTGTTTTCCAGAAACAATTACTAGGTTTTTAGTTTGTTTTTTAACAATCTGGAATTTCAACATCATCCACTGTGGAGGAATTTGTTGTTGTAACATCAAAACATGATTCCTTTAAAAATAGAAATAAGTGTTGCTGTTTATTGTTTTTTACAGCAATTATGCTTCAAAATAAAATGAAATTTCCTCAGCAGTCTGAAGTCTGACATTTCCAAGTTTGAGTTTGAGTACTTAATGGTGAACATGTTTACATATTTTTTCAACCTACCATTTCAAAAGCTAATGCTGCATGTCTCAGAGCTTAGAAAAGTTACTTTTTTGGAAAGGCCATGTTGTCAGAGAATTCTGGAATCTGTAGTCCAAAATGTAACTTCAAGTCCTGACAGGGTTTGATGTATCCATATGTCAGGTTCACCAAAATACCATCTGTTTGCCTGTTCATCCAGTTTGCCAGATGCAAAAATTAGTATTAAATTAATTCTTTCTTGCAATATAATTACATTTATATTAAATCTCTCACTCATGATTAAATATAAAATTTCCCACTCATACTTGATTGGTTATTATTAAATTTATATGTATATATAAGTGAAATAGAACCAGTGTTAATGTACTTTAACTGAAGAATTAATACAATTTTGAGTATGCTCTTGAGCACTGATGCTGAGTTGGAAGAAACTGGATTGCCTAGAATATTAAGTATGATATTGATTATGCCATTGACGGTAGTACATCTAATTCTATTTCCATGTGGCTAGTACCTTTAGCATAACATTGGGCAACAACTGGGGGGCCTCAAACACAACTGGAGGCGGACACACAATCAATACTCTGTACTATCCCTGTTTGTTTGTTTGTTTTGTCGTGTCAGGAGTGACTTGAGAAACTGCAAGTCACTTCTGGTGTGAGAGAATTGGCTGTCTGCAAGGACGTTGCCTACGGGACGCCCGGATGATTTGATGTTTTTATCATCCTTGTGGGAGGCTTCTCTTATGTCCCCACATGAGGAGCTGGAGTTGATAGAGGGAGCTCATCTGCCTCTCCCCAGATTCGAACCTGCAACCTGTCGGTCTTCAGTCCTGCCGGCACAGGACTACTATCCCTGTACTAACGTTTTTATAAATCATACAGGAAACATGGAGGTGCTGAAAAATGGATATAGGAGGTACAAAGGCTGCACTTTGCTTACCCTTGTTGTAGGGGGCTGGATAGTATGGATAGGTTTGTTCGTATATTGCAGAACTTGTTATGAAGTCGGAAAAATTACCTTTCCGAAGGGACTTCCGACTCTCTGAAAGAAGCCAGAAGTCCCTTACAGTTTTGAACCACTTTGCTCTTTTTTCCAACTCAGGAATTGAGTTTGAAATGATGAAGCATTTTTTCTTCAATCTAGCCTGCTGGGAGGTGAAGCCTAAGCTGCTTGCCTCTCAGCTAATCAGGGGATAAGTTTTGGGGAGGGGAGGGGTTTCGGCAGCCATTGCTCTACATAAAGGGAAGCACATGGCTGGGAAGCTCATTGTGAGCTGAGCAAGGGAGAGGGGAAGTTTGGTCTTGTGGAGCTGTTGCCTTGGCTCTGGTATGGGCCTGGGGTGGAAGAAAAATTGCAGGGCAGGCAGAAAAGAAGGAAAAGTTTTTGGAAAGAGGCTGTTGCCTGCCTGCCTTGCCTCTTCTTGTATATCTGCGAAGAAGGAGGGAGCAAGAGCAGGTCCTCCCCAGAAGATATTAGTGTCCTAGATCAGGGGTCCTCAAACTTTTTAATCAGAGGGCCAGGTCACAGTCCCTCAAACTGTTGGCGGGCCGGATTATAGTTCGAAAAAAACATGAATGAATTCCTATGCACACTGCACATAGCTTATTTGTAGTGCAAAAACATTTAAAAACAATACAATAGTTAAAATTAAGAACAATTTTAACAAATATAAATTTATTAGTATTTCAGTGGAAAGTGTGGGCCTGCTTTTGGTTGATGAGATAGGATTGTTGTTATTATTGTGTGCTTTGAAGTAGTTTCATACTTAGGTTGTCCCTGAGCGAGGGCCGGGTAAATGACCTTGGAGGGCTGCATCCGGCCCCTGGGCCTTAGTTTGAGGACCCCTGTCCTAGATGGTTCATAAGGAGAGATACGTTCGAATAGGTAAGTTGGACCGAAACCATGTGGGGCTTTTATTTTCCCCAAAATATATAGTTAAAATAAACTATGGTTATTATTGGAAAGATATGTAAGCATGTTTACACTAAATAAGGTTAGAATAATGATTTCATCAGAGTTGGAAAATCTTATCTTAAATTAGTTTTATGTAAATATTCAAAAACATTTAACCAACTGATGCCTCAATTAATGTAATTTAATTGGTATCTATTTTTATTTTGAAATTTACCAGTAGCTGCTGCATTTCCCACCCTCAGCTTATACTTGAGTCAATAAGTTTTCCCATTTTTTTGTGGTAAAATCAGGTGTCTCAGCTGATATTTGGGTTGGCTTGTGCTCGAGTATATACAGTATATCCTACTACTCAATATCGCTGAAATCATTCCCTGAAAAGGGTTTAAATGTTATTGATTTCAATGAGTCTCTCAGTGTAACTAAATCTGGATGAAACTGACTGGTGTGATGTGTATAAACCGGAGGGAGTGTGTGGTGGCTGCTTATAATTGAAGGATATTATCCAAGTCAAAAATGACACAGCAGGCAGTATGTCATCTCAGTTCTTTATAGCACTGTGGAATTGTCTATGAGCTAGGAATAAAAATGGTCCAGCTGTTCCTCCCCATCACCAAGATCTTCAAGCCATTGTTGCTAGGCAACTCATGCCTTTGACTCCACATCTGCTGCTGTGACACATTTGACTTGTTGTTGTGTGCCTTCAAGGTTGTTTCCAATGTGATGAACCTATCATGGTGTTTTCTGAGCTCAAGACTACATTACTTACCCAAGGGCACCCCATGGCTGAGAAGGAAATCAAATCCTAGTCTTCAGAGTCACATTGTGCAAAACCAAATCACTACACCAGGCATGTCCAAAGTCTGGTCTAGGGTCCAATTTTGGCCCATGTTCATATTTCCACTGGCCCTCTCTCTTCAGGTCTCCCCCGTTTCATCCCTCCCTTCCTCTCATCCTTTCCTTCCTTCTTGGGGACCAGGGCCCCGGAATAGGTGAGCCCCTCGGGAGGAGAGAAAGAGAGATGGCAGCCTCTTGATTATGCATCGCCTTCTCCTCAGGTGGCTCCGGCCTTGGGCATCCCATCCCAGTGGTCCCTTGTCTCTCTGTCTCTCTCTTCCCTCACAACTTTTTCTTTATTTCTTTGCAAAGGAAGGCTGTCTGATTTGTCTCCGGCACTTGCTGCTGCTGTATGACCGGAATGGAAGGCCCCAGAGGGTGAGCACCTGCTCGGCTTCCCTTCCTTCTCTGCCCCGCCTTTGTTCTTGCACTGTTGCCACCTCATGTTTTCCAAAAAGGATGCCCTTCGCCTTGGCTTCTCCTTTGGGAAGAAAAGGGGAGAGCCAGGCGGCAACTATTCACCTCCCCCCACCACCACCACCCCAACTAAAATCAAAGCAATGCAACCTCTTCTGAAAAACCTCCAGAGAAGGAGACTCAACCAGACTCTGACGCAGCAGAGACAAGTTATTTTCTGGAGACTGGGGCTTGTCACTTCAGACAACAGCATTCGGTGAGAATTAAAACTAATCAACAGCTATCCATAATGAGATTTTCTGAGATAATCCCTCTGAACCAATGAAAGGATTCCAATCTTTGGTGCCTGTGGTGCCCATAATTATATGTTTATTAATGCATCAAGCTGATATTTTCCTCTCTTGAATTGTTTTGTGCCAGTTAAGTCAAGATAATTTTAATCAAGATAATTTTACAATTATCACTTGTGGCCATGAAGGAAAGCTTCTCATGGCATTTATAGATATAGCTTATGCAAACTGCAAGTGTTTATATCGCTGTCCTGTCACTGCTGAGGAATGTCCAAAGGCCATGCTTTTTCCAGCAGAAATCTCATGACAGCCCTGTAAGGTCAGTATAATAATGTAAGCACGAGGCTGCAAACCTACCAGCAGCACTCCTCACAAAGCAAAGAGATCCCTGTTTTTTTCTTGGTGCTGCTGGATGGTGAGCATCTTCAGTGCCAGGATGCATCTGCACTGTAGAATTTGACACAACTTTCATAGAATCATAGAGTTGGAAGAGACTACAAGTGTCATCCAGTCCAATGCCTTGCCATGTAGGAAGAGACAACCAAAGCACTCTCAACAGATGGCCACCTACCCTACTGTTTAAAAACCTCCAAACGAGGAGATACTACCATGCTCTGACACAGCACATTCCTCTGCCAAACAAGTCTCACCATCAGGAAGTTCTTCCTAATGTTTAGGTGGAGTCTCCTTTCCTGCAATTTGAATCCATGGCTCAATTCCTACTCTTTAAAGCAGCAGAAAAGCTTGCCACTTACTCAATGTGAGGATAGCCTTTTAAATATTTAAACATGGGCTACATGTCCCGAAAGCAAGGAGGAGCTGAGGAGCCTTCTAATCAAGGTGAAAGAAAAAAGCAAAAAAGCTAGGTTGCAGTTAAACATAAAAAAACCAAGATTATGGCAACAAGAATGATTGATAACTGGCAAATAGAGGGAGAAACTGTGGAGGCTGTGACAGACTTTGTATTTCTAGGAGCAAAGATTACTGCAGAAGCAGACTGCAGCCAGGAAGTCAGAAGATGCTTACTTCTTGGGAGGAGAGCAATGTCCAATCTCAATAAAATAGTCAAAAGTAGAGACATCACACTGGCAACAAAGATCTGCATAGTCAAAGCAATGGTATTCCCCATAGTAACCTACGGATGTGAGAGCTGGACCATAGGGAAGGCTGAGCGAAGGAAGATAGATGCTTTTGAACTGTGATGTTGGAGGAAAGTTCTGAGAGTGCCTTGGACTGCCAGAAGATCCAACCAGTCCATACTTCAGGAAATAAAGCCTTACTGCTCATTGGAGGGAAGGATAGTGGAGGCAAAGATGAAGTATTTTGGCCACATCATGAGAAGAAAGGAAAGTTTAGAGAAGACAATGATGCTGCGGAAAATGGAAGGAAAAAGGAAGAGGGGCCAACCAAGGCCAACCAAGGGCACTTCATGGATGGATGGCATCCTTGAAGTGACTGGCTTGACTCTGAAGGAGCTGGGGGAGGTGATGGCTGACAGGGAGCTCTGGCATGGGCTGGTCCATTAGGTCACAAAGTTGGAAGTGATTAAACTCATGAACAATAACACCATGTCCCTCTCACCCCTGGTTTCTCCAAGCTAAACATCCTTTAACTGCTATGGTTCCATGATATAGAATCATGGGATTTGTAGTTTCTTGAGGCACCACTACTCTTTGGCAGAGTCAAAGACTTTCTACAACTGCAACTGGGAAGAACTGTTCATTACCAACTGGAAGCTTATAGTTTTCTACCTCTATTCTGTGTTGAAGAAAAGGCTAACATTATCCATGCCAACAATCTGTACTGTGGCAGTATCAGTAATTTCAACCCAAATTCAGTTGTACAGGTTGAATATCTCTTATGTAGAATTCTGAAATCTAGTCTACTCCAAAATCATAAACTTTGTTTTTTTTTTGAGGGGGGGGGGGAGCTATTACAAACATTGTATAAACTTGCCTTTAAGCTATCTGTATAGGGCATATATGAAATATAAATAAAACTTGCTTTAGACTTATTTTCAAAATATTGCATTGTGTACATATACTATATATACATATATACACGCTAGGCATGTGTATTGCAGCTGAATCTCAATCCAATTCTGCTGGCCGGATACCGGTAGATCCCTATATTCATTTTTGCGCCGCCACAAAACGGGTGGATAGATTGATAGCTGTTTCTGATCCGTAGCTGATAAATGCGGCTAGATCCGGCCCATTGGCGGCAAAGGGGAACTTCCTTTTTTTCCTTCAAGGAAACCTGGGTTTCAGCAAGGGGGTTAAGGAAGCACCCCATCCAGCCTAATATGGGGGGGGGGGCTTTCCACAGGCTCCTGTTCCATATCCTTCATTAAGACCTGGATTTTAAAAAGCATCCCAGTTAAGATACCACTCTTTCTGGATCCTTTCCATTCTGTTTGTAGAGGAGACCAGGTTTAATGCTTCTTAAAGCTGTTTCTACTCTAGAGGAGAAGCACTGCAGGCGCTTTCTCTCCCAAAACCAACAGCACGCCTTGCAGTTTTCCAAGGCATTTTAAGGAGGCCCAGGGAAGGAAGAGAGATGACCTGGAGCTATCCTCCATGGGCTACCTTAAAAACCTCCTCTCATTTCTCTACTGCTTGCAGTCTCTGTTTAATTCTTAAAGCTGTTTCTATTTTTTACGCTAGAGTAGAAGTAGGCTTCTCTTTTTGTTTGCTGAGATTATTATTACCTTTTAGAAGTATTTTCTGAAGGAGAGGAAGTGAACGAGAAAAAGAAGCTAAAAGGGTGACTCTCCAAGGCTCCAAATGCGCGCATGCACCTTACCCACTGTCCCACATGTCCCCAACTCCCAGTCAGTCCCACTAAATAAAAAGAATCAGGAAAATAAAGAAAAAATAAAAAATCAACTGTGATGCTGTATAGGGGAGGAGGAGTCACAATCGGCTGTCATGTGATCCCGTTATGGATGAGAATCTGTGATGGCTTGGCCCTTGGCTTTACTGACACCATATCAAACTGAAGAAGTCTGATTGGCCAAAGGGAATGGCTAAAAACGGATCTGGGTTCAAGCCTAATTTATATACACAGACATATATGATGTACATACAGGTGTTCCCAAATCTGGGCGTGGGGTTGGAATCTGAAATAAAAACATATCTGCTCCCAAACATTTTGGAAACTCAACCTGTACATTTATTTACAGAATAATCTGCTGAATTTAGCTTAGTCTCAGCAAAGTACTTTTCATCCCATCGATGTATATTGTTTAAATCTAAATCCAACCTTGTATCTTGAAATCATCCTCATCCTCATCCTCATCATCGTCATCATTTTTCTGGTCATTTGAAATATTCATTACTCACTTCCAATCCTCCTTTTATTTTTATTTTTATGTGCTCATCTTTCAGAGGCACAGCTTTCAAATTGCATTTTTCTATTGCTGATTCAACGGTATTACATTTCTCTAGGGCGCTTTTCCTCAACTGACAGGTGAACTTAAATAGACAAAAGAATTTTAGTCTGTAGCAGTAAGAAATGCAGCCAGCAAGTAACTTCCAGATTGCTGCACAATTTGCATAAATATTACAGTTGGCATTTATAGCCTAGAATTTGAAACTGGGAGAAAAATAATAATAATACTCTTCAATTTTTTAGCTTTGTAAGTTGGTTATCAAGAAATCAGATTGTTGCATTGCAAAATGGTATGCCTCTCATCAATTACTTTGCCAGATGGGTTTTCTTCACTGAAGATTTTTGTAGCCTCATTACTCCAAAAGCTCCATATTGTAATTTAATGTAACATTGCAAGACAGTAAAGCAGATGGTAGTAGCTAGCTAAAGAACTATTTATGGCTCGAGTCACTTCGATTCTGCTTTTATCATTTACACCATGTAAGGAAGCAGAAGACAAACATGCCGTCCTATAACTTCATGACCCTTGGTAGATTGTTTCACCTGGTCAGGAGAAGACAGGGACATGAGGGATGGCAGTAATGAAACTCTGAAATTGAAGGCTTTCTTGTGTGACCAAACTGTTCTAAGCTACTGGAATGGAAAAAAGAACAAAATAGGCATCGCATCCCTTTTCCAGTTCTGCATTTTATAGTATCTTTTCATAGATACTTTCTGTATACATATATCTCGGTTTACAAATTCTCTTTTTATTTTCCATGTCTCACCATAGTTCGTTATTCTTTTTTTTAAGTTTTGCTTGGCCGGAAGAACTATTATTTCTGTGTTTTATATTCTAACCAATGTTTCTCCTGTGGAACATGCTAGACCCAAATAGGAAAAAAGAAAAAGAAACATTTCAGGAAGAAAAGTTAAAGTATATAAGGGAATTTGCCAGTTTAGATAATTGAACATCCATGTGGGGTCCTGGAACAAAAGGAGTTCTGGGTCTGTTTATTCTCACCCTGATTGTTATTTGATAGCTCATTAATTCTTAAACTGTGGGTCCCAACTCAAATGGGATCCCCTTAGTTCAATGTTGGTGTTCCCAAAAATTTCTAAACCTCACCTAGTGGTTGTATTAGACATTTACATAAACCTGTTGTGTGGTGTTTACAGTGCTTTAGCTGTACTTCATAAATGCTTCAGCTGTACTTCATAAAAAGAAAAAGCACCTGTTTAGCAAGCCTTGCAAATGCTGATTTGTTATCAGTAAATGTTTGATTTTTATACCTATTTTATATATCTAATCTATATGCCAAGGTCACTTAAAAATTCCTCAGGTGAAAAGGATTCCCAAGTAGGGGCCGCGGTTAGCACAGCAGTTTAAACCGCCAACTGCAGAAAATCTTGCTGACTGGAAGGTTGGCAGTTCAAACCACAGTTGGGTTGAGCTTCCGCCTTCAGCTCTTGCTTCTGCTTACCTAGCAGTTTGAAAACAGTAATGTGAGTAGATCAATAGGTACCGTGTTGGCGGGAAGGTTAAAAGGCACTCATGAAGACATGCTGGCAATTTGATCAGGAAGGCGTTCATGGATAACAAGCTTCTCAGCATGAAAAATGAAACATTCCTCTGGCAATGGAACAACCCATGGCTGGAGTCAAGCACAGCCTCCAGATGCCAGAGATGGAAAAAGATGGGAAGCCTTGACCTCTGTTTATATACTGTGTCCGTTAACTATATAATGGCACTGAATGTTTGCTATATATGTTCTGTAATCTGCTTTGAGTCCCCTTGGGGAGATAAAATGGAACAAAAATAAGGATTATCATTAATATTAAGTAGAAAAGTATAAGAAGAGCTGTGATGGCTCATTGTAAGACCACACATTAGCCTCTTCTTCCTCCCACTTCTTGCTTATGGGGATTTGAAGGTATTCTTGGAAGAAAGAAAGCAGATATTAGATATTAATGGGAGGAGGGAGTGACTCTATCAGAACACAATGAAGTAGAAAACACTGTGGTGCCAACCATCATCTCTGTTGGTATGTATTAAATTGACCTGGTATATGTCACTCCAGAGCTTTCTGAAAGCCGTGGACTAAACTGCTGTTCTCATTGTTCTGGATTAATGGCTTGAAGCAGCTTTTCTGTTGCAGATCTGGCAGTACTTCATACGAACTGCTCACAGCAGCCGAAAGGTGAGTGCATTTTATCTGGCCCAGGTAGACACAGCCTTAGTTGTTAGAGTTCTCTTGACTATGGATGCCTAAGACATTTTCTTTGTCAATATTTTAAAAAACAGTATTACTAGATTCGGTGTATGATGGACAACCAAAGAACTAGATACAATTTATGTCTGGGAAGTCTCTGTGTTTCAATCCTTGCAGTTCATTCCTTAAACAAAACATATGCATTACATAAATGAGCAAAAAACAAACACATGAAAAACTCTTAAAGGGAGACAGCCTTTTTAGTGGTGGCTTCCAAACTTTGGAATTCCCTCCCTTCAGCAGGCTAGGGCCCCTTCCACACAGCTGTATAAAATCCACGTTGAACTGGATTATATGGCAGTGTGGACTATTCCAGTTCAAAGCAGATATTGTGGATTATATGCCTTAATATTCTGTGTTATATGGCTGTGGGGAAGGGCCTTAGGATAGCTCCCTCCTTGCCCTTCTATCAATAACTGCATCTTTAGAAATTAATCAAGACACTTTAACGAATATCACGCGTAGTTTATGTCCTTACCAATCCACACACTGTCTTGCTAGAGAAAAGATATGCCATGCAGATGATCGGTAAAGAATAAGGTGTTTACCTTTTCTTATGCAGAGCAACATATATACAGTCATATGAACAATTGCATTGACTCACACAATGTCTTTTGAGAGAGCTTCAAATGTTCCTTGGGTGTCCATGTGAATGATCTTCTTCCAGCAGCTCAAAAGCAGAAAAGATACTAACTTGTCTTGGCAAGCTCCTGCACAGAAAGCCTAAACATGTAACTGTTGCCAAAACTCCCAGGCTCAGCTAGCATCCAGGGTGTAGCTCAACCAGCTTCATGCTTTGCATTTTTCAGTTAACACACTCACCAACTGATTTTTACATTCTTCAACAGAATTTACTGCAACTGGCTTTTGATAATGTCCTATGTTTTGTTTTTATTCATTTGATTTGACTATAAATCATTTTGATTCTATAGATGGTTTACCTGTGTTTTTGTTTTAAAATCATTTCTATATATATTGTCGAAGGCTTTCATGGCTGGAATCACTGGGTTGTTGTAGGATTTTTCGGGCTGTATGGCCATGTTCCAGAGGCATTCTCTCCTGACGTTTCGCCGGCATCTATGGCAAGCATCCTCAGAGGTAGTGAGGTCTATATTTCTATATGTTTTCCATGATGTGCATGTATGTATTTCAATAGATATTTTGTTCTAATTTTTGTAAGTTTCCTTGACAGCCAGTATTTGGTGTGTGTGTGTGTGTGTGTGTGTGTATGAAATAAATAAATAATTTATTGAATAACTAAATGAATATTATATAATAATAAAATGCATACAGGCACTTCGATCCATGGCACATATCCACTTTAAACTAAACCATGCAAAGAATGTCATGCTTTCTTTTCCAGAGAGGAAATATTCAACAGAACAGTTTTGTGAATGGAAAAGGAGGAAGCTGGCAGAAATATCCTTGGCGTATCTTTCCAACCTTGCTACTCAGTATTATGTCAGCGGGAACCCCCTCACTCCATCTCTGTTGGCACTCATCATCCACATTTCCTAATAGAGAGAGTATTATAAATGTTATCACTCCAAATTATTTAATTTTTTAAAGAAATTGCTGCAAAATTCCAACCCTGGTAGCTTCCAGATCATGTGAAGTATAACACTCCGGAGTTTTAGTACAAATTGAAGCCTTTCATTTAAAAAGAGAAAACAGACATTCGCATCTTTCAGGAAGGCAGCCCTAGACATGTCAAATTGAGAAAGGCTTGCTTTCAAAATATGCCAAGACACTAACGAATTAATGAATGCTGTAAAGTGCATTACACTTGATGGCTAAGGACATATTGTTGGGAAACTTAAGATGTGATTGACATTTTCTCATAAAGTTATTTCAAAATGACCCAGAAGAAATGGCCCCAAATATAGCTGTCCAGTGCTGGTTTGGTTCCACAACGAATCAGTATAAGAAGCCGAGATTTTGAAGCTACTAATCAATAGATAGTACTTGCACTGTAGCAGATTGCAACTTGAACTATATTGGCAGTCTCACCTAAAACAGACCTACTGAATGGATTATTGAATGGTGTGTCAACTCTTATGTAAACCTCATTGATTCGCTGTCTCTGCTGTAGGTATCTGGGTCATCCTGTCACAGTCTTCACTGTACTGAAATGAGTCATATTTCTTTTTAAATAATAATTATTAATAATTAATTATTATTATTTCTAAATCTGTATCCCATTAAGAGATATCAAAATGTTCAATTTTTTTCTCATCCTCACTGAGAAAGACAATCTTGATGCATTGAGTTGTCACACTGAAAATAATAATCATAGAATCATAGAGTTGGAAGAGACCTCGTGGGCCATCCAGTCCAACCCCCTGCCAAGAAGCAGGAATATTGCATTCAAAGCACCCCTGACAGATGGCCATCCAGCCTCTGTTTAAAAGCTTCCAAAGAAGGAGCCTCCACCAGACTCCGGGCAGAGAGTTCCACTACTGAGCAGCTCTCAAAGTCAGGAAGTCCTTCCTATGTTTATTTATTATTATTTATTTATTACATACATTTCTATCCCGCCCTTCTCCCCACAAGGGGACTCAGGGTGGCCTTACATAAGCATCCGATGATGCAATCAACATATACACCAATAAAACTACAATTAAAACAATAAAATCCATTTAAAACATTATACAAATTCAACAAATAAATTCATTAACAATAAATGTGCCAATACACCAAAGCCAAGCTGGGAGATGTTCAAATGGAATCGCCTTTTTTGTAGTTTGAAGCCATTGTTCCGTGTCCTAGTCTCCAGGGCAGCAGAAAACAACCTTGCTCCCTCCTCCCTATGACTTCCTCTCACGTATTTATACATGGCTATCATGTCTCCTCTCAGCTTTCTCTTCTTCAGGCTAAACATGCCCAGCTCTTTAAGCCGCTCCTCATAAGGCTTGTTCTCCAGACCCTTGATCATTTTAGTCACCCTCCTCTGGACACATTCCAGCTTGTCAATATCTCTCTCCAATTGTTGTGCCCGAAATTGGACACAATATTCCAGGTGTGGTCTAACCAAGGCAGAATAGAGGGGTAGCATGACTTCCCTGAATCTAGACACTATACTCCTATTGGTGCAAGCCAAAATCTCATTGGCTTCTCTGAAATTTTTAATGAAGTGCTTTTACCATTGGCAGCAGCAATGGCAAAAAAAAAGTGGTGGCATGCTTTTTTTTTAACCCAAAGTATATTTTACGTAAAATCTCTTTGATTTTTTTCACAAAAAGCTTTCATGAAATGTTCAGCAAAGTCTAAATGTGTGAAAACCCATTTTAAAAAGCGCTAACTTTTATCATCCCTGCAACAGGGAGAAAAATTGTCATTTGCCCATTTTCATGCGTAAGAAAGAGAGCCCCTTGTTTTAGCAGATTGATTAACATATGCAAATTTCATAGGAATCAACATTCTACTTTATCTGAGGTTGATGTATTTGCTTTTCTTTGACAATGTGTCCGTGGTTGTCTTTATGGCATTTTTGTGAGCTCCACAAACTAGACATGAATCTTTTTTTAAAAGATTTTTATTAAAAAATTTAACAATCCAACGAAAGAGTGAGAACAATAACAATATAGGAAAGAGAAGGAAAAATGAAAGGTATATTAGAAAGAAAGTTGGGGAAAAGTAGTAACAAATATTTATAATGTATTATTAACTTGGTTAACTGAAAAAGAACAGATTAAATCATGTATGATAAAATGGGCTCAGAATTTAAGAAGACCAATCCAAATGAGAGAATGGGAACAAATGTGGAACAAAAAATTGAAATATGAAATGGACTTAAAGGAGAATTGGCTAAAAATGTTCCACAGGTGGTTCACCACACCTAAACAATTAGCAAAAATGTATAAAACTATATCAGATAAATGTTGGAAATGTCATGATCAACTTGGATCATTTTATCTTATGTGGTGGACTTGTAGAACAGCATCTAACTACTGGTCAAAAATTCATGAAAAGACTCAAAAGATTTTAAAAAGAACTAGACATGAATCTTAAAGGGAAAGGAGGAGCTCTAAGAATGTGTAATGACCAACACAAACTAAACAAGGGACCTCATCAGATGAAGGTTGTCCTGTTTTTATACACTTAAAGATGGAATTTCGCAGATCGCATCAAACAACACACAGCATGTTCCATGGGTTGTCCGTGGGACTCCGTCTCTGTAGCATGTAGAAATGGATAGATTTTGAAGACAGCACAAAATCGACTCCACTCATCTCCCTGCACTTAGAAATGCTTAGAAAAAAGTATGTTTCTGTGGGATGGGAAATGATCCATTTGTGTACTATAGTTTAAAGCAATCCATATGACAATTTAAAGCCTAAAGAAAAACATTCCCTTAGGAGTAAGCATAATTTCAATTTTGTTTTGTGAAGGAAATAATGTAAAGTAAAAATATAAAATGAATCTACATGCTTATTTACATGCTTATCTACATGCTTGTTTAACCGCCTCCCGAAACTTTGCCTTTTCTGACATTTTCAGGAAAAAAAGAAAAAAAATGGAAAAGAGACAATTTTGTGTCTTTCTATGAAGACAGCATTCTAAGGGCAAAGATCAAAACTGAAGCTCCCTCTACTAATAAAGAGGATACGGGTCATTCATTTCTTTTATTTTAGCTATATCTTAACCACTTGTCATGAAGCCTGCTTTTATCCATTAGGGCCTATTCCCTGTGTTTCTTTCTATTGTGAAATGCTGAGAAATTGCTTTTATTTGTACACATAAGGGACCATCTAGAGAACTTGGAAAGTTACTTAGCGCAGTTTGTCCCTAGCAGCCATTCAGGAAAAGGCAATTCACTGGTGTTGCTGACGGCAGTGCTTAAAAGCTACATTGTGATGTTCATAACTTTTTATTACACACACACACACACATATACACTCCTATCAAAATGACCCCAGAGACACCCCTTAAAAGTTAACTTTTAGAAGTGTTTAGAAAGCCTTGAGCTATTGCTTCAAATAAAGTAACTTCATTTGGCCATGTTGGCTGGAGATTTCTGACATGTAGTTTTTTAAACAAGCAACATTTCCAAGGTTTGCTTACTTCCTGACCCATTTTCCTGGATGTCAGTGGATTTTTTTGCCAGTATATTCAAAGGTTTCGCAATGTTTGACTAGGAACCAAAGAGAGACTAATTGCCTCAATTGTATCAATGGTTCACTGAATTTTCTTTTCAGTTGGAATTCCCCTCTTGTAGAGTTGGTATTGCTTTTTGCATCACTGTGCTTCCTTCCTGAATGGAAAAGAAATGGTGCTAAAAGCAGTTTATTAAAAATGTCACATATAGTCCTAGTTATTGTACTGTGCATCCAAGGCTGTATCTACACTGCCCTATATCCCAGGATCTGATCCCAGATTATCTGCTTTAAACGAGTCTACACTGACAGATAATCTGGGATAAGCAGATAATCCAGAATCAGATCCTGGGATATAGGGCAGTGTAGAAGGGGGCCTAAGTCATTTCCAGCTTTTGGAGACCTTGAAGTGACCCTATCCTGGGATTTTCTTGGTAAGTTACATTTGGAAAGGGGTTTGCCTTTGCCTTCCTGTGAAGCTGAGAGAATGCAACCTGTACAAGGTCAACCAGTGAGTTTCCACAGCCAAATAGGTATTCAAACCCTGGATTCCCAGTGTCTTAGTCTAGTCACTACACCACACTCAAGTTTATAAGAATGGAAAGATAATGTGTGTAGTTCACATTGAGAATGAAAAATTGGTTTCTCAAAACCATCTAGGAAGGATATTATAGGCAAGAATTTGGTGCAATTTTTATCCAATATTCACACAACTTGATATGCTTCAGGAAATTATTCTGTACAGAAATAACTGGGGGTGGAGTAATTTGCTTGAAAAAAATATGTTTTTGAATAACCACCCACTACTGCCAAATATTACATCATTTACTCGAGTCTAATGCTCATGTTTTTTGACCAAATTACAATGCCAAAATTGAGGAGTGCATTACATTTTACAATGAGATTGTGAAACGCTGACCGTCAAGGAGCTTTGTATGGAATTTTTATTGCTTTTATTGGTTTTATGGTTGTTTTTACCTATTATAATTACTGTCTTATGGTAATTGCTGTTATTGATAGAACTGTTGTTGTTAAATGATGTATTTGTCTTTTGCTGTATGTGATGCAGGCATCGAATTGTGCCTCGCTTTTGTAAGCCGCCCTGAGTCCCCCCCGGGGTGAGAAGGGCGGGGTAGAAGCAACCGAAATAAATAAATTTTATCATGCGTTAGACTTGACTAAATACAGTTACTTTTTGTGAAATATTTATTTATGTATTTATTTACCTACCGTATTTGTATACCACCCTTCTCAGCCCTCAGGTGACTCAAGGCGGTTTACAGAGGCAACAACTCAATGCCCAATAACACCATAAAATATTTTAAAACATTAGCATATAATATTAAACCATAACAAGAGCAATAAAAACATAAATCATTTGCATCTCCTAATTAAAAACATTTTATGTTTTATTCAAGACATATGTTCAGCGTGGGTTTGCTTCTGAAGCTGAGAGAGTATCCAAGGTCACCCAGTGGTTTCCATATCCAAGCAAGGACTTGAACTCTGAAGGCTGGATCCAGAGTGATAGTATAATTACAGACTGGCCCTCATAGTCCTAGACCAGTGGTTCTCAACCTATGGGTCCCCAGATGTTTTGGCCTTCAACTCCCAGAACTCCTAACTGCTGGTAAACTGGGATTTCTGGAAGTTGCAAGCCAAAACATCTGGAGACTCACAGGCTGAGAATCACTGTCCTAGAACAAAGGTTCTTAAACTGGGGTCCCGTAACTGAATCTGGAGGTCGCAACTGGTATCTCCCTCCACAATTCTGCTTTTCCCTTTTTAAAATAGCACATACACATTCATACACATATGCCAGTATTATTTTTTTAAAAATAGTGCAAAAGTAATCTGAACTGATGCACTTATGTACTTTTCAAATTACGTTCAAGGACACATTGTAAAATAGAGTCATTCTTAGTACAATTCATAGCTTTATTGGTTACAAACAGGCAAGAAAAGGGCAGTTATGTCAATGAAGTCAAATAAAGTGATGTCACGTCCAATAGTTACATAGCCATATGCACAAGTGGTCCCCAAAACAGGTGTCTTGATAGTTCTATGAGTCCCCTGCAAGGTGCTTGAATTCTCCTTCCTGAGACTGGGAGATGGAAATACTTCCCTTGCAATAGATGGAGGTTATCCATTTAGCAGAAGTGTTCTAGAAGCTGTAGAGGTGCTCACAAGCTAAGAGGCGCTTTAATCTTTCTTCTTTTCTAAGCCAAGTTGAAGAATAGGAACATATTGGTATTTTCAGGAGGAAGCAACCTTATCAGTGCCAAAACCATTTTAGCTAAACACCAGTTGCACATCTGTTTACAGCTATGCTATCATCTCTGTGTCTTATCTTGGGGCCACCATATAGAGCAGGGGTCCCCAAACTAAGGCCCGTGGACCAAATGTGGCCTTCCAAAGTCATTTACATGGCCCATCCTAAACATTAGACCCAGGGCTGTTCCACACAGCTATATAACCCAGAATACCAAGGCATAAAATCTCACAACATCTGCTTTGAACTGTGTTATCTGAGTCCACACTGCCATATATTCCAGTTCAAAGCAAATAATGTGGGATTTTATTCAGTTGTGTGGAAGTGGCCCCAAGGTCGCATTAAGTCTGAAACTACTTGAAGCCATACAGCAACAACAACAATCCTAATTAACTTGAATATCTTATCAGCCAAAAGCAGGCTCACCCTTCTCGTTGAAATATTGGTATGTTTATGTTGGTTAAAATTGTTCTTCATCTTACAATTTACACAATAAGAGTATCAATAAACCAAGCAGATTAAAACAGGCCAATGATACATATATATTGAGCCTTAAAGCAAGATAATATGTGTGATACATACCATACAATAGTATATGATAGATAAGAAGCCCAATAACTATACTCATCATCAACGCAACCCATGACAGTCCCATCCCACAAAGAGCATAAGGTGCACATACAATTAAATCATCCAATAGTTTAAGAACTTCCAGAATCAGGAAAGAAAGAATGAGATTGAGGTCCCTTCTACACTGCCCCTATATCCCAGGATATGATCCCAGGGTTTCTTCTTATCCCAGATTATCTCATATAATCCAATTTAAATCAGATAATCTAAAATCAGATCCTGGGATATAGAACTGTGTAGAAGGGGCATGAGAAACAAAAGATATTTATTTGCAAAGGGGAGGATTAAATGAAGTATGCCTTGCTAGGAATGAACTTTGTGAAAATTTTGGGTTCATGGTCTAAGGTTCAAGTTTTGGAATCCTATATGGATTCTAGGTGATGGAAATGGCATGAAGTCAAAGCTAAGCAAATTCTGGGTGCTGCAACTTCTGGGAAAAGAAGAGGATGAGGAAAAATGATGTTTTCAGGGAGAAGAGAAGAGTCTTCCAGCAATTTGTTGACCAGTACTGTGACAATAGACAATAGGAGAGGAGGAATGTGACAACAGGAGAAGGAGGACGTGTGACAATAGGAGAAGGAGGAATGATAGGGAATGCCTTTTCTCTTTATCTATCTACACTCAAGCTTAGGTGCTTTGTGCATTTTGCCTGACTTTTTCTTGCCTTCCTACACTGAGGAAGCCAGGTGCCATCCTTTAAAGACAAGGATGAATATGAGAAGAAAAGAGGGGTTAATCCATTCCTGTGGCTGTGCTGCTTTCCACTGGGGCCCCTTCCACACAGCTGAATACAATCCCAAATTTTCTGCTTTGAACTGGAATATATGGCTGTGTGGACTCAGATAGCCCAGTTCAAAGCAGATATTGTAGGATTTTCTGCCTTGATATTCTGGGTTATATGGCTGTGCAGAAGGCCCACAGGCCCCTTTTGCACTGCCATACAAAATCTAGATTATCTGCTTTGAACTGGATTATATAGCAGTGTAGACACATATAATCCAGTTTAAATTGGATAATGTGTATTATCTGCTTTGATAATGTGGATTATATGGCTGTGTAGAAAAGGCCCTGAACTCTTGCCTGACAAGCAAACATTTGTTTGGATTGTTCATGCTATGCATCATGCACTGAAAACCCTATTTTACTGATGGGTAAGCGAATTAATTCTAAATAGCTGTAGGGCTTTTCTCATCAACTGCATCACTGGAAACTCCTCCGGGATTCTGTAGGAAAGAAGAGATTTGAGAGTTTTTATACACAGCAATTGGTCCTCCAACAATATTTATCTGAAACTTTGCTAAAGTTTTCTATTTATGGAATGATTACCTCAATGTAGCAGGAGCATTCGCAGAGAGGGCTCCCTCAAGAAACTTGCTTAGTTTGATGACCTGCAGGAAATGAGATTTGAGGGTTTTGACACACAGCAACTGGTTTCCCACCCAATAATATTTATCTGAAATGTTGAAAAGCTTGGGGATCTCCAGTGAATATGCATTCATACATACCTGGCCACTTTCAGGATGCCCGTAACGTAGGTCGGTAGCAAAATGTTCACAGTTCATTTTCAACAGATTGTAGTCTACCTTTTCTCCAACCATTTCAAGTGCAGCTATAACTATTTCCCACATGGGTTTGGGGTTATGTTTTTTGTCAAGCTTATTGTTGACCCGCCATTTATTTTGCCCGGAGGCTTCTGAAAGCAGCTGCCACTTCACTACGGCCTTTCGTGTTCCGACAGACAGAGAAAGAGGTGGATTTTCAAGAACCTCATCTAAGAACAAGGAAAACAAACACAGAAATTGTAGTTCTTAGTTCATAATGTTCTGTGTTTCATTAATAATATAACTCAACTAGACACTTATTTTATATCCCACCTACCCCCCCCCCCCATAAACATCTATACTGAAAAAATAAATAGTGTGAACATTATGGTGAGTGTCACAGAAACTAAAAGGAGATGCTTTGTAAGATCACCGAGGGCCCATCAACATGGCCCGCAAAATCCATTGCTACTATGGACCAGTCCTAGGACACTTCCAGACATACACATCCTGGCTTTGCCTGTTGACTGTTCCCTTGCCATCCTGAAAACTTTTGGGCCACCCAAAACAACCATCACCCTTATCTTGGCTGTTTGCCAATGACAGGAAAGGCACCTACACAACTTGGGGGGGGGGGGGGGAATCTTCTTCTCCCTACAACCCTTTTTCATTCTTCCAGTCTTACCATCTGAAACCAGATGCACCACATATCCATCATCAACATATACAGCCCAATGTTGGTAAAGATCTCGGTCAATCTCAATCAGGTCTCCTGGTTTTGGCTCCTGCAGAAAGAAAATGAGACAAGAAATAACCTTAGATGGGAAGCTGTAATTCTATAGCACATACATTCCAGGAGTAATTTCCTTAATGCAGTTGTTTTGAGAATTGGCTGGTCACCCTATTTCGACTACATTGATGTTGACATCAACCTAATGTGAGGATTGGGAGAGGTGGACAAAGTGGGAAAGCAGCCAACGAATGCCCCCTCATTCACTGAAGGATGGCATGGAGGAGCTCTTTTCTTGCCCTCTCTACTGGATTTCTTTATAGCAGTGTTTCTCAATGTGGGGGTCAGGACCCCTGGGGGGGGGGTCGTGAGGGGATGTCAGATGGGTCACCAAAAACCATCAGAAAACACAGTATTTTCTGTTGGTCATGGGGGTTCTGTGTGAGAAGTTTAGCCCTATTCTATTGTTGGCGGGGTTCAGAATGCTCTTTGATTGTTGGTGAACTATAAATCCCAGCAATTACAACACTCAAATGTCAAGGACTATTTTCCCCAAACCACACCGGTAATCATATTCTGGCATTTGGGCTATTTGTGCCAATTTTTGTCCAGTGAATGAAAATACATCCTGCATATCAGATATTTAGCAGCCGTGCCAAGTTTGGTCCAGATCCATCATTGTTTGAGTCCACAGTGCTCTCTGGATGTAGGTGAACTACAACTCCAAAACTCAAGGTCACTGCCTATCAAACCCTTCCAGTATGGTCACGGGAGGTCTGTGGGCCAAGTTTGGTTCAATTCCATCATTGGTGGAGCCCAGAATGCTCTTTTATCGTAGGTGAACTATAAATCCCAGCAACTACAACTCCCAAATGACAAATCAGTTCCCCCAACCCCACCAGTATTCAAATTCTGGCATTTTGGGTATTTGTGCCAATATTTGGGTATATTGTGTTGTAGTTGCTGGGATTTATAGTTCACCAACAATCAAAGAGCGTTCTGAACCCCACCAACAATAGAATTTTGTCCAGTGAATGAAAATACATCCTGCATATCGGATATTTACATTGCAATTCATAACAGTTGCAAAATTACAATTATGAAGTAGCAACGAAAGTAATCTTTTGGTTGGGGGTCACCACAACATAAGAAACTATATTAAGGGGTCATGGCATTAGGAAGGTTGAAAAGTAATGCTTATAACAATTCAACTGGCTCCTGCCTCCCCTTCCTTGCTCAGGGCTTCCCCTTCCTACTCCCTCTTTTCTACACATTTACAGTGCTCTCCTGCTTTACCTCCTCTCTTTTAGCATTGCCCTCTTTCCTTTAAACAATTAGTATTTCCAAAAAAAAAATCTGTTTAATTTCTCCTCCCCCTGCCATGCACACAACTGCTCTCCCAGCAGCAAAAACAACATCTGATGCCAGTAACAGCCCCTTGCAGTTCTTCCCTTTGTATGCTATGGCATGCTTTGATTTGTGAAGGCAAATATGGGTTAAATTTGCAGTTCTAACTGCTGAGACACACATTGCCTGCTGCTATGCTTTTTCACAGAGCAGCCACCCTTCTCTGCTACTTCTCCTTCTGCAGTCCCTAGGCAACATCAGGGGCAAGGAACAGTGTTGTGTACATGCCAAATTCACCAACACAAACATAAAACAAGAGTTATATTTGTAAAGAACTCGCATAATTACCACATTTTCCTCAGCCATGTCCTTGCTCCTTGGGATCTTAGCTGCCTCTGAGTTACTTTCATTTTCCTTTTCCAAATATAAACCCCTCTGGACCTTCTAGGTATGGTGCTGTTTTTGTTTTTTTCAGTTTCAGGGGATGAGCTTCTGAAGAGGACAAAACTACATTTCCATTTTAGTTGAAGGATAATCGACAGACTTGGCAAAGGTGTTACCCACTATGCTCAATAAATGTGACTTTCAAACTGTTGTTGTTGTTGTGTATAGTTTATTTATAACTGGTTGCATTTTCTTCTGTTTCCCATTTTTCTCTTGTATATTTGATCAAGGTTAATGTAATTTGTTTAGTCTTGTAAACTGTGTAAAGATAAAATAAAGGCAAAAGTTTCCCTTGACATTAAGTGTAGTTGTGTCTGACTCTGTGGGTTGGTGCTCATCTCCATTTCTAAGCTGAAGAGCTGGTGTTGTCCGCAGACACTTCCAGGGTCATGTAGCCGGTATGACTGTATGGAGCGCCGTTACCTTCCCATCAGAGCTGTACCTATTGATCTACTCATATTTGCATGTTTTTGAACTGCTAGGTTGGCACAAGCTGGGGCTAACAGTGGGAGCTTACCCTTGTTGGGAATCAGGAGCTGTTAGGCTCAAAAATAACCCTCTCTGGGGGTGATTCCACCAAAAATATAGCAGAGTGCAGGATGCACAGTTCATAAGCAGCAGAAACTTACATGTAGTGAGTAAGGATTAGCTTCCATTCAACAGGATGGAACAGAATTGCAGATCCACAACTCATAGGATCAAAAAATAATATGTTTATTAAAGATAAAAGAAATCCATTCTAGATAGGAAAGGTTCTTGGAGCTAACTAGCTTCACTGAGCTATCTTCTAAGGAAAAGGAAAAATAATAAAATATGTGCTACATCTTGCCTTAGACAATGGCAACATGCTTTCTCACTCTGGAGAAGACAAAAGAGGCCGGAAAATGGAGACAGGCCACATGGCCAGCCCAGGGCAATAAAAATACCTTTTAAAAGAGGAAGTTAAGTTTCCCTGAAGAGATCACATTCCTAAGTATTCAAAGGGGGAGGAGACAGTGCCATGCAAAGATGAGTAAGGCAACCCCATTCTTAACCCCTTCTTAAAATCAACTAGCTAGAGGAAATTGGGGAGGAATCCCTCAGTCTATGTAGGCTAACTACTCACTGAGAGCTGGAGACTTGTGCAGTCAGGGATGAAACCTAACAACCCTGCTCCCTGGATTTGAACTGCTGATCTTTGAGCAAGTTCAGCAGCTCAGCGGTTTAACTGTGCCACTGTGCCACCAGGGGCTCCTTAAGATACTCAAAACCAATCGGTCCTGCAGGGGAGAGAGAATATTCCTGCAAGGGATAGATAATATGGCAGTGTGGAAGGGGCCTGACGTTACAATTTTTGTAGGTAAACTCAGTATTTGAAGTTACAATTTTTGTAGGTAAACTCAAAAGAAACCTAAGGAGGAAATAATATAAATGTTAGCTTGAGATGAACAACCTTTGGGACAAGCAAGACATTCAGGTTTTGAGAATTGGAAACCTGCCTCTCACCCCTCATCAAAACACGGCAGTTCGAATTGGGTCTTAATTCGGAGACACCATTGGGATGGCAACAACAACAACAGGAGGGTTTTCTGAGTGAAGTCACAATGGATTTTCTTGACCAAGGTCATCCAGTAGATTTTCATGGTTGAGCAGGGATTCAAACCATGTTGCTCAGAGTTGTAGTCCAAAATTCAAATCACACTATGTTGTCTTATCTGGTACATACATGTAAAAGCTTTGTTCAACAATACGGATCATGGATTGAAGGTGTCAATGGTTTAGAACAGTGTTTTTCAACCTGGGGGTTGGGACACCTGGGGGGGAGGGGTCATGAGGAGGTCTCAGAAGAGTTACCAAAGACCATAGGAAACACACAGTATTTTCTGTTGGTCATGGGGGTTCTGTGTGGGAAGTTTGGCCCTATTCTAACATTGGTGGGTTTCCGAATGCTCTTTGATTGTAGGTGAACTATAAAGCCCAGCAACCACAATTCCCAAATGTCAAGATCTATTTCCCCCAGACTCCACCAGTGTTCGTGTTTGGGCATATTGAGTATTTGTGCCAAGTTTGGTCCAGATCTATCATTGTTTGAGTCCATGGTGTTCTCTAGATGTAGGTGAACTACAACTCCAAAACTCAAGGTCAATGCCTACCAAACCCTTTTAGTATTTTCTGTTGGTTGTGGGAATTCTGTGTGCCAAGTTTGTCCTGTTTCTATCATTGGTGGAGTTCAGAATGCTCTTTGATTGCAAGTTAAATCCCAGCAACTACAACTCCCAAATGACAAAATAAATCCCCCCCCTCCAACCCCACTAGTATTCATATTGGGCATATTGGATATTTGAGCCAACTTTGGTCCAGTGAATGAAAATATATCCTGCATATCAGATAGTTACATTCTGATTCATAACAGTAAAATTACAGTTATGAAGTAGCAACGAAAATAATTTTAAGTTTGGGGGACGTCACAACACGAGGAACTGTATTAAGGGGTCATAGTTTAGAGTCCTTTCTCTCTCTCCCCACCTTCCATTTTTTTATTTACATTTTAGCTGATGTCTCTTCCATGATTCATGCTCACTTTTCCTTCCCCCAACTTTCCATTTTCTCTGGTCACAGTTCATTACTACAACTCTCCGGAAGGAAAATGTCTTGTGGCAGGAATCTAGAATGTAATCATAGACCTTTCCACTATCAGTCTGAAGTTCTCCCAGCAGAATTAATGCAAAAAGCTGTTTTGAATGTTTCAACAGAAAAAAGCTAGTGGATTTTTGGTTGCTCTTAACTTCCCCATTGCCTGATTCAATTTCTAAAAATGCATGCCAAGTTAAGGCTGTTCTGTGTGCAACAATGTATGCAATCCCTGTTTCATGCAGAAATATTTAGTCATTATTTTTGAAGAATCAAATGCAAGTATTAAAAGTCATTCAGATGTTAAATAGGGTATGTATTGATAGCACACATGGTGTTCAATCATTTGTAATGAACAGATCATACAGTATGTCAGTACACATGTAGCCAGTTATTCCTGAAGGAAATCTGAAAATGTTCAGCTGCTCAACTGAGACATCCACATCCTTCATATGCTGAGCACCTTGCTTAACTTAAGCAATTCCTCCAGATCAACAGATTTTGGCATTAGTTGTAATGGTTGAGCCGCTTTAAACACACTTTCCAAACAGCTCGATATCTAAAAACAGATATGCCAAAACACCTTAGGAGGGTATTTACCAGAGCTCGTTTTGAGCAGCTGGATTCAATGGTCAAGTACGGAAGGTTTAATCGGGTCCCATACAACGAACGAGTTTGTATTTGCGGAGCATCAGAGGTGGAGGATATCACACATGTTCTGTTCAACTGTGAGCTGTATAAGAAAGAGAGAGACCATTGCCTTGGACCATACATTATTCACAAAACACACTGGGATCCACATATTAAAACTTCATTTTTGTTGGCCGGCCAGAATCCTAAAATAACACACAAAACAGCCCTTTTTCTATTCAAAGCAACACAGCTGAGAATTGCACATTTAGAATCAATTGGGGTAAACTGTGGAGGTGACACAGATATTTGACCTGAACGGGATCTGCCAACAGTTTGTTTATTTTAACCTCTTTTATACTGAGCATTGTATGTTGTATGACTATGTGTTAAATGTGTTATGTATTAAATGTTTTGATACGGCCAATAGGCCAATCAATAAAACGTATCTATCTGGCATTAGTTGTATTTTTCTGTATGGACAACATTGTTCTCACAGAATATATATGTTTTTGGATGTACATGTGCTGTACATGAACTGTGAATTTAAAACTCCTCAGAATGATAGAATTGGAATCGTTCCCAAACCTACTTGGAAGTAATATGGAAGTTGAAATCTTGCACATAAGAAACATGGAATTCATCACCATGGTTAGAGGATCCTGGCTTGATTTAGTCTGAGTTGGTGTTATATGTGCATGTGTTGTTGTTTTTTTTACTGTATTTTATATTGTGTTCACTTTTATGTTTGATTTTAGGCACTTTGTGCCATCTGTAAACCACCCCGAGTCTCTTTGGGGAGATGATGGCAAGATATAAGAATAAAGTTGTTGTTATTGTTATTATTATTATTATTATTATTATTATTATTTACTGTGCCATGAAGCACTTTCCCACTATTATGTAAGATATTTATTATTTATTTATTGACTTCATTTATACCCCGCCTTTCTTCCCCTCAGGGGACACAAAGCGGTTTAAAACTCCAGTAAAATTAAATACCAGTAAAATCAACAGTAAAAATACAATAACATACCCCCTCCATTAAAACGGTTAATAATGAGTCAATAAACACATTAAAACAGATTAAAGTGCATAGTTCCACTCATCCAATATCCTTGTTCATAATCCATATTAAACCTGTGCTGAAGCCCGTAGTCACCTATTCTTCAAATGCTTGTGTGCAAAGCCATGTCTTTAACTTTTTTCTAAAAACTAGAAGGGATGAGGCAGGCATGTAGCCGGGGGGGGGGGGGGGGGCTTGGGGGGCTTCAGCCCCCCCCCCCCCGAAATTCTCATGGTGGTCCGCGAGAAGGTCTTGGTACATTATTTAAACTGTTATGTTTATTCATATCATGATCTGATCACCATGCTCAATATATCCCATATGCATGGGGGTATTGGGGTAACGATACAAAAGGTTTGCTAGGGTAGACCCTCTTTCACTCGGACTCAGCCCCCCCGAACCAAACTTAGCCCCCCCCCCCCGAAACAAAATCCTGGCTACGGGCCTGGGATGAGGCCTGCCTGATGTCACTGGGGAGGGAGTTCCACAGCCGAGGGGCCACCACTGAGAAGGTTCTGTTTCTTGTCCCCACCAATTGTGCTTGTGAAGTGGGTGGGACCAAGAATAGCTACTTAAAGTTCTAGTAGGCTCATATGAAGAGATACGTTTGGACACGTAAGTTGGACCGGAACCGTTTAGGGCTTTATAGGCCAAGACTAGCACATTAAATTGGGGTTGGTAGCAAATTGGCAGCCAGTAGAGCTGATACAATAGGGGAGTTGCATGCTCCCTGTACACCGCTCCCATTAGAAATCTGGCTGTTGTCTGTTGGACTAATTGAAGCTTCCGGGCCATATTCAGAGGCAACCCCATATAGAGCATGTTGCAGTAGTCTATGCAAGATGTAACGAGACCATGGACCACCGTGGCCAAGTCTGACTTCCCAAGAGATGGGCGTAACTGTCGTGCAAGATATTACTTACCACTCCAGGTTTTTTTTTTAGACTTGTATTAAAAGAGATGCATTTTCTTGCTCAATTAATCATTTGTAAGTTTAATATCTAAATGTTATTAATAAAACGTAGCAAGGTTGATTGAATTCACTTAATCTATATCTATATCTATATCTATATCTATATATATAATAAAGAAGAGTGTTTGTTTGTATCGGACAGAGGAAGGGCGGAGGGCGGTGTATGTGCCCGCGTTTTGATTGGCCAGCCTGAAAGTTCCAACATTCGGATTGGCTGCCGCAGTGGTGCTATTTGCATATGGTCTCTGATTGGCCAGCTTCAATAGGAGCCCCTGGTGGAGAAGAGGGTTCATGGCAGAAACGGGCCATGACAGAAGGAAATTTGCATATGGTCTCTGATTGGCCAGCCTCAAATCCAACATTCCGAGATGACAAAGAGAGGAAAGGAAAGGCCAAAGGGGGCTGGGTCAGAACACTCCCAATACAGACCGAAATAGGCACACAGAGCCCCCATCACCCACTCTACATCCTACTGCAGTTTGGAGGAGGATGAACCATGGATGATGGGACTTGCAGTACCACCACTCACATTCTGAGACCGCTGTTAACCTTATCCAATGACTGATCAGGACCAAACTTCACACAGAGACCTCTCATGACCCACTGTACGTCCTGGTGTGGTTTGGCCGGGGATGGACCGTGGATTATGGGACTTGCAGTACCATTGCACAATTCTTCAGACCACTGCAACCCTCATCCAAATAACCAATAAATACCAAACTTGGCACACTGAGTCTCCATGACGCACTCTACATCCAGGTGCAGTTTGAAGGAGGATGCACCATGGACGATGGGACTTGCAATACCTGCACTCCCTTCCTAAGACCATTACAACTGCCAACGATGATGGATCAGTACCACAATTTACACAGAGACCCAGCATGACCCACTCTACATCCTGGTGCGGTTTGGAAGAATTTGACAATGGATGATGGGAATTGCAGTCACTTCACTCACTTCCTGAGACCACTGAGACCCTCGCCGATGACTAATCAAGACTAAACTTGGCACATGGAGCTCCAATGACCCACTCTACATCCTGGTGTGGTTTGGAGGAGGACAGATCATGGATGATGGGACTTCAAGTACCTCCACTCCCCAAGACTGCTGCAAAACTCATCTAATGACCAATCAAGACCAAAGTTGGCACACAGAGCCCCCATGACCCACTCTACAGCCTGCTGCAGTTTTGGAGGAGGGTTGACCATGGATGATGGAACTTCCAGTACCTTCACTCACATTCTGAGACCTCTGCAAACCTCATCCAATGACGGATCAAGACCAAACTTGGCACATAGACCTCTCATGACCCACTTTACGTCCTGGTGTTGTTTGGAAAAAATTGGAGATGGATGATGGGACTTGAAGTACCTTTGCTCACTTCCTGAGACCACTGAGACCCTCGCCAATGACTAATCAAGACTAAACTTGGCACATGGAGCTCCAATGACCCACTCTACATCCTGGTACAGTTTGGAGGAGGACAGACCATGGATGATGGGACTTCAAGTACCTCCACTCCCTTCCGAAGATTGCTACAACCCTCTTCTAATGACCAATCAAGACCAAACTTGGCACACAGAGCCCCCATGATCCACTCTACATCCTGCTGCAGTTTGAAAGAGGATGGACTTTGGATGATGGGACTTGCGGTACCTTCACTCACTTACTGACACCACTGCCACCCTCATCTAATGACTGATAAAGACCAAACTTGGCACACAGAGCCCCCATGACCCAGTCTATATCCTGCTGCTGTTTGTAGGAGGATGGGCCATGGATGATGGGACTTCAAGTACCTTCACTCACTTCCTGAAAATAATGCAGCCGTTATCCAAAGACCAATAAAGACCAAACTTGGCATACAGAACCGCCATTACCCACTTTCTCTAATAACCCGGGCAACGCCGGGTCCCCAAGCTAGTATATAATAAAGAAGAGTGTTTGTTTGTATCGGACAGAGGAAGGACATAGGGCGGTGTATGTGCCAGCGTTTTGATTGGCCAGCCTGAAAGTTCCAACATTCGGATTGGCTGCCGCAGTGGTGCTATTTGCATATGGTCTCTGATTGGCCAGCTTCAAGAGGAGCCCCTGGTGGAGAAGAGGGTTCATGGCAGAAACGGGGCATGACAGAAGGAAATTTGCATATGGTCTCTGATTGGCCAGCCTCAAATCCAACATTCCGAGATGACAAAGAGAGGAAAGGAAAGGCCGGGGGGGGGGGGGGGCTGGGTCAGAACACTACCAATACAGACCGAAATAGGCACACAGAGCCCCCATCACCCACTCGACACCCTACTGCAGTTTGGAGGACTATGAACCATGGATGATGGGACTTGCAGTACTACCACTCACATTCTGAGACCGCTGTTAACCTTATCCAATGACTGATCAGGACCACACTTCGCACAGAGACCTCTCATGACCCACTTTACGTCCTGGTGTGGTTTGGCCGGGGATGGACCGTGGATTATGGGACTTGCAGTACCATTGCTCAATTCTTCAGACCACTGCAACCCTCATCCAAATAACCAATAAATACCAAACTTGGCACACTGAGTCTCCATGACGCACTCTACATCCAGGTGCAGTTTGAAGGAGGATGCACCATGGACGATGGGACTTGCAATACCTGCACTCCCTTCCTAAGACCATTATAACTGCCAACAATGATGGATCAGGAGAGCCCGCATAACTCACTCTACATCCTGGTGCGGTTTGGAAAAATTTGACAATGGATGATGGGACTTGCAGTCACTTCACTCACTTCCTGAGACCACTGAGACCCTCACCAATGACTCATCAAGACTAAACTTGGCACATGGAGCTTCAATGACCCACTCTACATCCTGGAGCAGTTTGGAGGACGACAGACCATGGATGATGGGACTTCAAGTACCTCCACTCCCCAAGACTGCTGCAAAACTCATCTAATGACCAATCAAGACCAAAGTTGGCACACAGAGCCCCCATGACCCACTCTACATCCTGCTGCAGTTTTGGAGAAGGGTGGACCATGGATGATGGAACTTCCAGTACCTTCACTCACATTCTGAGACCTCTGCAAACCTCATCCAATGATGGATCAAGACCAAACTTGGCACATAGACCTCTCATGACCCACTTTACGTCCTGGTGTTATTTGGAAAATTTTGGAGATGGATGATGGGACTTGCAGTACCTTTGCTCACTTCCTGAGACCACTGAGACCCTCGCCAATGACTAATCAAGACTAAACTTGGCACATGGAGCTCCAATGACCCACTCTACATCCTGGTGCAGTTTGGAGGAGGACAGACCATGGATGATGGGACTTCAAGTACCTCCACTCCCTTCCAAAGATTGCTGCAACCCTCTTCTAATGACCAATCAAGACCACACTTGGCACACAGAGCCCCCATGATCCACTCTACATCCTGCTGCAGTTTGAAAGGGGATGGACTTTGGATGATGGGACTTGCAATACCTTCACTCACTTACTGACACCACTGCCACCCTCATCTAATGACTGATAAAGACCAAACTTGGCACACAGAGCCCCCATGACCCACTCTATATCCTGCTGCTGTTTGTAGGAGGATGGCCCATGGATGATGGGACTTCAAGTACCTTCACTCACTTCCTGAAAATAATGCAGCCGTTATCCAAAGACCAATAAAGACCAAACTTGGCATACAGAACCACCATTACTCACTTTCTCTAATAACCCGGGCAACGCCGGGTCCCCAAGCTAGTATATAATAAAGAAGAGTGTTTGTATCGGACAGAGGAAGGGCGGCGGGCGGTGTATGTGGCAGCGTTCTGATTGGCTGCCACTGTGGTCTCTGATTGGCCAGCCTGAAATTCCAAGATTCTGATTGGCTGGGCAGCAGTGCTATTTGCATATGGTCTCTGATTGGCCAGCTTCAAGAGGAGCCCCTGGTGGAGAAAAGAGTTCATGACAGAAACGGGGACATGAGAAGGAAATTTGCATATGGTCTCTGATTGGCCAGCCTCAATTCCAAGATTCCGAGCTGACAAAGAGAGGAAAGGAAAAGGCCAGAGGGGGCCGAGTCAGAAAATTACCAATATAGTCCACACTTGGCACACAGAGCCTGCAAGACCGACTCGACATCCTACTGCAACCATGGATGATGGAACTTGCAGTACCATCACTCACATTCTGAGACCGCTGTTAACCTCATCCAATGACTGATCAGGACCAAACTTGGCACATAGACCTCTCATGACCTACCTTATGTCCTGGTGTGGTTTGGCCGGGGATGGACCATGGATTATGGGACTTGCAGTACCTTTGCTCAATTCCTGAGACCACTGCAACCCTCATCCAATTACCGATAAAGACCAAACTTGGCACACTGAGTCTCCATGATGGACTCTACATCCTGGTGCAGTTTGGAGGAGGATGCACCATGGACGATGGGACTTGCAATACCTGCACTCCCTTCTTAAGACCATTACAACTGCCAACAATGATGGATCAGGACCACAATTTACACAGAGAATCCGCATGACCCACTCTACATCCTGGTGCGGTTTGGAAGAATTTGACAATGGATGATGGGAGTTGCAGTCACTTCACTCACTTCCTGAGACCACTGAGACCCTCACCAATGACTCATCAAGACCAAACTTGGCACACAGAGTCCCCATGACCCACTCTACATCCTGGTGCACTTTTGAGGACAGACCATGGATGGTGGGACTTCAAGTACCTCAACTCCCCAAGACTGCTGCAAAACTCATCTAATGACCAATCAAGACCAAACTTGGCACACAGAGCCCCCATGACCCACTCTACATCCTGCTGCAGTTTTGGAGAAGGGTGGACCATGGATGATGGAACTTCCAGTACCTTCACTCACATTCTGAGACCTCTGCAAACCTCATCCAATGATGGATCAAGACCAAACTTGGCACATAGACCTCTCATGACCCACGTTACGTCCTGGTGTTGTTTGGAAAAATTTGGAGATGGATGATGGGACTTGCAGTACCTTTGCTCACTTCCTAAGACCACTGAGACCCTCGCCAATTACTAATCAAGACTATACTTGGCACATGGAGCTCCAATGACCCACTCTACATCCTGGTGCAGTTTGGAGGAGGACAGACCATGGATGATGGGACTTCAAGTACCTCCACTCCCTTCCGAAGATTGCTGCAACCCTCTTCTAATGACCAATCAAGACCACACTTGGCACACAGAGCCCCCATGATCCACTCTACATCCTGCTGCAGTTTGAAAGGGGATGGATGTTGGATGATGGGACTTGCAGTACCTTCACTCACTTACTGACACCACTGACACCCTCATCTAATGACTGATAAAGACCAAACTTGGCACACAGAGCCCCCATGACCCACACTATATCCTGCGCTGTTTGAAAGAGGATGGCCCATGGATGATGAGACTCCAAGTACCTTCACTCACTTCCTGAAAATAATGCAGCCGTTATCCAAAGACCAATAAAGACCAAACTTGGCATACAGAACCGCCATTACCCACTTTCTCTAATAACCCGGGCAACGCCGGGTCCCCAAGCTAGTAAATAAATAAAAATGCAGCAGTTCTATTTTTGATACTGTAGCCACAATGTGATAAAACAACAGACCGTAAATCAGAAAGGGAGAAAAGCAACACTGCAGCATTGAAATACTGTACAGTCACTCCCAGATGATGTGCAGCACACCTTCTGAGTTCAATTGATTAAAGTATGGAAGCCAAACATGTGCTAATTCCTTGTAACCTCTGCTGTGAGCAGAGAACGGCACATGTGAATTGCATGACATTGCCTCAGGCAATATATTATGAGTGTCACGTTCGGCTAGCAAATTGTGCATCCTATTAATGCAGGAAGCTTTTAAAATTATTATTATAGAATTTGTATTGTGAGTTGGAACTCTGTTGTATGTGCCAAAATAACTTGGCAGACTTTGAGTGTGAGTGGGTGGACGCTATTTGCTGTTGAATCTTAGACTGTAAAATGTGTTGTGCTGTCATTCCTTTCTACATTTTTAGACCCATTTTAGCAATCCTTACAATAGCGCAAGGTAGTAGGGCATTCCCGTATTGCAAGTCAGGGACCAGGGCTTGGAGACAGGTGACCTGTACATATATCCTGAGTAGGTCTGTTGGTGCCACTGGCTTAGCTGGGGGGGACCATTCTGGGAAATGGAGTTGTCCCCCTCAGATATTCTGCTCCTTTTCCACTCCTTCATTATGCATTCATGTTGAAATAGAGATTTCCACGTGTTGAGATTCTGACTCACTGTTTCATAGACAAAGTTTCTCGAAAGAATGACAGTGAGACGAAGCTGTTACAGAAAGACATCTGAGATGGGAACAGAGCCAGATTGCTGAATCATGAGACAGAATGAAGATTTAAAGTTTTCTTTGACATTTGACAGCTGTCACAATGATCATCCCAGTTCTCATTATCAGTCTGAAGTTAGCAGATGCACTTCAGATCAAAACCTAACATTATACTTGACATCAGGTATGATTAAAGGAGAAAGTAGGAAACTCATGAATACTAGAGTTCAGTTCCCTACAGAATAAGGTACTGGGCTTCATTCACTGATATTTCCACACACCTCCATAGACTAGATAGGTGAGAATTTCAGCTTAATTTATATATTACTAGCTGTCCCCTGCCACACATTGCTGTGTTTTCGTCTGTGTTTTGGTATATATGTGGATTTGCGCATGTGTTGTGATGTATTTTTTGTTTTTTTTGGCTTTTTAAGTGTCTTCTGCTGTGTTTTTCAGTGTTTTATGAGTGATGGTCACTCGTTGGCCTGATAGGTGTATTGTGTCCAAATTTGTCCAGTGGTTTTTGAGTTATGTTAATCCCACAAACGAACATTACATTTTTATTTATATAGAAGAAACTAGCATTTCTTTACATTCTATGTGGAAAAAAATGATTCATTTTGAAAATGTGATTGCTTACAAAAAAACAAAACAAAACTGACAGATTTGTCTATCAAAATATGAATCCTAATGTCAGGGTTGCCACCTTTGAAGGATCTCATGTATTGTCCTAGGACAGTGGTTGCCAACCTTTTTTTGACCAGGGGCCACTTGACCAGAGACCATTTGACCAGGGAACACTTTGACCAGGGACAACTTGACCAGGGACCATTTTGACTAGGGACCTCTCTCCAGCAATAGTACCAAAAGGGTTATGAATCAGTTTTTTGTCAACTTTAGATTCGATTTGGTTATCTGGCGTGGAGATTCAGAAACTTGCATTGGATAGACCACATCCGCTCTAGTTTCTGATACAGAACATATGCCATCTGGTAGTCGCCATCTTTTCACCCACAGAAAACCATAGTTAATAATCTAGTGCTGATGTTGTCTATCCAATGCAATTTTCTGAATCAGCAGCCCAAATAACCCCAGGAACAGGCCTAAAACAAAGACACCAAGGTGCCCCCGCTTCCAGGCATCACATCGAATGGCTCCGCTCAGGGGGAGTGAGCAGGAGGAGAAGCAGCAGTCAGGAGGCTTGTTGTCGATGCACCTTTCGTAGGTAATCAGCCTCTCGCCTCCCGACATCCCCGTTACCTCAATACTATAGGAGGGTTTCGCGAAACAAGTCGCTCTCGTTGCAACGGTGTAGAAACAGTGAGGTCACGGACCATATTTTAGTTCTCGGGGACCACTGGCAGTCCACGGACCACAGGTTGGGAACCAGTGGCCTATAGCAAGTGTGAAGCTCTATCTGTTGTTCCCGCTGTGTCTACCTGCAATTGAAATACTACTAAAATCGAAACGTATCCACCCAAAATCAAGCTGTTTCTTAATCATGTTGAGAAGTCTAGTAAATGCAGGCTCATATAGACTGGGATAGGCTCACTCCTGGAGGGCTGCACTATATCATTTTGAGCTGCAGCAGAGCTCCAAGAGTCACACTGCTACAACTGTCATTTTGGGTGACACCATGTCAGGAAAGGTCATTTGGAGCATTTATCGGGATGGGGCTGTGGGAGACATTGTTAAGTAAAATCTTCCCTCCCTGGGGATTTTTGATCCATAAATGTGCTTGCTGCTTAAACATTTAGGGGATGCTGGAGCTTTTGGGGGACAGTTAGAGTCCCAAGTGCTGCATAGGATTTCTCTCAAAGGATCACACTATTCATGCCTTAAGTTTAGATACTGGAGATATGCTAGATCATTTTGTTTATTTTCTAAAAATTCCAAATATTTTTATAACTAGTGTTGAGATAAAGTTGTAGTTATCATCCTTGGGCCCTTTGATACTACATAATTATAGCACTATGATTCAACTGCCATGGCTAACTCTTGTTGAATCCTGGGATTTGTAGTTTGGCAAGGCACTTATAGAAGATCTCTGCTTTAGATTTATACCATCCCAGAATTTCATAGGATGGAACCATAGGAGTTAAAGCACCATAATTCTGCAGTATAAAACTGCCCTATGATAACAAAGGATTTTTGTTTGGTCTAAACTCCAAAGAGTTGCATGATGGGATTATTATGATTATGATTATGATTATTATTTATACCCCGCTTTTTCTCTCCAAGAGGAGACTCAAAGGGGCTTACATTAAAAGCATTTCAACACAATTTAAAATATACAAACATTAACAGATAATTAAACATCAATGGTATTTTTAAAAACCACAGTTAAAATGCATATAGATAATAATTATCTTCCTTGATAATAGTATTCCTTCGTTGACCCTTCTAAATATCAAGTTTTCTGCGGCTGGATTTCTCAGACTTTAAGCAAATGTACATTTGCTCAGACTTTAAGCAAATGGCGCAGCGGGTTAAACTGCTAAGCAGCAGAACTTGCTGACCGAAAAGTTGGTGGTTCGAATCCGGAGAGTGGAGTGAGCTTCCACAGTTAGCCCCAGCATGCAAATGTGAGTCGATCAATAGGTACTGCTTCGGTGGGAAGGTAACGACGCTCCATGCAGTCACATGACCTTGGAGATGTTTATGGACAACACCGGCTCTTCGGCTTAAAAATGGAGGTGAGCACCACCACCCCAGAATCGGATACAACTAGACTTAATGTCAAGGGGAAACCTTTACCTTTTTACAACATAACTGTTGATCTAAAGGTACTTCCCTATTTTTTATCTATTAAAGTTCATTTTTACAGTGTCCACGTTCATGATAAATGCAGGGATTTTAGATTTATTAGCACGTGCTCAGATGGCATACAGCTGTATGGTCTTAAGTTATGCAGTTCACCTAGGAAGATGTAATGGGTACAAATAACTGTAATGCTACCTTCCTACAAGTGTGAGATAAGCAATAATATATTTCATATCTTTCACTGTCTTTTCACCTCTTTAAATGAAATGAATGAAAATGTAGTGCAGAGCCAATAAAATAGATAACCCATTGATGTTCCACCTGTACCACACAGGGTCCCCATAAATGGGGGCAGACAGGAAGGTTACACATTACCAGGTCCTGAGGGTCCAGAGGAGCTTGGAAATTTAAGCAAAACATTGCTTGGAGCAAAAAGAAAAAAATATCTCTGAATCTAAAGTGTAGTTAACGTCAGAGGATATATATAGAAACCTATTTCCTTGTATCCATTTATCTATTGGTCAGATCTTGTGAGATTTGCCAGAGCCAATCAGAAGCAGAGTTGAAAGAATTTTCTGCAGCTTTCTGAATTGCTGAGCCTTTAGCCTAATGCCCTTCTGCAAAATAGAGAAAATATGTTTATGCTGTTAAGCTTGGATATTACATGATAATAGCCAAAAGGCTGAGAAGTGAGGGTAGTCTGGCTGCAACATCTGTCACCTCATTGATAGTCAGGGTCGAATTGGCTGATCTGGCTGGCTAGCTGTCAACTGTGCGTATTTTCGAAGAGGACAACTATCCCAGATGGAAGAAGTGTACTGTGTATAATCAGTCCCATATATTCTCTGGAGCTAGAGGCACAGGAACCCCATGAAATGAAGAACCGCGAATAAAGAAAATAGGTTTTTTTTAACTGAGAGAATATCTAGTAATTTCTAAGATCTTCCAGCATGAATTCTGTGATAGAAACTAAACACAGAATTGCATCAGAGTTTCCTGGAAAGGTGTTCTCTCTAGAAATCCTTAGGTCCTCCAGTTGACCATACAGTCACATTAGTGGACCTAGAGATTGCCAGAAAAAACATTTTTAATCAAATCTGTGAATAATCAAATCTATAAAAGTGGAGGGAAGATTATACTGTTCTTCAGCCAAAGGCATACTAATCACTGCACTCACCTCTATTGCATGAAGACATAGAAGTCCCAGAAGTCCTTGCACATAAGCAGAAAAAGGGATGCCACTGTTAGAAATAGCAACCTTCTCAAGCCTCCACTACATATTATGTATATAATTTAGATTGCTTACTGTATTGTATATGTGTGTGTTGGTATGCAATTTTATTTTAACTCTGTTGTGGGAGGGGCTGCTGTCCATGTAATCAGAACTGGGCTTGTTCAGGACAGACTCAATTTTTTAGAACAGCATGCCTTTAGAAGGCTGTAGGAACAGATGTTTGTTTTGTAAGAACAATGTGCTTACATTTAGGCTCTCAAACCTGGTCAGGGTTATTGTCCTGATCTTTGAATTAACATCTTTGTCTAGCCCCGAAAGGCCAGGTCCTTTGTTTTATTGACCTGCGATATTGGTTTCATTTATGAAGTTGAGATTGGTTTTGGAGATTGGGATATGACACGGTGAGGGGGGGTGGGTGGGAGATGGCAACAATCCCCGTTTCTTCGCAGATAGGGAGATGTCCTTTGTGTTGAGTGATTTAGTATGTCCAGAGACTCCATTGTCCTGGATGGCCTGGCTACCAGAGCCCTCAGAGGTCCAGAAAAAAAGAGCCATTTATTTTGGGTTTCAATAAACTTTATTGAGTTTTATTGGTTGAAACATCGAAAGAAGGGGAACAATACTTAGATAGGAAAGTTTGGAAAAATAGGACATTGGGTTACTAGGGATTACTGGGGATTTTGGAAGGGTAGAACATGAGGGGGGTGTAGAGGGGGGGATGTGGGACAAAGGTGTGGAGGAGAGTGTTGGGAAGGAGGGTTGGGGAAGAGGGGGGAAACTTGACACTTCCGTATGGTCCACAGATGGATGAGTATTATTAGGTACATTTATTAATTTTGATTCCTTATTTTCTATTGTTTGTTTAACTGGCAACTATTGTTATTGTTCTCTTATTCCTAAATGTTCTTTAGATGTTCTTTACAGTGGCTCCAGTTGGTCTGTCTTTCCTTGTTCTGGTTCTCCATTAGGGTCGATAGTCTGTCCAAATCTATAAGAAAAAGAGCCATTTATTTATTAGGTTCTTGTAGGTTTTTTCGGGCTATAGGGCCATGTTCTAGAGGCATTCTCTCCTGACGTTTCGCCTGCATCTATGGCAAGCATCCTCAGAGGTAGTGAGGTTGCTTGCCATACCTCTGAGGATGCTTGCCATAGATGCAGGCGAAACGTCAGGAGAGAATGCCTCTAGAACATGGCCCTATAGCCCGAAAAAATCTACAAGAACCTAGTGATTCCAGCCATGAAAGCCTTCGACAATACATTTATTTATTGTCCATGCAAATGAGTTTTGGTCGAGTCCTTTCTTAGGGGAATATTGGCTCAGGAAGTTTGGAAATCCCTAGAACTATGAGTTGCTGGTTCATGAAAAGGTTGCTTTGCTTCACATTTTCTCATAGAGACATACATACATATAAAGAATGGGGCATGGGAGCATACACAGGGTTCATGGGGAAAGGGGGGGATCATGCAGGGTTGAAGCCGAACTCATGCCAGCCCCCTCAAAGTCCATTAAAGTTCATAAAGGTTGCAAAATGTCTATAAAATTTCCTATAAAGTTCGTGGGAGTTCACAAAAGTTATAGGGAATTATGGGATCATTCCAGCCTGGTGTCCTTGGCAAAACTATGAATTCCCTGATTCTGAACTATCTTTTATAGAGCCCTAGGGGTGGGGGTCACCTCCGATTATATTTTCAGTCAAGTGTGCATAGCTGTATGATTTTTTTTGGACACTTCCAGTGACTGCAGCAAAAGATAAAAGAAGTTTCAAGCTATCACTCATCAAAAAGTATCAAGTGCTGTACAATGGGGCGAGGACCATTAAGTCCGTTTTATCTATTGAGTATAAATTTGTATAAATTTGGAAAGAGAAATTGACTTTGGAGGCCAATGTACTATTTTGCAATTTAAATTTAAACTTTTACAGTGAATGGGCTTAATATTTAACCATGGTTCATGAGACCAAAGTTGGTGTGGATTGGGGGCCTCTGCCCCAGTATGCTTGGACTTATTGACATATTGTCAACTTCCTTGATTCCTTACATCTTACTGCCCTCTAGTGAGAGATGCTCTCAGGGTGTTGGCAGCCTTGTTTATTTTAATGAGAAAGATTCTCTGTTCAGTGTTATTATTCTAAAGCGAATCCCACTGAATTCCATGGAGTTTTTTTACTAGGTTACCATGTTGAAGACTGCAGCCTAAGGCTGATTCAACTCCTTGAGTTTTGTTGGCAGGAAGCATGGGTCTCAAGTCCCAAACTTGTCTTTTTTTCAAAAAAGGATAATAAGAAATAGGACACTTTATCATGTAGATTCTGTGGGCAGCCTTCTGCGTTTTTGTTAGTGCAGCTGCACCATAGAAATGAACTCTTACAATGGAACCAGTTTGTCGATTTGAATGTTGAAAGTGATCCAAGATCCGTATTGTTTATATTCAGGAAATATTGGCTGCTTATATTTGCTGATCCAGCCAGGTAGACATTGGTTTGGGTATAAAGTAGCAATGTTTTGCTTAAGAAGAAGCTCTGAATACAAAAGTATAAAGGAAGTCATGGCTAGACCCATCCATCTGCTAATATTTTGGAAAATAAAATAAGGTATTTTTTATTCTCAAGTCTTTCCAAGGCCATAATAAGACCAGAATGCTCGGTGCCCACCACATAATCCAAGTTGGTTTAACCCAGTTTTAAATCCAAAGAACTGTATGCCTCTGTATCCTATCAGCATGTGTGTGTTAAGATGAAATGCAAGAGAGAAAAGCACTCATTTAAAATTGCCGTACGCTTTGCATCTCTGGAGCGGTTTTAATAAATAGAACCAATGCAATAACATAGATTAGATTGTAATGAGTTATTTGTTTTATTGCCATCAAGAAAAGGAGGAGGTAAAGCTGTAACTGTGTCAGATTTTACTAAATAATGCATAATGTTGGAAGGGCGGGGGAGCTCGAAATGCTAAACTGAAGCGGAAATTCCAAACACAATCACATAGAAATGTATTTCAGTGTACCTGTCCGAATGTTTCCAAACGTATCTCCATCTACATTCCACCTCGGAATTTAAGATCTTCTGGGGAGGCCCTGCTCTCGACCCCGCCTTTGTTGTAAACACGCTTGGCGGGGATGAGGGACAGGGTCTTCTCGGTGGTGCCCCCCCCCTCCGGCCTGTGGAACTCGCTCCCTGGTGAAATTGGGTTATCTACATCCCTCCTTTCCTTCAGAAAGAAGTTAAAAATGTTGATGTGGGACCAGGCCTTCAAGTAATCATGCTGACAATGATAATGACAATGATGACAATCGCTATGGAAATGGACTAGGGACAAGCTTGATGGAGTCTCTAACCACAGAACTCGGATAAGATAAGGCCACCAGGCTGTTATATTTAAACAGATTTTAATTGAATTGATTTAGTGTTTTTAAATGTATGTAATTATTGGATTTTATTATGCATTTTATTATGTGCACATGGAGGCACCAAATGATTGCCGGCTGGATCTGGCTGCTCAACCCATTGGGGCAGGCCCGTAGCCAGGATTTTGATTGGGGGGGGGGGGGCGGAGGGCTGAGTCTGAGTGAAAGAGGGTCTACCCTAGCAAACCTTTTGTATCGTTACCCCAATACCCCCATGCATATGAGATATATTGAGCATGGTGATCAGATCATGATATAAATAAACATAACAGTTTAAATAATGTAGCAGTAAGGCCTTTTTACAGACCACCATGAGAATTTCGGGGGGGGGGGGCTGAAGCCCCCAAAGCCTCCCCCCCCCCCCCCCCCGGCTACATGCCTGCCTTGGGGTTGAGAAGGGCAGTACAAATATCTGAAATAAATAAAATAAAATAAATAAATTTAACTGGCCTTTACTTCTAAGTAAATCCATATGGGCTGATTAAGTAAAGGTAAAGGTTTTCCTCTGACATTAAGTGTGTCTGACTCTGGAGGGGGTGGTGGTGCTCATCTCCTTTTTAAACATTGTTTATTTATTCAAATGGACATACATTTGCAATTGTTTGTTGCATACAGTGCAATACTTTCCATCTATTAGTGTTCCATAATCATTTCCCAGATACTATATTTCCTTTAAGAGGGCACAGTCTACTATATATATAATACATATAAAAGTATCATAGACTTTTGTTTAATATTTGCTTCCTCCTTGTCTACAATCTTATAAGATCCTCTATATACATTTTCAGTTTAATTTTACATTGAGGTGTTGAATTATTGGTTGCCATTCATTAACAAAGTTATCTAATAGTTCTCCTCATAATAATAGTTATTTTATTCATTATCAGCATATCACTCATCTCCATTTCTAAGTCGAAGATCCGACGTTGTTTGTAGGCACCTCCAAGGTCATGTGGCCGGCATGACTGCATAGAGTGCTGTTACCTTCCCGCCGGAGAGGTACGTATTGATCTACTCTGTTATGGCCCAGACTACCTGTCCGAACGTATCTCCTACTACGAATCATCACAAAGTTTAAGATTATCTGGAAAGGCCCTGCTCTCGATCCCACCACTGTCGCAAACGCGATTGGTGGAGACAAGAGACAGGGCCTTCTCAATAGTGGCTCCTCGTCTGTGGAATTCCCTCCCCAAAGACACCAGATTAGCCACTTCCCTCCTGTTCTTTAGAAGGAAACTCAAGACTTGGCTATAGGACCTTGCATTTGACCATTGAACTGCGGCTTGTCTGAAGAAGACATAAACAATTTCAAAGTGACAATGAATTGACCCGGACCCAAATTTTAATTGCCATGTTTTAACAACTGTTTATTTAATGTTTTGTTTAAATGTATTTGTTGATTGTTTTTATCATTATGTTGGCATCGAATGGTATTTGCTGTGAGTCTGCCCTGAGTCCCCCCTCGGGGGTGAGAAGGGCAGGGTACAAGTATATGAAATAAATAAATAAATAAATACTCACATTTGCATGCTTTCGAACTACTAGGTTGGCAGAAGCTGGGGCTAACAACGGGAGCTCACCCCATTCCCCGGATTTGAACCTGTGACCTTTTGGTCAACAAGTTCAACAGCTCAGCGGTTTAACCCTCTGCGACACTGGGTTATATTTAAGAATATTCCCATCACTTTCAGGTGTTAACGACATTTGGTATGTTTAAAATTGAACTGAATTTAAATTTGGGGGGGGAAAAACATTTTATCTATGACTGTGTTTTACTTAAAACTTTTGGTATACCTAGGGCTATAATTTATCTGCACAGCACCTTCGTGAAAAATACATTCCTACCGCACAAACAGAGCATGACAGCTCATGCTTTGAAAAGCTAATTTCAGATGCATATTATTTTCGCTGCTAATTTCCATACCTCTTTATATTAAATTCTGCTGAATTTCTAATGTGGCCAGCTGCTGAATTGGTGAGCTTTATAAGCTGAACATCTGCTTAATTCAGGACTTGCATTGCTTTCATAGTAAAGAAAAAAAGAGGGGGGAGCAGTGGGATATGCATGACAGATAGTAGCAATTTTATTTGTACAATCAAACCTCTAAATCTACCTTAATTTTACATGAATGAATAATACATAACGCATGTTTCATTGGTAGGCCACTTTATGTTTTCTTTTATTTGATGCCTCACTGGCACCCAACGGCTAGAACCCAAGATGAATTCCAACTACAGTCAGAAGTAGAGTCCAGAATTCAGGCATCAGTCCCCAAGTTACAAACAAGATAGTTTTTGTAGGTTTGTTCTTAAGTTGAATTTGTATATACGTCGGGACAGATAGGTTTTTTCAGTGTAACTCCAGCCAAATATATGTATGTGTGTATGGATGGAGATATAGATATAGATATATATGGATAGCATAGGGAAGGGCTAACACCCCTGTGGTGTTTGTTTTGCTGTTTGCACCCCTATTTATTTTAATTCTGGTGATTTTAATCTGACGAGTGGGTTCTTAATGTATATTCAGAATTATTTTAATTTTGTGGATGCATTTATTATGTGTTTTATATTATCTTTGGCATCGAATTGTTGCCTGTTTGGAAGCTGTTCTGAGTCTCTCCATGGAAATCGAGAAGAATGTGTTAATTAAATTAAAATAAATAAATAAATTCAAAAGATTTCACCTCACTTTCTGTCCTTGTGATAATTGGATTTTTTAAAAAATGGGTTGTTGTGGAAACAAGGATTGGTGAGAAAGCTTCAGTGGAGACACCTTTTCCCCCATGACAGCAACTCTTCCAGGAGTGAATTTCCCTTCCGAGGGGTAGATTTCTCTCACTTCCTCTCACTCTCACCCCCATTCTTAGCTATGAATTGTTTGTAAGTCAGATGTTTGTAACTTGCTGACAGACTGTATACAAACAAAGCACTCCCAACACATGGCGTTCCTTGTCATGAGTGATGAGGAACCAATTCTCATTCCTCACCAGTCATGGAGTTCAGTGGATAACTTCAGGCTAGTTGTTGACTGAGGACCCATCTACACTGCCATATTGAAATATGGTTGTTTAACAACAACATAGCTAAACAAAAGAAAGTGTGTGTATACAAGATTTGCTTTAAATAAGCTATGATATCACAATATCCAAAAATTATTTTTTTAATAAAAAAAATCAAAGGTCATATTAACATAACACCAAATCCAAAATTTTGTAGACTGCATCCAAATATTGAAGACGGGTGGGGAAAAATTATAAGATTGGCAATAAGAGAGATGAAATAATGGGAACATATCAGCTGGGAACCTTTCACGCTACACAACTGTAGGAACTAGGATAGCACTTTAAGTGTTGTTATTGCATCAAATGGGAACCAGTCAAAGACCATAATGATCCAAAAATTTATAGACCAATTTCCTTGTTGTGCCACCTCTATTAAGTTCTGGAGAGACGGATTCTTCATAGAATTATGTAAAAAAAAAAATAGATCAATTTATGATTCCACAGCAAGCTAGTTTCAGGGAAAGGAAAAGCTGCACATCACAAGTGTTGAACCTGACTCAGCACATAGAAGATGGTTTTGAAAGGCAGCGGATTACAGGAGCTGTCTTCATAGACCTGTCAGAAGCTTATGATACTGTAAACCAGTGGTTCTCAACCTGTGGGCCCCCAAGTGTTTTTGGCTCACAACTTCCAGAAATCTCAGCCAGTTTACCAGCTGTTATGATTTCTGGGAATTGAAAGCCAACACATCTGGGGACCCACAAGTTGAGAACCACTGCTGTAAATTGTCGCCTCCTCCTGAGAACAATTTATAACATCACAAAGGATTACCACCTCACCCACTTCATAGGAAATCTGCTACAAAACAGGAGCTTTTTTGTTGAATTCCAGGGCCAGAGAAGCAGACGCCGAAAATAGAAGAATAGCCTGCATCAGGGGAGCATGTTTGCTTCATCATTGTTTAACATTTACATAAATACACTGCCAAAAGGAGAAGGAGATTAATCTATGCTGATGATTGTGCCATCACCGCTCAAGCAGGAAGCTTTGAAATGGTTGAATAGTAGCTCTCCAAAGTTTTAGGTGCTCTTACTGCCTATTACAGGAACAACCAGTTGATTTCTAATCCACCTAAAATGCAGAGGTGTGCTTTTCATCTTAAGAACAGACAAGCATCTCGAGCTCTGAGGATTATCTGGAAAGGAATCCCACTGGAGCATTGCAGCACACCCAAATACCTGGGAGTTACTCTGGACAGTGCTCTGACTTACAAGAAGCACTGCTTGATTATCAAGCAAAAAGTGGGTGCTAGACATATAGTGTGGAATACATCTCACCACATTAAAACAGCGGATGTGGCTCTTAATGAGACATATTGCATTATCACAGGATGTCTACACCCTACACCACTAGAGAAATTATACTGTTTAGCCAATATTGCACCACCTGACACCCATCAGAAAGTAGCAGCCAGTAATGAAAGGACCAAGGTATTTACATCTCCGACCCATCCTCTGTTCGGATATCAGCCAGCATGCCAATGCCTTAAATCAAGAAATAGCTTCCTAAGATATACAGAGATACTCGCAGGAGCACCCCAGCAAGCAAGAGTCCAAAAGTGGCTGGTGAAAACCCAGAACCTCAATCAGTGGCTGATACCGCATGAGAAACTACCCCTCCTCCCCGGCACACAAGACTGGGCGACTTAAGAGGCACTAAGTAGACTGTGCTCTGGTACCACAAGATGCAGCGTCAATCGTAAGAAATGGGGCTACAAAGTGGAGTCCACGAACATGCGAGAGTGGAGAAGAGCAAGCCACAGACCAATAACTACAATGCACTCTGAACCCTGCCGCATGCACAATGAGGACCTTCTTACAGCCACACCAGAGGCATTTAAAGTGGCCAGCTTCTGGTCAAAGGAAATTTAGTATAATGCCATGTTTTTAACTTTGTTTGTGGTTTTTAAATACATTATAACTGTATTCTCAATTTGTTTCTGACATGATAAGTAAAATAAATCAAATGGAAGTTGTAGTTGATGGAGGGGTATTTACAATTCTCAGCCAGAGACCCACCAAGGCACCCAGAATGTCCTCTGCTGTTGCTATGGTGGTGAAAGTGGAATGGTAATATTATAATTGTGTAGTGGGAAAGGGTCCTGACATTACCTTATTGATCATAAAGAGGCAATGCAAATGGTGCTCTGTGATATAATGATATGACAAAAGACGTAAGTCCAATGAGAGAAAAGGTGGCTTTCACCAATCTTGTCTGCTCAAGACTAAAGCCAGATCAGCACACAGGCGCTGTCATCACATGAACATGCTCTTATGCCCCAGGCTATAGACACCAGGAACATGGCACAAAAGAGACAATAGTCATCCAATGACTAAACTTTACATTTCCTTAGATCATTTAATGCTCTTTGTAAAGTAAACCACCCTGTCTCTACATGCTCGGAGGCTGTTTTTTTTTTTTTTAAAAAAAACAGCTGTGCAGAAATATGAACAGCTGGGTGTCTGGCTAAATTATACTGAAGGGTGAAATAATAACTACAGTAATTCTTGTCAATTGAAATTTACAAGTTAAATAGTGAAAAGAATATGCAAAAGCCTTCCAAATGAGACTCATTTTCAATGCTGTTCAAAGAATGGGCACATCAGATCCAGGAATATTGCTTAGGGTGGCTCTGAGTAACTTCTTTTCTTTTTCATTTTTGAAAACAGACAGCCCTTTGTGTTCACGGATTCAACCAACTGAAGTCGAACATGATCCCCCACCCCCCAATAAAAGATAGTAACTTATAGTTTTGCTAAGGACAAGGACACCAGACTGGATAATAAGGGTTAAGCCTTGGTCAATTTGCCAAGACACTAACAACAAGAAGGACCCTTCCCATGTTAGATAGTGTGTATATTTAATCAAGGTTCTGTGCCCTATGTTTCATATATAGCAGAAGGTAGCACATTTATTGCTGAGAAACCACCTCCCTTTACACTTATGTGCTCTCTTGAACTTCTATGGGACTCTGGTGGGAGGGATAAGTGGGTATGTTTTCTATAACATGATTTCTATATTTCTATATTCCTCCCTGTGTATCTGACCTTTTCCTGGCCCTTTTACCCAACTCCCCTTTATTGAAAAATGTATAAAAATACAAGGCACCCACCCCTACGTGACCCTGGAAAGGAGGAAATCTGCCCTTATCAAAGACAGAATTGCATGGACAATAGAAAGGGATCGTGACCTCTGGGCTTGGAGTTGGTCCCCTAGAGGGAGTGGTCATTTGGCAATTATGATAATATCTCAACAGGATGGAGGGGGCCTTCGGAAAGCCGCACCTTGTCCTAATCTGTCACCCATTCAACTTTTCTTTCACTAAAGACTTCAGCCAAAGTTCCCAATTGTTCCCATATCTCCGCACTGGAAAGATCCGGATCTTGGCAGGATCGCCAAACATCAATGTTTATTGCAGCCACTCAATGACCATAGGAATGGCTGGCTCGCAGGCCCCAGGACTCGCTGGCCACATGGGCATTTCCTACCTCCATAATCCTCTCAAGAATTCATTGTTTTCCTTTCATCCTGCCTTCCTCTCTCCTGATTCGTCAGGACACCGAGGCGGCAGAAGCCCAGTGATTGGCCCAGGCACTCAGGAGGTGGCCAAGCCTCCTCCCAGTTGTAGAACGTCAGCCAATCATCGTCGAGCCGGCAGAGGGGTGGGGAATGGGAGATTCAAACCTGGCAACCTTGTTTCTGTATTTAAAAAGGCTTTTATTTGTACATATGTTATGCTTAGCTTGGCGAAATATTGCTGCTTTGCATCCTTTTCAGCTGAATGGCAATAAAACCATCTCGGTGGCACTTCCTTCAACTTTGGTGAGATTTCTTTTGGGAACTTAGGAAAAACTAATTTATGACACCATAAAACCTTCCAGCAGTATGCATAAGAATGAGGAAGTACTCCATCAAGCACTCAATGTCACAAGTGGACAGTGAAGCGGTAGCTCCCCCTGTGGCTAGAATTGAGCATACCTTAACTGGAATGTTAAATTGCCTCTGTGTCTGTCTATATATGTTGTATGTCTATGGCATTGAATGTTTGCCATGTATATGTGCATTGTAATCTGCCCTGAGTTCCCTGCGGGGTGAGAAGGGCAGAATTTAACATGATCATGAGGTCAGGAGTATTGGTGGCTGGGAGGGTCTTGGTGGCCGGGAGGGCCTTTGGACAACTAAGACTCGTGCGCCAACTGCAACCGTACCTCAGGAAGGCGGATCTGGCCAAGGTGGTCCACGCCTTAGTCACCTGTAGACTGGATTACTGCAATGCACTCTATGTGGGGCTGCCCTTGAAAACGGCTTGGAAATTCCAGATGGTCCAATGGGCGGCAGCCAGGTTGTTAACTGGGGCTCCTTACAGGGAGCGGTCAACCCTCCTGTTCAAGGAGCTCCACTGGTTGCCATTCATTTTCCGGACCCAATTCAAGGTGCAGGTTCTTACCTACAAAGCCCTGAACGGTTTGGGACCCGCCTACCTGCGTGACCGCATCTCTGTATATGAATCCACACGATCTCTTCGATCATCTGGAGAGGCCCTGCTCTCGATCCCACCTGCATCGCAGGCCCAATTGGTGGGGACGAGAGAGAGGGCCTTTTCGGTGGTGGCCCCTCGACTCTGGAACTCACTCCCTAAGGACATCAGGCAGGCCCCAACTCTGGCAGCCTTTAGGAGGAGTTTGAAGACGTGGTTGTTCCAGTGTGCCTTCCCAGAATAATGATCCCATAGCACTTTGTCCTCCAAAGCACTTTACATATTAGGTCTGCTTGTATGTTTTCCACAAACGCCACTTTCTCCTATTCGCCCACATCCCGGCATCATTTCCAATTTTAACTTTACATTTGGCCTTCCCACTGTTTTTAATTGTGTGTTGTCTTATTGTTAATTGTTGCATATTTTATTGTCTATGTTTTTTATTTTAATTGCTTGTATTGTTGTTTTTATTGCTTGTATTGTTGTATTTGGGCTCGGCCTCATGTAAGCCGCACCGAGTTCCTTGGGGAGATGGTAGCGGGGTACAAATAAAGTGTTGTTGTTGTTGTTGTTGTTATTATTATTATTATTATTATTATTATTATTATTATTATATTGTGCTCCAAAACTCTGTCTGTCTAGCTTGACGTGTTCATTCTCTGTACCTTTTTCCCGGCTTGTGATCCCACCAGTTCTTTGTCACATCATCATCATCATCATCATTATTATTATTATATCCCAAATGAGTCGATTATCTTCCGATCAGCTTTCTTCATCATCCAGCAACCAAACACAGAAGCGGGAAATACGATGACACAATGATGGGCCAATTCTAACTTCAGTGGTCAATTATATATCTTTACATCCCAGGATTTTGCCTAGTTCCTTCACAGTGCCTTTTCAAGTGGGTGCACCCACACTGTAGAATTAATGCAGTTTGGCACCACTTGGATTTTCAAAGGATGCGCCTCCAGTGTAGAATGAATGAAGTTTGACACCACTTCAATTACCATAACTTCATGGACAGGCTCTATCAAGCCCTAAGTCTGCAAGACCTGAGCATCACTGTTGAGGATAGGCATGGAGGTCTCTCATTCAGTAGTCAAACACCACATTTGGAACCCTGGGAGTTGTAGTTTGGAGAGGGACCAGCGCTTTTGGGCAGGGAAGGCTTAAGACAGTGGGGTCGGGACCCCAAGGGAGGGTCACGAGGGGGTGTCAGAGGGGTCTCCAAAGACCATCAGAAAGCACAGTATTTTCTGTTGGTCATGGGGGTTCTGTGTGGGAGGCCTGGCCCAATTCTATCGTTGGTGAGGTTCAGAATATTCTTTGATTGTAGGTGAACTATACATCTCAGCAACTACAACTCCCAAATGTCAAGGTCTATTTTCCCCAAAGCCCGACTGCTCATTGGAGGGAAGGATACTAGAGACAAAGTTGAAGTACTTTGGCCACATCATGAGGAGACTTAAAGCCTAGAGAAGACAATTATGCTGGGGAAAGTAGAAGGAAAAAGGAAGAGGGGCCGACCAAGGGCAGGATGGATGGATGGCATCCTTGAAGTGACTGGACTGACCTTGAAGGAGCTGGGGGTGGTGACGGCCGACAGGGAACTCTGGCGTGGGCTGGTCCATCAGGTCATGAAGAGTCGGAGACGACTGAACGAATGAACAACAAACATTTTCCCCAAACTCTACTAGTGTTCATATTTGGGCATTTTGAGTATTTGTGCCAATTTGTTTGAGTCCACAGTGCTCTCTGGATGTAGGTGAACTACAACTCCAAAACTCAAGGTCAGTGCCCACCAAACCCTTCCAGTATTTTCTCTTGTTCATGGGAGTTATGTGTGCCAAGTTTAGTTCAATTCCATCATTGGTGGAGTCCAGAATGCGCTTTGATTGTAGGTGAACTATAAATCCCTATAACTACAACTCCCAAATGACAAAATCAATCCCCTCAAAGTATGCACATTTGGGCATATCAGGTATGTGTGCCAAATTTGCTCCAGTGAATGAAAATATATCCTGCATATATGACGATACATAACAGTTGCAAAATTACAGTTATGAAGTAGCAATGGAAATAATGTTATGGTTGGGGGTCACCACAACATGAGGAACTGTATTAAGGGGTCGCAGCATTAGGAAGGTTGGGAACCACTGGCTTAAGACCTTGTAGAACTACAAATCCCAGAATTCTAGAGTGGAGAGCCATCCTTTAGAGAGCCTACTTTCCCTCTCCCAAGCCTCTAAGTCAGAGTGAGGAGGGTTGCCACGTCATCGCCCTCCTCCCCCGCCCCCCGCCCCCGTCCAAAGCCATTGGAATTCCGAAGAGAGCGAAGAAGACAAAGAGGGCGCTGATTGGCCAATCCCAGCCTCTGTCTCCGCCAATCGCCTTCGGCTCCGTGAAAACTTATGGCGCGCCTCTTCCTTCGGCGGGGCTTCTTTCGGGCTTTTCCGGAGGAGCCTGCCGAAGGCTTTGAGGCCAAATCCTGCTCCCTTTTCAGGACAATCGGGATGGAAAGAGTCCCAGCTGGGAGTTGCTAAGCTGTAAATCTTGGCAGGACTTGCAGCTTTGATGTGGCCATGTCTAGGTTTACTCAGAAGTAAGTCCCACTGACTTTATTGGGATTTAGTCTCATCTCTGAATCTTAATTTAATTTGCAAGATCTTAAAGTCAGAGGGGGAATGTGCTTTCCCATTCTTTTAAACATGTTGTTATTGTGTGTCTTCAAGTCCTTTGGAACTTTTAAGGTGTCCTTGGCCGCCCTCTGAGGCTGAGAAAGTGTGACTTCCTTGGATTTTCCACTGCACTGACATCTCTTTTATTAGTGGAGTAGATATTATTCTCTGTGATTGTGAGTATGAGTTTGAAGTCAAAGTGTGGTGGCTATGGCTGGATCTCCCAAAATCTGTATATGTTCATAAATGGCATTTTCCCATATAATGTCAAAGAAAAGATTCAGCAGTTAATGGTTGGGTAGATTTTTTAAAAAATACTCCTTTTTTTGGAGCTGGTTTATTATTAGGTTCTTGTGGGTTTTTTCGGGCTACAGGGCCATGTTCTAGAAGCATTTCTCCTGACGTTTCGCCTGCATCTATGGCAAGCATCCTCAGAGGTAGTGAGGTCTGTTGGAAATAGGACAATGGGTTTATATATCTGTGGAATGGCTGGGGTGGGGCAAGGAGCTCTTCCTTGCTGGAGCTAGGTGTGAATGTTTCAACTGACCACCTTCATTTGCATTTGAAGGCCTGGCTGGGCCTGGGGGAATCTTTTGTTGAGAGGTGTTAAGATGTGCCTGTTTGTTTCCTCTCTGCTGTTTTGCTGTTGTAATTTTAGAGTTTTTTAATACTGGTAGCCAGATTTTGTTAATTTTCATGGTCAGGAGAAACGTCAGGAGAAATGCCTCTAGAACATGGCCCTATAGCCCGAAAAAACCCACAAGAACCTAGTGATTCCAGCCATGAAAGCCTTCGACAATACATTGGTTTATTATTATTTTTTACAACATTTATATGCCACCCTTCTCACCCCAAAGGGGACTCAGAGCGGCTTACAAGGTATATATGCATACAATATATTATATTATTAGCATAGTACGATATCAATATTAAATATTACTATATTGTACTATACCACTATATTGTAATACAATATATTATATTATTAGCATAGTACAATATCAGTATTCAATAGTACTATACCATTATATTGTAATATTATTAGTAATATTACATGTAATATAAATATATAATTATAATATCATGTTAGTAGTAGTATTATATTGCATTACATTATAATATTATAAATATATGTATATACAATATATTATATTACATTATATTTATTCTTAATATAGAGTCAATACAGAAGTGTATGGTATAGTATGGGATATAGTATTGCTGTATTTCTTCAATTCTAAGACACTTTCCCCCTATATACACATCTCTTAAAATAGGGTGTGTCTTACACTTAATAGCATCTTCCAATTGAAGAAATAGGCATAGTTAAGCCTCTTTTAATAGGAACTCTCAAGCAACCGGAAACAACATTTATCTGACATCTACCAATCTCCCAGGGGTGCCTGTTAATTGAGAGTCTGCTATGTACCACTGAGCTAGTCAATGTACAAGGGGCTTTGGTGGAGAAATTACTTAGGTATAGTTTTGGGTATAGTATTAGTTAATAACTCAAGCAACTAGAAAACTACATTTATCCGGCACCAATCAATCCCTATATGTCAGATAAATGTTGTTTCCGGTTGCTTGAGAGTTCCTATTAAAAGAGGCTTAACTATGCCTATTTCTTCAATTGGAAGATGCTATTAAGTGTAAGACACACCCTATTTTAAGAGATGTGTATATAGGGGGAAAGTGTCTTAGAATTGAAGAAATACAGCAATACTATATCCCATACTATACCGTACCACTTAACTGAGATTCTAGTATAACATTATGTAACAAAGTTTGAAAAATTTTCTGTGTCTGGTTTGAAACTGTTATTTCGTGTTTAATTGTTCAGTACTTACTTTGAAAGTAGTTGTTCTACACCAGAAACTTTGTTTTTGTGGCTGTCACAAGCTATGTTGGATTGTTTGAGACACTATGAGATATTCGTTCAAAAACTATAGCAAACTGTGCTGCGGGATGTCTCGCAAAAACTAAGTTTGTGTAGTTTAATAAACCTTTTCCGTGTTTTTGTGATAGAAGCAATTAGGAAATGACATTTATAATCCAGAAACAAAAACCGTGTTACATACTGTAATTGTAAACTGCAGAGTTTCCATCTTGAAGATTTTGAAGGCTGCTTACAGAGATTAAAACCATGCACATGTGCCGTATATAAAAGTCTGTCTATAGAAAAGAAGGCAAGAAGCATCTCGCCTGTTAGAAGATAACTGGGACGAGATGGGAGCATCACGGTCCATACCACAATTGTGATTTGGGGTATAAATAACAAGGAGAATGGATCATCTTCTGGCACAGAAATTGGGGGCATTATCTTCTATCCAGAGGAAGCAGAATTGATGCGGGATCCTCTGCAGTCATGGGGACCGCCTCCTCCTTAGTAAGCCCCATAGGCACAGTTGGGGAGGTGATCGAGGACACCTACGAAGGTGGTGGCGGTGAGGCCTGTGAGATCCCTGTGGAGGTGAAGCCCAAGGCTCGCCTCCTGCGCAGCTCCTTCCGCCGTGTGGGGACCTCGCGGCCTGGAGGCCTCATTGGGGCCAGCTTCAAGTCCACGGCCTCGGTCCAAGAATTGGAGTGCATGGCCGAGTACGAGCGCCTGAGGAAGGAGTATGAGATCTTCCGCATCAGCAAGAACAATGAGGTGGCCTCCATGATGAAGAAGGAGGCCAAGTTGGACAAGGAGAACAAGCGCTTGCGGGCAGAGCTGCAGGTAACCACTTGAACTGTTGGAAACCGCTTAGAGTTTCCTTTGGGGGAGAAAAACGGTATATAAATGTAGTAAATAAATAACTTGGAAGGTGGTGGTGCTATGAGATGGCAAAAAGAGCAGAGAGCTTCACTCTGTAGTGCAACTCCTAAAATCCCCCAACACCATTGCAATAGTAATGCTGATTGGAATATTCTGGGAGTGGTAGTTCGCTAAAATCATCATCATCATTACATAGCCCAACAAAAAAGAATCTCGGGATCTTGGTTTTAGATTTGTTCCTGGAGTTATTTGGGGTTCTGTTTCAGAAAATTGCATTGGATAGACCGCATTAGCTATAGTTTCTTAGATATAGTTATCATGATTTTCTATGAGCAAGCAGATAGAAATTGGTAGATGGCATACATTCTGTATGTCAAGAACTAGAGTTGATAGGGGAAATCCAGTGCCATTTTTGGAATCAGCAGGTCAGATATAACAGGAAACAGATCTAACATCTGAGGCGACAAATGTCTGTTGGCCATTGTTGTTGTTATCAAGGAAGAGGGAACTAGAGAGTGTGTGGCGATCGGATCCGAGCGAGCCAAATCGAACACGATTTGTGTCCTTTTTTAAGGGCATATGTCGCGGCAATAAAAGCCGCAAAGAAAACTGGCTGGCAGGGACGAGAGATAGGGCCTTCTCGGTGGTGGCTCCTCGGCTGTGGAACACCCTTCCTGTCGACATCAGGCTAGCTCCCTCCCTGTTGATATTCCGCAGGAAACTAAAGACCTGGCTGTTTAGAAGGCATTTGAACAAGAAGTGCAATAATTGGTAATTGACCGTAAGAATGGAACAACGGAAATGATATTGGATTGTGGAATTGACGATGAGACGACACGGAATGGTTTTTGTAGTAATGCTGATATTTTTGATGTGATGTTTTGATAATGATGAATTTGTGGATTGTATTGCACTATGTCTTGTATTTTGTACCTGTTTTTATATGTTGTACACCGCAATGAGTCACCCCAGGGCTGAGAATTGCGGTATATAAACACAGTAAATAAATAAAAAATAAATAAATAAATAAATAAATAAATTTATATGCGTTCCCCTTTTATTAATAGATACTCAAAGTTATAAATGCAATACAAAAAAGCCTTAAAACTATAAAAACCAAAATATAATAAAAGCAAACACTGTTTACAATGAAGACAGTTCACCACATTAAAAACTAATTTAAGAAACATCTTCAATACCTATATACCTGAGTATAAGCTGACCCAAATATAAGCCGAGGCACCTAATTTTACCACAAAAAAACTGGAAAACGTATTGACTTGAGTATAAGCCAAGGGTGGGAAATGCAGCCGCTATTGGTAAATTTCAAAATAAAAATAGATATCAATAAAATTACATTAATTGAGGCATCAGTAGGCTAAATGTTTTTGAATATTTACATAAAACTAATTTAACTTAAGACTCCAACTCTGATTAAATCATTATTCTTACATTCTTCATTGTAAATGTGCTTACATATCCTTCCAATAATCACCATGGTTTATTTTAACTATACATTTTGGGGAAAATGCTGTGTGTATATGAATAAGGAAAAGTGGGAAAGACTGGCACTGAGAGAGGAGGAGAGGAAGGTGTGCACTATATGAGAGAGGAGGAGAGGAAGGAGAGCTGGGTTGCTGTGTAGAGAGGTGAGGGCCTGGCAGGAAGGCGTGAGGCTGAAAGAAGTCCTTCTTTCAGCCCCATGCCTTCCCACGAGGACCCTGACCTGAGTATAACCCGAGAAGGGGGGCTTTTTCAGCCTAAAAAAGGGCTGAAAACACTAGGCTTATACGCAAGTATATACAGTAAGTTTTAACATCTAACTTGGTTTTAAAACTTCCTAAAAGAGAGGGAGAAATACAGGATGATACAAATATTAATATAGAATTAAACAAACCAGTCAATTCAAATCAAAATCACTTAAAACACGAGCAGCATACTCTTTACATGTCGTTAAGTCCCACCAGAGGTGGCCCTAGGTGATTTTCAATGGTAAGCAAACAGTATTTTGGTGCCCCCCCCCCCCCCAACCAATCACTGATATATATTTTCTGTTCGTCGTGGGAGTTCTGTGTGCCAAGTTTGGTTCAATTCCATCATTGGTGGAGTTCAGAATGCTCTTTGATTGTAGGTGAACTATACATCCCAGTAACTACAACTCGCATATGTCAAGGTCTATTTTTCCCCAAGAGCGCCTCAAGAGCGCCCCTGGGAAAAATCAACTATACCGCAAATGCTTACTTTGCGTAATGGGTTGAGCCGCCCCTGAGTCCCACTGAGTTCAATGGGGAGTGTTTAAAATTACTCAGAAAAAGGCTATGCTGTTGGCCTTATAATTCTGTAATTGTGCAGCACCAAGAGACGCTTTCTGCAAGCTGCTGATTTCCTTGTTCAACATTTCGATAGTTAGGAGTTAAATGTTTGCAGGCTGCAATTTTTCACTCTGGGGAAAGAGAACTAATGTTGGTCTTTTGCAGGCACTCCAGAAAACATATCAAAAAATACTCAGAGAGAAAGAAAGTGCTCTGGAAGCCAAGTACCAAGCCATGGAGAGAGCTGCTACATTCGAACACGATCGAGACAAAGTCAAGAGACAGTTCAAGGTACTGTAAATTGCTTCTTCAAAGAGCCAATTCACATTTTGGGTGCAAATTGCTATGAAGCAAAAATGGGGTCACTGAGAAAGAAGAGGAAAATATAATAATCTTTGAGGAGAACTCAGTGAGTACAAGAATTACAAGTTCAAACAAGGCTTTAAAAAGTATGTTGGGTTTAAAAAGAGGTGCATATCATTCTAGGTCTTGTCATCATTGTTACACATTTAATTCTCTTTCGCATACAGATTTTTAGAGAAACTAAGGAAAATGAAATCCAGGATTTACTGAGAGCCAAGCGAGAGTTGGAAGCAAAATTGCAGAGGCTACAAGCTCAAGGCATCCAGGTATTTGATCCTGAAGAGTCTGATTCAGATGACAGCTGTACAGAGGTTACTGGTAAGTGGGTTGTTGTAAGTTTTTTGGGCTGTATGGCCATATTCCAGAACTGTGATGTTTTGAAAGTTCTTTTGACTGCAAGAAAATCAGTTCAGTTTGAAATCTGTGATATACAAATTGCTTCAAATATGTCTCACAGTTTTAAATTGAATTTTTTAATTGTTCTAGTATGCTGTCATGAAATGCTGGGATTTAGAGCCAGATATGCATGTTTAATAAATGAATAAACAAGTGTTAACCTCTTTTCTTGGCCTTACTCACTGTGATCAATTTTCTGTATTTTAATGTTCTGATTTTATATTGTTGCTCTGTTTATTTGTATTGATTTTTGTATCTTATTTTATTTTTTATGTTTTATTTTCTGTTGTGTTCTTGTGTTACATTGTTTTACTGTATTGCTGGGCTTGGCCTCATGTAAGCCACCCTGAGTCCCCTTGGGGAGATGGTGGCGGGGTATAAATAAAGTTTTTTATATTATTATTATTATTATTATTATTATTGACACAAAACCACAGTATGTCACAGCACATGAGATCTATATGCTGGATTTCGTATCACAAAATCATAAGTTGAACACTTCCCAAGCGTCTAGGACTGTGTGATGTATTTTTGAATGATGTGTGCAGATCCAAGTAAGGTGACCTTTTGCAGTTGACAGATTGTGATTTTGTCAGTGTTTATTGTTTCCAAATGCCGGCTGAGATCTTTTGACACGGCACCCAGTGTGCCAATGACCACTGGGACCACCTGTACTGGTTTATGCCAGAGCCTTTGCTGTTCGATTTTGAGGTCTTGATAGCGGCTGAGTTTTTCCTATTGTTTTTCCTCAATGTGGCTGTCACCCAGTATGGCGACATCAATAATCCAGACTTTTTTCTTTTCCACAATCGTGATGTCTGGCGTCTTGTGTTCCAAAACTTTGTCAGTCTGGATTCGAAAGTCCCACAGTATTTTTGCATGTTCATTTTCCATGACCTTTGCGGGTTTATGATCCCACCAGTTCTTCACTGCTGGCAGGTGGTACTTGTGTACTTGTGACGTAAGTTCCAGTGAATCATTTGGGCCACAGAGTTGTGCCTCTGTTTCTAGTCCGTCTGTGCAATTTTCTTGCAACAGCTGAGGATATGGTCCATGGTTTCATCAGCTTCCTTGCACAGTCTGCATTTTGGGTCATCAGCTGATTATTATTATTATTATTATTATCTGCCCTGAAAGTTAATTTTTGAAAGGCTTTCTTTCAGAATAAAATCCCAAATGTGTCTCATATCCTCTTTGGACTTGTTTTTTTTTTAAGCATGTTATTTATTAGTATTTACCGTCCTTTAATTAATTCTCACAATGGCCTTGTGTAGTAAGTCAGAGTAAGAGAAAGTGACTGGCCTGAGTTTCATGGTTTAATAGGGAAGACATCTTGGAGCGCCAAAGCCCCAATCCAACATGACACATTTGCTCACAAGGGAACTATGCATTACAGTGAACATATTTTGAAAAAAAAAACCCAAGTAAACCAACAATTTACTGATAACCACTATTAATCTGAATTAGAAGCCCATTCTAGATTTCTGCTGAGAATCCCCCTCCCCTTCCCCAATTGCTTTTCAGACACAGCCAGAAAAAGTAACTTTTGGGAGCTGTAGCCCCCAAACTTTCCCAGTCAACATAGCCACGAGTCAGCTCTTGCAGACTCGCTTCTTCTGATAACTGTAGTCCAAAAATAAGTGAAATACTCTACCCTCAGAAAAGAATGGTAAATTGGTTGTATTTATACTGTTTCAATTTGGTCTTGGTTTTTATTTTAAGCCGCTGGCGCTCAGACTGAATACTGGACGGGGGGCGCATTGGGGAGCGAACCATCCATGGGGAGCATGATGCAGCTCCAGCAGTCTTTTCGGGGCCCGGAGTTTGCACACAGTTCCATTGATGTGGAAGGGCCATTTGCAAATGTCAACAGGGGTAAGTACTTCATTCTTTCTCTGAAACAAAAATGATATACAAACATACACATATATATCTATACATAGACACTCAGAGTAATACCCCTGTACTCACAATACTAATACGTGTGTTTTACTTACCCAGATGTGATGAATATGTCCTCTCTAGGTATTTGGGTCCTCCAGAGAGGACTGTGCTATGTTTCAGCTGTGATTAGCATAGAGTCACCCTTCCAATGGAAGTCATTCATTCCAATAGAGTTTCCTATTATCTATGGTTTCCTGTTTTCATTGTAAGTTCAGGAAAAAAATATTCTGCAGATAAGGTTGTCATACTGTATTTTTTTAGAGCTTTTCAGATTTATTTATTCAAATAGACATACATTTGTGTTTGTTGTGTACAGTACAATACTTTTCAGCTATTAGTGTTCCATAATTATTTCTCAGATAATATGGTTTATTTATATGTATCTTTATAGTACATATAAAGATATCATAGCCTCTATCTTAATATCCGTTTCCTCATACTCTATTTTAAAGAGATCTGAGATAAAATGTTGCTAGGTATAACATTTGCGGCATTACAGGGTACATTTATGTGATTATGAATTCATACTTTACATCAATGCATATTATTACTTTCAATCAAACAAGTAATTTTACTGCTAATTTTAGAAGTATTACTGTGCATTTTATAGCCAGCTATCTTATTATATGAATCCTTTTCTATTTTGAAACTCAAAGGCACATTGTAAGTACAATTCAAAGTGCTGGTTTAGCCTATATAGCCCCAAACGGTTCTGGCCCAACTTACCTGTCCAAACGCATTTCCCATTATGAACCCTCCAGGACTTTAAGATCGTCTGGAGAGGCCCTGCTCTTGATCCCGCCTTTGTCACAAGTACGTTTGGTGGGGACAAGAGACAGGGCCTTCTCAGTGGTGGTCCTCGGCTATGGAATGCCCTTCCCAGGGACATTAGATCCCTTTTAACATTTCGGAAAAAGTCAAGACTTTGCTTTTTGAGCAAGCGTTTGCAAATGCAATACAACAGACATAGAAAAATGGAATGACTGGAAGATGTGACTGAACAATGTTTTTAACAAGGAGACCCTAATGGTACATTTTTTATTGATTTTGCTTGGTTTTATATTTGTATTAATGTTTTGAATTGTATTTTATGGTTTTGGTGCTGACTGTAAACTGCCCTGAGTCACCTGCAGACTGAGAGGGGCGTTATATAAATATAGTAAGTAAGTAAGTAGATAAATAAATACTACTTAGAGTTTCAGGAGTTCAAGATAGTTCTCCATTCTTAACATACTGAGTAAAATATTATTTCTCTCTCTCTCCCTGTTGTTTCTTGTTTTTTTTTGTAGATGATTGGGATACAGCTGTTGCCAGTTTGTTGCAGGTGACTCCGTTGTTTTCCCACTCTTTGTGGAGTAACACAGTAAGGATATATCTCATCAACACAGAGGAAACTCAACCAGAAGTCGACATTTTCATACAGGTATGAAAAGCAAATGAAATAAAGGGAAAATGGAAGGGAAAAGGAAGAGGGGCCGACCAAGGGCAAGATGGGTGGATGGTATCCTTGAAGTGACTGGCTTGACCTTAAAGGAGCTGGGGGTGGTGACGGCTGACAGGGAGCTCTGGCGTGGGCGGGTCCATGAGGTCATGAAGAGTCGGAAGCAACTGAATGAATAAACAACAGCATAAAAAGCAAACCATGATGTATTGATTTTGCACAGTTTCTCATTGTCCAGCATTTGCAGAGCTGTTAAATGCTTCTGGAAGTTATAGGCAAAAATGTGAGTAGATAAATAGGTACTGCTTAAAGTGGGAAAAGGCAAAGAGATGCTCCAAGCAGTCTTGCCAGCCACACAATCAGGAGATGACAATGAAGGCTCCCCAGCTTGAAAAATGGAGGAAAGCACCTTCGCAGAGCCAGAGATGAGCACTGCCTCCAGAAGCCGGAAATGAAAATGTGAAGCCTTTGTTTGTGTTTGTGTGTTTCATTGTTTCTTATTATAAAGGCATTGAATGTTTACCTATGCGTGTAAATGTTGTAATCCCCTAGGGAAGAAGGGCGAAATATAAATAAAGTCTATTATTATTATTATTATTATTATTATTATTATTTAGACTGTGCTTTATTATATTAATCCTGGTAAATATACTAACTGTACAATGAAATGATGATTTAATTCCCTGAGTTTGTGTATAGCGCTTCTTGTTTGTCCTCCCAAAACAAACCATGGCTTTTTTCTTTCCATTTCAGAAATATTCACCAAAACTACAAAAATATTGTGAGACAATGGAATACTTCTTCCAAGTGGTCCATTTTGCAGTGGAAACAGACAGTCCTTTCCAAGCTGTAAGGAAATGGGAAATCGAGAAGAGTTCCTTAGCAATTTTATTCCTACATCTCAGTTTGCCTAGGTAAGTCCACAGCTATGAAAAGGGATAGGACATATTAATACGAAAATGTTTTAGGAGAAAACAGTTGAGACTATCAATAAAATTTAAATAATCTTGGTTACCTAAAAGGTAAAGGTTTCCCTTGACATTAAGTCTAGTCGTATATGACTCTGCAGGGTGGTGCTAATCTCCATTTCTAAGCCGAAGAGCCGGCGTTGTCTGTAGACACTTCCTAGGTCTTGTGGCCAGCATAACTGCACGGAGCACCATTAGCTACCTGCAGAAGCAGTACCTATTGATCTACTCACATTTGCATGTTTTTGAACTGCTAGGTTGACAGAAGCTGAGGCTAACTACAAGAGCTCACCCTGCTCTCCAGATTCGAACCGCCAACCTTTTGGTTAGCAAGTTCAGTGGTTTCACCTGCTGGTCCACCAGAGGGCCCTGGTTACCTAACATTCATCTAATCATAAAGCTACCTGTCAAAAGAAAAACTTGACTGTTTCTAGATACCATGGCATGTAGAGTTTCCAAATGGGATTGAGATCAAATGAAGGAATTAGATGGGTCATGAAGGTATCTAAATCAGATAAGAACACTGTGTGAGCAGGAGCAAGAGGGCAAAGGATGGCAAATGCATCCTTCGCTGTCCCCTTTGCATGATTGTAAATTCTGTGTTTGATTTTCGAATATACAGTGTGGAATATTATTTTAAAGAGTAATTATTACTCCCCACTCCATTATTGTTGCAGTAGCAGCTCTTTGTATTACCTTTTTGTAAGTGTAATTGGAATGGTTACTTTTACAGCTCGAGATTTTGATTTTTGTGGATTTGATTATTCATGGATTTGATTGAAATGTTATCTCTAGTAAACTCTAGGTCCTCCAGTGTGATTGTGGTCAATTTCCTTTATTATTATTATTGTTATTATTGTTATTATTATTATTATTATTATTATTATTATTATTATTATTTAAATGTTACTTTTTCTCCCAAAAGAATCCCAAAGCAGCAACTTAGACCTAGAAATATGCAGAGAAAACACCTCTAGGAATCTCTAGGTCCTCCATTGCAATTACATGGCCACTGTGCAGCAAAAGTTGACCATAAAACCATGTTGGAAGACTGAGAAATTATTAAGACAGGTGCTCTCTCAAATAAAAATAATGTTATTTGTGGTTTTTCACTTTCACTGAAGTCGTATGGCTCTAATTCCAGAGAATGCGGAGAGCTGACTGTAATTAGTTTTTGATAATTACAGTCCCCAGGGCTATGGGGCAAAACACTGTGTCTTCCTGTTACCTCAGCACCACAGCAAAGCAGGAAGCAGTAGCATGGGCGATTCTTGAAGTATATGACATTTCTCCTCTATCATTTAGGGAGGTTATACTCCATGATTATAAAAATAATAGAGTTGCATTGCAAAAGCAGTGAACTGTTCCTCATTCAGTTATAATTTTTATGTAATGTAGGTATGCTTTTAATGCTGGGAAGAATTATTTACAAAATACAGCCATTCAGTAACAAAGCTCTTTTATCTCACCCTGAGTTTTTAAATCATTTTATGTACATGCGGCCCACTCACTGTCATTATGTTTGATTTACAGCTTTTTTTCTCTTTATGTTTTGTGCATATTGTGCATTATACTTTAATGCTATGTTGTTTATTTTATTGCAATTTGTATCTTATTTTATTGTAATCTGTTGTTTGGGCTTAACCTCATGTAAGCCGCCCCCAAGTCCCCGTTGGGGGAGATGGTGCTGGGGTATAAATAAAGTTTATTATTATTTATTATTATTATTTAAAGCAGGATTCAAAATGGTCTTGACAGATTAGAGAGATGGGCCAAAACTAACAAAATGAAGTTTAACAGTGACAAATGCAAGATACTCCACTTTGGCAGGAAAAACGAAATGCAAAGATACAGAATGGGGGATGCCTGGCTCGAAAGCAGTACGTGTGAAAAAGATCTTGGAGTCCTCGTGGACAAGTTAAACATGAGCCAACAATGTGATGTGGCGGCAAAAAAAGCCAATGGGATTTTGGCCTGCATCAATAGGAGCATAGTGTCTAGGTCCAGGGAAGTAATGCTACCCCTCTGTTCTGCTCTGGTTAGACCACACCTGGAATATTGTGTCCAATTCTGGACATCACAATTCAAGAGAGATATTGACAAGCTGGAATGTGTCCAGAGGAGGGCAACTAAAATGATCAAGGGTCTGGAGAACAAGACCTATGAGGAGCGGCTTAAGGAGCTGGGCATGTTTAGCCTGAAGAAGAGAAGGCTGAAAGGAGATATGATAGCCATGTATAAATATGTGAGAGGAAGCCACAGGGAGGAGGGAGCAAGCTTGTTTTCTGCTTCCTTGGAGACTAGGACGTGGAACAATGGTTTCAAACTACAAGAAAGGAGATTCCATCTGAACACGAGGAAGAACTTCCTGACTGTGAGAGCCATTCAGCAGTGGAACTCTCTGCCCCGGAGTGTGGTGGAGGCTCCTTCTTTGGAAGCTTTTAAACAGGGGCTGGATGGCCATCTGTCAGGGGTGATTTGAATGCAATATTCCTGCTTCTTGGCAGGGGGTTGGACTGGATGGCCCATGAGGTCTCTTCCAACTCTTTGATTCTATGTTTCTATGATCTAAGTGATACTCCAGATTTTTCATCATTTTTTCCATGATGCCTTTCGCTCTACCAAAAATGCAACACTTTAGTGTGGTGGAAGGGGCAAAGATGAAAGGCATACCCACTAACTATCTTTTTGTGTATATATAAGAGTTACCTTCCATCTCGGTATATTTCTACACCAGTTATGGGCAAACCCAGGCCTGGGAGCTGCATGCGGCCCCTTGGGCTCTTTTCTTAGGTCCTCCTCTCTCTCACCATCTTATCCTTCCTTCCTTCTCTCTTTCCTTCCCTCCCTCTTTCTCCTTCCAGCCTTCCCTCCCTTCCACCCTTTCGTCCTTCCTTCCTTCCCTCCATTCCCTTCCACTCTTCCTTCTATCCATCCTTCTTTTCCTCCCTCCCTCTCTTCCTTTGTTTTTTTAGCTTTTTCCTTTCTCCTTCCCTCCTGAGGGATGTTTAGCTGTGAGAAGAAAGTAAAGTATTCAAAAGTAAGTAATGTTTTTGGCGTTGGATGCCAAAAAGGCTTTTGACAATGTAAATTGGAATTTTATCAAAATTTTAATAAAAGAAATGGATATGGGATATTATTTTGAGAATGTAATTGGCACAATATACGATAAACAAGAAACAAAAATAATAGTGAATGGCCAGGAAACAGAGACAATTGATATCCAGAAAGGAACAAGAAAAGGGTGACTCATATCACCCCTAATATTCATTTTAACACTAGAAATATTATTAGATAGAATAAGAGATGACAAAGAAATAGAAGGTGCAAGAATGCAAGGTCAGGATTACAAGCTCAGAGCTTTCGCTGACGACATTAGGGTAGGGTAGGTTGAGATATATGTTGAAACATTTCCTTGACTCAATACTTGTTTTGGTCTTGGTTTTTGAAAACACGTAATTTGAAATGGCTTGACCTTTTGCAGTAGAGTTGTTACAGGAAAAAGGGCACCCTTGAGGGCTGATGTTCATTGGACTTTTTACTGTACTAAAATAGTATAGTTCAAGTATGCTGGTTTCTGTTGCAGCTGTCTCATGGATGAGTGTGAAGAAGCCTTTCTGAAGAACCCCGAAGGGAAGCCTCGGCTTATTTACCACCGGCTGGAAGAAGGCCAAGTCAGTTCGGATGCCGTAGAGCAGTTAGTTGAGCAGGTTCAAATTGTGAACAAAGCCAAGGTAAGGAGGAGTTGTCCATCCTTAGTATCCTTATTGTGACTGCTTTTCTTCTTGTTTATTGCACAGCACTTGTTACAACCACTGTTTACAGAATCTCCACATTGCCCCCCCCCCTTTTCCCTAAATACTAAGGGTACACTGGAGTATCCAAGAAACTAATGCAATTGCACATGCTAATAAGAGCTGGCTCTAGCATGCTGGCTAGGATTCTCGTAGGGAACTGCCATTTTCTATAAGGGATGCAATGTTATTTCTCTATAATATAAATGGGACTTGAGAATCCATAGATTTTGGTATCCAGTTTAGGTTTGGAGCTAAACTGCAGTGGATACCACTCTATATGCTTTCTGAGTAGGATATAGTTCTTATACAAGGCTTGAAAAAAAACTACTGCTTTTCTATCTCAGCAACATTGGAAGACCTCATCATTTCTGTCTTACTTTCCCTTCCTCCAGATTATCAACCATACAGGAGGATTAGAGGAAGGAGCCTATGAAGTCTATAATTACGTTGAAAAAACCATCAAACAGGTATTTTTTTCTCACCCCTGTTTCAAGCATCATGTCTGTGATAGAAAAACAACATATAACTACTGTTATGTATATATGTATGTATTATGTATCTATTAATGTAACTCATTGAACAAAATATTCACTTCCCTTTCCCTACTATTAAATTGTTGTTTTTATTGTTGTTTTAAATTGTTGTTTTTATATGCTATAGTTTTTAATTTACTGTATTATACTGTGTGTTTATTTTATGCTTTGTGCCATATGTAATAACAATAATATAATATAATATTATTATTTAATGTAATATAATATATTGTATACACATGTAATATTTATAATATTATAATGTAATGCAATATAATAAATAATATATACTTATATTATATGTAATATTACTAATAATATTACAATATAATGGTATAATACAATATAGAAATAATTAATACTGATATTGTACTATGCTAGTAATATATGTATATATATCTTGTAAGCCGCTCTGAGTCCCCTTCGGGGTGAGAAGGGTGGCATATAAATGTTGTAAATAAATAAATAAATAAGCACAGATTGTTATATTATTAAATTTCTTAGAGCTTTTAAAAAAATCCATAAGCACTTTCAATTCTTTAAAAAAAACTTCAATTGGGCATCTTAATTTAGTAGTTTGGACCAACTCAACAATAACAATCCACTCTTCCATCATTGGTGCTTCATTCACTTTCCATGCTTATGTCTTAACTGTGCCATAGATATGAATTGAGGACAGTACAGTATGACTGTTATTCACAGATTCAATATTCAGTTTCATTTGTCCACACTCCAAGAATACTTTGTGGGCCTCTCTAGGTCCTCTAATGTGATTTTATGGTATAATAAAATTTAGGGTTTGGTATTATCCATGGTTTCATTTATTTATGGGAGTCTTGGAATGTTTTGCTGTGGATATGAGGGTCATACTGTATTTGAGTATTAGCTTCTGTCCTTAGCATCCTAGCTTCTTTTAGGATTAGAAAGGAAGGATTTAGAGGTAAGTCTAAACCAGTAGACCGTGGACCACTAGTCCCATGTAGTCCCATGTAAGCCACTTCGAGTCCCCATCGGGGAGATAGTGGCGGGGTAGAAATAAAGTTTACTATTATTATTATTAGTGGTCTGCAAGAATTAAAATATGGTCCACAGCTTCACCATTACTACACCATTGCCTTGAAACCATGCAGCAATGAGACTGACTGGTCTCGTGAAACCCTGTTGTAATGCCGAGGCATCAGGGATGTTGAGAGGGGAGAGGCTGACTAGCCACGAAAACTTACTACTACCACATCAGCTCTAGATTATTAAATATGGTTTTCTGTGGGCAAGCAGATGAGAACTACAGGGATGGCATATGTTCTGTATCAGAAAGTAGATTTGATGTGGTTCACCCAATGCAGTTTTCTGAATCAGCACCCCAAATAATCAAACTGATTGTAAAATTGACCAAAAACTGGTTTGTAACCCTTTTGGTACTAATTTTGGAGAGTGCTCCCTGGTCAAAGTAGTCCCTAGTCAAAAAAGGTTGGGAAACACTGGTCTAAACTTAGTACTGTATATACCCGAGTATAAGCCTAGTTTTTCAGCTCCCTTTTTAGGCTGAAAAAGCTACCCTCGGCTTATACTCGAGTCAAGGTTGTTTGTTATTTTTCTCTATTTCATTTTTATTACATTTATTATTTTTCTATATTTATTATTACATTTATGTTATTTTACACTATTATTATTTTATTGTATTTATTATTTTACTCTATTATTTATTTATTTATTTACTTACTTACTATATTTGTATTCCGTCTTTCTCAGCCCATGGGTGACTTTATTATTGTTGTTATTATTACATGTATTATTTTACTCTATTATTATTACATTTATTATTTTCTCTGTTTATTATTAGTAGTAGTACATTTATTATTTTACTCTATTATTTATTTATTTATTTACTATATTTGTATACCGCCTTTCTCAGCCCATGGGTGAATTTATTATTGTTATTTTTACATTTATTATTTTATTCTATTATTATTATTATTACTTTAATCTCTTTATTATTATTGGAAGGATACGTAAGCACATTTACATGGAAGAAGGTCAGAATGATGGTTGAATCAGAGTTGGACAATCTTCTCTTACATTACATTTTTATGTAAAGATTTAAAAACATTTAACCTACTCATGCCTCAATTACTGTAATATTATTGGTATCTATTTTTATTTTGAAATTTACCATTCGCTGCTATATTTCCCACCTTCGGCTTATATTCGAGTCAATACATTTCCCCAGTTTTTTGTGGTAAAATTAGGTGCCTCGGCTGATATTCAGGTCGGCCTATACTCGAGTATATACGGTACTTTGGTTTTTCTAATTAGCTGCTTCTTAGGAAAGAGTCGTTTACTGCCTCTTCATATGATCTCCTTATGTCCCCTCACAGGATATATTAGGCTGTGAAATTACACAGCTAGAAAAGAAAGACATAACTGATAATAGTGACTCTTCTGTTTCTGAAGAGGAGGTTTTTGGAGATGTCCTGTGGGATGCTCATGACGAACAAGAACAGATGGAGGCTTTCCAGCAGGCTTCCAATTCCTCTTGTGAGCTAGGATTCGAGAAGGTAGGTTCACCCATGTTTTTAAGGCCGAGGAAGCATCTGCATCTGTTTTCCCTTCCCTTTCAAGAAGGCTGCTGCTCTGCAGAAGGAACAGCCCTGGAGGCTTTCAGCCCTCAAGCTAAAGGAGGCCATATGTGTAGGCAGATGACACACTTGGCTCTGGGAGAGATTCCAAAAGTGTCTATATTAATGCCTTGCCAATGTGGTCTTCATTTCTGCCTTTGGCGAGGAAATGTTGTGATAATATTGCAGCATATTCTATGCTTCCAACGATGAAGATAAAAAGGAATAATTCTTGAAGTCTTTAAAATAAACAAACTTAAAGTCTATGGTGTTCCCAGGTTGGGTGGATGTATGGGTGCGGTTCGGGGAAGTAAGAATTGCATAAAACCCAATCTATCAGGACCTTCTAATGTTAAAATTATAAAAAAATTAAACACTCTTAACATGGATCCAAATTAAAATCAGTGAGACTTAGAATCATAGAGTTGGAAGAGGCCACACAGGTCATTCAATCCAATCCCCTGCCATACAGGAAAAGCACAATCAAAACACACCCAAATTAACAGAGTTTAGGTTGAGATTTGGGCATGTCAAAATGTATATCCTGCTGTAGGAATGTTCAGACCAAGTAGGGATGATAGTCCTTTCTTATTCTTTTTAGTTGAATTCTCCACTGTTTTGTTTGTTCTGTCCACAGTATTACGAACGACTAAATGACCTGGTGGCCGCCCCAGCACCAATCCCCCCACTTCTTGTCTCTGGAGGACCAGGATCTGGGAAATCTCTCCTTCTGTCTAAATGGTACCACTTTCAAAATGTCTTTTTCAGGGCATTATGGTTATTTATTTCCAATATTTCAACCCCACCCTTCTCAATTCCCGAGGGGGGACTATTTATCTTCGTCCAAATAGACATCTCTCACCACAGTAGCAGAATAGTACATAGAAGAGGAAGCAAAACATTTATTTATTTCAAGTATTTATATCCTGTCCTTCTCACCCCCGGAGGGGGACTCAGGGCGGCTTACAAAAGGCAACCATTAGATGTCAGCAAGATACAAGTAAAATATCACAATTAAAACAGCAATTAAAATACTTATGTACATTCAATTTAAGACAGTCTGCCAGTTCAAACTCATGGTCCAGGTCAGTCCGTAGTTGGTCTTAAAACAATCTCTTCCTAGTTGCTATATCTACTGCTGAAATGCTTGATCCCACAGCCAGGTTTTGAGTTTTTTACAAAAGGCCAGGAGGGAGGGGGCAGATCTAATTCCACAGCTGAGAGGCCACAACGGAGAAGGCCCTGTCTTTCGTCCCCACCAGTTGCACCTATGAACAAGATGGAACCGAGAGCAGGGCCTCCCTGGATGATCTCAGTGTTCTTGATGGTTTGTAGAGGGAGATACATTCGGATAGGTAAACCGGGCCGGAAACATTTTAGGGCTTTATAGGCTAAAGCCAGCACTTTGAATTGTGCTTGGTAGCAGACAGACAGCCAGTGGTGTTGGCGTAACAGTGGGGTTGTACGCTCCCTGAATCCCGCTCCAGTAAGCAACCTGGCTGCCATTCATTTTCCAGTCCCGATTCAAGGTTCAGGTCATCACCTATAAAGCCCTAAACGGTTTGGGACCTGCCTACCTTCGTGACCATATCTCCCTCCATGAACCTGCCCGATCCCTTTGTTCTCCAGGGGAGGCTCTCCTCTCATCCCTGCCGTTATCTCAGGCCCACCTTGTGGGGACAAGGGAGAGAGCTTTCTCGTCAGTAGCCCCTCGACTTTGGAATACACTGCCCGATGAGATTAGGCGAGCCCCTACCTTAGAAAGCTTTAAGAAGAATCTCAAAACCTGGCTCTTCTGTTGCGCTTTTGGTGATTAACCATATAATCTGAGGTTGCTGCTACCCCTCAACATTTCTCCTTAGAGTATACCTCCTCCTCTCCTGTATGAAGACCTTTCTTGACCTCATGTCCGAAGAATTTCTCCTTCACAAATAATCTGCTCCATTCCTATCTCCCCCCGTGATTTTAGTTTCTTAGATTTAGTATTTTATTCTGTACATGCGGCCTGCTTGCTGTCACTGTCACAATCACTGTGTTATGATTGATTTTAATTTTATATTGTTTGCTGTATGTTTATGTTTTATGTAATTTATCAAGTTATTGTCTGTGTTTTGATTTTAGTTATTGTATTGTGTTGTTGGGCTTGGCCTCACGTAAGCCGCCCCGAGGCCCCATCGGGGAGATGGAGGCGGGGTATAAATAAAATGTATGTATGTATGTATGTATGTATGTATTTATTTACGACATTTATATGCCACCCTTTTCACCTCTCTTCATTCTGATATTATTATTATTATTATTATTATTATTATTATTGATGTGGAAGCTATATTATGTAGATATTGGGTTGTGTTTCCATTCTGATTCCTCTAGGCCAGGTATGGGCAAACTTTTCCCTCCGGGGGCCAGAGGAAAAAACCTAAAGGGCCACATCTGGCCTGCAGGCCTTAGTTTGCCCATACTTTCTTTAGCCAATATGGCCATTGGCCAGGAATACTATGAGTTGTGGGTCTAACGGACACCTGGAAGGCCAGAGATTCTGTGTTGACCATATTGTGTTTGGTGAACCAATTTTACGACTTGTGGTATCTTACTGTGATTTTCTCCTCTTTCTTCTGTTTTAACAACAGATAAGTAAAACAATATGAAAACATTAAATAAAAGTTTAAATTTACATTAATAATTGACATTATGATAGCTTTGCAGGACCATTTAGATGTTAACATGCAGTTTCAAGTGATGTGGTTTGATGAACCCTCTTCTCCCTCCATCTGTCATAGGATTCAGTTGCAACAAAAGCATTCACCAAATACACTCATTCTATATCATTTTGTTGGGAAACCCATGTCAAGCAGCTCAGAGCCTTCACTGATCCTCAAACGTCTCACTTTAAAGGTATCCCCATTTTACTCTGAATCATTGCATGCTTTTAAGGAATTGAATTCCTCTGTCTCCGATAATAAGTTTGGAACTGTGTCACCAAAGCATGTTATAATATATTTTCTTACATTTCCTTTTTGGCTGAACTCAGTACCTATATTGTTCTAAATTCCTATAAACTTTTTAAAAAATGTCATGGCTATAGCGTGCGTATGCTTGTGTTTATGTATGTATATGTGTGTGAGAGAGTGAGAGAGTAGAGAGAGTAATATGTTTTTGTAGCTATTTCTAGCCATCTGGACAAGGAAGAGAAGACATGTGGTATTTCTTTTGTTTATAGCCTTCAGCAATTCCAGCCTACAGTTTTCCAGTTGGCAGCACATCACACTGCCACTGGGGTTTTCTCACTTGAGTTAGAATCATAGACTCATAAATTTTGGAAGAGACAACAAGGGCCATCCAGTCCAACCCCTAGCCATGTGTTTAGAGATATGTGATACAACCATTTAAAATACCTTCTATGCCCAGAGGATGATTTTGAAGAGAAGTGAAATTTCTACTGATTTTCTTAGTACAGCTAGTTGTCTCATCTGTGATGTCTGAAAGTAGTTACACTCTGGTGAAATACTGATAACACTGACCATCACACATTTTAGTGCTTTGAATGTTAGAGTTATTTCTGAGTATATTTGACCTGCTGATTTTAAATAAAATGGCATGAGTTTTCTCCTATCTGCTCTAGTTTTTGAGATATAGAACAAATGCCATCTAGCAGTATTTGGAAAGACATGAGCTTGTTGGAAAACATAACCTTTTGGGGAAATGATACCATAACCTTTTGGAAAATGGCATTCGCCATAACTTTTTGGGAAATGGAATCTCCCTAAGAAGAGTTAAAAACTTACTTGACTCAATCTTCTCCCCAGTGGCAAATATCCACCATCATTCATGCAAGTCAATTATGTTTCTCAGTTGTTAAACTGATATACTTAGATATTTCTTTGAACTGTTAGGGGCAAAGACAAAGGTATGCCATGCCATGCTATGCCATGCAATGCATATCAATCCAGTTGCAGATAGGATTTGAAGTAGTTTCTCTGTGTAGGTAGCACAGGACATCCTTCTTAGGATCTTAACAGTCCATTGTCTGAAGCAGGGGTCCTCAAACTATGGCCCGGGGGCAGGATGCGGCCCTCCGAGGTCATTTACCTGGCCCTTGCTCAAGTTCAACCTAAGTCTGAAACAATTTGAAAGCACACAACAACAACAACAACAACAACAACAATCCTATCTCATCAGCCAAAAGCAGACCCACACTTCCCATTGAAATACGAATAAGTTTATATTTGTTAAAATTGTTCTTCATTTTAATTATTGCATTATTTTTAAGTGGGGTTTTTTGCACTACAAATAAGATATGTGCAGTGTGCAAAGGAATTCATTCATTTTTTTTTCAAATTATAATCCGGCCCTCCAACAGTTTGAGGGACTGTGACCTGGCCCTCTGTTTAAAAAGTTTGAGGAACCCTGGTCTAAAGCATCTCTCTGTTCTGAGAGTTTCATAGAGCCTCTGTCTTCCTAAAGCATTCTGTTTCTACAGAAGTCTCTCAATTGAAAGTCTAATGGCTTCTGAAAGCATACTGTACTATTTCTGAAATGGAGTCTGAGTCCTGAATAGTCCCAGATCTGATCATATGATCTGCAGCCCCTCCCACAACATAGAGTTAAGGAAAATTGCATACCAATACACACATATACAATACAGTAAGCAGTCTGAATTATATACATAACAAATAATTAGTGTAGGCTTGAAGAAGGTTGCTATTTCCAGCAGTTGCCATCTTCTCACTCATAGAAAAACATAATCATATTTAAGAAAATAGGGCCGATGCAGTCTATCCAACACAATTTTCTGAATCAGCACCCCAAATAACAACAGGAACAGGCCTAAAAAAGATACCAAGAAAAAATTCTTTTGGTTGTTCTGTGTAATGAGTACTTTTTCCCAAATGTAAGTCAGTGGCCAGGTTCTCCATCTGTTCTCCTTACGCTTTTCAGCCCTATTTGGAGTAAGTGGGTTTACCTAATGCTACCATCCATTTTCATTTCTTATCAGTTTGCATTTGGACACTGCTAACAAAGAGAATATATGAAACCATTGTATAATGTTTAGGACTGGACTGCTCAAAATCATGTATCAATGTCCATTTCTCTATCCTGAATAGTATCACCATAAAACCAGATTTTGCCTCCCAGCTCTAACAAATCACAAAAGTGCTCGTTTGTTCTGACGTCTTTCACAAATCTACAGGAAGAATGGTTCATTCTCATGCAAGACATGTTTTTAATTTTCAAATGTTAACATAATTGTGTTTTCATTCATTTTTGTATCTTCCTTTTCCAGTGAAAATTCAATTAACAGGAAATGTCATGAGATAATTGATTGGAAGGTTTATCTTGAATTTCCAAATGCAGAGTGCTTAAGAAAAGAAAAGGGATGGAAGCTTGGTAAAACTTTATTCTCTGGATTACTGTTCCCCAAATCCACCAGCCAGGGAGTTCCAGACCAAAATAGTTGTTATAATTGCTGCTTGTTGTGTGTACATGTCTTTCCTTTTTATATGTACAAATGTAGATAACACACTCTCATGTCTATCACTGTGTAGCTTATGCAGCATTCCTGGTCAGTCTCTCCTTTGACTCTGGATCCCACAAAGCTATTGGAAGAATTTCCTCATTGGCTAGAGAAACTTTCTGCTCATCACCAAGGCGGTGTTATTATAATAATTGACTCTATTGATCGAATCCAGGTAATATTTTGTAACATTATTATCTCCCATGTTACCAAGAGGTGAAGCTAGAACTTTTGGGAAAGGGATGGCCTTTGAGATCATATTCTTTTGGAAAATCATAATCTCCAAAGTCTTTTGGAAGCGTGACCTTTTGGAAATTTGGCATTCAATACAATTTGGAAAATCATAGCCCTTTTGTAAAGTATTATCTTTCTGTGAAGATTTGAGTGAATCTCCTCTTTAGTGGTATATATCCACTAGTATTCATGCAAAGCAAATTAGGTTTCTCAGTTGTCAGACTAATATACCTGGTTATGTCTTTGAACTGCTAGGAACAAAGATTATGCCAATGCACAAAATATATAGCAGATCTTCAGAAGTGTTATTTCAGTTTCCCAAAAACATCTACTCTCCCATAAAATACCTTTGGCTCTAAATCATGCTCTCAAGAGACAAAAATAAGTAGTAGTCATCGTTAAAAATAACATAGTTGGTTTATATTCGCCATTCAGGTACATTGCTTATCAGTTGAAAGTTCAAACAGTAAGTTTTCTGAGGCATTCTGTCGCAGTCTCTTCTCATGTCTAATGCAGTGATTCTGAACCGGTGGGTCCCCAGATGTTTTGGCCTTCAACTTCCAGAAATCCTAACAGTTGTAGACCAAAACACCTGGAGATCCACAGGTTGAGAACCACTAGTCTAATACATAACAAACACTGACTATACAATACTGTCTGAACACTGACTGGTTTCTAAAATAGAGTCTCAGTCTGAATAGTCCCAGATCTGATCATATAGCCTGCAGTCCCTCCCACAACCTCAAACAACATAGAGTTGAGGAAGCTGCATACCGAAACATACATAAACAATGCACTAAGCAATCTCAAGTATATGCATAAGCTTGTAGAAGCTTTCTATTTCCAACGAGAATTGCATGTTTTTCTATATAGCTATTTTACCCTTCAATCTTTTTGCTTCTGTAAATGTAGCCATGTCCAAGGTTATCTGTTTTGTAAAACAAATGAACTGTGTAGAGTTTTTTTCTCCTTTTAACTTTACAAAGTGGACAAATTAGTCTCCTGTCAGAATACACACACACACACACACACAAAAGAGAGAAACATTATTGGAACTGGGTGACCTGGCAGCAAAACTTACTGAAATCCAATTAATTTTAAGTTGTCTGGGAAAGCTTGTTGCTGTTGTCTGCAACACTGGTGCAAAAGTTGGAAAATTTCCTTTTTGGACCACATATGGCCATGCTGGCTATGGGGCGCAGGCGGTGGTAGACCGAAAAAAGAACGTGTTAGCGCTCTGGCCCACTGACCCTCATCAGTATGGAATAGTTTCTAATTAGAGAGTGGCAAGCATTACACATTCGGGTGGTATTTTTGTGAGAAATATCACATGTCATGCATATCTGCTTATAGAGGCCTCCGAAAGAGGAAAATCTGAAGACGCTATTTCACTAGGAAACAATACTCATATGTTTAGCATGCTTTGGACTTCTCAATTTTTCATTAAAACCATCTTGTTTTTCAGCAAGCTGAAAAGCACATGAAGTGGTTGATCGATCCTCTACCAGTGAACGTAAGGGTTATAGTATCCGTGAATGTCGAAACTTGTCCGCAAGCATGGAGGTACATTGGTTTTAGAAACACTTTAAAGCAGCCTTTCTCCAACTCTTAAGGAATATTTTAATTTGTTTTTCAATTGTTTATTTCTGTTTTTTTAAAAATAGCTTGCCCATTGTGCATATCTTCAGAACTGTAGAGGCCTGAGAAATGATCTATAATACTTTACATCAATAAATAAATCCTGTGCTGTCTCAGTGTATCCCAACTACCACGGGGAGAGAAGAAATTTCTGTATCTATTAAGCTGATAGCAAAATATTTAATATTCAAATCAATTGAATATGTGTAGTATGACTCCCATGGAGCCTCCGGTGGTGCAGTAGGTTAAACCCTTGTGCTGGCAGGACTGCTGACTGAAAGGTCGGCAGTTCGAATACGGGGAGTGGGGTGAGCTCTCATTTGTCAGCTCCAGCTTCCCATGCGGGGACATGAGAGAAGCCTCCCATAGGATGGTAAAATATCTGGGCGTCCCCTGGGCAAGGTCCTTGAAGACAGCCAATTCTCTCACACCAGAAGCGACTTGCAGTTGAGAAAGTGACAAAAAAACCACACTCCTGTTCAGTATAATGCACTTTCCCAGTGTAATGAATGGGGAAGATCTGTATCTTCTGACTAAATGAGGGTCAGAAATAAAGGATATGAAAATATCTGTTAAAACTTGGAAAGGTTATTTTTCTAGACCCCAACTTTCATAATTTCCTGCCAAGTAAATACTAGATGGAAAATTCGGAGGCTTGTTGACAGAAAAGCAACTTTTCCGCTCTATTCAAGATTCAGGTGAAAGAACTTTTATTTATTTGCTCTCGTGTTTTTTTAAATATATATATGTATTCTGGAATAATTTCCCTGGGTTTCCGGGTATATTTTAATTCTTTGTCGCTCTTGCTATTGACTATGGTTGCTTTACTGTGCAAAGTTTTTCCTCTGTTATTACCGAGTTACTGCTGGGTTTCTTTCATGCAGTAAATTATAATGATAGTAATCTGTACAATATCTGGAAGAATCTTGCATTTGAATCTACATATGTTGTAATTTCTACAGACTTAAGTATATTGAATCTAAATAAGGCATGAGTAAACTTTGGCCCTCCAGGTATTTTGGACTGCAAATCCCACAATTCCTAACAGCCAATAGGCTGTTAGGAATTGTGGGAGTTGGTGTCCAAAATACCTGGAGGGCTGGAGTTTGCAGATGGCTGATCTAAATAATATATTGACAACCTAGAAAGTGATTTTCCATTTTCTCGCTGAAAGACTATGGCCCACCCTTCACCTTGATCCATTAAATGCTGAAGATGTGAAATCTCTCATTAATGAAGAATGCAGTTCTGCAGACCTCAAGCTGACTAAAGAACAGGTATTGATGTTTTATATCTTCATGGATATCCTACCCTGATAGCTCTCAAATCTAGTTACTATTATACCTTCCTAAGTCAAGCAAGAAAACCCTTATATTCCTTAGCATATAACTGTATTTCTTTTAATTTTTAAAAAAGTGCTGCCTGCTGATAATAAATCAACAAAAGTGGAATACTCCCAATAGGAAAGATTTAACATACATCTTAACTGCATGATTTTCATATTGAGTACATTGTTGCTTGGCTCATGTTTCTGTCTTCTGGATTGTTTCTGATAATCTAAGTAGACATATCTAGTGACCAACACCTATGTCCTTATCATCAACATTCTTATATTCTTATATTCCGGTCAGCAAATTCAGCTGCTGAACTTGCTGACTGGAAGGTTGGTGGGATGGGGTGAGCTCCCATTGTTAGTCCCAGCTTCTGCCAACCTAGCAGTTCAAAAACATACAAGTGTGAGTAGATTAATAGGTACCACTTCAGTGGGAAGGTAACGGCGCTCCATGCAGTCATGCCAGCCACATAACCTTTGAGGTGTCTATGGACAATGCTGGCTCTTCGGCTTAGAAATGGAGATGAGCACCAACCCCCAGAGTTGGACACAACTAGACTTGATGTCAAGGGGAAACCCCTATCTTTAGTTTAAGGCATTACACTAAACCAAAGGCAATAGAACTATGGTTTGGGATGTTTTGCTGACAATTTTATTTATTTATTTATTTATTTGATGCATTTATTAACCGCCATTCTCAGCCCTTTAGGGCGACTCACCATGGTTTGACAAACCATGGTTTGGGATTAGTTAGAAAACTAGCATCAGAAACAATACTTTGAAGTGTGTAAACAATGGGCATTTGTGTTAATTACAGTTACTGAGATGCCTGAACTGGTGGACCATGATGCTTCCTTTGGAGGACTCAGTGATATAGCAACAGGAATATTTAATAATATGGAAAACAAAGTTAGCAGACTATTTTGAGCTATGATTTCCCTGAACATCTTGAAATCATGGTTTGGATTTTGAATAGTATTTAGTATAAACCATGGTGTTACATTAGGGTTAGGGTTAAGGTTAGGGTTAGTAACCATGGTGTTATATTTTTAACTGAAAAAGGAAGAGTGTTGAGAAGGCAGATTTGCTACTCTAGTGAAACAAAAAGCACAATTACTGTATAATATGTGAATAATATTTCAGTGAAAATGATACGACACATAAAGTATAAATAACACCAAGTAACATGATTTTTGTTCTTGGGTTCTAAATGTCATTTCCTAATTGGTTCTGTCATAAAACTTGGAAAATTGCTAACTTTGTTTTTGTGGGACATCCTGCAGCACATTTTGTTCTAGTTTTTCAGTGAATATCTCATAGAGTCTCAAGCCGTTCTACATAGTTTGTGGCAGTCACAAAAACAAAGTTTCTGGAATATAGTAACTACTTTCAAAGTAAGATACTGCACAATTAAACAGGAAATAACACTTTCAAACCAGGAACAGATTTTTTTTTCAAATTTTGTTACTTAGTGAATCCATAAAAGTATCTTTATTACATCCTGTAAACCAATGATAATTTTGAAAGACATCATCTTTCCTATCAATCCATCTTTCCTATACTCTCATGAGCATAGTTTGTGGGAGGTATGACTCCAGTGTGTAGCTGTGAGGTTTCTTTGTGTGTGTGTGTGTGTGTGACAGATGTTATGACAATGTGTTTTTAGTGCTTCATTTGAGGTTGTTTGTGTGTAGTTTTCAGGTCCAATTTCATATTTGCTTTGTGTGTTCAAACCTCTTCTAGGAAAAGAAGCTGGAGAAACACAGTCATTCTACTACAACTTGCAATGCTTTATATGCCATGCTTTTGGGCAGAATGGTGGCTAGGTATGTTGAAAAATATTTACACAAATATTTACACAAAACTGTAATTTAAGATAAGACTGTCCAACTCTGATTAAACCATTATTCTAACCTTCTTCATTGTAAATGTGGTTATGTATCCTTCCAATAATAATAAAAAGAGTAAAACAATAAATGTAGTAAAAATAATAACATTAGAGTAAAATAATAGAAATGTAATAATAACTAATAATAGAGTAAAATAATAAATGTAATAATAATAATAATAATAATAATAATAATAAGGATTTAAAGATAGAACTGCAAAGACTCTGGCACAAGCCAGTAAAGGTTGTCCCAGCAGTGACCAGCACACTAGGTGCAGTACCTAAAGACCTTGGCCTGCACTTAAAAACAATCAGCACTGACAAAATTACCTATACACATTATTTACATACATCACACAGATATTTGGGAAGTGTCTGATGTGTGATCAAATACAAAAGCCAGCATAGTGATCTTATTTGCCGTGTACTAATCTTGTTGTGTAGCAAATAATAACAGAGTAAAATAATAAATGTAATAAAAATAATAGCATAAAATAATGTCATAATAATAATAATAATAATAATAATAATAAATAGATCTAATAAAAATAATAATGACAGAGTAAAATAATAAATAACCTAACCTCTTGCACTTTACTATTGTCCCTGCCCTGGAGTTGTACTGTACAACGTGACTTGTACCTTACAGCTTTAATTTATCATCTGTCTCTCACACCTTGCCATCATCCCTGTCCTACTAGTTGTATTGCACAAGCCTTTCCCTTCGCCCCTTAGCTTGGAAATGTCCATTAGGCTTGGCTACTGGTTGTTGTATAATGAATTATTTTTAATTATGTTTTTATGATGTTGTATTTGTATTTTTACTGTGTTATATTTTAACCTTGTCTGACTGGGCTTGGTCCCCATGTGAGCCGCACTGAGTCCCTTCAGGTGGTGGGATACAAAAATTATTATTATTATTATTATTATTATTATTATTATTGACTCGAGTATAGCTGAGTGGGGCTTTTTCAGCCTAAAAAAGGGCTGAAAAACTCAGCTTTTATTTGAGTATATATGGTAATTACTTGAAAGAGATGCGCTTCCGATCTCTCGGCTGTGCATAGGATGAAAGAAGGGCATACGCTCATTTTTGCTTGTTCCATTATGTTTTAGTGTTAAGATTGAAACTGATCATGGTGTGCATAAAACCCCAATATTTCTTTGTTTCCAGATCAGCCTTTTACTCTGCCCTGTTATGGAATCTAGAATATATATATATATATATATATATATATATATATATATATATATATATATAGAGGCAGGCTTCACTTCACTTTGTAATAGAGATAGAGCTGCCATTCGCTTAACAGATCTATCTCAGTGAGGCCAGTAAAACCCCACAAGCTGTGACTCTATTTTGACACAGATGTTGGAATTCTTAACAGTTACAATTGTAAAATATTCACCAAACAAAAGTTTATGAAGCGTTCTTTTATTGTACTTTAATTGGGACTTGCTCATTTAACGCACAATAAATGCTCACCTTGATTTGAACATTCTTAAAATAAATGAAAGCTAGTTTTTTTTAGCTTCCATTCTTTTATATTTCAATCCTCTTATTTTGAAATGGTTTTTTTTACATTAAGGCTTTTTTTGTAGCAGATGTTTTACTGACTATATGTCAAGATCGTAGGGGTTCTTTGGGGGAACGTATTTCACAGTATCTCTAAATGCAGGCAGTGCTTTGGTTTATTTTCCCTTCCTTTTATTTCAAGCAAAATCTGGTGTGCATCAGCCCATGTCTTTAGCTGTTGAAATTTGGGATGTAATTATACATATGCCTAGCAGTTGCTGAAATTTGTAATAGTAAGCACTGCCTGTAGTTATTACGCTTCAAATTTGATGTGTTTTTCTCTTCTAAGTCTTTTCTGTCTACCTGTCTCCTCTCTTTTCCAGTGCTGGAAGCATCGAAAATAGTGATGTGATTCTTCAAAAGTGTCTTCACTGCCAAGATACAGTGTCACTGTACAAGCTGGTTCTCAGATCAGTTGAAGAATCTTTGAAAAGTGATAAAGACAAAGACCTCATGAAAGAGGCAAGTCTGTGTTTGTCTTGGTTGTTTTGGAGAGATGCGTGCGCTTCCATACATGTGACTTTAAAAATTAGCACAGTACTAACTAGAGCTTGGAAAAATGATATGATTTTAGACAATTTCCCAAATGCTCCTACTAGTATACCTCCACTCACTCAGCTCTTCTCTTTCCTCTCGTATCCTATGAAACACATCTCAGCTGTAGGAAGCTTTGTCTGTGTCTTCGTTCTTTTGTTTTACTATGTCAGGACAATCAGACCAAGATATTGATTTGTTAACTAGCTAAGCTTTCTCCATAGCTTAGCAATCAGTAATATATATGTGTATGTGTGCGTGCGTGCGTGTATATAGTGGCTTAATCCTAACTGCCATGGGTGCTTTTCACTGAAAGAATGAAAACTCACGTGGATTAATCTTACACATAAAATTAAAGAGTCCAATCTCTTGTAGATATTTTGTCTTCAGAAGAGAGCCCATTAGAGGAAAGAATTTAATTATGTAGCTCCATGTTGTACTACAGCATGAACCTAAGGGTGATGGGTTCACTGATGGTTTAGAGAGAATTGTGGGATTTCCTGTGAGATTTCCTGGGGCACAAAGTGATGAAAATTCAAGTCAGAGAAATGATGGTTCTCTCTGCGAAAAAGCTAACTCATAAAGTATAAGGCTCCAAGGTCAATCAGAGGAGCCAGAACCTGCAACATTAGATAAGGAGTCAGCCGAAGAGCTAAGTGATAGGGAAGGCTCCCAGGGAAAAACACCTGAAGCTACAGAGGTCAACAAAAGTCTTTAGTGTAGAAAATCGGCAGCTCTGGTCAGAGTTCTTACGAGGGAAAGCTGAGGAGAGAATTCATGGGGAAAGAAATGATTTCACAGGTGCCTATTAATTAGCAAGTTCTCAATTAGCAACTACCTAAGAGTTAGTTCAGGCAATGTAGCGTTCAAGGGAGAAGCTAGGCCTGAGTTCTCTGGTTCTTGTTTCAAGTCAAACCTTGGTTTTGGATTCAAGTATCCTGGAAGCTTTCTATGTTCTTGTTTTTGTATTCTTGCTCAAGTTTTATTAATATACTTTTGCTTGTGGACATGCTGTACTTTCTGTCTTTTCCTGGACTATATTACCTTGGGATTTTGCATGAGACATTTGGATTACTGCCTGATTATTACCTATTGCTAATCCTTTCTTGGATTATACATCTTCTTTCCTTATTCTTGATTTTTCATATATTTTATAGGTTTTTAGAATAAACTGTTTGCTTTAAAATATCTCAAAGCAAACTTTGATTTCTCCATTGTATACAAGGGATACTGTTTTACTAAGCCATTGACTATAATGGGATTTGAGTAATCATGTAATTTGGTACCCACAAGGGTTCCTGGAACTAAATTCCAGCGGATAACATGGGCCCACTGTAGTCAGATTTGGTCTACCAGATTCAGTGAGCAGATGATGCTAATAAATCTGTCAAAACTGCTTTTATATTTTTGCTGCATAGGTTCTTTGTCTCATTAGTGTCAGTCACAATGGAATCAGTGAATCAGAACTGACAGAACTGTGTCCTGAACTGTCTTGGGAATTGTTGGCCTCCTTAGTTTACAACTTACACAAGATGTGTTTTTTGACCTATGGCTGTGGCTTGTTAAAGTTTCGGCACCTCCAGGTAATGTTCTTTTGACAAGAATATTAGTTATCTGCAAGTTTTTGCTTGTGTTTACAGTCATTTTAAAGTTCAGAAACGATCGAGCATAAGGCAAAGTAAATTCAGCAACATTCAAACATCTACACATCTGCACAGTTTGATGTTGAGTCTTTTAAGATCGATGCAATTGCTTTAAATTACACTATGTAACACAATTTTTGTTCCTGAGTTATAAATATCATTTCCCAATTGCTTCTATCATAAAAACATGGATAAAGTTTATTTAACTGCAAACATTTTGCTATAGTTTTTCAATGAATATCTCATAAGCGCCTCAACCAATTCAACATAATTTGTGGCAGCCACAAAAACAGTTTCTGTAGTAAAACAACTACTTTCAAAATAAGTACCGCACACTTAAACAGGAAATTACAATTTGAAACCAGGAACAGGACATTTTTCAAATGTTGTTAGATTTATCTACCATCCATCCAACTTAACAAATGATCCAAGTGTAGCTTGGAATCAAAGAAATTTCCCTCAGTGTGCGTATGTGAGCCTCCCCTCAAATATATACCAAATTTATTATTTGTCATATCAGGGCAACCAGTCAATTGTATTACATTTCTAACAGAACAAAACAAACAAACAAACAAACAGACAGACAGACAAAACACAAAATTTGCAAGTTTGGTAGTTGATTAAACGTCCTTTGACCAGTATCTGGCTACTTGGAGTTCCTCTGGTGTTGCTGCCAGAAGGTCCTCCATTGTGCATGTGGCAGGGCTCAGGGTGCATTGCAGCAGGTGGTCAGTGGTTTGCTCTTCTCCACACTCGCATGTCGTAGATTCCACTTTGTGGCCCCATTTCTTGAGGTTGGCTCTGCATCTCATGGTGCCAGAGCGCAGTCTGTTCAGCGCCTTCCAAGTCGCCCAGTTTTCTGTGTGTCCAGGAAGGAGTCTCTCATTTGGTATCAGCCATTGGTTGAGGTTCTGGGCTTGAACCTGCCACTTTTGGACTCTCGCTTGCTGAGGTGTTCCAGCGAGTGCCTCTGTAGATCTTAGAAAACTTATATACCACATATTTACACATAAACGCACACAGGGCACAAATTTCAGAATTTCTTTAGGTAACAAATTTAACATCTTTTTGAACTGGACTCATTGTTTTCTTGCTTTATCAGTCTAAAATGTTAGTTTATGCAGTGTGTACATCTTATTTTCTCTTTTTGGCTTCCTATGATGTCATTTGCAAACTTGTTTCCAGAGCTCAATTCACCCAGTACAAATAATGTCCTTTTTCAGGCTTTGGAAACAGTGAAGCTGGAATACATGGAAGAACAGAACACTTTGGCTGCTTATAGAAAAAAACTGATTGCATACTTCAGCATGCAATTAAGGTGAGCTTTCTGACATACAAAGCAATGAAATAATTTAGTTAATATATAATAACAGTTAACAGGTATGTTTTTTAGCATAGTGATGAAGGGATTGAGGTGTAAACCAATTCTCTATTTTCAGATTTTGTGATGATCACACTAGATCAGGGATGAACTACTGTAGGAAGGGGGCACATTGGTCCCAAGGAGGCCTTGGGGGGCTGTACCCACCATCACCTCTAGCAACATTGGGGCATTTTTCGCATGTTTTTAAAAACCATTTTGGGCCTAGGAGAGGCCATTTTTGCAACTGTCAGAAATGAGCCCATGTCACTTCCTGTTTCATTCCCATTTCATAAAGGCCTTTCCAGGATATAATTAGGTCTATTTCTTCTAAAAGGCATATTGGACCATGATTCTTGAAAAAAAATCTTTTGATCCAGTGGGTGAGAGTCACACTAGAGATGGGAAGGCCTGCAAAAAAAATAGAAAAAAATTGAAAATAAAAGGTTTTTTTCCCCCGTTCTTTTTTCAAAGGACTTTTTTTCTGGAAAAATTGGAAAGTGTAGAATATGTTCTTTTCGATACTGTTACATTATCCAGATGGAGACCACTAGGGGGTCCTTGAGAGAAGGATAGTTCGTTTTATGGGGCGATTTGAAGGAGGAAAACCATTTCCCCCATTTTTGCTGGTTATTCCCCGTCCCCTCTTCCCATATCATAAACAAAAGTTATCTCCATGACAGGGACATAGATGGGGGAGAATAACAGGAAAACGGGGAAAATGGTTTTGCTCCTTCAACTCACTTGCCAAAATGGACTATCTTTCTCTCTCTAGCGCCCCCTAGTGGCCTCCATCTTGAAAATGGAACAGTACCTTCTTTTCCAATGATAATATATCTATGACATGGTATTAAATCTATATAACATGAAGATCTTAATGAATGATTTCTGATACTCTTTGTTTCTATATACTTTTTTTCAATTTTTCTGGAAAAAATGGCTTTGGAGATGGAAGGCTGGAAAAAAAAACTCTTCCCGCCCTCCCATTTTTCATTCCCCCCCCCCATGTCTTCCTATCTCTAGTCCACACATAATCAAAATGTCCTCCCCGATCCTAGTTCCTTCTACACTGTCATCTGCTTTGAACTGGATTACATGGCAGTGTAGACTCATATAATCCAGTTCTGCTTATAAATACATGAAATAGATGAATATATCTGCAGAAGACAAGGCATTAGTTACATGGACAGTTTTGATGTTAGAAGTGGTTTCAACTTAATCTTTATTTTTCAATTTGCTGTCATAGAATCTTCAAAAACAGTGTCTTGTCTTCTTGTTATCATTGTTACTGACCACTTCATGTATGATAAACAGAAAGGCAGGATGTGAGAATAAATATAAAAGTATTCCAATAAGTGTTTTGGCAAGTAAAGTTCTGTTATTTTAAGTGTAAAGCAGAATGTTTTATTTTTCCTCTTGCCCTTTGTTTCCCCCTCTCTTCTTTCAACAGTGAAGAGAGAGTGACTTGGCGGAGCGCAGATGAGCTTCCCTGGTTGTTCCAGCAACAAGGTGACAAACAGAAGTTACATAAATGCCTCCTGAATCTCTTTGTATCTCAAAACTTGTATAAAAGGTAAGGAGTTTGGAGTTAAGGCATTCCTTCGTTTGCTGGTTCTTGCCAAGAATTTGTTTTCTGAAAGTTCAACCATGTTTGTATTCTAGAACCAAATAAAGAACTATACTCCTTTTTAATATATCTTAGGTAAAAATACTGTCACTTTTGATGACAGTATTTCCAGCTATGTTCCAGCTATGTATCTCAGCTATGTTCTTTTCTAAGCCATATTGTTTTGATGTTGTTTACAATTGGGATTGTTTTTATATCTTATCTGATGTGTTTTATTTGTAATTTTGGGCTTGTCCTTTGTAAGCCGCCTGGAGTCCCCTTGGGGAGATGGTTGGTGGGGTATTAAAATAAGGTGGTTGTTGTTGTTGTTATTGTTGTTGTTGTTATTCCTTCTGAACAGCAACAGAGATTTTCAAGGTTGACTTCTTGGTCTGTGTGACTCATTTGCCTTGTATTTTGATCTTTGCACAAGAATTAGCATCTAAGATATGAGAAAGAGAGAGAGAGAGATGAGGGCTTTTGTCAATCTTAGGCCAGGACTGGACCAGGGAGTCAAAGATCTCCTTCTCTGTGTCTTGGTGTGAGTAGAACAGATTAATAAAAGGGAATGAATCTTCTCTAAAGAATAAACTGTTACGAGATCAGAAGTGTTGGGGGAGCTGCCTTTGTCCACACTATGTAGGATTGCTGAATGGATGGAAGTGATGTTTTGACCTATAAAGCCCTATACAGCTCCGGCCCGGCTTACCTGTCCGAACGTATCTCCCTCTACGTCCCACATCAAAGTTTAAGATCTGGGGAGGCCCTGCTCTCGGCCTTGCCTTTGGCGCAAACATGCTTGGCGGGGACAAGGAACAGGGCCTTCTTGGTGGTGGCCCCCCACCTGTGGAACTCGTTCCCCAGCAAAATCAGGTCAACAGCATCCCTCCTCGCCTTCAGGAGGAAATTGAAAAGGTGGTTATGGGACCAGATCTTTGGGTAGCCGGCAGATAATTTGACAATGGTAATAATGATAATGTTATGGAAAATGGACTATGGACAGGGTTAGGGTTAGGGTTAGAGTTGGGGTTGTGTTGTGCTCGCTGAATTTGTTTCTACATTAGGCTAGATAGCCAATATTATTGCACTTTTTATTAATATTCTTTTTATTTTAAAACTAATTTTAAAACTAATTTACTATGTTTTATATGTAATTCTGTATGTATTATTTATTTGCAATGGCATTGATTGTGCCGGATGTAAGCTGCCCTGAGTCCCCCCCCCCCCAGGGGGGGGGGGTTGAGAAGAGCGGGGTACAAATGTTTAAAATAAATAAATAAATAAATTTGATTTGATAATCTGGATTATACAGCAGTGTAGAGGGGCCTAAAACTTCGGATAAGGGCTGCTAACAGGTGTGTTATCCTTGGTGAGATGACCACTTGGCTGGGTTGCTTTTTGAACTGCAGTTAGCAGAATGTTTCCAATTGTGCTGGTTGCAGGGATTCTGGAAATTTTATATACGTATCATTTTAAATATTCAGATTACAAAACAGTTCTTACATGTTTTCAGGACTGGTTGAACTAAGTAGAAAAAAAACAATCCGGAGAGCTCAAATTCATCTGTAAAAAGGTTAGCACATACAAAGAGTGCTAGAAGAAGAGATGCAGGGTTTCTGTCTTTTTTGTTTTCTGTTATATCCTTCTGGTGCACTCAAGGTTGCTTAAATTACTGAAATGATGGGCTCCCCCTTCTAGGCTTCTTAACTAGTTAGGAATTTCCTCCAGCTCATGGTTTCTGTGTTAAAACTTCCTTCTTCTGTTCTCAACATACAATTCTACTCCACTATCCTGTTCCTCTGCTTGGTAGGCGGTGCTTTTGTCTGTTTTTAACTAGCTACTAGGAGTCTGCATTCCTGTGCTGGCCTTGGAGAAGAGCAGATTTCTCATTCCCCCACAAATAGCAAGGAGGTGTGCTGTTGCGTGCCTTTAAGTCATTTTCTGACTGAAGGCGGTTCTAAGGTGACTCAATCAAGATTTGTTCAGAGTGGGATTTGTCATCTCTTTTTCTGAGGATGAGAGGGGAAGGCAACGTGTGTGACTTGCCCTAAATCGCTCAATGGGAATTCTACGTCAGTGGAAATGCTAAGTCTGGTCTCCAAAGTCCAATGCTTAATCTGCTACACCATGCTGACTCTCAGCGGGGAAATACAGACTTCTATAAAAAGTGCAACTTGTCATGTTTCTGAGCTGACGTACAAGATTGCAATGATGTGCTGCTTATTACACTCCTAATACAGATGGACCATGCTGGAAACAAAAATGCTTGCTGTTCGTTTTGTTCACTAGAATGTGCTCCTTTGACCTTCTCGTCCATTGTATTTATTGCACACAGGGGCCATTTTGCAGAACTATTGAGCTACTGGCAGCTCCTTGGCAAAGACAAGAGCTCCATGGCAGCAGAATATTTCAGTTCTCTGAAGCTCTATGAGAAAAGCTGCGAGGGAGAGGAAAGCATGATCACGTTGGCTGACCTCTATGAGACTCTGGGGCGATTTCTTAAAGATCTAGGTCTTCTCAGTCAGGTGAGGGCTTTTCCGTGGTATGTGCACAGGTGTGGGTTCTTGTGGAGAAGAGGATTCCCAGAGTGCTTCAGTTTTATTTTCAACATAACAAGCTTCTCAGTTTTATGTCTATAGAGCAGGTGTATTGTACTTCAACACCCAGAAATCCCAGCCAACTTACTGGCTGTTAGGAATTTATTTATTTTTTGTAGTTGAGAAACTGCAAGTCGCTTCTGGTGTGGGAGAATTGGCTGTCTGCAAGGACGTTGTCCAGGAGATGCCCGGATGTTTTGATGTTTTTACCATCCTTGTGGGAAGCTTCTATCATGTCCCCACATGAGGAGCTGGAGCTGACAGAGGGAGCTCATCCGTGCTCTCCCCGGATTCGAACCTGTGACCTGTCGGTCTTCAGTCCTGCTGGCACAGGGGTTTAACCCCCTGTGCCATGCGGGAATTGTGGGAGTTGAAGTCCAAAACACCTGGAGAGCTGAAGTTTGCCCATGCCTGCTGTACAGATTGATGTGCAAACATGTGTATGTGATCTCCACAGAGGCCTAAGAGTGTTTGGTTCCTTTTTGCCACCTAGCTTAAAGCACTCTGAGTGAATTCCAAAAACAGTTATTCAGAACCAAATACATGTGGAATGACATACACTCATGCAGCGACTGTTGATGGCTTCCATATCAGAGGGTAAATCCACTCTGTGTTTTATGTGAATTTGAAAGGATCTGTCCAAGTTGTTCAACATACTTTGGGAGATGGGATTCAGCAACTTGGATAGGCTGGTATAATGTCTAGACTCAAATCCAAAGCAGATTAACTTTCCCACTGACATGGAAATGTGGCAGGCCTTCTGGATGGGATTATTTTAGTGGTCCCCTCCAAACACCCAGCAAATCTGCAGAATCTAAGTGACAGAATCAACAGAAATGCAGCTCCAGAAAAGTAATGCATAGCAACCACACATTTTAAAAAAGAAGGGCTCAGACAATGTGAATTGTTTAATTACCTTAAGGTGCAATTAGGGGTCCCCTGATGGCAAGGCCACATTAAACCACTGAGCTGCTGAACTTGCTGACTGAAAGATTGGCGGTTCGAATCAAGGGAGTGGGGTAAGCTGTTAGACCCAGCTCCTTCCAACCTAGCAGTTCAAAAACATGCAAATGTGAGTAGATCAATAGGGAAGGGTCCATGGAGTCATGCTGGCCACATGACCTTGGAGGTGTCTATGGACAATGCCAGTTCTTTGGCTTAAAAATGGAGATGAGCACCACCCCTCAGAGTCAGGCACAACTAGACTTAATATCAGGAGAAACCTTTACCTAAGCTGTGGTTATGAAAGTGTGGTAGCAAGGAGCTCTCTTACATGATGTAGTTGGGGATACGGAGAACCTCTGGCCAAAATTATCACCTGTAAGTCCCTAACTCTATCCTCTTTCATTGAAAGAGCGAGAGAAGTCCACATTATCTCTGATCAATGCTTAGATATCTTAATGATTCCCGCTCCTCTCTGAGTGAGTGCTTCCAGGAACTACTTGAGTTCTACTTAGGATGCAGCTGGGTCTTAAAATGGCTGGCCGAGCTTCACCCCTATTTCCTATATGAGGGGGAAGAGGGGGACCAAAAGCCTGGCTCCCAAATGATAGATGAAAAAGTCTATCCAGTGCTTTGGGCAGGAACCAACAGACTCGAGGCCTGTGGAGAAGAGGGCTTATCACCCAAAGGTTTGTATTCAGTGGAATCAAACCCAAAGGTGACCTACTCAGCCCCAATACCATCTTATTGTGTTCTTTCCACATATTATTTTAGTGCATTCTAGGATCAGTGCTGGTCCATTAGCCATCAGTTCCCAGGGTATGCAGAATTTTCATAAAATAAACAGTTGTAGAGCTTGGGTAACCAATATTATACTGGTGCCTGGCAAACTGGGGGAAAATACTAATTTGGGTATTTTTACACTACACAACAATATTTATTTATTTATTTATTTACGACATTTATATGCCGCTCTTCTCACCCCAAAGGGGACTCAGAGCAGCTTACAAGATATATATGCATACAATATATTATGTTATTAGCAGAGTACGATATCAGAATTAAATATTACTATATTGTACTATACCATTATATTGTAATATTATTAGTAATATTACATGTAATATAATTATATAATTATAATATCATATTATTAGTATTAGTATTATATTGAATTACATTATAATATTATAAATATTATATGTATATACAATATATTACATTATATTATTAGCATAGCACAGGAGACAAGGTGGAACTGTCACCTGGCCCCTTCTCTCTTCACTCTGGCCCAGAGTGGCAGTTGGTGCTGGGGGGAAGGTTTTGAGTATAATATGAGTATTATGGTCGCATTTTAACTTCCATGTAATTCCAGGATTTGCAATTCAAGGGGGATATGTAGAATTCTCAAACTATATAGTGATTCATTAAACTACAAACCCCAGGTTGCCGAAGAATGCAGTCATAGGAATCAAATTATTGAAATTGTAATACTACAACTGTTATGGGGGAAGGACCCAAGTAGCTGAAGAAGCACTGTTTTAATGTACCCTTTCTCATCCTTACGTCTCACTTTTTAATGTCTTCAAAGTCTATTGCTCCCCTGCAACGCTCCCTGGAGATCCGAGAGACTGCCCTCGATCCAGATCATCCCAGAGTAGCCCAGTCGCTCCATCAGTTAGCAGGTGTTTACATGCAGTGGAAGAAGTTTGGCAATGCTGAGCAGTTGTACAAGCAGGCCCTTGAAATCTCTGAAAGTGCGTACGGGACTGAACATCTCAGGGTTGCTCGGGAACTGGATGCTCTCGCCACGCTGTATCAAAAGCAGAACAAGTAAGGAAACATTGCTCCTCATCAAAGATTTTGCTTTGGAGTGGAGGTGGAATTTCATGACAGAGTGGAAGACCTATTGGGCAAAGATCTTGGCTTTGGAGATATTTGGTGTGCAGACTGGGAAGAAGATTGCTGTAGTTTTTAGACTGGTTCAAGGAAAGAGTTTCTCAATATTTTGAGTGAATTGAGGAAATGTGTACATAAGAGTATAGAACTATTTTGAATACACAATAGTCCTCTCTAATGTTCTCAAAGCCTTGTATATCCCAAGGCTTTGAGAACATCAGAGAGGGCTATGAAAAGGGGTTTGGCATGAAGCAAAGGATACTATTAAACAAATAGCACTTATATGCAACCCACCTTATTAACTTTGTGTGTGTGTGTGTGGGGGGGGGGGGTTAACATAAAACATTTAAGTGACAATTTTTATTTGGTTACTTGTATAATAATAATAATAATAATAATAATAATCTTTATTTATACCCCTCTCCATCTCCCCCGGGGGACTCGGTGCGGCTTACATGAGGCCACACCCATCAGTACAGTACACACATTATAAACCAAAACGTAACAATACCTGGAAATAAAATACATAAAATGCAAGAATCAATATAAAAAGCAAACAACGTATAAAAACAAACAATTAAAAACAAGATTTCACTGGGCAGGCCACATTCAAGGATAAAATTTTTAAACACTGGGAGATAGGACAATCTAAAATTATCAAAAATTCAAGGTGCTGGCATTGGCCTATAAAGCCCTAAACGGTTCCGGCCCAAGATACCTAACTGACCGCCTCTCGGCCTATGAGCCCACGAGGACTTTGAGATCTTCCGGGGAGGCCCTGCTTTCGATCCCGCCTGCCTCACAGGCACGTCTGGTGGGGACGAGAGACAGGGCCTTCTCGGTGGTGGCTCCTCGGCTGTGGAACACCCTTCCCGTGGACATCAGGTTAGCTCCCTCCCTGTTAAAGACCTGGCTATTTAAGAAGGCATTTGATCAAGAAGTGCAATGACTGGTAATTTGACCATAGGAATGGAACAACGGAAATGATATCGGATTGTGGGTTTGACGATGAGACGACTCGGAATGGCTTTGTAGTAATGTTGATGTTTTGATGAGATGTTGTCTGATAATGTGGAATTGTGGATTATTTTACACTATGTTTTGTATTTTGCACCTGTTTTTCTATGTTGTACACCGCAATGAGTCGCCCTAGGGCTGAGAATTGCGGTATATAAGCGCAGTAAATAAATAAATAAATAAATAAATAAATATCAGGATGAGGATCTGAGAGTGTGGGAGGATTTAATTGCACGAGCCGTAAATAATAAATAAAGTGCTTCTAAGGACATTTTGTGCAAAGTTTGGTCAGGGAGTATCTAACATTCAGTCACTGAAGTCACATTGGAATAGCCAGGTTTTCAGATTCCTCCTGAAGATTGCCAGCGTGGGGGCTTGCCTAACTTGTATGCGTACATCTCCCAAACATTGAACCTTTGTGAATTCCGTAAATGGCTACATGAGGAGAAATGTCAGTTTTCTATCACCATGCTAGATGGCATATACAGGTTGAGAACCAGAATTGTTTTGGATTTCCGTTTTTGGGGAGATTTTGGAATACTTGTATGTATAAATTGTGTAAATAATGAGACACCGTGGAGAGGGGACTGAAGTCTAAACATGAAATTCACTTATGTTTCATATACACCTTAAACAGATAATTTTATACATTTACGTACTCAAAAAAATCAGAAAACAAACGAGTCGCTATCTCAAGCACCTGTGTAGACTATTTTGGATTTTGGAGTATTTCAGAATTCTAGAAAATAGGATGAGAATAGAAGCAGATATTTGGTGATGTTGTTCATTGTAATGGTGAACAGATATGAGCTCCCCCGTATCCTCACTCTGTCATTCGGTCCTGATACCATTTTCTCGTATATTTTCCTTCTGAGAAACCCAGATATTCCAATAACTTGGTGGAAAGATTATTTTATTCTGTTAAAAGCTGTATTGATGTCCTAGTCATGTTGTTAATTGGGTCTCCTTCCGTTCGTTTTAGATATGAACAAGCTGAACAGCTAAGGAAAAAATCATTCAGAATTCAGCAAAAAGCTGCTAGGAGGAAGGGCAGCCTGGTAAATGCATACAACTTCATTTTGTTATTTAGTCTATATAAGAAACCATAGCAAACACTGTTATCTTAAGGCATGTCTCTTTTGGTATAGAGCAGGGGTCCTCAAACTAAGGCCTGACGGCTGGATATGACCCTCCAAGGTCATTTACCCAGCCCTCGCTCAGAGTCAACCTAAGTCTGAAACTACTTGAAAACACACAACAACAACAACAACAACAACAACAATTCTATCTCATCAGCCAAAAGCAGGCACACACTTCCCATTGAAATACTAATAAGTTTATATTTGTTAAAATTGTTCTTCATTTTAATTATTGTATTGTTCTTAAGTGTTTTTTGCATTACAAATAAGATATGTGCAGTGTGCATAGGAATTCATTCATGCTTTTTTCAAATTATAATCCGGCCCTCCAACAGTTTGTGGGACTGTGAGGTTTGAGGACCCCTGGTATAGAGTATGAGGGGAAAGTTGTACTCAGTAGAAAGAAATCCTTGGCACATTATGGGCATCATATTAGGTCACTTAGGAAGCACTAGTGGAGATGGTGAAAATGCCATGGTCACTTCCATAAAGGAGATAAGGAGCGAAAATATAGGTAGGCTTCTCAGAGTTGGCAAATTTTGTCTACGGTCATTTACCACCTGGACAAAGTGTAACTACGACCCCATCTACACTATTATATAAAATCCAGATTATCTGCTTTGAACTGGATTATATAGCAGTGTAGACTGATATAATCCAGTTCAAAGCAGATAATATGGATTATCCGCTTTGATAATCTGGATTGTATGGCAGTGTAAGAGGGGCCTACGAGTATAATATTTGCACTTGAAAGCCCAACTGACTCAATTGGGGAACAGATTTCATGGCTGGATGAGAAGGCTCAGCACATAAGCAACTAGAGTTGTTGATGGTAATGTGCAAATTGATTCCAAGCTAATCATTGGTTTGAGCAAACATAATACAGGTCCTTTGGTGTAACTCACTGTGTGTGTGATTTCTCACTTAAAGATCTCAAATATTATGTCAAGGCAGTACATTTTTCATTTTTTTAGTATGGATTTGCACTTCTTCGCCAACGAACCCTGCAGCTGGAGGAGTTGACTTCGGGTAAAGATACTTCTGATAATGCTCGAACACTTAATGAGCTTGGAGTCCTCTACTACCTGCAAAATAATCTTGAGTAAGTAATTATTAGTGGCTTCCTACCTAGATTACCTTCATTTAAGGCATAAGCAATACCATAAAATCTTTATTCATGACACTATTTAATATAGAAGTAAAAAAATTCAATTAGTTTTGCATATAGAGGTTTCTATGATCTTCCCATGGTGTGCCAAGACACCCTTCAATTGTTTGCTAAAAGAAACCCAATTACCCTCCCAAATATCATTACAATGTCAGGCTTTTTCTCCTCTCCACTGCAGACAAATACTTCCTTTACGTGTCTTGGTGAACTTCGTGTACATTTATGCTAACTATAAGTTAAACTCCCTTATAGGACAGCAGAGCTTTTTTTGAAACGCTCCCTGGAAATGAGAGAACGAGTTCTTGGGCCTGAGCATCCAGACTGTGCCCAGTCTTTGAACAACCTGGCCGCACTCAACAATGAGAAGAAGAATTACGACAAGGCAGAGGAGCTGTATGAGAGGGCCCTGAACATCAGGAGGCAAGCATTAGCGCCTGACCACCCTTCTTTAGCTTACACCGTTAAACACCTCGCTGTGCTCTACAAGAAGTTGGTAAGAATTGGCATAATATATGTGTGAATTTTCTATTTGTTGCTTTAACTGTTACAATAGCACCTCTAATATTATGCTACTGTACATTGTATAAGTTATCTGGGTGCTTTTAGGATGATCCGTGAGACCATAGTTGAAAAAAAAATGTAGTCATGCAAATGGATGTTTCAAGAGCAAACAACTACGAATGCCATATTAAAAATGCCACTTCCATGCACCAAGCTAATCTAAATTTTTATGTTTTTAATTTGGCCAATAACAGAAACAAAAATGGAAGGGGAATAGATCAAAAACAAAATTTGGGCAAATTGCAAAAAGCAAAGAGAATACAACAAAAATTAAACAGAACATATGTGGGTTGTTGTAAGTTTTTCGGGCTGTATAGCCATGTTCCAGAAGCATTCTCTCCTGATGTTTCGCCTGCATCTATGGCAGGCATCCTTAGAGCTTGTGAGGTCTGTTGGAAACTAGGAAAATGGGGTTTATATATCTGTGGAATGGACTCTTGTCTGTTGGAGGTAGGTGTGTTCCAACAGACCTCACAACTTCTGTGGATGCCTGCCATAGGTGCAGGCGAAACATCAGGAGAGAATGCTTCTGGAATATGGCCATACAGCCGAAAAACTTACAACAACCCAGTGATTCTGGCCATGAAACCCTTCGATAATCCATAGAATATATGTACTTACATGAGAATAGCGGGAAACTATTCAAAATATAGAAAGACGAAGAAACAAAGACTTAATGGCAAAAGAGGAAAGAAAAGAAAATGGATAGTGAATGTTTTCGCAATGGTGGAAGTGCATAAACTGGTTACGGTGGTTGGAAAAAATACAGAAGAACCTTGTCAAGGACTGGAAATCGTCTTTGAATTTTGTACAAAGAAAGGAAAGGAAAAAATCTTATAGAAGGTCTTGTAATTTGGTCTTTGTTACAATCTGTGCACAGAATTTTTAGCTCATAAAGGAAGAATGGGAATGTTGCATTGAAGGATCATAATGAATGTCAAACATAATATCTGCAAATATAAACAGCTCTCCACATTTGTGGCTTGGTCATGCGGATAAGATTGTTGATTTGATTAAAATGGTGTCTCTAAGATTTTCTAGTTCCTCCAACGTAACTCATTGGACAAATCCTGCTTACAGTTGAACATAGAGCTGTGCTGGAAGATATAAAGATTCCTAGAAATAACATGGCTCTGTGAATCTCCAACTCTGTGATCAGCATCTGCCAGAATGTGGCCATAAGGTTGCACTACGGCAGGCATGGGCAAATTTAGGCCCTCCAGTTGTTTTGGACTTCAACTCCCACAACTGGCTGTTAGGAATTGTGGAAATTGAAAGAAATGGTCAGGTTGTAGAGTTCTGTTCTTTTAAATCTAGAATATTTTTAAAGGCCCAGCTGTTTATTATAGCATAAATTAAGTGTTCTGGACTGTTAAAAAAGCCTATGGAAATTATTCAAGCACGTTTCATTTCTTCCCTAGGGAAAGCTTGACAAAGCTGTGCCCCTGTATGAGCTGGCTGTTGAAATCAGGCAGAAATCCTTTGGTCCGAAGCACCCGAGCGTGGCTACTGCTTTGGTGAATCTGGCAGTTCTTTGCTGTCAAATGGTAGGTTTCCTCCCTCTCTTCTTTTTACACTAAATATTCTCCCTCAACCAAACCCATTTCTCTACGTCCTCTCAGACAACCTAAACATCATTTTTTCCTTTGCATTTTTTGTCCTAAATGATTAAAACTGCTGCAAAAGACACAGGAGTTTTGTTTTGCCCCCTTTGTCCCTGCTTGCCAAATCCTCCGAAAGGGGGAAAAATCTAGCCAGAAATGATCTCAAAATGAAATCAGAAATGATATCTACAATTTCAACAGAAAGGAAGAAAGTTGAAAATGAATAAAATCTGGCTTCCAGTATTAAAAAAACCTCTAAAATCAGGACAGTAAATAAAGAACACTCAAGCAACAGGGGAATTCCTGACATGAAACAATCAGGGCCAGCTAACACCTCCCAACAAAGGATTCACTCAGGCAGGACTCAGCCAGTCTTTGAAGCTGCAAGGCCATTCAATGCTAATCAGGTTTGCCAACTGCAACATTCTCATCTGCCTCAATCAGGCAATAGTTCCTTCTCCCACCCTGGACATTCCACAGATATATAAACTTCACTTGCCTAGTTTCCAACAGACCTCACATCCTCTGAGGATGCCTGCCATAGATGTGGACGAAACGTCAGAAGAAAATGCTTCTGGAACATGGCCATATAGCCCGGAAAACTCATAGCAGCCCAATGATATCAACTGTTTCTAGTTTTGGAGAAGTACCAAAATGTGTAGTTTAGGGGAGGAATGGCTCTCAGTAGCATTCGTAGCCGATAATAATTCCAGGCTCTGTATCTTTTGATTTGGCAATGAATAAGTCTTTGTTGTGCACCTCTTTATAATTACAGTTTCCTCCCTTTGGCTGATAAGATATTCAGTATATGTCCTACAAAATTTCACCAAAAAAGGACATCTAGATCATTAAGATGTATTTCAGTTGAGGGGGGAATGATAATACATATTTAACAAGTTTTTTCCTGGTTGTCTTTTATGCTTCCCCCTCTAGAAAAAACATTCAGAAGCCTTGCCTCTTTATGAACGGGCTCTAAAAATTTATGAAGACAGCTTTGGGCGTATGCATCCTCGAGTAGGAGAAACGTTAAAGAACTTGGCTGTGCTGAGGTACGTTCTGTCCAGATAATTGATCTAATGTTTATGATCTTCATGCAATCCAAATGCGTTTTAACCTTTAACATACTCTTAGACTGCCCTTTTCATTTCAGCCAACAAATCAAATTCGATTGCACATTTCTTTGTGCCCGTGAGCCTTCAATTTCCATTGAAATAAAGGGGTAGCAGTTTAGAATACTTCCCCACCAAAACCTCTTGCATCCCCAAATGGGAGCATAAAGATCAGTTCACTTTATATTTTAGTCAACCACAAACCTCCATTCAAGATTTTTAAAATGTAATAAACCAGTGTAATGACTTCCTTCATATGTTTGTTAATTTGTGTGAGCTTTACAAGGCCCCAGTGGTGCAGCACGTTAAACCTCTGAGCTGCTAAACCTGCTGACTGAAAGGTCAGCAGTTCGAATCAGGGGAGTGGGGTGAGCTCTTGCTGTTAGCCCCAGCTTCTGCCAGCCTAGCAGTTCGAAAACATGCAATTGTGAATAGGTCAATAGGTGGGAAGTAAGGTGGGAAGGTAAGGGCATTCCATGCAGTCATGCTAGCCACATGACCTGGAACGTGTCTATGGACAACATTGGCTCTTCAGCTTACAAATCAAGATGAGCACCAACCCCTAGCGTCAGACATGACTAGACTTAATGTAAGGGGAAACCCTTTACCTTTACCTTTACCTTATAAAGCTGTCCTAGAAAGTCAATATAAATTAGAGAGAGTCGTGTTTTATCACCTTGCAATTCTGAAACACTTACAGAATGGCAATAAAAATATGCTTTTTATGAAGTAAAGACTGGTTATTATGTAGATCACAGTTCCTTCTAGAGATCAAGGGCATTTTTAAAGTTAACCGTCTGAACTATGGAAAAAGTTCTGTAAATTGTATTGAATAAAAATAGCAATGATGAGTATCATCTAAAACTTGCAAGCTGGAAAGGAGTTCGGGGGGGGGGAGGGTTGTTTCAAATAGTACGAAGTAATGATGGACACCGTCTTTGTGTTCAGGTGGTAAGTCCGTGGGCTGGACCCCACCTGATGAAGGTTCACGTCGTTAAATTTTTTTGTTTATTCGCTCAGTTGCTTCCAATTTTTTGTGACCTCATGGACCAGCCCATGCCAGTCCTCCCTGTCGGCTGTCACCACCCCTAGGTCCTTCAAGGTCAAGCCGGTCACTTCAAGGATATCATCCATCTTGCCCTTGGTCGGCCCCTCTTCCTTTTTCCTTCCATTTTCTCCAGCTTTCCTGTCTTCTCATTATGTGGCTAAAGTACGAGGGGTATTTTTTAAGTAAGGTCCGTTTTGTTGTAGACACTAGTAGTTCGCGCGCATACCACAACGAGCGCGTGCGTCGTGTACCGGCATGCCTTGGGAACAACTGTGCTCAGTTTCCGCTCTGTAGCTAACCTGTACGGTTCTGTTCTGTGCTTTAAAAATGTTTAAGACTATCAACTCACCCGCTGCATGTGAGGTTCGCTCAGTGATACGGTTTTTGTCAGTAAGGAACCTGCCTGCTGCAGAAATTCATCGACAGATTTGTGAAGTGTACGGTGATACTGATATGAGTGAAAGCAAAGTGCGTAAGTGGGTACGACAATTCAAAGATGGCTGTGACAACATCCATGATGAGGACCGCTCCGGTCGCCCTTCTTTGATTACAGACGATTTGGTGGCGGCAAGTTTTTATGAAGAGGGTATTTTAAAATTGGTTCAGAGGTATGATAAGTGTTTGAACAAACTTGCTTGGCAACTATGTCGAAAAATAGAGTGAAGTATGTACTTTCTGAAAATAAACTTACTTTTTTGAAATAAACTTTCGTTGTGTACTTATGTTCAAATGGACCTTACTTAAAAATACCCCTTGTACTTCACCTTTGCCTCTAATATCCTTCCCTCCAGTGAGCAGACGGGCTTTATTTCCTGGAGTATGGACTGTTTTTTTCTTCTCGCTGTCCAAGGCACTCTCAGAACTTTCCTCCAGCACCACAGTTCAAAAGTGTCTATCTTCCTTCGCTCAGCCTTCCTTATGATCCAGTTCTCGCATCCATAGATAACTACAGGGAATACCATTGCTTTAACTATATGGATCTTCGTTGCCAATGTGATGTCTCAACTCTCCACTATTTTATCAAGATTGGTCTCCTCCCAGGAAGTAAACATCTTCTGATTTCTTGGCTGCAGTCTGTGTTTGCAGTAATTTTTGCTCCTAGAAATACAAAGTCTGTCACTGCCTCCACGTTTTCTCCCTCTGTTTGCCAGTTATCAGTCAGTCTGGTTGCCATAATCTTGGTTTTTTATGTTTAACTGCAACCCAGCTTTTGCACTTTCTTCTTTCACCTTGGTTATAAGGCTCTGTCTTTAAAAAAGAATACAAAAAATGTCCACTGTAATAAGGAAACCCCATATAGAATGCCACAGGGAGACTCGGCTTGGTTAATGTTGAAATCAGCATAGATTTACTGCTCTAGTGAGAGCAATGGCTTGAACTAAGACACTTGAAACACAGTAATTCTTCTGATCAGTGGATGTTTTTGCAAGATGTAGAAGAAAAGAAGATTGGTGGAGGGCCTTGAAGTGAACTCCTGGCCATAACCAAGCTCTCTATGGATCTCTTTTGACTATGGGGATCTTTAGGAGGTTAGGTTTGCCCTGGGAGTTTTTCAGCTAGAGTCTTCTTGGTGACCTATTTTAGGTTTGTGTGTGGTAGAGACGAGGGGAAAGAATAGTAATGCCTCCATCACCAAAAAGAGCTGCTTTGGTGACAACCAAGCAACCCAGAAGCTGTCAAAACAACTTGCTTTCAACCCGTATCCATTTTCCTGCTTCTTCTGTGTTGCCCCTGTTGCTTACATTGGTGTTAATCAGTGTCTCTGAATACTATTCTTGTAGCATGCGGAATTTATTCTGGGGAGAACTGTATATACCCAAGTATAAGCCGAGTTTTTCAGCCCTTTTAGTCTGAAAATGGCCCACTCGGCTTATACTCGACTCAAAATTATTTATTATTTTACTATGCTGTTATCATTTTTATTATTTTACTGACACAAACACACAGTATGTCACAGCAAATGAGATCTATATGCTGGATTTCGAATCACAAAATTATCATCATCATCATCATCATTACATGTATTAATTTACTCTATTATTATGATTATTACATTTACATTATTTTACTCTATTATTACATTTATTATTTTGCTTTATTGTTATTACATGTATTGTGTTACTCTGTTATTACATTTACATTATTTTACTCTATTATTTTATTACATTTATTATTTTACTCTATTATTACTGTTATTACATTTTTATTGTTTTAATCTCTATTATTTTTGGAAGGATAAGTAGGCACATGTACACTGAAGAAGGTTAGAATAATGGCTTAATCAAAATTGAACGATCTTAAATTACAGTTTTATGTAAATATTCAAAAACACTTAACCTACTGATGCCTCAATTAATGTAATTTTATTGGTATCATTTTTATTTTGAAATTTACCAGTAGCTGCTGCATTTCACACTCTCGGCTTATATTTGAATCAATACATTCTCCCAGTTTTAGTGGTAAAATTAGGTACCTCATCTTATATTTGGGTCAGCATATATATGAGGATCACATATGGTATGATCTTCACATTGTGTAAATGTTACCACTATGATTGTTGAAAACATATTTATTCAACTTATTTCTTTTTCCCTAAGCTATGAAGGAGGGGATTTTGAGAAGGCTGCAGAGCTGTATAAGAGAGCCATGGAAATCAAAGAAGCAGAGACTTTGTTGATGGGCGGAAAGGCAGCTTCCCGTCACTCGTCAAGCGGAGATACCCTCAGTTTGAAAAGTGTATTATCTCCCAATGTGCTGCTGCAGAATGCTCGAAGGTGATGCGCACACAGGCCAAGAAGCAATTGTGTCTCCAGCACCAAGAGAATTGAGTTTCTTCCCTTCTCTGCAGCCCTCCATGGCAGCAAAAAACAGTCCGAAGAGACTCCCGGCCCCTTTCTCCCAAGAGCATTTTTAGTGTGAAGGTGATTGCAAACTGGATGAGTGATGCCTTGGACCAATACAGCTAAGCACACCATTGGATCCTGGCCAGAAAGTACGACAAAATGTCAGTCTTTTAATGGCTGTAATGAAGTGTTAAAGTATTAAAGTGGTCAATGTTGGACACTATATTGAGGAAGAAATAGCGGAACAGAACATGTGTCTAGAACACTATCCCACTTCAAGACACAAACATTCAACCATTTTCAGTATTGCAAAATACTGTGGGGATAAATCCTAACAGTTTAAAAAGTAGTATTATTTATGATATCCAAAACCTCAGTATATTATGGGAGTTTCTGTCCCATTTATTTCAAGACTTGAGCTTGAGTTGTTTACCAATTTTTATGCTTCAGATTTTATTGAAATATCATTAAGGTTAGTATGTATTTGCACTGTAAGAAAATGTTGGTTAATTTCTACCTCTTTCAGGCGGATTTTGAATTAGGAGTGCTGTTTTGAAGATAAAGCTTGTGTGGAAATCACTCCAATCACTAATGGGCTTTCAGGAATATTTTCAGTGTACGAAGTTGTTCTAAAGGTACTTGGTAGTTTGTAAAGGAAATTCCATTAAGGGTCTTTATACTTAGTACATTTCACATTCTTCTATCCACATGTGAACAGTTTGTATGTGCAGTCATTAAGTTCAGGCTTTGATCTCAGTGAGATTAATACTCTTTGATTACTCTTTTAGTCAAATTTAATTTTATTAACATTTGTATGAGTGGAATTGGTGAGGTATAGAACTGAGAAAATTAGAGGTATTGTGAAGAAATACTACACAAACAATAATATGAAGTTTCGTATAATTTTGTAAAAAAAAATGTGGAATGGTTAAAAACAAACCAAGTCTGCTCATATATAACATTAAATAGTGGCTGAACATTTCATAAATGAGACTTTGGCTTATTTATCCCACCCTTTGTTTTGAATTGTGGCTATGATTACATCAAACCTGGATAGTGATAAATGGATCTACAGAAAATGGCCTTTTGAAACAAGCCAACTTCGAACTGATTTATCAGGTTGTCTGCTTTTTAGCAAGTCATCCAATCTGTAAGTTGTGTTTTTCACAAAAAGAAGCAAACAGTTCCAATGTTTATGGTGTTATACATGAGTGCACCTTATTCCAGTTAATGCTAATCTCTGAAGTCTTTTATAGCTCAGAAGCAAATAAGTGAAAAAGAAACCAGGTTTCTTCTGTCTTGGTTGTAGCATCAACTTGACCATGCCAGTTTTGAGTTTTAAAAGCACTTTCTTTGCAGATATATGTCAAATAAATTACTTTGCAATAATCTTATTTCAAGACTTGTTTGAAAATAATTAAAGGCTGCGGCGATGGGGAAGAATGGATTTACATAAGAAAGCGGAGAGATGAAGATAAATCATTCAGAAAGTCTGCTACACTTTTGAAATCCTTATTTTCTGTTGAAATGATTTTATTTCATAAAGAGTTGATAGCAAAATGTGCACAAAACAATTCATTCTGCTGGAAGCTGAACTCTTCTGCAATTCAAACTTCCAAAATCTATAACCATTACATAAACATTGAATAGTTACAAATTCATTCCTAACTTCTATAGCAGAAAGCTTCGGAGAATCACATACATTAGGGAAGAAGGAACTGCCTGCATTTTGAAAGCATGAATTTGATAAATAAATAGGAGCAACCCAAGCCTTTTAATAATATTTATTGGCAATTGGGGCTGGTAATGCCAAGGAAGAGGTAAGAACTTTTTGTTGCTGTGTACCTTCAAATTGTTTCCGACTTATAGAGACCCTAAGATGACTTTATCTTAAGGTTTTCTTTGAGGAGGGGAAAGCTGTCGTTGCCTCCGAGGCCAAGAAAATGTGACTTTTCCAGCCCTGTTCTCCAGAGTCCTAGTTCATGTTGGCTCACTACAGATAAGAACACAGTTGCAAAAATGCACTGAAATTACAGTGTAATCTACAGGAATTTAGGTTTTGAGCCAATTTTTACTTTGTTTTGTATCAAAGTCCCACACAGCATATATACATGTATATATAAACATGTTTGATTCTTTCTCTCCCTGCCTTCTTACACAGTTGAATAGTATTTTAACAAGAAGTCTTTCAGTTTAGAGTTCAGTAGAAAGGCAATTTTATAGTTTCCGAAATCTATGTTTATTTCAGCAAGCAAAGATGGTTTACTGAAAGGGGTGCTTAAATGCCACAGTAGTTAAATGGAAACCCACTGATTGTAGGACTGCTTCTCTAATGGAGTGCAGCATCCTCCTTCAGATAGCTGGAGCATAACTTACAAATATATACTACAGGAAACGTAACCATTACTTTAAATTTGTATTATTACAAATACTTGCTACAGGGTACTGCAGAGATGGTGCCATACTTTCACAAGTTTTAACTACTCTTTGCGGTTTCTCAAGTTGCTCCTGACACACACACACCCAGTATACCCTATTTGCCTTTGCTCGGTGCTTTACTGCTCTGATTGAGTTCCTGGATGCTTGGGAAGTGCATGCACATAGTTAAAAGTCAATGAAATTCCAAAGTCCATAAGTAACTCCTTGCCTATAATCACTTACCACTAGCTGCATGTGTGTGATTATTTACCTTTTAATCTGGTAAGATAATTATTAACAGTATAAACTACAGCTAATTATCCACTCTGACAAAAGCTGTAATTTCTTTCACTTGTTAGGGAGTATCTATCAATTGAAGGAACTAATTGAACTGCTTTTCAGCTTGAGGGTTGTGGCCAATGGTACCTTATTTCGAAACTTGAGTGTTCACTCCATGAACTTAAAGCACATCGTGATTTTTAATGTTTTTCTCTCCTCCTCCTGCTCCACATTTTTGCTAGCTGCATAATCAGTGGGCAGGTTTTTATGCAGAAGTCTTAGTCTCCCCCACTATGCTGCCAGCAGAATACAATTTTTAGTATATTCAGTTTTGCACTTACAAGTAACAGACACAGGAAAACATGATTTTTGGATTCAAGAAACACTTAAAGACTTCATGATTCATACTGAGGCAAAGTGTTGTAATGGAAGTAACAGGCATGTGTGATGCATTACAAAATGATAGACCTAGTTTATATACAATGCTGAACTATGATATAAGGCAGTGGTTCTCAACCTGTGGGTCTCCATATGCTTTGGCCTTCAACTCCCAGAAATCCTAATAGCTGGTAAACTGGGTGGGATTTCTGGGAGTTGTAGTCCAAAACACCTGGGGCCCCACAAGTTGAGAACCACTGATATAAGGTGACATGTCCTCCCTTCTGTCAGTCTTAACAAAGTTTTAGGTCTGTCTCAGCCTTGGCTGCCAGAAGGAATAATTCTTTCACTTTTCCCAGCTCCTGGCTTGTAGTTACACATAAACCATTCATCCTGCAAGTCCATTGCAAAACAGACAATTGTGTAATAAAACTGGTTAAATTAACAACATAGTCATTCAAAGCCATATTTCCAATTTCTACATGACAATCCAGAAATACCAGTATTCTAATATGGACAATGTGACAGTAAGAGAGGCGTGCTCAAGCCTGCAGTTTTTCCTATGCTGGCAGAGATAAATAAACATAAGAAAACTGTTTTCTTAACTAATATATGCCCCTTTAAACCAACAACTCACAGTATTTCATCATCCACGATGGCTAAGGCTGGTGGGAACTGTAAGCCAAAACATTTCAGAGCTGCTTATGTAGGGGAAGGTCTATGAAGTGTCCAAATAATGTTTTAAATCGGAACTAAGGTTACAACAGCTATTAAGGTATTTGATTCTAAATAATACATTTTAGAAAATATTAGATATTTTGTACAATAACTTTGTCTATTTTTCTTATATTGTCATGCTAGCAAGTAACCTGTTTACCATCCATATTTGGTCTACAAGGCAGCTGCCTTTCAGGGTTACAGACAAGTAAATTTTATTGTCAGCTTGCCTTAAGTTTACATCACACATTTGGACCCCCATACATTCAGAAAGATGTGAATTTAAAGTTATTAAGTTAACATAAATAAGCAGACTAAAGATGGACCATCATCCATGAAAGGCCAAGTACGATACAAAATGCACCCCTGAAGTAGTATTAAATAGTCTTCATTTTAGCCATAAGTTCTTCTAGACTTTCCTCGGATTCAGCAACAGTTTCTCCATCTATAGAGTTTTCTTCCTGTTAAGGACAGAAAAGAAAATTACCATGATCCCCTGCTTCTTTGCCCAAGACAAACAACTCCAACAAGCTAAGCATCTCAATAGCACATAATACAGGCCTTGAGTAGAACGTGTGATATTCCATCACATAATAGCTGCATTTTGCCCCTTTTTGTTGGAAAAATGAGGGTGCAATAATTAAGTGATGAAAAAATCTGCCTTTGATTTTCTGATTTCTGTGAAATTGCAACTATTACTGGAAATGGGCAACCTAATATACATGAAGAAAACAATCACAACTAGAAATTAGCAGCTTTCACAGCTTATTCATAAGTAAATTCAAGTTCAAAGCCAGTCTAAATTGAAAATATTACTTTTAAAAAGTATGTTATTAAGAAATTTTAGTGACCTTATCAGGTATTGTATATGCCAGTGTGATGCCTTCTGGAAGATCAGGAACTGGACCTGAAGCAGCTTTCAACTCCTCTTCAGAAACCTCTGAAACCAATTCTATACCTGAATAGCCAGCAAAACATAAAGACATAATGATTATTTGGTGGGTTTTTTAACCACTGTTGCAAACTGATCCTCTTTCCTTGGAAGAGGAACAGAAAAAGCTTTGGCTTACATCGTGAAAGCTTCCCTTTGCAATTTGGGTCAACAAAACTCTTGATCAGATAGTCTTCAAACAAAAGCAGGCAGGCTTGCCAAGATACTGACATCTCTATCATTTCGTCTTTATAGGAGACAGATTTAAGGGAAAACCCTCCCATCCTTTCTCTTCCTCCTCCCAGCCACCTACTTGATCCCCTTTTCACCCAAACATCACAAAGATGAACAAGAATAGTAAGTTTGTTAAGAAAATAGTATTTAATATAAAAAGTTTCAAAATACATCCATGAGCTAGATTTCCAGAAGCTTAACAAAAAACAATAACTAACCCTCAATAGGAATTCCAAAAATCACGTTAGGCAAAAAGCAAGAAACTGTAATCCAAGGTTTGTTGCTTTTAAACTAGAATTATATCCAAAAGTTTGGAAGCATGAACATGACTATAATCCAGAGGCTTGATACATGAACTTGACTATAATCCCAAGGTTTAAAACTTGAAACAAGATTTGTAATCCAAACAGGAGAAATGGAACTTGAAGAAGAAAACAAGATACAGCCCCAAGAACAGAACTAACCCAGAGTTTCCAAGACAGGCAGCTTGACACATGAAAATCCAGCGTTGATCTTCCCACCAAACATTGACTCCAATTCTTTCAGAATACTCTTTCTTGCCTATGACATCATCCTGGGTTCCCTGTGTTTATCTTTCAGTCTCTGGGAACACCGGATTTGTCTCTGTTTCATACTATCTCTTCTGATCTGTAAGCACTGGGTTATCTGTAACTCTCTTGTGTCCTCCATATTCATTTCAGAGTCAATCCCTGGCTGATTCTCATGCGAATCATTGCCTGTTTTCCTGACAACAGATCTACCCAAAACATTCTCACGTCCCCCACAGAAACACCAGGCTCAACCTCAATCCTTGTCCTCATCCTCAGAGGCGTCAAAGGCCTCAACAGCCCTTTATCTTATATTCAACCACATTTCTGTACCTTAGAGACAACTGTCAGTGGGGGACAAATTATTTGGGGGGGCCTCCATCACTGACTCTTGTGCATATTGTAAATTTAAAATTGCGGTGCCTCTGCAATCATGAGTTGCCCATAAATGAAACTCTTATTACTTGAAAAAGTGTGGTACAGAGTTTCAAATTACAGCTGCTAGAGATGCTTCTCCCGGGTCACAAATAGCCCCTGGCTTCAGTTAATCGCAAGATGGCGACTGCACAACATTAGGCCTAATGAGACATTCTCCATTTGCAGAGTAATTCTTTTCAGTTTGTTAGTGGTTAGTAAAACTTGGTGGCTCATTAAACCAATGATAACTTTTTGTGTAATTGTAACATGTTGCCATCATGAAATATCTTGCTTTGAAACTGGGTCCATCATTCTGTACTATACTGCCTGGCACTCTTCGAAGATTCCTCTATAGCCATTCCCTATGAGAAGGACACGCCTCATGCTGAAGGAGAAAGACTATAGGACTCTGGTTAGCCTTCTCTGAGCAGGGTCCCATCTCAATCCCCCATTAGCCTTGGTAATCCTATTTAAAAAAAATTCAGGGCTCACCCCAATCATTCTCCTCATGTACTATTTCGTCTGCCTCTTCACAGATTTCTTGTTTAGGATTGCTTACTGCTCTTTTCTGGAAATACAAAGGCACTGTGAGCGACAACAGCAAAATTAAGCAGCGGCTTTCAAATGACTTAATGTGAGTATTTATGCTGGGAAAGTATTTATGGAGGAGTTCACACAATACTTTAAAGCTTATCCTGAACTTTAAAGGAATTAAAAATGCTGACGTTTCATTAAATATACCTTGTATTCTTCCTGTTGGTTTCTGCAGTTTTTGTCATCACACTGTGGATTGGGCTTCATGGTCATGGCGGGAAAGAAATCCTGCATTGCATTGTAGCCAAGGTAAAAGCTGACTGTGCCGAAGTTTAATAAAAACCTGGAGAAAATGCGAGAATACACGAAATGCATGTCAAAAAGAAGATTCACAATATGCTCATGATGACCCAGCTAAAAATCAAAGCAACGTAGGTTTAATCACGTACTTGAGGACATTTTGCACAAGGAGGCCAGCAACTACTCCCATAGTCGTGGGCAAACTGGCTGCGCATACACCCTCCCGTTTCAATGTTTTCTCATCTATGTTTGCTGCAACAACAAGTGGTGGTGCACACTGACCAATAGGGAAAAAGAGAAATCATGTTTAAGAAACAATGTGAAAAAGGCAGAGAAAAAAATCAATTGAGTGAGTGAGTGACTATCAATAATTTCCATCAGTCCCCACCCACACATTTCCTAGGAGGCAAAAGAATAAGAGGTAATAAAATAAAACTTTATTTATATTCCACCCTATGTCCTTGAGGGGACTCAGGGCGGAATACAGCAATAGAAGGCAAATATTCAATGCTTATACAGTAAAAACTACAAGTACAAATACACTAACAAACTACCCCAAACCCAAAATAACCAACGTATATCACTTTAAACTCACACACATTGAAATTAAATCCACATGTCAAAACAAATTAAACAAACAAGCAACTTAAAATTAATTTAGATTTTATCTACTATAAAAAAAAGAATCTGAATTCAAAAAAAATTCAGGTAAATAGAAAAAAGGTAAGTAGAGCAACACATACTGCAAAACAAGCTGATTCACCAGGTATGATCAGCTGGATATGGCCGGAGACAGCATTTTCACTTACTCCTGATTCCATCCATATTTGTCCAAGTTCATTGCAAACCTTAAAAAACCAAAATGAGAGTGCAATCAATTTATACATACATAATCTGTATCTATCTATCTACCCCTCTATAGAATAACAGTGAAAATAAGTATATATATATGTAAGTAAGATCAAGGGTCTGGAGAACAAGCCCTATGAGGAGCGGCTTAGGGAACTGGGCATGTTTAGCCTGAAGAAGAGAAGGCTGAGAGGAGATATGATAGCCATGTATAAATACGTGAGAGGAAGCCACAGGGAGGAGGGAGCAAGCTTGTTTTCTGCTTCCTTGGAGACTAGGACGCGGAACAATGGCTTCAAACTACAAGAGAGGAGATTCCATCTGAACATGAGGAAGAACTTCCTGACTGTGAGAGCCGTTCAGCAGTGGAACTCTCTGCCCCGGAGTGTGGTGGAGGCTCCTTCTTTGGAAGCTTTTAAGCAGAGGCTGGATGGCCATTTGTCAGGGGTGATTTGAATGCAATATTCCTGCTTCTTGGCAGGGGGTTGGACTGGATGGCCCATGAGGTCTCTTCCAACTCTTTGATTCTATGATTCTATGATAAGTATCTATGTTTGTATTTCCCAAGATGGCTCCCACATCCAGAGAGCACTATGAACCCCACAGATGATAGATCTGCGCCAAACTTGGCACGCGGACTCCCCGCCTCTTCATGACCAACTTAAAATATTAGTAAGGTTTCAGCTGAGATTGAATGAGGATGATGGGAGCTGTAGTCCATACATATAAAAAGACTCATGTATATCCTACATCTGGAAAGCCATCTGTATTTCTAATGGGACCATTCATAAAATCCCAAACTAAACAGATACTATTTCTAATATTGATCATTACAAAACGGCTAACCCAGGCATCGCCAGATACCTAAGCAAGTCCGCTATAAAATCTATAGCAGACCAAAGAAAGATGTGATCCTGCATTCGGTCTCAAAGAGCAGCTATTAGCACGATAAACAGAGAATAGATCTTTCTCACTATTGTTCTCTAGAAACAATATACATGCAAACTACCTCTGATCCTGCATGCTGCACAGCTAACATGGCTAGTAGCCACGAACAGACATATTCGCCATCAATTTTCCTTAGTTACTCCAACCTATTCAAACAAATGTTTGTGTCCCATCACTGTAGTTCACTGAATGGCTCTAGGCTCTAATCTCATGAGAAACAGCAAATACACTTTCTATCCAATTTCTCCACAGCATGCTATTTTATAAAATGCTTCAATTAAAACCCCACTTCTCTAAACCAAACCTTTCCTAACTTCCCAATGATTTGATAGTGATAATTCACTTCGTACCTGTGCCACGTGACAATGCTTTAATCTCATTCTCCAAAAGAGAGATGCCACAATAATTTATGTCATACAGGATACACAATAATTTATGTCATACTATGCATTCACCAAATGTATAATTGCTTTTAACAGAAACATTCACAAGACTAAAGAAAAGTATTTACAATTGCAATACCCTAAAATACAACAACTGTGTGATTTTTTTCCTGCACTGATTAAACAATTGAGCTTGTGTAACATTGGTGCATTAGCACTTGCATTCACAGTCTCTGGCAGCATATGTCCTATTTATATTTAGATGAGAGTAGGTTATCAGATAGAAAACATTAACCCACAGACATTACACTGTACTTACTGTGTTAATTGCCATACGAGCTTCAAAGTTATCCACACAGCTTAATACCAGATCAACAGGTTTTCCTTCTTCTAATCCACCATAACTAAAAGCAAAAAAACAAATAAACAAAAAACCAACAAAATCCAGATTTTTAAAAATAACTTGCAAGTACAAGCTCTTTCAACAGTTCCCCTTCCTTCCCCTGGAATCATAATTACATCTGACTGAAACTAAGAACATGGGGCTTTTTAAATTTTTCTAAAAAAGCCTTTCTTTCTTCAATCAGTTGCTCCTAAAATATTCCCACCTGGAAGTGTTTTGAGCCACTCTAGGTCCTCCAATGCATTTCTACACTATGCTTCTGACCCAAGTACAGACAGACTCTGGGTTACAGACAAGACAGGTTCTGTAGGTTTGTTTCCAAGTTGATTTGCATGCAAGTTGGAACAGGTACATTTTAAGTGTAATTCCAGCCACGCACACACAAAAGAGCTTTGGATGACTGTATAGTCAAAATGCTGGGTTTGCTCTTATTTATGATTTCAGGTATCTACTGGAAGGGGGGAGGGAGGAGGTCCCTGATCGTATCCCCAGTATATATACTAGTTAAGTACTTTGGCCACATCATGAGGAGACAGGAAAGCCTAGAGAAGACAATTATGCTGGGGAAAGTGGAAGGAAAAAGGAAGAGGGGCCGACCAAGGGCAAGATGGATGGATGGCATCCTTGAAGTGACTGGACTGGCCTTGAAGGAGCTGGGGGTGGTGACGGCCGACAGGGAGCTCTGGCGTGGGCTGGTCGATGAGGTCACGAAGAGTCGGAGACGACTGAACAACAACATACTAGTTATGTGCATTCGAGTCAAAAATCCTTCCAAAAATATTGTCTCTCTGAATTAGTTTCACTGGTTTTTTTCATCTCTGTCTTCCCCTGTTTTCGAAAATTACTTGAAAATAGCCATCCAAAAACTACAAATCTTTTCATTAACAGTGATTTGGGCTCAACTCTAATATATACTAGAAATGGAAATGAAAATGATACAAATCGGACATTGTTATTGTTATCATGTCACGGCTACTGTAATTTTAAAGAGCAAGTATATGGAATAAGTTTAAATGTTTATATTGGAAAGTGCTTACCATACTATTCAAGGTGGTATATTGATTTCATGGCCTATGGCTGGTACAATAAACAATTCATTCAATTCATTCATACTGTCATTAAAAACATTTAGGCTAAAAGAACACCATGCTTTTAACTTTGAAATGAACTTTACCTGATCCTATCCATAAAATGTTGAAAGTTATCCATAGTTGTGATGTTGTAGTTATGTACTTCAAACTGGACATCAGGATTGATGTTCCTAAAGTACAAAAAAAACCTATACTGTTATCTAAAGACCTAAAGTGAAAACATCCAACAGAAATTCTTATACCATTACTTTTTGCAAGTTCTAAGGGTGCATTCCTTCTTGAAAGAAGTCCTGTGGAAAATAAATACGCTGGGGAGGTTGGAAGTTCTAAATACAATTTTTATTTTATTTCTTATATCGTAACTGTATTTTAAGTTTTATCCATGACACAAATATTTAGTTGTTTTTCAGTTTTTTATATTTGCCATTTTAAATTTATTGGGTTGTGTCATGTAATTATGAGCAGCCTTGAATCTCCATGGGGAGAAAGACAGGGTAGAAATAAAGTACATAAATAAAATAAATAAATAAACCAACTTCCTAATAACAATATGAAGTATTAGGATGACCAATTTTTGAGATTGGTTTATTTTACAAATAAACTAATTAGAAGATCTGAAAGTCTGAGTTTGCACCCCACATTCCAAACACTTGGGCCCCCATTTCTCCCACCACATACCTCAGTGTGTGCTCCGCTGCTTGAACTTTGCTCAGTCCAGCCTGATGAGGTTGGAAAAAGAGCCGGTTCATATTTGCCAGCTCCACCTTGTCATAATCAAATAGGAGCAGCTAAAAGAAAGAGTACAAACAATTCTACTTTAGAAGAAATATGGTCAAACCTCTTGGCCTTGTTAATATTTATTCAATGTATCCATGTGGTTTTAAATTGTTTTTGTTTTAATTTTCTAAACTGCCTGAAGTCCTGCTTGCAGGACAAAAATATGGGATTAAAATAAGACAATAATCTTGGCACTATAGCAAGGAATATATACCAGTAAGTACAAAGCACAAGAAACAAATCCAGATGGAAAATGGGGAAGGGATCTTTTCTTTACTTACAAACCCAGACCTTGGTTTCAGACAGATCCAGCACCTTAATGCATACATATATGACAACCCCCCCCCCCTTGGTCTTGTTAATATCCAATAAGAATTTAACACCTGTTATAAATAAAAAATCTCTCTTTAGCCAATAAAATCTTATTAAATAATCAGTGTCGTACATTAGCAATATTCCCTTAAGAACAAATAATAACTTCAAAAATGGGAACAACGTTCATTTCTACAGAATGGACAATTTAAGAAGTTCATGCACTTGTCATGCACCTCAATTTTCCATCCATTAGAAAAAAAACCTTTTAGGGTTACATGTTATGAGAAGGATGAGCTCCCATTTGTTTCCCACATGTCTCTGCAAGAGACAGAAAAGACTAGAGTGGGATACTGTTCAAGAGTGGCACTCAAATGTATATGTACCTTGGATCATGGACAAGGAAAAAAGCAGGATTTAAATAAAATAGTACAAACACACATACGTGGAAGTGGATGTGAAACCAGGGGATTTGGAAACATGAGAAGTAATTCATGTTTCAAAACACATGGGCTGATATCCTAATTGAAGCCAGTGAAGCATAAACATTTTGCCAGCACATTTATGTTATAGGTTCAGATGGAGGAAGCTGCTTCTTCTTTTCCAACCATTGGTTTATGACAAGATTAAAGCTTGGAGAGGGCAATACTGTGCCCCCAGGACTAACAGTTAGCTGCTGTTACACTGCTGACCGAGGAAAATGCTGTACTCTCCCGGGCAACAACTGCTCCTTTCTCTCCTACTGTGCATATGGCAGCTGGTTGGCACTGAGGTATAACATTGCTCTCTGACCACTGAATCAATGAGAGTGTATCATCTAACTCTTACACAACCAGAGAAAAGATTATGCACAAGGTGGTACTGGATGCCTGGTGACACAATGTACTCATACTGAAATAATGGCCCTTTACACCAGCACAAGCCACCAATATGACCCCGTCCAGAGAAGGCATACATACAGAAGCCTCAGCCAAAAACATTGTATTTCTTTGCTTCTAAAACACACTTTTCCCCATATAAACACCTCTAAAACAGGATGCATATTAGAATCATGGGTGCTTTCAATTATATAAATATTAAAAATCTGCAGGTAGTACTGAAATTAATGTGCAACTTACAATTGATAGCATTTTAGAATCAAAGATGTATTTGTCAAACCATTACAGGCCCTCACATACAGTATGTGTCTGCGGAGCAATTGATTCAAATTGCTGTACAAGAAAAGAGATTCCAAATGAGCATAAGGAAAACTTCTTAACAGTAAGAGCAGTTCAACGGTTGACTATACAAGCTTGGAGTGTTGTGAGCATCCTTCTCTGCAGGTTTTTAAGTAGAGGTGTGATGGCTATCTGTGAGGAGTGCTTTGATTGGTTGTTCCTACATGCAAGGGATTAAACTGGATGGCCCTTGTGGTTTCTCACAAGTCTATGATTCCACGGACACTGAACTTTCTCCAAGCACCAATGATTTCATGCATGATTATATTGTTATTATAATGAAGAAATATATATTACCTTACCAATGCCACATCTTGTCAGCATTTCAGCCGTCACGCTGCCAACTCCACCAACACCCACGATGGCTACTGCAAAGGAGCGGATTTTCTGTAACATGAAATCAACTCTGATAAGTACAGCAGGCTCTCAGCCAGAATTCAAGCAACCAAAACTCTCAAGCAACTGGCAAAAATAATCAAAGAAATAATACTTTTTAAACTCTGATTATGTTTTTATGGATTTTTCTGTGATTTTTAAAATAACATTTATATTTAAATCTGTTTTAATGTTTGTATATTTGAAGATTTTAAACTGTACTGAAAGGCTTTTAATGTAAGCCGCTTTGAGTCTCCTTGTTGGAGAGAAAAGCAGGGTATAAATAAACATAAACATAATAAAACATTTTAAAAGCTGTTTTTATAATGTATTAAAACAGTAAAACTCTGCTATATCATGATACATTTGTCTTTATTTCCATTTTTACTGTATTTCAATATTAATATCAAGTCAATACAGAGTTTATGGTGTGACCTAGTATGGGGTATAGTATTAGTTGGGCCTACTTTTAATAGTCGCTCTCAAAGAACCAGAAACTGCATTTATCTGGCACCTATCAATCCCCATAGGTGTTGGTTAATTGAGAGTCTACTGTACTTCATTCCCTGAGGCTATACCATGAAGCCAAATATCTACAAGAACATGGACCCACCTCATAATCTTTCACAATTCCCATTCTTTTCAGAGCCATCAAACGACTAGAGAAAGAGAGGAGGAAACAAAAACACTTTTGTTAAGAATAATTTTTCTCAACCCTCTCACACACATCATTGTTATTTCAATTCCAGTCTGAAACCAACAATTCAGCCCTTCATGACACAATCCTGATACACCATCACCAACTGAATTGGTTGAGACTCAGTGAGATATTCATTGAAAAACTACAGCAAAATGTGTAGCAGGATGTCCCATGAAAACAAAAGTGTTTCCAGTTTAGTATTATAGAACCAATTAGGAAATGGCATTTATAACCCAGGAACAAAAATTGCGTTATTGGCCGCATACAAAAATTATGTATTCTTGTATTATAGTTGTATTCTCAATTCGCTTCTGACACAAGAAATAAAAATAAATTAGCCGCATGAAAATTAACATCAGGTGACTGGATACTCTCACATTTTTTTACCAAACACACGCAATGGGCACTTGAGTGACCCCAAATACAATGCAGATTGTTCAAATCAATGTGTTGTTTTATTTTAGTCTTTCCTGGATGCCATGCTTTTTTGGAAGGTTGTTTAGAGTGTTAATGGTCTTTTAGGCTTCCTCTAGGTGAATAATACAAGAGTTGAATAAAAAGTAATGGCTCCAACTTTGTTACTTGAGTTTGGATGGGAATATTTTAATAAATCAAACGCTGAAATAATCCTTAGAATGTGCTCTTTACCTATCACTATTCACTTTTTCACATAATCACCAGACAATTGGATACATTTCTGCCAATGATTAACAAGTTTTCTGAAGCCATCATGAAAGAAGTCAACACTCTGTTTCCACAACCAGCGTCTCACAGTTCTCTCAACGTCTTCATCAAAAGCATAATGATGTCCCTGCAGATCTTCTTTCATTATCAGGAACAGATGGAAATCAGACGGTGCTAAATCTGGACTGTATGGAGGATGCCATACGTTGGTGAGGTCCAGTCTCTGAAGTTCTGCTGTGTACCCATCATGCACAGATCTTCCAATAGCAATAGTGACCCACACGTTCTTGTAAAAAGCCAATTATACTTGAAATTTCTCTCCGAGTGATACGACAATCGTCCTGAATCAATCGGTCAACCTTTTGCTTGTGAAACTTAGTGGTTGCTGTCACAAGACGGCCAATTTATTTACATTATTTATATTCCGCCCTTCTCACCCCGAAGGGGACTCAGAGCGGATCACAATGTACATATACACGGCAAACATTCAATGCTGTTTTTGACATACAAGACACGCAGACAGATAGAGGCCATTCAGCAGTTCTTCCACTGGATCCTGGAGGTTGCTCGATTTGGCCACAGGGGGAGCTGTCACTTCGTCCACTATGACGCTGAGTCTTTTTGATTGTAGTATTTCCTCCTTGCTCTCCGGCATTTTTATGAGACATGCCGCATTATCACAGGGTGTCTGCGCCCTACACCACTGGAGAAATTACACTGCTTAGCCGGCATTGCACCACCTGACATCCGTCGGGAAGTAGCAGCCAATAGTGAAAGGACCAAGGCAGAGACATCTCCAGCTCATCCCTTGTTTGGGTATCAGCCAGCACGTCAACGACTTAAATCAAGAAATAGTTTTCTTAGATCTACAGAGACACTCGCTGGAACACCTCAGCAAGCGAGAGTTCAAAAGTGGCAGGCTCAAACCCAGCACCTCAATTCATGGGTGATACCAGATGAGAGACTCCCCCCTGGGTACACAGAAGACTGGGCAACTTGGAAGGTGCTGAACAGACTGCACTCTAGCACCACGAGATGCAGAGCCAATCTTAAGAAATGAGGCTACAAAGTTGAATCCACGACATGCGAGTGTGGAGAAGAGCAAACCACTGACCACCTGCTGCAATGCAACCTGAGCCCTGCCACATGCACAAGGGAGGACCTTCTTGCGGCAACACCAGAGGCACTCCAAGTGGCCAGATACTGGTCAAAGGACATTTAATCAGCTACCAAGTTTGCAAAATTTGTGGGGTTTTTTTTATCTGTCTGTTTGTTTTGCTCTGTTAGAAATGTAATACAATGTTCTGGTTGCGGATGACACGATAAATAAATGGTGTCAAAATTAGCCTCCTTTAAACTTAATCGCCCAACGATGTACAGTACTCACATCAACACAATCACCATAAACAGCTTACATTCTCTGATGAATCTCCTTTGGGGTGACACCTTCTACTGTCAAGAATTCAATGATTGCACGTTGCTTAAGTCGCATTGACCGACTGTCCGCGCAGGGTTCCATATGTCGCACTTTAACAACACAACTGTTCAATGCTAAGGCTTTCCGCCAAAATGGAACTTCTTCTTTTTTTTTGTCGTGTCAGGAGCAATTGCTCCTGTTGTGAGAGAATTGGCCGTCTGCAAGGACATTGCCCAGGGTACGCCTGGATGATTTTTGATGTTTTATCATCCTTGTGGGAGGCTCATCTGCCTCTCCCCGGATTCAAACCTGCGACCTGTCGGTCTTCAGTCCTACCGGCACAGGGGTTTAACCCACTATGCCACCGGGGGCTCCGCCAAAATGGAACTGTAGAGGAGAGTCTACTGAACAAGCCAGTACCTGCCGTATACCAGTACTCTTGAGGAGTTACGAAGGTGGAGGCATTACTTTTCATTCAACCCTCGTAGTTCTCTTTTTGAATAATATGTCACAAAGTAGAGCTAAACCAGACATTGGGCAGACTTAGGCCCTCCAGGTGCTTTGGACTTCAACGCCCACAATTCCTAACAGCCTACCGGCTGTTAGGAATTGTGGGAGTTGAAGTCCAAAGCACCTGGAGTGCCCAAGTTTACCCAGGTGCCCCTTCCGCCTCACAGGCCTGTGCCCACCTGTATGGGTTGGAGTCCGTGACTTCCGGGCTCATCTGCTCGATCCGCGCCCGGCCACTCAGCCCCTCGCCGCCGCCCCTCACCCTCTCTCGGGCCAGTTCTTCCTCCAGCTCCTTCACGCGGCTCCGAAGCCGCTCCACTAGGCCCTCCGAGGCAGCCATAGCCGGGCCCCCGCGAAACAACACCTCAGGAAGGAGTCCCAGGATCCCCCAAGGCAGCCGCTCTCCCCTTTGTGACTGAAGAAGCTCGGCCGGCAAGAGACACGTCGCCGCCAATGACGCTTCCTGGAGTAACAGCAAAAGGCGTCCGCGGTCTGCTAAATCCCGCTGCTGGGGTTCCGGCCACAAACGGTCCCTCCCTATATCCCAGGCATAGGCAAACTTGGGCCCTGCAGGTGTTTTGGACTTCAACTCCCACAATTCTTAACAGCTTCTATGATTCTAAAACAGAATAAATTGCAGCTTTCCAAATATTACAGCACAGAATAATAGAATCATAGAGTTGGAAAAGACCTCATGGGCCATCCAGTCCAACCCCCTGCCAAGAAGCAGGAAAATTGCATTCAAAGCAACCCCGACAGATGGCCATCCAGCTTTTGTTTAAAAGGAGCCTCCACCACACTCTGGGGCAGAGAGTTCCACTGCTGAACGGCTCTCACAATCAAGAAGTTCTTCCTCATGTTCAGATGGAATCTCCTCTCTTGTAGTTTGAAGCCATTGTTCCGCGTCCTAATCTCCAGTGCAGCAGAAAACAAGCTTGCTTCCTCTTCCCTATGACTTCCTCTTCCGTATTTATACATGGCTATCATGTCTCCTCTCAGCCTTCTCTTATTCTGCCTAAACATGCACAGCTCTTTAAGCCGCTCCTCATAGGGCTTGTTCTCCAGACCCTTGATCATTTTAGTCGCCCTCCTCTGGACACATTCCAGCTTGTCAATATCTCTCTTCGTATTGTCAAAGGCTTTCATGGCCGGAATCACTGGTTGTTGTACGTTTTTTCGGGCTATATGGCCATTCTCTCCTGACGTTTCGCCTACATCAATGGCAAGCATCCTCAGAGCTAGTGAGGTCTCTCTTCAATTGTGGTGCCCAGGATTGGACACAATATTCCAGAATTGTGGGAGTTGGAAGTCCAAAACACTTGCAGGGCCCAAGTTTTCCCTTGATGGAATCCCAGGAGTTGTAGTTTCACAAGGCTTTTAGCCTTCTCTGCCCAACTTGAGCCTAGCCAAACTACAACTCACAGAGTCCCATAGATTTTTCAGCCATGGGCAGTGAAAATGGTGTCAAACTGAATTTATCCTATAGTGTAGATGCACCCTTATTCATCATTGGAATTCCACAGTATAGAAGAGGCATCTTATAGATTTGGAGACCAGGGTTTGAATCCCCCGCTCAGTCAAAGGGCCTTGGGCGGGTCGCACTCTCTCAGCCTCAGAGGAAAGCCAAGGCTAACCTCCTTTGAACAAAAACTTGTCAAGAAAACCCTACGATGGGATCAACATCAAAGACTTGAAAACATACCTAAGGGTGTATTCAACACTGTAGAATTAATACAGCGTCTTGTTTTGTTGATTGTTTTTTTTATCTGATTCGCTGTTTGTTTGGCATTGAATGTTTATAAGATGCAGGTGAAACATCAGGAAACATTTTTATTTATATAGACTAGCTGTCCCCTGCCATGCATTGCTGTGGCCTGGTCTGTATATATGTTTGTTGTGTGTGTATATATGTGTATATGTGTGTTTGCGTATCTATGTGTGGTTTTGCACATGCGTTGTAATGTATTTTTTGTTTTTTGGCTTTTTATGTCTCTTCCGATGTGTTTTTCAGTGTTTTATGAGTTATAGTCACTTGTTGGCCTGATACATGTATAGTGTCCAAATTTGGTGTTAATTTGTCCAGTGGTTTTTGAGTTATGTTAATCCCACAAACGAACATTACATTTTTATTTATATAGACTAGCCACGTGTTGCTGTGGCCCACATGGGGGTTCTGTGTGGGAGGTTTGGCCCGATTCTATCGTTGGTGGGGTTCAGAATGCTCTTTGACTGTAGATGAACTATAAATCCCAGCAACTACAACTCCCAAATGTTAAGATTCTATTTCCCACAAACTCCACCAGTGTTCACATTGTTCTTGTAGAGTTTGGTCCAGATCCATTATTGTTTGAGTCCACAATGATCTCTGGATGTAGGTGAACTACAACTCCAAAACCAAAGGACACTGCCCACCAAACCATTTTCTGTTGGTCATGGGAGAACTGTGTTCCAAGTTTGGTTCAATTCAATCGTTGGTGGGGTTCAGAATGTTCTTTGATTGTAGGTGAACTATAAATCCCAGCAACTACAACTCCCAAATGACAAAATCAATTTTTTTTTGAGTGAAGGACATAAATTGGGTTGTTAGGTGTCTTGTGTCGAAATTTGGTGTCAATTCGTCCAGTGGTTTTTGAGTTCTGTTAATCCCACAAACAAACATTACATTTTTATTTATATAGATTATTATTGTTGTTGTTGTTGTAAAACTATATTTATATATATATAGTGATCGGCACACTGGGTGCAGTGCCTAAAGACCCTGGCCTGCACTTAAACACAATCCATTACATCAGCGCTTCTCAACCTAGGGGTCAGGATCCCTGGGGGGTTGCGAGGGGGGTGTCAGAGAGGTTGCAAAAGAGATTGTAAAACTACAATCCTTCCATAGCATTGGGTCTTGTCACTGAAAGTAGTGTCCTCAAACTGCATTCCTTCCACAACACAAAAAGAAGAAGAAGCTGCAGGCAAAGAGTCTTGTGTTGCTAATTGACCTGGGCTCTCTTTCCAGCAGGCGGTACGCAGTTTGCGTGCGGTAGTGTCTCCCTGCTCTGAGAATACGACTTTGCCGCAGCCACTCGGAGGCGTTACGCTGTTGGCGCGAGCGAGGGGCGTGGAGCCTGGGCCCTTTGCCTCTCGGGACAGTTCCCACCAAGTCTTCGGAGGGACAGACAGGCTGTGGAGCCAGCCAGGGCGGCCCAACATGGCCAGTGAGCCGGACACCACCGAAGTGAGGGCCCAGCACAGGTTTGACCAAGAAGCCTTGGAGAAATACCTGTCCCAGCACCTCTCGGGCTTCCCTCAGCAGCAGCACGAAGCACTAGAAGTCAGGCAGTACAGGTAAGGCTGGCGAAGGACCCAGTGCTCTCCTCTCAGTGGGGGCTGCAGTTTGGTGAGGCACCAGCCCTCTTTGGCAGAGAAGGAGGCCCAAGGTGTTGTTTTGCAACTCCAACTCCCTTGCTTCCATAGCATTTAGTCAGGGCTGCTAAAGTGGTGTCAAACTGCACTCATTCTGCAGTAAAGAGGCACCTCCAGTGGGTTTCATCACTGAGATGCAGGCCTGTAGCAAATAATAATAATAATAATAATAATAATAATAATAATACTTTGATACACAACAAGATGAGTCCACAGCAGACACTCTGCTGGCTGTTGAATTGGATCATATGTCGGACACTTCCCAAGTGTCTAGGACTGTGTGATGTATGGGTGAATAATGCATGCAGATCCCAGTAAGGTGGCCTTCTGCAGCTGGCAGATGGTAATTTTGTCAGCACCCATTGTGTTTAAGGGCAGGCCAAGGTCTTTAGGCACTGCACCCTATTATTATTATTATTATTATTATTGACACAAAAGTACAGTATGTCACAGCAAATCAGATATATATGCTGGATTTCGTATCACAAAATCACAAGTTGAACACTTCCCAAGCGTCTAGGACTGTGTGATGTATTTTCAAATGATGCTTGCAGATCCAAGTAAGGTGGCCTTTTGCAGTTGACAGATCATGATTTTGTTGATGTTTATTGTTTCCAAATGCTGGCTGAGATCTTTTGGCACAGCACCCAGTGCATCAATGACCACTGGGACCACCTGGACTGGTTTATGCCAGAGCCTTTGCAGTTCAATTTTGAGGTCTTGATAGATGCTGAGTTTTTTCTGTTGTTTTTCCTCAATGCGACTGTCACCCGGTATGGTGACATCAATAATCCAGACTTTTTTCTTTTCCACAATCGTGATGTCTGGTGTATTGTATTCCAAAACTTTGTCAGTCTGGATTCGAAAGTCCCACAGTATTTTTGCATGTTCATTTTCCACGACCTTTGCGTGTTTATGATCCCACCAATTCTTTACTGCTGGCAGGTGGTACTTGTGATATATATATGTTCCAGTGAATCATTTGGGCCACAGAGTTGTGTCTTTGTAGTCTGTCTGCGTGATTTTCTTGCAGCAGCTGAGGATATGATCCATGGTTTCATCAGCTTCCTTGCACAGTCTGCATTTTGGGTCATCCCAAATTGTTGTTGTTGCTACTCTGGGACTTCCAACTTCAGACAGACAGAGTTTTGGAGCACAATATTCCTGACCTCACAGTTGTGATAAAAAACAAAGTATGGATTGTTGATATTGCCATCCCAGGTGACAGCAGGATTGAAGAGAAACAACTAGAAAAACTGACACAATATGAGGATTTAAAGATCGAACTACAAAGACTCTGGCACAAGCCAATCAAGGTGGTCCCAGTGGTGATTGGCACACTGGGTGCAGTGCCTAAAGATCTTGGCCTGCATTTAAACACAATCGGCGCTGACAGAATTACCATCTGCCAGCTGCAGAAGGCCACCTTACTGGGATCTGCACGCATTATTCACCGATACATCACACAGTCCTAGACACTTGGGAAGTATCCGATGTGTGATCCAATACAACAGCCAGCAGAGTGACCTTGTCTGCTGTGGACTCATTTTGTTGTGTATCAAATAATAATAATATAAAAAAATTCGGGAGGGTTTGAAACTTTTCCACCTGAGATGACGTTTCAGGCCAGTGTCTTCTGATCTGGCAGGAGATTTCAACAAGGCCCTGAAATTACCATCATTGTCCAAAGGTTCTTTACAAGTAAATAGGTCCTGAATCTTTGCTCTTTGAGCCAGTTCTTGTCGGCCACAAAGGATTTCACAATTGACAGAAGTTTCTTTCTGTTTTCTTCTGTTTTCTTCTTCTTTCTTTTACACCAGTGTTTCTCAACCTGGGGGTCGGGACCTTTGGGGGGCTTGTGAAGGGGGTGTCAGAGGGGTCACCAAAGACCTTCAGAAAACATATTTCTGATGGTCTTAGGAACACAGTGCTCTCTGGAGGTAGGTGAACTACATCTCCTTTAAATCACTGTCAATTCCACCCACATCCCTCCAGTATTTTCTGTTGGTCACTCGGGTTCTGTATGGGAAGTTTGGCCCAATTCTATCGTTGATGGGGTTCAGAATGCTCTTTGATTGTAGGTGAACAATCAATCGCAGCAACTACAACTTCCAAATGGCAAGGTCCGTTTTCCCCAAACTCCATCAGTGTTCACATTTGGGCATATTGAGTATCCATGCCAAGTTTGGTCTAGATCCATCATTGTTTGAGTCCACAGTGCTCTCTAGAGGTAAATGAACTACAACTCCAAAACTCAAGGTCAATGCCTAGCAAACCTTGTGATGGGGTGCAGTTCCCATCAGCCCAAGACCTGATCATGACTCTGATCATCCCCTGTCACCCCCAGACCTTGTCAGCATTTAAAGTTGGATCATGTTGGATATATGTGCCAAGTTTGGTCCAGATCCATCCTCGGTGGGATTCACACGACTCTCCAAATGTGGAAGCTATCCTTGCATACATACAGATACATACATAAAATACGTATATGAATACCTAGATCAGTGGTTCTCAACCTGGGGTCCCCAGAAGGTTTTGCCCTACAACTCTCAGAAATCCCAGCCATTTTACCAGCTGTTAGGATTTCTGGGAATTGAAGGCCAAAAACATTGGGGACCCCAGGTTGAGAACCACTGACTTAGATACATATATTGACTTTTTATTATACACATAGATAGATTAACTATTTTGACCACACTCTGTGCCAGTTTTTAGCAATGAATTGTTGGACTCTCTCATAGTCTCACAAATCCCATCTGTCAGCTCCAGCTTCTCATGCGGGACAAGCATGGGATGGTAAAACATTTGGGCAACCCCGGGGCAAAGTCCTTGCAGGTGGCCAGTTCTCACACCAGAAGCAATTTGCAATTTCTCAAGTTGCTCCTGATACGAAAAAATCCCCTAAGTTTAGTGAGCATAGAATTACTGCCTTGACATTCGCAAAGAAGAGAAATGGAATGGCTCAAACAGAAGCTGGCTGACTTTGTTCAGGGCAAAGGTTGTGCCATAAATTGCAGACATTTCATCATTTCTTGTTTTATTTAATTAATATTCTACCTTTCCCCTGATGGAGGACCCAAGGGGGGTATATCTGTGCCTGCCTTCAAGTTGCCTCTTGACTTATGGCAACATCATTAATTTCATAGGGCTTTCTTAGGTGTAAAATACCCCAAGGTCATTTGCCAATTACTTCTTCTGAAATACAGCCCATCCGTTGCCAGTCTCCCATCCAAGTACTAACTAGGGTTGACCTGCTTAGCTTCCAAAATCAGACATGATCTATTGCCTTTTGGATACTCACAACAATGTTGAAAACTGGAAACAATGCTGGAACTTATTCTTACCTTTTTGAAATCTGTGTTTCCCACGTGCAATTTTTAGAAAGTTGGATGTCACCAAATAAGAGTTATGTATAATTTCTTAAAACTAGCTGCTCTTCAAAACACAACAGAATAATCCTTCCCCATTCCCAATTGTGCAACTTCTGGTATAAAGAACAGGCCCAGAGTGATTATTGTCATTATTACAGTTTCTTTGCTGCTATTTGTCAGATTCACCCCGTCTCCTTTCTGACTTTGGACTTTTAATGCACCATTATGCAAGTTCTCTAGTGAGTGAGGAGTTTGGAATTGCGGGCAGGGGAGAGATGTTTTTGTCAGGTTGGAGGGGGGGGGGGTGTTTTATTTTGGTTAAAATTGTATATCTAGATACAGGTTGAATATAGGTAGTATGTCACACCAGAAAGCTCCAGCTGTCACCATTATCCCATCTCTGAATTCTAGGGAGACATTGGCTGTGTTCCTAAAATACCTACAACTTCAAGTTGTGTCTTCTTAAGTCTCACTCCAAGTTCTTTACTAATTTATAAATGGATCCTTAAAAATCATATCATAAGAATATGATCCACTTATGGGGTCTTGATGTTATAATAGCCTGCCTTTTGAGCAATATCAGGACCCATGGGCCTCACAACATGACAGGTGGTAGAGTCTCCTTCTTTGGAGGCTTTTAAGCAGAGGCTGGATGGCCATCTGTCAGGGGTGGTTTTTTTAGTTTTCATAGAATCATAGAATAGAATCATAGAATCATAGAGTTGGAAGAGACCTTGTGTTCCATCCAGTCCAACCCCCTGCCAAGAAGCAGGAAAATTGCATTCAAACCACCCCTGACAGATGGCATCCAGCCTCTGCTTAAAAGCCTCCAAAGAAGGAGACTCTACCACCTGTCATGTTGTGAGGCCCATGGGTCCTGATATTGCTCAAAAGGCAGGGTATCAAACCAATAAACACATATATGTGTGAGTAAAGCGAGAGAAAGGACTGTCTTTTATCTTGCCGAGGAATATCCAACTTTTTTTTTTTGTTCTAAGGCACTGAGATTTACCTGACAAGCAATAGTTGGTAGCTTTGCCAGGTCAAATAAAGCAGCTTACAGCAGTGGCCCTCGATCCATTAACTCCTTCCTGTCCAGTCTTCCAATTTTAGTACAGTACTAAACAGTTTCCAGTTAATCTTGCTCAATTATTTCTCTCTCAAGAAAAAAATAAGCCTGTTTCTAAGCCTATAGGTTCATAGAGTTTGGCAATTGCTTTATTAGGATCAGCCCACATGAACGTGAAATTGTGTAACCTTAATATAACTTGCTTGTGCTGGTTGCATTTGAACAGGTTTAAAAGTGGTTAGGGAGGATGCAAAAGAGATTATTGCCTACAGTTGTTGTTGCGTCCCTTCATGCTGTTTCCAGCTAGTAGCCACCCACAGGATTTTCATGCCAAAAGTATGTTTGCATGTGCCTTCAACTTCCTCTGAGAAAGTGTAACTTGTCCAAGGTCATCCAATGGGTTTCCATGGCCAAATGAAGATTTGAAACCATGGCTAGCTCTCGCATTGCTTACTGCCATTGCTACTACTTAACTAGTTTTGGAACATTGTTAACAAATATGAATATTGTGATATTACAATACTCTTTGTTCTTCAGCAACTGTAAGCTTTTAGAATGGGCATTATAGAATTAAATTATTTCTCATGCCATAAAGCAGAGAAACACATTGTATTTTTCTTTCAGACTATTTTCCCATTGCAATTCAGAATAGGAGAAAGAAATCACTGTCTATGTAGTTTAATCTTATTAATCATGATAGCACATGTTTTGACTATCAGTTACAGAGTTGGCATCTAGGCCAAAGGTATGTCAGTTTTATCATCAAATCATTATGTTTGTGTATAGGAATTTAATTAAAGATTATCTTAGGTGTGGTTGTTCTTCCATGTACTCCCTGAGATTACTGTCATTACAAAGTAATGAAGTACAGTATCATAGTTTGTGGAATTTAAGTAACTGTTGCTATGGGTTTGTAGAGATTACAGGTTTTGCCCAGAAGGATTAAACTGTGTTTATATGGGAGGTGTCTGCACATGTGTCATAGATCTTGGGGGATCAACGTAAGGTCTTCAGAAGGATTGCACACAGCCTTTGGCATGTAAGGTGTTCATTCCTGATTTAGGGGACCCATGATGTTTGTGGGATAGTGTGTGGATTAATTCCTATTTAGAATGTTTCTATGGTTTTCTTGGGGATTGGTTTATGTTACTTTTTCATGACTCTGAAATTAGAGTTTGCCTCTTGAACAGCATTTCTCAACCTGGGGGCTGGGATCCCTGGGAGGGGGGTTGTCATGAGGGGGTTTCAGAGGGGTTGCCAAAGTCCATCAGGAACCCTATATTTCCTATAGTCTTAGGAACCCTTTTGGCAGAGAAGGCTGAAGATCTCTCTGCCTGTCCTTCTCTCCCTTTTGGAAACAGATGGTGAATCCTCCCACAAAAAGCCCTCCTCCTGCTTTGTTTGGGCACCCTTTCAGCCAAGCAGGGGACTGTTTGTGATACTCCAAGCAGGGAGGGGAGAGCAGGCATGCTTGGTGTATGGCAGCGTGGTGCACACCAGTGGGCCAGGGAGAGCGTGCAAGGCTGGAGGGAGGCTCATGCCAGCAAGACCCCTCAAGGCATGGGGGTTCTGTGTGGGAAGTTTGGCCTAATTCTGTCGTTAGTGGGTTCAGAATGCTCTTTGATTATAGGTGAACTATAAACCCCAGCAAATACAACTCCCAAATGTCAAGTTCTATTTTCCCCAATCTCCACCAGTGCTCCCATTTGTGCATATTGAGTATTCGTGCCAAATTTGGTCCAGATTCATCATTGTTTGAGTCCACAGTGTTCTCTGGATGAAGGTGACCTACAACTCCAAAACTCAAGGTCAATGGCCTTCCAGTATTTTCTGTTCGTCATGGGAGTTCTGTGTGCCTTGTTTGGTTCAATTCCATCCTTTCTGGAGTTCAGAATGCTCTTTGATTGTAGGTGAACTATAAATCCTATCAACTACAACTCCCAAATGGCAAAATCAATCCCCCCTAACTTCACCATTATTCAAATTTGGACGGCTAGGGTATTTGTGCCAAATGTGGTCCGGTGAATGAAAATACATCTTGCATATGAGATATTTACATTACAATTCATAACAGTATCAAAATTACAGTTCTGAAGTAGCACCAAAAATAACTTTATGGGTGGGGGTCACTACAACATGAGGAACTGTATTAAAGGGTCATGGCATTAGGAAGGTTGAGAAACATCTGTACTGATTTTTGTCACTTCAGTATCATTTGGTTAGTAAAGCATCTTTCTGAAATGTTTCCAAGTGAAATAAAATGTATGCATTTCTCTCTGGCCCACGATGGCTGTAATCTGTTTCTTTGTTGATTTAGCTCTGGACAATCCAACCCAACCTTTTACTTGAAGAAAGGCTCAAGAACCTATGTGCTTAAGAAGAAGCCTCATGGCCCTCTACTCTCTGGAGCTCACAGGGTATAATAAAATTAGTTATAACACTCCCTTCAGTTTGTACGCTTGTGCAATGGATTTCATTTAGAAGCACTGATTCCTTTAGTAGTAGCATAAGTAATTTGGGCAGATTAGGATTGGGAAACTTGTGCCCTCCAGATGTTGCTGTACTACAATAGCCATCATATCTAACATTGGACATAGTATCGTGATGTGAGTCAGAGTTTAATTAACATCCAGAGGACTACGAGAGCCACAAGTTCTTCAACATAGGATAGGTGCTAAAGACTGCAATAATGTCATTATATCTCTGTTATTTCAGTGGTACTTACTCTCAGGAAACTGTGGAATTGCAGCATTCAAACTGTAGTCTTTAAAACATTTTGTCCGGAGGAACAACCTACCATTAGGCAGAATAAGGCATCTGCCACAGGCACAAGGTGCTAAAGGCAGTAGCAGTCCATTTCTCCTGAATGCCTGCCAATTCTGTTTCTTCCAGTGCTTCCTTTACAGGGCCTCCCCAAATAGTTTTCTTTCTGCTGTGGCCAATATGGTTGGTTGTTTTGTTTAAAAAGTATCATTTTGTCATTTGCCTTGAGTGAATTGTTCCACAACAACCTTAGAGGAGTTTCCATTTAACTTAGTAGAACATGTATAATGGGTTGTAGTCACGCAATCCCAATTTTGATCCCCTTGAACTTCCTGCAAGGCAACTCTCAACATTAATGTGGACTTTGTTTGCTTTCATCCCAATCTCAAAGTAACCAGAAGCTTACCTAGAGTTTTTATTTCCCTACTCCATTGCATACCCATTTGGTAAAGCAAGATCTCATTCCACGTTTATATTTAAAGGATAATCACCATTTCTGGAGGATAATTATTTCTCCTTGTTATATTTATATTTTTCAGATGAGTGGGAATGAGATGTCTCGTTTCCTACATAATTGTCAGGCACACATAAGGCACATGTTGCCCCATAACTTTTTATAGGACTAACGGTAATCTACATAGATCAAGCAAGTTGTTGAATTACACATTTCTACTGATCTGAAGGAACCTCCGGTGGCACAGTGGGTTAAACTGCTGAGCTGCTGAACTTGCTGACCGAATGGTTGGCGGTTCAAATCCAGAGAGCGGTGTGAGCTCCCACTGTTAGCCCCAGCATCTGCCAACCTAGCAGTTCAAAAATATGCAAATGTGAGTAGATGAATAGGTACCGCTTATACGGGAAGGTAATGGTGCTCCATGCAGTCATGCTGACCACATGACCTTGGAGGTGTCTGTGGACAACGCTAGCTTTTCTGCTTAGTAATGGAGATGAGCAGCACCCCCCCCCCCCCAGAGTTGGATACAACTAGACTTGATTTGCGCCTGACCTGAAAGGGCCAGGCACATAATTTTCTGTTATTACACCCAAAATCATTTATGTCTTTACCTTCTCTCATCTTCCATGTTCTGTTCAGATTGACAGGGAATACCGTGTTCAAAAAGCCTTGCTTGCTACTGGATTTCCTGTTCCTGAGCCCCTCTTATACTGCAGTGATACTTCTGTGATTGGAACAGAATTTTATGTGATGCAGCATGTGCAGGTTAGTATTTTCCTTTTTGTATTTTGTGAATTTAAACAATATATATATATTTAAAAATGTTGTAAGATGCCTTGGTTCCAAACTGGGAGAATTACTGGATAGAAATAAATACCATCATCATCTGAAGAATATGTGGGATGCTACTATATTCCTTCTAGCTCCCATCATCTCCAACCAACCTGGTCAATGTTTGGGAATGATGGGACTTGCCTTTAACATCTGGAGGGACATGACTGATCCATCTTCCTCTCTCCATTTGAATTTTTTTTTTCTTTCAGGTATGTTGTTTTAAAAATTGGTTTCTGTTTTTTACCATGTGATGTACAGCTCTACCTTGGTTAACAAAGTAGATGTGTTACTGGACCTACCTTTGGTACTTTGGTCAAAATAACTTGAAAGAATAGTGACAGGTTCCTGCACCATGAAAAGGAACAGCAAACTTTGTATTCAAAACCAACATTATAGATGTGAGAAATTAAAGAATCAGCTCGGATAAGCCTTGCATAAATAAAGAAAAATATTCTTCATTTTCAAGAGACAATCTTAAAGCTTCTTCCAAAATGCATCCTGAGTTGATCTTTCAACAGTCTCCAGTTTTCTTGTCTTTTTTTTATTTCAGTGGCCAGAGTTATAGATCTATGCTTTTTTAAAAACAAACAAAACAAACAACACATGTTGGATATATCTGGTGAGGACAGCTTACCTGCTCTCCCCTTTCTGTCTGTTTTAGGGCTTGTGCATAATCTGCCTATGTTTATCTTGCCAGTTATCAGCAAGCACCCATGAACAACTGTGCAATTGGTTTTCTGGATTTCTAAATTAGAATCCCACTGGGTTGCTGTAAGTTGTCTGGGCTGTATGGCCATGTTCCAGAAAAAATAAAGAGCAGCACTCAAAAAACAGGGGAATTCCAGACAAGAATCAATCAGGGCCAACTAACACCTCCCAACAAAGGATCCCCAGGCAGCGACCAGCCAGGCTTTGAAGCTGCAAGGCCAATAAATGCTAATCAAGGTGGCCAATTGCAACATTCACACTTGCCTCAAACAGATAAGAGTGCTTTCTCCCACTCTGGACATTCCACAGATATATAAACCTCACTTGCCTAGTTTCCAACAGACCTCACAACCTCTGAGGATGCTTGCCATAGATGTGGGCTAAATGTCAGGAGAGAGTGCTACTGGAACATGGCCATACAGCCTGGAAAACTCACAGCAACCCAGTGATTCCAGCCATGAAAGCATTTGGCAAAGCATAGAATCCCACGCTTTCTTAGCTCTGGCTGTTATTGCATTGCACGTCTGTCTTTGCAATCCAGTACCAAAAGTCTGTGTTTCTTTATCTCTCCTTCAACATCCTCCCAATGTTGCTGCTTTTAGGTTGAGATTTTGAGACTGGAGGCCCTTTAAAAGACTGTAAAAATAAGCTTCATTGTCAGATGTTTGTTGATTGAAGTATTCCCATAATTTTATTGTATATTTGCATGTGTTTTTGGTTTTCTTTTGCTGTAATTTGTTGTTCGGGCTTGGCCTCATGTAAGCTGCCCCAAGTCCCCATTGGGGAGATGGTGGCGGGGTTTAAATAAAGATTATTATTATTATTATTATTATTATTAAAAGTTCTATTGTAAAGTTACCAGAGAATGATAATCAACTACTAAAGAAAAAGGCATGCATTTCAGAAATAAATATTTAGTGCCAATATGAAAATTGAGCCATTGCTGGTATTGGACCATTCTGTCCTCAGTGCTTTTTAACATTCCATGAAAAGTTGAAAGTGATCATCTGAATGCATGGGGTAGGGTGCTATCAGTACAGTGATGATACAAAAATATATTTCTCCATGCCTTCCAAAACAGCTAATGATCACATATCTTCTCTGAATTAAAGCCTGGGGGAGGTAATGGGCTGGATGAGGAAAAACAAGTTAAAACTGAATCCAGATAAGACAGAGATGCTTTCCATTAAGGGTCCTTATCTGGGGATGAAAGTGTGTCACCCAGTCCTGGATGGGTTTACATTCCCCTTGAAAGAATGAGCTGTCAGAATTTAAAATGCAACTAAAGACCCATCAAAATTAATGCTGATGTATTAGATTCTTCTCATTTTGTCAAGTGTTAATGTTACTGTCTTTCAATGTCTAACTCACAATGTCCATAGGGTCGCATTTTTCGTGACATCACACTGTCTGAAGTAAGCCCAGTAGAGCGGTCTGCCTTATATGTAGCTTTGATGGAAACCTTGGCCCAGCTGCACTCATTCAATGTGAACTCACTTGGACTTCAAAGTTATGGAAAAGGAACTGGCTACTGTAGGAGACAAGTAAGTTCCTAAACTCTCCACTTTATTGTATGGTTTCTTGTGTTAGTATTTTGTATGCAAACACTTTCCCTGCCATTTGAAGAAATAAAGAATTTATTTTGCATTTCAGACATTGCAGGTTTAACTCCAAATTTGCAGGTTTAATTTTTGTGGATTTGATTATTCACAGATTTGATTAATGTCTGGTAGAAGTTGACCATAGAGCTGCTTTGGAAATTCTAAAGAGACAACTCCATGACCAACTTTCAGAGTCACACTATATGGTCTGGCTAGAGATTCCTAGAGAAGTGTTACCTCAAGTGAAAATAATTGTATTTTTATTCATGCTTTTCTCACTTTCATGGTGGTCCTGAACTCCTAACATCCACAAAAAGTGAAGGGCCTACTGTATATAGTTTTTTTATTAAGAAAGTAAGCATTTGGGGTTCTGTGAACACCTGAACTTCCATAAAATCTCTTGTTTCTTTTCTTCTTTATTTCTTTATTTGCAAAATCCCTATAGAAATAGATCTTCAGTGTTGACATTTGATGATTGTGTCAAACACTTATGAACAGATTGTCATGTCTATTTTTTCTATAAGCAAATATGGGTGTGGGCGTGAAATCCGGAATGACTCTCTTCTCAACAAATCTACTGATTATTTCCGTTGGAGTTTCCCCCCTAGACACCCCATATTGTAATTTATTAGTACGAATCATGGCCATTGCTTTTTGGAAGACTGTCAAACCATGATGGAACTGAACTGACTTGGGAATTCTCAGTGGGTTCAGGAAATGCAAATGACATTTCCATTTGGATTTGGTTTTTAGGCATCTGCTTGGAAAAGACAGTATGAAGCAGCTGCTCATACCGACATCCCCGCAATGAATCAGTTGGCTGAATGGTTAATGAACAATCTACCTACCAATGATAATGAAGAAAAGATAACCCATGGAGACTTCAGATTAGAAAATGTCATATTTCATCCACGAGAGGTATCTGTCAGGCAGCTTGTAACATTCGCAATTCTGTTTGTAGAGATTGACCTTCCAAAATTCAGACATTGGTAGTGGCTGATATTAAGCCTCTATGCCCTTCCTTTGGCATAGAGACTTAATATCAACATAATTTGCAATCCTAATCTAATATCTTAACTTAATATCAACTGAATTTGCAATCCTAATCTAAGTACTAAATTAAAAATGACTGAGGAAATGTCTGTGCTAAATACCACATGAATACTTCTTCAAAAAAATATATATCCAAGGATCATTTTTCTTTATTCCACTAGTCTCTATTTTTGTTATGGTTCCATTTTGATCACCATGCATATATATATCTGCTTTTTTTTAACATGCTGGATAGAGCTGATGAAATAAACAACTGCTTTTTTCTCTTTTCTTAATTTTGCTGTTCACACATGGTTGGTATTGGATTCTGGAAGCAGCTGCTGTTCACCTTGCCTTTTGTAGACAAGCCCATGCAGCTTCAATAGAATCCCACTCTTTTTCAGCTCATACTTTATTGCATACTCTGCAACATGATACTAATAGTATTACTCCAACTCTGTTTTAACATTCCTGTAGTAATTATAATGTTAAAAACCTTACTAAGATAAAGAAGAAACAGGGAGCAAGTATAAAAAGACTTTGTAAAAAGGAGTGCCTTTGGTAGAAGCTTTGCTAAATCGGGTATGGTTTTATTGATTTTGATCATGGAAGCGATAATATGTCAACTATTTTGGGATCCAACCTCTATGGATTTATTTAATTGCTTATCAAGTAGTGACACTAGTTTGGACCATTTCACTGTGTTCTGTGAGATCCTAAGAATGTGGAAACTAGGTAATGAGTCAACACAAGCATCTGGAATTCAGGGTGTTGTACACAATGACAGAGCCATGACCAAGGCAATTTGTTTGTAAACTGTTATGACAAAAAGGAATGGATTTGTGGCAGGTGACCACATAGGGTATTAGATACCAAGATTGATCTTTAGTATGATTGATTCTAGGATTGTGTTGTAGCATCAACACCTGTTAAATACAATTGGAAGCAATGGTAGGGCTCAGTTCAGAGGCTTTGGTATATTTCAGTTATATTTAAAAGTGGAAAAAATCCTATTACATTGGCTATCACATTTGTTTTTCTTTCTTAGCAATGGTGTGACTAAATATGGATATAAAGGTTTATACAGTTTAATCTCCATATCCTCAGGGGATTATTCCCAGTCTTCGTATGGGTACATAAAACCATGGATAATAGTGCATCCTTTTAAAATGGATGGAGCCCAAGAATACCATAGAGTCATGCTGAAGGATGTAAAAAGTGCCTAGAATGGTCATGTTTTGTTGGACAAGGATAAATGAAACCACAGATAACAGTCCTGCAGATACAGGGGATTGTATCTGCAAATATATATGTTACAAAATTTATAGGCACATATCTAAATAACATGCATATAAATTTGCTGTTTCAAGGTGGTGAATCCTGATTCTGCTTTTCTCCACCTCCAGACTCGTGTTGTAGCGGTGCTGGACTGGGAACTTTCAACTGTGGGACATCCTATCGCAGACTTTGCTTATGCTACTTCATTCCTCTTTGCCCCCAGATCTCTTCTGCATGTATCCTCTAGGCTTTTCAAGAATGTAAGAAATGTTGAAGGTATGTACCCTTCTGTATTGGATTCCTTCTTCATGCTCTTCCCACAGTTTCAAACGTCTGGGCTTCTGTCACTCATTTGTCCCCTTTTCCACTTGTTATTCCTCCGTGGATCAAATACTTGGGCCTCAAGATGATTCCTAGGTTGACCAGTTGCTGTATTGTTCTCTGAGTTTGCTATGGTAAGTGTGACCATAGTCCCAGTGGCCATGCTGACTGGAACAAGGCATTCTGTCAGCTGAAGTCCAAAACAATGTCCAAGCTTTGGATCAGTATATCTGAGGGGGATATAGATTTTTTAAAAACATCTGTGTAAATCATATGCTTAAATCAAAGTTCTGACCCCATTCTGTGTGGTTTTTTTCTAGGAGTTCCTTCATTTGAAGAACTCTGCACGGTTTACTCTCGGTGCAGAGGTATCGGTCATGCTCTGCCTGACTTGAATTTCTTTCGTGCATTAGCATATTTTAAATTAGCATCAATAAGCCAGGTAATATACCCACTGTTATGAATATATGAATGTTGTGTAAGTTTCAAATGGGAATGTGAAGGTGTGCTGGGAGGAAGTGATGGAATGTATTTCTTTCTTTAGCCACAATTCACATTTGTCTTTCATATTTTGATATATTTTTAAAAACCACAGCCAAATCAATTTATCTGAGCTGCCAGCTTCATCACCCAAATGTAATATATTTGTTCTTTAGGGTGTTTATGCCAGATATCTCATTGGAAATTCTTCTGCGGAAAGCAGCGTTGAGTTTGGTGGGATGGTAAAACCTTTGGCAGAAGTTGGATTGCAGTTCACAAAAAAGTAAGCACTGTTTATTTGGAAGGTTTTTGGCATGTTTCTCATTCATGCCAAAGTAATTGAGGTTGCCACTTATGAGTGGTGGTGGATGTATGGCAACTCTCCATTCTGTTGTATTCAATGCCTGAGATAAGAATTGTTGAAATTCGAAATGTGTATAGTTTGGAATGGTCTTTGGTTGTTTGATCTTGGGGTTCTTGTGAAAAGTAAGCAGAAAGTCTAACCCCCTAGTCCATTTAACATGGGAAAAAATGCAAATTATAATCCTTCCTAGTCCAAAGAGAAAGATGTAATTCATATTTGCAAAGCTTATAGAACATCTGTAGCCCTAAATCAATATGGCAGTAGCACCAGTGTCAGGTTTACAAGTGGCTAACTAAAAGCATTCTGCTGTTGGAGATAAAGGACAAAATGGTATCCTTTTGTTCCACATCCAGCAACTTCCTGATTTGGCAGTTGAGTTTTACTTCAGTCCTGGCAATGAGACAGCGTCCTCCAATGCATAGATGGCATCAGGGTACTTTAGGGACATACAGGGCAGGTTGAACACTATATCCCATTGTTTTCCACCCATCATTATCAGTTGCTTGATGTCCCACTGCTGATTAAATACAGTGTTAGTTTCCCAGCTTTTGGCAAGGTCATCAAAAGGCCAAAACTATTCAGTTCCATAGTAGAATAATTTTTATTGATTGATTGATTGATTTAAAGCATTTATATTCCGCCCTTCTCACCTGGAAGGGAACTCAAGGTGGAGCACAACTTAAATACGGCAAACATTCAATGCCAGAATAAAAACAAGCTATAAATACACACAAACATTGAAATCAGTGTAACCACTTTCAAATTAAATTGTTAAAAGCCATCTCAAACCAGCTATACTGGATGACTACCTTATTGCACTGTCTCAAGAGTTGGTCACACAACCATGTTTTTACCATCTTTCTGAAGGATAGTAGGGAGGGGGCTGATCTAAACTTGTCAGGGAAGGAGTTCCATAGCCAATAAGCTCTCTCTTTTATTAGCTAACCCTGGAAGGGATTCCATTCTTACCAATAAATGGGTTAAAATGTTGCTGTTTTGAAAAAGTTGGAAGTTTTTTTCTGGCCTCATTTTAGTTTTTCTTCCAGGACATTTTCCCTGAGTGATATCCAATATAGTGGCACAAGGGAAGGGTTCCAGCAGTCTAAGGAGGGTGTGGAAATGCTCCAAAAGGTGAAGGAATTCATGAAAAAATATGTCTTCCCAGCTGAAAAGGTGAGATGAACTAAGAACATTGATGTAAACACGCAGAATTTGGGGTCCTACCATCACTTTGTGAACAGGAACTAGGCTTGATTTTGCTCTAGTTTATATTGTATCTGTACGGGGATTGATTCTAAACACGAGACACAATTTTTAATCCTTAGTACCACTCAATAACTCTAGTTATAAGGGTTCTCGTTTCTTCCTGATTGGTTCCATGCTTACTGGACAAAGGCGATCACATATAAAAAAATCTCAGGATTCCTGTATCACTAGGTAAAGGTAAAGGTAGTCCCCTGACATTAAGTCTAGTCATGTCTGACTCTGGGGTGTGGTGCTCATCTCCATTTCTAAGCCGAAGAGCCAGCGTTGTCTGTAGACACCTCCAAGGTCATGTGGCCAGCATGACTGCATGGAGCGCCGTTATCTTCCCGCCGGAGCGGTACCTATTGATCTACTCACATTTGCATGTTTTCGAACTGCTAGTTTGGCAGAAGCTAGGGCTGACAGCGGAAGCTCACGCTGCTCCCCAGAATCGAACCTGCGACCTTTCGATCAACAAGCTCAGCAGCTCAGTGCTTTAACCCACTGCGCCACTGGGGGCTCCCTCCTGTATCATTAGTAACATCTATAAAGAGATTTCCATGGGTTTCCTGAATAGGTGTATAATGAAGAGATTTCAGTTGGTTTTGTGGCAAGGAGTCCCTTTAGGTCATTTAAAAGTGTCCTTTAATGAGAAATTACCTCTCTTGTTGCCCCCTCGGTCCCACCAACTAAGTAGTGTAGTGTGATTTGCATTAAGCATCTTAGACCTTTCTGCCATCTTCATTTCTCATAATTGTAGGGTGATCATAGTTTGAATTCTGTTGGCTAATACCAGCTATGGCTGACTCGCTAAATGATGATTCAAAACATAGGTACATTCCTTGTACTCAATTAGTTTATTCTAATTAAGTCAGATTCAAGGCCATGTGTCATTTTTGTAGAAAATAGTGCCATATTTGTGGGCTGGCAGAAGGCAGTCTTCTATTTAAAGCTCCCCTCGATATGAAAAACTATGTAATCCAAATTTGATACAAATATAAAGAACTGTAAGAAAAATGGGTATCTTGATACAAACATTTCCTGGGCAATGGATAAGGCAGATACATAAGTTGCCTGATGATCACACTCTTCTTCTTTATAGTGTGTTACAGTACTTTCAGAATTTGTACCTGTATTTCTAAATTTGCACCCACACATTTTATGCCACTGTGTCTTGTTTTGCTTGGCAATGTGTAAATGGCTGTGTTAATAATAAGGAAATAACAGACACTGAAACAGCGTGTAACAGTTTTTTTTTGTGATTGAATTAATAGGTGAAATATTAAGTAATGTGTACGTTTAATAGATTTTACTTTGAAGCAACATAATTATGGTTTTGTATTTTTGCTATTTGTCCATTTCATGGTTTTTTTTGTTATTGATTTGAATGATCTTTCCTTTAGTTATTTACACATTCCTTTCAATTTGAGGAAAATAGAATGAAGTTGTAATAATAATATGATGAAATATTATGCACTGATCTCAGTATATTACCTTATTGTGTTCTCTGTTGATTTCATTCATTTTCTCAGGAAATGGTAGAGTATTATGTCAAAAATAAAAATTCCCCTGAAATATGGGAAAAGCCTGCTGTTATTGAAAGACTGAAGGTACTCATCTTTCAATTTTGGATACTGTAATAGCAAGACTTATTTTATGTAGCTTTATACCCTTTTCATGTTTAGTTGAAGAATGATGTATACAGTATATGTCTTGAAAAATAAGTTGTACTTAGGATCTCTTATGAAATTTAGAGGCGTTTATAAAGCTTGAAAGGGGGAATACAGTGTATTTGGTCAGTCCATAGGCCACACAAAGGGATTCTGATGATCCAGATGTAAAAGAGATTTATTCCACTGATTTTAGCAGCAGATAAGACAAGGCCAAGCTCCTCTCTATTTTCACTGGCTTATGCATCAAACAATTAATTACAAAAGTTTTACTGATGATGTTCTCTGCAGCACTTTAAACTTTTTGTGTCTGTGTTATGATTACCAATTTTCCATATTATAAATCTAATTTATATCCTAATTTTGGGAAGGTAATTTAACCAAAAAAATTGAGCATTACACTAAATACAGTATTTATACATGGACATGTTTGCTGCTGATTTCTGTACAAATAGACCCCAGCCAACATCTGCTTAGGATTTCAATTATATTACAATTACTATTGAGCACCTCAGATTTGAAAAGTTACTTTTTTGAACTCCTGCTCCAAGGAATCTCCAGTACAATTGCTGTATGAGGGATTTGGAGAACTGTATTAAAATAAAACCCTCCCACCACTTTTTCATACTGTGATCATATTGTTGGTTCATCTTCCTCCTTTTGTCAGGAAAAGGCCAAACAGGAGGGTCTCTGGAATCTTTTCTTGCCTGCAATCAGTGGTCTTGGCCAACTGGACTATGCATTAATTGCAGAAGAGACTGGAAAATGTTTCTATGCTCCAGAGGTGTTCAACTGCCATGCACCAGGTTTGTGAGAATCCAACTTCCTTGTCAATATTTTTATAGGTTTTATACCTTATGCCATTTGGTGTTGAGCTTTAAAATCATATCCTTCTTTGTGTCCCTTAGATACTGGAAACATGGAGGTCTTGCACTTGTATGGGACAGAGGAACAGAAGAAGCAGTGGTTGGAACCTCTCCTGGAAGGAAAAATTAACTCTTGCTTCTGCATGACAGGTAATGGTTTTTTTCTTTTGTAGTTAGAACTGTTCACATGCAATATGGGGGAATAACACATTTTTTAAAAAATTGGGCATAACTTCTGTTCTAACAGAAATATAGATTAACCCATTTCCAAATCTCTCTCTTGCTCAACATCCTGCATTTTTCTGTGTCTCATAGAATTAAATATCTATGTAGTATTTCAAATCTAATTAGAAAGAATGGTTAGTGCAAATGTGCATATATTGTTTGGATAGTTGAGGTTTTCCACGCTTATAGAAATCTAGAAATTATTAAATATCTTCAAAAAGTAAATGTAAAACCTCTTTTGATTTTTCCAAGTTTCTTTCAGAAACCTTCAAGCCTTTTGACCCCCAAGTCTTCTCTGAGCCCTTCCACACATCCATATTACCCAGAATATAAAGGCAGAAAATCCCACAATATCTACTTTGAACTGGGTTGTCTGAGTCCACACTGCCATATATTCAAAGCAGATACTATGGGGTTTTTTCAGCTGAGTGGAAGGGACCTCAATCTCTCCTCTCAGCCAGAGCTTGGAAAAATAATTTCCCCAGCAGTGTAGCCCAGTTTTTCCTCAAACTGTGCTCCTCCCACAATTCCTAGCTAGTTTAGTAGCTGTTAGGAATTGTGGGAGCTGAAGTCCAAAACATCCTGAGGAGCACAGTTTGAGAAACTCTGATGTAGCCAATCACCATGCTGCCTGGGGAAATTTTGGAGTTATAATCTTTAAATGGTAAGTTTTCCAAGTTCTGCTTTCAGCCCTGAAAAATCCTATTGTCATTCCTTGCACAGTTGATGGTGGCAGCAGCACAAGATATACTGAGGAAGAAGGGAGGGGAAGGAAGCTGCTTTCCCTTTTGCTCTTCCTTCCCCATCATCCTCCCATTTTTTATAGGAGCATATAGGAGCATTGAGTGCATGATGGGGAATTGTGTATGAGAGATACCTGCAATTACAGTCTATGCATCTTGATGCGCTGCTATTCAAGAGGGATGAAAAAGAGGGAGAACTAGGGATAGAAAGAATATTCTATCCTATTCATTTCCCCGTTGGAAGTAGGATTTCCTGACAATAAAAAAGGAAGAATACTCTCTGTGCACAAAACACCCACCTTCTTTTCACAGAAAATTATCTATAACACATTGGAACATTCAAATATGGAAATAATAGTGTGTAAAGTATTTGTATTCTCTTACAGCAGGGAGACTTTTTCTCCATGAGGGAAAAACAATTGAAGAGTTACAACCCATTATTGTTGTGTGCCTTCATGTTGTGTCTGACATAGAACAGCCATAGAACAATCCTATCTTGACAAGATTTCCCTTCCTCTAAGGCTAACATAGTGAGTCAACATGCTGTAGAGATTTGAGCATAGCACTGGGACACTGGAAGACCAGGGTTTAAATCTCTACATAGAAACCTTCGGGTCACACTCTCTCAGCCTCAGAAGAAGGCAATGACAATCCTACCCTGAACAAATTTTTCCAAGAGAACCTCATGATATGTTTGTAGGCTTGTCATCAATTAAGAATGGTTTGAAAGCACCTAGCAAAGCCGACAGACTGTGACTGGACCAAGTGGATTTCCATGGCTGAATGGGGATTAAAACCTCACTCAGCTATGGAATCCTACTGTATCTCTTAACTCATTATTCTATGGTGCTTCTCATCTTTTGCAGGATCTTACTTCATTCTTCTTGCCTAGTAACCCTGATAATATTATTCTCACCTGTTGCTTGCACATGAGAATAGATAAAAATATTCCAAGTCTCTTTAGTGTGGCTTCAGACAGAAGTGATCGATGACCCAAGCAGCAGGCATGTTTCATCCCAAAATGGTTGCATAAGCCTCCTCTTTCCACTTGGATCATGAACGTCTAGATCAGAGGTTTCCAAACTTTTCATGCTGGTGACAGGCTTTTTAGACATGCATCCTTTTGTGACATGGCAATTTAGTTTTACTAGCAAATGGGAAGTTAAACCATCCCTTTAAAAGAATTTCATACTATATATACAACACATAATATATGTTACTTGTGTGTGTGTGTGTTTCATATTATCCTTACAGTATATATGAGATTTGGATATTTTTCCCTTTCCATTTCTTATGTATTACAGTGGATTCTCGCACTGTAGGGTTAATCACATCATTGTCAACATATTTTCTTTTTTAATTAGAAACTTATCCACTGTCGTGGTAATTACTGCAACTCAATCAACACATTGTGCAAATAATAAAAGGAATAGCAGTTATACCTACACTTGAGCAGCATTACCTCCCACTTCTGTAGGGATTAAACATCTCTGGAGGTTTTTGAACAGAGGCTGGATGGCTACTCAGGGGTGCTTTGACAGTGTTTTTCTGCCTAGCTGAAGGCGGTTAGACTAGATGCACTCTGGGGGTCTCTTCCAACTCTGGGGAAGTATAGTCTGCCTGGAAGTCCAGTGGAGCTTCCTTCTATGAAGGTTTTCAAACAGAGGCTAGATGTTGGAGGGGCTGTGACTGTGTCTCTGAAGGGGGTTGGAGTGGATGCTCTTTGATGGTCCCTTCTAATGGTCCCTTCTAAATATTTATTTCTCTTCTCAACATGGGCTCCTTCCCTGAGGCGAGGGAGAGCATTTTTCACACAATTATCTAGGGACTTCAGCCAACACACCAGTGTCTCCCAACACACAGTTTGGAAAGCTCTGTTTCAGGGACAGCTAACTCCAATTTTCTGTCATTCTGTTTAATGCAGAACCTGATGTTGCTTCCAGTGATGCCACCAATATGCAGTGCAGCCTTCAGAGAGATGGTGACATCTGTATTATCAATGGCAAGAAATGGTGGAGCAGTGGTAAGTTAAAATATTTTCCATTGCAAAATGTGTTGATTCTACTCCTTAATCTATTCCATCCATATTTTTGCATTCACTTCACAAATGCTAGAAAGATAGACTTTGGAGAGCATATGTTTTGTTTGAATAGCATGTACGAACCTGAAGTTACAAATTCAATGTTTATTTCACTCATGGACTAGCCCACATGTGACTTAAATATAGAATCTTCTCTTTAAGCTGGAGCCTGAATCTTGTTATATATTCTGTGTCTCTTGGATGTAAATAAATCCAATAACTGTTGGAATATGCTTTATGCATATTTTTAAAGAAAGCTTGTAAATGTTTCAAAAGCTGTTTGAAAAAACTGTTTTATTTAGATGCAGTGTTTATGTTTTATAGTGCCTAATATAAACAAATTCTGAAGTTTACACCAAGCATGTTATTTAATTTCCTGCCTTTCCCCAAACATTGAGATTCAAAAGAGCTTACAAATTTAAAACAAAAATGATTAAAATACATACAAAAATAGCAGTAAAACATATACAAATTATTTTTTTACAATTCAGAGTTAAAAGGTAGTATAAAAGATACAATGCAAATCTTGTTCAAACATTACACATTAACATAACTGCGTATTCAGTGACAGTAACTTATATTATTATGGAAAATCTGGAATGATATCCTACTAAGTTCCCAAATGCCAGAATACAATTCCTTGTTTTTTAAATGCAGCCTACTTGATTTGAAGCACTGATAAATCTAGGCTTAGGTTTATCATGATACATCATGGTCTTTAAGTAGCACACAGAAATGCCTACAGATGTGTTATTATCACATAGAGCAGGAATGGGCAAACTTTGGCTCTTCTTTTGGACTTCAACTCCCACAAATCCTAACAGTCTGTAGGCTGTTAGGAATTGTGGGAGATGAAGTCCAAACACCTGGAGGGCCAAAGGTTGCCCATTCCTGATATAGAGTATACTTTGGAATGGCCTGCCAGAAGATATTTGACCACTGAATGAGCTTTTTTCTTTTTCTTTTTTGTCGTGTCAGGAGCATCCTGTTGTGAGCTATCATATTGTAAAACAGAATTAAACATATCTCTTCTGGCAGGCCTATCCAGTCAATTTTAAACAATGAATTTTAATTTCATTAGTATTGGTGTTTTCATTTTTGTCTTATGTACTTTAATATACATATTTTAATGGCATTATGTTTTATCTCTGTGTTCTAACTCTGTTAATTTCTACCAAAAAAAAATCAACTTCCATCATTATGTTGTCAAAGTCTTTCATGGCTGGAATCACTGGGTTGCTGTGAGTTTTCTGGGCTGTATGGCATGTTCCAGAAGCATTCTGTCCTGACATTTCGCCCACATCTATGTCAGGCATCCTCAGACCTTACAACCTCTGAGGATGCCTGCCATAGATATGGGTGAAACGTCAGGAGAGAATGCTTCTGGAACAGGGTCATACAGCCTAGAAAACTCCCAGCAACCTATTATTATATTGTTATTACACATTGGAATATAGCTCTGACATGAAGACTGTTTCAGGTTCAAGCCCTGAAATCTCCAGCTCAGACTAGAAAAGCCAGAATGTCTGGCCAGAAAAGAACCCATGGCAATGGGAAATCTGCATTATTTCATTTAGACATGTGAAAATGAAGCATTTCCAAAACTGTCTTCCTGTAAATTGAGTTTATGTGTTTTTGAGTATTTTTTATTATTTGGGGAGTCACAAGGAATATTTTTGCTAAAATTCTGCAAAACTATATTTCCAAAAAAATAATTTTTTAAAAAGCATATTATGTTTTCTATACTGATATTATTTCCTGCAAAATGCAATGGCATTGGCTTGGAGGCATAAAAGAAAATAGAGCATGAGGTTGCTAAGCAATTGAGTACATTTTTCTACAATAGAACCAAAATCGAACATAGCACTAAGGTGATAATGTGCAAATAAAATACAGAATCAAGTGATGCAAATTAAAAAGGTTGTAAAACAAGTGCAACATGGGATTACATTCAATCAACAAAACTAAAATTATAGCAAAACTATGCTCAGAATGCAACAGCTAAAATCAGAAACAAATATTAAAATAGCAGCAATTTGAAAATTATTGTAACAGCAGTTAAAATATTCTCAAGAGTCCTTGAATTGTTCACTGTACTCCCTCCTGCCCAGTTAATAAAAGCATTTTCAATTCCTGATATTCAGCTACATAAAATTTTAATCAAAAGAAAATTAAGAAAAGGGTGATTAAATCCACAGCTGAAGCCTGATAAGTTGAAATAGGCATGTTTGAATCAAAGTCTTCAAAAACTAGTTTCTTTAAAGGAAGCTAGGAGAGTTAGATATTAAAAAGATTAATTTAATTGTTCCTCTTTCAGTATGATATATGTTGCCTTCTGGGCTAAATTAACAGTTAATCCCATTAGACTAGATAGGGATTTATATTGCCCAAGCGTCCAGACTGCATACTTGTGAACAGTTTGATCCCACTTTAAACATGATGGCTCCTTCCTATAGAATTCTGGAATGTGTAATTCGTTGAAGTACTTCTGCTAAAATACTAGTTATCTGGCTGAGAATTCTAAGCACAGTTGCAAACTACAAATCCTAAGATTACATAAAGTGGGATCTAATTGTTAAGAACTGTGCAGTATGGAGATCTCTTTTATTGCATATCTACCACAGTAAAAAGAAGCACAGGACATGAATTCAGATCTACTCAGCAGTAAAAAGTTGGTGCAAGCGTAATCCTTTGCAGATACATATTTGTGTCAAGATCCTTTGATTATGTGATTATGGCTGGGAGAGGGAGGTCGCATGAAACACTTATTTAAAGAGTTTATTTCTCAATGTTCCTGAAATTTCTTGCTCGATTACTTGCTCCCTCTTTCTGACTTGTTCCGAGTAAAATGGGATTCCAAATTAACTTTTGCAAGATAGAAGAAAACCTCTCTGTTTTATTTAAGTTGGGGGATAACTTTGCTCTCTATCTTAGTTACCCTAGATTGGATTGCTACAATGCACTCTATGTGGGGCTGCCTTGAAGATGGCCAGGAAATTGCAATTGGTACAAAAGTTGACAGCCAGGTTGCTAACAGGAGCGAATTATAGGGAGCGGTCATCTCCCCTATTAAACAGCTCCACTGGCTGTCGATAAGTTTCCAGTCCCTATTCAAGGTGCAGGTTATTACCTACAAAGCCCTAAATGGTTCGGGTCCAGCCTATCTTCGCGATCACACCTTCCTCTATGAACTGGTGCAAATGTTAAGATCTGCTGGGGAGGCCCTTCTCTCGCTCCCACCTCCGTCTCAAGCGCTGTTGGTGGGGATGAGAGAGAGGGCCTTCTCAGTGGTGACCCTCTGGCTCTAGACTCTCTCCCTGGGGAGATTAGATTAGCACCTACACTGTCCATTTTCCATAAAGACCTAAAGATTTGAATGTTCCAGTGTGCTTTTGATTAATCGGGCCCACTAGATGATATGACTCCCCAAACTATAATTTAATACTGGTCCCTTGCATTTTATTGTTATCTCTCCCCTTGCTGTGTACTCTACTAATTGATCTGCCCCCTCTAGCCCTTATCAGGCCTCAGGCCCTTGCATTTTACTATCAACCCCGTCCTGGTAGTTGTATCGCACAAGCCCTTGCTTCACACTTTAGTTTTGAACATGCTCGCTGTGCTTGGCCACTTATTGTTGATTATGATGGTTATGTTTTTATGATGCTTTTACATGCATTTTATTGTTCTATGTTTTAATTGTGTTTGACTGGGCTTGGTCCCCATATAAGCTGCCCTGAGTCCTTTCAGGGAGATGGTGGTGGAATACAAAAATAAATTTGTTGTTGGTGTTTATTATTATTATTATTATTATTATTATTATTATTATTATCATCTTCATCTTCATTGGGAGGCTCAAACTTCAATTACTTCAGGCGTCATGCAGCTTTGTAGCTTGCTCTCTGATCTAAATAAAACCCATTTGGCTAGTTTGTGTGTTTCCTTTTGCATTCCAGTCCCAAGGACAAACCAATAACAAAGGAAGAAAGGAATCTGGGGGAAGAGGATGATTTTTATAGCCATTTTTTTTATCTCAGAAGAAAATCCAGACATGCCTGGCTCTCCTCCTTTTTCCTAGAAACTCTCAAGTGGATCAGATAAAACAGCATCCTCTTTTCTAATCCAGGCTTCCAGACAAAAATGTTAAAAGAAGAACAATAGTTTCTGAATACCCCACTTTCCGGCTTTAAACACATCCCTCATTTTGCCTGAAATAAATTGCTCAAAATAAAATATTTGCTCTACCTGTAAATTAAGTTGTATAAGCTAGATTATTCATGAGAAGGCATAACTAACTAGAAAAAAAACCCTAGTAATGCTTCATATGTTGGAAGGCAGGAAGCCTTGGCTCTGAATCTGAAGAAACTGTGCAGGGCTGTTGATGATAGCATGACTTGGAAGAATGCCATTCACAGGGTCACCATAAGTTAATGGCAGTTAACAACAACAGAGGAATTATTCCCAAATTATTATGCAGTGAGGAACCAAAACAGACTGAGTTTAAATGTAATTTATCTCTGCATTTTCCGAAATGGTTGAAGCCCCTGTTGTTAGTAAACTTCAGATGTTGCTAAACTTCAAATCCCATCGTCCCTGACCAACATGGCTAGTGGTCAAAGATATTGAAATGTCCAGCAACAGGCTGTTAGTTTTCTAAATAATAAGGCTGCTTGTTTGTTCTGCTGACTCTTCATAGCCCATGGGAATCTCTTCAGGTGCTGTGTTTTGTTGTCTTCTCCAATACCCATAACGTTTTGCCAGTTTCACCATATGCATTTTGAGGGATGCTCCCATAAAAAAATACAGGAGCGGGTTAAGGCAACTATGAAACAAAGCAATGCTGTTGGTTACTTCAAATGCAACATCCATGGCTTTACTTGCTTTGCAGTTTGTGATCAGGGGATAGATAATGTCTATGGCTCTCCAAAGTTTGATCACATTGTAGGGCAGCTGGGTGACAATAAAGACAGAAACAACTGCTGCAAGAACTTTCAGAGGCTGGGACTTTTTAACCCTGGGACTCTTGAAGAGAGCCCTGGCCACAGCTGAATAGCAGCCCATCATGAATAAGAAGGGCAACACAAAACTTAGGGCCATTTCTCCTACTTCAATTGTTACTTTAATTATTTTGCCCAGACTCTCTGGGAATGTAGGAATGCATGCAGTCGTGCCGTGAAACTCCTTGACTTGTTTGAAAATGAGATCAGGAAGGCAGAGAATTGTACCCACCACCCAGACAAAGAAACAGATTTTACTGCATAGTTTTGTGGTTCCTTGTTGACCTGTGGATTTGACAATGGCATTGTACCTATCCACACTGATCCAGGCCAGAAACTGCATGCTGACACTGAAGGTCATGGTGTAGATGGCAGTGGTGATTTTGCATAATGGGGTACCAAACACCCATCCATGAACAGCATTTGTAGCCCAAAATGGAAGAGTAAAAAGCAATAATAAATCAGCAATTGCCAAATGCATGATGTATACGTCAGTCCTGGTCTTTAGCTTCTTGATGTAGGCATAGATTGCGACCACAAGCAAATTTCCAGGAAGTCCAATAAGAAAAGCAATGGAATAAAAGGCTGGTAGGAAAGACTTGTTGAATGTTCTCACCTCTTCTTTGAGGCAAAGCATTTCATGTAAAGCATAATCCAAAGTATCATTAGATTCATCATAATAGGAGTCGTAATATAGTTCAGAAGAGTTTGTAGAGGATTCCATGGAAGAAGCTGGCAGATGATACAAAAGGTCACTGTTATTTGTATTGTGAAACATTTATGAGCATGTTTTCAATTACTAAAGAAGGCCAGATAATTTGAATTTGAGACTCTAAACACAAATGTATTTAAATAATGTACCTTTTCTGCATGTCAGGCAAAAGAAGATGAAATAATAAATGCACAGCTGCTGTCAAAAATGGGAACTGCAGCAGAGTGATTGAGAACATAGTGGTCCCATCCTTTGTTCCTTCATAGGTTTTGAACTTCAACCTAGGGCTTCTGGTAGTTAAAGTTCAAAACTCTTGGAGAAACATAGTTTGGAAACCATTGACCTAGAGCAACTGGGAGATGGGCTGGACAGAAACAGGGCAGTTTGTCAAGAGATCCTTGATCCCTGCCCAGGCCTACCATATTGGTTGAGTAGATCCCAGCACAAATATGGGTTCCTATATAGCGTAGCACTGGCACTTCCAACATAATGCTCCATTAAGGATCCATAATACCTTTGGCTGTATGCAAGGTTTGAAATGAAATCTGCACTAACTGAGATTTCTAGAAGAATTTGTCCAAATGCTGCATTTATGAGATTGCTAACATTTAACATTGTATTCACATCTTTTAAATAGCAGCCTGCAGATGTGAGTGAAAAGGTCTTTTCTTGAGATGATTATGTTGAACAACATCCTCAAGCTTCTTTGATGTTGAAAGGCCAGGATTTCAAGAGCTATATTCGATCTATTGGGATTTCCCAGCCTTCCCTTTACTCTTCCTAGTGAAAATATTAATAGTTATAGGGAAGGAGACTTTGGGTTCTTCCAGTCCCCACAAATGTGCACGGTGGTTGCTGGAAGTTGTTGTTGTCATTCTCAAGGAGGGGGGTTGTTTTTTTAAAAAATATCCAAACAATGGTCGGCATCCTGTTTAGGACATATGCATGTTGAAGCTTCCCTTATACATGAGAATCTTTTTGTTTTCCTTCCTCTTCAGAGCCTGACCTCTCCTCTTCATCTTACTGAACAGTCTCTGACACACCCTCCCTTGCAACCACTGCCATTCCCTGCTTTGTGGGGAGTAGAAAGGTTTACAGAAGTGCCTCCCCTTAGCCCAGTGGTTCTCAACCTGTGGGTCCCCAGATGTTTTGGCCTTCAACTCCCAGAAATCCTAACAGCTAGTAAACTGGCTGGGATTTCTGGGAGTTGTAGGCCAAAACATCTGGGGACCCACAAGTTGAGAACCACTGCCTTAGCCTGATGCAAAAATGACGATATCAGCACTATGAATTGTCAGGATCTTCCATCTACAGGCCCTTTTGATCCCCATTAAGCAAGTAGTAGCAGTGAGGGGCATCAGATGTTGTTCAGTGAGTCAAAGACTCAGCTTAATGCAGGTCTGCATGCCAACCTACTATGCAGGTACAACATTGCATATAAGCAAATATGCAAAAAAGCAAGAGAACCCCATGAATGTGGAAGATTGGTTATAATTTGCAAATTTCTGTCTATGGTTTATCCAGTTTTTGGATTGCAGCCTAAGGAATGTATTTATCGTGCCAGTAAGGAGGTAAATAAAGAATGTGTGCACAATCTATTCCCAACAGGAGAAAAGCTGGAAATGGCATCTAGCCATCCTAATTCCTTCACCAAAAAGATCCCAGGATACATCTAGCAACTATCAGTCTTACTAATTATAAAGCCTGATGTTGCAAGACAGTCTGGTAATAATTAGCGAAGTAGAAATGAGAAACAAGAGCCTATCCAAATAATTAGTCAAATAGTTTGAAAATGTTTTCGAAATGCTTGACAGCAATTTTCTTTGGTTGGAACTTTGAAAGTATGTGAAACATTTTGCTCCAAATTCAAGGACTGTTCTGGTTTTGCCATCTCTGCTCATTTCTAAGACAGAGAATAATTTGTGGGCAGATGTGACTGCCACAAAATAACTTTTAAAAACCCAATTAAAACAAAATAAAAAGGGTGTTTACCCACAAAATAGGCAGCCATTATCTACCCTTCCACTCAAATAAAAGAGTGAGGGAGCAACCAATGTGTGCGTATTAAAAGCATGTTTCATATTCAAAAGGAAAGTTAGAAATACAACAAGGTAAAAAGCATTCTTGGATTATAATAATTTCTTAAGCCAGACAGCCTTCATTTTTCCATCACTCATTTTATCTCCACATTTTATGTTCACCTGAGAAGAAAATTAGACTTTAAGACAATGACTGATCTGAGGTTACCCGGCAAGCTTCCTAGTTTTTGGAAGAACTTATGGATTGCAACTCTCATTATCTTCCTGTATTAGACTCAGGCTGAAACTTGTTCTGTATTTATTTTCAGTGTTCTTACCCTTGTTCATATGCATCTTGGATTGTACGTCGTCCTGTGTTTAGTCTTATCAGTTTATTAATCTGTTTGCAGTTGTGCACTTTTTACCACTGAGCAAATTGGTCTTTGGACTGTAATAAAGATTTGATTGATTGAATTTCCATCCATCATCACTGGTTCTAGCTACAACACCACACTGTCATATGCTCTCTCTCTCTCTCTCTCTCTCTCTCTGTAGACACACACACACATACATACAATTGCTCACTTTTCTATAGCACTCTGGTATCAACAACACCCAAAGGGAGGCTGGATTGATATAACTTGAATCTGAATTGTGTTTAATCTCAGTGGCGTCAACATATATGCTCATTATTTTCTTCCACAGTAATTCCTCTTCCAGATAGAAAATTATTAGGGGAAAAGGAAATCTTTATAGACAACATCAGGGAAGGGGAACAGAAGCTGTCCTTCACTCACCATGGATGCAGAAAGTCCTAGGTTCAATTCCTGCCACCTCCATGCAAAGCTATGTAAAATCATTATAATAGCATTTCTAGAAAACCTATTCTATTCCACTTAGTGAAGTTGAGATGGAGATAGACAGAGCAATGAGAGTTAATAGAAGACAACTTCTTCTGTCTCTTCATCCCCTTGTTTCTATGATGGAAAAACTGCTAATTGTTTCTAAACTAAACACTCCCAGATTTTCCTCCTTTTTTCAAATGCAAGTAAGCCTGCTACAATTCAGAATAAAAAAGAAAAACCAACCTGGTTTTTTTCTTTCTCAGTAAAAGGAGCTGCTGTTTTGATCTTTGCTGGTGGAATGCAGTTTCTTTTTCTGCTTTCAGGATTTTTGCCTCTCTCCCAACATTACCACGCCTTTTGTTTCCAGTGCATCATTGCTCATGAGTTGCCATTGTCGGCATGGGTTGGGATTTCCTGAAAATCATCAGTCACATCTGGACTGCTCCAAATTTGCCCTCGACCTACAAGTCCAAAGCTTTGCAAAAAAATTAAAAATCTCACTAAAGTCACAGAGCTCCCAAGTGTTAAGCTTAAGGAATAGTGAAGACATTTGAAAATAGATATGGCTTTTGTGTGATCAGTGGTATTAATGCAGTCCATAGGGCAAAGATTTAGAGAACCAAGACCTCATGTCTTGTTAAAAGATGGAGGCTGTAACCCATCACATCTTGAAGGCCACAGGTTTTCCACCCCTGGGTAAATGTCTGACTTTTGATTTAAAATATATCTCTCTCATTATTTAGTACTCATTTTAGGAGGACAAGTGTTAATCACCAGATTATGTTCTAAAAGAAATGAAAAAACATCTCAATTTAGGCTGTAAATGAGACCTGTCCAACCCTTGACCCATGGGTTTTATGTGGTCTAGGAAGGCTATGAATATAACAAAAAAAGTGACCTTGCTTAAAATATTATGAGATCTGGGTTGCTGTGAGTTTTCCAGGTGTATGGCCATGTTCCAGAAGCATTTTCTCCTGACGTTTTGCCCACATCTATACATCTCGGAGTACTCATAGCAATCCAGTGATTCTAGCCATGAAAGCCTTCAACAACACATTATGAGATCTTTTTGCGATTTCCGTCACATGGTTCTCAAGTACAAACTTTATAGATGAAAACCGAATGGAATAAAAGAATTGTATGTTCCATCCAGTAATACTGGAGTAATTCACATTATAATTGCAAATACTTCAGTCAGAAGAAACAAAACCTGTTATAATTTCCTAAAGAAGAGCAAGAGGTACAATTGTGAAATTGTAAATCGCAAAAAAGAATTCAAGTGTGCATTCTGTACTAGGCATAGTGCTGACGCATGCTACACTCTTTTGTTATTTGTACTCTTGCATGACTTGGGTTTACAGCCCTGTGCGGCTCAAAACAATTCTTCTTCTTCTTCCAGTGTGCCAAAAGATTGGACACCCCTGCTGTAAACTATCATGTGCATTACTCAAATGTGTGTGTTAAATGTGTATCAGGTTTCAAGCTTTAAACAGAGCCTGGAGACTTTCCTTTTTGGATACTAGGGACTGTAATTCAAACAAGTAACTTTTGCAAGCATTTACAACATGTCAGTATATTAATCTAACCCAGTATTTTCAGTTCCAAATGATAGCACTTCTGTAGGATCTCAGCCAGAGCAATTTCTGTGTCTCCTGTTAACAGAGCCATTGTTTGAATTGTCTTCATTGCCAAACGGGCCTTACAGCCCAATCATTCTAAAACTGTTCCTTGAGCAGTCTTCTTTCTGTTTGCCTCTTAGGAGCAGGAAATCCAAATTGCAAGTTAGCTATTGTGATGGTCAAAGATAAAAACACATCTGGATCCAGGTAAGAAATGATGTATAATTTTAAAATAATAGCATCAGGAACTGAAACTTGTGATGGGTTTCATATTGCCAAAGAGGCACAGAGGAGCAGTTAGACTGATTACCTTTCATTTTTCAGCATTGTATTTGGGGACAGAAATGTTTATGCACCCTCATTTCTCTGTTGGCCTACAAGATTTGGAGAAAGAAAGGAAACTATGGGGTGGCCTTGTACTATTCTGAGAGTAGTCCTGTGTGTATAGCTCTGCAGCATTGGGCTGTGCTCTTTCTGGTGTAGAGCTTTGAAAATGTCCTTTTTGCACTCAAAACTCTGGAGCATCTTGCATAGGCGACATTGGACTATTTCACCCTCTTGCCAATGTCATTATCTTGCAAATCTAAGCACCTGGATAGATTTTGTTTAAGATGCATTGGTAATAAAAGTTTGGAAATCCCCATAACATTTTGAGAGCCAATTCCCTGTGTATCATGTCCCTTACATTTTAAAGACTGAGATTCAGTTATGTTGTTTTTCCGTTAGATACAAACAGCACAGTATGATAATTGTGCCGATGGATACTCCAGGGCTCAAGATCGTAAGGCCACTTTCCGTTTTTGGATATATGGGTAAGTAGAGTTGTTGAACATACGATACTTTAGAGTATCAACCTGTCAAATTAATTTTAAATCTGATGCATTTCAGACCTGGTTCATCAAAAATTGATGTTGTTGATCATACGTCTTGAATTGTCAAGGTTCCATCCCATTTCTGTCTAGGTTTGCCTGTTAACCTAGGATTGTGTGCTTGATAAATCAAATTGAGCAGGTTTCCTAGTGTCTGCTTTAAATCATTAACATTTGTGCACCTACCAAAGCCAATTTCAATGCATAGGTTTAGGATTCTTAGTAGTCCTTAGATTTATATATAACTATACAAGGAGTATTTTTAACTCCTGGATGAACATATCTATACTCTGTCCGTAGTATCGGTTAGGAAAAATAATATTGGAAGTCCTAGATATCTGGACTTGACCTTCTCTTATCTAAATCCAGGAATGGACAACTTGTGGCTCTCAGACCAATCCTGTGCCCCTCAACCCAATAACAATATCTCTCTGTAAACAACATTTTCAGACCTTTTCGCAGTTCTAGGTGCGAAGATTACTGAAGATGCAGACTGCAGCCAGGATATCAGAAGATGTTTACTTCTTGGGAGGAGAGCAATGACCAATCTCAATAAAATAGTGATGAGTAGAGACATCACAATGGCAATGAAGATCCATATAGTTAAGCAATGTCATTTCCTGTAGTAACCTATGGATGCGAGAGCTGAACCATAAAGAAAGCTCAGCGAAGGAAGATATATGCTTTTGAACTGTGGTGCTGGAAGAAAATTCTGAGAGTACCACAAGAAGATCCAATCAGTCCATTCTCCAGGAAATAAAGCCCAACTGCTCACTGGATGGAAGGATATTAGAGGCAAAGATGAAGTACTTTGACCACATAAAAAAGACAGGAAAGCTTGGAAATGAGAATTATGCTGGGGAAAATGGAAGGAAAAAGGATGATGGCCCGACCAAGGGCAAGATGGATGGATGTTATCCTTGAAGTGACTGGCTTGACCTTGAAGGAGCTGGGGGTGGCGAAGGCTGACAGGGAGCTCTGGCATGGGCTAGGGAAACAACTGAACGAATAAACCACAAAAGCAGTTCACTGCAATGGATGAGCCAGGGTGAGTTGGAGCAATGACAGAAAGAAAAAGAAGGCCATATTTGCTTTTGACTGTGGCCCCATCTGTGACCAGGGAATGCTGCTCCTTAGTTTGGAAATCTCTTCCATTTTTTCTGACTGTTCATGTCAGTCCATGGAAATGTGTGCAAATCAAGGCTTGGAGTAGATAAGAGACAAAAGAGTTGCTCAAGACTATCAACAGAAACAGAATTGGAATCTGAGCCCACAAACACAAAGCCTTCAAATCAAATCAAAACATTTATTTCGGTCATTGACCAGCACAGGAAATAGTGTCACGTTTCCATACAAACCTGTCATGTTTGGTACATTAAAAATATAAATACAACTACTAAAAACACAATATGGGTGAGGGAGCAGAAGGGGAAACAGGATAAAAACATACAATGCCCAGATCCATCACCAAATTGTAGATTCAGGGAAGAAGATTACTGGACACACAGTTGACTTTTGGAACTAGTCATTCCCTGGCGGATTTTGTATGCTGCTGCACAAAACTTTGCGACATTGTAGGTTGTAGCTGAATTAGTATCCGCAAGTAGCAGGGAGATATAAAATTGTCCTGAATGGCCTGGGTGCTTGTCTATCAAGGGTAAGATAAGCCTGGCACGGGTATCCCTGTAGAACGGACACTGAAGGAGCACATGTTCTATTGTTTCCACATGACCCGAGTCACAGGGGCCGAGTCACAGGGGCAGAGTCTCTTTGGGAAAGGGATCTTCCGGTAGCGGCCCTCGAGTACAGCTGATGGGAGAGCGTGGCATCGGGCCAGGGTGAAAGCCCTCCGATGAATAGGAACCTCTAAGTATGTTAAATATGCCATAGGGGAGGCAAGGTATCTGCTGTCTTCACTGACAGGGAAGGTTGGAGCCGAGGCCAGATCTAGTTGGCGCTCTGTGTCTGTGATACGGTGTTTAATAAGTGCTTTGGCTTGATTGTAATCCATAGCTAATAGTAGACCTGGAGAAAATCCCAACGAGGAGATTTTGGATGCTACCGCCTGCTTCCATGTGGATTGGAAGTCATCCTCCATGGTTAGTGGGGCAAGGCCAAGGGATGCACTGGACAGTCTGAGCCAGAGGTTGAGTATGGCCACCCACACCCTGGCCTCCACTCTCATAAAACCAGTCTCTAGTCGCAGGGTGGCATTAGAAACACATTTAGGTACCTGCAAGGCCGATCTCAGAAACTTGGACTGGACCAGCTCTAATGGGGCAAAACTGGGGAAGGGGCCCAGCTGAGCACCATACAAGAGTTGGGCTAATGACTTGGCTTCAAACAGCTTGAGCGCTGCCGGTGTGAAGTGGCCCCCTCTTGTCCTGAGATATTTGAGAATGGCAATTGAGCTCCCCTGCGCAGTGTTGGATACTTGATCCCCATGAGCTCTTCTGCTACCATTAGATTGGAAAACTACACCTAGATATTTGAAGGATGTAACTTGTTCAATTTTATGACCATCTATGCTCCAAGAGTAAGTCCTGGGCCTATTAGCGAAAGCCATGATTTTGGTTTTCTTATAATTGAGTTGGAGCTGATCTGTGTTGCAATGTTGTATTAATGCTCTCAAAGCTCTTTTGAGCCCAATGGGTGTTCTAGAGAGTATTTCTCTTTTTTTCTAATCACAACTTTGACTGGGTTGTTGTAAGTTTTTTCGGGCTATATGGCCATGTTCTAGAGGCATTCTCTCCTGACGTTTCGCCTGCATCTATGGCAAGCATCCTCAGAGGTAGTGAGGCCTGTTGGAACTAGGAAAATGTGTTTATATAAACCTGTCAGGAGAGAATGCCTCTAGAACATGGCCATATAGCCTGAAAAAACTTGCAACAACCCAGTGATTCCGGCCATGAAAGCCTTCAACAATACAACTTTGACTGCTGTTTGCTGCATGGCCTTTATTGCCCTCTCTCCTCCTTCCAGCTTTTCTGTGTGTTTGCAAAGAGAAAAAGAACTAAATCCATCTACCCACCTTTTTTGCCTAGGGCAAAATGAATGTAGAGAACTTCCTCCAGTGGATGGCCACAACTTTAAGCTTTTTCAAGAGGTTACGCAAAACTGGAAATTCTGAGAGTGAAATAGAAACTACATTCCAGATATTAGCTGTTGTTAACTGTAACCCCACCTATCATTCATTTACTCCTCTGCCTCCACTTTAAAGGAGTAAGAAGACTCTGACGAGCAAAACTTTTACAAGATAAGATAGTTGTAGTTTAGTTATTGGAGAAATAGTCATGTTGCAATGACTTTAAAAAGGAGGCAGAGGAAGAATTTAGCTCTAGCAGCACTTTTAAGACTAACATATCTGTTTTAGGCTGAACTTCCCTCGATATCAATTCAGGCATCAGATCCTCTGATAGAGTGACATTAATAGTGCAGTACAGATCATGCATCACATATAAAGAATTCCAAAATCCAAAATACTCCAAAAGCCATAATTGTCCACATGTCCAAGTGGCTGAGACACCTTTGACACTTTTGCTTTCTGATGGTTCAATGTTCCCACACTGTGTTTCAGGAATAAAATAATTTTAAAATAATAATTTTACGTTTGGACTTGGTTCTCTGCTCTAGTGTATGTATGTATATGCAAATCCTGTGAAGGCATTCTCATGCAAAGAAAATCCAACATCCAAGACACTTCTGTTTCTAAGCATTTTTGGTCAAGGATACTCCAACTGTATTTGATAGTTTAAGCAGACCTTGATAGGCATATATGATCTCGCACAGCTCTTTGAAGGTTTATGGCCAGGGGCACAATTTGCATCTTTTTGTTCCGTATGGAAGAAATGGATTGATATCCTTGAAAGCACATGCTAAAGTCCTTCCTCTTTCCTATCCTTTTTATGTAGTTGGGTCATCAGCTCTTGAGGTGATGAATAAATCTGACACTGCAACACTAGCTGAGCTGGGAAAACAACCTGCTTTGATTATAGTCTTTAGAGACTCTGAGATCCTGAGATTTGTAATTCTCTCACTCTAAAAGTGCTTTTCTGGATTCGTAAATTACCCATTCTCTGATTTCTTCCCCCCAGACAATCCCTCAGCCCCTAAAGGCGGTCTCTATAAGAATAAGTAAAAGGCGATAGTAAACAAGTTGGTCCCCCTGGGGGTGCAGCGGGTTAAACCACTGAGCTGCTGAACTTGCTGACCAAAAGGTTGGTGGTCTGAATCCAGGGAGTGGAGTGAGCTCCCACTGTTATCCCTAGCACCTGCCAACCTAGCAGTTCAAAAACATGCAAATATGAGTAGATCAATAGGTACCACTTCTGTGGGAGGAGAACAGCGCTCCATGAAGTCATGTTGGCCACATGACCTTGGGAGGTGTCTACGGACAACGCCAGCTCTTCAGCTTAGAAATGGAGATGAGCACCACCTCCCAGAATCAGGGGAAACCTTTACCTTTTGTGCAGCTGGTTTGCATTTTGATTGGTGATGCACTGCTCTAAATTGAGGGGACAGGGAGAGGAAGACCAGAAAAGAAATGAGGAAGACAACATTGTGTTGATGTAATAAAAATCAGTGCACACCCGACTGCTATCCCAGAGATGTGGGCAGAGAAAGAGACAAAAGAAATGAGGAATATAGCAGTCTCAATTACTAGCATAAGATAAAGAACTGCTGAAAATATTTCTTCTGTCAAGTTCCTTTGTTTGTTTTTCAGATGACAAGCAGCAGATTATTTTTTAAATGCTTGTTTCACCCTTAAAAAGGTTATTTGCCGTATTTTCTGTGTATACAAAGAATGACACAGATCTGTTACTTTAAATAAATATTAACATTAGCAGAATTTATCTCCACTGACCTTCACTTTGGTTATTTTCTTGGTTTTCTAGATTATTTCCATGGTGGACATTTTGAAGTCCATTTTAACAATGTTTGTGTGCCTGCCTCCAATTTGATACTTGGTGAGTATTTATTTTCTTGTCAAAAACCTGAGAAACTTTGTGAACATCTGTAGGCAGGAGGAGCTTGGCCAGGTTTATATCTACAGTTCTGTTGGACAGTTCAGGACTTTGAGTTAAACTACATGCCACATTCAATGTGCAGCTAAATTTCACTGGAGCCAAAGTGGCATAGCTTCTTATTGTATTTATATTTGAATTGTTCAATTGATATGTCATGTTTATTATTGTATGTTTAATTTAAATTGATATGCTAATTGTTTAAATTGATATATCATGTTTATTATTATATGTGTAATGCGGCATTGTATGCCATGGTGTGTAAGCAGCCCAGAGTCCCCCATTGGGGTGAGAAGAGTGGGTTATAAATTTAGTATAATAATGAGCATAATAATGATGATGATGATGATGATGATAATGATGATGATGATAATAATAATAATAAGTCGATGACTGGCACAAACCAGTGAAGGTGGTCCTGGTGGTGATCAGCACACTGGGTGCAGAGCCTAAAGACCTTGGCCTGCACTTAAATACAAAATTACCATCTGCCATCTGCAAAAGGCCACCTTACTGGGATCTGCACACATTATTCGCTGATACATCACGCAGTCCTAGACACTTGGGAAGTATCTGACGTGTGATCCAATACAACAGCCAGCAGAGTGATCTTGTTTGCTGTGGACTCATCTTGTTGTGTTTCAAATAATACTTATAATCATAATAGCGGTTTGAGTGTTGGACTATGACTCTGGACATTAGTATTCGAATCCACACTTAGTCATGGGAGCCTCCTGGATGACCATGGAGAAGTCATACTTTCTCAGCCTCAAAATAAGGCTTACTGCCACATCTTGTGATAGCTCCTTCTTTGGTCACCATGTCACACACAACAAGAAGAGTATTTTAGCTAAACTAGGCACTTTATTCTTTTTGGGGCTATTTTGCATGGGTACATGGCACAAGCTTCAATCTTTCCTTTCCTATTCTGTGTGGGTACATGACATAATCTTACCCTTAACCAGGGAACTAATAAAAAACATTGATACTAATGTTCGTTCTTTCTTGTTTAGGTGAAAAAGCACTGGTAGAAAGGTTTAAGCTTTTCTTATTTGTCCATAGTGGACTGGATATACGTAGATTAGGATCTTGTGTACCTACCTGAGATTCAAACAAAAGCAATGTTTAATTGCATATTGAATTTGTTACATCTCAACAACAACATATTGTGTAGTTCACTTGTTGATCTGTGTGATATGAAACCATTTAAAGAAATGGCGACACAGTCTGGTGATGGATTTAAATCACTAATGTAGACGGGCTAGCAGTTCTGCCTCTGGTACTGGGACTTAAGAAATATGTTTCCTACACAATGGTCTGCGTGTCTACTGAGGAGAAGCCCCAGTTGAATAGAATGTAAATAGTAGTCATGTAGAGCATTTCATTGTATTTCTTAGCTTCTTGGTCCAGCAGACAGAGATGTTAGAGTATATTCCCTCATCCAAGGCTGATAATATTAATGATGATAGCTGATTTACAAAATTGGTATATGATATGATTTTTGAATAATAAGTCAGACTGTAAAGTGCTGCTAATGTATTGTTTTATATGTTTTTAACCTGTGTTTTATAACTATTTGTATATCTGTAATTGTACATATCCCATGGCTTCGTATGGTTGTCTACTCGTAAGCTGCCTTTAGTCCCCTCCAGAGTGGAGAAAGGTGGGAAAGAAATGCCATAAATAAATAAATAAATAAATAAATAACACTGGAGACTGTTTTCCCTTCTGTCTCTGAAACAGATCTTTGCAGATAGCTGCAGATAGATATTTGCTACATCTGATTTTGTGGGCGTTATAAAGATGCTGAGTAGCCATAAAGATGAATTGTGTGCTCTTATCAAGCCAGCTGTAATATATGGTGACTCTTGAGTGGAAAAGATTTTCTAGAAGCTGTCATCAGCAGCCCTTCTCAGGTCTTGCAAACTCATGGCTCTGGCTTCCTGTACTGAGTCAATTCTTCTGTAACATGCTCTTCCTCTTTCCATGATCCTCTAACTTTCCCCAGCATTATTGTATATTCTTCTGAGTCATGTTTTCTCGTGATGGGTCCAAAGGAAATGGTGATTCTCTGATTTTTAAATGAATGTATCTAATTCAAGATCTTCAAGACTAGCAACTCTACCTTTCAGTGTCATATTTCAGAAAAATTATGTGTGAAAGATGCTTTCTCCTCACTACTTATTTGCAGATATTTGAAAAATGCACAAAGGTGCTACAGTCTGTGGCTGCATTAAGAAAAATATATAAATACATTGTTGTGTGTCTTCAGGTCGTTTCTGACATATGGTGAACCTATCATGGGTTTCTTGACTAATGTTGTTCAGGTGGATTTGCCTACTGCCTTCTTTGGAACCTGAGAGATTGAGATTTGCATAAGGTTGCCCAGTAGGTTTTCATGGTTGAATTGGGATTTGAATCCTGGTCTCCATGAAAGATAGAGCCATAGTCCAACATTCAAACCATTACATGGTGACTTTCAAAAAAACTACAATGCATATACAAACAGTCCTCAAGTTACAAACACCTGACTTTCAAATGATTCATAGTTAAGAACAGGGGTGAGACAGGAATTGAGAGAAATCTGCCCCTCGGGAGGGAAATTTACACCTGAAAGAGTTATCATGGAGAAAAAGTATTTCCACTGAAGCTTTTTCACCAATCCTTGTTTCTGCAACAAGCCAAATTTTTCAAAATCTAATTCTCACAGGGACAGAAAGTGAAATCTGAATATGAGCGCAGACAGCAAAACAAATACCACAGGGGTTTTAAGCCTTCCCTATGCAATCCAAAGCTTAAAAAGATATATTTTTGGCTGGAGTCACACTTAAAAATTGTACTTGTTCCAACTTACATTCAAATTCAGCTTAAGAACAAACCTACAGAACCTATCTTGTTTGTAACTTGGGGACTGGCTGTATTAGGAAAACTACATGCACATTTCATCCATCCAAATACTATATTGGATTGGGGCAGCTGGTGGGTTGCTTCTATACAATCCAATATGGCACCTGGAGGAGATCAGAATGCTGGGAAATGCAACCAAATTCAAACAGAATTCATTTGGTAATTAAAATATATGCATGGATCTCACTGCTGTGTGAAGCAAAATCAATACAAACAACATGAAAGTGTTCCTGCTTCCCTAGTGAAATCCTGTCTTGTGCCAGCCATCTAAGGATGTCAGTTGCCATGAGGTAGATGATGTCCCAGAAAGGCAAATGTCACATCTGAAAGGTCCTCTCTTTGACTTTTTGTTACACAGGAGAAGGAAGAGGATTTGAAATTGCTCAGGGAAGACTTGGGCCAGGCCGCATCCACCACTGTATGAGGTCAATAGGGGCGGCTGAAACTGCGCTGAAGATCTTGTGTGAACGTGCAGCCCAGAGGGTGACATTTGGAAAGAAACTGTACCATCATGTGAGTCCATAGTCTCTTGTCATTTTCTATGCCCTTAAGGTCCGATTCAGGAAGAAAGAAGAACTTCTTGTTTTGTATATTTGAGAGATGGTAAACCTTCAGTAATGCTATATCTGTTTTGGGGGTGAGGAGAGCATGGCTCCTTACCAGGAGTTTTTTTTTTGTGTGGCCCCCATCATGCTGTAGCCCTCTTAATAAATAATAGTAATAAAATAATAATAATAACAGCAACAACTTTATTTATAAAATTATTGTTATTATGATGATTGTTGTTGTTATTATTACGACCTCACCCCAATTTCTCGGTGCCAAAAATGCTCCAAAAGTCTCTGGAGCCTCAGAAGAGCTGCTGTTTGTGCTCTGATATCCCTTCCAGCCTCTTTTTGATCTTTAGCAGTTGTACGAAGTATTACACATTAATATATGTACCTGATTTTTTTTCCAAAGTAGGATCCTTTTTTAGATCCATGACTGTGTTGCTATAGCAGGGTAGTTACCATTTTCTTTTTCATCTTTCCTTTCTTTTTTCTGTTTATGTTCCTAAAGGAAGTTGTGGCTCACTGGATTGCTGAATGCCGTATTGCTATTGAACAGGCAAGACTTCTTACATTGAAAGGAGCCAGCAAAATAGACTCTTTGGGCAACAAAGCTGCCACAAAAGAGGTAACAAAATTAAGTGTCTAAGTGCAAAGGGGCAGGAGGAGAATTCCATTGCCTGAGTTGAGAACAAAAAGAATTGTCAGGTTTCATAACCACCTCTGAGCAATATAGACCTAAATCCTATTAGTTAATCCTGGTTAGCATAGACCCATTTAATCGAGTGCTGATCCCACTTTGGGATTGAGTGTCTTTAGAGAGGCCCTTGCTCATCTTTTGATATTTTTCTGCCATTAGACTTTTAAAAGAAGCATGTCTGAAAATTATCTTTACAATTTCAATTGACACGATACGCCCCCCCCCCCCCGGTGTACCTGGAGATTCTGCACCCACTGATTCAGTTATCCATGGCTTAAAAATGTTTTAAGAATTAAAAAAGCAAACTTTAACATGTCCATCCATTTTATTTAGCATACACCTTTTTACTCCTTGATTGTATATAATGGGATTTGCGCATCAAAACATTGATGTCCATAAAATGTCCTGAAATCATTGTATATAGGATTGAAATTGTAATTTTTGCACACCCTGTATATTAATTGAAGACTGTCCTACTTTTTGTTACTCTGAGACCATTTATCATAGGCAGGTTAACAAACAATAAAAGCTGATGCACAGTTGTTGTTTTTTGGTGTGTCTTCTGCAGTAGAACTGTGATTCTATTTCTGCAAAAATCTAAGCATTTCTCACTCATCTTTGCAGGTTGCGATGATCAAAGTGGTAGTGCCTCGGGCAGTCATTAAAGTAATTGACTGTGCCATTCAAGTGTGTGGAGGTGCTGGATTTTCAGAAGACTTCCCATTGGCTCAAATGTGAGTGAAAGATATTAGTACAAATACACAAATTCAAACTTTTTCCTACCAATGATAGGTAGTAGATCATGGTGGGAATCTTATTACAGTGCTAGCAGAGCATAAAGGCTTCCTGGTATACATGCATGGATGATGCCTGGTGGGTTCCTAACCATTCTGGCTGCCATATCTGGTTTCCATTTCAGGCATATGCCTTGCATAAATGGTTTTGGTATATAATTCCTTTTTATTTTTTATTTTATTTTTATCCCGCCTTTCTCTCCGTATGGACTCAGGGTGGCTAACAAGTTAACATCTTTATAGGATGACTTGTGGCAGAACAAGGATTTACACTGGTGTAACCCATCTGAAGCCCCCAGAAGATTTTGGCTCAAGTCTCTTTCTTTTGCTATTTACTTGGCTGGCCAACATGATTACTGAAATGCAATCTGGCAGAGCGCCTAAGAGCTTGGTTTGTTTGTCTGTGCTGACTGAAAGCATTTCTCTTATCTACTGGCTCATTAATTTCTGCAGTTGGCCCAGGTGCCGAGCTTTTCTCAGGCTCAAAGCCTTGGGAATTCTCTGGTAGCAATTCAGGCCCAGGGAACATACCATCATCCCCAAATCCTTCAGGAACATTCTCATCAGAAAAGTCACTTTGAACAGGAATCCCATTGCCATTCTCTGTATGTAGAGCAACCTCATCATTAGAAACATCATTAGATACATGAACCTCATGGTCACTCCCAACATCCAGAGTACCCTGATCATTAGACACAATCACAGGCTGAACTCCAACACAGCTCTCCACATTTGCAGAGGACCTTTGTGAAAATAATGAACAATGAATAAAGAAATTGCTATTTTTTTACATCATAGGAATTTCTAGGTCTTCCAGCATGTCTCTGAGGTCAACTTCCACTGGAGGCTGAACATAGCACCACATTGGAGGAGATAGACATTTCTAGAGAGGTATTCTCTTTTTGTCCTCCAGTATGACTGGAGAAAGTTGACCATAATAGTCACACTGGAGGACCTAGAGATTCCTAGTGAGGATATTTTTAATCAAACCCAGAAATGATGAAATCCGCAAATGTGGAGGGATGGTTGTAATTTTTAAGTTAAGTCTGAAAACATTCTCATTCGTTAGCTGATGGAGAGCTGTGGCCATCTGAGAAATGTCTGTCTCCAAAACCAGACCATGTTCTTTGGAGGACCCCAATAGATCTAAGAGGATGCCATCTGGCTCTGGGGATGTATCAAGGCACTCATCTCATTCCCTTCCTCACTGAATGGTAATGGGTGGTGGCAGTGAAAGAGATAGTGTAGTTCCCCCCTTATAAAAATGTTTATGTTACACTAAGAATTATGAGATCTTGTACTCGTAGAATGTCCAGTGAGCCTTAAAAGTCCTGACCATTGATTATTTCTGGATGTTTCATCTTAAACAAATGTTGGTGTTAAAAATATGATTTAAGAAATAGCCTGTAGTGCTTTCATTTAGTCAAAAAGACCTTTACAAACTGATATCTCATCCCTTGCATAGGTATGCCCACATTCGGTCATTACGTGTCGCTGATGGGCCTGATGAAGTTCACCTCTCAGCAATTGCAAAACGAGAACTTCTTGAACAAGCCAAGCACCTGAATGCCCACCTTTAATATTTTGTTATGTGTCTTCAAGTCATTTCCAACTTATGGCGACTATAAGGTGAATCTTATCATGGGGTTTTCCTGGCAAGATTTGTTCTTGGGGGATTCAAAATATGGTCTCCAGCTTCCTTGTTCAATCACTACATCGTATTGCTTCAGTCTTTAATATTACTTCAGTAATTCAGCTGTTACGGAATTATCACTATTTGTAGGGAAAATTGTATGGGAAATCTAGAGCATAAGGTATCAAAGCTAACAAAATTTATAAAATTATTACTTTGATATTCTCCATCTTTGGAAATTTTTAATAAATTAAACTTTTACGACTCCTGCTGATTCTTTCATTTGACCTAATATGTGAATTACCATTTCACTTAATGTCAGTGGAAGTTGATGTAGACTCAATTTAACTGTACTTGGATCTCTCACCCCAGATTTCAAATAGTGAAACATTGCTGATATGCAAATATTTCTACTTATTTGCACAACTGACACGAAGCCAGTTGTTTAAAACCAGTTCATTGAAGTACAATACTGTACAAAGCTAACATTTAACCACCTTCCAGGACTAGAAGTACAGATTGCCTATCTACAGCATCGAGTTTCAAGTTTATCAAATAAATGACTCCGTTCATAGGGACATCACACTTACAATTCTAATTATTGCAAAAGCATCTTTTGTGAAGTTTGTACACTTTCTTGAATACTGCTACACAGAAGTAATGGTTGCTTACCTGTAAGCATGCTTCTCTGAGTGGTCACCTGTGAAATTCGCACTTGTTATTTCCTGTGCCTGCACAGTCAGGTTCGGAATCTTCTAGAAAATTTTAGACACTTTTAGACGGTAGCCCCACCCACTCTCCCTAAAGTCAGTAAGGGGGGGGGGGGAATTGCCTTAGTTCCTCTGCTACGAGTAGCCGCTAGAAGGACCAAGGCATGACATGCAGCAGGAAGGGAGGGCGGGGATGTGCAAATTTCACAGGTGACCACTCGGAAAAACATGGTTATAGGTAAGCAACCATTACTTTTCCAATGTGGTCCCTGTGAAAGCACACATATGGTAGACTACTGAGCTACTGACCTTGGCAGGTGGGCGTCGTGCCACTGCAGACAAGAGGACTGCTCTTCCAAATGCAGCATCTCTCTTGGAGGAAGCATACAATTTGTAGTGAGAGTCAAAGGTAAGCAGCGTAGACCAGGCTGCAGCATGGCAAACAGCATCAAGGAAACGCCCCTCAAGAAGGTGGAGGTTGCTACTGACCTGGTGGAGTGACCTTTAACTTGTTCAGGATCCCAACCAGCCAAACAACACACCAGGCAAATTGTTGAAACAATCCACAGCGAAAGGTGTTGCAAAGACACTGGAAGGCCACTGGCATCCTTCCAGTACTAGGAGGCTTCCTAATTTCTGCAGTTCTACCAATATAAAAGGCCAGGGCCTTTTCACTGAATTTTCTATTTTAGTAATAAATTCTGCTTTACTTATTTGACTAGTGCTGGTGCTATTTTTCCTAATAAGTGAAGAAAATTATAATTTTTCCATGTAAATAAGTATGCAAATACATTATACTCTGCCTTGCATTTTATTTGGTTAGCTAGAGCCTTATTCTAATTGCTCCAACATGGAATGTAAAACTGCTTCCAGCTGTTGTGTAACTTCTAATAGAAAACTTGATGAATTTCGTTCTCTGTAGTTTTTGGTTCCATTGGGTTAATGCTAGCAGAAAACCTCACTGAAAAAAGCCAGGCATAAGTCTCCCTGCCAACTCACAAATGGGAAATTACAGACCTAATGCAGCTAGGAAAAAGGCCCAAATTATGATTTGTGGTTACAGATCTACTTAAAAACTTCAACAGCAAAGCTAAAATCTCTTCAGACAATCTCTTCATTCTTCTTGTGCACATTATTAAGAAGACTTTACTGTTGACTGACCTTTTTGGTATACTTCTTAAATATGGCCTAATAAAAAACACACTGCATCATATCTTCCACTAGATATTACTTGGAAAGATGGGATATCTGTCTAGGCCTCCCAAGTATTTAAGACACATTTATGCTGTGTAGGAAAATAAGAGGTTTGAATTTTGTCAATAGTCATTCCTGGATGGAGCAATCTTACCTGCTCCTTCAGTCACTTAAAATACTGCTTCTTAAACTTTGGGTCCCTTATCTCAATTTTGAGTTCACAAAAAAATTGGCAACAGTGAAAGGCTTTTCATTTACACCAATCTTCTAGCAACAAGATGCAGTGTTTCCAATGGAGTCTGCAGAAAATGCTTCAGCTGTACAGTACTCCACCGCCTGAGCTCTGCAAGCGCAGCATTTTTCCGAATGAAGCAGAGAGTGTTTGAGGACCGGGACATCCGTAGGGATACCAAGGTGCTTGTTTATAGAGCTATTGTCCTCCCAAACCTGCTATATGCCTGTGAGACCTGGACTGTCTACAGACGTCACATGCAACTCCTGGAACGATTCCATCAGCACTGCCTCCAGAAAATCCTGCAAATCTCTTGGGAAGACAGGTGGACAAATGTCAGCGTGCTGGAAGAAGCAAAGATCACCAGCACTGAAGCGATGGTCCTCCGCCATCAACTCCGCTGGACTGGATGCCTGACCACCATCTCCCAAAGCAGTTGCTCTACTCCAAACGCAACGGAAAATGGAATGTTGGTGGACAGGAAAAGAGATTTACAGATGGGCTCAAAGCCAACCTTAAAAACTCTGGCATAGACACTGAGAAGTGGGAAGCCCTGGCCCTTAACCGCTCCAGCTGGAGGTCAGCTGTGACTAGCAGTGCTGCAGAATTTGAAGAGGCACGCATGGAGGGCGAAAGCGAGAAGTGTGCCAAGAGGAAGGCACGTAAAGCCAACCCTGATCGAGATCGCCTTCCACCTGGAAACCAATGCCCTCACTGAGGAAGAAGATGCAGAGCAAGAATAAGGCTCCACTGCCACATTCGGACCCACAAGAACACTGGAAGACAATCATCCTCGGAAAGCGAGGGATCACCTAACTAACTAACTAACTCCACAAAAAGAAAAATTAGCTTGTTTAGTCAGCCTTGGAAATGTTGCCAGTAAATATTAGGTTTTTATACCTATTTTATATACTTATAAGGCCCCCAAGCTGCTGAACTTGCTGATCAAAAGGTTGGCAATTTGAATCCGGGGAGCGGGGTGAGTTCCTGCTTTTAGGCCCAGCTTCTGCTAACCTGCTGTTTGAAAACATGCAAATTTGAGTAGATCAATAGAAAGCACTTCTGTGGGATGGTAACGATGCTCCATGTAGTCATGCTGACCACATGACCTTGGAGGTGTCTAGCTCTTTGGCTTAGAAATGGAAATGAGTGCCTCCACTCCAGAGTTGGACACAACTAGACTTAATGTCAGGGGAAACCTTTACCTTCTACCTTTATATATTTATACACCCGGGGTCATAAATGGAAAAGGTTTGATCTAGAAAATTCAATGAAGTACTACTTCAGGTGCCTTGCCAGAACACAGAGCTCCTGAGTCAAGGGAACAATATCACTTTTCAGGGAAAGGAGAAAATATGTGTAAAACCCTTTTCCTGGATTTACAAAGGAGCCACAGAACACACATTTTGTCTCATCAACAAGGCTTTCAGTTCCCTTTATTTTTAAAATTTTATGTACATATGAAGGATTTGTATAATGTACATTCAATATAGAAAGTTTTTTTATACTGGATAATGTATAGAACAGATCACAATTACACTATGTTTTTATATAACATGTTAACATCATTTTAAATAGTCTTTTTTTGCTGCATTTTAATTTTTCAATTTGGTAAAGCCAGTTATACATACAAATATCTCATTAGGTCTTGTAAGGGAAATGTTAATGATTGAGGACAAAGGTGAACAAAAAGTCTGTCAAGTTCTGGAAGGATGAAAGCTCCACCCCGGGAAGAACAATTGGAGAAAACCCATTTTTTCTAGTGAGGATCAAGTGATTTAGCCCAATTCTTGAGACTGCAGTTCAACTTCAGTCATGCTAGTTCATAAAATACAAAAAACTAGGAAAATTGTTTCGATTCACAGTCTTGTAAACAAAAATATAAAGGAACAAAATGTGCTTATGTACAGCAAGAAAAAAAAAACATTCTTGTGCACCCATCTAGGTTGATCCACAAAGTACTCTCTTCTTATGTTACAATGTGATAGAATTGTGAACTTTTTTTTCTAAAAAAAATAGATTCATAGAAAAAGGAGTAACACTGTCATGAAACTGGGAAGGCAGGCAGATTTTGTTCCAACGGCTGAAACCCAACGAATGGGGCCTCCCTTATTCCTGGCCAGTCTGCCTTGGATACTGTTGCACAGGCATTTCAAGTCCTTTAGCCAGTATCTCCAGCTTCGTGGTCGACTGGAGGAGGGACGCTGGGCAGGACAGAGGAAGTCCTCCCTGCAGTCAGGTAGCCAGCCACTCCAGGTCCTGTTTCAAGGATGAAGGATAATGCATAAAAGAGGAGTACAATTGAAATTGTTGGCTACAAGAGCTATTTAACATCAAGTTGCAATTACATCCAACATTACTTTTATTGGGACTTCCCAATTAAAACAACAAAAATCATAGATTTCAAGTCAGTATATTATATGATTATTGCAGCAAGACTACTCTATGCGCAAAAACTAAAGAACTATCCCTAAAATAAAATTGGATCACAAAAGTTTTAGAATGGGCAGAAATGGGCAAGTTATCTTGCTTGATTAAGGAGAAGTCAATATCTTTTTTTAAATAATGAGGATATTTATATATTATTCATAAAAGTAAATGTTAAATCACTGGTGGGTTTTGAAGATTGGGAAAAAATAAAATAAAAGGTAGAATGAAGAAACTGTCTAAAATGTTAGACCAGCCATGGGCAAACTCCGACCCTTCAGGTGTTTTGGACTTCAACTCCCACAATTCCTAACAGCATGCTAGGAATTGTGGGAGCTGAAGTCCAAAACACTTGGAGGGCCGAAGTTTGCCCATGCCTGTGTTAGACTAATGGGATTATAACAATTTTTCACTTAGTTTCTTTAAGGTGGGAAGTTGATTTTGATGTTTTATTATTGTTTCCATTATTGTCGAAGGCTTTCATGGCCAGAATCACTAGGTATCATGTGGTTATCAGGCTGTACAACCCTGTTGTTAGGACACGGCCATACAGTTCGGAAACCACACAATGCTCAATTTTCATTACTGTTTTGTAGTGGGGCGGGTGGCAGAAACTAGTTTAAATTGGTATATATAGCAATATAAGCCCCCTCCCCCGGTGGTACAGCGGATTAAACCGCTGAGCTGCTGAACTTGCTGACCAAAGGGGTTGTGTTTCAAATCCAGGGAGCAGGGTGAGCTCCCGCTGTTAGCCCCAGCTTCTGTTAACCTAGCAGTTCAAAAATATGCAAATGTGAGTAGATCAATAGGTATCGCTTCTGCGGGAAGGTAACAGTGCTCCATGCAGTCATGCTGGCCACATGACCTTGGAGGTGTCTATGGACAATGCCAGCCCTTCGGCTTAGAAATGGAGATGAGTACTATCACCCAGAGTCGGACATGACTAGACTTAATGTCAGAGGAAACCTTTATCTTTTTAGCAATGTAAGTCAGAGAGGTGGAAATTATTGTCTTTATAATTTATGTAATACTTTTTTGTTGATAAAAATAATAAATAGAAAGATTTCAAAAATTTAGTTCTATCACAACTAATGATTTGGCAATCCGTCTATGGCATAGTTCACATTTAAAAATCTCTCACCTGAATGCTATCTCCTACTGAGTATCACACTTCTCCTTTCCCACCATTCATTGTACAAACAGATTATTCAGGATATGTGTTTACATCAGTTTTTAAGAGACACCCACAATAACATATACACCTATCATTTAAAACATGAAGACACTGTTGCAAAAAGCACAGCATGCCAACTAGAGGATTCTGTGGCATTCTACAAATATCAAACTATAACTATATGCCATGCATCTAGTAAGCATTTAGTCTAGGAACACTGCAGATGCAACATGCACTGAGCAAAAAAGATATCTACCTGCTTTAGAGAGTGCTAGAAAGAAGTTTAGCAAGCTGCCTGCCAAAGGAGATCTAAAGCCCACTTCTGAGATGAAGGGGACTGCTACCAGAGAGAAGGGAAGGAGAGGAGATACCTGAGGGAGAAAGAAACCAGAAGCAAGGGAAGTACAGACAGCAAAGCACTTGGAAGCAAAAGTGAAGCACAGCTCCATTGTGCCTTGAGGAGGGTTCTGGCACATCATCAGTAACCAACACAACACACTCCACAGTTCTAGGAGAACCAGCTGTGCTTCCCAAATGCAGAATTAAAGGCAGGACGTTCATTTCACCCGTTTCCTGAAATCAACTGGTAGTTATTATTGCACATGCATCTATTTAGTGTCAAAACAGAACAGGAATCCATATTTATTTATCCCATTTAAACACTTTCATCAACAAGTTTGAGCACACAAACACATAAGAGGAGGTAAGTAAATTAAAGGTGGTTCCCAGGATAAACAAATCACATGGGGAACAAAACAAGCAAAAGGACACACATCGGGATATTGACCCACCTGTGAGGTACCCTGCTGTTTGTGTCTCAGAAATGAACAAGTCGTGTTTCTGATCTTTGAAGGCACTCCAAACAGAAGAACGAGACAGAATTTCATTCACCTGAAAAAGCAAGGAAGCCCAGAAATGGTTTATACCAACAACCAACTGAAAAGAAGCACGGTACTTCTTTTGTTTTGGGGTTTTCTTTCTTTCTTGGTGCTTGTTCCAAAGGTGTGGAACCCCTCACCAAGGTAGGCTTGGCTGGCCCTTCCTTGTCTTTCTTCTGGGGACTGACCTTAGTTTTTAATCAGGCGAATGCTCATTATTGAGAACTGCTCTCTACCCTATTTGTGGAGGGAGTGGGAAGAAAGGCAGGATATACGTCCAATCAATCAAATTCAATGAGTGAAGTGTGACCTCTTTTAGCTGCAGGGTTTTTTTTTTGAACTGCACATTTATGAAGAACTGGCCTCTCCTCTAAATGTAATTGCAAAATGTTAATAATGTATCATATTTCATCATAAAATAGTCACATTTATCCCTTTTTTGATCAAAAAAGGGGATGACTATTATGTGATTAAAAAAATGTTTTTTAAGTCTCTGGTTTCTGTTTTTTATAACAAGAAACCTGCCTTACCTCTGAAAGGAAAGGAAGGTGGAAGGGTTAATCAAGCCTCAAACTAATAGCTCAGTTTCAGTTTTTTAAAATAAAAAAACCAGTTTTCCCTTAAAGGAAAGAGAAGGGAAGATTCCTTGCTTCCTCTGAAAGCAAGTCAGTTTACAAAGCCTGAAATTGAGCTCTCTGGAGAAAGAAGGAAGGAAGGAAGTTCCAAATTCCAGAGACCTCAATCTCCATTTCATAATTTTCAAACTGTCTTGCCTTTGGAGAAAGAAAGAAGGGAGGGAGGAGGGGAGGGAGGGAGGATCAGCCCCAAATGGCTCTGCGACTATTATGTGATGAACACAAAATACCATTTTTTTCACCCAATCGCAGTGGCTATCATAATGCAATGAAATAATTGATAAAATGTACAGAATGTTTACCTGCTCTCCATATTGTAGACTTCGAGTCATTGATTTCAAGGCTTTAACAATCTGTGCTTTTGTAGCTGAAGGGCTATCCAGATTCTCAAGGCCAACACCTTCAAGCAATTTTAGGAGATAGGGGACTAGGTCTGCTTTCAAAGCCTGAAAAACATGGTTATAGCACACTTCACAGATCTGTCCAGGCACAGCTCACAATTTCTTCCACAAGGGAGTAAGGAACACTCCCCAGTGTCATTACCATGTGGACATGATATATCTGAAAAATAAAACCTGACAGGGAGGCCTTCCGTGTAACTTGGATCACCAGTTTTCTGAATTATCATTTAAGTGATTCCTGAATTCTTGCCCATGTGAACAAAAACTCCTCTCAGTTTCATGTGAAGAAAGCAACTAAAAAGGGGGCAACGACCCAAATTAAAGATAACTGACCCTTTGCATCTTACTAGTCTAACATGAGAACTGGAAAAGGAAGATAAAGTAACTTTCTGCCCAGGTTTAATAGCAAAATATTTCAAGTACCTGTGTAGACTAGGTATAACACTGAAGTGATTGCTTACACCAGGAAATCTTGAAATACAATACAAATGCAAGATGAATTTTCTACCTTGCCATCACGGAAGATCACTTCCACACAGAATTATTGTGAAAACCTGATTATACTGGCTCAACAATATTTTGGTGCCTCAAATGTTAGCCTTGTTTCTGGCTCCAATAATGGCTGCAGTTTCCCCTATCAGCTATAGTTTCTGAGACAGAGAACATGTGCCATCCATCAGTCACCATCTGTTTGCCCATAAAAAACCATGATAACCATATCTAAGCAACAAGAGCTGATGGGGTCTAGCCAATGGAGTTTTCGGGATAAATGCCCCCAAATAACCCCAGAACAGGCCTAAAACCGATACACCATGAATTTTTTTGTTGAACTGTGTTATAGCTCTATCATGAATATCTCTACCACCCCCACCTCCACAAAATATGTATTTTCTCCCACTAACACAAAGAAGCAAGCCTGCATATTCTAGCAAAGGAAGGCTAGCTGATTGCAATCTAGGTGATTTCAAAGTAAAACAAAATGCCCTGGGAAAATGAGAACCTGCTTACTTGGACTACTAGATCATTTTGTTCTTTTTGAAACATCCGATTAAGTGCTTCACAGGCCACGCCAATAGTATCTGGTCGTTTCTTCATTCCATTCATCATGGGGCCTATGGTTTCTAGTGCTGCCATCGAACGAACACAAAGCTGCGTAAAAAGAAAAAAACCCCAACATTCTTCCATCTGTCCATGTTTCAGATCCAAGAGGTGAAAGCTACCATGAAACATACAGTAAAACAACATGTGATTAGCTATGTTACAAGTTGTGCTTCAAAAGATAACATTATGTGAAGCTAATGGCAGCGAAGTGAAGATCATAGTGAAGATTAATTTCAGCTATTCCGTTATGGAATTCAAAAGGATTTGAGTTCCTTGACTGCTCTGTTCTTTAGTGCATAAAGTTTGTTTGCCAGAGGAGATGGTGACTTGTTTGCACCCTGGTAAACTGATATTTTAACTCTGTTTATCTTGTTGTATGTGTTTGATTAGTGTTTTATCTCTTGTTTTAACAATGTACCCGACCTTGAGCTGCAGGGAGAGGCGGGTAACAAATAGCATTATTATTGTTGTTGTTGTTATTATTATTATTAATAATAATAATAGATACACAACAAGATTAATACAAAGCAAACAAGATCACTATGCTGGCTTTTGTATTCTATCACACGTCAGACACTTCCCAAGTGTCTAGGACTGTGTGACGTATTGGTGAATAATGCGTGCAGGATGGCCTTTTGCAGCTGACACATAGTAATGCGAATAATCACCACTGGGACCACCTTTACTGGCTTTTGCCAGAGTGCAGTTCTATCTTAAAATCCTCATATTACATAAGCTTTCCCAGTTGCTTTTCGTCAATTCTGCTGTCACCTGGGATTGCAACATAAACGACCCACACTCCCCCCCCCCCCCCCCAATGGATGGTGAGGTCAGGAGTATTATGCTCCAAAACTCTCTCAGTCTGAATTCGGAAGTCCCAGAGTAGTTTGATGTGTTCATTTTAATAATAATAATAAGAAGAAGAAGAAGAAGAAGAAGAAGAAGAAGAAAAAGAAGTAGTAGTAGTAGTAGTAGTAGGAATAGTAGTGAATGATTACAGCCAACAGTCAGATTGCAATGACTATGAGTCAGGAGACATTTGGATCTGTTCAAAGGCCAGAGTGAGTTTTGCATACTGTACATCCAGCAATGTGTTAAGTAGAGAACATTAAGATTAAAAAAAAAAAAAAGAAAAGCTGATCAGGTTTGTAAAGTTTGATGCTTGCCTCATTTGAAAGATTTCAACCTTTATCACTGATTATCCAGGCTATAAATTAAACATGCACGAAGAGCAGGAGATGGCAATTCTGAAGGCAAATAGTAACTATTCTGGAAGACCCTACCTATTCTTGGCTAAGACATAATTGCTGAGCCAGACTTAAAGTAGCATACCTCATTATCTGACAGGATGTGTATGACACGGATGGCGCTTTTAGGGATGGCATTGTTTTTGTGATTCATGGCGTGGAGAATCTTAGGAAGGTGGCCAAGTGGGGGGACTTGGTCCGCCAGCTGAGGCTGAGCGCAAAAGAGGCACACAGTTGCTGTTGTTACAGTTTCTAATGTTTCCCCCTGTTTCAAAATAGAACATATCGTCAATCTTTTATTTCCAAATCTGAAAAAGTCAATCTGTTTAAAGTCAACAAACGAAGAGCCACATTAACATGAAACTACTTAGCAATGCTTAGGAATCATATGATTGTAACATCTAAAAAATACCTAATGACAATAAAAGCTTATGATATTTAGACAGAGTGGGGTCCAAGTCCCAACAAACTGAACAGTTGTTTTCATAGGCAAGAACCATGACCCATCTAAATTACATCCAACGAATCTGGATATTTGTATATGTCAATTTCTCTAGTTTAACTGATCATATAATGCGTTCAGACAGCTCAACTGCTTCTATAGAGGAGACAGTCTTTTCAGAGTCTTCATTATTACCTAACTGCACTAAGGGCCAATACTGTTCTTCGACCATCTTCAATTACCACCCATCTGTTAGTAATATATAAGGTGTCTCCCAAAAACATATACATTCTTAACAGCTTATAATGCTGGAAAAAAATTGGGAATATTTTTTTTAAAAAATGTGTCCTTAACATGTTTAAAGATTTCAGTAGTAGAGAAGTGTTGCAAAATTACAAGCAAAAATATAAATGAGTGCCATAGATGCAAGCAAAACATCAGGAGAGAATGCCTCTAGAACATGGCCATATAGCCCGAAAAAACCTACAACAACCCAGTGATTCCGGCCATGAAAGCCTTTGACAATATAATATAAATGAGGTTTGCAACTCAGCACTGCTAGGCAGGAATGGCAATTTGGACACATGACATAAAACTGTAAGGAACATATAACTGAATAAGTCAGTTATCACTTATGCAATACAGTGGTTCCCAACCTTTTTCTGACCAGGGACCACTTTGGTGAGGGACCACTCTCTAACATTAGTAATAAAAGGGTTACAATCAGTTTTTAGTCAATTGCACAATTAGTTTGGTTATTTGGGGTGCTGATTCAGAAAATTGCATTGGACAGACCACATCAGCTCTAGTTTCTGATACAGAACATATGCCATTCAGTTTATCAGTTTTATCATGTCTTATCATATGTATTTACTGTATTATTATAAGTGTCTCATTTTAACTTTCTACGTGGAGTGTGATCAGGTCTTGTCAGGCCTTGTTCTGTTTCTTAATGTGATATGGTCTAAGGGCCAATCAATAAAATTACTACTACCAGTTGTCGCCATCTGCTCGCCCACAGAAAACCATATTTAATAATCTACTGCTGATGTGGTCCATCCAATGTAATTTTCTGAATCAGCACCCCAACTAACCCCAGGAACAGGCCTAATAATGAAGACACCAAGGCGCCCTTGCTTCCAGGTGCCACATGGAATGGCTTCGGCTCAGAGGGAGGGAGGAGGTGGAGAAGCAACAATCAAGAGGCTTGTCGCACCTTTTGTGGGTAGTCAGTCTCTCCCCTCCCGACATCCCCGTTGCCTTGGGACTATAAGAGCATTTCGCGAAACCAGTTGCTCTTGTTGCAACGGTGTAGTAATGGTGAGGCTGTGGACCATATTTTAGTTCTTGGGGACCACTGGTGGTCCATGGACAACAGGTTGGGAACCACTGCTTTAATATAAAGGTATTTATTCAGCCTTCAAATAATCACCATATGGATGATTAGTTGTAGAGGGTGCATACATTTTTGGGACTCCCTGTATATTAAACATTTTTGGGGTGCTCTGTATATTAAATACTTTACTACAGATAAAACTACTACTTCTAAAAATAATAGAAGCAAGTCCCCAAATAATTCAGAAATATTCATATTGAACTCTGTATCAAACTCCAGTTTTGTGAAACTTGCTATCAGGGGGAAAACTTTACTTTAGAATTGTACTGAATTATAATTTATTTAATTTTTATTGTATTTCATTTTATTATTTCTATCCCATGGGGACCTCCAGGCGTCTTTCAATAACATGGCACAATCCAATACATTTTAAACCATGGCAAATACAAAAGTTTTAAAAAACATCTTTGATTCATGAATACAAAATACTGTTAAAATACATGAAAAATAATCATACCATTTAAAGTAAAGTTAAAACTAAATATCCTCCCACTTGAGCAAGCAATGGGACAGAGAGAAGGCCCTTCCCATATGATCATAATGTTTTAACAGGTTCATAGAGAGAGATACGGTCCTACAAACAACTTGGACTCAAGCTATATAAAAAATCTGAACATTCTTCTCAAGCGCTTCAGCGACCTCGTGTTCATTTTAAAAATTCAAACTGTTACACAAAACATAGATGCTCCACTTACATGGGGGTTGTTTTTCTCCAGTAGTTCAGTGAATTTTTCTAACAGTGCAATGAGAAATTCTCTTGGTTTGCGTAAGACCCAGGCCGGCTGGGCGATAAAGATCCTGAGGAAGACACCCCCCACGGACAGTTCGCCTTCCGCTTCGCCATAGACCACAGCAAAGTCCTCTGGCAACTGGATCAATCAGAAAAGGAGAAATGTCATTCTGTTTGTCCATTAGATGAATTCATTAAGAAATAAAGAGGAGCTAGCTAAAGATGTGAATCCAATTGCTACTATAAGGATGCATGTCATTTTAGAATATTCTACAGTATTGTCCTACTTGTGGCAAGTAACAAGAAAAGACCGTGCGTTGATACAGAAAAAAACCTGCAACAAACAAAATGTTCAAAAATTACATGGACATGAAAAAAAAATGCTAAGGATCTGTCTCCTCTTTTTGTAGATATAAACTTTTTTTTACCTTCCAGTTAATATCAGGGTTGTCCCTCTGTAGTTTAAAGTGCCTTTTAAGAAAAGGAAATAAGAGTGTTAACACATTATCTTGCTAACAGTTGGAAAAATGAATGAACTTTACTTTTGCTCAGCTAAGATTCAGATCACCACAGCTTTTTAGATTCACAGTTTTCTAGTTGCTCTACACATTTCAGCAAAAGCATTATACCCTTTGAACAGACTGTTTACAACAATTCCAGAGGACTCCAGATCAAATCGAAGCCTGGAATTCGTTTATTTGCTTCTGCGGTATTTTACTACAATTTTGGCTACCTATGCACAGCAGTTATTCATTATTTTTGGGACGTACTCTAACATCATTTCACGAACAGTTGTAGAGACCCTCTCTCTGGAGTTGTCGTTCCATATCAACTCTGGATTTTCATGCGTTCCTTCAAAAATGTGGACGGCAGCTTCAGGATTATCTCGCATGGCATCCATAAAGACACCAGGCAGAAACTTCATTAGGATGATTCTAACCTAGAAAAGAACCACGTACAAATTAGAGAGTTTACCAAAGTATTATAAATTATACTGAGAGTTAAACAAAGGACTACAATGTTTTTTTTGAAAGAAATGTGACTTCTCAGTGAAAAGTCCCTTTTTCATATGTTCATCCAAGCCACTGAAATCCACAAGCATGTGGACAATTTCAACAGAAAGGAGGAAACCATGAAAATGAACAAAATCTGGCTACCAACATTTTAAAAAACTCTAAAATCAGGACAGTAAATAAAGAGAAACACTAAAAGGGGCAATTTCAGACAAGAATCAATCAGGACCAGCTAACACCTCCCAACAAAGGACCCCCCCCTGGCAGCAACCAAGCAGGCATTGATGCTGCAAGGCCATTAAATCAATGTGGCCAATTGCAACATTCACACTTGCCTCAAACAGACAAGAGTTCCTTCTCCCGCTCTGGACATTCCACAAATATATAAACCCCACTTGCTTAGTTTCCAACAGACCTCATAACCTGCCATTGATATGTGCGAAATGTCAGGAGAGAATGTTTCTGGAACATGGCCATACAGCCCAGAAAACTCACAGCAACCCACTTTTCCATGTTTATATGATAGAACCAACCCAGAAACAAAAATCGTGTTACATTTTGTTATCAATAAATGTTTGATTTGTATACCTATCTTATATACTTATATACCCAGGGTCATGTAAAGATTTCTCGAGTGTAAAGGTGTCATGAGTGGAAAACATTTATGAAGTCCTGCTTTTGACAAGTGGGGATTTCAGCACAATCCATGGTGAGTCAGTTTTAACTGTGAATTTTAAAATCATATTCTCAGTTTATTGTGCTTTAATTTTTGTTCCATGTATTTTACTATGTCCATTTTTAATATGTGCTTTTATGGATATATGTTGTGCCCGACCTCGAGACGTCTCGTAAGGAGAGGCAAGTAAATAATAATAATAATAATAATAATAATAATAATAATAAAGAAGTGTCCAGACTGGGTAATTTGTGACCACACAAAGTAATGTCAACTCCTAATGCAATGCTACGATAATATTTTATTTTTTTATTTATCTATTTATTCATTTATTTGATATATTTCTACCCTGCTCTATCTCACCCCAAAGGGGACTCAGAATGGCTTACAATTTTGGCCATCATTCAATGCCACATTACAAAACAAAGCATAGAAATACAACACATTGAGCATGAAAATCAAAATAAAACATAGAAATACAATTCAAACTGTTAAAAGATAGCACCTAATCCCACATTCATTGTCCAGGCGGCTACATTTATGCCGATTCTGTAAATATGTATTTTGAATGTGCATACCTCAAATCAGGTCCAAGTATGGGATAGTGCCACTTTAATGCACACTATAAAAAGCACTGACCTTCTGCCACAAGATTTTTTTTAAAAAAGTTCCTTTCAAATAGCTCCAAACAATTTCCTTACCTTTGGACCAACCAGCTTGTCTGCTGTCATCTTAGCAAAGAGCTCTGCTGTCTGAGACCGAACTTGTGGGTGTGTTGAATTGCAGAACATATCAAGTAAGTAGATTAAAGCACCTAGGGAAGGACAGAACTGTTGATACTTTTAATCACAATGATTCTGGAGCCATTAATTTTGGAATGTTATAATGAAACAAACTGAACAGAAACCAAACATACCTTTTGCCATGGCCTCCTTAACTATTTTGGTACTGGAAGTCAAAGCATACAGAGTTTCAAGAACAAGCTGCCGACCTGCCAAGATTAATGATTGTTAGGAAACACAGCTTGTAAACGTACTTGACAGAGAACAATGACACAAGTTTATTTTTAAAAAATCTCTGAGCAACATGACTCAGATTATTTGGTCCAGTAAAAAAAAAAAGAGTGATTTAAAAGACAAGAAAGAATTTCCATCGATTTAATTTTAAATTTCTGGTTAGCTACAATAATGAAGACCTTCATTTTGTACTTTACCATTACTCATACAATCTGGAATGTTAATATTTTAAATGGACATCTTCTGTGCTTGAATGTATAATTTATATGAAGAAAAAGCATTTCTTAAGGACAGGAAGTAAGTTGAAATCACTTCCTGATCCAAAAAGGCCTCTCTGGGTCCTAAATTGGCCCAGGATAGGTCCAAAACCCGGTGGAAATATTCCTACACCCAAGAGGGTATTTTTAAGACTAAAAATCATTTTAAATCATTTTAAATCATTTTGCAATCTTTGACAATGTTTTTTGAACCTCAGATGTAATATAAATACCCCCCTTATCTTCTATAGGGCTTTAGTGCCATTTTTGCAGGTATTTTTGAATACCGCCCCCCCCCCCCTCCCCAAGCAAAATTGCAATGGGGTGCTACTTGCCCATTTAAATTTGATTGTCGGGACTAAAACCTAACAAATGGATGCTACTGAATACCTGGTGGATGGTTCTGTTTCAACAGTGAGCAACCACCACAGTGAGCCTCTGGTATCTGCTGAGGTTTGGTTCCAAGACCCCCACTGATACTAAAATTGATATATGCTCAAGTCCCATTACAAATAATGATGTAGTAAAATGGGGTCACTTATACAAAATGGCAAAGATCAAAACTTGCTTTTGGGAATTTTTCAGTGGGGTGGGGAGGTATTTTTAAGCCATTTCACATTTAGAGGCAATGTCTACAGGTTAGATAATTTCTTTATTAAAACAACCTAGATTCCCAAACATCCCTCTCAGATACATAGGAACAAGTTTCACTGAACTCTGTTGTGCTTACTTGTGGATAAATGTGTTAAAGTTTAAGTAGCAGGAGTAAGGGATGTAGCAGGCAGAAGTGAAGGCATGTTTACTTTTCTCTTTGTTTTACTGTTTACATTTTTTTCCTAAATACTGTTTTTATGGTCATTTTATCATTTAGCAAGTTAATACAAACTCTACGTACTTGAGGGTAGTGAATGCAGGAGGGCTAGCAAGTTGGAAAGAACCATGGCTTCTGCAATATTATTTACACATTCCTGGTTACTCGTTACAATGTTCACCACCTAAGAAAGAAAAAGAAATAATTAAAACGATTAGATCAGCAAACCTTTTTAGAATCCGATAGTTTTCAAATGATGAGAGGACTGTCAGATTAGGAAACCTATAGCCTTCCATAATGTTATGAACTATTATAGCCATTACCATTCGATAATGACCAGGCATTTTGATTCTAGACATTTCCCAATACTGGACTAAGAAAAACTAGTAAGTCTGATTTGAGTTTTTCCTTGTGAAGGTCTACTACACTTTACCCTCTTATCTATATTTCCCAAAACTTAATTTTTCACATCCATTCGTTTCCTGATCCTTCCACTAGCTGCTTTCTTCTGGCTGTATATATATATATGATCCCAACAAAGGAAGGATAATATATACAATGTAATATGACAAAGACGAATCAGATTTGTCTATATAAGACATGAACAAAATGTGACTCGGAGGCTGCCTGCAGCCAGCCAAGATTATTTCTGAAGACCTCAACCTTTCCAATTCTCTACCTTTTCAGGCCTCAACCTTAGTCTATGTTTCTGGCCAATAAAGGCAAATCACTTCTTTTAGCGGTTCACCTTTAAATAGAGTGCTGGATTGATTTTTTTTTTCATAATCCAAAGTAGATATCCTGGTTCTTCAAGTTATGTTTTTCCTTTTTTGTGATTTCTGGCAGCCCATGTAGCCCCCAACCCACTGCAGCTGTTCACCCCATTCAAGATATAACACTATGTAACATGATTTTTGTTTCTGGGTTACAAATGTATTTTCTTAATTGGTTCTATCATAAAAACATAGGAAAAGTTTATTAAATTGCAAAAACTTTTGTTTTTGCAGGACATCCTGCAGCACATTGTGCGATGGTTTTTCATTTAATATCTCAGAGTCTCAACCAATTTAACCCAGTTTGTGGCAGCCACAAAAACAAAATTTCTGGAGTAGAACAATGACTTTCAAAGCAAGTACAGAACTGTAAAACAAGAATAGCACTTTCAAACCACAACCAGATTTTTTTTCAATTTTTTTTTACATAGTGTAATGGGAAAGTGAAGTCCATGCACTGATCTCACTCCAAATAAATGTGGAGAATAATTAATCCAGTGCTTTACTGCTCTGGTGAGGGGTGGGGTGGGGGTAGTGAAAATAATTTAGAGGTATTGTGGGGAGGGACTAAAACTCAATAGCAGATTATTTTCTGCATCAAAAAGCTCCATGCTAACTCTTTGAAAGAACACTATAAAGCTACTACAAATTATCAAAGACAGTGTTCAGCCACATGTCAAGGTAGCTTCCTATGCTGACTTTTCTCTTGATTCCTATAAGAGCATTTCTTATAACCCTACTTATATATTCTATAAACTAACAATCAGATGTTAATTGGCAGTAACTATTTGGTGCCTGGCACTTCACCCTCAAGCTATAAAAGCCCAAATTGGAATCACTGTTAACTCAGAGAGATTCTACAATGGGGCCCTCCACATTTATTGGAGTCAGGACACAATAAAGGTGTGGAAAACATACACCTACAAAAATACTTCTTTTTAACCTGAGAGAACACCTCTCTTGGAATGTTCAGATCATCAACCTGTCTCTTTAGTCAACTTTCAAAAGAAGCTGACCACAGAGTCACACTGGAAGGTCTAAATTCCCAAGGAGAACATATTAGTCAAAATCTGCAAATAATCAAATCTGCAAAATGTAATCTGGTAATATGGCCAACTGTACTTAAATCTATTATATATTATGAGAAAGTGACTATCATGTTTATTCATCTACACACAATGCACTAATTAACATTTCTGCTACAACAAGCCATGTTTAAAAGATATTTTATTATTTTACCTCCAAAGCCAATTGTTGCACTTGACCAGCTCCATGGACACGCAGCAGTGAGAATATTAACTTAAAGTGACCTATGCATTCACATTCTGAACCTAAATGCAGAAAATAAAAGAATTACTTTAGTCAGAGTATAAAGATGAACTAAAGCTGGCCACTTAATTTTATGGAGAGGAAACAGTATCTCAATGTGTTTTACTTAAAAAAATAGTCATTTTCATGCAGTAAATATGATGCGAAGATGTACAACTTATGTTTCATCCAAACCCTACAGATCTAAAGTTAACCCTTTTTAGGATGTGTGTTTAAATCGTCCAATACACTTCACTTACCGGGGTTGTGCTTTATTACATTTCTCAAAGCCTCCAAAGCCATTTCAACCCTTCTGAGCCTGTCTACATGTTGGTTAGACTCAACTTTTCCTGTCTGAGTCATAGCCATTAATGTGTGAAGGTACTGTGCTTGTGAACCTATGTAATCCAAAAGGCTTGCAGCAAATGCTTTTGGAACCTGTAAATCAATAAACACACTAGTTGGAAGTAATGTACTAAATATGAAGAAAGTAGTTTCAAGAAATTTAACCCATCAATCACATAATATTTACAATTGTGGGACAAAAATATCAAACCTAGTATGAGGGTAAACTGCTCAATTTTAGTTAAAAATATTTCCTGGTATACGGCAGCCCTGGGCAGTTATCCCATTCTGAATACTACCTCTGTCAATTTTTGAATTGTTAACAAAGAAAGAGGCAAGTGAACAGATAATGAAGGCAAGAAAATTGATATGAACTTTTTGAAGATATGAACCAAGCTGAACAATGAGCTCAAATTGAATCAAACTTTTTTCAACTGATAACATCCAGAGCCAAGAATCAGCTTGGCATATTGTATGCAAATATGTACACAATTGGTTAACCCTTCCCCCTTTATATACCAAAACATAGAGTCTTACCTCTAACTGGAATGTGGGAACTTCATTGTAAACTCTGACAAAAATCTCTCCTACAATAAGTTCTTTTGCATGATCACTGAAGACAAATTCTGATCCATAGCTTTTATCACAGTCTCCCTTTAGAAAGAAATGTTTGATTTAGTATCTGCATACAGTGAATTCTATTCTGAAATAATATACAGCTCCTTAGAACATTAACTGAATTTTACTTGCGACTTTTCCCCCAGGTCCCACATGCTCTTATAATCCACATGCATTGCTGCAAAAGGAGTCCTGCAACTAAAAATCTTGTCAATTTGAACAGAATGTCTGCAACTGTTATTTCAATTGCAGAATCTTAATTATTTGCAAATAGTATTTCTCACATGCGGGGTGAAGGGAGACAAAAAATGAAAAATGTAGAAAGCTACAGCAACACTGTGTTGTACCACTGAGAAAAACAATACTGGTATTTCTTGAGGGCAAATATTTGAGGGAAAGCATTTTTTTTCAAACTTTCTAGCTTCAAATATTTTTTCAAAAGGCATGCTACTATGAAGTGATGCTATTTATAGCACATGGCATACAGACCAAATCTAATGGATCCAGTGGCCACTTTAAGTGGATTCAAGATGTTGCTAAATGATCACAGTAAGCCTCAAAAGAAGAAGCTAGAGAAAATTTTCAAATTAAATTTATAACAACTATATAGTCACAGAAGGCCAGCAACATTTAATACAGTAGTATATGAAACAAAGCTCTAAAATAGCCACATTGTCTGCTTATTTATGTATTATGAAAAATGTACCAATGGGTTTGTTTGCCTCTATTCTAGTACCTCTAGTTTGGAAACTTTGAAAAAGGGCTTACTCTTTTAATCATGCTTTCCTGCTGAGTTTCCAAAAACTCAATGAGTTCTGCTCTTGTCCGATTGTTCCAAATTAGATAAGGGCTCTCTGTATTGCTATTCAACATTTTCAGAATCTAGGTAAGAAATAAACAAAACAAAACACATTTCTCAAAACAGTAATCACATTTTTTAACCTCTAATCAGCTTCACATCCCTGTAATATTTTCAGGAGCACCACTGACCTTCTGTTTTTCAATACTTCAAGACACTCCTTTTGGTTCATCTTTAATACATTTATATTCACAGTCTTTCTTCATTTAACAAATATATCTCTAGCCAATGAGGTCCTAGATTTAACAGGAGTTTTAGGAGTCAGATCAAACAACCTCCATTTTACGATTGTTGCATGCTAACAAAGAGAAGGGTGTGCGTTTATATGCCATCTTGGCACACAGAGCTGGTTCTAAGATGTTGTTTTTCTCTTGGTGCAAATATCCAACCTCTAATATTTATCAATCAATCAATGATGCCTTTATTACAGTCAACAACCATAAGCCAATGCTATAGATATATACATCTTACACATATATAGAAAAATGTGTGTGCACACTTTGTTGGGAAAATAAATAGACCATGTTGGGATGATACAAAAGGATAAAAGCATGGAAAAACAATTTAAAAACTGCCTAATAAAATATGTTTAAGATTCAGTGCAAAATAGAATTAAAACCAAACAATTATATGAATTAAATGCACATTAAAGCCACACAGCCTTATTACTGGTAAGCAAGAATTTGATACCCCTTCTGTAACTAAGATCCGCAAGTAATGCCTAGCCGTTAGTGCCAAAGCTTGCTCATACAAGAGCGCTTGCAAGCTGGACTGTTTCGTGCACCTTGCCTGGGGGCTAAAGGCCAGACAGATGGCACAGACCTGAGCAACATCACCTTTCCTTAGGCATAATAAATGCAGTGCATGGAGCCAGGAATACAGAAAGACAGCAAAACCAAGTCCAGTGTAAGCTGTTAAGAGAAAAAGTAATAAAGGCACAAATCCAAGGTTTCTAGCTGCAGTCAGCACAGAAAAAAGGAACTGAGGCTTTAGCCCGCCTTTGGCATATATACTCTCTGGGAGAGTAGGCAGGGCTACCATCAAACGATTTCAATAGGAAAGATCTAGAAGGTTCCAAACTGCATTGCGTTTGTGAAAAGTAAACCCACATATGTGATTTCACAGCACCACAAAGAAGAACCAAGTCCTCCTTACTTATTGTGAAGTCATGAAGACATTTGTTCCTCCTGATATTCCTTAGCACACTGGAAAAGTAGAAAACCAGTGCCAGTGGACCAATTTGAACTTTGGACAATGACAGTGGCTCAATGCTATGGAGTCATGAGAGTTGTAATGAAGCACCACCACTCTTTTGCAGAGAAGGTCTTTAGCCTTTTACATGATTCCATAGCACTGACCCATAGCATTCAAAGTTGTATCAAATTACAGTGGAGATGCCCTCTTCGTTTTTGCATTTTTCTTTTGAATGGACTGCATTGACTTCTTTTTATTCATCTCAATGAGAATGTCTTTGAAAGCAAAAGAAAGTTTCTTTCAAAGGGAAATGTAGACAGACTAGATCTGGATTGCATGTTGGTTTTAGTAAGATTAATCTCCTCAACTCTGTGGAGGCAGCTAGTCAAGAAAGGAGGAAACAGCAGGATTAACCACAAAAGCTCAGGATTTATCAAAGTGAGAGGATGGAGATAGAGAAAGCAAAATAAGCAAAAAGTATAGAAAAAAAATCAGAGACAAGAGATATAACCTTTCCTGGGCATGGCAGGAGAAAGGTGGGGTGAGGGTCCAAGAGAATGGGTCTGCTTAAGAAAATGCAATGCTTCGCCTCACATGGATGGTGAGAAACATTGCATGATCTTGCTCTACTGGTTAAGAATTGAAGGTGATGGAAAAACTTATTTTCCAAACACAAACAGACAAATTCTTTTCTTCCTCATCACCTTATCAGCCTATATATGCTCGTAACTAATTTGTCATTGTATTCTTTTAAAATAAAGCGGAGAGCATTACTATCAATGTTGTAGTACTCTCGTACCTCAACTGGATTAATCACTGCAAGTTTCCTTGCAATATACGGGGTCAGCATGCCTGCAAGACTTTTCCTTATCGTTGGATTTTCAGGTGTGGCTTGTTCTCCCGGAAGATAACCACCAAGGCGACTCAAAGCAAGGAGACTCAGCTTGGCAAGGGTATTCGCTACTTCCTGTTAAAAGAAAATAATATCATTTAAGTGGTCTGAACAAATAAATTAGGATCTTCTTCTTCCACAAGACATACAGCAAAGAAATACTGGAACAGGCCCTGGAGGATGTTCTTCTCTCACATGAGGCAATTTACAACAGCTCAGCTTTCAGGGCCCAATCTGTCCTAAAATCAGGAGGCTGTGAAACAGCATTGTGAGGTGAAGCAAACCACTTTTGAAACACTTCATTTGGAGCCAAATCATCATATAAACAAGCAAACAAGACTGATATTCGGGATAGAAAAATTGCCACTATCTGAACTTTTCCTTCATGACAGTGGTTCCCAACCTGTGGTCCGTGGACCACTAGTGGTCCCCAAGAACAAAATATGGTCCACGACCTCACCATTACTACACAGTTGCAACGAGAGCGACTGGTCTCATGAAACCCTCTTAAAGTGCTGAGGCAACTTGGATGTCAGGAGGGGAGGGGCTGACTACCCACAAAAGGTACAACAAGTAGCCTCCTGACTGCTGCTTCTCCTCCCCCTGAGTGGAGTGGGTGAGCAAATGGCGATTACTGGATGGCATACTGTATGTTCTGTATCAGAAACTAGAGATGTGGTCTAGCCAATGCAGTTTTCTGAATCACCCCAAATAACCAAATTGGGTTTTCTGAATCACCCCAAATAACCAAATTGTATCTAAAGTTGAGCAAAAACTGATTGTAACCCTTTTGGTACTAATCTTGGAGAGTGGTCCCTGGTCAAAGTGGTGCCTGATCAAAAAAAGGTTGGAAACCATTGCTTAATGAGAAATGGAAGGTCTCCTAATTTTACCCTGGCTTCTGGGTTCATGAGGCAGGCAGGACATATACTAGTGAATTATTTTTGCTTCCTCAGAAGAAGGTTTGCCAAGATGTGCAATAAAGACATAATTATGGCATAATAGGTTAAGATCAGAAAGCCAAGATTTGGGGACAGAGATTTGGGGAAAGAAAATGTTGCTTGAGTCCCGAAGTAACAGCAAAACAAGAATCTATTAGCATGGTCAATTGCCTCTTGAGTTGGTAAGAGAAGACTTCTTGTAATATATAAGAAGTCACAAAATTATACAACCCACAGACTGTCTGCATCTCCCTATCCATTTTTCGTTACTCAGTTCATCAACAGTCTCCTACAGTTATTACTAGTGAAAAAAGCAGAATTGTATAATTTAAAAAGCATATTTTCCTTTACAAACAATTCATATTCCACACATGCCTAATTTACTAACAGGTTTTACTCCCAGAAACAAGGCACATGGTAAAGTTAAAATCAAAGCACTGCTTTTCTGCTACTGTGGCAGAAAATTCCATTGTGTGGTGAAATGGCTCCTTGTCACTTCAGAGGAAACAGATTCAAACCCCAGATCCTCAAAGTTACTCAGTTTAACCTGAAAGCAGAGCATGTTAAACAATGAATTTCCATTTAAAATAGTTAGTGCAAATTCCTCAAACCATTTTTAAATGTTCAGAATATATTTATAATATGATTACCTGCTGATTGGAGTCTTCACTCTTTTGGATACCACTCTCTTCTAGCGTGTAATCATAGTTGAAAAGGTAGCCCAGCAAATACCACAGAACTCCAGCTTGAAATAGATGTGTCTGTAGCCAATAATCCACAGCAAATGAGCTGACACATTCTACACCAAGAGAAGCCACGCGTGCAATGTTCTAAAGAAAACGGAACATGTTTAATTCGCTTTGCTGTATGAACAAGTTATGTTGCAGCCCAGCTGGAAAGTAAGGGGATAAAAACAAATGCAAAACACCATAAAGTGAAACAGATGTATTTGTTTTAGTTCTTATGTTCTAATGCTATTGTGTTATAAAGTCACGAGGAGACCCTGGTGGCGCAGTGGGTTAAACTGCAGAGTCTGATGAATGTTAATTAGGAAACTACACATTTTTATGCAAGTAAGAAATGTCTTAAACATGTCTCAAAGACCTATACCATGTTTCCAAACCTTAGAGAATTCAGGGGTGCTCCATCTATTTAATGGATGTCTCTGATGTGCTCATTTTCTCATCACACGCAGGAATTATTCCATAAAAGATCAAAGGAAGCCAGAACACAGTAGCTATACGTGAGCCTACCTTGCCATGATACAGCACTCTACATAGATCCTTGATGATATTTGGCATTTCAGTTATTTTCTCTCTGCAGTCTTCAAATTGGGCTGCCACGCTGTAACATTTACTGATATGGCCGCACACCTATAAATAGAAAGATTTTCCTAAGGTGCAAAATAGTAAGATGGTGTATAACAAAGGCTAAATGAGGAGAGTAAATATTGTGCTTTTTAAAGGAATGAAGGAGCTTCAAACAATGCATTTACAGCATTGCTATTTGCTCAGGTTTATCTTGTTGCTCTCTTCCCACATACTACCAACTGTTTATGAAACCCCTGATTTTGTGCCTGGGAGGATTTTCATTTCTATTTGATGTACAACAAAGGATTAGAAACAGCAATCCGTCCAATGTCATTCAACAGTTTGTGGATAATGGAAGTGGGAAGAGAGCTCTTCATAAATACAATTATTGTTTTCTACAGATAAATATGGGGAAAACTCTTGTCTGAAACTCTGCAGAACTGCCGATGTTCAGTTCACAACTAATACTGAACTACACGAACTAATGGGCAGACATGGTTTAAGGCAACTCCCCTGTTCCCATGAACTTCACCATGTAACAATTTATATTTGAGTTCAAGCAGACACACAGGACAAATTCTCCATTACAGAATTTAAAACTTACTTGGACTGACATATCGTCTGGTTTGCTAGAGCGTGTCAGGACAGCAACACAACGATTAAAAGCCTCTTGCAAGACCTGTGGGGAATAAACATTTTTTTTCTGTAGCTTTCCAAAAAAGCTATCAAAACAACAAAGATTTTTCTCTGCAAACTTCTGATACTAATTTAGAACTATGTCATAAAAATTAATATATTCTGTATAAATAGTATTCCCAGCCAGACTGCTGGTACTGTTTAGAGTACTATAGCTTTCTCTGAAGCAAATATACAATTTCCTTTCTTTGGAAGAAAATAACTATTTTAACATTAATTCATGTAGAATGGAAGTCGCTTATGTGCTTAATATTTGTCAGTAACTTAGTGTAACATATGAATTTTTGTGTTGTTTATGTAAATTTGCTGACTAGCCAATAACAACAGTTTAAGGATATCATCACATGAACAGCTAACAAGCCTACTTTCAAGAGAATGTGCAACTATAGTAATAAGAGTGTCACTTAAACAAATTTTGCAAATAAAAGTTTAACAGAAAGAAATACAACTATTTTCTAAGCTTTACTATAACAGGATTCTACCTCTATTCCATTCTCTCTTCTTAGTTCTTCTGCATTAAGTGCTGAACAGTTGACAGTGTAGAAAGCCAGCTCAGTAGCAGCAGGCAACAAGGGAGACTCTTTGGAGAACAAGAGGTCATCTGAAGTCTCTATTGTGATTGTTTTGATCAACATAGGGTAACCTGCATATTTATAGGGCTTCAAATCTTGAAAAAGAAAAGAATACAAAGGTTATTAAATAAGTTGAGTACTGTCATGCCACAGGGATTGGCAAAGGTACATTTAGATCTCCAGGCCCATTTTTTACCTAATTCCCCCTATTTCATCTAGAGCAGGGGTGTCAAACTAAAGGTTCATGGGCTGAATCAGACCGCCATGTCATGTTATGTGGCCCTGCAGATGCTGGATTACAACTCCATCATTAGACATTATCATGATTAGAGCTGATGGGAGTTGTGATACAGTAACATCTGGAAGGCTGCCCTTTGTTCTGTTTATTTATTTATTTATTTATTTATTTATTAGAACTTATGTGCCGCCACTCCCCTGAGGCCTGGAGCTGCTTACAAGAATGACTAAAATCTAACACAATTTAAAAACAGCAATATCAAAAGTCAAAGGCCTGTCGAAACAGGTATGTCTTACATGCCCTGCGGAAAGCTGATAAGTCCCGCAAGGCACGGACTTCAGGTGGCAGAGTATTCCAGAGTGATGGTGCCACTGCTGTTAGACGCAAGGTCTTGACACTGGGAATTTCCAATAGATCTTGGTCCTCAGAACGGAGGGATCTCTGGGGTTGGTAGGGGGTGAGGCGGTCCCTCAGGTACATCGGCCCCAGACCATGCAAGGCCTTAAAGGTGAGTACTATCACTTTGAAAGTGATCCGGTGCTCAATTGGTAACCAATGCAGCTGTAGTAAGATCGGTGTTATGTGGCATCTCATCAGAATTCCCGCAAGAAGCCGAGCAGTTGCATTTTGTACCAACTTAAGCTTCCAGATCACCGACAGAGGAAGGCCAATGTAGAGGGTGTTACAGTAGTCCAGTCTTGAGATGACCATAGCCTGGATCACCATAGCTAGGTCCTCCCTGGACAGGTAGGGGGCCAGCCGTCTAGCCTGCCGCAGATGAAAAAAAGCGGTTCTGCTAACGGCAGAGACCTGGGCCTCCATCATCAGCAGAGGGTACAAAAGGACTCCCAGACTCTTTACCAATGATGACGGGCGTAGCGCCTCGCCATCCAGGGTAGGCAGCTAGATATCCCCACTGCCCGGCCATAGGATCTCCATCTTTGCTGGTTTCACCCTCAACCTGCTGGCACACAGCCATCCAGTAACGGCCTCGAGGCACTGATTGAAATAATTGGGTACAGAGTCCGGTCGGCCTTTCATCTTCAGCACCAGCTGAGTGTCATCAGCGTACTGATAACACTCCAGCCCAAAACCTCAGACCAGCTGAGCAAGTGGTCGCATATAGATGTTAAACAACAGAGGGGAGAGAATGCCCCCCTGAGGAACCCCACAAGACAGAGGGGACCTCTCAGAGACCAGGCCTCCCCTCTCCACTCGCTGTCCACGGTTGTGAAGAAAGGAGGACAGCCAATTTAAAGCTGTCCCCCTGACTCCAACAGCAGCAAGGCGGTGGGTCAAAAGATTGTGGTCGACTGTCAAATGCTGCTGTGAGATCCAATAACACAAGCAGCGCTGACCGCTCTGGTCAAGCTGGCATCAAAGGTGATCCGTGATGGAGACCAGCACAGTCTCTGTCCCGTGCCCCGCACGGAAGCCGGACTGGAAGGGATCTAGTCTGGCTGTGTCGTCTAGGAATTGCTGCAACTGCTCCCCTGCTGCCCTCTCAATCACCTTGCCCAGGAACAAGAGATTCGAAACTGGGTGGTAACTGGAGGGAACCGAGCAATCTAAGTCTGGTTTCTTCAGCAGGGGAGAGACCACTGCCTTGTTTAAACCCTCTTGAAAAACTCCTTGCTCAAGGGAGCTGTTTATAATCTTCAGCAAAGGGTCACGTAATCCCTCCAAGCAGGATTTCACCAACCAAGAGGGACATGGATCGAGTAAGGAGAGTGGGTTCTGAATTTAGATGCAAAGCTTGTGGATATGATGTCTGCCTTTAAAATATTCTTGAACCTTTTGGCAATCTCAGAGCAACAAATGTTGTTGAGCTGCAATTTCCATTATCCTCAGTCTGCTGGGAATACAGTCAAAAGTGATAGGAGTTTTCGTTCAATAATATCTGGGGACCCAAACTGAGTAAAAATATTATAGTTGGCCCTCTGTACGCATGTATTCTCCATCCATGAAGCCAACCATAAGGCTGGTTTTGCCCTTGATGAAAATGAGTTTGACATCCCTGCTCTAGCAGATACAGAGAATGATTTTATACATGTTTTCATCTGGGGGTTGAGAGCTTTTTTCCCCCCAAAATTGGAAGTGTCCAACTTTGTTACGAGCTTTACATAAAGTCTCCTCCGAATGAAAATCAGCTGCAGGTAAAGATAGCCTCCACTGAGCAGTCTACTGTGGTCCTGGAGGATACATATATACAATCTTCAAATTTCAAAAACCTGCTGGTCCAGCATCCAAGGGAAACACTTTAAGTCCTTACAGGATTAGTCCTTCTCTCGCTCAAGAAAAGAGTTGTGACCAAAAGGAAGCACAATGTAGTTGCTTTTCAGCAAAGCACAATCTAGAAAACCTTTTATAATGTACAACAGTATATATTATGTTGTCATGGTCTTTATGTCTACCATATCCTGAAACCAGTTCCCCATATTAAGTTAGAGGCAGTGTTTGAGTATCAGAAAAATTGGGCAGCTTCTGAGAAAATGTATGATTCAAATGAAAAGCTTTTGAAGAAATGATCTTAAGACTATTTTAGTCGTTCAACTTGTCATTTAGTTATACTGACTCTGTGGTGTGTGTTTTGATCAACCCTAAAAACTAAAGAGCACCGATCACCATGTGTATTTGTGTGTGTGTGTGTGTGTGTGCACACACACTAGTAGACTTCTGTATCCATGGATTCTCTATCCATGGATTCAGTGGCCCTTTCAAGGCAACAATAAACTGATGTGGCCCTCGATAACAATGAGCTTGATACTCTCATTTTAAACATTAAATGTTAATTTAGAATGGTGCAGTGTCAATACACCTACGGTTTCAAAATGAGTCTACTACAGTACAGGACATAAAATAAGTAAAATACCTCTGCTACAAACCAAAATATGGTAATTTTCCTTATTTGCTGCTTCCGGTAATGCCTCAATCTAAGTTTTATATGCACATGCTAAGCCAAGTTACCTTCTTTGTGTCTGTTGAAAAGGATGCTTTGAGCTTTCAAAATCAAAATTATGTTCTCAGGGTCTGGACCATCTACCATTTTGGCTGATTTTGTGCACAGAAATTCATATGCCTTATTCACCTTTTCAAACATATCCTGCAGATATATGCATATAAAGAAACATGAATTTCATTTTAAAATACATTCACAATTGTTACAAAATACTGAAAAGAATCAACCAATCTACATTTCAGAGAAAAGCTGTATTTTATTGCATCAACTTCAAATACATGTATCCATTTCTAGGATCACTTTAATACATTTCCAACTTGCAACAAAGATTTTCCTCTGGAAAGTCCTGAAACACACCCACCCCAGCCTTAACAAGCTTTGCATGCGAGTTCTTTATGTTTTTCTGCATGGCAGGGGATTGGACTGGATGACCATTGTTGTCTCTTCCAGCTCTGTGATTCCAGGACCAAAAGTAACTTAATGTAAGGACACAAGCACTGAAGAAAACAGTGTTGCATTCACATTATGATGAAATTCTTGCAACACGAGCTGTCACAAGAGTATCCCGTGAAGGAAGTGAGTGAAATATGAGATCAAGTGCAAAACCTCCTCCTCCAAATAAATAGGGCAGCTACAGATATGCTCTGGAGATCTTATATTCGTAATGACCAACACACCAGGCTAAAACACCTTTTACAGGCATAATGCATATTTAATGTATAGCACTTACTCGACCTTCTGGATTCTTGTCAGGATGATATTTCTGAGCCAGTCTAAAATAAGCTTTCCGGATCTTGCTTTCTTCATGTCTAACAGGGAAAAATAGTTGCTTACCTAGGATTCAATATCTCATTATTCAGTCAGAGAACAAAGATTTAGATTTTACACACAGAATAGTAACTGATAAATTATTTTCTGTGTACTCTGGCAATGGTTATTTTGAGTTACAGATTTTAGCCCATTGCCTGGGCATTTTAACTCATTTTTCAAAAGAAAGACACACATAACTCCCAATCTTCTGCTTGCTGCTGAATAGTAGTAGTAATGATACACTTACAACTCCTTCAAAAGGAATGTACTACAAACACTCAGGACATGGTAGACCCCTAACAGTTCTGCAATTGCAGGAGGGCCAGAGCTTTTTGGTATAGTGAATTAATTATGCAAATGTATGTTCTCAGAAATAAAATACTTCACTCCTTCCCACTATACCAGAGCTAGGTGAATGTGTTGCCCTTTGATTATCACTGGATTGTACCTTCCATCAGCCTTAGACCAAAGAACAGATGGTAAAGGGTGATGGGAATATCAATCTAGCAACATGTGAAAGGCTACAACTTCCTCGACCCAACACTATATTTGCACATACAACTAGTATTCTTAAATAAGCAATACAGAGATAAATCAGTGGATACCGATATTCTCAAACAGAATTGCACTCCATGCTGAACTACTAGAATATTGGTACCACATAAAAATGCCCTGAGATATCCTAAATGTCACTTTTCTACCTTTAGGAGCTAACCAGAGGTCGATTAAATATAAGACAATGCAAGTAAGGTTCCTTCACATTAACATTTCATGTTAATTATGAAAAACTTACTGTCCTTGCCCCTTTGGAAGATGCAGGACTTCGTAAGCATCGTCTATTGACATTGTAGGCGCCTTCTTCTCTACCTCCTTCTTCCAAGCTTCTAAGGTATCTTTCAAAAGTTTAACCTAAGTGAAGGAAATTCTCAATGAATTATTTTACAGAAGGAATGGGACTAATGTTGTGAAACAATTGCTGTAGCTCTTCGAGTTGCAGTTTAACAAAATCTGGTGGGCCAAAACAAATCTGATCCTTCTTCTAAAGTGCACTTTGGGCTCTTCCAGGAGAGGATATTCAAAACTTGATAGGTAATTTAAGATTAATTTTTATTAGAAAACTGAGGATTTCCAGTTGTGCAATCACAGCTTTAACAATTCTTCATGAATGTCCTCTTTATTTCGTATTCTGCTGTGTTACCAAGTGAGAGGAGTACAAGTATGACTTACGGGATCTTTAATTGGCCAATCAGGAAACCGGAGCTTATCACAAAGATGCCTGAGGTAATAAATGTTACAAAACAGCTCATTCTCCAGTTGAGGATAACTTATGACTGGTATGGGACAGTACTGGTAAAGTGCCCTTGTATTGCTCTGAAGACGAGGAGTGAAGTCAGCGAGATGAGCAGCTATCTTCTCTATCATGAGGCGCCTGTGAATTGCAGAAGCAAGCCAATGCTGACATTCAGAATCAGATACCGATATATCACTACATTATTAAATACAGTTATTTGTAGCAAGACAAAAGACACTCGATTGATTTCATCAAAGCAAGAAAACTACCACAAGAAACAGAGGTCAGGTTTGCCTTCCACCCACAGCCCACCATATATTTTAAATAAAACATATACATTACCTCATTTCATTGCTCCAAATAGCCTCTGGAGTGTCAAATTCACCCAAAAAAATTTCAGAAAATTTTTCTGCATCATAATTTTCTAAGTAGCACACCATAGCTTCTGGTAGGATATGTCCAAGGATACTTCTCTGAACTATATCTTGCCCCTTGGTCTAAAATGAAGGAAAGAAGGGACCAACTGAGTCATAAATACCATCAAAAAGAGTGTAATGTACACATAAAGGCAGAGGTTGGGGAAACAGGGGCTCTGTACTGACATGTCCCAACAAGTCTGTATTTTAACCATATCTAAATATCCACCCTAGGCTCCAGGATTATCTTTTTTGAACCAAAAAAAGAAATTGCTTCCCCAAGAGCAGCGTTTCACCTCTTAAGTATGTTGCATGGTTCTCCCATGCTGTTTTAAAGAACAGCCATTTCTCAAAATAAAAAGTGGAGTTGTGGCAGATTTTTAAAAAACATTATTTAGTATTTTTTACTATTTATATAGACCCTGGAAGACTGCAGGAAGAGAAAAATGCCAAAGTTTCAAAAATTTTCACTAATGGATTGCTTCTTGGGTATTATTTCTTCGAAGAAACTATTACAACACAGAAATCAGTTCAATTGGCTGCAATGGGACTTACTCAAAGGTATACAGGATGGCAGCCTGTGTTTTTTTGGGTTTCTTTTTTTAAAAGCATTTGTGACCTGCTCTTTACCCAAAAAGGTCACTAAACCAGAAGTGGAACAACAACTAAAGGTTCTTCACTGCAGGCTTAAAGCTTTAAAATTATACAAAAGGAGAAAGGAAGGGGAGGAAGTAGGGAACAAAAAGTTATTCAAAAGGGATGTTGGACAGGTCTGCTCACCAAATGCAACAATACAGCACAAAAATAAGTTGATATTTGCAAAGTTTTCTGACATTTTCAAACCCATCAAATTTTTCTGACAGCATAATTAGCCCTCTGCATCCATAGATTCTGCATCCATGGATTTAATCAACCATGAAAATATTAGGAAAAAGTAGTCCAAAAAAGCAACCCTTGTTGTTTCCCATTTTATTTAAGGGATGCCATTTTACATAACAAAACTTCAGTAGCAACAGATTTTGGAACCTAGAGGGTTCTGGAACCTACCCCTGTGAATACCAGCACCCACTGTATTTACACTGACTGCTATATTTCCATTTATATATTAATGGAAGCAAATTTATCTCTAAATATTGGAATAGATCGGTTATCTTCAGAGTAAATTCAATAAAGTCTGTGGGACTTTTGTAATGATTAAGTCCCATAAATTTGGGCGGGGCGGGGCAGGGCGGGGGGAGTTTCCCTGCAAGTATGACTAAATCAGACTTAGGTAAACTTCAGCCCTCCAGGAATTTTGGGTTTCATCTCCCACAATTTCTAACAGCCAGTAAGCTGGCTGGAATTTCTGAGAGTTGAAGTCCAAAAAACATGGAAGGCCAAAGTTTGCCCATGACTGGACTAAATAATCATTTTTGTCCCACTTCTAGGGAATTAGAAACTTCTGACAGCGAACTACTTAAGAAGTTGGTATACAGGACAATTCTAGCCAGCATGTAGCACAAATTCATATATTAATTGCTCAATAAATCACCAGAGCTAGTTTACTTGCAAGAATATTACCAACTTTAGTCTAGTAAATGCCATTTACCTCCTCAGATTTGAAAGCCTGCTTTGCATGTGTATACTTCAGAAACCTGGAAGATAAATTACAATTTAGTTTGAAGGCAAAAGCTTTTACATACAGTTTAATGTATATTCTATGCAGTCTCTGAAGGCTGTCATATGTCTTTTATGATGTTCCTCACTTTCACAGGTATTCATATAGCTGCTATTTTCTGTCCAGGTATTGTGAAAGGCCATTGGCGAGATTACAAGGAGTCATTTTTTATTTATCTGTTAACTTTTCTTGGTTAAAAAAGGCAATGTTAATATATTAAATGTAAAGCCTTTGAAGTTTTATAACTTTTGTTACATGCCTCTGAGCTTTACCCTCAACTTATCCATGGATCATATCAAAAGCCATAATTTTGGCTGCAAAACCTGCCCTTGACTTAGATATGAGATATACAGTTTATAACTTTAAATCAGATGGAAAAGATATTGAATTAGATCAAGATTATCTGTATCTTGACTCAATGATTAATCAGAATGGAGATTGCAGTCAAGATATCAGAATAATATTTGGACAAGAAGCTACCAAGGAATTAGACAAGAGCCTGAAGTGTAAAGATATATAATTGAACAATGAAGTTAGAATTGTCCATGCCATTGTATTTCCCATAGTTTTGAATGCTGTGAAGAAAGCTGTTAAGAAGAAAATCAACTCATTTGAAATATGGTGCTGTTGAAGAGTTCTATGGATACCATGGACTGCTAAAAAAAACCCCAAATGAAATTATTCTTAGAGCAAATCTAGCCCAAACTTTCCCTATAAACCAAGATGGCTAAACTGAGAATTTTGTATTTTGGGCATATCATGAGAAGATATGGCTCAATAAGAGAGACAATGTTCGGAAAGTTAGGAGAACAAGGGGAAAATCATATTACAGACGGATAGACTTAGTCAAGGAAACCACGGCCTTGAGTCTGTAAGATCTCAGCACAACTGTTGATGACAGGGTGACTTTGAGGTTTCTCATTCATAGGCTTGCCTTAAGTTGAAGTTGATTTGATGGCAGTTAACAAGTGTGATATACATAAATGAAAAATGCTGAATAAATACAAATGATGCTGAACAATTTTTTTTGTTTTTACCTTGCAACAGGGAGTACATTGGAACCAGTGTACATCATAATGAAGAAGAATACTCCACTGAGGTAAAGACGAGGTAATTGTGGATTATCTTGCATTATGTAGAAAAGCAATATGGCGACTTTCTCAACGAGAATGGGATCAAAAGTCAGCAAAAGCTGCAATGTAAACAATTACAATTACAAGTCATGTACAAATTAAGCTACTTTTCTCCTTCCCAGTTAAAACATGTATTTCATAAATTAAAGAAACAATAGCAAAACAGAAGCTGCAATGTAAACATTAACAATTAAAAGTTGTGTACAAATTCAATTACTGTTCTCCTCCCCAATTAAAACATGAATTTTCTGAAACAAAGAAACAATAGCAGAACACACACTGAAGAGCAAACAACCAAGTTCTAAAAAATCAGTTGGCAGATCAACAAACCTGAATAATATGTGGAAGGCAGGTGCTGTCTGAAAGAAGCCGTTTCACTCTGGGCAAAGGTCTTATAATAGCATTATCCGGATCCCTAAAACGAAAAAAAAGTTTTCTGAATTGGGTCTATGAATACATTTTACTCTAATTGCTTTCCAACTTATTTTATAGAAGTGAAAAAAATATTTTACAGACATTAAATTCAAGATGCATTTCAATGCACTATTTATAGTTTTATTCTAGTCTCAATTAGGAGTGACAATGGTTGGAGTCAACTTGACAGCAATTTAAAACAACTTTTCTAATTGTTTAAATTGTTAACTTAGAGCATTGTTGCAGTTACATGTATCTTTTGCTTTCAGAAATTGTTTTCTGTTTTTGGTCAAAATGGTTTTTATTTACAGGTGGCCTAAATACTCTAAGAAAGTGTTTCTCAAACTCTGCTCCTTCAGGTGTTTTGGACTTCAATTCCTAGAAATTCCAGCCATTTTACCAGCTGTTAGGAATTGTGGGAGCTGAAATCCAAAACACCTAGAGGAGAAGGATTTGAGAATACTGCTCAAAAGACAACAGATCTCTTCTGATTTTGGAAGTTAAACAGAATCAACCCTGGTTAGTATTTGGATCGGAGACTGCCAACCAATACCAGATGCTGTAGATTGTATTTCAGAGGAAGAAACTGGCAAAATCACCTCTAAGAAAGTCCCATGAAATCCATTTGGTAGCCACAATTTGATAAGTGACTGGAAAGCATGGAGACACACACATTCCTATTTATTAATTTTGAATTTACATCCTGCCTTTCGCTTCCAACATGGGACTCAAGGTGGCTGGATCCAATTCTATCAACACGATCAATTTTCATTCTAGATCTTTGTATACAGAGAAATATCCAATTATACAATTCTAGACTCCTTACCTACTGGGAAAATAGCTACACATTGTGACGAGCATGTTAAGGATCAGGGTGGCAAGATCTGTCTCATTCAGCACAGCCTGTCCAGTGGCAAGCAGGCACCACTTTAGCTGAGGGATAACTTGCAGTGGGCGCCATCCATCCATGCCCTGGGCCCAGCAGCGTGTTTTCGAGGTGAGTGTCCCTTTGTTCCACAGCTCCTGCATCTGTTAGAAATTATTTCAGTGAAGACAACAGTAATCACAAGCAAGGGGTTTTTGTTGTTTTGTTTCCTAAGTTGTGCTGAAGAAGAACCATACACCTTCAAGCATTTTCAACTAAATATTGATAGAACCACACTTTTAAGAACTACGTATTATAGGAAGTATGAAGCAATTAACAGAATGAGTGAAAACACAAGGACCCGGGATCAAATGAAAACAACCCTTTCAACAGATCTCAAAACTAGCGATTCACAAGATGGCTGTGGCACAATAGCATTAGATAACTCCAGCAGCTGAGTTGTCCTGCAGCACAATAATTCATCAGCATGAAAGCAAACAAATGAGACACAACTTTGAAGGATTACAGGAATAAGGAGGAAAGACACTTGCAAAGATCGTATCTGCACAAATGTGAGCACCAAACCAACAGAAACCCAGTAGTGCAAACTGAACAGCACATTCTGGTCTTGAGATTAATGGATGAACTGAAAATCCCAGGAATGCAGACAGTGAGATCTGATACACTCTACAAACATTTCCTCTCTTCAAAATAATTTTTACATGAGCATGTTTCATGATATTGAGTTTTCATGTAAATTACCTTCAAATTAACAAGTAAACATCCTTGCCAGTTACCTCATGAAAACTGTAAGGACCGCTCCTTTCCTTGTCTGCATTTCCAAAGTACCATTCTTTTTCACTCTCTCTCTTCATATCAGGTGAAGCTTCTATTACATTGCTCTGAAAAAAAAACAATTTATCTAATCATTATTTTAAACAAGGAAACACAAATTTCTCCATTTAAACATTAAGCAACTTTGCTTGTTAGTAGTTGATAGAGATGCCATACTTGCAATGGGACTGTCGCCCTGCTTGTGTGAAGGTGGGCCAGAGTGAGGAGGTCTACCAGGATCCTAATGCCATTTGAATCCATAAGTTCCTTGACATTTTTCTGCAAAAAAAAAAAAAAAAAAAAAAGGAATAAAGATCTCAAAAGTCTTTTTTAATGCAAACTCTTCCACAGTTTTTTTTTGTAATACAGTAGTGCAATACTGGAAATAAAGGTTTTTGCTTGCACTAGTGTTATTTATTCATTCGATTTATATCATGCCTTCTTCAGAACTAGACTTTGTGGCAAACAAAATAAAAACCAATAATAATTTTAAAGTCATATAGATAAAACATCCAAAGATTAAATATAATTTACCTCTACCTAAAGTTATTATAAAACATACTAATAACAAGTACAGGACAGTACATTAGTAAAAGTCCTTTTCTTGGAAACAGAGTTTCCAGGAACCTGTCAGAATAAAATATGACTTTATTTACAATTATAAAAAGGAAGAGGCCAATCTAGGGACTCCAGGGCCTGGGAAAAGCCACTCAGGAACATCTAAATTTGGTCACAGATTAGCAAAGCTTCCAGATTTTCATACCTGTAACTGTGGTTCTCTAAGTGGTCATGGCAAAACTGATATATGTACTGTATATACTTGAGTATAAGCCAAGTTTTTCAACCCTTTTTTAAGGCTGAAAAAGCCCCCCTCGGCTTATAACTCGAATCAAAATTATTTTATTTTACTCTATTATTATTAAATTTATTATTTTACTCTATTTATTATTGTTGTTATTATTACATTTACATTATTTGACTCTATTATTATCACAATTATTATTTTACTCTTTTATTACTATTACTTTTCCATCATTTGACTCTATTATTATTATTATTATTATTATTATTTTAATTACATTTATTATTTTACTCTGTATTATTACTGGAAAGCTAAATAAGCAAGTTTACATTGAAGGTTAGAATAATGGTTTAATCAGAACTGGACAGTCTTATCTTAAATTACAGTTTATGTAAATATTCAAAAACATTTAACTTACTGATGCCTCAATTAATGTAATTTTATTGATATTTTTATTTTGAAATTTCTTAGTAGCGGCTGCATTTCCCACCCTCAGCTTATACTCAAGCCAATACATTTTCCCAGTTTTTTTGTGGTAAAATTAGGTGCCTCGGCTTATATTCAGGTTAACTTATACTCGAGTATATACAGTAAGTCAAAACCACTAATACATTTTGGTTGGATGCTTTTGATAAACCACTCTCCAGAAAATAGAACTGATTTATGAAACCTATTCTTACAATTTATAATATTTGTTTCTACTATAAAAACCTCTCAAACTAAACGTGCAGATATCTGATGCACTGGAAGTAAAAAAACAAACAAACCAAAACCAGACCTCCTGAACAACACACAAAGAAATGTATCTATTGGCTTATATGGAAGACTATTAGAGACAGGTCCAGATAAACATGGCCTGAAGGTCATTGGCAGGGCCCTCCTATCAAGTACTGGGAGTGTAGCAACAACAAAGCTACAATGCTCTGGGAATCAACTTTATTTTAAAACACAACTGTGCAGACTGTGATTTTGCTTTAAAACTAGACACACATTTCCTGAGTATTTTGTTAGTTTAAAAAAGTCCTATGATTTAGTTATTGTGTAAAATCTAGTGCTGCAACAAAGTAATGCTAGCTACCTCTCTTGTGTGGACTCTAGTTTGTCTGAGGTTCTACTCAACTGGAACATGACACAAATTATGGGATTATTTCCAGATTTTTGAGATGTAACTTTTATGATAAATAAGATGTCCTTTATGATTTAATACCACCTCCTATTTATACCCCTAGAAATAAGGGAACATTCTAATAAAGAGCTGTTCAAGGAAAATATGTCTTTATGGCCAACTCAAACTGCCATGGTGCTTTATTACTGCTTCAAATTTTCAGAATTTAACTATTCCAATGGCCTTGCAGTACAGCTGCTCACCTTGTTTAGGATCAGTTTATTAAGGAAAAGTATCAGCCGGTCCCGCTCAAGTCTATCAGTACACTAGAAAAAAATACAAAAATATTTTAATAAAGAATACAAAGAGATATTTTAATTGGAAATAAAAGAGTAACTGCATGCCAACAGCAAAATTTACACAATATTATCCTTGAATTCCTCAATTTTGCATGTACTCTGCAAAACTATAATAAAATGAGCACTTGTTTATTGTAACAATAAGTTAGAGGCTAAGAGCAACACAAATCTTTTGTGTCTGGCTCTAGGAAAAAATGATCTAGAACTCAAATAATATTAATAAAACAATTATAAAAGCTGCCTCAATAATGAGTTGAACTTTGGCATCTTTCCTATAAGTCTTACTTGCCAGGTACAAGTAATTTTTTCTCCAAAATATAGATATATTTTTGGATAAATGTGGTAGTGGTGGCTGGGTGAGGGCAGGGAAAAGAACAGTGTTGATCAGGAAAAATTGGAATTTGTCTTAGATATAGGCCACATTTTATGCAAAGTGACTTCTGACAATAGCACTGCTCAGATACGATGCATTACAGCTATAGGAACATAGGCCGCAACACTGTGATCAAATAATACCCAATCTGAAAGACAAGAATAATTAAATTATGTTCAAAAGAAACATGATTAAATGCTTTGTTACAGTAAAATATGAAAACAGCAGATTATGTGTCTCTGGAAGCTACTTAAAAAATTCCAGATGAGTTTCATTAAGTGATGAGATCAGGCCATAAGAAATAGGATACAAATGTTAAACGGTCAATCTAGAAGGACTGTCTCAAAAAGGATTCAAATGTAAAAGAAAATAATCCTCCTAGTGGTGGTGGGAATTGTAAATGCTGTGTATGTGTATGTTCTTGTCCTAATTTTTTTTAAAAAAAGAGTTTCATTAAGTGATGCTTGCCTACTCCATTCTTCCCAAATTACATGTACTAATAAAAAGCCACTTACCCTTTCCAACATCCCGATGATATATCTAGTGTCACCAAATGGGCCTATCTCTTCATAGCATCTTCCATAAACAATGGCTAAGGCTTGTAAGCACAGGCATTTCATATTTATTTTAGGGGTGAGTAGAAAACGATGGTACAATTCATTGAAAAATTCATACCTGTGACAAGAAAAAATAGAACAAAGGGTTTGAGGGGCACAACAGTAGATATAAAGCACAAGAGGATATCTGGATAATAGTAACTCACGATTTTTTTATTGCTCCGCTTTCCTCACTTTCATCTTCTTCCAAGAGCAACCTCAAGTAATAATCACCTATTTTTATTTCCTCTGACAGGCATTCATATTTCACCTTAAAAAGAAGAAAAATGGGAAAGAAATTGGCATAGACCATATTATCACCTTCTTATGAGGTCTGAAGACAGGCTATCTTTTCTTCATTATCCAGGACAGGCAAAATCACGTACTGATAACTGAGGAAGAGGTTATGTTCTCTGGATTGTTTCAACTACTGCTGAGCTTTAAAAGAGCAATGACTGTTTAGATCCAAGGAAAAGTTGATAGGCGAGGAAGAGGGCATGACAGCCCTCTAGGGTAATTGAACATCCTGTATGTTAGCACTCCAGGCCTGTTTCCTCAACCCGCTTAAGAAAGAGCAGGAAAGATAGATGTCATTCTACAAATAATATAAATGCCAAGAACAGTTTTTCTGGGAACACCTTAACATCCAAGAGAATGGGAAGTACCCAAGACAGATCCTTCATAATGTAGGGGTTATTATTCTGGACACTAAGGTTTACCAACTTCAGACTAATGGGTATACCTGCCATAGGCTGCCTCTGTTGGGATATAGAGATCCATATAGCAATGGCAGGTGAATGTATGGGCCTATGTTACCATGCTGGTTTCCACCTTAAGGCCGATAAGTTGAGAAAACTTTGGTTCACTATCTGATCAAATGTATTTCCGCTATATTATACAGAAGCTACTGGAATCAGTATGGGAACCCTTGAGGCTGAAGACACAACCAGTCTAACATGGCCATGGAAGTTAGACTGCATCTCTGGTTTTCAACATACCCATGTGAGTATTTCAAGTGCTGGTTTCAAGGGAAGAGCGTGAAAACCAAAAAATGAAAGCAGCTGCAGAGGGAAAATGCCTACCAAAATGTCTGGCTCCCTACCTGCTGAAAAGCTGAAACAGGACCTGGAGCTGTGAGATGGAGGACACATAAACCCCTTAGGAAACAGAATATACTATCTGGGAAGCTGCTAGGATCTCTAAACACACGCATAGTTTGAAAGACTGAGTGTGCTATTTTTTCTTGGTCAACTTGAGCAACACAAGGAATCACTGGGACAGATTTGGGCATGATGCTGTGGACATGAAGATTTTTATTTTTGCTTTGTTTTGTGGTCTGTTTTGTCTGGTGTTAGAAGAAAAGGAAATGAAGAACAAGAGAAGGGTACAGTAGAAGGGGATTCTTGGATTCTTTTCTGGGGAAGCACTTAATAGATGAACAATCTGTTTTTGAGAAAGGAGGCTTGGAGAGAAAAATACGTTAGGTGTAGAAAATGAAGTAACTGTGAGGACCAATAGCTCAGAAATGTTTGTTCTCTTGGGCAAGGCAAGGAAAGAACTGGGTGAGGAGGTGAATGTCTCAACCTTTTCTTATGTTAACAACTTATGGTCCTGCCTGTCCAAGGCAATGAAAAGAAACTGGTCTCCCTGTGACTTCCCAGAGAAGTTTTTGATATCAGTGTTGAAAGAAAACATACACTATAAGATGAAGTGTTTGTAAATAAAGAAATAACCGTTAAGAGGCTGCAGGTGACAAATATCAACTTAGGTGTAACATTTCTTCCTCTGGAAAAGAAAGGGGAATACTCCAATGATGCATAGGCGCATCACCTAAAAACAAAACATTTATATTTTCTAGAACTACAGGCAGTCCCAGAGTTACAAAAATCTGACTTAAGAACAGCTCATAGCTAAGAACAGGGGTGAGACAACAGGAAATGAGATACATTTATCCTTTGGAAGGGAAATCCACTCATGAAAGACTTATCATGGGGAAAAGGTGTCTCCACTGAAACTTTTTCACCAATTCTTGTTTCTGCAACAAGCCAAATTATTCAAAATCCAATCATCACAGGGACAGAAAGTGAAGTGAAATCTTCTGAACAGGGGCATAGACAGCAAAACAAATACCACAGGGGTGTTAATCCTTCCCTGTGCTATCCAAAGTGCATATATAGTTACACTTTAAAAAGTACCTCTTCTGACTTACTTTCAAAAATTCAATTTGAGAACAAATTTACAGAACTTATTTTGTTCACAACTTGGATACTGCCTGTATTATTCTTAATTGAGCCAATAATTAATTATCTATCAAGGCAGGATTCTATGAAGATTATTTTGGAGTAAGTTCCAAAAACTGCATAGGTTTAACTCAAAATAGAGGGGAATGATCACTTGAACAACACAATAGAACTCATCGGATGACTGATTTTATTTCTTTAATCAAGCAATGGTTCTAATGATTAGGAATGTTAATAGGAGCTACACAGATAAAGACTATATGGTTGGTAAAGGTTATTTTACAACATAACTACACTATTTCAAATAGAACCTTACCCTTTATGTAACCTTTTATGTAACCATATATAAATCTCTGTTCCAATAAAGGTATTTTAAAATTAATAAAACTTTGAGTGCAGAACACATTGAGTAACGACATACCTCAAATTCATGGTGATTCCAGGAAATGACATTAGCACTGCCAAGTTCTCTGTCAATCTGAAATGCCCGCATCTCAGACTCCAAAGTATCTCTCAATTCTTCTCGTGTTTTGAAATTCCAAATCAGATTGGACCTAGCATGATCTTGAAGAAATCTATATAAAAGAAATGAGAAGCAGTTTTGTTGGTGTTGTCATCGACTGTCAAGACATTTTCAACTTATGGCGACACTATCATGGAATTTTCTTCACACGATCTGGTCAGAGAGGGTTTACCATTGTCTCCCTCTGAAGCTGCAAGTACGACTTTGCCCAATTCTTCACAAGCATTTCACGCCTAAATATTCACCTGTAATAGAAGAGTTCCCAGTTTGCTTGTATTTTTATTCTTTGCCGTCGCTTCCTCAATATTACAGGCTTTTGATTAATGTTCTGCAAATAAGATGTCAGATTTGAGTCCAGAATAGTATCACAACATATTGTGAAATAAGATGAGAAACATGATTATAAGACAGTGTTAAAAATAAATGGAAAAAATAGAAAAGACCCCAAATTTAAATATATAAATACCTCTGAATTTAGAAGCATTCTTCTCACAATGAAAACAGTAAGAAGAATTATACAGGATTTAGAGTGGATCAAATATCAACATGAACAAATGTTATCAAATGTAAGCAAATAAATAGGCCCCATGAGCTGCTGAACTTGCTGACTGAAAGGTTGGTGGTTTAAATCTATGGAGCAGGGTAAGCCCCTGCTTTTAGCCCCAGCTTCTTCCAACCTAGCAGTTTGAAAACATGCAAATGTGAGTAGAGCAATAGGTACCACTTCAGCAGGAAGGTAATAGCACTCCAGGAAGGTAACTGGCCACATGACCTTGGGGGTGTCTACGGACAATGCAGCTCTTCAGCTTAGAAATGGAGATGAGCAAGGGAAAAACTTTACCTTTACTTTAAGCAAATAAAGTTTATTTATCCATGCTGAAACTCTCTCTTTTACTTAAAATTGGTGACATTTCACTACCAGTGAATCTAATTTGTTGATTAATCAGGGATGGACCCATATTATAAACCATACCATGTTACAGACAAACATACATAACTGCATATTTTCAGTAACAGGAAATACATATTTTAATTGGGAATGGAGTAAGCATAAAAGGACTAGTAAGTGTAGATCAGAAAGTGGGGAGCATTAATTCCTAGTAGAGTTTTTCTAATGTAATATATACTAACAAGAAAGTCACTACATGCATAATTCAATACAATCTACAGAAAGGGATAAGGATTCAGACTCACCATATTGTTTCTGTCCTGGTTGGATTTGGGAGTAGAAAGAAAAATAAAATTGAACATTTTACAGGGATGCCTCTCAAATGTGTGAATAGCTTGATTGATCTACTACAACCAGCCTTCCAAGTTAACAGACTAACTACTTGAAAGAGCAGCGTTACAAACCACCTCCTTCAGTCTCTAGCCTATGCATAGACAAGTTCTTGGAAACATTAAAGCTGCACCTACTGCAAGATATATCAGTCTGGAATGCTGGCCTAAATCCAACATTAATTCAATTTAACTCAATGAAATTATTATTATTATTATTAAACTTTATTTGTACCCCGCTAGCATCTCCCGAAGGACTCGATGCGGCTTACACAGGCCAAGGCCTCAACACATAATATAACAATACAATCTAAGCAACTTAAAACAATTAAAGCAAAACAAAGCAAAATGAACAACAGGCAATAAACAATACACTAAAACACAATAAAACTGGGCCGGGCCAGAGTAATGGGTACAAGATTAAAAGTGCTGATGTGACAGGTGGTATATATAAGGCTTATAGGGCAAGTGGGGTGTGCGGTGTGCAGCAATCCTTAGTTCTAGTAAAGTGCTTATGGGACTTGGTAGTGGAGATTTCCTAATCTGGGAAGGCACATCGGAATAGCCAGGTCTTCAGGTTCTTTCTGAAGACTGCCAATGTAGGGGCCTGTCTAAGATCTTTGGGGAGGGTGTTCCAGAGTCGGGGGGCCACCATGGAAAAGGCCCTGTCCCGTGTCCCCACCAAGCGCGCTTGTGACGCAGGCGGGATCACGAGCAGGACCTCTCCAGATGACCGAAGTTGACGTGTACGTTCGTAGATGGAAATGCAGTCACACAGGTAGGCTGGTCCCAAACTGTTCAGGGCTTTGTAGGTAAGCACCTGCACCTTAAATTGGGCTCGGAAATGAATGAAATGAAATGAAATGAATAGAGATTGTCAGTAATTCATTTCATCTGGTTTTCTTTAGGTAACATTAGTGTTGGATTTAGCCCTTTAATTTTTGGCCCCATGACATTTGCCACCGCGGGAGGAAAAACATGTATAAAACAAGACATGACTGCTTCTTCTTCTAATATTTTGTCCATCTTCTAAAAAAGTTCTAAAACCTTAGTGTTGTTACAGCACAATATAGAGCTAAAAGTAGCTTAGGGTCTTTCACATAGTTTCTTCATTAATATACCACATCAATTGAACAACAGAGATTATGTAAAGTACACAAATGCACCTTCCTTTCTACTTGTCATGCCCACACAAGACAAAAACTTCTCAGACACTAAAGTGTAGCATATTTAACAAATGACATTCTGATTTTAACTTGCTAACCATACCAAAGTACAGAATACCAACAAAAAACCACAAGCAAGCCATATGCACTAGGAATGAAGAATGAGCAGAAGGAAGGAAGGGGAACCAAACAACAAGACACAAAATCACACATCTAAATAATTCCACAATAAAAATATGGCTGCTACTCATTCCCACCTATCTATACATTTATCAACAAAGAAGGATACACTTAATAACCACATATAGAACAAAGAAACTACTCAATTCAATTAAAGATAAAGATTTTTAAAAAGGAAAAAATAATTGATTCTTGCAATACCCTCGGTCTCATGTTATTGAAAACATTAAGGGAAAACTTCCAATTTAAATGTTCAAAATCCTGCCCATATGAAACATCCCAAAATTCTTGTCGCCAGAATTAAACAAGACAATTTACACAATTGACAGTGTAGCTCCCTATTTTGGTGCTTCAGAGAATACTGATGTTTATCTCCAGTCCTCATTTTTAAAAAGAAATTGATTGCAATTCCTCATTGCTTTAAATTGATGTTTTAACACATCAATTAGATATACAAAGATATAAAACCAGTCAAACAGAGTAATCTTGAGTTATGAAGGAGTATTTAAATGGATAAAACACAAGGAACTCTTACCTCTTTCTGTGCTATTCCCATTTTGTCTCTCCAGTGCATCAAAACTAAATCTACCTTCTCCTTGGCAAATTTCTCAACCTCTTTAGCAGCTTTTCCTGCAAGTCTCTGCCACTCCGGCACTTTATTGAACTTTCCATACTGATCCTGTACAACAAAGATTATCTTTAGTACAAAATTCGTTTCACAGGAATATGAAATTGCAAGATGCTTCAAGTTATTAGATTGTAGAGTGCTTCGCCCTAATATTACAAAATGTGTTCTAGGCTGTGACAGTGTACAGTAAGAGAATTCAAACCCATTTGCAGTTAGGGAAAATTATACTTACATTTGCAATTTTTAAATTATCCCTAATATGCATACGATCAGAATCCTTTTCAGGAACAGGCTCATTACTGTCCAGGTATAAAAGCAAACCTGATGGCTAAGGACACAAAGAAGAAAACATAAGGTAAGTAATCTAGAACACAATTGAAGGATTAACTAAAACTAGAGAAAGTTATGAATTGGCCCGAAATGAATCAAGCTTACAATTAGTCTCTCCTCAATGGACTGTAGCTCTTTTATCAGACACCTTAAGGAACTCCTAACCAGCCTTGCTTTTCATCCATTCATGCAACTAAAAGAGCCTGAATTAATTCACGATTGTCCAATAAGTTTCCCAATATGCCATTCTCAACCAACAGAGAAGGAGCCACCAATGAATGGGATTTACTCAAGCAGTCATGTGAATTATGGCAGGAAATTGCAATAACATGTTTTAATGTGATACTACTGATTGTAAAACCATTCTACCAAAGGAGGATTTGGCTGAGGTAATTTGATCTAATCAGCAATGTTTACTGAACATGTTTGGAGCTGCCCATATGGCTTTTTGGCAGATTTCCTCTAGAGACGCATTAGTAGAAAAGGCAGTAGTTGTGACCTAGCTGAGTGTGCTGTTCAACAGTTTTAAAGTCTCATAGATTTGCTCTAGATTAAATGCCAGCATTCTAATGCTTGAGGTATTACTTCTCACTACTATGGAGGCAGAGATTACATGAGCTGAGAACAATAATGAGTCTCTAGTGGCATCTCCTAAGGATTTATAGATATTTAGGAATGGGAGCTGTGCAGGGATTTCGCATCTAAATCTGGGTTGGTGAAAATATCCTGAGACCAGAGCATGGCTAATCTGGCTATCAGGAAAGCTGTAAGGGAGGACATGACAGAGAAGGCTAATGTCACCTTTTTTCCTTTTGGATTCTTAAGAGAATGGTTTCGTTTGGGTGCAGTAATTTACATGAGAAGAGTCATAATGTTCCATCAATAAGATGATTCCAACATTTGTTAGAATAGGCAGCTGTTACTGACCTGTTAGTGTGTGTGTGTACTGTCATTTGCACATCTTTGTGGCTCCTGGTGAAAAAGTAAGGAGTGCAAACATGCCCTGGACTAAATGGAAGTATCTTTGGGCAGGAGAGCTCAAAGTAGACCTTGGTTTCACAGACTTTCCTCATCCTGAGGGCAGGATTTGCAAAGAGGAACAAAGTAGCGACAGAACAACAGAAAAGGAAGGGGAAGCTAGTGAGAGAGAAAACTGGTGTGTGTGTGTGTGTGTGTGTTTTTGGGGGAGGCAAAAGAACTTTTTAAACCTAGTAAATGACTGCAAAGGAGAAAGATAAAACAGAGAAACTTAAAAAGAAGTAGTAAGGCTAGAGAAAACAGAAAAGATGGACATATAAACTTTCTCAGGAGAGGCAAGAATTGAAGCAGAAGATCAGGATCAATAGAAGTTCTTCTTAAAAGAACATTGTCTCCTCTAGGAGTTAAGCCATTCATGGATGGCTCTTCTCCACTGACTAAGAATGTTGGTTTTGTTCTTCCTCTCTGAGCAGCCACAAATATCCCCCAAAAACAAAAGTAGTCCCTGAGTTACAGACATCTGACATACATATGACTCCTATTTACAGGCAAGGATGAGATAGCAGGAAGTGAGAGGGCATCTACCCCTAGGAATGGAAATGCACTCCTGAAAAAAGTTATCATGGGGAAGAGGTGTCTCCACTGAAGCTTTATCACAGTGGTTCTCAACCTGGGGTCCCCAGATGTTTTTGGCCTAAAACTCCCAGAAATCCCAGCCAGTTTACCATCTGTTAGGATTTCTGGGAATTGAAGGTCAAAAACATATGGGGCCCCTGGGTTGAGAACCACTGTTTTATCACCAATCCTTGTTTCCAGTGGAAACTTCCCACAGCAAGCCACAATTTTCAAAATCCAATTATTACAGAAAGTAAGGTGAAATCCTCTGAACAGGAACCCAGATAACAAAATGAATGCTACAGGGGTGTTAACACTTGCCTGTGCTATCCAATTTTTATTTTCATTGGGTGGGAGTTACACTTTAAAAAAAAACCGTTTCAACTTGCATGCAAATTCAACTTAAGAGCAAACCTACAGGACCTATCTTATTCATAACCCAGGAACTGCCTGTAATCCTCAGTTTCAACCAACAAATCTCTGCGGAGAAAAACCAGGAGGCACCTCTTATAGCTGCAAAGAGTTCCAGTTTGATATTCTATAGTTTGTGCACATGCAATTACTGAAGTGATCCAGGAAGGTAGGTTTTCACTTACCAAAATACGTTTCAGCAAGTTCAAAGCAGTTGCATTTTCAGCTGTCCAAAGACCCACAAGATGCCTGCTCAACTGTCTGATAACAGATTAAGAATTGTATTATCGCCCAATTTCTGTAGGCTAACTCCCAATTTAAATATTTGCTACATTAAGGTCACGAAAAGCAGTCACATTGATCTTGAAATTCAACCATTACTAAAAATTGTACCATTTAAATTCTGGAATTTTTAATTCAGTTGGCCAATTACAGGGCAAAAAAGGTAAGAGAAACAGCAGGGAAGAATTTCCAATGGCCACAGCTTTTGCTCTGGTGCTATTGATTTAAAGAAGGGAAGATTATACAATGATCTAGGAGAGATAACATGAGATACTTTATTCTAGACTTACCTATTTGTAAGCATTCTTTGATCTGTGCTAATTGTAAACATAGCAGTGTGCAAGTGTCGAGGTAAGGCACCTTCACTGAGGGCAAGATCTTGCATTCTGGTGGCTATCTCTTTGTCTCCCTCCTTTGGAAATGGAAAGAAAATAGTTATAAAAGAAGTAAATTTACTCCGATGTGTGTATGTGCCTTCAAGTTGCATGTCAACTTATAGTGACCTCATAAATTTCATAAGGTATCCTTAGGCAAGAAAGCACCTGGTATCCATTGACAGTCTTTCATCCAATTACCAACCATGGCTGACCCTGCTTAGCTTCCCAAATCAGAAAGCACCTGCTACCCTTAGGAACTTTTTACTCTACTTATAGTATTAAATGCTGAAGTCCTGGAACTTATAGCACAGTATGTATTTAAAACTGAAGTCAATGTACTTCTCTGAACAATGCTTTATTTTTCCTTTGACTTAGCAAGAATCCTGTGAGTGCTGATTAATGATACAGGTTGGTTCTGACATTTTCAAATATAACCACCAAACATTTCTCTGAAAGTAACCAAATGACCCAGTAAAGAACCTCCAGAACATTATCTTAAGACAAGCATACAACGAAAGGGTTGCTCATAATATAAAATAATAATAATAATAAACCTTTATTTGTACTCCACTACCATCTCCCGAAGGACTCGGTGCGGCTTACAAGAGGCCGAGCCCAAATACAACAATAAAACAGCAACAACAACAACAAAGCAATAACAATTAACAACACCCAATGACGCAATTAAAAACAATGCCCGGGCCAATTGTAACGATTAAAATTAAAAGTGCTGAGCATGACAAGGTGGAGTGTTTGGAGGGGGATGGGAATGCAGATATCCTGAATCTCTGATAAAGTGCATTGGGACATAGTGCTGGAGATTCCTTATTCTGGAAAGGCACACTGGAAGCCCGTTTTCAAGCTCCTCCTAAAGATTGCTAGTGATGGGGCCTGCCTGATGTTCTATTTTCTATTAGATGTCATATCATGACACCTAATAGAAAATCGCTACCACCTTTAATTTTTTGGTCAACACTTATCCTGAGGAAAGTAAAGGGGACATCTGATACATACTGTATTCATTTCAAGGAGAACATCTCTCCAAGAAAGGGTTTTTGAAAGCAGTCTTTAACGATGAAGGTTTGGACAAAAGTCAAAGCTAGCTGGCATGACTGATTACCTTCTACAAAGCTAATATATCTGGAAAAATAAATAAACACAAAACTATTCTTCTTCTCCAAACAAGCTTTTCTAGATGATTGTTTTGCAGAAGGTATTCACTGTCCAAGTCAACTGTCCTTTATGTTGCGAAAGTGTTACACAAGACTTACCTCTATTATTGCCTTCATAACCAATCCAGCCCCCTTCACAATAGCCATGGAAGGATGCTGTGAAAATCAATTATAAGAGAGCAGGATATCAGTATTTCCTGGATTGGTACTAACTGACCACTCTGAAGGGAGATAATTTACAACAGAAGCACAGGACAAGCTGTCTAATCTACAACAGCAGATGTCATTCTGGCCCCCAGTAAGTTTTGAATACAAGCTTTGACATGCTTTATTTTTCAGTCAGTTTTTATTTCTTTAAAAACTTGAACTCCCAAGAACCACGTAGAACTATTTTTATCAATCTTATTATTTCTTAATGTGAAGCTCACCTGAAAGAGCTTGAAGAGGGTTCTTCCATTAGATGCAACCATCTCCAGTAACATATCAAACTGTTGCCCCTCTGTTGTCTCACTATATGGGGCACAGAGGGCAAAAGTGAGGAAGTCCAGAAGTGAACTAATAACTAGGGCGCCCGTTCCATATTCCTAAAATTAAAAACATTTGACAACTTTTATTATAGTGTTAGCTTTATTTAGAAAGTCTTTGCAGAAAAAAATGGCTCATGCTTTCAATTATAATTGCACATCTAGTGCCATATTCAAGAAACATGTGATCACATCCACATCATGCATCCACAAAAGCCATGCAGAGATAAAATCCTTGCAAATTTTTAAATTATCAAAGTTGAATGACCTCGTTCCTCTCCTGCACTTTCAACACAGTAGTCTTTAGTATTTCACCAATGTAGAAGACTTACCACATGGGAATTAAATTTCTCCAATAAATTTTCCAAGAACTTCTTTGACGAAAGAAGGGATGCTTTGTTTAGCTGCTCTTGCCTCAAGTCATAGTCATCATGCATAGGCTAAAGATAAAGGCAGTGTTTCATCAAAATGGTTTCAAATCCTCAAACAACTTTAGCAGCCTCCTTTCTGAACACTCTATACTTTAAGGCTATATCAATGAAAGCAGGAAACTCATGATTCTTGGTCACAGCTTGTTTTATTTGTTCCAAGATAATGAAGATTACCTCTCTATTTAGGATCTCACATGGAAAGCCATATATTTTACAAAGTAAAAACATTGTAATTTCTTTCCCCTAAAGCTAGCTTTAAGATACTAACGCCTCTTGAGATGTTACTGAGGCTTTCACGACATCTTATTTCCTCCTCCCACCATTAAGGAATACAGGAGAGCAAAAAATCTTTTTTAAAAACCACTCAGACAAATGATGTCTAGCCATCCATATTGGAGAGGGCTCACAAGACAGCATCTGCTGGATCAGTCAGAACATGTATTGAAATATTAAGATGACCAAGGCAACTCCTCCTTCTATGCAGTTCTATATTAACACAAGAAAGAATTTCTCTAAAAGAATCACTACTTAAAAATGGATAGCCAACCTAATGTAGTTGTCCAGACTACAGAGGTTTGGAAGATCCACATTCATGACTCTACTGAGCTAAGTAACTCATTGGTTTGCTTAGAGTCAGTCACAGTCTCTCAGCCTGATCCACCTCATGGGGTTGTTTTGAAGACAAAAGGCAGGAAAAAAAGGCCTACGTATACTGTCTTGAGCTCACTTAAGGGAAGGTAAGATATAAAAGTAACTAATGCACAACACTCCATGGATAAATACATTTATATATTGGTATTTCAAGTATTCTAATTATTCTGGTCTAGCATACTAAGATTAAAGTACTTACACACATGAGGGCACAAAGCATATCAATGGAAGCATGAGTTACTCCATCATTGTTCCTTTTAAGAGCCTTCACTACCTTCACACCCAAGCGTTCTCGAAATCTTTCAGAATATATAAAAAAACACAGTTAATACCTAAATGGCAGAAATATCAATGACTAGCAGTGCAGGTTCAATTTAAACCAGTCTTCTAGTTTGAGATGTGGACCGGCTAAGATATTAATAAACAGATCTCACATCACCATATATAAATGCTTTAAATAAATAAATAAAGTTGGCATCGTGTAGTAGTGGTTTGAGTGGTGATCAGGGTTTAAATCTTGGCTTGGTCATCGAAAAACACTGGGTGGCCTGGAGCATATCACATTCTCTCAACCTCAGAAGAAGGCAAAGGCAAATTCCCTCTAAATAAAATTTGCCAAGGTAACAAATTCACTTTAAGGTCACAAGTCAGGAGTGACCCTAAAGGAAAACAAAAGCGGCAAGCTATGGAAAATATATTGTAAGCAAAACAAAAATAATACTTGCTTTAAAAGCTGAAACTAAAGATTAATTACAAAAAATAGCTGCAATGGGATATTGAGTTTTTAAATTCTATGTGGAAATTAAGTACCACTAAAGGTGAATATCAGTATATAGCCAGGGAAAAGAGAGGCTGTAGCATCTATGAATCTAAGTGTTGGCCAGTGATCCAAGAAAATTACTAGTTAGTTTTATGTAAGACCTATATACAGTACATATAATAACTTGCATTCTCTGTTTCTCAGGTGTCCAGGATGATCTCTGATTAAAACATTTAAATCTCATAAAAGGATGAACCACAGAATATCCCATAAAATAACATGTAAGAGTGGCATTCAGACAAATATTATGCAAGGAAAGGTCAATTAAAGTCGATCATCCAAAAATAAAGTCACTAAAGAGAGAGAGAAACATAGCAGTCTAATTGCTATTCAAAGAAAACATTGTATATAAGTATGTATATGTTGGAAAACTTATACACATATCTATGATAACTTAACACTAGCATCTATCTGTTTTAGTTGTATTCAGTGACTACTAATGACTAAACAGCCAAGAAAAGACACAAGATTTCTCACCAGCTGAACACTTCTTTACAGATGCAAACACTGAAATGAATGCTTAATAGCATTGATATATGTCATCTCTATTCATATATAAGTTGACATGTGTAAGTGAATGACTGGCTTGGGGTCCAAAATAATGGATTTTGATATGATCCATGAATAAATAGAGGATCATTATATGGAGAAAGGAAAATTGCCAGCACCATCTCAGGTGGTCAGCAGCTCCTGGCCATCACCATCATTTTTCTACCCAGGTATTCAAAAAGGTGTTCTGCCACTATATTCAGAGATGAGAATAATTCCTTTTTTTGATAAAAGGTACAGAATTAACAAACCACTGCCTTCTTGGAGGAGATAGTGAAGGAAAGAGCTTAGTCCCTCAAAAGAGAACTTAAAAGAAGCACCAGCCCCTCTATCCTTTCAGCACTCTCTTTGAGGGGAAGTGTCAAAGAGCTACTGTCACTTTTTTAATGCCATGGCAGAGATTGTGCTTTTTAAGGTTCTCCCAAAGTGGACTGTTCTCGCCTTTTGTTCTCGCCTACTCAGAGAAAAGGATGATTCTTTGTTTTTCTGCGTAAGATTTAAGGAGCAGTACTTATATGGAATGGTAGATACATTGATCCAAGTTTTTAAAACTGATCTCTTGACTAAATTTTCTAAACTTATACACAAGTATATATAGTAATTTTAATCTAATTTCTTCATAGGAATTGAGAAAGCTACACTTAAATAGCATTCTGAACATTCACTTTTGAAATACAAACCAGTTCAACATGTAAGCAATCTTTGAATTGTCACAATGGATGCCTTTGGCATCAATAAGATGATAAGCATGTTTATTCTGTATAATCAAAATATGAATTCACAACACCTAAACCATCTAGTCCTGTAAACAGGTCAATTCAGCATAGTCTATAATCCTTACATGTACTACATATATACAAAATAAACAGCAAATACAAAGGGAATGAAAACCTGAAGGCTATTTCATCAGAAGCATCCTCTTTAAATAATTAAGTAGTCTATACAAATAATACTGAAGATTACATGTCACTGGCATCACTTAATAACTGTTAACAGTAAAGCAGAAATTATAACTGTCACTACAGCATCACTATCACTTTGCAGAAGCCCTACATTTACTACATGGTGAGAAATAAATATGTGTAGAATACTATCAGGCTGTTGTTGAAAGTCAAGTACTTACTTTGGAAGCTGAGTGAAAGCAAGGAATCCGGCTTTAGAAGCAACTAATCTTCTAACAGCTTGGAATTGGCTTTCAAGCTCAGCAGTTGATGCTGTAAGGTCACCCTCTTGTGAGAGCAATGCTGTTATAGCATTATTTATTAGCTTCTCTTTGTTTTCTGAAAATAGGCCCTAGGAAAAAAGATGTACATTGGTGGGTTTTTAATCAGTTAAAAGTTTGATGTTTAAGAATGAAAATACTTTCATTTTAACTCACATCTTGTGTTACTGCATGCAGAACCCCACTGTATGAAATGTTTGAATTGAACCGGAAGACAGCATCTGCGAAATTGCCATCTACAAAAGAAAAAGAATGGATAAATATTTAAGATGAAGCATTAGAGGATATCATCACAGCATGGATTGATCATTCTGCAGAAATCTCACCAAGTACTCAGTTCAAAGGATACAAACCCAAAACTTACTGGGAGGTGCTGCCAGGAACCTGAGATGGAGGCTTTCAACTTCCTCATCCACCGGCATACTCAACAAGCCCCAGCGCTGGCCTTTATCTGTAGGTGTCATTTTCACACAGACATCCCTGTTGCCAGAGGCTCTTACTCCATCCAGCAAACTGGCTAACAATGAATCCCTAAGCAAATTGTTTAAAAAGTTAGTTTTCCATCCAACTAAACTAAATATGCTCATGTGCATTGCAATATGAGAATTATATGCAGACTAAGTATTTATGGAAACTGCTGTAAATACAGAATGTTTCATAACACAATGTTTCAACTTGATTCATTCCGTAAATGTATACCACTTCACATGTGGTGGGGTGGGAAAAAGATTGTCCTGTAATGTATGTGTTGATTTGATGCTGCACGCTAACATTTGAGGGCTTGAGTAACACTGACATTTGAAAGCTGGATTTCTAGTTAGTTTTCTGGCAACATACAAAGTGTTGGATATAATACTTAAAGCCCCACATGGTTTGGATCAAGGTTACCTACAGGATCATTGTCTCCCATATCATCTATCCCATACACTTCAGTCCTCTGGAGGATGTTTACTCCCTCAGGCCAGAACCCAATTTGCAACTGTAACCGAGAGGACCTTTTCATTGGCTGCCCCAAGACTGAGAATGACCAGCCAGAGGAGGTCCAACAGATAAATGAACTGTCAGAATTCAACTGAAAACCTACCTCTTCCAACAGGCCTACCTAGTCAATTTTAAACTGTGAATGTTAATTTTACATGTTATTAATATTGGCGTCATTCTATGTACTCTGCATTTTAATATATGTATTTTATTATATTTATCAGTACATTTAAACCATACTGTACCCCACCTCAACCCGAGAGGAGCGATGGGTAAAAAAATAATTAATAGCTTGTGAGATAATAGGAAGTAAAGGTAAAGGTTTCCCCTGACCTTAAGTCTAGTTGTATCCTACTCTGGAGGCTGGTGCTCATCTCCATTTCTGAGCCAAGGAGCCGGCATTGTCCGTAGACACCTCCAAGGTCATGTGACTGCATGGAGTGCCGTTACCTTCCCGTCAAAGTGGTACCTATTGATCTACTCACATTTGAATGTCTTTGAACTGTTAGGTTGGCAGAATCTGGGCCTAACACCGGGAGCTCACTCTGCTCCCCAGATTCAAATCGCCGACCCTTTGGTCAGCAAGTTCAGCAGCTCAGCAGTTTAACTCGCTGCACCAAGTACGTGATTTAATAAAAAGTTTTGGGCAAGGCAGTGGGCAAGGAAAAATAACTTGATTTCTTTATCTTCCACATCACTTGTAAAAGGAAAAAAATAATTTGGTATTTTTACACACTTGATTTCACTATTTCTGCAAAAGTAATTCACATCTCATCTTCATATGCTGTGGCAACTTTTCTTCTAGGAAAGTGCTATTGTGTTCTGATTGGAAACTGCCATTCTATCTATCTGTTTAACCATACATCCATTGGAAGCCTTACTTCCAGAATCCCACTTGAATTCTCTTGACTTTTGCAGGACATGCTGTCAAGTTCAAGAATCTACTGCATTCCCTTTCTAGATTCAGCATAGGCATAAGATGTCTGCAAAATGAATCAAATGTAAATGTAGGCACTGTGACCTAGTTACCGCAGTGAAGCTACTTATGTAAGTGCTAACTGCTATGCATAAGTTTACTATGTAAACTAACACTTCAGTAAAGTAATTGGTAGTTCAAGAAGATTTAAAAATACCTCTCTGTCGAAGAATATTTTCGGATTTGTCCCTTGATAAATTCAATGGTAAAAAGCTGTGGGTTTTCAGAATCACACACTAGTGCAAATACCTTTAAAGAAAGGGTACATCAAAGAGGAATTCATACTAATTTTGTACAGTATATAATTAAACAAGTCAAAACTTTCAGCATAACAAAAACATTTTAGTTTTTTTTCTTCTTCTATGTTTTCTTATCAGTAAATTTAAACAGGCTATTTCTTCATTCTATTGTTCTTCATATACCAGCTAATTCCCTAAAACAAGTTTTCTTTCCCCTTACCTCTCCTAAGGGTTTCAGTGTTGCAATATTGTATGTGGCTGGGTCACGTTCTACTAAGCAAGTTTCTGTAAGAGCCAATATCCTTTTCACTGGTTCCTTGAAAAAAGAGGGAGAGCGCCATTAAACTGTAATTGCTGTAACTGTAGAAATCAAAAGAAAAAAATCACTAAAACGTTTCTAGTACCAACATTAAAAAAATGCTGGTTATAACTGAGATATCAAATGGCACTAATTTTATTGTGTCTAAGTTATTATTGAAGAGTGGGCATAAAACGCAGAAAGATATGCCAAAATGTTAAATTCCCCCAACCCTATAAAATATTTTACATGACTACACTCAGGCTGCTAGGTCTAACTTGGTGTAATAAAATAAACAAGAAGTCTTAAACTTCCTGTTTTGCAGAAGTAAATTGTAGATGTTTATGACATGGAAGAAAACTGTCATGAGGGTACCATGATAAGGAGTCATCATGAGCTATACTTACAATATGTTACTAACCTTTAAGTTATAACTCTGGACTTGTTTCCCCCCCAGCCCCAAAATTTAAATGTGTTCAGATAAATATATCAGAAAACAGTTACAACTAAGACTGCAACCAAAATATTGTACAGAAATCAATACATTTTCATACCATGTTTTACTTCTGATTGTATGTTTGCCTGCATTTTTTTAAAAAAAAATGAGACCATGATCCAAGTATTGATAGAGCTCATAAAAGTAACACAATGTATCCAGTACAACTTGCTATTCCTTCTTTAAACTGCTGACTACTTTCAATATAAGACAGCATTCTCAAAATGCCTGTGATACATGGAGGGCTACTGTTCTATAAAAAGACATAAACAGTCATGTCTTTGCAAAATAGTTTCTGTTCTCCAGTTACTAGGTATCCAACATTAAAAGATCTGTCAAGGTATTTTTTTTAAAAAAATGAACCTTTATGTATGGCACAAAATTGCAGTGTGCATTCTCTTCAGAAAAAAAATAGTCACATTAAAAAGAAACTTATGAATTAAATATAAAAAAATTGAGCAGAGCCAGTGGAGATGCATAAGAAAGGGAATTTTCCATTTTAAAGTCACAATCAGGGCATTAAAATCATTAGGCCTTACCGAATGCCTAGGAGATATCTTTTGGACCACAAATTCTGCTAAAGATGTAATGGATTCATCATTGCTGTATTTCCCAAAACGAAGACTCAAATACTGTTCAAACTCTAAAGGTTCTTTTCTTATTCTCAAGGAAATGCCAACGTAATTGCCAGCATGTTCTATTGCACTTTTGATAATGTCTTCCCTTTGCTCAGAAGCAAATAAATGCTGCAAATTTGAAGAGACTTTGATAAATGAATTGGCATGAATATATTAACAACACTGATAAACTGGAAAGAATCACAATTCAAAAATTTTAAGGCAATGTATTTGAGTCCCCCCAGGGGTGAGAAAGGTGGTATATAAATACTGTAAATAATATAATCAGTCAATAAGCAAAGCTTTTCTTAAGTGAAGAAATAGCAACAGATAATCAAAATATCAAAGAACAATCACCAGGGAAACAGTGTTCACCTAATTAGCTACAACAGTCATGTTTTCTGATTAAACAGGATAAAAGGACAAAAAATTATATATTTTACTTCAAATACTCTTTTTGGCAGTTAAGACATGAGAAATATAATAATAATAATAATCATCATCATCATCATCATCACCATCATCATCTTTGTTTATACCCTGCCACCATCTCCCCAATGGGGACTCTGAGCGGCTTACATGGGGCCAAGCCTGAACAACAAACTATAATATAGAAATACAAATTGCAGTAAAATAAACAGCATAACATTAAAATATAACAATATATATAAAACAATATACACAGAATATAGAAAACCAAACATAACGACAGAGAGCAGTTCTGCCCCCTATCTCCGGGTGAGATAGGGGGCAGAACTAATTGTAAGGGAGAATTTATAGAGAGACAGGAAATAAGCAAACCTTTGCACATGGGGGGGACGGGGACGGGACGGGACTCCTGGGACAAGAACGTTGAGGGAGCAATAGCATAAAATTATGTGGCTACTCTCCAAAAATATACATTACTAAATGCAATTTTAGTCATGACTAAAGTAGACTAACTGGATTATAAGACATATTACTGTAAACTAACAAGGTTTATTCATTTCATTCAATATATTCTAGTTGAGATTAGGGTTGGATTCAGTCTAGAAATGCTAAACACGGCATTTCAAATTTTCTAAACTAAGTCTAAATCAAAATTCACATTCAGATTGCATTTTGTTTTAGTACTTACTAGTCTACTAAATCCTCCATAAAGTATACAGAAACCTCCTGGATAATCAGATAGATCGACAAATCCTTCAATATTTCGGTAATCATAAGAACACAGTACTTTATTTGTTGCAGGATTAATTTGGTCAAAGCCTCCAGGAGTCACCTCTAGAATTACAGGTGTTCTTGTATCACTCCAATGATGTTTGTAACAGTTGTATCTCTGTAGTTAAAAATAATATATACAGGATCATATCTTAACAGAACAGTTAACATGGAAATCAAAATCTAACAATATTTGGCTGACACAGTTCAACATTTAAAAATGTGTTTAAATTAAATCATTTTAGTCTTTTTTTTCTTTGCAACTTGTAGATGTGGTCTACAAGCAGATCATATTTGTGTAACCAGCACCAATAGTGCTATCCCAAAATAATTACAAGCTGTGAAATAGCACATGTGTACCCCCCCCAATCAAATTCTACATGAGTTTCCAATTCAGACCTACACAATTGTTTTCTTTTTAAGAAAAATTCAATATACAAAACAGCTCTAAGGAAAGATTAACTAATAATGTCCTATTACTGGAAAATGAGAAATCTAATCCTGAAGTAAATAGTTGTAATAATTAGAAAAACAGAAGAATAGCAGATTTTTATTTCCATTTCCTCCAGTATAAATTTTGCCTAACTAAAACAAGATACAGAACAAAATATTTATCAAAATCTAGAATGAAGTAAGTGTTTTTAACAGAACTTAACTGCATGCAAACTAAGTGAGCTAAAATGGCTACAAATTTTGTGGGTTATGCTTTTGTTTATATTTTGTTTAGGGTATTTTATCACAAACATTAGCAATTGATTCCAGTCCTCTGACTACTGGAGATGCAAGGCAGGAATGATTCCAGCCCAACATAATCTCCCATGCTGTGCCAGGAACCTTCACTGCTAGCAACTTTAGCAGATTAGCCGAGTTTATTCTGAATATAGTCCAAGGAAACAAAAGCAAAACCATCCCATATGCCTAGAAGATAAAAGATATATCTCATGAATACATATGGGTCAGAAAAGTTATTTTAATATTTATAGCCCATTTATTTATCAATTAAATGAGTCTCAATGCAATTTAAAAACACTGAAACAACATGAAGGTTGGACAGAATAACCTTCCCTTTCCGACTGCAATCCCAGGACATGTGAATTAGGCTTATCATAAAGGAAATAAATGAAAACAGACAGACTGATTGGATAAATTTGTCACTCAGTTTGAGTATGACAAAAATCAAATGAGCTCCTCAGCATGCAGCAGAACCTAAACTTCTAATAAAAATTATTTATGTGGTGAAATGAAAGATACTTGCCCTTCCTGTGATTTTTCCTTCAGCAAAATCAGTTCGGAATCTCTGGAGTGGAAATTGCAAAGTTATGTTAGATGTAGTGGAAATAATTAAATAATTAAAATTGTAGCATGGCTCCTTGAATTTTAGCATACTCCTTGTCTCTAAGGTAGCCTTCAACCAATGAAATAACCTCACTTTCAAAGCAAAGCTAATTTACCAACTGAATAGTATCATTGCTTGAGAAATGTTGGTTGTCCACATTTGTGGATTTGATTATTTGTGAGTTTGTGTTGCTTTCTTAACTACATCGAACTCCTCAACCCCCAATCTTTCTCCTGCATCTCCACCAGTCCAGCCAAGAATGCCAGGTCCTCATTCTCTTCTTCTACTTCCCATCAAGGCCTCATCCAGATTTTAAACTCCTTCATCCGTTGCTCCCATTGCGTGAGCATAAGGAACAAGTGTGATGAGGAAAAAGGTGGACTGATTGGGAGAAGCTTTTAATTTAAGCTGGAGCTTGTGGTGAGATGATGGGCAATGGAGTGTGGGGCATCAGAGTGGGCAGGAGAAGGGACAATGAGAAATTGGAAGAGGAAAAGGAGTGAGAGAGGAAGAGACAGATGGGTGAGGAAAGTCTTCAAAGTTATGCTGATGCATGTGAGAAAGGGAATAACTAGCCAGGGCTGTTGGCAGGAAATAACAATGAAGTGTATGTGTGGTTGGTCCTAGAGCAGTGGTTCTCAACCTGTGGGTCCCCAGATGTTTTGGCCTTCTACTCCCAGAAATCCTAACAGCTGGTAAACTGGCTGGGATTTCTGCGAGTTGTAGGTCAAAACACCTGGGGACCCACAGGTTGAGAACCACTGTCCTAGAGGCTTTTTTCCCACATTTTTAAAAACTTTCTTGGTGATCTTGATAACCCCTGAGAATGAAGAGGCCTAACTGTAAATCCAAAGATAATATTCTTTGTGCAAGGTGGCAGAAACAGAAATGGTATCACAGAACTGTTTAGCAAACACTTAAAATGGTGGTATAATAGTAGTTTTCTAGAAAAGCAATGATCTATTTCAGCTTTTGAGTCCAGCACTAAAAAAACTAAAACAAACCAAGCTCTCTGCAGTATCTGAATTCAAACCAAATTTAGTGGGGCTCTAACTGTTCTCGCTGAATTTATCTATAACAAAAGTGTAATTAATTTTTTTATGCAGTATGTAAGATTTAGAAGAAAAATTATATTTAATACAGTTAGCAATAGAACATGCAAAGCAAAAGAAAATTCAGATCTTTAACGGTTCCTACCAGAGCTTCTGTAAGGAGTTCTGTTCTGTGTTCTGTTGAAAACTTCAGAGTTTCAGACTTCTTTCCACTTCCCTTACGAAATGTAAGATTGAATTCTGTTCCTTGTCCTTTTCCAACAGGGCTAATGCCACAGATATCTCCATAAGGCCACTAAACAAAAAGATCAGAATCTGAGGGGCTGAAGTGAGGTAGCCCACTCTCTCTATATTGAGCTATATTGCACGAGTAAAACCCACTATTGATTCTGCCTATTAATTCCTACAATTTTAAATTCAATAATTATTTCTGTGCCATATTTTGAAATCTCAGGTTATTAGCTTTATAAGGCATGAAACAAGAGAGTTTTGCCTCTACTAACATGGTGATAGACATCAGTGATGGAAGCTTCAGAAGGCAATGCAAACAGAGGATTGGGGAAAGCTACCAAGATAATCATGTCTCTGTCCTATCTATCCACACAACACAAAAATGTCACTTTTAAAGTGTATTGTTGCTACTCTTTCACAAACTCTGGAATCACAAGACATAGAGAAAAGCAAATTAACATTTCCAATATGTAGTCTAGCACCAATAGCTACAACTACATATAGATATATTTAATGAATGTATTAGTCAAACTATATCAATAAGCAAGACATGGTGAATTCCCAAATTAACAGTTTATGCCTCCTGACATTAATGGACGTAGATACTATACATTTGTTCTGTATATTACTAGAGAATATGCTCAGCGGCCTAAATTCAACTGAATGGATGAATGAATGAAATACATTCATTCAGCTGATCTATTCTAGCTGAGATTAGCAACTGGATTTAGGCCAACGCAAGTAATAGTTGAACTTCTGCCAACAATTTTTGTCATTATCTAATCCTACCAGTACCTCTTCAAAAATATTTTTATTATTACTAAAAACCAAAGGCAACATCATTTCTTCTATTATATAATGATGCAAAGAACTCTCTAATTCAGTGTTTACTAATAAAGACTACAATTCCCACCCCCCTTTTTTAAACTTAAAATGTTTACCAAAAGGATGGGAAAAATATATCCTTCAATGCATCTGACAATCTGACAATGCAGTTCCAAAATATTTATTGGTCATGTAGCTAAATACAAATCAAGTGAGATAAACTAAACAGAGGGGGCAATACAAAGACTTCCTGACAAAGTCAATGTTCCCTGCCTAAGAAAAGGGACAGAGATACCCTGGATACCAAAAGGTTTTACTGATTCTAAAGGAATTTAAATTTTAGTGTCCTTTGTTTTGATCCCCACAATGCTAAAAATGGGGGAGTGGATTCTTGCCTACACTGAGATCTCTACAGACCAACTGAACAGAAATAACATCTAGTACAAAATGGAAGCCTGTGACTCCAACAACATCACCTTTTTTCATATAGGCAATTTTTGCCTGATGAAGAAGTCAATTGCATTTTATAAAATCTGCATGAAGTATTTTGTGCATTTTGATTGGCTGATAGTCTTTTCCAGATTTTATATTTAGTTTTATTTCACTTATAACCAACATGGCTATTCTTGAATATGTTTCCAAAATCATTATTTACCTTAGTTCTCTCGGCATTCATTGAATCTAAGAACATTTGCCAACTTATTTTCAATTTGGAGACAGTACATGCTAAGAAAGCCACTGTCTAAATACCATTACCTGATTTGTAACTTCTAGTGTGTTGGGGTTATATGTTGTGATGGCATGCGTTCCAACTGAGAAGACTCTTTTATACCTACAACAATAAAAGAGAATGATTTTAGTTTGAGTGCTTGTCCCAGGTCCTAGCAAAAACATAGAATACAGCTTCTGTCTATTACAGGGGGTTATTATATGTACTGGTCTATGCATATACACAGAAGAAACAATTCTGTTTCCCACATTCATTTGGAGACACTTGATGACACTAAATATTTTTTTTTCTGTGGAGAACATAAGATGTTATGTATGATATGACTCATAACCCCTGTAACTTTGGCACACTGTCTGAAAAGATAGAAAGAAGCTGGAGTGAAAAACGTAATGTTGAGGTATCAAAAGATAATTATATAAGAATACAATATATATGGTGGATGAACCATGGGATTAATGTTCCATAATAGTGGGATTTCATGTCCTGTGAGGAAAGTGGCTTTACTGACAACAAAAGTACTGTTGGTAGCATCTCTTATGTCAAACAGGGTTTTGTTGAGGACCTAGGCTAAATGTGCCAAACAGTTACTGGGCAGCAGTATTAGTGAGAACTACCAGTGGCAAAGAACCTTTCAGAGACAAGAGCAACAGCACTATATCTAACATTTGTTAGCATTGTACAGAAGGAAACATTGTAACCCCCTGTTAAATGACTTCTACCATGAAAACCCTATCCTGAGATAATCCAAAATGAAACAAGAGATTGTACCAGAAAATGTACCAGGACTGCAGCACAGCTGGCTGGGAGTCAGCTGCATTAAGATCACTATTGACCGAAAGGTCATGAGTTCGAAGCCAGTCTGGGTTGGAGTGAGCTTCCAACCATTTGTGTAGCTTGCTGTTGACTTTTGCAGCCCGAAAGACAGTTGTATCTGTTAAATAGGACACTTAGGTACCGCTTATGCTGAGAGGCTAATTTAACTAATTTACGGCACCATAAACTCTCCAGCAAGCGTGTAAAGAATGAGGAAGTACTTCATCAGTGTCACAAATGGACGGTGAAGCGACAGCTTCCCTGGTGGCCAGAATATCCTCATGAAAGCTGGAATGTTAAATAGCCTCTGTGAGTCTGTCTATATATGTTGTGTGTCCATGGCACTGAATGTTTCCTATGTATATGTACATTGTAATCTGCCCTGAGTCCCCTGCAGGTGAAAAGGGCAGAATATAAATACTGTAAATAAATAAATAAATAAATAAATGAGACTCCCAGATCTTTGGAAGAAAAAAAAAAAAGAAACAGAACCCTCAGTGGATGGCACATGAAACTCTTCAAGCAGTTATGGACAGACATAAAAGAAGTAAAAGAAAAAAGAGACAGGAATAGTGTCAGAATCCTAAATGCAACCATTAAGCAACTTGGGCAGAGGGACTAGTAAAACGACTATAATATCCAATTCAGAGAAATTTAAAAAATGACAAGAAAAGAAGAGAACTTTTCTACACAGTCTAAAAAATTAAAGGGAAATGTAAGCTAAGACTGCGTATGGCATATGACCAGCAGGGAAACAATTGTTTATTTTTATTTATTTTTTATCCCACCTTTCTTCTCATATAGGGACTCAAGAAAGCTGACAACACACACACACAAAAATACTCATAATACAATGCAAATATGTTAAATTAGAAATATAAAATTACATGACTTAGTACAAGTAAAAAGTAGATGGAAACAATACACTGAAGAACTCTGTAAAGGGATAAGGATAACAGATTCATTTAAGGAAAACTAATTTGAAAATAAATCAACAATTTTAGTAAGTGAAGTGGAAGCTGTATTCAGGGCACTTGAGAGAAATAAATTACGAGGAACATATGGCTTATCAACAGAGCTGCTTCAAGCTACACAGACAGATCACCCACTTTCCCTTAAAATATGTCAGCACAGATATATATATATAGGTCCATAGATTGGAAATGTTCAATACACATAAAAGGCGTTAACAATAAACATGTGATGGAGCTCAGTGAAATTGAGGAAAGGCAAGAAACATCTTTAAGTTATTCAACATGAGCCTGAAGTGTATACAGTACTAAAAATGTGAACCAGGAAAGAAGAAAAAATAATTTGGTTATTGACTAGAGCCAACAAAAATATCCTAAAAAAATTATCTACAGAGAGGAGAAAATCCAAGCTTACAAAGAATGCCAGATGCATACAAATACCATACTTTTCTCCTCCTACAATAATCCAATCTATGTGAATAGTTATTCTTAAACAGATCTAGATGAGATATTATGCAGTTCATGTAGGTTGTATATGCAATACTGACCTGAAATAAACTTTGTTAAGTTTGTCATTACATGCAAACTAGAAACTGTTTTAAGTAAACTCCTGAAAACTAAACCATAATAAATCAAAGTAGTTCTCCTGGCTTGTTTAAAAGTTAAGAATTTTAACTACCAAATCCTGTCCGCAAGCAAACCAGGACTCTACTAAGGCCAACACATGTACATATGTGGCGGAGGCGAGTGTGTGTGGTGAAGGATTTTGGTGGCAGAGTGCATGTGTGTGCAGCAGCGGTGGTATATGTCACAGCCAGCATGTGGCTGGATACAGCTAAAGCCCTCCCCCACAGTCTGAGGGACTATGAATCAGCCCTCCACATGAAAGTTTTAGAGACCCCTGACTCAGTGAAAATTACCTGCTTTTTTTTTTTTTACAAAGAAAACCATGATTTCTCATATAACTTCTTCTATACCTATTACTAGCATGGCTCTTGAGTGCCTCAAGTGATGTAAAGTACTTCCACTATTCAAGTGTGTATGGTCTTCTAGATTTGATTTTGTGGATACCTTCATGCTGGCTTTTGACTTATGGGGTCTCTATAAATTTCATAGCATTTTTAAGGCTACAAATAGGGGGCTTTCCATTGTCTTCCTTTGAAATATAGATTACAGCACCAGGTATTTCTTGGCTGTCTTCCATCCAAGCAATAACTAGGTCTGATTTAGTTTTCAAGATCAGACGGTGTCTAATGCTTTCCATGTATTCAATACAAATACAAATTCATCATGGAACTTAAACATAACACAAATTACACAGGCAATATAGACAGATACATCAGAACACAAATGCAGGACAGAGATGTAGAAGGTGCACTTCATTCCTTTTTTGCTGCCCACAAGCTCTCTCCTCCCTGACCCACAGATCTTTTACCCTTGGAGGAAACTCAAAAACCCATCTACTGCCCATCACAGAGGCTCTGCGAACTCTGGATTACTTAAAATAATTGTCTCACATCTGGTTTCCGCAGAGAATGCAATGCTTCAGTTGCTCACCCTTGATGCAGGAATTTGCTAGGGCATCCTGAAACAGTACTCTACTATGGAATACTCCTGCCCAGGTTTCCTTCTATCAATGCCCTCGTTCAGCACTCTCAATTTCCATTCCAAGCATTCTAACCCTAACCCTTACCTGACATTAAAGGACTGAAAGAAGATATTATCACAGACTTAGAGAATATATGAGATAAAAGCATAGCCAGATGCCTGCACATTGATTACGTGAGTAAACCAAGCCTCAATCCTCATTCTTTATTCTTTCGTTATAGTTTGATTTTCCCTTCAATTGTATTCTTAATGTATCTAACAAATAGAAATAACTATATAATACTGCCATAGAAACATAGCTGTATAGATTATGTATGTGAAACATAGCTGTATATTTACTTATACATACACCATGTGTACCATGTGTAAATAAAGTCTAAACTCTGTCCAGCTAAGTACTAGTAATATATAAAATCCTAAGTGTAACGTAGCATAAAAAGTGTTAGCTAAAGGAAACATCATACAACAATCTATTCTATTTGAACCAACTTTGTTACCTAAATATTGGGAAAACAAATGTGACACAAACAAACCATACGAGGCAGGAAGATAACAAGAACAAGAAGAAACAAAACAAAATAAACAGACTCGAAGAATAAAACCACCCTCAGAAAATTAAAGGGTATTACTTGGAGTGAATTAACTGAACTTAAAGAAACAAAAGTAAGACATTCAGCTAACTAGAAGAACAAGCAACTAGAGATGGAAAAACCTAGCATGACAAAACAAAGTAAACTATTGACTTTAAGACGACACTCGCTACAAGGCGAACCACCCCCAAAAGAGAACGAACCATCACTACAGGATTTAATGGCACAACTAGTAAAAATACAGGAAACTCAAGTGAAGATGCAGGAGGCACAAACTAAATTACAAGAAACTCAAGAAAAAATGAAGACCTCACAAGAAAAGCAACAGGCTAGGATGGAAAAACTGATACAGGAGGGAATGGGAAAAGTGAAAGAAGAGATTAAAGAAGAATTATCAACCTTCAAAAAAGAACTAGATGGAATGCAAAAGGAAATAAGTGTAATGAAAAAGGATAGCCTAGCCCAGAAAAAAACCCAGGAGAGATGCACAAAAAGATTGGACACCCTGGAAGCAATTTCAGCTAAAATCACCAGACAGCAAGAAATGATGGAAACAAAAGAGACAGAGTACCAATTGAGAATTAGGAATATCGAAGAAGACAAACAGGAAAACCTAAGAGGCATTATAGCAGAAATAACCTCCAAAATACTAGATAGACCAATAGAAGAGATGGACTCCAACATAGATAGAGTCTACCGGGTACCAACTAACTACGCAAAGAAAAATGGAACGCCACAAGACATTGTAGTACGCTTAACAAGGAAACACCTAAGAGATCAGATATTGAAAAACAACGCCAAACAACCGACATACTACAAAAGCAAAAAAATTGCCATTATAAGAGAAGTACCAGCCGTCACTATGAGCAAGAGGAAGCCATACTATTTTTTAACCGACGAACTCAAGAAACAACAAATTAAATTCCGATGGGAAAGAAAGGAAGGGCTAATGGCAACCGTAAAAGGCGACAAAGTATGGATAACATCGGTGGAAAAGGCGAAATCCTTTTACCAAAAAATTACCAGAGGACAAGAACAGGAAGGAAAAACACACAGGAGAGACCCACCTAAAAACGATGATACCGAGCTGGAAGAGAACGACGCAGAACCCATGTATGACTCAGGAGAACCAGGAACGAAAAAAGGAGAAAAAAGGGCTAGACACACATCACCGGAGGACTACGCTAAACAACATCCCAGAAACCAAATAAGGAAGGACTTGATAAACTTTAATATTAAAGATGGATCTGAGGATTGTATCTAATAATGTCAATGGTTTAAATGCACCCAATAAAAGAAAATCTATTTTTCACCAACTCCAAAGTCTCAAGTGTGATATTATCGCAATCCAAGAAACACACATAGCTCAAAAACACAGCGCCCATTTAGAAAACAAACATTTGGGGAAATTATTTTATTCCTCTGCGCTAGAAAAAAAGAGGGGTGGCTCTATACATAAAAGAAAGCCTAGGACCTGAGTTAGTTTTCAAAGACAACGAAGGGAGGATGATTGGAGTTAAAATACAAACCAACAATTTGAGCATACTAGTATGCAACATCTACGCCCCCAATGGAGCAAAAACCTCATTTGTTAAACAGCTGAGAAGCAAAATAACGGAACATCTATGCGATAATTTGGTGGTGGTAGGAGACTTCAATGGAGTGTTGGACAACAGGATGGACAAGACACAGAAAAAAGCAAAATGTGGAGTGCTCCCGCAAAACTTTTTACAACTAAAAAAAGATCTAGGACTGCATGACATTTGGAGGCTTAAAAACCCAGAAGCAAAAGACTATACCTTCTATTCAGCAAGACACCACACCTGGACCCGTATTGACATGTGCTGGATAACTAGCCTGCTAGCAGTTAAAACTAAAAAAGTTAAAATACTCACAAGGATTACCACCGATCACTGCCCACTAAAAATAGAAATTAAAATTGGCTCGCAAAGCAGGAGGTGGAAACTAAACGAATCTCTAATCAAACAAGAAGAAGACATAGAGCTCAGTAAAAAAACATTAAAGAACTTCTTCGAGAACAACATAGACAAAGGTACTAGACCGGAGATAGTTTGGGAGGCCAGCAAGGCTGTCATGCGGGGCCATTATATTCAACAGGGCGCTATCAAAAACAAGAAAAGGAGAGAAGAACAGACAAAACTGGCAGAAAAACTACAAGAGAAAGAGAACCAACTTAAGAAACAGCCGAAAAACAAAAAAGTATTCTTGGAAGTTGAGTTACTAAGAAAAGAAATGAATGCAGCTCAGATAAATTTAATGGCTAGAAATTTGAAGTACTTAAAAGCACAGTTTTTTTCGGAAGCAAATAAACCCGGCAAGTTCCTTGCGAGGAAACTGGCCAAGAGAAAACAGCAAAGAATGATAACACTGATAGCAGAAAAAGGAAAAAACTACACAAATGAAAGAGATATTGCCAAGCAATTTAGGGAATTTTATAAAAAACTTTACAAGAAAGACTTGACTAAAAAAGAAGACATAATCGCATTCATCTCGGAACAAAAACTTCCCAGAATCTCCGAAAAGGAAAGAGAGCTACTAAACGCGCCTTTTAAAGAAGAAGAAGTATATAAAGCAATAGACAATACACCAGGCAATAAAGCCCCAGGGCCGGATGGCTTCCCGGCACAATATTACAAACTACACAAAGAAGAACTAGTAACATACTTAAATGAGATCATGAACAACACAAGAGAAGGGAGGGATATGCCCGAATCATGGAAAGAAGCCTTCATAACATTGTTGCATAAAGATAATACAGACTCCACGAATGTCAGAAACTATCGTCCCATTTCACTACTTAACTGTGACTATAAGATCTTCGCAAGCGTCATTGCTAATAGATTTAAAGAAGTACTCAAAGTAAGAATCAAGGATGACCAAAGGGGATTTCTCCCTAATAGGAAAATGAGTGACAACATAAGATGCATTCTAAATGTTGTAGAGTACTACGAGAAGAACAGACAAAAGGAATTAGGCCTTCTCTTCGTCGACGCCGAGAAGGCATTCGACAATACCAGCTGGGACTTCCTAATTCACACATTAAAAGAAATGGATGCAGGACATCAGATAATAAACATAATACAATCCATCTACTCCAACCAGTCAGCAAAAATAATTGTAAACGGACAACACACAGATAAAATCAATATACAAAAGGGAGTCAGGCAAGGCTGCCCTCTGTCCCCCTTATTGTTTATACTGGTCCTGGAAATCCTTCTAGACGATTTAAGATCTGATGACACTCTGAAAGGAACAAAGATCGCCTCTGAGGTATATAAAGTTCAAGCCTTCGCTGATGATGTTGTTTGCATCATGGAAAATCCAGCGGAACTTGTCCCTAAATGGCTATCGAAAATAGATAAATTTGGACAATTAGCGGGCCTCAAGATAAATAGAAGTAAAACCAAAATATTAACTAAAAATGTTAATACAGAGAAGAAGGCTAAGATCACAGAAGAAACGGGACTGGAAATAGTCAAGAAGTATAAATATCTAGGAATTACCATCTCGGGATCCAACGCGAATCTGTTTAAAGACAACTACGAGAAGACATGGGAAAATATCCGAAAGAAAATTAAAAACTGGAAATATCTCAACCTCTCCTGGCTAGGGAGAATCTCGGTTGTTAAAATGAGTGTGTTACCTAGGATGATCTTCCTATTCCAGACGTTACCGATTATTAAAAACAACACATGCTTCAAAAAATGGAACAAAGATATTCTGAGTTTCGTCTGGGATGGGAAGAAACCCAGGGTCAAATTTAAAACCCTTACTGATTCGAAAAGCAGAGGTGGTCTGGCAATGCCGGACCTTTTACTGTACTTTGAGGCATGCGCCTTATCCTGGACTGTGGCATGGGCTTCGCTAGAGCCCAAGAGGATTCTTACTCTGGAAGGCTGGGATACGAGAAGGGGATGGCACGCATACCTTTGGTATGAGAAAGACAAAGTAGAAAGATCTTTTAATAATCACTATATCAGATCAGCGCTCCTAAAGGTATGGAAAAAAATATAAAAATTATTTTTATACGAAAACACCCATGTGGGTATCGCCATCGGAGGCCTTCCACAAGAAAGAACTACCCAGAAATAAATGGTTGAACTATCACCAATTATTAAAGAAAGACCATAATCATTGGCGTCTTAAATCTATGGACGAACTTAGGGAGTCGGAAGAGGAAGTAGGTTGGTTCCACTACTTACAAGCAAAAGAATGCTACAAGGAAGACTGTAAAAAAGGATTCAATGAGTCTGAAACTGTATGGGAAAAAGTAATGAAAAAAGAGAAAAAGGTGATTACGACATTATATAGATGCCTGCTCGAATGGAGTAATGAACAAGAATTGATAAAAGAACCTATGATCAAATGGGCAAAAGACTTGGGAAGATCTATAAGACTCAGAGAATGGGAGTTAGCCTGGAAAAAGACTAACAAATTTACTAAAGCTATTACCATCATAGAAAACTCCTACAAAATGTTCTATAGATGGCATTTAACTCCAGCTTTGCTATCTAAGATCAACAAAAACCAGAACAATTTATGTTGGAAATGTAGGAGAGAGAAAGGAACTTATTATCACATGTTCTGGGATTGTAAGGAAATTCAAAAATTCTGGCTAGCCATCCATAAACACATACAAAAGATAATTAAAACAAGTCTAACAATGAAGCCGGAGCACTATTTACTTAATATAACAGACCTCTGCCTGAACAAAAATGAGGAAAAAATATTCTTCTACCTTGCTTCGGGAGCCAGGATACTAATAGCCCAAAAGTGGAAAACCAAAGAAACCCCCACGGCCGACGAATGGATCAAAAAAGTTATAGAATTCATGGATTTGGATAGACTATCGTGCTTAATGAAAAACCAGAATAAAGAAACCATGACCAACTGGAACCACTGTAAGGAATACTTAAAGAACATTCAGAAATAATAGACCAACAACAATAAGGACAACTTATATAAACAACAGAAAATAGGGAATCTATCCCATGCTCCCTTTCGGAACCTAAGCCAATAACCGCAAATTGACTCTCTTCATAACATATTACCCCTCTGCGACTCAAACGGAAGTGACCAGCAACACATTCCCCCTAACCCCCCCCTGACCCCCTTTCCTTTCCCCCCACTACTACCCTCATGTCTTCTACCCCACCCTTGACCCAATATCTTAGTATTTCCAAGCTTTCCCTTCAAAGTATTGTTCCCCCTCTTTCGATGTTATAATTGAAAATTAATAAAGAATATTGAAACCAAAAAAAAAATTTCCATTCCAAGCACCAACTGAAAGGGTCAACTAGCATTCCATGGCCATAAACCAGTATCAATCAACACTGGACCATTTGAGGCATTTTCTTTCATAGGCATGTATTACCTTTGCCTATAATTCAAAAAGCACTAAGAACAATTTTGTTATGCTCCCAGATGGCAACAAAAATATCATATTGTATGCAGAATATGATTCCTATAATGTGTAGTCAGAATTCAAATCGAAAATTCATCAACATAGTTTCAGGATATGGTGTGCAGCCTAAGAAAAACAGCTGAAAAACAATTTCACATTAGAGCAGGCTGTATAGATAATTTAGTAGTGATATTTATAAATTATAAATACTCAAAGGGAGACTGTGTATTAGAATAGTGTATTCTATTCAAGTCTAAAAAAATGTTGAATATAGCAATTTGAGAACTCACAGCTGGATATAAGTAGTAAGTGTAATTTGGCATAATTATCCATAACAAAAGAACAAAGTAAAGGAGACTACTTACTTCCCCCTCCATGAATGCTTTGTTGTGTAGAAACAGGCCAAATCTTTATTTTCCCTAATTATATTCATTTTGTGTCAGGACCTGTAACAAAATAAGCTATGTATTAATAAGATGTATTAACTTTAATAAATTATTCTACTAAATACTGAAACATTCTGTAGACAGAACTATAAAAGCAATGCAGTTTACTGAGGAGGCTGGTTATCATTCAAAATGTTTCAAAGAACTAGCAAAGTGACAAGCTAATTTTAAGCAATATATCAAGAGTGTTATATGAATTTAGTAAACAGCTACAACTGGGTTCACATTTCCAGGAATAAAATATTAATGGGGACTACCCTGCTTTTGATCAAACTCAACACTTTTACTATATTCCTTTCTTTTAAATACTTATAAAAAGAAAATTGAGCAGATAAGAATAAAATATATACAACATATACTCATGTATAAGTCGACCTCATGTATGAATCAGGGGCAGATTTGGGGGCCAAGATTATAGATTTTATATGAACCATGCAAAAAACAAGGGTTTTCTATGGAGAGAGAAAAGAACCAATGCCATTTCAAAGTACTGGCTGCCCTTAGCCACCACCATTTCCCCACTCAGGCATTCAAAAAGCCAGAAGTAACATAGTTTAAATACTCACATTTACCCCCAGGTAAGCTGACCCTGCTTTTTTGGGCTATTTTTTAACTAAAATTTCTAGACTTAGTCATGAGTCTATAGTTTATGTGGCAAATATCAACATTTGGGAGTGTGTGTTGCAATGACAATCAAACAAAAAGAAAGGCGTTTTGCCAGTTCTTCCTTTGAAACATAGCCTAGTATTCACTGGCAGTCTCCAATACAAGTACTAACCAGGATTGACCCTGCTTAGTTTCCAAGATCAGAAATCATCTGGTGTCTTTATTTATGTCCCTACTGTGTTCTATGTACTATCTATGCAGATTAATTGAATCAAAACAGTACTTTTTAAATCTGCAAGCCTCTGAGTCTCATTTTAGGAGAAAAACGACTTATAAAATAAACAAGTACAAGCGGTCCCCAAGTTACAGAAACCTGACTTACAAACTACTCATAGATAAGTGTGAGAAATCTACCCCTAGGAAGCGGAAATTATCTTCTGAAAGAGTTATCATGGGGGAAAGGTGTCTCAACTGAAGCTTTCTCACCAATCCTTGTGTAACGAGGGTTAAGAGATCAGGGTCTCTTATGGCTCCTGTGTGACAGGAATGTGCGAGGGTGTTACACACAGGTGATGAGAGAGAATGGTGTGTGTATATGATAGGTATGCTGCCACCACCCCAAATCACTGTTTGAGGAATTAACTAGATGATATACTTGAGGTAAAATGTCCCTATACACCGGTTCTTCTTTTTTGGCTCCCTTTCTTGTGATGGACTGCAGAGATGTAGAGGCTGACTGAATCTAGCTTTATATAACAAAACAAGGCTGAGGAAGATTAAAAGTAAACTAGAGAACAGGTTTATTAAAATATTTGAAACAGACAACTCATTACTGAGTGGTACATATGCGTAGTTGGTTTCTGAGGCACAGACTTATAAAACAAATGGTTTCTATAAAAGAAGTAATTTTTCTTTGACGTGAGTTACTTTCCTCACACTATCCCTATAACAAGTAACAGTGTGTTTCTTAGACCAGCCGCCCTGGCTGCCTGCAAGAGTAACTAGGTTCCTTCTAGACTATTCTGCACTGTAGGGAAATAAACCCACTTGTATTCTCTCTCAATACAAGTCAACAAGCCTTCACTTTGACTACCCAAGCCAAAGTACCCTGAAGCACTTGCCCTCTATTATTCCCTATCAGCCTAATTCTTAACTCACTCAGCAACTCTCTTCTCCCTGCCTGAAAATCCTAATCCTATCTCTCTCAGATCAAATCCCTCTTCTCTCTTTTAGATCAAAACCATCTCTCTTCTAGATCAAATCATTCTTCCCTCCCTCTGACAGAAAGTACAGCCTTTTTACACACTCCTTCAACTCCTCCCCTAGGGGTCTGAGCCAATTAGGAGTTAGCTGACTCCTCCCCTTGCCTCTCTGCCCTTCCCAACATGTCAGCTATCCTGAGCACCCTCCCAACATGGAGGCCTGCCCACTGACTCCCAGGCTGCGGCCTATGAAGCAAAGGTATGAGTTCACTACACCTTGTTTCCACAACAAACATTTTTTTTTCAAAATCAAATTATTACATGGCTAGAAAGTGAGGTGAAAATTTCTGAACAGCAAAACAAACACGACAGGGGTGTTAACCCTTCCCTATGCTATCCAAAGCTTTTGTGTGTGTGTGGCTGGAGTTACACTGGAAAAATGTATCTGTTCCAACTTACAAACAAATTCAGCTTAACAACAAACCAACAGAACCTATCTTATTCGTCACTTGGGACTGCCTGTAAATCAATTTTAAACGGTATTCCAGGGAACCCTACAAGTAGACTAAATATCTGCTTTTCTCAACAGACAAAAACACATTTGCTTTTTAAAAAGAGCCTCTCTTTCATTTTCAGCCTTTCCCAAAGGTCTGCAGCTGCAGAAGAGTGCCAGGCTTTCTAAACTGCATTCATTTTACAAGCCAGTGACAAGGCCCAAGACACCCAAGGGCAATCTTCTTGTTGAACATATCATAGCAATTTCTACACTGGTATTCATGACAGATGTAAAAGGGTTCCTTGCATACAATATCATGTGGAAATATTCCTTGCAAGTATAATATATGAAAATTAGATGATACTATAGCCAAGATATATGACATTGTGCAACAGGAATTATATCAGATTTGCCATCTTGTTACTTGGAAGTTAAATATTCTATGTTTGAAAGACATATTATTGAGACAGAGATTTATTGAGAGAACAAATCTGAGTTTTAACTAACAACAACTGAGCTAACCAGCTGTGATGTAGTGAAACAAGCATGGAATCTGTAAAAAGAGGTAATAATAACAGCTCCAAGAGGAGTGATCATATGAAGAGCAGGAAGCTTCAGGCAAAATAAAAAGTTTTTGGCCTCTGGAACTAAGCTAGAATGTGAAGCAGTGAAAGTTGCTTATTAGTGCACATGAGGGAAATGTAAATAATATGCTTGCAAGCTCTATAAAACCAGATTGTTCAAGGCCAATTTGCTTATAGTCAGTTATGTCAGAAGAAACTGCTAGCTGTAACGTCATGAGTGAGAATATTTATTTACAACGAAATGTCATCCTAAAAGATCGAAATTTATATTCTGCAGCAATAGTTTTGCTGAATTAGTGCAATGTATATGCCCGTGATGCACACAATGCTGAACTATGAAGTCTCTGAACAAAATACTGCACAAGGAGGTAGATGCCTTATGTAATGAAATGCTATCAAATTCTGAAATATACTGTAATATACAGTAATGCCTGTTTGAGTTGTGTACTTTCCTCAAGGCGTTGGTGTTGATTTGTCTATTCAACACACTGATGCATTCTTGGAAGCTTAGGGGATCAAAATAGTAAACAATTTCAGCTAGATGTAGATTCACAAGCATTAAGGCAACAAATCTTCAAAATCTCAGCTAAGGCTCCTTCCACACAGCTGAATAAAATCCCACATTATCTGCTTTGAACTGGAATATATATATGATAGTGTGGACTCCGGGCCCTTTCTCATAGCCCCATATCCCAGAATATCAAGGGAGAAAATTTCACATTATCTGACTGTGGATTCAGATAACCCAGTTCAAAGCAGATATTGTGGGATTTTCTACCTTAATATTCTGGGTTAAATGGCTGCGTGGAAGGGCCCTAAGACAGTGGTTGGGTCCCCAGGTGTTTTGGCCTACAACTCCCAGAAATCCCAGCCAGTTTACCTACTGTTAGGATTTCTGGGAGTTGAAGGCCAAAACATCTGGGGACCCACAGGTTGAGAACCACTGCCCTAAGAGATCAGGTGGGGGAATTAGTGGAAAAGAGATTATTATTATTATTATTATTATTATTATTTTATCTTTAGTCATATCTTCACCACAGTTTACAATAAAACAATACTGCAAGAATGTTAGTATATCCAAATACGATGAAGTCTACAAATAAGAAAATTTAAAAGTTGCATAAAAGTAATATAGGAAACACATTAACAAAAGTTTAAAAAACTGGGAATACAAAGAATTTACTTGGTAATGGAACGATAACAGACTGAATGCTAGGAGAATTTTCCAAAGTCAGGGCACCATTAATTAATAAACCTTTCCCCAGGCTGTGTAAAAGGGCCCTGTATGAAACATAGGGCCCTTTCACACAGCCATATAACCCAGAATATCAAGGCAGATAATCCACAATACCTGATTTGAACTGGGTTATTGGGAGGCCACAATGCCAATGTGGATTTTATACAGTTGCCTGGAAGGGGCCTTACAGAGGTTTACTTCAAAAGTATGGGTAGGTGGAAAAGTAGTAAAGGTAAAAGTTTTCCCCTGACATTAAGTCCAGCCGTGTCCAATTCTGGGGCTTGGTGCTCAAATCCATTTCTAAGCCTAAGAGCCGGTGTTGTCCGTAGACACCTTCGTGGTCATGTGGTCAGCATGACTGCATGGAGTGCCGTTACTGTCCCACTGGATCGGTACGTATTGATTTAGTCACATTTGCATGCTTTCGAACTGCTAGGTTGGCAGAAACTGGGGCTAACAGCAAGAGCTCATCCCACTCCCGGGATTTGAACCGGAAATCTTTTGGTCAGCAAGTTCAGCAGCTCAACGGTTTAACCCACTGCACCACTGGTGGAAATAGACAGAAAGTCTATTTCCTTGGCCTGAGACATAAACTTTATTTGCCTAAGCAGAAAACAACTCAAAGGAGCAAGAAAAAATATCTCCAATTACAACCCATAGTTGCTTTCAGGTGAAAAGTCAAGCAATAATTCATCAACTTTATTTGCTTTCCCAACTTTACAATAGGGAACCAAAGCATAATTTCTGCTACAGTTTTTAATATGGTTTCATACAAAGAAAGAAAAAAATGGTAATGCAAGGATCTGTTGCTTCAAGTTTCCTATACAGTCATGTATAAATCAAGGAATTTTAGACAAGCAAAAACAATTCAAAAACCCTGAGTGAACTTATCCATAGGTATTTTAACTCTTATCAAATAAGTTAAAAACAACGAGCTTAGTCCATCCCAGGGAAACCTAAAAGAATCACTGACCTACTCTATCCTCTCTGCCATGGCACTACTTTTGGATTGTTTGAATGCCTGGGTGGAAAAATGGCAGAGACAGCTAGAAGTGGCTGGTTCCCATCCCCCCACCCCTCCAAGTCAGCACTGGTGCTTTCCGCTCTCCAAGGAATTACCTTCAATTTATCCACAGGTCATATCAAAATCCAAATTTTGGCCCCCAAATCTTCCCTCGACTTATCCATCAGGACAATTTATTCATGAGTACAGATGATAACTAAACCCATAGCCACAGCACTAATAGAGGGAGAAAAAGGAAGTGGACAACTGTTGGCCAAAGCTTCAGAGAGCCAAAGCTGAAACTGCACACAGCTCGTATTAAGAAAGAAAGCATTTCCTTGCAATGATTTGCATATACCTGGAAATTCTATTGTGTTGTAGGTTCTTACTGGGGAGTTTGGGTGTAATACTAAACTAATCAAGCTGCTGGGCTATTCCATTATGCTCCAATTCATGAAGCAACTATGTTCCAGTTTGTGAAATTTCATTCTTCACAGCAAGCACAGCGAAGATAAAATCATAGCATTCCTACTTTTGTGAAACTTAATGCCATTCTCTTCAACATGACCTTTTTATCTGATTTCTTGAACAGAAAAAGAATCCACATTGGGACAGCCAAGAGGTCCAAACCCTCAGACCAGAAGCTCAAGCAGGGATAAAAGTTTATCACCACACTACATTAGCTCACCAACACAAATATGGGTGAGCACAAAACAGTTATCACCAACTGTTTTGTGAACACTCACCCATAAGACAACCACAAGTCTATTTTCAATGTTCAGTTTCCCTCTGACTTCAATGTTTAAAACTGACTGGAATTCAGGTGGGTACTATCAAGGACTGCCAACATACAGTTCTCTAAGACATTATCTCCAATAATTCCTGGCCACTGCCCATGCTAACTGAGGATTCTGGAAGGATTACAGGACATCAACCACGGGATATACACACTATTTGTAACTCACAAGACTATCTGTTGTTCCTGGACTCAAGGTATCACCAGAAAGCAAGTTATTTCTTTCTCTCCATAAGAAAGGACCATGTATATTTCAAGTTCCATTATGAGAGTTTAATACATTCTTCAAATTTTATTTATTTGAAATAATAACACATGACTTCAAAACAACATAGAATCAAACTAAAGCTTTAATTGGATGAAAGTTTCACTGACTCTACAGGCATTATTTACTTTGCCAGAAGTTTCAAAGCAATACAATTTAAAGTGATAGGTATGGGTTTGACACTTTTACTAATCTGAAGGTATGCAGTATATTTAAAGATTTTACTTATAGGGGGCAAGAAATAAAGAGAGAGGAAACCTAGCAGGTATAATCCAAAGCAATATTTATGTAGTTCTCTCCTTATTCTATTCCCTTCATAAAGACTATAATAAATATATATGTATACTTCATACTCAGATGTTACTAGCAAAACTTTCCTCAAATTCCTACTCCTATTTTTCAGGCCCTAATAGTTCTTGCATCTGAGTAGACATGCATTGAACAGTTCTGTTAGGTTCACCTATCATTTTATTGTTCTATTTTATCCTTTTTACAAATCAGTTTTCTACAGAAGGCCAAAATATGAACGTTTTTAATATTTTAATTGAATAGAACACTGAATTTTTCTCCAGACTTCATTCTACACACATTGTAATGTGCAAAACTTTAGAAGTAGTCCATATTTGAGTTACCAAAATTTAAAATATTATTATTATCATCTACAAACTGAATATTTATTCATGACAAGGTCATCAAATACCTTGCAAAACATAGTATTTGCCAATATTATTATAAACAAATATTATAAACAAAAATGCATAGAAAATAACTGAATGAGAAAGGAAATTATGGAAGAGGAACCAGAAACATGATATGCTGTTGAATGCCTAGTCTATAGATTCAGTGAGTTTGAAAATCCTTCTCATTCATGAAATGCATTGTACATCTCGTAAAGTAAAACCACAACATTGCAACCAAAGTCATGGAGAAAAGTCATGGGATTAATTTTGAAACGCTTCCTTCTTAACAAATATATTCAAATGCTAACAATAAAGGAGCAACCATTCAAGGATACAATAGAAGACACATTTATCAAGAATGGCCCACCAAACTCATCTTCTTAAATAGGCCTGCACAGTATATTGCAGTCAGAGATAGCAAAACCTTCCAAAAACAAATTGAATACAGAGGAAATTAAGAAATTGACACTACTACTGTCATAAACTATGGTTGATGGTAAAAAAATGTTGGGATATCCTCCAAGCTACGTTTAAGCCACCTGCTCTTGAATAAACACAACAAAACTGTTAATTAAGCCATTTATCTTCTATCTGATAACTTCAAGATACAGCACAGACATTGCTGAAAGAAAGATGAGATTTATCTATATCAGTGGTTCTCAACCTGTGGGTCCTCGGGTGTTTTGGCTTAAATTCCCAGAAATCCCAGCCAGTTTACTAGGTGTTAGGATTTCTGGGAGTTGAAGCCCAAAACATCTGGGGAGCCACAGGCTGAAAACTACTGATCTATATCCAGAGTCCAGAACCTGCATACATTCCTAGATAACAAACTTGCAACTCTTTCAGTTTGCATTCCTAAGTGATATCCCTGCCCTTGTCAGAAAGCTTTCTATCTCCAATTGTCACTATAATTGTTTAACAATCATTTAGTTACAGATAATTTTATACGCCCTGGAAACAAAAGGCATTAGATGCTAACGTGTTAATTATTAAGTCATTTACACAGGTCAGTGGGCAAGTGAACATGCAAATTCAAATTATTTACAAGATCAAGACAACAGATTCCAGAATTGTCTGAGGCTGCCTCTGGCATGGAGGAGATTGTACTGATTAACATCTTAATGCTCTTCCACCCTGCCCTTTATCCCAAGATCTGATCCCAGATTATCTGCTTTCAACTGGAATATATGAGTTCCCACTGCCAGATAACCTGGGATAAATAGATAATATGGGATCAGATTCTGGGATGTAGAGGCAGCGTGGAAGGGCCCTTGTTTAAATTCTATTTCATACATTGGTTGTTTATTTTCCTATTTTAGTTCTCTACGAGGGAAGTGGGAGTCCCTAAGAAGATTCTCTTCACAAAAGCCACAGCTTGCATAAATCTAAATACAGGACCCTTCTACACTGTCAGAAATTCCAGGTTATCGAAGCAGAAAATTCACATTATCTGCTTTGAACTGGAATATCTTATTCTACACTGCCATATAATCCAGTTCAAAACAGATAATGTGGATTTTATTCAGCTGTGTAGATGGGGCCACAGTGGGCCCTTGCTATCTGCTGGGGTTTGGTTCCAGGACATGTACAGACAGACACCCTGGACCCCAAAACCGGTTGATACCCAAGTCTCACTGTATATTATGGTGTAGTGAAATGGAGTCTCTTATACAAAATGGCAAAGCCAAGGCTCACATTTAGGATTACTGTGTATGTGTGTGAATATTTTCAAGTTATTAAAAGTTGAATCTGAGGATGCAGAATTCCTAGATACAACCAATCTGTTTTGCAGAAAAAGATAAGTCTCTAGGCTTTGGTAAATTATATAAAATTATACCTCTTGTCATAAAGTTACAAACAATTCAGCACCCTTGCTCAAAAACTAACATCAATTCGGTCTTTAAAAATATATTACCACTGGCTTATTTGAGACATATTTTGATGCCTCAAATGTTAAACCTGTTTCTGGGTATATTTGACCTGATTTCAGAAATGCCACCAGTTTCCTCTATCAGCTCTAGATTTTGAGATAAAGAACATATGCCATATACCAGTTTTCATCTGCTTGACCACATAAAACTATGATAACCATATCAAAGAAACGATAGCTGATGTGGTTTATCCAATGCAATTTGCTGAATCAGCACCTCAAATAATCCAAGGAACAGGTCTAAAAGCCAAGATTGGTTCAGCTGTGTAATAGTTGCAACTGCCAAGGTTTTCATTGCCAAATATAGTGGAATTTGCTTTAAAATGCCAAGATAGCTGGATTGTTTTGCGCTGCCCATTTGTGTTGTAAACTTAATACAGTTTGATACCATTTTATCTGCCGTGGTTCATTGCTATGGAATCATGGGAGCTGTAGTTTGACAAGGTCTTTAGCCTTTTCTGTTGAAGAGTGTTACAAACCCCATGATTCCATGTCATTGAGCCATAGCATTTAAAGTGCTGTCAAACCGCATTAATTCTACAATGACGATGCACTATTTAAGGCAAATTTCACTATATTTGGAAATGAAAGGCTTGAGAGTTGTAATTTCTTTAACTATGATTGCAGTCTTTTTGAAGACACACACTGGAGCATACACATATGATTTAGAGTATATTATACACAGAAAATAGGAATTAAGCATTCTTTAAAAAGGTACCACACACATAGAAAGGGGTAGGAAAGGGTAAACCAACAGTTTCCAGAAAAGGATCAGAAACACTCAGAACCACGGTCCTTCCACATGGCTGTATAAAATCTAAATTGAACTGGGTTATATGGTAGTGTGGACTAAGGACCATTTCACACAACCATATAACCCAGAATATCAAGGAAGATAATCCCACAATATCTTGTTTGAACTGAGGCCCCTTCTACACAGCTGAATAAAATCCCACATTTTCTGCTTTGAACTGAGATATATGTCAGTGTGGACTCAGATAATCCATTTCAAAGCAGATCTTGTGGGATTTTCTGTTGATATTCTGGGTTATATGGCTGTGTGGAAGGGCCCTGTGATATCTGAGTCTACATTGTCATGTATTTCTGTTTAAAGCGGATAATCTGGGATTTTATCCAACTGTGTGGAAGGGGCTTCAGATAACCCAGGACTTTTCCACACAGCCCTATATCCCAGAATATCAAGGCAGAAAATATCAAATTATCTCAGTGTGGACTCAGATAACCCAGTTCAAAGCAGATACTGTGAGATTTCCTGCCTTGATATTCTGGGATATAGGACTGTGTGGAAGGCCCCCTAGAGAATATCAAGGCAAAAAATCCCACAATATCTGCTTTGAAATGGGTTACCTAAGTCCACACTCAGATAATGTGGGATTTCCTTCCTTGATATTCTGGGATATAGGGCTGTGTGGAAGGCCCTATGTTATCTGAATCCACACTGCCATATATTCCTATTCAACCCAAAAAATGTGGGATTTTATTTAGCTGTGTGGAAGGGTCATGGACAATATGGTTGTGTGGAGGAACCCTAAAATATAATATGAGTTTGTATTGTTGAAGGCTTTCATGGCTGGAATCACTGGATTGTTGTAGGTTTTTTGGGCTATATGGCCATGTTCTAAAGCAAGGGTCCTTAAACTAAGGCCCGGGGGCCAGATGCGGCCCTCGAAGGTCATTTACCCGGCCCTCGCTCAGGGTCAATCTAAGTCTGAAATGACTTGAAAGCACACAACAACAACAACAACAACCCTATCTCATCAGCCAAAAGCAGGCCCACATTTCCCATTGAAATACTAATAAGTTTTTTTTGTTAACATTGTTCCTCATTTTAATTCTTGTATTGTTTTTAAGTGTTTTTTACACTACAAATAAGGTATGTGCAGCTTGCATAGGAAGTCATTCATTTTTTTTCTTCAAATTATAACCCGGCCCTCCAACAGTCTGAGGGACTATGACCTGGCCCTCTGTTTAAAAAGTTTGTGGACCCCTGTTCTAAAGGCATTCCCTCCTGACGTTTCACTTGCATCCTAAGAAGTTGTGAGGTCTATGAGTTTATCCATTTTCCCCCTATGTATAGAGACTTTGTGGACACTGCCTGGTTTGTAAAAAGACCGCCTTGGATTCCTATACTGGGAGAAAGGAGGTATACAGTAAATAAATAAGAAACCGATCGGCCCCTTCTACACTGCCATATAAAATCTAGATTATCTGCTTTGAACTGAATTATATGGCAGTGCAGGCTGATATTATCCACTATCAAGGATTACCTGCCTTGATATTCTGGGTTTTATGGCTGTGTGGAGGGGCTCCTAGACAAGCTTGAGAGAGGTAACAAGCATCATTTTTGAAAGCCTGGAATATAACGGTCAACTTGTTATATATTATAGTGTATACTTCTGCCTGTTGCTGTGGCAGAGTACATGGGGGGGGGGGGGACGAAGGTACAGAGCCACCCTCGACCTTATCTCCCCAACTTACTACTTCCACAAACTGGGATGCAATTGATTGTTTCCATTATTATTATTGCTGTTGTTATTATTGTTGAATATGGGGGGGATTCAATCAATGAAAGAGGAAAACCCTCCCCAAGGAAGGGCTATCCCCAGGCGTCCTCTTCCCTCCCTCCGTCAGAGTCGGCCAAACGAGAGCGTTTTCCCCTCGGCTTTTCCCTGAGGTAAATCCCAGCCATTTACCTGGACAGGGAGCAGCGCTGCCCAGAGCCTCCAAGCCTCCCAGGGCAAAGAAACCCGACAAGCCAGCTTCACCCGGGGCTGCTTTGCTTGCCGCCGTCCTCGCCTGGGCCCAGGGGAAAGAAGGCTCCCCTCCCCGGCTGGGCTCCACCCGCTGCGCCTGAAACTCGCCTGCTTCCCCTCAGAGCCTGGCTCTGGAGGCCGCCATCTTCGCTCGGGCAGGGAAGCCGCCCTCCCTCCCGCGCGCAGGCGCAGTCGCTGCTGCCCAGCGTGTCACGCGACGCGTTCAGCTGATCGGCGCTCGCGCTGATGCTGTCTTCCCTCCGTTGCCGGGACTTCGGAGTCCCCCCTCTTCCTGATCAGGAGAGCAGAGCATGCGCAGAAGGAAGAGCCGGCCAGGCAAAGTCCGGGGCAGAGAGAGATGGAAAGGATTGTGTTCTACTTGAAGGGGAGCATTGAGGAAAGGCGCCGTCTTGCCTTGGAAGCTCAGCTGGGTCGACCCTGGGTAGTACTTGGAGGGGAGACGGACAATGAATGCCACATGCTGCTAGCTACATTTCAGAGGCATAACTAGAGATGTGTGATCTGCTGAAAAATGGTTCGAAGGTCGTTACAAAACTGGCATTTCGTTTCTAAAGTACAATTAGTGAAAATTTCGTTACAGTAATCTATCTATATAAATAAAAATGTAATGTTAGTTTGTGGGATTAACATAACTCAAAAACCACTGGACGAATTGTCATCAAATTTGGACACACGACACCTAGCAACCCAATGTATGTCCTTCACTAAAAAAAAAAATATTTTGTCATTTGGGAGTTGTAGTTGCTGTGATTTATAGTTCACCTACAATCAAAGAGCATTCCGAACCCCACCTACGAGAAAATTGAGCCAAACTTCCCACACAGTTCTCCCATGACCAACAGAAAATACTGGAAGGGTTTGGTGAGCCGTGTCCATTAGTTTCGGAGTTGTAGTTCACCTACATCTAGAGATCACTGTGGACTCAAACAATGATAGATCTGGACCAAACTCTACGCGAATATTCAATATGCCCAAATGTGAACACTGGTGGAGTTTGAGGAAAATAGAATCTTGACATTTGGGAGTTGTAGTTGCAGGGATGTATAGTTCACCTACAATCAAAGAGCATTCTGAACCCCACTTACAAGAAAATTGAGCCAAACTTCCCACACAGCTCTCCCATGACCAACAGAAAATACTGGAAGGGTTTGGTGGGCCGTGTCCTTTGGTTTTGGAGTTGTAGTTCACCTACATCCAGAGATCACTGTGGACTCAAACAATGATAGATCTGGACCAAACTCTACACGAATACTCAATATGCCAAAATGTGAACACTGGTGGAGTTTGGGGAAAATAGAATCTTGACATTTGGGAGTTGTAGTTGCTGGGATTTATAGTTCACCTACAATCAAAGAGCATTCTGAACCCCACCAACGATAGAATTGGGCCAAACCTCCCACACAGAACCCCCATGTGAGCCACAGCAACACGTGGCAGGGGACGGCTAGTATATATAAATAAAAATGTAATGTTCGTTTGTGGGATTAACACAACTCAGAAACCACTGGACGAATTGACACCAAATTTGGACACAATTCACCTTTCAGGCCAAGGAGTGACCATCACTCAAAAATGATTTTGTCATTTGGGAGTTGTAGTTGCTGGGATTTATAGTTCACCTACAATCAAAGAGCATTCTGAACACCAATGAGAAAATTGGGCCAAACTTGGCACACTGTTCTCCCATGACCAACAGAAAATACTGGAAGGGCTTGGTGGGCAGTGCCCTTTGGTTTTGGAGTTGTAGTTCACCTACATCCAGAGATCACTGTGGACTCAAACAATGATAGATCTGGACCAAATTCTACACAAAGACTCAATATGCCCAAATGTGAACACAGATGGAGTTTGGGGGAAATAGACCTTGACATTTAGGAGTTGTAGTTGCTGGACGTGTGGGTCTCTCTCTCTCACCTGCACAAAGGTTTCACTTCTCACAGCTTTTGCTGGGGGTTAAAGAAATAGATCCACAGCTCTGCTGGGGAGTAAAGAAATAGTTCCTACAGCCTTTGTGGAGAAACTAAAAGACACATTTCAGCTTGGCAGATCTACAGGAACCTTGCCTGGTAAGGGACCACTCAGGCTATCCATAAAGCAACTTGGAGCCGGGAGTAGGGGCCTCATGCCAGCAAGGTAAAGAGAGATTGCCCAGGGAGGGGTCAAAGGATTTCCATAAGGAAGAAAGGAACAGTTTACCACCAGTTGCCTGCCCCTTGATAGCAGATTGAAGAAGCTACCAGTTTTCCAAGGTTATAAAGTGTTTAATTCATTTGTTTGAAGATTTAAGCCCAAATAAAAAACTTTGTTGAATTTATCTTGAGCCTCAATAGAACTTCGTGTTGGGAAATCTAAAGGGCCCTTCAGCTGAGGCACCCCGGCGTCCCGTTGGGCATACAGAAGTCACGTCCTGTAAACAGACATTACTTCAGGCCCAGCGTGCAACAGCACAGTATCTATCGAACCCACTAGAGCAGGCATCTTCAAACTGCGGCCCTCCAGCTGTTTGGGCCTCCAACCCCTAGAAGCCCTAGCCAGCTTGTTCAATGGTCAGGAATTCTGGGAGTTGGAGGGCAAAATAGCTGAAGGACCGCAGTTTGAGGATGCCTGCATTAGAGGCTCTGGAAGAACTTAGCAGCAACTCTGTCCCAAACTTTAGCAAAGTTAATATATAAAATGATACTTTTTGTGTAACTTGTATTTTTTGTGTACTGTATCAATTTCCAAATGTATACATTTGTATCAAATGTATCCTGAAGGTATCTGTTGTCCCCATACTCCCTGTTTGCATAAGCTTCTGGGTATGGAGATTGCTATATAATTAACAAAAAGCATTTCTAGTGATCTTCCAAGTCAGATAAAATCAAATCCTTTTTGTATGTATATGAGACCAATAATCCCTTTTGTCACCAACATGAGCTTAAGAGGGTTTTTTTCTGCTCAGTTTAAGGCAGGACTTGCAGGCATGTAGCCGGGGGGGGGGAGGGGGGCTTGAGGGGCTTCAGCTCCCCCCCCGAAATTCTCAGGGTGGTCTGCGAGAAGGCCTTACTGGTACTGATTTGATCACCATGCTCAATATATCCCATATGCATGGGGGTATTGGGGTAACAATACAAAAGGTTTGCTAGGGTAGACCCTCTTTCACTCAGACTTAGCGCCCCCCCCCCCCGACATTTTCATGAAAGAGAAGACTAAATAAATATAAATACATTAGCCTTCTGAATAGGCAGCCCAGCTCCTGGTTATTTGGGATTGTCACCTATTGTCCTTTGAGTCTTGCCTCTTTGTCCCAACGGAATTGGACACTTATGTCCATCCAGGAATCATCTGCATACCAATGTCATCACCCCTTTCTGTTTTGTACTCTCCATGTGGACGTATCTGCAACAGGATGGACCTTTAACCCCTCCAATGATCAGCTGTTCTTCTTCCCTCCATGGGGATCTTCTCCTGTCAATAATGTCAGGGAAACCCCCAGCCAATCCCTGCAATGATTCTTGCCAGTGTGATTTCTCAGCCAATCAGTGGGAGGCACAGGAAGTCTTAATATCTGTCAGAACTTATATTTTGTCTTATATTTTTCAGTGAATTTATGCTTGTACATATTGAGCATTTGCTGGTACTCACATTTCATTTGGCCAAACTGAATAAAACTCTGTAGCTTTGCCTTCAACCTGGAGTGCTTGTTCTCTGTCCTGGCTAATTTGGTATAGTGGAAGCTCACCAGGTGTGGATCTCTCTAGCTGAAATCTCTACACTAGAAATTTCAGTTTTCTCCCTCCTCCTTACATTGGAAGTGTCCGACATGTAATCCAATACAACAACCAGCATAGTGATCTGGTTTGCTGTGTAGTAATCTTGTTGTGTTTCAAATGGTGCAGCCTATTTCCAAAATGTAACATTCATTTATTTTTCATATACACCTTATACACATAGTCTGAAGGTCATTTATACAGTATTTTTAATAATATTTTAAAATAATTTTGTGTACAAAACAAAAATTGTATATATTGAGGGCTATTCACCATTTAGACAGCCACCCATATGGACAGTTTCAGATTTTGGAATATTTCAGATTTCTGGGGTATTTCAGATTTCTTGTTCAGCCTATATTTGTTCTGCATTTCTATGATAAGGTATTTTGCATTTTAAAATGTTCTTTTAAAATATTTGTGCCCTTCCTCTTTTGTATTTAATTTATCAGTCTTTCAAAACACACATAAATCAATGCTCTGTGCCAGTGCTTATGAAACTGTGTTTGCATGAAAGCACAGAAGTCATTCCTAAAAGTCAGCAACTTGTTGTACTCTGAAAACAAGTTAGGTTGGAATAATTGTTCTAGGTTTCCCCCATTTACATGTATGATTGCCATAGAACCAGTTTATAGCTTGAAATATAGGCATCATTCAGTTTTGTAATCAACTTTAAAGGGAAAAGTGGTATCTAATGCTAACCTAATCTCATTTATCCCTGCTCTGTCGCTAAACTCTTTGGTCAATTAACTGTAGATAAGAACACACAGAATGGGCCTCTTCTATGTTCCTTTTTCCGGTGACCTCCTTTGAAGATGGGATTCTTAAATGTGTCTTCTATTTGTTTGCAATAAGGAAGGCAATTAATGCATTCTAAATTGGATGCTGGATATAAAGTTAATATCGTGCTTGCTTTTGGTCAGCATTGTCTTCTGCTGTCACATCTTCTTGTCGATGCATTTAAAATTAATTGGCCAACCTAATTGTTTTCTGAAAAAGATAGAAAGAACAGTCAGCCAGTGCAGCAACATCAATCTTTGCTTATTTTATGAGTATCTTTTTTCTGCACTGCTTGTCATGAAATAGGAGGTGATTCATTTATAGTTTCCAGAAATTCTGTTACAATTCAGAATAAGGGAAGTATCCTTGAATTAAGGCTGAGCTGTGATTCATTCACTGTCAAAAGGAAAATATCTTCTATTTGGGGGGAAAACCTGCAAGAAGGTATTTTAAACTATAGCAAGCAAGGGATATGCTTACTTATCTTATTAGCACATTTGCCAACTGTTTGTTTACTATCCTGTGAGGTCACTTTGTACTATTGGTAAAGAAGGCTGTTGTTTGAGGAAGCTCTTGTGCCCAGTAAATCAGGCAGTGCTGTAGCAGTATTGCCTTATTATTGTACTACAGTTCACAGTGCTGTAGGCAATGTGTTGAAATCTACTTTTGGCAGCTGAGAAAATCACATCTCAAGTACAGAGATGCACATTCTGTCCTCTACCAAGAAGGATGCAAAGGGCTTCTCGCTGGCTGTCTTGAACATTTATGTTCCACTAGACTTTGTTAAGCTCCCAGATTTGTGGGGAAAATATTTTAGCTTGCTAATAACGCATACACTTCTCATATAGAGAACTCTGAGTTTAATATAAGAGTGAAATTACACATCATGTTGAACGAAACACTTGCTATACCTGGAATCTTTGTTCAACTGTATCATAGTGTGTATGTGTCTGTGTGTTCCCATGACCGACCCCACCCCCAGAAAAAAAATTGGAGGGGGGAGTTGACATTTTTTTTAGCTAATCATGAGAAGTAGTTCCGTAACACAAAATAATTTAAATGGTATGATTCATTCTATATTTTATATATAGATTTAATTAAATCAATTTTCTTGTCTCCTTCATGGGGGGCTTCAAATCCCTTCCATGCCTTAGGATTTGCCTATCAGTTGTGCGTGGGCCAACTTGATTGCTTCCACTATATCAACTATATCTGCAAGTAATGACTGTGAATAAATTTTCCATATTTGCTTGAGATAGTGCTTGCAGTTCTGGAGGGACTCGTTTAATTTTTGCTTCTCGTAGACTTAGCGGGGGGGGGGGGGGGGTTGGCTTACCAATTAAAATTCATGAGAAAACCAGGGGTTTTTAAAATCTGAAAATGGGGGGGGGGGGTTGAACCGACACGCCTTTGCAAACTTCAGTTGGCTTTCTGTAATTTAATTGAATATATTTTATTGTTTAGGTTTTTTGTCATTATATAAATTTGGAATCCGCCCGAGTCCCCCTGGGAAGATAGGGTGGAATACAAATAACAATAATAATGGATCATCAGTGTTGCAATCCCAGGTGACAGCAGGACTGAAGAGAAACAACTGGAAAAGCTGACACAATACGAGGATTTAAAGATTGAACTGCAAAGACTCTGGCACAAGCCAGTCAAGGTGGTCCCAGTGGTGATTGATACACTGGGTGCAGTGCCTAAAGACCTTGGCCTGCACTTAAACACAATCGACACTGACAAAATTACCATCTGCCAGCTGCAAAAGGCTACCCTACTGGGATCTGCACACATTATTCGCCGATACATCTCATAGTCCTAGACACTTCGGAAGTGTCCAACATGAGATCCAATACAACAACCAGCATACTGTGTACTAATCTTGTTGTCTTTCAAATAATATAATAATTATAGTTATTATTATTATTACTATTATCATTATTATTATTAGCTTATGCCTCAATCCTGAGAAGACCTTTATTATAAAACCCCAGTCTGCACAGTTTGACAAAGTTTTGTTTCTGTTTCCTGAATGGTACGCAATACATTCATCATTTTGTAGTAAAGTGGAAAATTAATTTCTGTCACAGAAAGGAAGTGAGAATTATATTCTGATGAAAAAGCAGAAAGAGTTTCTAATATGTGACAGTGTGGAAGTCATACAGTCTTTCAATGTGACCTGACTGCAACTCCCAATATCCCTCACTATCAACTATACTGACTAGGGCTAATGAGGTATACAGATGGCCACATGAATCTCTCAACGTAAGAACGTGTAATCAGTAAGCAAATACAATTAATGACAGATTTCAATTTGAACAGGGATTTTTCTCTATCCCGTACATCCTGAAAACCATGAATGAGGTGAGATTTTTTTCCTATAGAGAAGAGGCACAAAGTGGCCCTCTAGATATTGTGGGACTGCAACTCTAGGGAATTTAGCCAGTTGAAAAGAGTGGTGCTGTATCCAACAATCATTACAGGACTGATTTTGCCCATCCCTGCTGTAAGTAATCAGGATTCTTGACACATTTCCAACAAATTGTTCTTAAGCAAAAAATGTATGGTTAGCTGAACCTCCATTGTAGCAGAAACCTAAAGGGAATATGAAGCAGAATCTTGTTGATTTTATCAAAATTTGAGCAAATAGTGAAATTCCATATAACTGCTCTGAGTCGCCTGAGGGCTGAGAAGAGCGGTATACAAATATAGTAAATAAATAAATACATGATCAAATGCAAGAACCAAAGCAGATCACAGATCAGTTGATCTCAGATTTCTGCCCATCTGCAAAGGAACTAAAAACAGACTGAGTCCTGGAGACGACACGGACATGGTGCATGGCCCACCCAAATAAAGGAGATAAACACAGGCAACAACGAGCATTAGATCTACTATTTCCAAGTTTGCTGGAAAGATTGAGTTCCTGATGAAAGACCTTCAAAAGGACTGGGCTCTTTAACTAAACTGGCAGCTTTCACCAGCTGTATTCATGACTTTAAGGACAGTTGAAATGCAGCCCTCCAGCAGAGTTCCTTGCCCAACAACAAGAGTCAGAGACTAGAACATTCCAATAAATATCTCCAAAATAAAGTTGAAGACTTCAAAAATCATGACACCTTTGTAATACTCATTTAGGGTGAATCCAGAGCATATGGGGCAGGGAAATAGGCCAACATTAGCTAGATTAATGAACTGAGCCCCCAAAAATATGGATATTGAGTGAGGATTAATGCCCAGAGATATCATCCTCAGATTTGCATATTATCCAAAGAAGATACAAGTTAGTACTTCATCACACTGGAGAATGAATCCACTTTAAATCCGGTTTCTGCCTCCTGCAGAATTCTGGGGTTTGTAGTTTAGTGAGGCTGTTAAAGGCATCTCCCTAAACTACAAACCACAGAATTCTGCAGGAGGCAGAAACCGGATTTTAAGTGGATTAATTCTCTAGTGTGGTGAAGTCCTTAAATAAAACTGTACTTGTTGCAGAAAATACTTTTAATTTTCCTTTTACTGATATTTTTGTGTCCTTTATCTTTTTTAACCTCTTTATACATATCATACTTTTAAGCTCACTTGGATAATTAATCATATGATACTTTTGAGTCCCATTTGGAGGAGAAATGCAGCTATAAATCAAATAACTACAGATGCAAAGTTAAAGTGACGTTTTAAGCTGGTATTGAGTTTTTTTCTTGACCCCACCCTTCTATTTCTGCAGTCATTGCTAACTGTTGCTGTAGATTTCCTTCTTTTCAAAACAGCTGTAGAAAGCTATGAATACAGGATGTGACAGAGGCTCCGAATGCTGACTCTGCAGACAGATACCAGATTCTTCTGAAGAGCGAGCATACAATAGGAAAGCACAGGCTCGGCTGATTAGATGCAAAACAAATTGAAACCAGAGGTTGCCAAAAGTTCCAAGTTCAAGTGAAATGATCACGTGTGTGTGTGATTGTGTTTCCTTTGACATTCTAGCAACTAATGCACCAGAAGTCATAGCTGTTAGCTTACAGCTTGTAACAGCTCCATAACTTGCAGAAGCTGGCACACTTTTCACCATATGGCACAGGCAGTTTAGAGATGAGGCAAAGCTTATTCAAATAGCTGTAAACACCTTCAAGTATTATTTTCATGTATGTTAATGGATTTCTTTCCTCCCACTCCCCCAGGGTTTTAAAAGAAACCATTTTCTATTACACACACACATGTAATAAAATAAATGTAAACCGCCTGAAACAATATAAAACACTAATGATTATCTAAATAATGTATTTAATAAGTAATGTAATAATGTAATGTTTAATTACTAAACAGGCTAAAGCACATTAAACAATTTGACAAGTGAAAACAATACAAGTTAAGGCAAGTTTAAGACAATTTAAAACAATGCACTTATGCTCCTACTCTTTAAGCTTATAATAATTACTATGAGCAACTGATATTTTGATAGAGGACTCATTACTGTTACTCATTACAGGCTCAAAGCCAACCTTAAAAACTCTGGCATAGATACTGAAACTGGGAAGCCCTGGCCCTTGAGTGCTCCAGTTGGAGGTCAGCTGTGACCAACAGTGCTGCAGAATTTGAAGAGGCACGAATGGAGGGCGAAAGAGAGAAATGTGCCAAGAGGAAGGTGCATCAAGCCAACCCCGACCGGGACCACCTTCCACTTGGAAACCGATGCCCTCACTGTGAGAGAAGATGCAGATCAAGAATAGGGCTCCACAGTCACCTATGGACCCACCGCCAGGATACTACACTTGGAGGACCATCATCCTCGGACTACGAGGGATCGCCTAAGTAAGTAAGTAAGTAAGTAAGCATTACTGTTTCTTTGTTTCCACAATCCCAAGTGGGATGCACAGTGTCTAGTATGGGCATGAGCAAAGTTTGGCTCTCCAGATGTTTTGGACTTCAACTCCCACAATTCCTAACAGCTGGTAAGTTTGCCCGTGCCTGATGTAATAGTTAAGTTTGTCTATTTTGGTTCATTTTGCAAAACGTGGCCCTCTGCATGTCATTGCACTATAGTTCTAATTATCCCCTACCACTATCTGCTACATCCTTGATTTAGTTGCTGAATTAGGTCCCTTCTTCATTGCCATATAATCCATATTATCAAATCAGATAATCGAGATTATCTGCTTTGAACTGGATTATATGAGTCTACACTGCCATATAATCCGGTTCAAAGCAGATAAACTGGATTTTGTGTGGGTGTACAGATGGGGCCTTTGGCTTTTATTAAGAAAACCCTTCTGCCTTTCTTTTAGCACAAAGCAGTACATGTAAATGAAAATAAGTAAGATAACCATAAAAATTACTGCTCTGGCTGCAAGTTTGATTCTACTATGACCATCTCCTTCTCTGATGCAGCACTTAAAAGGAACCAGTAGTATTTGAAGCAATCCTTTCCCATCTCCATAGTTGATTTGGTATCTAGTTAAGTACAAGGCAACGATTTCTGTTGTAGTTCAGCATGTTACTCAAGTTGCTACTCCTAGTAGCAGGGGGAACGGGTCTCCTTTGGAGTCAGAAGGGGAACAGCAGCGTCAGCAAATTAGAGAAATCATTATGGCTCCAAGCGATACTGACACGTTCCCAGGTTTCGCTGATTGGGAAATGGGGGATGGGGAAGGGAGCAGAGGTGTAAAGAGGGCTGCTCGAGAGCCAGAGTCTGAAGGAGAATTACAAAGGAAGCGTATTCGGGAAATACTTTGTGCACCAACAGAGGATGAAGATTTCTTTGGGTTTGAAGGGAGTTCTGGGACTGGGAGTGAAATGGAGGAAGATGAAGAGTTAAATTGGACCTGTGTGCAAAACATAAGGGATATCTGTAACCAGCCCACCTCTAGTGAGGAATTTGAGGGGTTCACTGAAGATTGGCAGCCAGAGGACTCTTGGCAGGATCTGATATTCGTTGGCAGAGGTGGAGGGATGGGCATTCAGCTGCAGGCTTGGAAGCAGCTGGGAGTGATGATGAGAGGGTGGGGAGCTCATCAAGCTCCGATGACGAATTGTAAGATATAAGGGGGTTCAGTTTGAATTACAGGTTGCAGAAGGCAAAGTGTCTTCTTGGGGACATGTCTTTGTATCTGCCAACTTTCACCTTGGGTCCTGGGCTATAGCCTCATGAGTTCCTGTGCTCCTGTTTCCTGAGAGACTTCAACGCTCCTGCTTTGCTTCAACTCAGATTTGACTACGGACTGGTTTGACTTCGCTTTTGGACTTTTGGACTTTGCTTGTTTATATTTTTGTGACTTTAACAACTTTCAGTTTTGAAACAACGTTCTTTCAACTTTAAAGACTGTATTCTTGCTGCATTTTGATTTTTAAGCAATTTGCTTCATCTTTAGTTTAATCCAGATTAAGAGGCAGTGCTATAATCCGGATTATATTTTAGTTTCTTCTATTGACTTGTTTTTGGTGCCAAACTGCTCCAGCAGACGTAAGCACTGCAGTTAAGTGCTTTTCAAGACTTTTGTTGACAATAAAGCTGTGTTTGTACCTTTGAACTGTGTCTGGCGTGTTTAAAGGCTTCTGGGTTCTGACAATTTTATTGTAACTGTGTTGTAGTACAGGTTGAACATCTATTATAAGAAAGACCTGAGAACTGAAGTATCCTGGATATGGGATTTTTTTTCAAATTTGAGAATACTTATTTTTGCACGTACCGGTATGTATATAATGAAATATATTGGAGGTGGGACCCAAGTTCAAACATGAAAAACATGTATGTTTTATACCTTATATACATAGCCTGAAGGTAATTTTATAATGTGTATGAAATGAGATTTGTGTACATTGAACCATCAAAAAGCAAAGGTATCACTATTTCAGTCACTCATTGCAGAATTCTATATTTATAATTGTATTGTTTTATTATTTCATCTGAAGTAGTCAATAGACTAATTTAATAAATGGATTTGATCTGATGTAGTTAAGCTCATACCTTGTGATGATGCCTGAATCATTTTCCTAGACAGAAGGTTCACTTGGATTGGTAGTCATACCTTTTTTTGGCATCGTGCATGGTATCTAATCTACAATCTAGGTAACTGGGGTATTAGAACTGCAATCATAAAGCCAGTTTTAAGCTTTGCAACTAATGCTTTTTTAATGGAGAGGAGGCTCATAATGTTGGAAAAGGTTTGCTACATGAGTATGTTACATTTAAACCCTTCCACTAATTAAATTACAATTAAATTAGGCAACACATTTAATGGGTTTTTAAATGAAGTGCTTTGAAAAGACATTTGTCCAAATATATGATTTTCCTAACCCATTTTTTTTACTCTAGCACTTGCAATTACATAAATATTCTGCCTTTCCTCTAAGGAGTTCAAGGCAATATACATTATACACCTCAGCATTTTGATCCTTGCCACACTGATATTGAATAAATCTATATGCAGATATATCCATGTTTTCAAATATTTTATATTAGATTTATATATGAAATGTGTCGAATGCCCAGTAAATACAAAGAGTTTGCTAAAAGTAAACTTGAAAGGGCTAATTTTTTATCTTGTCAGAAGCAAATTGAGAATATAGTTATAATGTATAGAAAAACCATGAAATTAAAACTTGGCATTATGCTAAATGTCCTTTGACCAGTATCTGGCCACTTGGAGTGCCTCTGGTGTTGCTGCAAGAAGGTCCTCCATTGTGCATGTGGCAGGGCTCAGGTTGCATTGCAGTAGGTGTTCTGTGGTTTGCTCTTCTCCATACTCGCATGTTGTGGACTCCACTTTGTAGCCTCATATCTTAAGACTGGCTCTGCATCTCATAGTGCAGACCATAGTCTGTTCAGTGCCTTCCAAGTCGCCCAGTCTTCTGTGTGCCCAGGCGTGAGTTTCTCATCTGGTATTGGCCACTGATTGAGGTTCCAGGTTTTAACCTGCCACTTTTGGACTCTTGCTTGCTGGGGTGTTCCTGCGAGTATCTCTGTAGATCTTAGGAAGCTATTTCTTGATTTAAGGCATTGGCATGCTGGCTAATATCTGAATAGAGGATGGGCCAGAGCTGTCAATGCCTTTGTCCTTTTATTACTGGCTGCTACTTCCCGACAGATGTCAGATGGTGCAACACCGGCTAATCAGTATAATTTCTCCAGTGGACATAGACATCCTGTGATAATGCGGCATGTCTCCATTAGAGCCATACCCACTGCTTTAACATGGTGAGATGTGTTCCACACTGGGCATGCGTACTCAGCAGCAGAGTTGCAAAGCACAAGGGCAGATGTCATAACTATATCTGGTTGTGATCCCAAGGTTATGCCAGTCAGCTTTCGTATGATATTATTTCTAGCACCCATTTTTTGCTTGATATTTAAGAGCTAATGATTACCATCAGTTAATTCATACTAACAAAGAGTATTTTTCCTTCATAATGATATCACATTTAATCTGTGAGGTTGGTTTGAGGTGGTATAACTGGCCCACTGCCAGTGAGCCTCATGTTCAAGTAGAGATTTGAATCCTGGTCTTTCTGGTTATAGTTTAACACTCTGACATAGTGGTGCACAACCTGTGGCTCTCTGCGTGTTTTCATTTTAGACTTTAGCTCCCAGAATACCTGACCATTGGACAAGCTGGTTAGGGCTTCTGGGAGTTGGAGTTCCAAACACCTGGAGGGCCACAGGTTGTGCACCACTGCTCTAACCATTGTGTCCTATATGACAACTTTACCAATTCCATTATGATATTCTGAGGGGTTATATTTCAAGTTACCACTGTGACCTGTTATTGTTACCCTGCAGAAAGTTGTCCAAATAATTCTGTTTGATGTTACAGTTTCAATGGAATCTAGAAGATTCTCATTGATCTTGAGGATAATTCAATGTTCAGCCACAGAGTTGAGCCTTATCTTTTATCATAGGTGATTCAGTTTTAAGAAAGGCAGCACAAGACAGACATCTTTTGATTTTCTGGCCTGATAGGATAATGAAGATTTGTAGGTGTTTCAGCAACTTAAAGTCCACACTTTTATGGTTTACGGACAGTGGATGACCCACAGAACTGCATTTGTCTCTTGATAACATAGGATATTTAAAAATACTTTTCAAAGTCTTGTTTCAGCCTCAGTTGAAGGAAAGGGCAAACCCCCTCTGAACAAATCTTTCTTGGTAAGTGTTACCATCAGTCAGAAATGACTGAAACCACATACTAACAACAAGCACAAGAATTATTGTTCTCAGGGCTGACTCAACCATAGAAGAAAACTAAGACACTACCTTGGATAATAATATGATTGGAATTTCATCTCTATAAGTATCTCAGAGAAATAGCTGTATCTTGCACTGTTAATGGCAGGAAATGCCTAAATTATATTGGAATCATCTACATTACAAGGGTACATTTCTATACAGTAGAATGAATGCATTTGACACATTCACTGCTATGGCTCAGTGGTATGGAATTCTAGGAGTTGTGGTTTGGTGAGGCACCTTGTAAATCTATAACTCCAATTGAGCCATGGCAATTAAAGCGATGTCAAATTGCATTAATTCTACAATGTAGATGCACCCTAGGTTATCTCATGGAGATCAGTGTAACACATGTTTCAAGGGATAAGTCTTTCTACTTTATCATTTATTTATTTATTTCATTTATTTCAGAGTTTTCTATACTGAGCTTCTCACCTCTTAGAGGGACTCAACCATAAAAACATACAATCAATAAAACACCATAGTTCATAATTACAATAACACATTTAAAATAACAACTATATTTAAAACTACTGTGGTCAGTCGTCATATTAAAAACAAGTATACCTCATCTTCCATCCACAATCCTAGGGTGCTGTCTCATTCATCGAAAGCCTGTCTTCACAACCACGTCTTCACCTGTTTCCTGAATGTCAGGATAGATGGGGCGGTTCTGACCTCCGGTGGGAGAGAGTTCCAGAGTCGTGGGGCCACCACCGAGAAGGCCTTGTCCCTCGTCCCCACCAGGTGCGCTTGTGAGGCCGGTGGGACTGAGAGCAGGGCCTCTCCAGATGATCTTAGTAATCTTGATGGTATGTAGGGGAGAATACGTTCGGAAAGGTAAACAGGGTCGGAGTCGTTCAGGGCTTTATAGGTTAACACCAGCACTTTGAATTGTGCTCGGAAGCTAATTGGCAGCCAGTGGAGCTGGTGTAACAGTGGAGTGGTGTGGTCCCTGTACCCAGCACCCGTTAGTAATCTGGCTGCCGAGCATTGGACGTGCTGCAGTCCAACTGTATTTATTGATACTGTATTTACTCGAATGTAATGTGCATGTTTTTTGGCAAAATGAGGGTGAGCATTACATTCAGTGATGATTACAACTGCGCACCTAAATTTTGCTTATGTCCCTCTGTCAGGTTGAGACTAGCGAACTCGCAAGCCTTGGCCTGGTGGAGGAGCGGCAGTTTCCCAACTGGTATTATTTTGGGAGAGATTTGAGTCCCACTCCACAGTTTACTAAGAATGGGTGAGTGGTGAGGATGATGCCATCTGGAATTATTTTGCCACTCTATAAAAAGTTAATGTATGCAAAGTAGACATTCTAAATGCAATGTGGAAGGACTCAGCGAAAATGAATTGAAATAGGTTTTTAAGGAGTAGAGTGACCTCTAGTGATTACATTGTTTTTCTGCAACAGCCTTTAATTTAAAATACCTTTGAACACACACTTGGAAATGCACACTAGCCTTCCTCTGCCTTGCACAATTTGATAGGGAATTGGTCTACAACTTTCATGATCCTGTAGTCTGGGTGTGATGTAAAACATAAATAGTGCATATTTGTGAATGTTTAATGTGTGTAATAGATCTCTGTAACTCCCTGTATATTCAGATTATTCATGAAGTAGTCATGAATATTTATTTATTGTGTCATGAACTGACCAAAACAGCTGTATTGCATTAAAAACAAACAAATAAACAAACAAAGTTTGCAGACTTGGTATTCTATTAAATGTCCTTTGACCAGTAGCTGGCCACTTGGAGTGCCTCTGGTGTTGCTGCAAGAAGGTCCTCCATTGTGTATGTGGCAGGGCTCAGGCTGCATTGTAGTAGGTGGTCTGTGGTTTGCTCTTCTCCACACTCGCATGTCCTGGATTCCACTTTGTAGCCCCATTTCTTAAGGTTGGCTCTGCATCTTGTGGTGCCAGAGCGCAGTCTGTTCAGCGCCTTCAGTCGCCCAATTTTCTGTGTGCTCAGAAGGCAGACTCTCATGTGGTGTCAGCCATTGATTAAGGTTCTGGGTTTGAGCCTGCCACTTTTGGACTCTTGCTTGCTGAGGTGTTCCAGTGAGTGTCTCATGAATACAGATACTATAAATGCCCAAAAGACAAATAAATGACTAATCAAGTCTGAATCCTAACTATATGACTCAGGGCCCTTCCACACAGCCATATAACCCAGAATTTCAAGGAAGAAAATCCCACAATATCTGCTTTGAACTGAGTCCACACTGCCACATATTCCAGTTCAAAGCAGAACATGTGGGATTTTATTCAGCTGCGTGGAAGGGACCTAAGCTGAGGCTGTTGTACTTTGGGCACATCATCAGTGGCGGCCTTAGGTAATTTTCAACAGTAAGCAAACAGTATTTTGGCGCCCCCCCCCCCCCCCCAACCAATCACTGATATATATTTTCTGTTCGTTGTGGGAGTTCTGTGTGCCATATTTGGTTCAATTCCATCATTGGTGGAGTTCAGAATGCTCTTTGATTGTAGGTGAACTATACATCCCAGTAACTACAACTCGCATATGTCAAGGTCTATTTTCCCCCAAGAGCGCCTCAAGAGCACCCCTGGGCAATATCAACTATACTGCAAATGCTTACTTTGCGTAATGGGTTGAGCCGCCCCTGCACATCATAAAATAATGTGATTCACTGGGAAAAATGCTTGGCAACGTGGAAGGCAGTAGAAAAAGAGGAAGACCGAATTATAATCCTGAACAGAGGAATTGATTACTTGCTCTTGAAGGTCTCTCCTTCAAAGGTCACTATAAATCAAACTCAGCTTGACAGCAAATAGCAAAGACAAGCCATGGACCTAATATGACATGTTGCTTTGATAGGTCACACTTCTAGATCTTTGGTATTAACAGCACCATGCACAAATCCAAACATCCAAAATCCAAACATACCATGTCAATAGCTACAATGTAATGACTTTGATGGAGAAGCTACATATATTTAGGGATAGACAGGGCCATCAACTTTGATCCCTGGTGATTCTAATCTTAAATTCAGATTATCTTACAATTTGAATTTTTCTCATTTATTCTGCTTTGCCTTGAGCCTTCAGAATTTGTTAAACATGTGTATGAAAGTATGAATATATTTTGTGAGCATTTTTAATACATGTATTTTTCATGAAGTTTTATTGAATATATGTATATAGCTTTTTGCAAGCAGTTCTCCACACAAACACATTTTGAATACTATTTTTTTTTACTATACATCGTTTTCTTTGAACATATGCACAATTTTCCTATATACCCAAAATTTGTTAATATACACTCCACTATAAGAGTCAGATGAAGGGGCCTGGGTCAACCACCATAGGAAAAGACTGTAGGATGGCTCTTTGGCCTCTACTAAGCTTCAGTGTACTCAAAACTCACTGAGCTTCTGCTCTGAGCATCCTCTTCCTTCCTTCTCTCTCTTTCTTCCTCTCACATACTCCTCTGCCCTGTCTCAGCAGCTTCTTCACCCTTAGCAAGGGAGGACTTCAGAAAAATTTCTGCCATGGTCCTCTTGTGAGACCACCATAGAGCATGTGGGCCATGAGAAAAATGAGACATCCAGGACTGATTTTTTTAAAAGAAAAGATAATTTGCAGTTGGCTAAATCTGTGGTTGCTGAACCCACAGATATGAAAGGCTGACTGTATCTTATCAAGGCAACATAGGTGAGAATCCAAAGATCCTGGCATGGTTATTACACATAACAAAGTCTCAATGGATATTGTGCAAGCTCTTCCCTTCAGTTCGGTTAAGAATATATTGAGAAAATGTTTAGTGGGTTAACCACCTTATTATCTCATGTTAATCTCATTGGTCTGCAGATACAAGGACCCTTGTTAGCCACTGAGATTTGGTTCCAGGACTCCAAAGTCAAAGAATGAATTTTTCTTTGACTTAAAGCTTTGGATATTTTCTGAACAAACCAATATAATTACTGATTTCATTGAAAGGTGATGATAGAAGATTCAGTTATTGTAATCTGTGTGGATACACCATTCTCTTTATTAGCTTGAATGATCTGAAGAGTTTAAGTGTATTTAATTAATAAAATTTAGAATCAATTAATTGAAATTAATTAAGTCTGAGTCTTGTGAGAACACTCTGCTTGGTGAAACAGGCTGACAAAAATTAATTTACTGTGCAATCAGTGCCAAAGATATATGACAGGATTCGAAGCTGTCCTATAAAATCTAGATAAATGCAGTTATTTGTGCTTCCAATAAATAATGCCTAGTGCCACAAAAAAGTGCAACAATTCTGCTTTTGCTACCCTATCACATGATGAAAGACTCACATGGAAGTATGCCAAAATTAACATATTAAATATAATAAGCAAAAAGTGACATCTAATTAATGATACTGTATTAAAAGTGATTTCAAAGACTACCTCAAGTCTTCAAATAATCTTAAAGTTTTACAACTTTACTTGAATGTAAAATTACAGAGTAACACCATAATTACTTATTAGTTATGTAACATTGATACATTGCATGGAAAATAGCCTAGGAGAAGATGTTCATATTTTATATATTGTGCATGGAAAAGGATTACTCTTAGACTGGCTGTCAATAGAATAGAAGCTGTATGAACTAAACAGTGCTGTACTGATCCCTCTGAGCTGATGCACAAATTGTCCTTGTTGATAATTTCATGGGATGATGGCCACTTTTCTCATGTTCTTCATTGAAAACAAAAGTGGAAAGATGTTGCCCTCCAGATGTTGTTGAACAGTGCCTCTTGTCATCTCTTGCTTCTGGCAAGATTGATGGAACTTTGATGGGAAGTTAAGTTAAAGGACAGCTGGAGGGTTGCAAGTTGCGGATGCCACTATAATATTTTTGAAAAGTTGACTGACACTGAAGACGACCTCCCCCCCCTTCCCTGACTATCCAGTCTTCATGTTACCTATGTCTCATTGGACTGTGGACATCCCACCTAACCATCAGTGATTTGTCCTTATATAAATCAAAGTAATAGTTGGAGATTCTGAGGTTAAGACAGAGAATTTTGATGAAACGGGCCTCTGAAAATGATTATGAAACTCTATAGCACTTTGGAACAGATATCCTTAAAATCCAAATCTTCATTATTGTCAAGAAGGCTGCAAGATGAATGTCTGTTCACAACCTTTTTCATAGTGACACTGTAGAATAGGCCACATTAACCACAAAATTATATGGCAGCTAACTGATTTTTTAATACATTTTATTTGATTAGGAATAATTGTGAGGAAAATGAGAATCATACTGATGATTATAGGGTTCATGTTTGCCATCCTCCTTCTTTCCACTTGAGATTTTAATTTTCTGTTTTGCCATTCCTTTGACTTCTTTCTGACAGCAATATGGCAAAAGGGCAACAGCACTGTCAACATTAAGAAAACATATTTGGGAAATATAAATGTTCTTATTTCACATTATACGCACAATATATACACACATTTCCATGCATTTCAGATAGCATTGCTATTATTAGCAATTAAAATACAAACAAGTATATGGCACCTAAAAAATCATAATATCATGGATAGGCAGACTTCACAGAAAAGACATTACAGAAATGTGGAAGGACAGTAAAAATGAGTATCTTGGAGCCAGCTCCGGCCTGAGATGCCAATTTTTTAGAGCTCTTAATTTTTTAAGAGCTGTAAAAATTACAGATTATTTGTTTTGAACTGATTATCTGGCAGTGTAGAGTAAGATAATCCCATTCAAAGCAGATAATATGGATTATCTGCATTGATATTCTGGATTATATGGCAGTGGAGAATGGTCCTCTACCAGAACTTGCTCTCCCACAAATGTCTATCTGTGTGTTGTCAATGGCTTTCATGGCCAGAATCATTGGGTTGCTGTGAGTTTTCTGGGCTGCAAGGATAATCAATGCTAATCAAGGTTGTCAATTGCAACATTCACACTTGCCTCAAACAGGCAAGAGTTCTTTCTTCTACCCTGGACATTCACTTGCCTTGTTTCCAACAGACCTTACAATGTTTGAGGAATTTTTTTTGGTTGTGTCAGGAGCGACTTGAGAATCTACAAGTCGCTTCTAGTGTGAGAGAATTGGCCGCATGCAAGGACGTTGCTCGGGATGCCTGGATGTTTTGATGTTTTTACCATCCTTGTGGGAGGCTTCTCTCATGTCCCCACATGAGGAGCTAGAGCTGATAGAGGGAGCTCATCTGCGCTCTCCCCGGATTCGAACCTGTGACCTGTCGGTCTTCAGTCCTGCCGGCACAGGGGTTTAACGCACTGTGCCAGCGTTAGCGGATGCCTGCCATAGATATGGGTGAAATGTCAGAAGAGAATGCTTCTGGAACATGGCCATACAGCCTGGAAAACTCACAGCAAACTAAGTGTCTATCTTTCTATAATCAGGGTGCAACCTTTGAGATGGATAGGGTTGCCCACAAATGCAGAACTTGGAAACATGCTTTGTGGGATCCTAACTTCCAAAATCCCGCAACCACCATGTTCACACTGGCTGAAAGGTTCTGAGAGTTACAGACCAAAAAGGGAACTTTTCCAGCCTCTGGATAGAAAGGAAAAATAAGAGAAAGAAATGTGAGTGGACAAATGTGACATGCCTGGGAAGCAGCCCATTTCAGTGCTTGTCCCTTACCTTCTTGAAGCCTAATTGTTACAGAACCCCAAAGTGCTGAGGGTAAGAAAAAGGCCAAGACCTCATGTTATACAGTTGTACAGTATAACATTATACTTCCATTACAGTTTTTGTGGCATACTACTGTTCAACTGACTGGGTAATAGGTAGTTCATCCATAAGCACTCCCAAAGCTCAACTCGCCATCTAATGCTAAGGACTGTTCTATCAGAACTACACTTTTAGATAGTTCACACTATCTTGTTTCTCTTGGATACAATACAACTCTTGCACAATCTCCATGAAAGACGTTTGCATTTATGCCAGTATAAAGCCTAAATACCCTAAAGGCACTACATCTGTCTGATTTTGGAAGCCAAGCAGAGTCAATTCTGTTTAGAATTTGGGTGGGAGATATCAGTGAACGCTGTAGGCTGTATTTCAGAGAAATAAACTGACTAAACTATCTTTAGTCAGTTGCCTATAAAAGTTTCCATAGTTGTCATAGGCCACACACACACAAAGCTTTGATAGGAGTCCAGATAAACCTATGTCGAAAACTGTACTCCGAAAGTTAAAAATGTCTTATCCAGAAACAGCAGGGCCAGATTCACTATTTAGTACTGTTTTTAACGAAGAAATCAAACTGGGGTTTTAAAGAATGCAAAATCAATTTTATGGACTTTTAAAAACACCATTCCCACCTCTAATGCATCATACCTTTTAAAATACCAGATAACACATGGATATGAAGAGTGTGAAAAGTTACTTTGGATTCTAACATCCATTATCCCCAGACGCTATGACCATGCTGACTAGGGAATTATGGGAACAGCTATCCAAAGAGGGAACTTCTTGAAGCGCTCCAATGTATAATACAAAAACCTTACCTGTAATTTATGATTATGATTAGACTTTGTTACATTCTTCTTCCACATTATTTGCTAGAATAGGAGAAACCAGTTGCTTAAACTTCTCCAGTGGACATGACTTTTCACAGCCAGGTAAAGTGAGCGGACGACGTTCAGCATTGACATCAGGCCGATAGTACATCTCAATGGTGTGGCCGCTGATTTAGTGATGGCCCCAAAAAGAGAAGAAAGTTATGCTAATTGCTTTGTTTGAGATTTTTGTCATTTCATAAATGGAGACCTCTGGTATACATGCACATTAAGAAATATTTATTCTAAAATTGTTTTGAAAACCCTTGGGTGCAGTTCTCTGCTGCTTATAAAACAGACCGGAGGAGCCTTTCTGACTTTTGGGAGTAAGCATGGCAGTGGATCTGTAAATCCATTTCAGGTTTTGGTCAACTTTACATAAAGTTAGGAGCTATCTAAAGTGATAAACTAGATCACAAATAGGGTTCAGAACTCTGGTGGGCATTTAATATTCTAGATTTTTTTTCGTGTCAGGAGAGACTTGAGAATCTGCAAGTCACTTCTGGTGTGAGAGACGTTGCCCAGGGGACGCCCAGATGATTTGATGTTTTATCATCCTTGTGGGAGGCTTCTCTCATGTCCCACATGAGGAGCTGGAGCTGGTAGAGGGAGCTCATCCGCCCCTCCCCAGATTCGAACCTGCGACCTGTTGGTCTTCAGTCCTGCCGGCACAGGGGTTTAACCCACTGCGCCACCAGGAGCTCCATCCTAGATTAAATGCTCCAATTGATATGGGAGTCACCAGATGCCACTGGTTATATGTCAACATCTGCAGTGATGTTTAACAAGGGGTGATGAACTGGAAATTCAAGTTTATTTCTGCACACACAATGGAACAATATTCTAAACTGCATCTAAAGGTTGCTGCCTTCTTTAGGGAATGCATACAAACAAGTCTGTCCTCCAATTGAAGGGAATAATTCAGCGTCTGTGACCTGAAGCACTTCTCTCACTCAGTCTAATGGTCGGACTGTCTCTTGTACCTAGGCTTATGTCCAGGACATAGGGCTGCTCTGGAACTCCCTCCCCAGGGAGATTAGGCTAGCCCCCACTTTGTGGTCCTTCCACAGGGATCTGAAAACCTGGATGCTCCAGTGTGCATTTGATGATGGTTAGTCCCTCTTCATGAATGCCCGACCCTATTTACCGATAAGGTCATTCTCAGCACTTTACCTCTAGCCTTGGCCCTATAGTTTGCTTTTTTGCACAAGTCCATGCCCAGCCCTCTCTAGTCAGATCATGCCCTTGTCCTGCTTACTGGTTGTTGAGATTGGCTTGATATACTTTTAATGATGTTTTATAACCTGCTGTATTTTTAATTGAGTTTTTAGTAGGTGTATTTTGTTGTATGTTCTGGGCTCGGTCCCACTTGTAAGCTTCCCCGTGTCCCTTCCGGGAAATGGTGACAGGGTATAAAAATAAAATTCTATTTGGTGCATAGTGTGTTCACAATACAGATACAAACAAGTTAAAGTTATGCATATTTAAGTTACAAGAATTGAATGAGCAAATGGGTTGCTGTAAGTTTTTCAGGCTGTATGGCCATGTTCCAGAAGCATTCTCAAATGACACTAAAGTTTGCATGTGGGGTTTCCTCATTAGATCAGGAGCTGTGTGAGTGGGTCAAAATCAGTTATGAATTGTGCCAACTGGAGACAAATGGACATGCACGCATGGATAGAAAGCATCCATAAGGATGCCCCTCCACATTATAACCTGTTTATATATATTTTCATGTACCTTGCAAATGTGTGTGCATACCCCACAATCCATCTAGCAATTCAGGTATGTACCCTAAACTAAGGTTACCATCTACAGACTAGATATAAGTATTGGAATCTTATGCAGAATTGGCATAACACAGAAGCACAGGTAAACAAAACAAACAAACAAAAACCTGTTGCAACAAATGTGATCTAACTCTTTTTGTCTCCTTTTGTCTTTCCCAAGTAAATGTAAAGACATTTATCTAGGAAAATAATTTTCAATAGTATTTGAACAGCGAAACATCACATTTTCAAGCACAAAAGAAATGCAATTGATTATCTTCACATTTTTTAGCATCTTACTAATTCTGAGGAGAAATGGTATGTTCAGTCTGGTTTCAAAATATGAGTGGTGCAAAAGTTTTTTCAGCAAACCACCATTGTTGATTATTTAATGCAGCGTTTCTCAACCTCGGGGTTGGGACCCCTGAGGGAGTCATGAGGGGGGTTCAGAGGGGTCACTAAGGACCATCAGGAAACACATATTTCATGGTCTTAGGAACCCCTTTGACATAGAAGGCTGAAGATCTCTCTATCTCTCCTTCTCTTTCAGACAGCGAATCCTCCCACCAAAAGCCCTACTCCTGCTGTGATTAGCTGGCCTTTCAGATGGCCATTCAGCCAAGGGGAGAGCTGTTTCTGAAACCAAGCAGGGGAGGGGAGAGCAGGCGTGCTTGGCGGATGAGGGAGAGCACGAAAGGCTGGAGGGAAGCTTGTCCCTTCAAGGCAGGGGGAAAGCACCCACACGACGTGGGACAGCAGCATCGGGGGAGGAGCAGAAGGAGCTTAGGTAATTCGTAACACTATTTCTTTTTAAAAAGTTAGTCTTTCCTTTTGTTTTTATTAATGTTCCTATTAGAAAATGCATAAGGATGTAGGTGAACTGCAACTACCAAAATTGTGGGCCAATCCTCCCCAAATCCCACCAGTATTCACAGTTGGCCATGTTGGGTTTGTGTGCCAAGTTTGGTCCAGGTCCATCATTGTTTGAGTCCACAATGCTCTCTGGATGTAGATGAACTACAACTCCAAAACTCAAGGCCAATGCCCACCAAACCCTTTCAGTATTTTCCGTTGGTCATGGGAGTTCTGTGTACCAAGATTGGTTCAATTCCATCATTGGTGGAGTTCAGAATCCTCTTTGATTGTAGGTGAACTATAAATCCCAGCAACTACAACCCCCAAATGACAAAATCAATCCTGCCCCAACCCCACCAGTATTCAAATTTGGGTGCTCTGGGTATTTGTGCCAAATTTCACCCAGTGAATCAAAATACATCCTGCATATCAGATATTTACATTACAATTCATAACAGTAGCAAAATTACAGTTATGAAGTAGCAACGAAAATAATTTTATGGTTGGGGGTCATCACAATATGAGGAACTGTATTAAGGAGTCATTGCATTAGGAAGGTTGAGAACCACTGATTTAATGTATGAGTTAAGAATACTTGCCCATTGTCTTCTTTATATAGTTCAAAAAACTGGGAAGCGGCATAGGGAGGTAGATGTGGTTCAAAAACATTGAGGGCTACTTGGAGGGCAGCTATTGTCATATCATGCTACACAAAGAAAGAAAAGAAAATGGTAAAATTATCATAATAAAAATATATTAGTGAACACAAATAGTACTACTACACGTAGTTGTGATGCTGATGGTGGTGATGCCAGCTTTCTCTCAATGTCTGTGAGAAGTCCCAACTACACTGTCATATTGATGCAGAGCATCTTCCCCCCCAAGTATTTGTGGTTCACCAAGGGCCGGAAAATGGATTCTGCTGCTTCCTGACCCAGCACCCATAACTGGGTTCCTGTTTCCTCTCTGTGAATTCTCTGGCTTGTGCACTGGACCCCGGCCCCTGATCAGGGAAATGCAGTTCCCCCAAAGGACATTGCCCCACTCTCCACCATTTGTGGACTCTTTGCGGACTTTTCTGCCCTTTCTGATTGACTTGGTGCCCTGGCATCACGGGCTTCCTCCATGAACTCAAAAACCAAGCCGCTTGGGGAGAAGGAGCTCCCCGCCTGTGTGTGCATGCTCTCGTTGCAAGGGATCAAACCTCAAGAACTCTGATGAATTGCTTTTGCCAATTGTTGTTGCTTCTAATAAACTTTGCTGGGGATGGGGATGGGATGGGGACCCCCTTTATGAAATCTGTGAGCTTATGAAAGTTTATGAAGAATGTACATGATATGGAAAGATATGAAATCTATGAAATGTACCCTGACCCTCTCCCCCACCTTTTCTCCCTCTGAACTTTACCCTACTAAAGTATGTGACCTGGGGATTACAGTTAAGGAAATCCAATTTCCTTGGAAGAAACTCCATCCATATTGACATTGCATGGACAAATACTGGCAGATCTATGGCTTTGTTTTCAGAGTCAGACGAACAAAGGCCAGAGATTTTGTCAGCCAAAAGCCCGGAAAAACAGACTGATAAAATCAATCATGGTGCTTGTGTATGCTCCCTTGTGTCAAAGGATTTCCTTCGCCTGCAGGGTTGAGATCCAGACACCATCCATAGCCACCCATTTTGCTCATACACATCTTTTATCAAGACCCAGGAAATCCCTTGTTCTCCCCATCCGCCTCCCTGCCGTGAAGAGACAAAAGGTGTTCCATCAGCTGGCAAACGCCTCCCAGGCATTCCGCCCCTCTGCGCTGTCAAACTAGAGCCCGCCTCCTGGCCGCTGATTGGACAATCTCTGGAGGCGCTCCGAGGGCTCTGATTGGCCCTCTGGAGGCAACAGCGGCCGGCGATTGGAGGGAGGGTGGGACCAGCGGCCAAGCCTCCTCCCAGCTGTTCCGGAGCCGGCCAATCAGGACAGAGGGAACTGACAGGAGGCGGGCGGGGGATTCAAACCAGGATTTCTTTGTTCTGCCTGTATAAATATGCCTGAAATTCACTGTACTGCATGCTTACTAGAGGATTCATCCCTGTAATGCATCCTTTTCAGCTGAATCGCTAAATAAACGCCTCGGTCGCAGATTGCCTCTTCAGCCTCTGGCGAGATTGATTTTCAACGTTTTTGCGTTTTTTTGAATTGGCATCCGCTGGCCGCTCGCCAAGGTCAGGACCCCATTCGAGGTCCTTTGGGTCTCCCCTCGCTGGGAGAACCCCCCAAAAGAGCTCGATATCATTTGGCTTTACCACGAAGGGACTGCTGCTTGAGGTTCCAGACCAAATTATAGCCTAAATTCTCAAGCAGGCGCCTTGGTCTGATTCTTTGGGCCAGCAGCGAAGGAGGAACGGCTTGGGAAAAGAGGCGCCTCTCCCAATTCGGACTTTCATTTGACCAGCTAACCAAAACTACAAATTCTCCCGCAGCCACTTCCTCCCAAGCTCTGACCTAGGGTTTCAGCACAAAGGAGCGCCAGGGAAGCCTTGATCTAAGGACTTCCAGGAAGAGGAGCGACCGACGCGGAAAGGGGGGAAGAAAACGTCCGGACGGGTAAGAAGCCAACCGCGGGCTGCCTTGGCTGCCAGGTGGGAGGGGATTCTAGGCTTTCTGAACCAGCTTCGGAGTCGGCCCACTGGGGAGGGATTCTCTAGGTCTCGGTAACAAATTCCTGGCGGGAGGTAGCGAACATCCACGTTTGAGGCCCAGAATAGCAACTCAGCTCGCTTTTGCGGCCTTGGCTGGAGCTACGCTGGAGAGGGAGCCCTTCCCTTTCGGACTGCCTAGCTGCCAAGGGCTGATCGCCTCGGGCTCTCTTGCTAGGGGACCGTTCAGGCTCTAGCCTGCCAGCGGTTGGGGGGGCTACCCTGATTAGCCACTTCAGTGTGGGGCTATCAAGAGAGATGGGCGCATGTTATTCTGGGATCAAACGTCCTGCTTCATCGGAAACATCTTTTGGGAAGATACTGGCGGAATGGGGCAGGGTTGCGTCGCCGACGCAGGCCAGTAGGGTAAAAATCGCATGGAGAGGTGGCCCTCCGGGCCCTCAGCAGGTGGAGTTTCGTGGCCCCTCATGGCAGTCGGATCGCTGTGAGGGGGCCAAGAGGGCCGAAACCGCCTTTGCCTCATGCTTTTTTACCATGTGCCGGTGGGAGGCGGAAGGGGGGTAGCTGCGACCAACTCCGACCATGCAAGGGGAAGGTTACAGAGCCCCAACCCCCAGGAAACCCCCTCCAGACCCCTTCACCCTCTCCCTTTGGAAGAAATTGCTTGTTCCCCTACCATCCCATTCCCATTTCCCTTTACCCAATCTCCCTGACTCCCTCCTTCCCTTCCCAACCCCTCCATTTCCCTATTCCCTATTTATGATATGTCTGCATTTATATGCCCCTCTGTTTGTTTGTTTTTTCTCTGCTCCTTGAGGAAATGATCAGGGAAATTCTTTGCTCTCCTCCTCTCCTGCTTTCTCCTGTGCCACCTTTTTCCTTCCTTCAGATGGAAAAGGGAGGCATTGCTCATTCCCTCCTTCACCAAGCCACTACATCCCTTTCTTTCAAAAGCTGAATCTTCAGTGCCTGTTTATTTATAAACAGTGTTTCCCCTCACCAGGAGAGACCCTGCCACTGATGTGACTCAGCTGCCCTGCAAAAAGTCTCTCTCTCTCGCCTGGTTTCCCTGACCCAAGAGCTCTCTTTTCCTCCCCTTCTCTTCTGTGCAACTACAAAACCCATTTTTCAGGGGCAGTCACCAATGTCCCTGCCTTATCCTTTGTTCCCTCTTTACTCCCCAACTTCCCTTTTTTTCCTCCCAAAACCCCTCCTCCCTTTCTCCTCTTGCAAAGGGAGGTGTAAGAGGGGACCTTTTCTGTTCCTGTTTCCTCTTGCCAAATAAAGTTTTCTGGGTCCCTTTCTCTCTCTCTCTCTCTCTCTCTCTCTCTCTCTCTCTCTCTCCCCCTGCCTTTTTTTCCCCTTTTCTCTCTAAGGACCAGACCTCATCAAAGAGTTCCATGTGCTTGTGAAATGTCTCTGAAACCCATCCTCTCTCTCTCTCTCTCTCTCTCTCTCTCTTCCCTCCCCTCCCATCTTCTAAGAAGCCAGCATTCTGCGAATTTTTTTTCCCTCTATCCCCCAGAGAAATCCTGCTGCTCTCTCTTACCTCCTTCTCCTAAAACCTAAGGAAGGGATGTTCCAGAAGCATTCCCTCCTTACATTTCACCCACATCTATGGTTAAGTCTCTCTCTCCCACACACGCAGTCCCTCTGATGCTCTTTTCCTTCCTGGCCCTTCCTCCCTCCCCTTTCCCTGAGCGCATGTATGTGTATGTCTAAATTATCCCATTAACTGCCTTAAATATGAAGGGGGCGTCGAGGTCCAGGGGTCCCCTCTGCGCAGTGAAGAGCAACTGGTCGAACTGTGGGACCCATAATCCACTCCTGCCGCTGAGGACAACTACCTGGGTGCGGTGAACAATGGGAGGTCTGTGGACTTTCCTGTGTGGAACCCAGAAGGCATGGGAGGATCACACAGAGAGCAGGACCAGACCCCATGCCGCCCAGAAGAGACAGCCCCCCCCCACCTAGGGGCTGATCTGAGCCCCCACGGGGGAATGCCATCGCAGGAGGAGCAACCAGGATCCCACAGCAACTGCCATGGAGGAAGGAGGCCCTGCCAGTTCCAGAGGCTGTGCAGAGGAGTGGCCCAAAAGGAGACCACTGACGTCCCCACTAGGTATGAAAGTTTTTCCCTTTTGTTTCCCCACTAACTACCCTTGGGCTGGGAAGGGGGGGGGGTGGGGGGGCTGTAAACCTTCTTTCTGACTGTCCTAGGCACTATCCCTGAGTCTCTGTGATGATGGAGGGCCGGACCTGTCTGCGGTCACCAGGAGGCGCTACGCCAGAAGGAGTAGCAAGGCTGTGCCCCATCTTCTCCCTCCCCCAAGTGCCAAGTGAGGAGCCAGCGCCCCCAGGAGGCCCGAGGACCACTGCCAGATGGGAGAATTCCACCGTGTGCCATCCTTCTCCATTGGGAACTCACTCGGGACCCCTGAGTGCTCCATGCTGACTGCCATCACAGACTCCATCATCCCCTGCCTCCACCGTCTTCACCTTCTTCAGCCCAAAGGACATTCTGCCACTGGTCTCTCCCACCCGGCTGGGTCCTGCTGTTGTTGCTTGAGTTGGGCCCCGAAATAATCAACTGAACACAATCTAATCAGTCTAGAAAGAGGCCCTGGATACTTGGGGGGAGTGTCGAGGCTTGAGGAAATGAGTGTAACCATTTCCCAGCCTCGAAGGGAGGATTTGATGCAGAGCATCTTCCCCCCCAAGTATTTGTGGTTCACCAAGGGCCGGAAAATGGATTCTGCTGCTTCCTGACCCAGCACCCATAACTGGGTTCCTGTTTCCTCTCTGTGAATTCTCTGGCTTGTGCACTGGACCCCGGCCCCTGATCAGGGAAATGCAGTTCCCCCAAAGGACATTGCCCCACTCTCCACCATTTGTGGACTCTTTGCGGACTTTTCTGCCCTTTCTGATTGACTTGGTGCCCTGGCATCACGGGCTTCCTCCATGAACTCAAAAACCAAGCCGCTTGGGGAGAAGGAGCTCCCCGCCTGTGTGTGCATGCTCTCGTTGCAAGGGATCAAACCTCAAGAACTCTGATGAATTGCTTTTGCCAATTGTTGTTGCTTCTAATAAACTTTGCTGGGGATGGGGATGGGATGGGGACCCCCTTTATGAAATCTGTGAGCTTATGAAAGTTTATGAAGAATGTACATGATATGGAAAGATATGAAATCTATGAAATGTACCCTGACCCTCTCCCCCACCTTTTCTCCCTCTGAACTTTACCCTACTAAAGTATGTGACCTGGGGATTACAGTTAAGGAAATCCAATTTCCTTGGAAGAAACTCCATCCATATTGACATTGCATGGACAAATACTGGCAGATCTATGGCTTTGTTTTCAGAGTCAGACGAACAAAGGCCAGAGATTTTGTCAGCCAAAAGCCCGGAAAAACAGACTGATAAAATCAATCATGGTGCTTGTGTATGCTCCCTTGTGTCAAAGGATTTCCTTCGCCTGCAGGGTTGAGATCCAGACACCATCCATAGCCACCCATTTTGCTCATACACATCTTTTATCAAGACCCAGGAAATCCCTTGTTCTCCCCATCCGCCTCCCTGCCGTGAAGAGACAAAAGGTGTTCCATCAGCTGGCAAACGCCTCCCAGGCATTCCGCCCCTCTGCGCTGTCAAACTAGAGCCCGCCTCCTGGCCGCTGATTGGACAATCTCTGGAGGCGCTCCGAGGGCTCTGATTGGCCCTCTGGAGGCAACAGCGGCCGGCGATTGGAGGGAGGGTGGGACCAGCGGCCAAGCCTCCTCCCAGCTGTTCTGGAGCCGGCCAATCAGGACAGAGGGAACTGACAGGAGGCGGGCGGGGGATTCAAACCAGGATTTCTTTGTTCTGCCTGTATAAATATGCCTGAAATTCACTGTACTGCATGCTTACTAGAGGATTCATCCCTGTAATGCATCCTTTTCAGCTGAATCGCTAAATAAACGCCTCGGTCGCAGATTGCCTCTTCAGCCTCTGGCGAGATTGATTTTCAACGTTTTTGCGTTTTTTTGAATTGGCATCCGCTGGCCGCTCGCCAAGGTCAGGACCCCATTCGAGGTCCTTTGGGTCTCCCCTCGCTGGGAGAACCCCCCAAAAGAGCTCGATATCAATATAAAATCCAGAAGTTATATTACATGTATGGTCAATGTGAAATGTTAAAACTTACTCCTGAATACATTTTCATTTTCAGTTCATTTTTAGGATCGGTAGCTTTTGTGATGTCATCCAGAATTGCTTTCACAAGTACACCTAAATGGGTATTAAAAAAAACAACAACAAATGTTAAAGGAATGGAGAGGCGTTTCAATACATATTGCTGCTTACAGTAGGTCTGAATACCGTAGAAAAGGATGGATATTATTATTTGATACACAACAAGATTAGTACACAGCGAACAAGCTCACTATGCTGGCTTTTGTATTTGATCACATGTTATACACTTAGTGTCTAGGATTGTGTGTTGTATCAGTGAATAATGTGTGCAGATCCTTTTGCAGCTGACAGATGGTAATTTTGTGAGCGCCAATTGTTTTTAAGTGCAGGCCAAAGTCTTTAGGCACTGCATCCAGTGTGCTGATCACCACTGGGACCACCTTTACTGGCTTGTGCCAGAGTCTTTGCAGTTCTGTCTTTAAATCCTCATATTGTGTAAGCTTTTCCAGTTGCTTCTTGTCAATTCTGCTGTCACCTGGGATTGCAACATTGACAATCCATACTTTGTTTTATTTCCACAATCGTGAGGTGAGGAGTATTGTGCTCCAAAGCTCTGTATTATTATTATTGTTATTATTATTATTATTATTATTATTATTATTATTATTATTGAAACAAAACAAGATGAGTCCACAGCAGACAAGATCACTCTGCTGGCTGTTGTATTGGATCACACGTTGGACACTTCCCAAGTGTCCAGGACTGTGTGCTGTATCGGCGAATAATGCATGGAGATCCCAGTAAGGTGGCCTTATGCAGGTGGCAGTTGGTAATTTTGTCAGCTCTGATTGAGTTTAAGTGCAGGCCAAGGTCTTTAGGCACTGCAACCAGTGTGACGATCACCACTGGGACCACCTTTACTGGCTTATTATTATTACACTGACACAAAAACACAGTATGTCATAACAAACGAGATCTATATGCTGGATTTTGTATCACAAAATCACAAGTTGAACACTTCCCAAGCTTCTAGGACTGTGTGATGCATTTTCGAATGATGCGCGCAGATCCAAATAAGGTGGCCTTTTGCAGTTGACAGATTGTGATTTTGTCAATGTTTATTGTTTCCAAATGCACAGCAGGAAGCAGCCAGGCTTTGGAGCTACAAGGCCATTCAGTGCTAATCAAGCTGTCCAATTGGAACATTCACACTTGCCTCAAACAGACAAGAGTTCTTTCTCCCACCCTGGACATTCCACAGATATATAAACCCCACTTGCCTAGTTTCCAACAGACCTCACAACCTCTGAGGATGCCTGCCATAGATGTGGGTGAAACATCAGGAGAGAATGCTTCTGGAACATGGGCATACAACCCAGAAAATTCACAGCAACCCAATTTTAACAACATTTAGGGTTTGAACGATTGTACAAATAAAGATGTGGAAGGCCTTGCTTTTGGTTTTGTGCTTACCTCCTTGCAGCCGTGATTTCTCTTCTCTTTTGTGAACCCCAAACATGGCACTTAGAGCAACCCCCAACAGCTTTTTCATTTGTTCCATAGCTTGTGGGGTGGCCCAAGCCGGTACAGGATGAGAATGAATTTTCTGCAATAAAGAAAAAGATTTCTCTGTGACATGTCCTTCCCTTTCTCATTCCCATTGGCTTGGGCGTTTTATAGACCTTCCTATTTATATACACTATGTCTTAAGACTCCTCTTCTGCACTTTTTGGCTTACACAGGATCCAAAAGTTGGCAGATGGCTACAGTTCATGAATACAACACGCAAAATTGTTTTTTATTTTAAATATATCAAATAAAACAAAACAGATGCTGTCCTTATATCTCAGAATTTGATCCCATCTGTTTATCCCAGATTATCTGACAGTGTGGACTCATATAATCCAGTTTAAGCAGAAAACCTGGGATCAAAGAAAACCTGGGATATAAGGACAAGTGTATAAGGGGCCAGACTCCGTTTTCACTTGGTGCAATGAGCATTTCTGTCATTTTTTAATTTTTAAACTATTACATTTGGCCCAGCCATAGGTTTTTAAATCCTTGTGTGTTACTGTTTATTGTTTATATGTGATTTATATTAATTGTATTGTATTTATTGTTTTTGTTTATTGCTTTGTTTATTGATATACTGTTTGGCTTGGCCTCATGTAAGCCGCTCCGAGTCCGGGGAGGCCCTCTGTCAGCTCCAGCTTCCCACGCGGAACATGAGAGAAGCCTCCCACAAGGATAGTAAAACATCAAAACATCTTGGCGTCCCCTAGGCAACGTCCTTGGAGACATTGCCCAATTCTCTCACACCAGAAGCGACTTGCAGTTTCTCAAGTCACTCCTGACATGAAAAAAAAAGTGCTGAGTAGGGAGTACAATCCAGGATGGAAAAATAAATTCACTTCCAACCCTATTCCAACCAGCATTTCATTCCATATCTGTGGGGAAGATGTGTGATATTGAAGGCTGTCATTTCAGCCTTGATAATACCTGTGAAGCATAGAGCTCAGGCCCTTTCAACACTGCCATATAAAATCCAGATGATTTTATCCAGTTCAAAGCAGATAATATGAATTATTTGCTTTGATAATCTGTATTATATGGCAGTGTAGAAGAGGCCTCACTCATAACCTCATACTCTCCAATATTTCACAGAGGAAAACTGGGAAACATGGCAAAGCAATGTCAGAGTGTGGTCAAAATGGCCAGAGTTATCCATGAAGAACATAAAATTTGGGAGATGTTCAACAGTTTGCTTTTTGCCTGAGGCCTCTTCTACTGTGCTGGTACAGCTGTACCAGAAGTTCCAATTCTGTTTGCTTTGCATTAAATGTTTGTTTGCAATCCCAGGCTTGGGATTTTGCAGCAGGGTGGCGTCCTGTTATAGTTTGCAATCATAGGGCAAGCCACCTATCAATTATAGTTAGGTTCCCTGGTCCCGCCCCTTTTTGAGTTTTAGTGGGAATAGGAGCCATTTTGAGTTCAGTTCTCACAGAGAAGCCTTTCGCACAGAACATAAAAGAAGAGCTCCTGTAGAAAGCTTCGTCTTCTACAGCCCACAGTTTGGCCAAGGATTATACAGCCTTACAGCTCCTTCTTTTTCCCTGGAAGTCTACAAAGCTCTGCTTGGCAAGGGTCGCTCGTGGAAGCCAGACGCAGTTGGTACCGGGTGCAGGGGCTCCACGCCAACAGAGGCAAGTACAGACTGCCCAGATTAGATGTTAAGGATTTCCCCATTAGTTAATTACAGTTAAGAAGAAAGTGCCTGTTCCCAGTGAACAAGATTGCAAGAGCCAATAGACTGTTAAGAATGCTTTAAAGTACCTGTTTGTTTTTCATTAATAAAGAACTTTGTTGGATTTACTTTAAGCAATCTAAAGACTCTGTTTGGGGGAATCTAAGGGCCTTTAATCTGAGGCAGCCCCGGCATCCCGTTGGGCACACAGAATTTATGTCCTGTCTACAGTCATATGCACAGGCCCAGCGTGTGACAGCACATCTACACTGCCATATAATCCAGATTATCAAAGCAGATAAATCACATTTTTCTGCTTTGAAATGGATTATATGAGTCTACACTGCCATATAATCAAATTTAAAGCAGATAATTTGGATGTTATATGAAAAGAAAACAATGACTTCTTGATTCCCTCAAAAATAAAATTTGGGGAAGGTGATTGCATAAGAAAAGCCTTCACTAGCAATACTTTTATTACATTTTATGATAGTTGGAGCTTAATATGACTTAGGGCTCTTCCACACTGTCCCTATATCCTAGCATCTGATTCCAGGTTTAACCCAGGTTATCTGGCAGTTGGGACTCATATATTCCAGTTTAAAGTAGATCATCTGGGATCAGATACTGGGATAAAGGGTAGTGTGGAAGGGCTCATAGTAAAGGTTTCCCTGAAGTTAAGTCTAGTTGTGTCCAACTCTGGGGTGGTGGTGTTCATCGTCATTTCTATGCCGAAGAGCCGGCATTGTCCATTGACACCTCCAAGGTCATGTGGCCAGCATGACTGTATGGAGCACCATTACCTTCCCGCAGAAGCGGTACTCATTGATCTGCTCACATTTGCATGTTTTCGAACAGCTTGGTTGGCAGAAGCTGGGCCTAACAGTGGGAGCTCACCCTGCCCCCTGGATTCGAACCACCAACCTTTTGGTCAGCAAGTTCAGCAGCTCAGTGGTTTAATCCGCTGTGACACCAGGGCCCCTATAGTAGTTTATTACAAATACCTGGACAATTAAAGCATCGTAGGCATTCCAGAGTTTATGATTGCTAAAATCGAGAACACTCTTTGGATCAAATCCCATTTTAGCTGCTATTTCACCGACAAACTTCTGCAAAATAAAACAAAGAAGTGTCAATAGTTTGTCCATTCGGATCAATGTGTACACATTTTGGGCCTCTTTCTGCAATGACAGGGTTTTACTTTTCTTACAGATTTTAAACTTGGTATTCAGTGCTCAGTTCAAAGGCAATGAATACAATAAATGACTGGCTGACTGAACAACAACGACAACAACAACGGCATGGGATAAAATGCAGGCTGCATGACTGTTACGCAGAATGAAAAATGGAACACAAAGCCAATAAAATCAAACTTAATAAAAAGGTAAGACATTTTCAATAACTAATAAAACCAGCATTAAAAGGAATCCAGGAATCCAGTAGCAATTTTGAAATGAATTTGCTTATTCTAGCATGTGCTTTTGTGGCTATCAATCTGAGGTGGCCCTAGGTAATTTTCAATGGTAAGCAAACAGTATTTTGCCCCCCCCCCCCCACCCACCAATCACTGATATATATTTTCTGTTCGTTGTGGGAGTTCTGTGTGCCATATTTGGTTCAATTCCATCATTGGTGGGGTTCAGAATGCTCTTTGATTTTAGGTGAACTATATATCCCAGTAACGACAACTTGCATATGTCAAGGTCTATTTTCCTCCAAGAGTGCCTCAAGAGTGCCCCTGGGCAAAATCAACTGTACTGCAAATGCTTACTTTGCGTAATGGGTTGAGCCGCCCCTGCTATCAATCATTTTCTTTGGACGCCTCTGAAATAGTTGTTTGATGTGCACAGAAGCTTGTGCACTATGCGATAGTGTAGATGTGCCCACATCTGAACTTTAAAAAAATCAGGTTCAGCATCTTGGATAGTTTCTTTTAAGTCTGTAATAAAGCCCGGAGCATGTCTCCGATGACATGGGACCTACTAGCCATCTCTGGCTGTGGTAAAAGTGGGGTGGATGAAAGGACCATATGTTATATGCCACAGAAGTCTACTGCTATATTGCTAAAGCTCAAGAGAGTTCAGAAGTTAAGAATATTAGATAATTAGGGAAACTGCCATTGGAATGGGAACTCTGGTCGCCCTAAAGGGCTGAGAATGGCGGTTAATAAATGCATCAAATAAATAAATAAATCAAATAAATGGGAACTCTGGTTCTCTCCTGTGAGGGCTGCTGTGAAAGGAGATGCTTGGTGTGATGATTGCCAGTCAAAGTAACTCTGAATCACCTAAAATGCTCCTTGGAACACACTGTGATCAAGAGACTGTGGCTGGATCTACATTGCCCTATATCTCAGGATCTGATCCTATTATTATCTGCTTATCCCATATTATCTGGCAGTGTAGACTCATATAATCCAGTTCAAAGCAGATAATCTGGACTTTATAGGGCAGTGTAGATGGGGCCGTAGATCCAGCCAGTTAGTAAAACTAACTTGGGAGCCTTCTTAAACGGTCTTTTTAAAGGAGTGCTCTTAATAAACAGCAAAAAGCAATGAACTGGGGGCAGGAGGGAGAACTGAAGAAGTAGAGGGATTTTAATTTTGAATGACAGAGAAGGATGTTAAATATATTAAATAAACCAAAGGTGTGAGAAGAATACCTGTCATAAGCCCAAGGTCAGCCTTCTAAAGTTAAAGGGAAACTTTAGAAGCAAAAAATGTGCAAGTTTGCTGTAAACAGGCTCTATCTCAGGCATGGGCAAACTTGGGCCCTCCAGGTGTTTTGGACTCCAACTCCCACAATTCCTAACAGCCGGTAGGTTGTTAAGAATTGTGGGAGTTGAAGTCCAAAACACTTGGAGGACCCAAGTTTGCCCATGCCTGCTCTATATAGAGATATATATGCAGAGGGTCACATCTGGTGGTCAAAATAAGTAATTACAGTCAGTGTTTTATTCCTTTTTATTTTTGTTGATATTGTGAATTCTAGACTTAGTTTTAAGACCAGAGCATATGAAGGAAGAGGATCAGTGGAAATGACAGGAAAATCTGGAGATATGTCACAAGCGAGTTTAGATGAGCTGAAGTCCTTAAAACTTAAGATAGCACAAATGGACTCTGATTTTAAACAGAGTTGAAAAATTGTAGATGGGAAATGAAAAATAAAGAGGCAGAAGTGAAATACTTTCACAAAATTGTAATAAATAAATAAATAAATAAATCCAGAATCAAAAACAAAGAAATAAAGAAGTTGTAGAGAGAGAAAAAACTGGAAAATTGAGAACGTGAGTGTGATTACATTGATTGAACTGAGGGAATGTGAAACATGTTGATATTTTCAGAATGATTCCAGAACAACTAGATGACAATATTCAAGCAGAAATTATCAAAACCTTAGCAACTCTTATGGAGAAGCAATGTGAGGAGATGGAACTGGAAAAGATAGCTGTTATCAGATTACATACATAATTCCACAGTAAGAAAAAGCTGAGATCTTGCATTGCCAGATGTCACTATAATGATTAGCTCTATCATTGTAGTCATTCCACCAATCAATACGCCCACTTCCTGACACATTTGTCCCATGTTTGCTTCTGGTTTCTTACCATGTTTGGCTTTACTTTACCCATGACTTCTTTTGCAGCCATGGTTTCTTTTAGAAGGACATGAAATCGTTTACAGGTGCGAGTAGGATATGATAACAACTAAAAAACAAATAAAAATGTTATTAGCTGATAAAATTTATTTTACTATTATTTATCTATAATAACTGGATTCATTATTATTCCTAGTATGATGTCTTCTCCACATATTAGGAATTTGGGGCAGAGTAAGTATGCTCAAAATACAGTATATGTGTTCATGTATATGTCCACGTATATGCATGTGTGAGGATAACAAACACATTGAGAGCTTCTCGTCTGTAGGGCCAATTCCCTTTCGACTATGACTTGCCCACGTCTGTTTTGTGCTCCCAACATACTTATCCGGAACCTATAATTTGGCCCTCAGGTCAAAACATTTTCTCACCGCAAAGTAGAGTATATGAACAAAAGAACAATGCAAGGTGGAGACAGGTGTGGTAGGACACAACCTTGTTTCTTAACCAAAAATTGTTTGCTTTACATTTCCTTAAAATGGGAAGATAATAGGCTTAAATTCTATTCCACCAATGTTTGATGTTTTCAAAACTTTGACTTAATTCAATTACAGCAGAGCCTTCTTTGACAAATCTACTATGGGGCTAAGGAAAGGTTTCTCCACTTTCAAAACATTCTGGTCATTGCCTGAGAAGTGAAAACATTTTCATCATCTACTTGCCAGGCATAAACTTGTTTGGTGGAGAAGTCTTGAAAGCAAAGAGAAATGTTTTGGTGGTCATTTAAAAAAATTATTACCGGTATTTTGTTTTATCTTTTGTGTGTACAAAGGAATACCTTCCCTATTAATTATGCCAAAGGCTTCTTTGGTAGAGCCAAGAATCAGTTCCCTACATGGTACAGTTTGGGAATAATTATATGTGTCCATTTGCCCCACCCAACCACCACCATCCATACACAGTGTAGTGGATTCAGAATCTGCCATCTGTAAGGTTATTCCTACCATATCACTCACAAACACCAATTCCTTTCCTCTTCTCTTAAATCTGTAACACTGCACAAAAAGCAATAGAGGTGAATATCAAAATAAGAAGGGGAAGGTTTTCCCTCCTTGTTCCTATGTTGCCATCCTGACCTGGCTTCAAGGAACTTTGATTACTATGAGAGATGTGCCTAGACCTGCCATACTTGAATTCCTCAAATTTGCATATTGTGAAAGCTTTTCTAATGGGTAGTTGTGACTACTGTACACCATCACTGTAATACTGCTATGTTGCTACCGTAACTGGACACTTTCCAAGATAACATACACATTATTTGATACGTTAAAAACACCACATATTTACTTGCCTTTTCCTGTGACCGAGGCACTGTGTGAACTGGTATAGGTTGCCAACGAAGTTTAGCATTCCAGATCTGCTCGCCCTCAGGGGGAAAGAGACCGGCTAGATTGGCCTGAGCACTCATAATGGTTCGATCATAATCTGTACTGTACACATAGATCTAGAAAAGAAATCAGAAAGAATGGCTTAGCTGCCATGTTGATTCTGTGTTGTTCTTGTTTTACCATAATAGTACACACGGCAGCTGTGTTAGCACTTTACAGTAGATGAATCCTTATTATTAAGTCATCATGTGCATGACTTAATAATAAGTCATGCACATGTACAGTAAACAGACCAGGTAAGTGAAACAGAAGAATTAAGTTTTGTATCTATGAAATAGGCTTGTGGAATTTGGCTGGAGGGCAATTGGTTTTTGGCATCCAAATTTTTGGGAGCCTCCCGAAAAATCGGCTAATAGAAAAATCTGTTTTTGCCTAGGCAGCTGAAAGATCCAAATAGTTGGCAGCAATGAGGAACTTACATGGCTCCTTTCCTTTTTTCCCTTTAAGGGAGCCTGGGTTTCAGCAACAGGGTTAAGGAAGCAATCTTCCTGGGACCCTTTCCTTTTTTTCCCTTCAAGGGAGTCTGAGTTTAGCAATGGGGTTAAGAAAGCAGACACAGTTTGCGTAAGCCACATCACATTATTCTTCTATTCCTATAGGCCCAACATGCAGGGCTCACAAGGAAATCCCGTGCAAGCAGTGTGATGTCAAATAGGGAAGAACGAACTGTGATCGGCTGCCATGTGGTTCTGTAATGGATGAAAAAAGGTAACAGCTGAGCCCTTGTTGTTATGGCCATCTGCTCAAGCCCAACAATCCGGATTGGCTGAAGGGAACCGACCACTCTGAATATTTGCAGAAGCCTACTGTGAAGTAGATATAGTAGCAACCAGGGATGAATTAAAATAGTTTTATGAGCCATATTTGCCTTACAAACGGAGAGTCTCTTTTTCAGACTCTCACCAAGATTTTCCTTAATCTTCCAAATGGAAATATGTACATATTTTGGTATATGTGTTTCTTAAAGTATGTTTATCAAATCTACATTTTTCTTATGATATACGTTTTTACACATTTTCTTACTGGTTGTGTTATATATGTGCACATATTTAAAAGATGTGCATTTTCCCCCACACACATTTTCCAAATGTATACTTGTGTATCTTTTTCTTCACTGAAACACATGCTGAATGTGTTAAATCTATGGATTTCTGAGGCAAGATGCACTATATCCTATTGTTACAAATACACCTCACCTCACTACCTCTGAGAATGCTTGCCATAGATGCAGGTGAAACATCAGGAGAGAATGCCTCCTATAACCTACAACAACCCACAAATAAAGTTTTATTATTGCTGCTCTCAGGTGTGAAACATTCCCATTTCATAGGGAAATTAATCCTCATTTTGTATCCCATATTTGCTTGTCTGAAACAAAAGCCCTGATCACAATTACTTTCATCATTTTATTTGTGCTAATGCTACTGTTAAATGAGCAGGGAAAGATGTATTGTTGATTCAAGTACTTGCCTCTTTTCGCTTGTAATCCTGACTTAAGAATTTTTTATATGTCTTCCTTATGTATTGTCCAAGGTCATAGTGCTGCTGCATTCCAATCTATGGGGGAAAACAGTATACAGCAGTTTTTCAGTTAACCAGAATTCAAGCAACTGGAACTCTCAACCAACAGGCTAAAAAAATATCAAAGAAACAATACTTGAAAAAAGCTGTTTTTATAATACAATGAAACAGTAAAACTGTGTTATATTACATTTACCTTTATTTGTCTTTATTTGCTTTTGATTACTGTATTTCAATATGAATATCAAGACAATACAATCATGGTATAGTATTACTTAGGTCTATTTTAATATTGTCATAACTCTCATGCAACCAGAAATTATCCAGCAACTTCCAATCCTCGTGGATGCCAGTTAACTGAGTATACTGTTAATATAAACATATGTATTTGTTAATGCCTCTTTGAGCTATCTCTGTGCTAACTACTAGTTCAAAAGACCCTTGCATTTTACCAGAACAGTGTTGACTACAAATGAAACAATCATAATACAGTATAACAAAAGAATTGAGCTTTGAAGTATGCCTTCATAACTTCATGGCATCTATATAAATAACAGTAATATCTATAACCTCATGACTAATTAAAAAAGGAACAGGATACAATCTCCTATACATAATGAGGATGTTCTTAATAGCAAAAAGCCCTGATGGCAGCTCTGAATTTATTGGTACTTTTCTAGAACCTGGTTGAAGCAAACCCTCCGATTTTTATCGCCCCATTTGTAGGCTAGGAAACTGGAGGTCTATTTTTGGATTATTACTTTTGGGTAGGATTGTCAGAATGAAAACTGGCAAGAGCTTCTGTACCACTAAAGATTGTATGGAAGAGGGGATTTGAGCAGGTAACCGGGTATAATATCTGCTGAATTTCCCTTTTGAGAGTGGCAAAATTTGCAGTTTTACTGTTCCTCTCACAAGTTGCATCTTTTATTCATTCATCCTGTTGAAGTTCAGCCTGTGTCTGTGTTTCAGGATCAAGGTGAATCTGATATGGGGAATTATGATGTCATTGAGAGTCAAGATGGAGATGGTTTGGTCAATGATATTAATTCAGAGAATGACATAGGGACACCAGTTCAAAGTGTAGTTTCTCATGAGAATGTTCCTACAGAATATAGGGATGTTAGTTTACTCCCTGACACAGAGAGTTCTCAGGATTTGAGGTTTGAAAACAACTTGACACCTGGAAAAATTAATGAGCAGATAGATAATGAGCACATAGACAGACGGCTGGAATTCAGCCGGGATAGACAGCTTAGCCAAGGTTTTTACTGTTCTTCTAGGCTTCGAGAGATAAGGGCATGAGGCAGTCAAGGAAAACGAAGCCAATTTCTGGGTGCAGGGAATAGCCTATATAGTTCTCACCAGGGAAATTCTTGTCAGATGAAGCATTGTTTCAGAATCCTGCCTAGTCCTTAGTGTTGTTCTATGGAATTCTTGCTTGGAAGATTCATGTTATGGATTTCTTGTTCATGGTTTGAATCTTTGTATCTTGGAATTATATATTCATGCTGTGGATTAATATTTTCCTGGTTCTCTGGATTTTATTATAACAGTCTGGACTTTGCTTTTGAACTTTGCTGAACCCTGCCTTGGAATACCTTTTTACCTTATTAGACTGATCTATTTTTCAACGCATATTTTTACTTTGCTGTTTTTATTTGTCTTCAGTAAAAAAGAATTGTTTTTCCTAACCAGTCAGAGGGTTATTCCTGTTCTGGAGTGCAACACATCCACACCAGGGTGAGTGAATGAAGGGTGCTACTTGCTTGTATGCCTGCCTCTTTGGAGGTATGGGGCACCCATCAACTTTGCCAGGCTTTAGCACAGCAGGTTAAATTGGCAGCTGAAGAAAATCTTGCTGATCGAAAGGGCAACAGTTCAAGCCCAGGTTGGGGCGAGCTCCCAACTTCTGCTCATCCAGCTGTTCGATATAAGTGCCACTTTGGAGGGAGGTAATAAAAGGCGCCCATGTGGGCATGCCAGCAATGTCTAAAGACAACAAAGCTCTTCGGCATGTAAGATGGACGACAGCATCCCGCCCGCCCCCCCGTGGCTGGAGTCGAGCACTGTCTTTGTTAATTGTATAACAACATTGAATGTTTGCCATATATGCGTACTGTAATCCTTCCTGAGTCCCATCTAAGATATAGGGAGGGAATATAAATATGTCAGGCCTGAGGAACTTCTGGCCTCCAGATATGGTTGGACCCTTGATCCTCTGTTCCAAAGCCAGAGGGTATTGCTGGTGGGAATTATAGTCCTGAAGCCCCTGGACAGCCAAGATTCACCACTGAGGAAATTAATTTTTTAGACTACAGTTTCCAGAATTCCCCACCTTGACTGGTTAATATGCTGGCTGAAGAATTTTGGGAGCTATATTCCCAAAAAGGAATGCTTCCAACTTCTGCCCATGTTGTTAAGTAACTGTTCCAGACTCTTAACAGGGTGAAATACTAAAAGACAGAGGGAAGCAATTATTTAAAACATGTAGGAATGTAGAATTGTGCTTTTGGGAATGTAAACTGGGATCTGAATTGCACATACTGTACGAATATGCTGTATGAAACTGACATGAAAAATGTTTCGAGCTTGAAATAATAATGACATACTATATTCTGATTAATGGGTATGTTTTCATTTCTAAAAGAAACTTATCAAACCTTGGTGAGTTGTTCATAACCTTGTGGCCAGACATCTTCTTTGACCGGGTTAGTGGGAAAAGTTGAAATCGGAGTCCGGTCACCATGTCGGAAAACCTGGTGAAATCATTGAAAGACTATGTTAATTATCAGAAAACTCACTATGATTTAAACTACTGTAATTTAACTTAATTAAATGTCAGCAACTGACCTCTATATCTGGAGTGGACAACTTTCATTTACCTATATAATTCTATGCAGGTTTACTCAGAAATGGTAAGTGTGGATGGACTTGTTAAGTGACTCCATTATCGGTGCACTGCCGACTTTATAGGAGCTCGTCAAGGTTATGAATTCTGTCTCTAAAATAGCTTTATTACCCTTTTAAAATTTGGATTGAAATCTGGAATCTGGAATGGATTCGCCACGACACTGTTGTGAGACCCACTAACCTCTGATAATTCCCACTGAATTTAATAGGAATTGTTCTCACATAATGGGTTTTAGGGTCAACTCTATATAATAATAATAATAATAATAATAATAATAATAATAACTTTATTTTTATACCCCGCCAACCATCTCCCCTAGGGTACTCAGGGCGGCTTACAAGGGACACGCCCAAGATTACAATTAAGATTACAATTAAGATTACAATTAAAACACACATGTAAAACATTTTAACCAATTAAAACATCAGATAAACAAATAACAACACAATTGAAAGCAATATAAAAACAATACAGCCGAAAGAAATATAACTGAGGTACAGATTCAATGAGTGCAATACATTTTTACAGGAGCGCAGGAAAGTGCAACAATACAGTAAACTGGGCAGGAAATACTGTCAAACACATGTTGAAGTAGGAAGTATGCCAGTGTAAAATGCAGGTCGGTATAAGTGCAGAACTTCAAGAAGGGACAAGAAAGTTACTGGTGAACTGCTTAGTCAAAAGCGCACTGGAACATCCAGGTTTTTAGTTGACTCTGAAAGGAGGACAAGGTGGGACCCTGTCCGATCTCCCTAGGGAGGGAGTTCCAGAGCTCGAGGGCCACCACAGAGAAGGCTCTCTCCCTCATCGCCACCAACCGTGCATGTGACGGCCGGGGGGGGGGGGGGAGAGCAGTGCCTCCCCAGAAGATCTCAAGATGGTTCATAGGGGAAGATGCAATCGCGAAGATAAGCAGGTTCCGAACCATTTAGGGCTTTATAAGTGATGACCTGCACCTTTAATTGGAACCAGAAACTTATTGGGAGCCAGTTGAGCTGTTTAAACAGGAGGGCTGACCACTCTCTGTTACCAGAACCTGTGAGTAATCTGGATGCTGATCTTTGAACTAACTGTAGTTTCTGGGCCGTCTTCAAGGGCAACCTCATGTAGAGCACATTGCGGTAGTTCAACCTAGAGGTGACTAGGGCATGGACCACCATTGCCAGATCAGATTTCACGAGGTATGGGAGCAACTGGTGCATGAGCTTTAACTGTGTAAAGGCCCTCCCAGCCACCACTGCCACCTGAGCATCAAGTGTCAAAGTGGAGTCCAGAAGGACCCCCAAGCTGCAAACCTGTCCTCAGAGGAAGTGCAATCCCATCGAGCACAGGTAGCCACCCTATGCCCCGATCAGTCCCATGACTGCCCAGGAGGACCTCTGTTTTGTCAGAATTAAGCTTCAGCTTGTTAGCCCTCATCCAACCTATCACAGCAATCAGGCACTGGTCCAGGAACCGAGGGGCTTCCTTGGAATCTGGTGGAAAAGAGTAATAGAGTTGAGTGTCATCCGCGTAGAGATGGCACTGAACTCCAAAACTCTGGATGATCTCACCCAGTGGTTTCATGTAGATATTGAATAGCATGGGGGAAAGAATGGAACCTTGCGGGACCCCACAGGTCAATGGCCAGGGGTCTGAGCAGGTGTCCCCCAGGTTCACCAACTGAGTATGGCTCTCAAGGAAGGAACGGAGACACTGGAGTGCAGTGCCCCCGAGACACATCCCCAAGAGTCAACCCAGAAGGATACCATGGTCGATGGTATCGGAAACTGCTGAGATGTTCAAGAGAACCAACAAGGACACACTCCCCCTGTCAAGCTCTCTGCGGAGATCATCCACTAAGACTCTAAGCTTAGCAAGATCAGACATGGCATCTAGAAAATCTTGCCAAATAATGCAATGTCTTTATGACAGGAATATGAGTTCTGGCAATTTTTTGATGCATGGTAGAAATTTGTAAGTCTGTGGCTTGCACTGCACACTGCCTAATGGTAGAGTCGGCCCTGCAAAACCTGCTCTACTTGTATGAGATAAGAAGGACCTGTTACTCCATGGCTGTTGTGCAGGTAATCATACTGTCCCATTAACACAGCAGAACTTTATTCACTTGATAGATAGATAGATAGGGTAGCATACCTGTTTAGCTTTGGGGTGTAAATCAAATATAGGTGGAGAACACTAAAAAAAGTCAGGTAAACAAATGATGTTGAAATGAATGGAGCTCCTACACTCCTCCAGCTTAAGTCCCATTGTTTTTAATTGGTAAATTACAGTGTGCTGGATCCAGCAAATAAACTTTAAAATAATTAAGCCAATGATTGTGTTATATTGTTTTGTTGTTTGTACTGACATTGAATTGCTGCCAGATGTAAGCCACCCTGAGTCCCCCTCCTCCCGGGGGTTGAGAAGTACGGGATACAAATATTTGAAATATAAAAAAAAATCATTGAGCATTTTCTGATGGACAGAGGATGCTCGAAATCCCAATCTCTTTATTCTCCACATATCCCACTGGGTACTGCTGGATTCACCACAATGCATAGCAATTTCAGTGGCAAATGGAATTAGGTCCTTAGACTTTAGCTCCACAAATCTGCCAACCAGCAAGAGCACTGGAACACGATGTGCTGGAACATAAACTGCCCATCACAGTACGCATTAGCTGTGCAATCTGTCTTGACGCTGCTTATGTTATCTGACATAGGGAAATAGATTGTTTCCTCTAATATCCAGGGGAATGATTCTGTGCCCATTGCTACAATAGTTTCTTCTTTTTTTTCAAGGAACTTATCCAGGACCAATAGACAAGAGTTCAGGGGAAGCCAACAATCTAGTGACCACTACTCTATTTAGCCTTGATCTATCAGATACAGCCACAATGAATAATGGATATGACTTTATTACATGAAGCTGCTATTCTGCAATAGTCAGGGGATCACGACTATTGTACCCTCATTATTTCACTTCCTTCCATTTGTGTAATTTGGACACTTTGTTGATATGTAGTCCTGCACTTGTACTTCCACATATTCTCGTAATCCTGCCTTCACATAAATCTGCTGCTTTGTAATTTTCACAATTCTAGCTAGAGTTAATTTTTTGGAAAGAAAACCCCCAAATATTACAAAATTTAAAATAAAAAAGACTGGCTTAGGAATTGTGAGGGGAGGAGAGAGTGGGAGAGGAGGGGTATCCTGTCTCCTGGTGTCACTTCATGCCGGTATGCTGGCACAGAAGCAAAGTGGCTCCATCTCACTAGGTAGGCAATAGGAATGTTGCAGGATTGACAGGTATTTATGGCCTTTACAAAAGAGGCAGACCAACTGGGGGATGCATCTTACAACATACAATAGAGTAAGTAGTAGACTTGCTTTAATGCCTCCCTCGTGCAATAAACTCCTTTTGGGTACAAATGAAGCTGTCAACTTAACTGACATTGCATTTCCCCAATCCAATTCACAAGTGAAAATGCACATTTTGTTTTGCACAATTAAATGTGGATCATGGCTAAAAAGTTCTGTGACAGCCGACATAAACCGCTTATGGTTTTTGTATATTAAGGCCTATATTATCTGGCCTTGGAAGCAATGTGTGAAATGTTGTTTGAAGCACCTTATTATTTATTTCAGGTGCACAAAAACAAAACAAAACAAAACAAAACCAGAATGTTAACAAGAACTACCTGTAATGAGAATATCACATGTGTTCAAATAGATGGAATGCTTAGGCCAAATACAATCCAGACGTTTTTCAGGGCATGAAACAAGTTTATGGTTAATAGTAACACTAAATGGGAAGAAAAACACTGGTACAATCAAATGGTAGTAAGAAATTGTTTGTAGTGACAGAAATAACGCATAGTTTTTCTTCTAATCCAGAGAATCAGATGTACAAGGAACTTATTATTCTTGTTTGCCAGTTCCTTTTCTTTAAATAAACAAATACTATTCTTGCTCCATGTATTGTTGAAGGCCACCTGACTCTAACTGAAGCCTGGCATGCTGAAATTAATCACTGAAATATTTCTCAAGCTTTTTTTCCTCCCTTGGCAATAAGAAAACCTTTCTAAACTTTCTAACCTACTTGATTTAAAAAATACTTTATTATACCTGTTTTCAAATGTGCCAATACAGTTTCAGAACAATCTAGAAGGCTGCATGAATGTGGGCAGGATTTTGTTTTAGAGTTTATAGATAACATCACCAGAACACTGTGTCTACAGGAGAAACAATAAAATCAGCCACGCATCTAGCTGAAGCAAATGGTAGATGATAAATCAGTGTGGTGAAGCTGTGACGGGGAAAAGTAGGCACCAAAGTTAAATCAGAGTCTAAATTTACAAAGTCCATTAAAGAAAATAAATTGTAATTCTGTTTTTATTGTAACTCTGCCTTTTGTTTCAATGTGTTTTGGATGTTGATTCTTTGTTTTTGTGTACTGCTCCATTATTTTGCAAGAAAGGTGGTATAAGAAAAGGAAATATATCTTTTCAGCCAAAGGGAAATGTACAAGGCTGGATTAGTTAAGGGAGCCAGCTACAGAAAAGGAGTTGTGGATCTAAACTGCAAGGCTGACAGGCAACAGTGGAAATAAATCTTATACTTACTGTAACCACAAACTTTAACTCTCTTCCGGTGGTGCTTTGGAGAAGTAGACCAAAGAAGATGCTAAGGAAAGTGAAGCTGTACATCAGACACACCACTGATATACTCATCCTGACAGCTGTATGAAAGAGCTTTTTAGTGGAAAGTAGCCCATGAGGGAAAAAGTTGTGCTTTATACAGAGCAAAGAGAGGGGTGGAGACTCTCTTTTCCCTGTTTGTTTAATCTTCAATTTTAATTTGAACATTTTGACTAATGATCTATTTTAATTGGGTACAGAAAATTCAGTGGGATTGGGTGACCACAGTAGATGTCCGGAGGCTTTTTCCTCTCCAAAACTAATAGTAAACAATCAAATATTGGTGGAACATAGTGGCTAAGAACACAAACTATGAAGAGATATCTTCATGTTTATATTTTAGTACAGAGTACTGCCTGCCTGGAGCAAAAGATAGTTAGGCTTTGTGTGCAATCACACAGTAGAATCAATATGACTTTAACTGCCATGAGTCAATACTTTGGAGACCTGGCAATTGTAGTTTAGCCATAGAGTGCTGCTGGTCTATCAGGCTACAACTCACAGGTTCCCACGGCATTGAGCCATGGCAGTTAATGGGAGCATCTACACTGGCCACAAATGGCAATGCTGATTTGGAGTAGGGTTTCCAGACCAGTGTTGCCACAATCCACAAAGCCAGGGTGTGTAAACCTATCTGCCACATATTGGGTCATATTGTAGTCCAAACAAGGTGCACCTAAAGCATATTTCATTGTGACCAGAACAAATAGTTCCAGGCATGGGAGCTGGCAGCACACGTACTGTGCAAATTTTTTCCTGGTCATTGCAGAAATCAGCTGAGAGGTGAAACCAGCAATGTGTCCAAACTGCAAATCTGTGGGCCCTTCTATACAAGCCCTAAAATCAGAAAGAAACTGGGATAAAAGGGGTGATGGCAGCTAAATGATGTTTGCTGAAAATGCATGCTGAATCACTTTTAAATCCATAAAAAACATGGATTTAAAAGGTGTGCTTAAAATTCGAAGCTGCGTTTACTCACATCACTGTACAGTGTTCCCGCGCTACCTCGCAGTTTGTTTTTCACGAACTTCCTGTTTTGCAGTAATGTATATATTTATGATTTACAGTAAATAGCATATTTATTCAGCGGATGAATACACACCAAAAATGCTTGAGACCCTACTTGCTGACATGAAACTTCATTGTGATATATTGGCGTGGACTACTCTACTGCAGGTGTGCATTTTAAAATCTCGAAACAGCTGATGAGGGCTGTATACAAATTAAGCCACTGACACACAGGTGGCTAAATGGAAGCACAATTTCAAAGCAATTCCCATGAGAACTCTTTGTAACCATTCCTTTGTTCTCATATTTATGAAATTAAACAGAGCTTGAATTTACACAGTGGGCACAAGAAAGACAGGCAAGTGACCCCAAGGGGAACGGGCTTCAAGAGGGCAAACATAAAGGCATGAGAGATAATGACAAGAAATCTGCTTGTGTGCATCTTGGAGAGTCAATAAGAATTAAAAGAAAACTTTCAGAAGATGTCCTGAGTCCATCTTGTGAATTTCTAAAATCCACTACAAACAAAACTTTCAGGACACCCGGGGGGTGGGGGTGGGGGGTGAGTGTGTGGGTGGGTAGAGGACTATTTGCTGGGACTGACAGCTCCATGTTTGGACTTGCTTTCAGTTACCATGGCTTTTAAACCCACTTCTTTGTCCTGGATTATGAGGCTGTCTGGAAGGGCCCTGTGTCTTTAAAGAAAATGTAGCTCCCATATAGTTTGAAACTCTATTTCCTGATTTTTCTTTCAAGTGATTAGAAGCTATTCTGTTTTGTCCAAATTAACTTTAAATTTATTTGCCCTCATCCAATCCATTACTCATGACAGACATACATCTAGAATGGAGACAACTTCTTTGGAGTTACGCAAAAAAGAGAAATAGAAATAAAACTCCATGCAACTTTTCCCAATAATGTCATGTATATGTTAAATTGACTGGAGGCAAAACAACCTTGAGGGTCTGCACAGGCCAAGGTGCAAGGGTTCAAGCATGACTCAATCAACAGAATCTGCTAAACAAACCCATCCAAGAAGGAGCAGAATCACTGCAATTCAGTGCCTACAAATCCTGTGCTGTGGAGATAACCCAGAAAGAGATTATGGCTAGTAGCACCAAAATTCCCTTGAAGATCGAACTGAACCAACAGGGACACACTCCTTTTGACTATTTTGTCCAAGATCTCAATGCCATAACTAGGCCTGAAGCCAGATTGAAATGAAGCAAGATATTCCATTCATAGAATCATAGAATAATTCCATTCAGGAATCCTTGAAGCTGGGAAATGGCAACACAAAGTCCAGTACCTTATTCCAAAATGGATTATTGGATATTTGCTGGTAGTTACATGATTGAATACAAGGAAAGCTTTTTTTGACCACATAATGGGCAATCAGAGAATTCTGTGAAGAAATTCTGCCCCGAGGACTTTATGCATTTGCTTTAGTCCTCTACAAGAAACTCTACCTCCAGATGTAACATCTTTAAATACCTACCGCATTCTTCTTAATTACAGAAAAGCTGTGTGTATCCAGTCATCCCAGGAGGCAAAGTCAAAATGGTAGTACTTCTATATAATGATAGCCTGAACAGTTTAAGAGCCTTGAGGGCTTGTTCTGGCTCACATGTGTTTTGTCTGGTCCTTGTTAAAGCAAATTTTATAGTTCTACAATAATGAAAAAAAAAATTCGTGGGCCAGTTTTGTCTTCTCCTTCCCACTCCATTACTTCTGCTTTTCCACACTTCTTGAGCCCATCTATATCAGATGCCAATAAAAGAGCAGAGCGTGGAAGATATAGCTGTTTGGACTAGAGGCTCTACTACCTCTCATCCAGCATGCCCAGTTTCCAAGTTTGGATAAGATGCATCTAAGCTACTGAATACAGTACTATAGGAAGCATCACTTGAGGAATTTCCTGTAATATCGATCCTGTGATGCCACTTGGGGCCTATCAAACTGCTCCCTATGTGGAATTTGTATGTAGAAAGTAATGGCATTTCCCATATTAAGACACACACACATACTTTGTTTGTTTACAGCTCTTAGAATCTCCAATAAAGCCACAGGGAAATCTTTGAAGTCACAATCCAAAAAAGGTAATGTTTTCAGACTGTAAATATGCCCTACATTTTTAGATTGATAAGTGCATAAGACCATGTGCTCATTTAAAAATGTAAATAGGTCAAATGAACATTAAAAAATGTAGAAACATGCTAGAATGCCAAGGGAAAAGTTACACAAATTAGGTAAATGGTACAAATAGTTAGGTATACTATAGAAAAATGCATTTTGAAAAGTATACACATTTCAGTATTGGGATAAAATACAAATTCTCCAGAACTTATACTCATATATAAGTTAACCTCATGTATAAATCGAGGGCAGGTGTTAGGGTGAAAATAATAGATTTTGATATGATCTGTGGATAAGTTGATAGTCGTTCTGTGGAGAAGGGAATGTTCAGTGCAGAAATGGTTCTTGTGGGTGTATTGGTTGCTACAATGTCAAGAAGGGATTTTCTAAACGGTACCTACGTTTTTGGGAAAGAATAAACACAGAATGAATATGTTTTTGGAAAGTTTTTTTTAATTTAAGGCTGTGCATGTTCTCTTCAGTTACCAGTTTCTTAGAAATTAACAAATAGTAAAGGGAAGAGGATTTTTCACATCCTTTTGACTGCTGAAAGATTGATACATTGTTACTTGAAATGTATTTTTCTATCCTTAATCCAATAGATAGATCTAATAATGCTTAGAATATTTAAAAGAATAATATAGACAGGATTTACAAATGGACTTATATTTGACCATTTGATCAGCTTTTATAGAAACTTACATGTGGTTATTTTTTCTCCTTCTGTGTTTATATTTTCTTGCTTTTCTTGCATCGCACATTACTGTATGTTACATAGGGTCTCTAAGTGAAACTATGAATATCCAACTGTGGATAAGGGGGTTATCCACAGTTCAATATTCATAGTTTCACTTACTTGCTTAGGTCATCTCTCGTTGTCCGAGTATGATTGCCTTCCAAATGTAGGGTCTTTGCAGGATTTTCTGGAGGCAACGCTGATGGAATTGTTCCAGGAGTTGAGTGTGATGTCTGTAAACAGTCCACGTTTTGCAGGTGCATAACAGGATTGGGAGGGCAATAGCTTTATAAAGAAGCACCTTGGTCTCCCTACGGATGTCCTGATCCTCAAACACTCTCTGCTTCATTCGGAAAAATACTGCACTTGCAGAGCTCAGGCAGTGTTGTATTTCAGTGTCAATGCTGACTTTTGTGGAGAAGTGACTGCCAAGGTAGCGGAAATGGTCAACATTTTGTAATATTACACTGTTGAGCTATATTTGTGGCATTGCAGAGGAATTGGCTGGTGACTCCTGGAAGAGCACTTTGGTTTCCTCGATCTTCAATGTGAGGCCAAACTTCTCGTATGCTTCTGCAAAGGTGTTTACTCACAGTTTCACCTCCCTACCCTCCAAAAATATATATATTCCCCAGTGGAATACTTTTGTTTATGGACCTCTTTAGATCTCCCAGTCTAATTCCATGATATACTTCTGGCCAAAGTATAGTCAATGTGAAGAATTCACTACTATCTATGGTTTCAGGTGGGAGTGGTGGTCTTGAAATTTATCCTTTGCAGATACGGTTGTCATATGCATTTCTTAAAATGTGATTTTTTAAAAAAAATCTAACTCTTTTCCTTACGAGAGTAAATCAAGTGGACAGCAAGTGATTGTGATTGAGTTAAAAATAAGGAAAGATTCTGACCTTTGGTATGAGAGACTTTCTATTGAGTAGGCACAGATGGTTTTAGATATTTGAAATACTGTGTGGGCAAATAACCATGGACATCAAGGTTGACATTAGTCAAGCAGGACGGTCATTCCTGCTTGACTAATGGACATTAGTACAGTACAATACCATTAGCTCGATAGATAATTTATTTTGTGATCATAAAAACAGGGAACATTAAAAGGATTGGGTACATGATATTGCAAGATGAGAAACAAGCAGTACACCATTATGTACATTAAACACCCATATCTCATAGCTGAATGTCTGCATAGCCAAGAAGCAAACGTTTGGAGCAGTCCAAACTGAAATCAATGAAACTTTACTCTTGACTTAAGCGCCATCATTCTAAAGTGATCTACCCTAAAAATAACCAAAACACATGAAGATGGAGTCTGGTAGCTTCTATGCTACTGGAGTAGTGAGTTCGATGGGGAAAAAAACCCTAACAGAACTGTCCAAGGTGCTGAACTTATTTTATGGCTCGGGATATTGGGCTTCTTTGGAGATCTCATTTGAAGTTCAGTCTGGAAGCCAGAGAAGATTCAGTGCCTCACTGGCACATCTAACACAGGCCACTTAACCTGAGATTGATCAAGAATAGAGTTGAATCTGTCTTGAAGAGTCTTCATGGCCAACTTCCAAGCTACTGTGGAAGCAGCAGCATGACTTGGAGTGGGAATGGGAAAAAGGAGGGATTGACCCCTTTCTTTCACCCTTCCCTCTGCAAGTCATGTTGGCGCTTCAACTAAAGTTAGCACTGGTGATGACAAAGACCTCAAGTAATTTCGTGGCCTATGATCACTGCTACAACTGGGACAGGGTGGGACTGGCAAATGCCATCCTTTGTCTCTAGGCTGCACGAGGTGAGGGAAAGTGGGATGGCAGCGGTCAGTTCTAAATCAGAACTGGCTGAACTGTTTGCACTGCCCCAATGTCCAGTGAAACTTTGGGGTAATGTGTGACAAGGCTAAGTTAAGCTACCTTTCCAGATATGCAGGGCAAATCAGCGCCATGCATCATGTGAATGCCATGAGAGACACCATGAGTTCATTATTGATCAGTTTAATTTATATAGAATATAAATTATTTTTCCTTGCTTGAAACAACTGAAACCATTACCATTCTGTGCAAACAGAACAAAACCTTCCTAAGTTCAGTCTGCATGGCCACTGGTCATACTAGTCAAAGGATCCTATACAAAGGATAACTTCTCCAAGTTCTGGAATAAAGTAAGCAAAAAACACAGAGCAGAGACAGGTTGATCCATCCAGTTGTGCACTATGCTATATGGTAAATCCTAGCAAACTATAAAACAGACAGGTTAATTTATTAAATTTTAGATAAGCAGAGAATAAAATAGCAATGATGTTCAAACTACAATAAGTATAGAATGATACACATTTGGAACAAAAGAGTAAACCCTAACTTCATATATTCACTGGCAGGTGTGAAGCACAATGACTAACTAGAAAAAGAATCTTGCAGTTATTATGCTTAGGGAAAAAACAAAACAAAAAACCCCCTCAGATTGCTGAATGAAAAAACATAGACATTTCCATTAAAAGAAGGACTGAAAATAATCTTCCAGTACCAGAATGCCTTTACAAAGATGGTAGTCTTGTCAATTTGCAGAACACTGTGGAATATTTGGGTTATCTCATCCCAACAATATATTGCAGAGCTTGAAAAGATCAGGAAAGGGCAATGAAAGTGATTTCCTACTGGAAAAGCTAATTATGCCAAAACGTTGTAGTTTAAAAAAAGGATGATAAAGATTTGTAAAATGACACAGAGTATGGAGCCATAAGCAATCCAGCTAACAAGACAGGCCTTTGGTCCAATCCAGCAGGGATCTTCTTATGTTCTTAAAAAGGATTCCGGTTAAAATATACCTTTGGTCTAATCCAGACAGGATCTTTTTATTTTTAGATAACATGAAACTATGAATGATGAACATAGAATGGCCAGATAATGTTACTGGAAAAGTATTTTAACAAGATGACATTGGTGACTACATGTTTTAATGGATTTTATATATGTTTTTATATTATTATGTTGACTGTTTTTAAATGCACTTTTATGAATGCATGGCATTGAATCATGCCAATTTGTAACCCGCCTTGAGTTGCCGTATGGGTATAAAAATGATGCATGTGCATGCACACACATTCCCACATAGAGGTGAGATCATATTGGAAATGAATATGCCTAACAGTTGAAATCTCTAGAATCCATAGATGCTAAAGTTTCATTTGCAAACAAGTACATAAATCTTAACTTTATTTAAAACAAATTTTATTTTCAAGATGTGCTAACTTGTAAGACTTTTTTTAACAAACTCATTGAATGAATTTTGAAAAGATACTGTGTCCTGAAACCTGACTTTTCCTTTCCAGACCATTTCTAACCAGTCAGGTATCTTTATATTATTTCCCTTTGCCCATATGGACAGAACAGACACAAAAAATTGCCAGCCAGCTCTCAGAGGGAATCCCTTGGGCAGGGCAGGGCCAAGTGAGTCACTTACTCCAATAAATTCTTGGATCAGACTGGTGTCTTTTTTTGCCTTAACACTCTGAACTCTACCCATCTCTGGCTCTGCCCCCTCGGTGATAATGTAAAAGCCTTAAAAGGACAGGTCTTGGACCGGCAGCTGAGCATCCCTTTCTCTTTACAAGAACTCTTGCCAAGCACCTTTCCTATGCTGATGCCCTAGCTCAATGGGTTGTGGCCCGTTGTTGAATTAAGGGAATGCAATGCCTGGTCTAGGATTGGTGATGACTGGTTTACGAGTTCCAGTTATCTTAGGCTTGGAGATGTATGGTTCACTTGAGGCGCTGATGTCTAGTATCTTTTCCATTGGCACTGTTGGTCTTTTAGCTTCTGGATTCATGTCCAAGTCACTATCTGTGGGAAATAATTATGACAATGATTAAGAATGAAAGATATTTCCGAATGATATCTTTCCAACCACAACTTTTTGAATATCAGCAAAGTGCAAATCTTGAGCCACCTATTTAACCCATAAAAATAATCTAAATGGTACTAGAATAGTTCCTGAGTTAGTGAAATGCACCCAGATGTATGCCGTAGCCTGTTGTTGAAGTTGTGCCTAGCTGGCAAGGGACCAGGAATGTTTTCATACTATATATAATATAGGCAGTCCCCATGTTAGAAACATACATTTTACAAATGAGTCATAATTAAGAACAGCGGTGAGAACAAGAAGTGAGAGAAATCTACTACCAATCTTTGTTTCCACAAAAAAGCCACATTTTTTCAAAATCCAGTTATCACAGGGACAGAAAATGAGGTGAAATAATCTGAACAGGGACACAGATAGCAAAACAAACACCACAGGGGTGTTAAACCTCCCCTATGCTATCCAAAGCTAAGATATATGCCTGTGTGTGTGTGTGTGTGTGTGTGTGACTGGAGTTCCACTTTAAAATGTATCTTTTCCTATTTACATACACATTCAACTTAAGAACAAACCTCCAAACCTATCTTGTTTGTAACTTGCGGGCTGCCTGTACTTTGATGCCACATAAACAGCCATGCTTTCAGCTTGTGGAATTTTGAGATTTTTTAGTTTTAGAACTTAGAGGATTTTCTGTTAGAGAGTCCCAGTAGTTACTGTCTTTGAAGTTCTTAGAAATAAGAATTTAGATTCCTCAGATATTAAAAGATACCAGCATTCCTTTCATCTCTGAAGTCAGAAGTCAACTGTTCTAGCCTTCCCATTAGAAAGCCTATGCATAGTCAAGGCCATAGTAACAAACCTGGAGCAGGGAAAAATATCTGCCAGAAACATTATAGTTCTGTATTCTGGGGGAATACAGAGGATTCTATGTGCTTCATCAAACTACATCACAGGGTTCCACAATATGGGGCCATGGCAGCCAAAGTAGTAACAAACCGCTATATGCACATAGTGTGGATACACCCTTTTGATTTAAACTTAGAATATATTCAAGGCTAGCTACTAAAACTCTGAAAATCAGAGGTGCCCATCAGATACATTTACATTTTCTTTTTTTATTGGCAAAACCATCCGCACATTATTCTGTGGCTATCCCATTGAGCTAAAGCTGTTGAATAGATTCAAATCCGGCATTCACTAGCCCCATCTTCGACTAAGGATGGCATCAGATTTTTAGTGGAAACTTGAACTTCTCCAGCATGGTTGACTGTTGATTGAATCCTGCTTCTACTACTTGAGGTGGTTACTACATTCTACCTAAATCGTGGTCAAGCCTAGATGACAGACAGTAAGAAAACCAACACTTTATGGAACTTGACATTGATTGTCTGTATCAGTTTCCCCTCCAGATTTTTCAAAGTCCACCCCTTCATTTCTGAACACTTGCCAAGTTGACTGAGGTTGATGGGACATGTAGTACAAAACATTTTATAAGTATCAAGATATTTAGAGTGCAGCTTGACAATTTGTAAAAGCACTGTGAAAATCAGCTATGCTTTATTTTCCTACTGAATTGCAAGCTGCTGTTCAAAATATTTAAAACATTTAAACAAATGAATATTACAATAATCTGCAGGTACTCATTTCTACCATTTCATGCAACTGACTCAGTTGTTACGCTACCTTTTTTTTCTTCTGTTTTCTGGCATTCACTATCCCAGTCTTCGACTAAGATGGGAGAAACCAGTTCTGCAAATTGTGATAGTGGACACGCAGATGAGCAGCCAGGGAGGGTAAGTAGATGGGGTTCTTTCGTAGTGTCATTCCGAAAATACATTTCGATTGTGTACTCCCTGATTTGCAGGAGTCAGATGAAGAAAAGTTGGCAGAGAAAGAGAGAGGGGAAAAAGATCAGATTACCAAATTTTCAGGGAGTCTCTTCAAAATATAGTGGTGACCTCCAGAGGTCTAGATGACATCTAGATGACAACATTTATCCCAGGATGGAACTGATGACCTAGGGTCACACAAATATTTATTACCATGCTTTCATTCTGTGGGATTCTGATATTTGTGGTTTAGGGAATATGCATTTAGAATTCTAGGCCAGAGAGTTCTAATGCCTCATTATGCCATAATGTTCAATCTCTGGTTTGCCAGTCTACAAAGTGTATCACCAACATGAACTGCTTGGAAAGCTTTGCTGTAACCTGTCATATAAGTCAAAGGTGAAGTCACATAAAACCCACAAAAGGAGTGAAATTATTCTTCCAATAACCTAAACCATTCCATGATTGGTAACCAGTATCTTAATGGGAATCCTTGTCTCCCTTTCTCCAAGAGTGACTTTATTTTGTCATTTCAGTCTTCGAGCTGTTTAGAAACAGCAGATAATACACAATAGTATAATGCTGAAAGGATCAGATTAGACATTAAGCAGCATGCATATTCCCAATAATTAAACTGTTTCGGCTCTCTTCATGGGATTTTTTTAGATCAGTGGTTGCCAACCTGTGGTCTGTGGACCACCATTGGTCCGCAAGAACAGCCTCACTGTTACTACACTGTTGCAATAAGAGAAACTGGGCTCGTGAAACTCTCTTATAGTGCCGAGGCTTATTAAATATGTTTTTTGTGGGTGAGCAGATAGCGACTACTGGATGGTATATGTTCTGTATCAGAAACTAAAGCTGATGTGGTCTATCCAATGCAATTTTCTGAATTAGCACCCTGATTAACCAAACCAAATTTAAAGTTGACCAAAAAACCGATTCATAATCCTTTTGGTACTAATGTTGGAGGCTGGACTCTGTTCAAGTGATCTCTGGTCAAAAAAAGGTTGGGAACCACTGCTTTAGATACATGTCTCTGCAATCAAATTTGCAAATCAATCCAATGTTCAATTCCAATAACTAATTAAAATACAAAATTCACTGAATACAAGATGCTAAGGAAAGGGAAATAATGTGCTGTATCAAACAGGCACCTTTCTCCACTTGGCAAATCATGTCAACAATAACAACAATAACAACAAAAACATTAGAAAGACAATTAACTGATTATTGAATATAAAGAAGACATTCTTAAAATAGAGGAAGTGGCATACCAAGGTTCCTGTCTCCATTTTTTTCTGCATGAGTCACACATAGATACATTTTTCTGCCTCTGCATTTTTACTCTGCCCTAGGCCAATATATAGTAATAATAAATGTAAAGGTAAAGGTTTCCCCCTGACATTAAGTCCAGTCATGTCCGACTCTGGGGTGTAGTGCTCATCTCCATTTCTAAGCTGAAGAGCTGGCATTGTTCGTAGACACCTCCAAGGTCATGTGACCAGCATGACTGCATGGAGCACCGTTACCTTCCCGCCAAAGCAGTACTACTCACATTTGCATGTTTTCAAACTGCTAGGTTGGCAGAAGTAATAGTAAAGCCTCTCATGTTTCACATGGAAAGAAAGCAGTTTTTTGATCCACGTTCTACAAACTGATGACATATTAGCACATTTTTAAAAATACAAATAATAGATAGTGGCTAGGAATGCCATAATTGGGACTGAATGGCCTTGTACATATTATTACATATTATTACACTGAGTGCATCTATCTATAAAAGTATAAAGTCATTGCAGAAGACATTGAAACAAAGCAAAGTACAAATGAGTGGAAACTGGTATTTGGTAATAAAGGAATGGTGATTGTTGATAGCACAATACAATACTTGCCCATCACTTTCTTGATACAATTCAAAAAACTGACAAGCAGCATATGGAAATAGTTGTTCATTGTAAATGTTGAGTGCCATCTGCAGGGCTCCAAGTGTTGTATCATGCTGCAAAGAGACAAATGCGAACATATATTGCATATTACGTTTGACAAAATCTATCAGCATTGTCAATGGAAGGCAAAGTTTCCAATTGGCAGTATCACAAAATTCTATGTAGACAATCTGAAAACAGATCTTAATGATGCCAGTATTATTAATGGTCAGATGAATAAAATAGTTAAGCAGGTCAGAGAATACATAGTGGATATTCTTCTTCCTTTGCTCATTTTCCTCTGCAAGACATAAAAAGCAACACACCCTCTACACCACCACTATGCTCTATCTGGAATGTGGATATTTGGCCCTATAGTCATCTGGCCCCACGGCTGGGCTAGTTAGAGCATACTAATTATATCAGTTGGAATTGGGTAAATAAATAAATGTTTAAATTTAATGGTTCTTCTCTAGGTGTGATCACAACTGAATCTAGGCCAAAGATCTTCCCATCCCTGTGTAATCTCCTACATAATTCCAGCAGGGCAATAAATCTTCAAAGCATTACTACAAGTATAGGTCAATTAGATGACACTTTATGTATTTCCACATCTCCTTTCCAGGAAAACCTGCCTCTCTTCTATTTCTGTTCATCATGAAACTGTAAAAGTACAAATTAAAAGAAGCTGACAATGAAGAGGATCTCCCTATGTGTCTGGATTTGGCTCTGAAATTTGAGGGCCTGGGATTGTATTGACTGAGCAAACTGTTGTAGATGTAGACGAGAATGCCCAAAGGCAAATGTTTCCAAATATACTTTAGAATGGCTTTGATAAAGGCTGGAATCTTCCAAAGATTTTACAAATATAATAAACACTAATTAATGTATTGTCGAAGGCTTTCATGACCGGAATCACTGGGTTGTTGTAGGTTTTTTTGGGCTATATGGCTATGGTCTAGAGGCATTCTCTCCTGGCGTTTCGCCTGCATCTATGGCAAGCATCCTCAGAGGTAGTGAGGTCTGTTGGAACTAGGAAAAAGGGTCTATATATCTGTGGAATGACCAGGGTGGGACAAAGGACTCCTGTCTGCTGGAGCTAGGTGTGAATGTTTCAACTGACCACCTTGATGAGCCTGTGTTAGACGAGGTTACACTCCCCCTGAAGACGCAGGTTCGCAGCTTGGGAGTGATCCTGGACTCATCGCTGAGCCTGGAACCCCAGGTCTCAGCGGTGGCTGGGAGAGCTTTTGCACAATTAAACCTTGTGCGCCAGCTGCGCCTGTACCTTGGGAAGTCAGATCTGGCCACGGTGGTCCACGCTCTTGTCACATCCCGGTTGGATTACTGCAACACACTCTACGTGGGGTTGCCTTTGAAGACTGCTCGGAAACTTCAACTAGTCCAGCGAGAAGCAGCCAGATTGCTCACCGGAGCGACGTACAGGGACCATACCACCCCCCTGCTGCGTCAGCTCCACTGGCTGCCGATCCAATTCCGAGCACAATTCAAAGTGCTGGTTTTGACCTACAAAACCCTATACGGTTCCGGCCCAGTGTATTTGTCCGAACGGATCTCCCTCTACATCCCATCTCGAAACTTAAGATCTTCTGGGGAGGCCCTGCTCTCGACTCCGCCACTGTCACAAGTGAGGCTGGCGGGGACGAGGAACAGGGCCTTCTCAGTGGTGGCCCCCCACCTGTGGAACTCACTCCCCGGGGAGATTACATCGGCGACTTCCCTCCTGACGTTTAGGAAAAAACTGAAGACCTGGGTGTGGGACCAAGCCTTTGATCATTCTAACAGCTAAACTAAGGATCTGATGATAGACAAGGACGAATGGAATGGAATGAAATATGGACTCTGAACCCTGAGCTTGAGATTGTTTTAGCATGAGATTGTTTTATTATTTTATTATGTATTGATGTTTTAATTAATTGTTGTATTGTTTTTGTATTTTGTACTACTTGTCAATTGATTTGGGCATCTAATTGTGCCTCCACTGTAAGCCGCCCTGAGTCCCCCCCGGGGTGAGAAGGGCGGGGTATAAGTAAGTGAAATAATAAATAAATAAATAAATAAATATAATGGCCTCACAGTGCCTGGAGCAAACTTTTGTTGAGAGGTGATGAGATGTCCTTGTTTGTTTCCCCTCTGTTGTTGTGCTGTTGTAATTTTTGAGTTTTTTAAATACTGGTAGCCAGATTTTGTTCATTTTTATGGTTTCCTCCTTTCTGTTGAAATTGTCCTCATGCTTATGGATTTCAATGGCTTCTCTGTGTAGTCTGCCATGAAAATGAACAAAATCTGGCTACCAGAATTAAAAAAACTCAAAAATTACAACAGCACAACAACAGAGGGGAAACAAACAAGGACATCTAATCCCCTCTCAACAAAAGTTTGCTTCAGGCACTGTCAGGCTATTATATGCTAATCAAGGTGGTCAGTTGAAACATTCACACCTAGCTCCAGCAGACAGGAGTCCTTTGCCATGCCCTGGTCATTCCACAGATATATAGACCCTTTTTCCTAGTTTCAACAGACCTCACTACCTCTGAGGATGCTTGCCATAGATGCAGGTGAAACGTCAGGAGAGAATGCCTCTATACCATGGCCATATAGCCCGAAAAAACCTACAACAACCCAAACACTAATTAGTTTGTGCAGCCAGATAATGTGCATATATGCAACCAAAGATATAATAATAATAATAATAATAATAATAACAACAACAATAATAATAATACTTACTGCAGAATAGACCAGCATCTTTCTCTTGCCTGGATATCTAGCGGCATTTGAAATCTTTTCTAAGATATCTTTCACAAGGAGTCCTTCATAGGGATGGAAAAAAAGTGTTAATATTGGTGCGGAGAAATATTACAGTATGGCTAGTCTTCTAAACTTGTATCACTTTCTGCAGCAATAAGGTGATTAAGTCCTACTGAGCTCAAGGGGATAGGTTAGTCCGACAATAATATCGGTTGAAATTACAAATAATTATTTGCAGAAAATACATCTATTTACTCTGGTTTTGCTCATAAGAATTCAGTGTATCAGCAAATGGACTCCATACTACACTCATTGGCCCATCAAACAATAATCCATCTATCACTGTAAGTTTCATAAGATGTATCTTAAACTTTATTGTTTTTCCATACTTGGATGAAATTATAAATTAAATGTAAACAATAATAGTTTTGTTTTCATCACTGGAACGTATTTATATTATCTGAGTCAACAAGATTTGAATGTAACAATCACTTTTAATTACAAATACGCTTACACTTGCATAACAAGTGTGAATAATAGCTAGAATGTGATAATAGTATAATTACAAACAACAGACTTCTAAGAAATTCTAACAAATTTCTAAAAGATTGTGGTATAACAGTCTAAGATAAAACAAAAAACAGAAGGGACGATACTGCCAAAGTTTTGTGACAAAATACTGCCAAAATGTACATGTTTATTTTAGAGGGAAAACTGCACTAAACTGGAATAGCTGGGGGTAAGCTGCAGTCCCCATATCTACTACCATAAAATGGCAGAGGCAATACAGTATTTTTAGAAAATGGAATTATATACAAATGAATACACAAACATTCCCTTAATTCAGTTTCCTTGGCTGATTAAAATTGGTCTCCACTGATTAAACAGCTGAAAGCATTTCTTAATTAATATATCAGTTAAAGCAATTAGAACCTCAAGTCCTAAATACATTGCAGGGGTTTTTTTTAGTAATGGTGAGAAAGATGTGTCAGTCATCATCAACATGGCTCAGTGAATGCTTCTTGTTTACCTCCTTGCAGCCGTGCCTTCTCTTCTCTTTTGTGTATACCAAATAGTACTGACAAAGACAGAACTGTGAGTTCATCCAGTTTGGCCATTACGTCTTTTGTTGCCCATTCAGGTAGTGTATAATTGTGAATAGACTGCAATAAAAAAGAAATACATTTTTAAATTCCTGAAACTACAGACCTCATAATCCCCAATCAGCCTACAATAGCCATTAAAATAATACCATCTGTTTCAGATTGTCACCTAGTTCTGGAGCTTTCCAGCTGTAGTATGTGTAGTCTGCAGAAGAGAAAGCTGAAAGGAGACATGATGGCCATGTATCAAGATGTATGGGGAAGCCATAAAGAGGAGGAAGCAGGCTTGTTTTCTACTGCCCTGGAGACTAGAACGCGGAACAATGGCTTCAAACTGCAGGAAAGGAAGAACTTCCTAACTGTGAGAGCTGTTCAACAGTGGAACTCTCTGCCCCAGAGTGTGGTGGAAGCTCCTTCTTTGGAGGCTTTTAAACAGAGGCTGGATGGCCATCTGACAGGGGTGCTTTGAATGCGAGTTTCCTGCTTCCTTGCAGGGGGTTGGAGTGGATAGTCCCCAAGAGTGGGTCAAAGTGTGTGTGTGTGTGTGGGGGGGGGGGGGGGGTGTAACTAAATCCCACAAAATCCAAGGAAGTTGCAAAAATATTTACCTTATTGTCTGTTCTCTAAGCAAAATAGTTGGTGACCTTATATGTAGTAAAAACATTCCTTATTAAAAGAATAATAAGGGGAAAATATTTCCTATGATTCCATATTTTGGGGAACTATTTTAATTGTATTTAATTTATTTAAAGAAATGATTGAAAGAGAATCGATCAACTGCCACATTTATATTTTAATTACAATTCAATGCAAGTTTATTCTCTCTAGTGAGACAAACCCAATATACTTTTACAACTTTAGACTTTTTTTTAAAGAACAGAGAAACGTACCTCACATAATAAAGTATCCTGTACATGCCAGAGTTTAAAATTGTCCAAATGTGCCAGAGTCTCAGGATTATATCCTGAATGCAAAGATACCATTTTTATAAATTCCTGAAAGGAAATAAGAAAAAAAAAGTCTTCATACACAAATCAATACATTTACTTGACACATGAGCAATGATTCTGTACACCATTCAGTATGGATGAGTTAGAATGTAATTTGCTGCATTCCAAATTTACAGAAAACCCAGTGCCCTTCCACACAGCCCTATATCCCAGAATATTAAGGCAGAAAAACCCACTTTATTTTAATGTGGACTCAGATAACCCAGTTCAAAGCAAATATTGTGGGATTTTCTGTGTTTGTATTCTGGAATATAGGGCTGTGTGGATGGACCCCAAGTTATGATTTTTTTGCTTTCACCTTTTCACTCAGCTTTGCTGTTTACACCTGCTAAATGGAACCATCTGGGGAAGTTGCTGTTTAACTTTCCTGTTGTGAGCAGACACACAGGCAGAAATTACTAGAGTAGAACTGATTCTTTCCCAGCTCAGGCTTTTATTTTATTGATTACCACAGATCTTTGTTTTCTCCAGCCCTCCTTCACCATTTTCCTAATGCTGGTGCTGCTAAAAAGACTTTCCAGCCATATAGGAGACAAGGAGAAAAGGTAAGGCTGGGTGGCTATAAAAAGGAACTTCTTTGTCAGAGGATTTGTAAACTGAAGTATATCTGCATTCTATGCACTTTAGTTATGTCACAACCTAAGTAGGTTCATAGGATGGGGTAGGCTATTGATTTGATGGCTAAAGTAACAGTGATGTAGCAATTACACATGGCAATATGATGAGGTGTTACGCCATACTAGAAATTTTAGTGACTTTCAGAACCTAAACATACACAATCCTAGGCAAGGTAGCAAAGGATATGAGCATTTAATAAAGTGTTTACTAAGTAATTTAACAACTTATGACCTTCTGAGCAAAACACTGTTTACCATTTATGTTCATGAACCCACTGGAAGGAAAATTCTTATCCTATGCACATCAATCAATCTATTTTTTCATGTGGTGGGAGAAGCCAAGGCCAAGAGCTGAAATGATGCTGCATCCATATTTGGTGGCAAAGGGTCACATTCTTCACATTTACTGTAAATTTTGAAAATCCCAACTTAATCCTAAGAATGATGCAGAATGGATGCCATGTAATAGAAGAAAATGTAAAAAAGCTCCATTGATAATGGATAGCAATAGATGTACTATTCTGTTCTACAGCACTTTTAAAATATAAGATCATATATAGCGAGACAATAGCAGACATTTCAGGAACAATACAGGTTTAGCTTTCTCCCTTATCACTACCCTTGGCTATTTGTAATACCTGATATGGCTGCACCTTGAGCTGGAATTCACTGGAGATAATTGTTTCTTTCAGAAGTTTCAAATAACGTGGACAGTGAAACATTGGAAATCGTAATTTCTGAAACAAAAATAAGACTGATTGTAAGCAGCTTCTGTTTCACTTTGAGTTTCATTACTAGGGCTTTTATATAGATCTTACTTTATATATCCGGATAATGTCTATAGCGGTCCTTCAGTTGCCTATCTGCAGGGTAAAATGCATTGGAGAGAAATAATATCAGTCAGTATCACAAACCTCTGCAGATCTGGTCATTGATAGGATAGAAAACCTCCTGGGAAGCCCTTGACTTACACCTTGAATTCCATGGTATAGAATCATAATCAACATCATCTATCTTATTTCTCAACCATTTTTTCTCAAGGCTCGAAGTCCAGTAGAACAGGATGTGATTGCCTTGAGCATAAAGATGTAGAAGAGTGTGCTATTATTGGGCCAACTAATTGCTAGAATGACATCTCCCAGCATTTACTTTAAGAAGTCAGTTTCCACTGACTCCAAGGAGTTAACTTTATTGTTCTTGGTCTTCCAACTATTGAGCAGCTTGAAGTACACTTTGCTAGTGAGAATACAGAACTGAGAGGCCTCGTTCTATTTCTTCTGACTGAGATGACTCAAAGTCTGTCATTCTTCATCTGAAACAACAGCATGATTCTTGGGATTATTATATTTTGAAATAAACAAGTTTTGAAATAGGAGTAGGGATGTAAATCTTTGTAAATTTCATTCTTGCAAGCAAGAACAAATCACAGAGATGTTTATGTAGCTGTATAGTGTAGTAGACTATTTGCTGTCCAAAAAAGTATGTGTATTGTGCACAACAAATAACATTTCTGCACAGAAAATGCTGCTTTTTTATGTCAGAAACTTTTATTATGTATCAAAATGTTATTGGTTGTGCATAATGTTATTTGTTATGGAGAAATCTGTTTTCTGTGCAGGAAATTTGTTTTTGCACATAAATGCTATTTTTGTGTGTATGCACAAAAATGCAATTTTCCATACAAAACCAAACCCACGTGATTTTTAACAGACATTTTTCACTTGTTTAGGATTCTCCACATCAGTGACTCACAGCACTTAGGAAACCTGTTTCTCAATCATTTGTCCAATGTTTGGAATCTTTTTCCATCCCTAGGATAGAGCTAACACAGAAGCATAGGAAAGCCTATGTAAACTAGGAATATAATTACAATTCTCTGGTTAGCTCTGATTTTTTTTCAGTTGGAAACTCACTTCGACAGGTATTTGGCCTGGTTTATTGAAGAGATTGGAAAAGTTACCCTTTGTGCTCTTATTTCCAGAATCTCTTAATAAACATGGGGCACTGAAGTGAAAAAATAACTTTCCAAAGACAGGTTCATATATTTATTAGGACAGGGATGTGACTTCCAGGTGCTCTGGAACTGCCTTCCTATAGCTAGCCTGGTTTGCACATCACCAAGATAATATAGAAACACCATCTTTTGTCAGTGACTTACAAAAGATTGGACCTTCTCATGACACTGCCAATAGTGCATAGTAAAAGGCAAATCTGGGAAGGACTAATTTAGACTTCTTTTGTTGGCATAGGCAATCCAGCATCCCAGTTTTCTGTTCTAAAGCAGCTGTGGTCTAGACAGTAAAACAGAACTGGAATGGGAGTGTGAGAACTTAAGAGAGTTAGAATTGAAGTGTGTTTCTTTCTACTATGTAAAAAGTATTTAGAGATTTTATATATTTCATCTAAGGAAATACATATTTTTAAATTTGGAAGGTATACACCTGGTGTTGGCAGATTAGATTTCTGAGAAGATGACACTTACAACCTTGTCACACGGCTTCTGGAGTTGCTCTGCTTCATTAAGGGGCGTGGGTAACCCCGCGCTCCATGCATTGCATCAAAGTTGTGAGCTCTACATTGGGAGAAGTGTAGAATGCACAACTTTCCCCCCATTGGTTCCAATGGCAACGCAAGAAGCCTCCCATGTTGGCATGGTAGCAGCATGTGCTGGCTCCGCCCTCCTTTACCCGTGGAGCCACTCCACCATCGTTTGATGGGAGCTGACAGTCTGTGTAGGTCACCTGGGTTAAACTGGTGAATGCCGCCGATTTTAGCCCAGTGTGAAGAGGTCCTAAAATGAGATAAGAATCTGAATTTTTAAAGAGCTGTCCAAGATGATGGACTTATTCAGGGATTAGGAGCCAGCACTTTAAATAGTTCCTAAAGGGTACACTAAAACCTGGAGCAGATTCACTGGTCCTCCTGATTTGAAAGCCACTAACTAGAATTTCACAAAAGACTCAGGATTGTTTTATTGCTGATACTTACTGGATTGTGTTCCTTGGGTACAATATGTACTGGAACAGGCTGCCAAAGAAGTTCTGGATTCCAGATTTCATCGCCAGAAGGGGGGAATAGACCAGCAAGATTTGCTTGGGCACTCATAATGGTTCGATCAGTTTCTGTGCTCTGGATCAAAACCTTTAAAAAAGAAACAAAGGGCATGTCATATCTTCTGCGGACTTTTCTTCATCATGACTGATGGAGGCTTCTGTTGGACCCTCCATAAGTGAAGAGGAAGAAAAGTCTTCAGGATCTCTGCTTTGTCTCCCACTGACCCTCAGATAGGTCTCTTTCTCGATATTTCATGTATCCATAAACCCTTCCCAAAAATCACATTTGGTTCTATCTTTTCCTCAATGTTACTCTCAATGCCATGACATGATGACATGATGGCAACAGTCGTGGACAGCAATGGCTCCCAAAGTGACCCATTTTTGGTGGAATCTGGTGTCAAACAGTGATGTGTTATTGCCCCAACTTTATTTTCCATCTTCATCGCTATGATACTTCATCTTGTTGATGGTAAGCTTCCCACCAGAGTGAAAATAATCTAACGCACAGATGGCAAGCTATTTAACCTCAGCAGACTGAAAGCCAAAACCAAGGTTACAACAACATCTGTTATAGAACTCCAGTATGCTGATGATAATGTTGTCTGTGCGCATTCAGAAGAAGACCTACAAGCCACTCTAAACACCTTCACAAAAGCATACGAGAAGCTTGGCCTGTCATTGAACATCAAGAAAACCAAAGTGCTCTTCCAGCAGTCACCATCACCAACCAATCCCTCTCCAATGCCAGAAATACAGCTTAATGGTGTAACATTAGAAAATGCTGACATTTTCGCTACCTTGGCAGCCACATCTCCACAAAAGTCAACATTGACACTGAAATACAACACCGTCTGAGCTCTACGAGTGCAGCATTATTTCGAATGAAGCAGAGAGTGTTTGAGAACTGGGACAGCCGTAGGGATACCAAGGTGCTTGTTTATAAAGCTGTTGTCCTCCCAACCCTGCTATAGGCCTGTGAGATGTGGACTATCTACAGACATCACATACAACTCCTAGAATGATTACATCAGCATTGCCTCTGAAAAATCCTACAAATCTCTTGGGAAGACAGGTGGACAAATGTCAGCATGCTGGAAGAAGCAAAGACCACCAGCATTAAAGCTATGGTCCTCCGCCACGTTGTCTGGATGCCCAACCACAGTCTCCCAAAGCAGTTGCTCTACTCTGAACTCAAGAATGGAAAACCAAATGTTGGAGGAAAGGAAAAGAGATTTAAAGATGGGCTCAAAGCCAACCTTAAAAACTCTGGCATAGACACTGAGAACTGGGAAGCCCTGGCCCTTGAGCGCTCCAGCTGGAGGATAGCTGTGACCAGCAGTGCTGTAGAATTTGAAGAGGCACGAATGGAGGGTGAAAGAGAGAAACATGCCAAGAGGAAGGCGCATCAAGCCAATTTAGATCGGAACCGCCTTCCATCTGGAAACCAATGCCCTCACTGCGGGAGAAGATGCAGATCAAGAATAGAGCTCCACAGTCACCAATGGACCCACCGCCAGTACACTGATTTTGGAAGACAATCCTACTTGGACAATGAGGGATAGCCTAAGTAAGTAAGTAAGTAAGTAAGTAAGTAAGTAAGTCTCAGTGCCATTACGGTCTATGTTGAGTCATGTAAATGCTCTCTGGGATGTCAGGATTCTCAGAATTTATGATACATATAACACAGGATGTATCTGACTCATTAATATTAAGTAACCGAGGGAAGGAAAATGGCACATTGGAAAAAAAGAAACTGAATGGCTAAAAGTGATGAGAACAGTTGGTAGGATTGCAGTCTGGGAGCATTGCATTTTCTTTAACATCCCAGTCAGGATAGCCATAATAATTGGTTTTAAGGATAAACAAACCAAAACAAACAAAAAACCTAAGGAGCATCACACAATTCTGCAAATCACAACAATGTTTAAAAATATATGTTGGTTTTATAGGAATTTGGCATACTAAGTAAAAAAAAAGTAGCCTCAGATACACTCCAGCACATACAGTGCATTTCACTACTTGCTTTGGCATTATTATTTTGTGATATGTGATTAAGACATGGGTTAAAATCTTCAAATAATACCCATTTTATAAGAATGTGGCATTCCAAATAAAAAAAATGACCTCAGATTTGCTCCATCACACTGGGGTTTTCTAAATAACTTGCTTTGGCATTTTTATTTTGTAATATGTGACTGAGAAAGATTTTTTTTGGGGAGGAAAGACTAACCTGTCAGAAAGGGCTAAAAACTTATAATAGACTTTCAAACTTCTTTAATGCACTGATATGAAACACAAAAATCCATTGAAAAGCACTAAAAGAACCCTCACTGGAGCATCAGCGTCTCCACTTAAATCAAAACTGAATAAAAACTGAATTGATAAAAATATCAAATTATTGAAAGAACTTCATGTATGATGTTTTTATTGTGGTTTTCAAATTCAACACACCAAAATACATTAAAATAGCGACAATATTGAAAAAAGAAAATCGTTGCAGCCCTGTGTTATTAAAGGACAGAAGGAGATTAAATTTTTTTGTGGAATTTGAAAGGGCAAAACTTTATTGATTTTGCCATGTGTTTGTGACTGGCTCCTTTCATTCTTATCTCAAATAGCCATTTGAAACAGGCAACTTATACGCTTCCAGTTATTGTTGGATACCAATTCGCATCATCCCTCCTCATTGGCTAGGAATGCTATGGCTGATATACCAGGACATCTGGGCTCCAAGTTACCCAGCCTGATTTAAATGAAGCCATGAGCCCAACTGCTAATATCCGTCCATATCTGGAGATATCTTTCCCTCAAACATTATATTTAAAATGCCTTTAAGCTGGTTTAGAGTAGAGGTTTTTTAAATAAGGTAGTTTAATTTTTTTTTAAAAAAACCCTTTTTATTATAATAATTTTAAGCTACACTTTGGAGAAAACCATAGATAGATAGATAGGTAGATAGATAGATGTTCTAGTACACACCTCTTCCCGTTTGTAGGTACTACTCAAGAAATTGGAGTATCTGTTCTTTATGTATTGCCCAAGCTCATAATGCTGCTGTATTCCAATCTGTGGGAACAACAATATAATTATGATCTTAACAAGAAATTCAATAATATACATTTTCTTGTGACTGAAAATAGCAAGGATGTGATGGCAAAAAAGATAGTAATTATGACCAGATTGTAAAGATGGTGAGTTTTCTGTGCAGCTGGCGTTGCTATGGAGCTATAAATGTGTAAGCACTGTAGTTACTGCTACATATTTATTTATTTATTTATTTACAGTGTTTATATTCTGCCCTTCTCACCCCGCAGGGGTCTCAGGGCAGATTACAGAGCACATATACATGCCAAACATTCAATGCCATAGACACACAACATATATAGACAAACACAGAGACAATTTAAGCTTCATGATGGTACGCTCGAATACTGGCCACCGGGGAAGCTGTCACTTCACGGTCCATTTGTGGCACTGAGTCCTTGATGGAGTACTTCCACATTCTTTCACCCACTGCTGGAGATTTTTATGGCATTGTAAATTAGTTAAATTAGCCTCCCCGCATAAATTTCCTACTTGACAGATGCAACTGTCTTTCGGGCTGCAAAGGTCGACAGCAAACTAGACAAATGATCGGGAGATTACTCTGACCCAGGCTGGCTTCGAACTCATGACCTTCGGTCAGCGGTAATCTTAATGCAGCTGACTCCTAGCCAACTGCGCCATAACCCAGTCCTGATTGACGTGTGTGTGTGTGTCTGTTCTCCTGTCGATTGAGAAGTAGCTGGCTGATGTTTCTTCTCTCCCATGAGATATAACTTTCTTCTCTCCCATGAGATATAACAATTCTACTTTGTGTCAGAGATAGCTCTTGTGTGGGTGGAACTGTCACCCAAACATACTCCTGTTTATCTCAGGGGCTGCTGAATGATGAATGGGCATTGTGGGACATTTAAGGTCCCAATGTATCTCCTAAACTAGGGGCTATGTAGAGATCAGAGGGATCTGACGGAACATCAGCTTTCCTTTTCCATGTACTGGTGTGAAAAATTCCAGATAATCATTATCTGTTTTATTATCAGTGGTATGTAGTGAGTCCTTGGTTTCGGTTGAGTTTTGGCTCCAGGACCCCCATGGATACCAAACGCTGTGGGTGCTCAAGCCCCATTACATACAATGGCTTAGTGAAATGGCTTATATGAAATGGGGAAATAAAGGCTCATATTTTTCATAATCGTATTTTTGAAAAGAAAAGGACTTCTTTTAATTTGAGGGTTCATTTGGTTAGAAGCCTGATATCATATTAATGGCATTGAAAACCCATTGTCACTGAATCTCTAACAAAGTCAAGACTTTAATAATAATAATAATAATAATAATAACAACAACAACAGTTTATTTGTACCCCACTACCATCTCCCCAAGGGACTCAGTGTGGCTTACATGAGGCTGAGCCTGAATACAACAATACAGAGAATAAACAACAATACAAGCAGTTAAAAATAAAAAAAACATAAGCAGTAAAATATACAACATTATCACTAAGACAACACACAATTAAAAACAGTGGGAAAGCCAAATGTAAAGTTAAAACTGGAAATAATGTTGGGACCTGGACGAAAGGAGATAGGGTGTTTGTGAAGGGCTTACTAGCAGACCTAAAGAAATGTAAAGTGCTTTGGAGGACAAAGTGCTATGAGATCAAAGTGCTATGAGATCATAATTCAGGATAAACATCCTACACAATTGGAGTAGGATTTTGCAGATTCAGAATTAAGATTTCAGATTAGGAAATGATATATTATGAATCCTATAAAATGTGTATAGCATACAGAAGGAATGTGTTTGTTTATACTTGTTTTATACTGCACTGTTGTTCAGAGTTTGGCAACATTAACTTTTTAAGACTTTAATTCTCAGAATTCCCCAGTTTGTTGTATAACTAAAATAAAATGTGTATAGGGAATAACTTTATTAAATATTCTTAGATTATAGGAACTGTATCAGGGAAAATTTATTTAGGGGAAAATTTACTTGAGCTCTAAATAACTTGTTGATCTCTGTACTTTTGAACAAGTTGCTGATTTTTGCACTTTGAATAAGTTGCTGATCTCTGTACTTTAGATACCTTGCTGACCCTTGCATTTGGTTTCCCAACCCTAATCTAAGATTTGATCACTATTTTGATGCAAAGAATTTATAGGTGACTGTACAAAATTGTTAGCTAGAAAGCAAGTATGGAAATTAGATCTGGTAATTCCCAGAACTTCTGACTATTGGCTAGGCTAGTTAGAGCTGCTGGAATTGCAGTTCAAGAACATGAACAGCCAGGCACAGCTTCATTTTGCTTTGTCGCCAACCCTATGAGGGAGAGAAGAGCAGCCAGTATGTGTTGGACTTAATTCTCCTCCACACCGCTATTCCACTCTCCCAGTGTGTCCTGTTTTAATTAAATTTGAGTCTGAAGGTAGGGAACTTTATTGTCAAACCAATTATTTGTTGAGCTATTCATCAGTTGATCCATGAGTAGAAATACTCTAAAGAAAATTCATCAGGAGAGCATGAAATCCATCCCTCTTGTGAAATTTCAGTTGAAAAATGAATGCTTTGTTAGTTACAAATGCTTAAATAGTTTTAGGCCAAACATATTATCTATAAGAAGCAAACAAACCTTAGTTAGTTGTCCAAATCCTTGTGGCCAGTCATTTTCATTGTGTAGGTCGGTAGGATAATTTTCAATGGGGCTTCTGTCACCATGTCGATAAATCTATGATTTGAAAAGAATGTTAGTTCATTTTATTTTCTGTTTGCTACAAGTTGACCATTATTTTACAGATAAGTGGAAAGTCGGTTTTCAGGTCAAGATTCTACAAGCTTGTCTCCAAAGGGCCTTTCTGATTGGGGTGAGAGGGCAGTCTCTAAATAAAGTATTATTATTATCAACATGACTAGCATGATGTAATATTTGGGTATTGTACTAGGACACTGGGAAGACCAGGATGTGAATCGCTACTTGACTACATGTTAACCTTGAGTAAGTCACACCCTCTCAGTCTCAGAGGAAGGCAAAGGCAAAGACAAACCCTTTCTGAATAATTCTTACCAAGAATACGCAATGATAGGTTCACCTTAGGGTCAGAACTGACTTGAAGGCAAACAACAATACCACCACCACCACACCACCATCATCAATAAATGACCACTGATTTTATTTGTTGTTTGTTGTTCTTCAAAATCTTCTGGCAGCATATATAAGTTTCCCAGCTGATTTTCCAGCTAGATATTTACAAAGACCTGTATAAGGGTAGGTTCAGCCCTAGCAAAGTCAGAACAGTCATCGAGGAAGCTGCTGTTTACCCTGTTACTGGTCTTATTTATTGTTAGTTAATTCCACAGAGTTGATATGAATATGCTTAGACAAAAATGGAGTGGGTTTGACTCCTGGCACAAATGCCTCCTTAAATCTGCGTGTCACATTTGCTTTACAGTGTTGTTCTTCCTGTATTACAAAAGAATGTGGTGCAACTAGGGCGGCAATGAAGTCTCATAACAACTTTATTTTCTCCTCCTTCTTCTCCATTATTGATTTTGACACCTTGAGATAACCTAATGTTCAGTGGAGTGGTTTATACTTAAGCCAAATGTGGCATGTAAAGTAACAATTTTATAGGTTTTTATTCCAAATTTTAAGTTTCAGAAGATAATGGGAAATATGAGAAATCAAAGATGTTTGGAATGAGAAATGCACACAATGTGCCTGATCATAGTCTAGATCAGTCCCAGATTTTAAATCCTAAATATTATTGGAATTTCCACTCCCAGAACCCCTATCCAGCATAGTGAATAGTCAGAAGTGCGTAAAGTTGTAGTCCAGTAACACCTATGGGAACAACTTTGAGAACTGCTAGGTTTGTTATTTGATATTGGTAAATTAGCATTCATGAAATTTTATAAATAGGACTGTGTGCTCTTCCTTTCTTATTAACAAAAAGACAATTTCCATGGAAAGGGCTATGGTAGCACAGTGGGTTAAACGACTAGCTGCAAGAAATCTATTGAGCAGAAAGTTGGCTGTTGGAATCTGCAAGTCAGAGCGAGCTCCCGATTGTCGGCCCAGCTCCTGTCAACCCAGCAGTTCGAAAGAATGCAATGTAAGTAGATAAATAGGTACTGCCTTGGTGGGAAGGGCTCCTCATGCAGATATGCAGGTATGCTGGCAACACAATTGGAGATGTCTATGGACAGCAGGCACCTCGGCATGGAAAAATGGAACAACAGCACCTCCCCATGGCCAGAGTTGAGCATCACTTCCAGACACCGGGGATGGAAAAAGGGGAAGGCTTTTTCCTTTGTCTTTGTTGCATGTTGTTGTTCACTGCGTGTAAAAGGCATTGAATGTTTGCCTCATACGTATATATTGTAATCCACCCTGAGTCTCTCCGGGGAGATAAAGCAGAATATAAATAATGTTTATTATTATTATTATTATTATTATTAATTCAGATATGTATTGATTTAGATTTTTCAAAATGCTTTTGCAATTTGTTTTATTGTTCCATTTTTTTTTAGAATTATGGTTTATATTGTACAGAAGCTTTAAACTATTGTGAGCTGCTTCTACTTGTGCATTGGAAAGCAGGGTGTATACCTTATTAACTAAATCACTTATTTGAATATTTCACTTTGTTGAAATTTGATGCAGTTTCCTGACTTTATAGTTATTTGGACATTTGTGCATCACACATTTGAACTAAGTTGGACATCTGAAGAGATGTATCTAAAGCTGGAATCATAATTACCCATCAACAGTGCTTCTTCTGGCTAACACCCATTATGAACTCTGAACTTTTAATTAAAAACTGGAACTACAAGAAGATAACTGATGCATTTAATTATATATCCCAGTATTGTTTCTGACCAGGGCAAATGTCTAAAAGCAGTTTGTAAAATGAATTAACTTTTAATAATAAATGTATATCTGATTGTTTATATTAGTGGTAGGAACCCATATACTTTACAGATGTTCAGGACTATACCTCCCAAGACCCATTACTTTTGACTATGCTGAGCAGGACTGATGAGAATTGTAGGTTAAATTTACTGATGACTCATGGCTTCTCTAGCGATGGTGTAATAAGGTGACTCTGGATTTCAGATTGTTGTGTGATTTCTGGGCTGTATGGCCGTGTTCTAGCAGCATTTTCTCCTGATATTTTGTCTTCATCTGTGATTGGAATCTTCAGAGGACCTGATGGTGATAATGCAAGTGGAATATATATATATATATATATATATATATATATATATATATCTGTGGAATGTCCAGGGTGGGAGAAAGAATAATGTCTATTAATCAAGTGTGAAGGGTGCAATTGGTAAGCCTGATTTGCAAGTGTTTGCTAATGGATGAATCCCACTCAAACACTTGCAAATCAGACTGCTAATTGCACCCTTCACACTAGGTTAACAGGCATGAGTTCTTTCATGGCCAGAATCACTGAGTTGCTGTGAATTTCTGGACTGTATGGCCACATTCCAGAAACATTTTCTCTTGACATTTCGCCCACATCTATGGCAGGCATCCTCAGAGATTGTGAGGTCACAACCTCTGAGGATGCCGGCCATAGATGTGGGTGAAACAACAGGAGAGAATGTTTCTAGAACAAGGCAATACAAGCCAGAAAACTCACAGCAACCCATTAGTTCTTTCTCCCACCCTGGACATCCCATAGGCATATATACTCGACTTGCCTTACTACCATTAGAATCATAGAATCATAGAATCAAAGAGTTGGAAGAGACCTCATGGGCCATCCAGTCCAACCCCCTGCCAAGAAGCAGGAATATTGCATTCAAATCACCCCTGACAGATGGCCATCCAGCCTCTGTTTAAAAGCTTCCAAAGAAGGAGCCTCCACCACACTCCGGGGCAGAGAGTTCCACTGCTGAACGGCTCTCACAGTCAGGAAGGTCTTCCTCATGTTCAGATGGAATCTCCTCTCTTGTAGTTTGAAGCCATTGTTCCGCGTCCTAGTCTCCAGGGAAGCAGAAAACAAGCTTGCTCCCTCCTCCCTGTGGCTTCCTCTCACATATTTATACATGGCTATCATATCCCCTCTCAGCCTTCTCTTCTTCAGGCTAAACATGCCCAGCTCCTTAAGCCGCTCCTCATAGGGCTTGTTCTCCAGACCTTTTATCATTTTAGTCGCTCTCCTCTGGACACATTCCAGCTTGTCAATATCTCTCTTGAATTGTGGTGCCCAGAATTGGACACAATATTCCAGGTGTGGTCTAACCAAAGCAGAATAGAGGGGTAGCATTACTTCCCTAGATCTAGACACTATGCTCCTATTGATGCAGGCCAAAATCCCATTGGCTTTTTTGCTGCCACATTACATTGACATTGTTGGATCATGTTTAACTTGTTGTCCACGAGGACTCCAAGATCTTTTTCACACGTACTGCTCTCGAGCCAGGCATCCCCCATTCTATATCTTTGCATTTCGTTTTTCCTGCCAAAGTGGAGTATCTTGCATTTGTCACTGTTGAACTTCATTCTGTTAATTTTGGCCCATCTCTCTAATCTAACAAGATCGTTTTGAATCCTGCTCCTGTCCTCTGGCTATCCCTGAAGATGCCAGTCACAGATGAAGGCAAATTATCAGGAGGAAATGCTGCTAGAACACAGCCATACAGCTCAGAAACCGCATAACACTCCAGGGATTCTGTTCATAAAAGTCTCCAGTTCTGGATTTTACTCAATTTTTTGAAGGAGTTATCCAAGTTTCTGAATCCTACCTTCCAAGCAGGCCCAAAACTTTGGATAGTTACCGTAACATGTCCCATGTTGAGGAAGCCCAGGGTCAACAGAACAAGGAGCCTAGCTTGGACATCAGAACAAGGAGCCTAGCCATGTGGGAAAGTAGCCCAGTCGACCCTGGCCACCTTGTTCTGAGCAACTGATTTTCCCAGTGGGGCTTTGCTGGGAAAGTGCTTGGCTAGGAAGACTGCGGTCCTGAGTGGATTTGATCAGAAAGGAAGAGTCAGGGGCTTCCCTTCACATGGCCCCTTCCCAGTGCAAAAATAAAGGAGGCAGAAAATCAAAGGCATTTCTTTCCTTTGTTTTTTGTTTTTTTGTGAGTGTGTTGGGAAGTGGTTGGGTGGGGAGGTCCCCAACACTTCCTTTTTGCTCAGGGCAATTGGTTTTGTTTGAGGAACAAACGAAACCACCACTTCCCAGTCCAAAAATGAAGAGATATTGAATGAGAGAATGCATAAACCACAACAAGAAGCAACTGGCATGTAAAATAAGAATAGCAGTGCTTGTACTCAGGAACCCTTCCCACAAAGCTATCGTAATCCAGACTGTTCAACATAACAAAACACAACACATTCAATTTTCCTGGAAGCTGTGGAATAAGAAATGAGTTTTTCTATATCACATTAAGATTGATAAGAAATGTTTTCACTACTAAAAAGAGTCATACATTATGTGTTGGAATCAAGGCAGTTACGAAGTGAGTACAATTTTTATATAAGTAGATAGACTTAGTTTAAAAAATAATTTCAGATGGGTTTAGGATGGTATGCTTGTAAATTTGGAAAATCAAGTCACATGTATCCAGTTGTTTCAGTGAGATGACACTTGCTATGACTAACTCTTGAAATTTAACCCTGAGACTCGGACTCCTTGTCCCAGATTGAGAAAACCACTTTTAATTTCATATTTATTCATTAAACATTCCTACAATCCCCATTCAAGGAACAGTACACTACACAGGCTATGGCCTGTGTATCTGCTGACTTGTAGGCCCAAATACTTTCACACTTTCTTGGTTCATCTTACACAGTGGTTCTCAACATTCCTAATGCCGAGATCCCTTAATACAGTTCCTCATGTTGTGGTGACCCCCAAACATAAAATTATTTTAGTTTCTACTTCATAACTGTAATTTTGCTACTGTTATGAATCGTAATGTAGATATGTGATATGCAGGATGTATTTTTATTCACTGGATGAAATTTGGCACAAATACCCAAAATGCCAGAATTTGAATACTGGTGAGGTTGTGTGTGTGTGTGTGTGGGGGGGGGGGGGGGGGTAGATTTTGTTATTTGGGATTGTAGTTGTTGGGATTTAGAGTTCACCTACAATCAAAGAGATTTCTGAATTCCACAAATGATGGAATTGAACCAAACTTGGAACACAGAACTCCCATGTCCAACAGAAAATACTGGAAGGGTTTGGTGGGCATTGACCTTGAGTTTTGGGAGTTGTAGTTCACCTAAATCCAGGGAGCACTGAGGACTCAAACAATGATGGATCTGGATCAAACTTGGCAAGGATACTCTATATGCCCAAATGTGAACAATGGTGGAGTTTGTGGAAAATAGTCCTTGACATTTGGGAGTTGTAGTTGTTGGGATTTATAGTTCACCTAAAATCAAAGAGCATTCTGAACCTCAACAATGATAGACTTGGGCTAAACTTCCCACACAGAACCCCCATGACCAACAGAAAACACTGTGTTTTCTTATTGTCTTTTGTGACCCGTCTGACACCCCCTTGTGACCCCCCCAGGGGTCCCAACCCTCAGGTTGAGAAATGCTGATCTTACACATCTAATAGGGCATTTCACAACTTTAAGAACTATTAATGCTTTTCTGGATTTGATCCATATTTTCACTAACTATGTTGGAATATAAAATAAATGACAGACAAGCTCAATATATTGGAAGACCATGACGGATTACACTGTCATGTCTATGCTCTTTCGTTTTTTCCATTTTGGCATTATTGCATCTTGTCCTTCTAAAATTCTCTAAATAAAGTACTGTTTTTACTCGAGTATAAGCCAACCCGAATATAAGCCGAGGCACCTAATTTTGCCACAAAAACTGGGAAAACTTATTGACTCGAGTATAAGCCGAGGGTGGGAAATGCAGCAGCTACTGGTAAATCTCAAAATAAAAATAGATACCAATAAAATTACATTAATTAAGGCATCAGTAGGTTAAATGTTTTTGAATATTTACATAAAACTGTAATTTAAGATAAGACTGTTAAACTCTGATTAAACCATTATTCTAACCTTCTTCAAAGTATATATGTGCTTATGTATCCTTCCAATAATAACCGAGAGAGTGAAATAATACATGTAATAAAAATAAAAATAATAGAGTAAAATAATGGCAATGTAATATTAACAGTAAAAATAGAGTAAAATAAGAAATGTAATAACAATAGAATAAAATAATAAATGTAATAATAATAGTAAATAGAGTGAAATAATAAGTGTAATAAAATAATAATAAATAGAGTAAAATAATAAATGTAATAAAATAATAATAACAACAACAGAGTAAAATGGTAACTAACTTTGACTCGAATATAAACTGAGGGGGGGATTTCCAGCCTTAAAAAAAGGGCTGAAAAACCCGACTTATACTTGAGTATATATACAGTATGGGACCTTCACTAAAGGAAAGACTATTTGTAATTCAAAATTATGTAAAAATACATGAATAAAGGAGCCTCTAGATCATGTCAGGTATCTATTTTCAGATTCATAATGCACATGTTGTTAACGTTTGAAACACTAAATAACTCGAAGAGGTTCCATCACCATATAGGAGGAAAGAAGTGGTAAAATCTTTATTTTCTGTAGCTGTTTTGTGCTGTGGAGTCAGGATTTGACTGCCATACATAAAAATGTGGAAGAACACATAAAGCAAAATCATTAAAGAAGCCTTCTCCATTCTTGTACTTACTAAGAGCACAAACTTCAGCTCCTGTCCAGAGGCAGACTGGAGAAGAAGAAAAAGGAGGCTCAGAAGGGATGAGTAGAGCTTCTTGGAGCTTGTTGTTAGACTTGTTCCTCCCATCCTGGCAGCAGATACACAAATGATTTGTCATTAGGGCATACAGATTTGTGAACGCTCAGAGGGTGGATACCTCATTAGAATTTTAAATAGGAAGTGGTTGGTTACTAAGTGGCCACAGATTTATTTCTAAAATTGTTTTTGTTGCATGGTTGTGACCATAGGTCCAGAAAATGGGAAGAACCACATAGGCATGATGAGCAGTTTGGTCCCAAGGTTGGATTGGGCTTCATGTCACAACTCTTCAGAATAAACAAGATTTAGTAAGAAATGCATGGTCCATTAATAACCAAGTTAGGATGGTCCATGGCATTGTATTTCCCATTTCTATGTACGGTTGAGAAAACTAGACAGTAAAGAAAATTGATAGGAAGAAATCAATTAATCAGCTAAGAACTGACACTCTGAGCCCTTTTAAAAATATGTGTTCTTTTTTTTAATATATCTTTATTAAATTTTTCATAGTTACAGTTAAAAAAATGCAAAATAAAAAAATAGAAAAATAGAGAAAAGTTGAGTATGTGTGGTATGATATCTAAGAAAAAACCCCGAACGGAAGAGATTGTGTTTGCTATAGATAAAAGAAGATAGAGAAGAAGAAAAAAAAAGAGATAGAAAAAAAGAGAGTATAGAAAAGCCCAAAGCCTGGTTAAAAAAGTCAGAGTAACAGCTGGTTTTGACTTCCCGGGGTCCCGAGGTCTTCTCCCTCCTCTTTCTTCTCATCTTTTTCTTACTTATTTCTTCTCAAATTCTTTATCTTTTTCTTCCTTCAATTTTTTTTCTTTCATTAGATTAGAATCTTCTTGTTTTTATATTTGAAGTAGTCCATCACTTCTTTCCAGTTTGTTTCTTTCATATTCGTCCCTTTACTTCTTGATAGTAAAAAGGTAAGTCTGTCCATATTTAGAATTTCTAAATTTTTTGTTAATCTTTCATTTTCGTCCGGGATTTCCTTCTGTTTCCACCTTCTGGCGTAGCAGATCCTGGCCGCCGTTGTAATCAAGAAGATGATTTTATCTGTATTTTTCCCTATCTTTAACTCATGCATCCCCAATAGAAAAAATTCTGCTTTCCATGGTATTTTGATTTTTAACATTTCTTGCAGTTCTGTTTGTACCTCCCTCCAGTATTCTTTTGCTTTTTTGCACGTCCACCAAAGATGAAAGTATGACCCCTCCTCTTCCTTACATTTCCAGCAGTCCGTATTAGAATTTCTATTGTCCTTTCCTAATTTCTTCGGCGTCATGTACCAACGGTGGGCTGTTTTTAGCCAGTTCTCTTTCAAGTCAATGGCTTGACAGTATTTTAATTTTCCCTTCCAAATCTTTTCCCATTCTTCTTGTTTAATATTCCTTCTAATATTTTCATTCCATCTCTTTTTGTAGTTTTTGTCTTCTTTAGTTTCTAATTTCCACTCTAGCAGTTTTTTATATATCTTTGTTATTAATTTCTTTCTTGACTCCATAATATTGTCCCAAAAGTTTTTTCCTTGACTAAAGCCAATCTTTTTATCACTTTTATACTTTTCTTTTATGGTCCAGTACTCCAGCCATGAGACTTTTTGGTCTACTGTGTTCTATTCTTCTTGTGATTTCAGAATTATGTTCCCCTCCTCCATTTTTAATAAATCTTTGTATTTTATCCAATCGCGCCACCCTATACAACGTCTCTGTCCTGCCTCTAGAGGTGATACCCACATATGGGTTGTATTGTATAATTTATCCTTATATTTCTCCCATACATTCAACACTGTTGATCTTATGAAATGGTTTCCGAAATTTTTCTCATTTTTTTCCCCTTTGTACCATACATAGGTATGCCAGCCTTCTCGTAGATCTGCCCCTTCCAATATTAACAGTTTTTTCTTTTCTAGTTTTGCCCAGTCTTTAGCCCAGAGTAAGGCTATCGTTTCTGAATATAACTCAAGGTCTGGCGCTGCTAGGCCTCCTTTTTCTTTTCTTTCTGTCATGTTGTCAAAGCTGATCCTCGGTTTTTTGTTTTTCCAGATAAATTTCTTGATGTCCTTATTCCAATCCTTTAATATTTTTTTATTCCGAATAATTGGCAGATTTTGAAATAGAAATAAAAGTTTTGGCAGGATGTTCATTTTTACTATTGCAATTCGCCCCAAAAGTGATAGGTTTATATTTTTCCATCTCTCCAGATCTTTCCTTATCTCTTTCCATTTTTCTATATAATTATTTTGCAGTAATTGTAGGTTCTTTGATGTTAATATTATTCCCAGATATTTCAGCTTTTTGACTATCTGTATATTCCATTTGGTGGTTGTGAGAGTGGTCCAGCATTTTTGTGTTCTCAAATAAAATGCTGTGTCCAGGTTGGTTCACAGCATTTTATTTGAGAACACAAAAATGCTGGACCACTCTCACAACCACCATGTCAGACTGCACAGAGAAGCCATTGAAATCCACAAACATGTGGACAGTTTCAACAGAAAGGAAGAAACCATGAAAATGAACAAAGTCTGGCTACCAGTATTAAAAAAATCTAAAATTAAAACAGCAGAGAGAAAAACAGGCAGGGACATCTAATCACCTTTCAAGAAGAGTTTGCTCCAGGCACAGTCAGCCCATTGTATGCTAATCAAGGTGGTCAGTTGAAAAGATTCACACCTAGCCCAACTTACAAAAGCCTTTTGTCTCACCCTGGTCATTCAACAGATATATAAACCCCTTTTTTCCCAGCTCCAGCAGACCTCACCCTCTGAGGAAGCTTGCCATAGATGCAGGCGAAACGTCAGGAGAAATGCCTCTAGAACATGGCCATATAGCCCGAAAAACCCCACAAGAACTGAGTGATTCCGGCCATGAAAGCCTTCGACAATACAATAAATAAAACTGTTACTATATAACATTCAGGCTGGCTTATCTTATGCCAACTTGGTTTATCATCCTGTGGGAGGCTTCTCTCATGTCCCCGCATGAGAAGCTGGAGCTGACAGATGGGAGCTCACCCCGCGCCGTGGATTTGCACTGCTGACCTTTTGGTCAGCAGTCCTGCCGGCACAAGGGTTTAACCCATTGGCCACCAGGGGCTTCTAACAAAGGAGATAAAGGATAAAGGAAAGGAAAATGATGCCGAAGAACCTACCAAATTCTGGTTTATGCTTATACTGTAGGCTGGATGGATGAGGAGGGAACTACACTATATGTTCTGTCACGCACTGGGCCTGTAACAGTTGTACTTTTCTACAGGACGTATACTTTAAGCCCAGCGGGAAGCCAGGGGCGCCTCAAAGAGATTCTTAGGGATTTTTCTGAAGTGATGGTCTTTAGAGTCTTTAATGATACAACAAAGTCTTTATTATGGAACAAACAACAAATCTTCAAAGGTTCAACAACACTTCAAGGCTTTCTTAGTCTAGTCCTCAATGGACTAGCACCTGACTTTGATTAACTAAACTTTCTCTGTAGGAAAAACCCTTTTTAACCTCTCCCAGGCTGCTTTCTATCTATGCCTCATCGGTGTGGGTGCTACTACTGATTCCAAATGCGTCCAAATGCGTCTGGGTATCAAGTAGACCTACCAAGCCGAGGCTTGAAGATATTTCAGCTGGAGTTCAGTGGATCTGTAATGCTGTCCTCCCTCTGAGAATTCTTTGAAACTTCAGGGCTGTTTTCCCTCTGTTGCTGTGAGGCTGAGAGGCTGTGAGCTCTCAGCCAGAGCTTTTGGGACCTTTCTCCTGGAATTTCTGTTTCTGTATCCCCGGACGTTATTGAGAAAGGAAGCTTTTCTACGGGACGAGCTGGTCTACATCCTATAGCTTAGCTACCTTGTGTGAGACTGCCCAAAAAATGGCTCCTTTCTCTCCCAGAGCCCAGAACAAGGGGTGGAACCAAAGCTTAATTATGATGGACAGGAGGCTTGTCCTATGACTGCAAAACAGATAACAGAAAGAAAATAAAGTTGGACCTCCTGGTACAGCCGTACCAGCACAGTATATGTTGGCAGTGTGATGCGTCAGGGATGCAACCAAGTGCTGGTGGGGCTAAGAAAATGCCCCAGTTCCACATGATCCTGAACTGTGAAATATCAGTAAGTCTCTATAGAGCAGTGGTTCTCAACCTGTGGGTCCCCAGCTGTTTTGGCCTACAACTCCCAGAAATCCCAGTCAGTTTACCAGCTGTTAGGATTTCTGGGAGTTGAAGGCCAAAAACATCTGGGGACCCCAGGTTGAGAACCACTGCTATAGAGAGAGTCTCCATGAATAGCAGAAGCTCTCCTCTTCACTTGAAGAGAGTGACAGAAGGAGCATAGGGCTACCATTTATTTCATTTATTGCATTAATTTCAAACATGTCTTTTCTTTTGGGATTATTAGGAAAAAATGGAACGTAGAATAACTACTTGAAACTGTATGAAATTATTGTCATGGTGTCTATTATGACATCTACCCAATTAACATGATGATAGTGAAATTCCCGCACAAGGAAATAGTATAAAGGGATTTTCTTTCTTTCCCAATACCACGTCACAGGTCTTCAAGATGATTCAGAATGAAAAGAAAGGATTTAATAAATGATCTTTGCAACACCCCTTCTTCTTAGGATCTCCTTTTGTTTGTTTGTTTCGCAGTTTTAAATGTAGTGCATTTATTTTACTTTCTTGATGAAATCAGTTGCTGGAGTTTGTGTCAATTCAGTTTGATTGCTCGTAGAGATGGTAACATAACTGATATCCTTTAAAACAAGGAAGGGGGATCCCTTATTAACAGTCACAAATAGAGATCTGGGAGATAGTGCCAACCTGATAGGAAGGGGGATCCCTTATTAACAGCCACAAATAGAGATCTGGGAGATAGTGCCAACCTGATAACGCCATCCTGTGGAATAATTGAATTTGCATTTTATTGAGGGATATTTACAGTTCTTCACCAAAGAATTCTAGTGCTTCACCAAAATAAAAACTGTGGATTCCATAAAATGCAAACATGGCAGTTAAAGTGGAATCATACTGCTATATTTTTATAGTGTGAAGGTCCCTTGGTCTAATGGTGTGGTTTGGAGTATAAGTTTTCATGTCATGTTGTTTTCAAGGGATTTCCTTGTACTTCGCTGGTAGTTTTCACCCTTTCCATCAGGCCTGTGAGAAAATCATTTGAGAAAGAAGTTTTTTTGTGTTCTGATATAGCAGAAAACTATTTATTGTTTATTTATTATTTTTTATTGTTGGGAAGCAAGATATGTTGGTGGGATTCTGAAGTTATAAAGTTAATTTCCTGATATTTGATATTTTACACACACACACACATACACACACATTGTGGTGGTGCAATAGGTTAAACCCTGTGCTGCTGAACTACTGACCTGAAGGTTGGTAGTTCAAATCCACAGGATGGGGTGAGCTCCCACTGTTAGCCCCAATCTAGCAGTTAGAAAACATGCAAATGTGAGTAGATCAATAGATACCGTCTCAGCAGGAAAAGCAAAAAGACTCTCCATGCAGTTATGCCGGCCACACAACCAGGAGGTGTCTACCGACAACACAGACTACTTGGCTTGGAAATGGAGATGAGCACCTCCCAAGAGCAGGAGTTGAGCACTGCCCCCAGAGCCAGAAATGAAAGGAGAAGCCTTTGCCTTTGTTGTTTGTATTTTGTTGTATTTCAATGTAACATGGCATTGAATGTTTGCCTAAGTCTATTTATATGCTGTAACCCATTCTGAGTCCCCTTGGGGAGAAGGGCAGGATATAAATAAAATGTTGTTGTTGTTGTTGTTGCTGTTATCTACTGTTATTATTATAATATTTATTTATACCCTACTCTTTCTCCAGGATGGAGGGACACAAAGCAGATATATACCCTGGTATGGGTGGCAGGGAACTTTGTTATCTGCTGCATATGAGACAAAGATGTGAAATCATACTTTAGATCTTGCAATTATTTGCATTGCATTATCATTTTTTCCTGTATGCTTAATGAAGGAACAACAAGAGTAACAGATGAAAGCAAGCATGACTGGCAAGGGCGTTAGCTGCTTTGGCATAATGAGTAATGCATTCTATTGTTTTTATATAATACTAGCTGTGCCCTGCCACGCGTTGCTGTGGCCTATAGTAAAACTTATCAAAGTTGAGGTGGATATCTGGACTATTATGAAAGAGAGGTACCTACTTATTCCTTCCCCCTTTTCCTCCCTCTTTCTCTCCTTTCTTCCTTCTCTACCTCTTTCTTTCTTTCCTTCTTTCACTACTTGGTTTCATCCTTCTCTCTTTCCTTCATTCCCTCCCCCTTTCTTCCTTTGCCTTTCTTCCCTCCCTGTTTGCTTCCTTCTTTCTCTTTTTATTTCCTTTTATTTCACCACCATCATAACAATAACAATAATGCAATGCATTGCCTCTGGGAGCTGACACCTCTCCCATTCTCCCAGGGTCTAATAGGAATAATAGCATAATAATAATAGAAATAACAACCTTTACCCGCCACGCGTTGCTGTGGCCAACCTTCCCTCTTTCTCTCCTTCTTTCCCTCCTTCCTTCCTTCCTTCCCTCCCATCTTTCCTTCTCCTCTTCCTTCTCTATCTCTTTCTTTCCTTCTCCCTTTTTCTTTCTCTTCTGGTCTCTTTTCTTCCTTCTCTCTTTCCTTCTTTCCTTCCCTCCCTCTTTCTCTACATCTTCCCCCTTCCTTCACTCCCTCTTTCCTTCCTTCCTTCCCTTTTTTCTTTCCTTCTCTCCTTCCTTCCTTCCCCCTTTTTCTTTCCCTCCCTCTGTCTCTCATTTCTTCCTTCTCTACCTCTTTCCTTCCTTCCCCCTTTTTCTTTCTCTTCTGCTGTCTCTCTTTTCTTTCCTTCCATCTTTCCTTTTCTTTCCTTTTCTTCTTCCTTCTTTCTCTAACTTTCCTTCCTTCCCCCTTTTTCTTTACCTCCCTTTCTCTTTCTTCCTTCTTTCCTTCCTTCCTGTCTTTCCTGGATTTTGACAGGGCGGGAAGGGGCGGGGTGGGGTTTGGAGGTGGCGTGAAGTAAAAGGAGGTAAGATTGGGGCAGGGGAGTGATGGAGCGTGGGGTGGTGTGTGTGTGTGCGGCGGCAGGGGGAGTGATGGAGTGTGGGGTTGCGTGTGTGCGTGCGGTGGGGGGAGTGATGGAGCGTGGGATTGCGTGTGTGTGTGTGGTGGCGGGGGGAGTGATGGAGCGTGGGGTTGCGTGTGTGTGTGCGGTGGCGGGGGAGTGATGGAGCGTGGGGTTGTGTGTGTGTGTGCGGCGGCGGGGGAGTGATGGAGCGTGGGGTTGTGTGTGTGTGCGGCGGCGGGGGAGTGATGGAGCGTGGGTGTGTGTGTGCGGCAGTGGGGGAGTGATGGAGCATGGGGTTGCATGTGTGTGTGCGGCGGCAGGGGAGTGATTGAGTGTGGGGTTGCATGTGTGTGTGCGGCGGTGGGGGAGTGGGGTTGTGTGTGTGTGTGCGGCAGCGGGGGAGTGGGGTTGCGTGTGTGTGTGCGGCAGCGGGGGGAGTGATGGAGCGTGGGGTTGCGTGTTTGTATGCGGCGGCAGGGGGAGTGATGGAGTGTGTGGTTGTGTGTGTGCGTGCGGCAGTGTGTGTGTGTGTGCGGGAAGCGGCGCGGCGGAGCTTGGAGTGGGCATGGCTTCCGCAGAGGGAACGTTGGCTAGAAGGCTGTGTGCGCGCGCCAGGGAACTTGCGGCTGGGCGCCAATGTGCATGCTCAGTTGTTTTGCCAATTTGTGAGTGTGTTGTTGTGTTGTTTTTCATTTTGAGTAGATATGTTTGTACCTTTAGGGGTTGTGTTATGGGCATGGGAATTTTGGTTAAGTTTCGTTGGGTTTTTTTGAGTTTTGTTGTTTTGCCGTTTTGTGAGTGTGTTGTTGTGTTGTTTTTCATTTTGAGTAGATATGTTTGTACCTTGTGGGTTGTGTTATGGGCATGGGAATTTTGGTTAAGTTTCATTGGGGTTTTTTTGAGTTTTGTTGTTTTGCCGTTTTGTGAGTGTGTTGTTGCGTTGTTTTTCATTTTGAGTAGATATGTTTGTACCTTGTGGGTTGTGTTATGGGCTTGGGAATTTTGGTGCTGTTTCGTTGGGGTTTTTTAGAGTTTTGCTGTCCTGTTGAACCAACCTAACAGATTTATATATATAGATTTTAAAGGGCATTTTTAGAATAGTGAAGATTTTTTCTTCATTTTAAGTTATTCTTTTTCACACAATACATGATGTTTGAAAATCAATTTGTGGCCCCTTTCCAAGGAGGACTGGGAGTGGAAAGTGAGGCATCAGATTGCTGGCCAAACTCAGATACACTTCTTGCTAAATGTCATGTTTAAAGGAGAGCTTTTCCCAACCTGACACTTTCCAGTTGAGCAGATGAGCTGCAAACCATCATTAGTCAGATGTTGGAATTTGTATATGTGTCTAGAGTGTTCCAGCTTGAAACTGGCAACTTACTTTCCTGAAAGAGCACTTTTGATATAAACCAAAATATTTTATACCCTTTCCCTGGTTGACATTTAATTTAATGTCAACCATGTTGAAAATTCGGCGGCTACTTGTGGCATGGATATCAGTGGGGTGGAGAATACTCGTACTTTGGGTTTTAGTTCAGACTTTCTAGAAAATATATAAAATTCATAACTTATTTTGTAGATTGGGGTCAGCTCTTTGGATGGATCCTTGAAAACTCAGATTAAAAACTGATCGGGGGATAATAAAATAGAGTATACATAAATGGATAGAAAATTGTAATATAACATAATATGCTTATATTGAAAACTAAATTGAAAACTAGCAGGTTATTGTTATGTTCATTGTAATTTTAGATTAGAGTATGCAAAATGCTAGTATGTTTAATGATGGTATGTATAAGTCCTGTTAAGAGGTTAAATATATGTGTGTGTGTGTGTGTATATATATATATATATATATATATATATATATAACATGTACTTTCCCATCATAGATACTGGTTCTTTATTGTTGCATTTTTGGAAATGTTGTTAACTGTATATTCAGATATTAAAAACTAATAATAATTTAAAAACCTGAGTAGGGAGGTAAGAATTCACCACGTCACCAAATCCCATTGCTGTAAAACTTTCCCTACTCAATATTAATGTGAATTGATTAGATCAGTGGTTCTCAACCTTCTGAATGCCATGATCGCTTAATACAGTTCCTCATGTTGTAGAGATCCCAACCATAAAATTATTTTCGTTGCTACATTAGAACTGTAATTTTGCTATTGTTATGAATCATAATGTAAATATCTGATATGCATGATTCATTTTCATTCACTGGACCAAATTTGGTACAAATACCCGGTATGCCCAAATTTGAATACTGTTGGGTTGGGACAGGCATATAGCCGGGGGAGGGGGGGAAGCTTGAGGGGCTTCAGCCCCCCCCCCCCGAAATTCTCATGATGGTTCGCGAAAAGGCCTTACTGGTGCATTATTTAAACTGTTATGTTTATTCATATCATGATCTGATCACCATACTCAATATATCCCGTATGCTTGGGGGTACTGGAGTAACGATACAAAAGGTTTGCTAGGGTAGGCCCTCTTTCACTCAGACTCAGCCCCCCCCCCTTGAATCGAAATCCTGGCTACGGGCCTGAGTTGGGGGGATTGATTTTGTCATTTGGGAGTTGTAGTTCCTGGGATTTATAATTCACCTATAACCAAAGAGCATTTTGAACGACTTCAATGATAGAATTGAACCAAACTTGGCACAGAGAACCCCCATGACCAACAAAAAATACTGGGAGGGTTTATTTATTTATTTATTTATTTATTTATTTGGTACACTTGTATACCGCTAATATCTCAGCCTGTGCGGCGACTCATTGCGGTTTACAACATATTTAAAATACAGTATTCACTTTAAAAATATAAAATAACATATCAAAACACATACGTATACATACATAGTATTGGGCCACCAATACAGACCGAAACATCTCATAGTTAAAGTCGTAATCCAATTCGTTATCCTTGATTGCTAGTCCATGGTCAAAACAACATCACATCGGAAATTAGTTGAAAACTTGCTCGAACATCCAAGTTTTCAGTTTTTTCCGAAATGCCATTAGCGAGGTGGCTGATCTTATTTCAGTAGGGAGGGCATTCCAAAGCCGGGGGGCCACCACAGAAAAGGCCCTATCTCTCGTTCCCGCAAGCCGCACTTGTGAAGCAGGCGGGATGGAGAGAAGGGCTTCTCCTGAAGATCTTAGGGTCCTGGTGGGCTGATAGGCCGAGATACGTTCGGATAGGTATGTAGGGCCAGAACCGTTTAGGGCTTTAAAGGTCAAAGCCAGCACTTTGAATTGGGCTCGGTAGCTAATCGGTAGCCAGTGGAGCTGGTACAGCAGAGGAGTTGTATGCTCCCTGCGCCCTGCTCCTGTTAATACCATGGCTGCCGCCCGTTGGACTAATTGGAGCTTCCGGGCCGTCTTCAAAGGCAACCCCACGTTTAGTGGGCACTGACCTTGATTTTTGGAGTTGTAGTTCACCTACCTCCAGAGAGCAGTGTGGACTCAACGATGGATCTGGACCAAACTTGGCATGAATACTCAATATGCCCAAATGTGAACACTGATGTAGTTTGGGGAAAATAGACCTTCTCCTTTGGGAGTCATAGTTGCTGGGATTTATAGCTCACCTAAAATCAAAGAGCATTCTGAACCCCATCAACGATAGAATTGGGCCAAACTTCCCACACAGAACCCCCATGACCAACATAAAATACTATGTTTTCTGATTGTCTTAACAACCCCACTGACACCCCCTCGTGACCCCCCCCCCAGGGGTCCCGACCGCATGTTGAGAAGGGCTGGATTAGATGTTTGAGCTCATTAATTATTAAATAAACATATGACACCTTTTCTATTATAATTTTAAACTCTACTTTTAGGCAGCAAAATATCTTGAGCCAGGTCTGCTTCTCATATAACCTTTGTGATTAAGAGAGAATAGGAAAGTAGGGCTAGTTGCTCTACGTTCAGAAAACATTGTTCCCATTAACTTGATTTTATCACGCTTGTAGTCCTGTTAAATGTTTCCTATATCCCAAATAATCCTGTCTGATTTTTTTGTGCCTGAAATGCTTGAAACTCCACTATACAGCTATGATAAATTAATAAAGATTTTAAATAAAAATAAATAAATAAAAGCAGCCATCGCAATAGCAGCAGCCCCTAATCTTCAAAGCCAGCTTTTGAAGAGAACAGCTGCTGAACTTCGAATGTGTCCCTGGAGAGTTTGCTTGGATTAACAAGTTGCTTGGAACTTGCTTTCATACACTGACAACTGTCAGCTTTCTGCTGATAGTCTTCTTCCTTCTGCTGCCATTCTGTCTTTTTTGCACCAAGAGATTCCCCAAAGGACATTGGTATCAAAGACAAACAGACCTGTCTCAGATCCCTATTACAGGCTTCAAGCATATTTGTAATGCACCAGATATGGTGAATTACAATTATTACCGTTTCAAAGTTGCAAAGCTTCAGATAGCTCCAATATTTTTCAAACATCCCAGGCTCTGAGGTTCTTACATTGAGCTGTTTGCAGGCCATGTCCAGTTCATTGAAACCCTCAACCGATAACTTTAGCCACTTCCATTGCAAAAGCAAACAAATACCACCTCCCCCAATGAAAACCCCTTTACAGAAGCTTCTAGGGCAGTGCTACTTCAACTCCCATAAATCCTAACAGCTGGTAAACTGGTTGGGATTTCTGGGATTTGTAGGTCAAAACACCTGGGGACCCACAAGTTGAGAACCACTGTTCTTGGGGAATACATATGCCTTCAGATCTATTTGGGAACCAAATTACTCAGCTGGAATCACAGAGTGCCTCTGATGAGGATGATGGGATTCAGGTTCACAATCTGGTTCAAAATGTCCTTGTTATAGTCAATGAAAAACAGGGTGTGGAAGTTCAGTTTCCCACAGCAAGAAATGATTTTGTTGATAATGAAACTAGCCAGGTGCAGGTTGACTCAGAAAATGAGGACAGTTCTCAGCCTGATAATGAGCAGGAAGGCAAACTGGATAACACTAATGAATAGACTGACCTTGACGAAACGGGAACCTTAGATCATGCTGACCGTTTGGAATTCAGAGTTCAAAGGAGTGTGAGAATAGCTAACAAGAAGGAGGTCAGAAGCCAAAGAAACACCTGCATGTTTTGCAAAGGGTATTAAGCAGTGTGTTTGGGATCAAACCTTTGTCAGAGCAACTTTTTATTTAACCAAGAAGCTTGCATTTTGCTTGTCTGGATTATCTTGCAGTTCTTGTATTCATGGTCTCAGGATTCAGTCATGTTCTCATGGGATTTTGCTTTGCTGGTGCTCTTTTGGATCATGCTTCAAAGTGTTGTTTTATATTGATCTTTTGGAACATTACTTTTGCTTTTAAGAACTTTTTATCTTTTATTTTTAATAAACTATAAAGAATTTTGGTTGTGTGCAGTTTGGTGTTTTCAGCAAGGTGAACCTATTCTGAGGTACGACACAAATACTGTAAAGAATTATTTTGAAGCTACTCCTGACTGTTAAATGCTTAAGCAATCATTCAGTTACTTACAAGTTTTGAAAAATGAAATTTTCATGAAATTTTCATGTACCCCAATACTCTTTGCGGCTACCCATCCCTGTCATGTGGGGCATTAGCAGTATCAAGGAATTTATGTTGTTGTACAAACAGATGCAAAATAATCCTGCTTTTCATTACCTTCAATAAAACAAATGGTTTTCTTGTTAATACTTATAATGGAATGAGGCAATATAGTCTTGGATGGCAGAGTAGATTACAGCTTTCGATTGAAGGTATCATTTTTGAACAAAATCCCATGTCTAATTGTCCCTTCAATTAGAAAGAGAAGCATATCTGGGAAAATGCATTAAGTTTTGGATTGGGATGGATGACTGCCTAGTCTGGCCTTGCTTTGTTTCCTTGTTTAAGATTGTTTTGTCCTATTTTCACACCATTTTTTGAAGTGTACACAAACATGCTTATAAATGCAGGTAATTCTGCTTATTAAGCTTATGCATGCTTGATGTATATTCTAAAGCAGTGCCAAACACAAATCTAAACTTGTGTTTGGAACTGCTGATCATGCCGATGAAAAGAGCCAATTTTTCACTGATCTGTATTCAGAATAAAAATCCAGATAAAGTTGAATAATTGGTTGCAAAGCAATCAGTTTTTAGCGTGTTACATTAATAATTTGTGTAGCACATATGAAGGAAGAGAATGACCTCTAGTGGCTATTCTTTTTCTATACAACATCATTGTCAGGGATGTTATACAGCCTATCTCCTCCCTGTGAAGTTGAAAAGTCTTTTTTGTTTGATTTACAAGTAAAAATTCTTCCCAGTTAAACATGAAAATGAATTTGTCATATTTATGTATAACTAGCTGTACCCACTATGCATTGCTGTGGCCAGTCTTCCTTCCCTCCCTCATTCCTTTCTTCCCCCATTTTTATTTCCCTTCTTTTTTTAATCTCTTTTCTTCCTTTTCTACCTCTTCCTTTCCTTCTTTCCTTTGCTCTTTGCGTCCATCATCCTTCTCAGTTTCCTTCTTTCTTTCTCTCCTTTTCCCCTTCCTCTTTCCTTCCTTCCCTTTTTTCTATCTTTCCTTTCTTCTCTACCTCTTGCCTGGGTGTCGGTGGGAAGGGAGCCTTGCAGAGAGTCATTTTCGCGCATGCACTGTAATGTCTTTTTGGGGTTTTGGAGGTTTTTAAGTCCTTTCCACTGTGTGTTTTTTGTTTTTATGAGTGATGGTGACTTGTTGGCCTGATAGGTATATTGTGTCCAAATTTGGTGTCAATTCACCAGTTGTTTTTGTGTTATGTTAATCCCACAAATGAACATTACATTTTTATTTATATAGATTAAGGAAATAATCTTTTGGGTTCACCTCACTGGCTCCAGTAAAAATTCAAATCCTGAGACAATTCAATTACTGGTCAAAAATAAACCAGATGAATCCTAGTAGACTTCTTCGCCTGTGTCTAGAGGATCAAGACCAGTGTGACCAAAAGTCATCATGGATAGTGGCTCTAAATAATGAGTTGGCTAAAATTGGCCTGCCTTTACAATTTCTGAATGATCTAGACCCCAAGGCAAATCAAATGCTCATGCAATGCACTTGAGATATCTATGCTCAATTGGACCTAGCAAATATAGGTAGATCTTCTGCCCCAAGGTTTTTAGCTTTCCACAGAAAGAATATTCATTTAGAACATTATCTGACTATTCCACTTTCATTACCCTTAAGAAGAATATATGCTAGGGCTAGGTTTGAACAACTCAGCATTATGATGAAAACTGGGTGTTACTGTAACATCCCAAGAAGTGAGAGATTCTACGTATGGGGAGACCAAACTGTGGAAGATACTGAACATTTCTTGACTGACTGTCCAGCATATACTGAACTGCAATACAGATATTTACATCCAATATTATCCAACTGCAGGTCCCCCAACAGAAATGATCTTCTGACATTCCTCTTGCAAGGGCAGGAAAGATCCACTATAATCAGAGTAAGCCTTTTTATTCTGAAAGCTATCGAGAAAAGAGCACAGTTCCTGAAAGAAGAACCAGGAAAATAAGATTCTGACTATAAATAGAAGGTCAGCTGCTGTCCTCTCCTTTTTTGCCTTGACTTTTACTCGTGTTGTATTTTGAAATGGTCATATAGCTGGTCAAATAATTAATGATGATGATGATGATAATAATAATCATCATCATCATCATTATTAAACAGTAGTACCTCATTGGGAGGAAACAGCATCAGGTTTATACAGCTGGCTTTCTGTATCCAGAATTTATTCATTTATGGGTTGAAAATATTATTATTATTATTATTTACCTTCCTGCTCATTATCAGTTCATGTGCATTTTTTTTGTGGGAAGGAAAAGCAAAAGCTGCAACACAATATGGAAAAAAGCAGAAGAAAGTATAGGTGGTATTTATAGAGATATGCAATGAAAGTTTTCACTTCTCAGTTTACAATTAGCAGAGAGATGTTTCTGTTCTGCTTTCATTCATCACTGTGACAATGATGAAGACATAATCATAAAGATGTTGCCACACACTGGAGAAAACATTTGTGTTTGTGGGTTGCCTTCCCCTACACCCTGGAGGCCCTAATATCATTTCTCTTAGACGGGATAATCTATCTCTTGCAATTACAAATTACAGCTTTGACTGCTGAATAGAAGATTAGGTATTCTTTATGTATGAATATTGTCTGTTCTTTTGACTGAAGTCGCCAGGACTGAAAAAGAAGTATAATAAACCATACAGTAAGAACAAGAGCAAAGGAGGAAAGTCACAATTGTTCCTTTATCTGCATGTCTTCTATTGTTAAATCTATCTCTATATCTATTTCCAGGTGTGCCATCATTTCCACTGGACCTTTCAGAATTAAAAATTGCTTTGCTTGAAATTGGTGGTAAGCAGAACTCTGACTTTTTTATTTTACTTTCTGGAATTCTCCATCTGGGCCACAAGGATTCTAGGAGTTATATTCAACATAGTAACTTTGCCAAGCTGTTTGAAAGCCTACAGGCTGATAAGGTAAGGTAAAGGTTTTCCCCTGACATTAAGTCCAGTCGTGTCCGACTCTGGGAGTTGGTGCTCATCTCAATTTCTAAGCTGAAGAGCTGGCGTTGTCCATAGACACTTCCAAGGTCATGTGGCCAGCATGACTGCATGGAGTGCCGTTACCTTCCTGCCGGAGCGGTACCTATCGATCTATATTATGTTCTCTAAATGCACTTTACACTGATTTAGGATTGTTTGTACGCTCTCACCAACGCCCCATTTCTCCTATCTTGTTCATGCCTAGCATTATTTTTTAAACTTTAATTACATTTGGCCCAGCCATAGATTTTAAATGTGTGCTGTATTACTGTCATTGTTTATTTGTTTTTGTTTATGAGCTTTATTTTAATTATTTTTATTGTTGTTATTGCTTGTATTGATGTATTGTGGGTTCGGCCTCATGTAAGCCGCACCGAGTCTCTTGGGGAGATGGTAGCGAGGTACAAATAAAGATGATGATGATGATGATGATGATGATGATGATTATTATTCACATTTGCATGTTTTCAAACTGCTAGGTTGGCAGAAGCTGGGGCTGACAGCAGAAGCTCATCCTGCTCCCAGGATTCGAACCTGTGACCTTTCAGTCAACAAGTTTAGCCACTCAGTGGTTTAATGCACTGTGCCACTGGGGGTTCCGGTGATACAGCTCCAAAAAAATCTCTAATGCACACCTCCAGTTCTTCTGTCAATTTGTTACTCCTGAAAGTCAGAAGAATATTTCTTGGCTATAAGACAGAGAGATAATGCACACCACCTTTTGTCTGGTTTTATGGCAAACCAACTCTGAGCATTGTATTTCATTACATAATAGTCACCACCGCATACAAGTCACTACCGCATATCCAAATTTTAAGGGTGCCAAGTTTGTTTGTGTTTTTTTGCTGTTACTTGAATAATAGTCATACCTGTGTGGGCAAATGAATGAAGAGTGCCTGCCCTTTGCAGCTACAGGACTTTCCTCAGCTGCCTCATAGTTGCAAAGGGTGCAGACCCATTGGTGAACAAGCTTCACTCACCCGTGCACCTGCACCCCATGGAGCTATGACGGTTCCCTTGGCTACCAACCGAGGGAACCATCATAGCTGTAAAGGTGCAGGCATGTGAACAAGTGAAGCCTTGCTTGCCTATGCACCTGCACCTCTTTTTACTATGCAATAGTTGCCACCGAAAAATAGTTGCAGGAAAGTGCCACTATTATGTGGTGAAATATGGTATTCATGGAGTTGTCATAAGTCTTGAAGGATAGTCATGCATGTGTGCGCGTACACACAAACACTTACTGATGATGTGAATGTTCTAATCTCTCTCTGACATAAATGGAGCAATTATGCAAACTTTATGCTTGAAAGCATGAAGCAAAGTCGTTTGCTTGAAATGATCATGACATTCCTGGCACAATAGCCTTTATTGAATTATTTCACCTGAGAGAGCCACGCTAGATTAAAACAGTTGTTTGTAAGGCCATTCAAAATGAATTAAGAAATAGGCATCCAGATTTTTTATGGGAGATTCTCTCTATCTTTTCAATTTGCTTATCTTTTGGTAGATACATATTCATGCTGCTTTCAGCTTTGTACCATCGCAAAAACACTGAACAAATCAATCAGAAAAGGTAAAGAAGTGAAATACATAATGTAGAACTAAAGAAGATGAGAAGGAACTAAGGATGATTCAGTGGGCACATTTACACTAGAGTTAATGCTGTTTGACTCCAATTTAGCTGCCATCGTTCAATGCTATGGAATCATAGGAACTATGGTTTTACACAATTTTTAGTATTTTTCTGACAGAGTGCTGTTGACTCATCAAACTACAGCTCCTAGCATTCCACAGCACCGAGCCATTGTATTAAAGGTGGTGACAAACTGCATTAATTCTACAGGGTATATGCACCCAATAACTCATCCCTAGGCCTGGGTAACAACGCAAAAATTTGTTTCTAAAATCGATTTGTAATTGGGGTTTTTTTTTGTTTTGATATTTAAAATAATTACAAAATTTTCCAAAAAAAAGTTCGGTATTTACGAAATTTCGTAAATATTTACAAAACATTTTGTAAAGATGGCGCCCTTTTTTTTCCAATATTTTTAAAATATTTTTTAATTTAATTATTAATTTAGTAGAATTAAATTATTATTAAGGAGGGAAGGCAGGCACTCACTCTGGCGGGCCCTCTCGCGAGCCGCTCGCTCGCCCCTCTCCCTTCCAAGGAAAAGTAAGCTCGCCCTCTCAGCAAGCATCGGCAGGCGGAGAGACCAATCCCGCACTTTCCTGGGGGGAGAGGGAGGAAGGAGTGGGGGGGGGGAGGTGACCCTGCTGAGACTCCCCAACGCCTTCCTCATGGGGAGGCTTCAATCCAAAAGGGACCTTGAAGGAGAGAAAGTGCTTGACAGGCGGCATCCCGGCCTCAAACTTCCCTCTGTATTTTATCTTGCAAATCAAATAAAATATGCAGACTGGTGGAAACTAAGGCCCCTCTCTCAAGCACCCTCCTTCCCTTCTTTATATTTAATTAGGAACTCCATTGCCTTGTCGCGTTGGGAAACCTCTCTCCTTCCTTTCCTCATCTCTCTCTGCCTCCCAAAGTGAAAGGGAAGCTTGCCCCCTCTCGCAAGCCGCTCGCTCGCCCCTCTCCCTTCCAAGGAAAAGTAAGCTCGCCCTCTCAGCAAGCATCGGCAGGCGGCCATCTTACGTATTTCCGAAATGGACGGAAATACAAAATTTTTTGGCGCCTGCCGTTTCGATATTTAAAAACACTTCCAGGTTAAAAAAAAAGTTTTATAATCGTTTCGTAATTCAAAAATTAACTAATTTTTTAACGAATTACGAATTAACGAAACGAATTGTCCAGCCCTACTCATCCCATATGAAACTATAAAACCATTTTTATAAAATAAACTGAAGTAGCTTTTGGAGCCCCCGGTGGTGCAGTGGCTTAAACCGCTGAGCTGCTAAACTTGTTGACCAAAAGGTTCCAATCTGGGGAGCAGTGTGAGCTCCCGCTTTCAGCCCCAGCTTCTGCCAAACTAGCAGTAGATCAATAGGTACAGCTCCGGTGGGAAGGTAATGGTGCTCCATACAGTCATGCAAGCCACATGACCTTGGGGGTATCTACAGACAACGCCTGCTCTTTGGCTTGGAAATGAAGATGAGCCCCATCCCCCAGAGTCTGACACGACTGGCCTTAGTAACCAGAAAACCTTTACCTAGCTTTAGGAATTGATGGGAAAGAGTGTCTTTCTTTGGACAACACTCTTGGGGATCTCCAAGTAGTATGGCCAGTGGTAGGGGCTTTCTCAGAGATGTGATTTTTTTAATGCTTTCTTAGAGGAGAAAGATAAATTATTTCATTAACCTGGGCCAACACTGAAAAAAACCAGTTGAGCAAACCTGTGCAGAGGATATGGTAATGTATCACCAGAAATCATTAGCTGGTAAAGATCCCTTGAAATGTCATTTTGGAAAAATATTTCCATTCTGTATTCCTTTTATTAAGGAACCAAAGCAGAGCAGAAAAAAACCACACACACATTAGACTATTTGAAAGATTCCTACTCATAGAACTTGTGCAGTGATTGTCATGTGATATTAGGCACCATCTACACTGACCATTTAAGGACCTCATCACATGCAAGCCCCACCCTCCGTTATCACACACAGTTCTAAAAGAGTTAATAGATGAAGCAACATGGGGTCCATTTGCCATAATGTGGGAGACGGCTGAGTAATACCTTAGTCTGTGTGTGTATGTGCTTTCAAGATACCAGTTGGTTTATGAGCTTGTGCTCATTTTCCTGTGTCCATGTTCTTGGGATTTTCTCATGGGACTTTGTTTCATTGGTACCCTTTGGAATTCTGCTTTACGGTGTTTTATTAATCTTTGGAATACTATTTGCTTTTTAAACTTTTCATCTTTTACTTTTTAATAAACTACAAAGACTTCAGTCTGTGTGCAGTTCTGGTGATTTCAGCAAGGTGAATCTATTCTGAGGTGCAACACATTCACAGTGTCAAAAGTTACAAATGAAAGGTCATTTTCAACTCTTAAACATTTGAAACATACATAAGAAGCACAAAGGGGCAAGAAAGACTGACTGGACTTGCACTCTTGAGTGTCCATCAAAGTTTATTAACAGAGTCTGCTTTCTGTCAAAGTGTATTGATACGGTTTTCAAGTGTTTCCAAGAGGTGTTGTGGTATTCTTTTATAATCACCAAATTACCAATTAAGAGTACTTTTCTGTTTTTTAGACTTAAAACTGTGTAGCTAAAATAGAAATTTGATTTAATTAAGTCTATAATAAAAACGTAGAATGGGTAATAGAATTTAAATTCTTGAGTTATGGACCTACTCTTCGTGATCCGCTAAAAAATAAAAATTGTTCCCTCCCCTTCCCACCCCATTTTTCTGGTTATAGGACAGGACTGAAGGTATATTTCAATCATAATGTAATTGAAAGAAGAGTTTTAAATCAAGTTTCCTATTTACATTTCAGTTATTTCATAAAAAAGAACAACCTACATAGTAATTGCTCAGTGTTTCCATTAACATAGTAATTTACAACAGAACACACTTCATCTGGCACTTAGTAGGGAGTACTTTAGTTCTTCAGCATAGAGCACTTTAGTATTTAGATAAGGTTCACAATGCATTGTTTATTTAAAAGATAATTTGCTTTTAGTTTATGATTTGTCAAGCTGCATGAACATAGAGATAAGACATTAATCACACATACATTTCACATTAGGAACTGCTGTTTGTTTTACTCTATGTTTTTGTAGAGATACAAGGCAGCAAACAACATAAATATTTGTCAGACAGATTACAAGAATTTTTCAGAAAGAAGGGCTAATTATTACCAGAGAGTTATTGTCTAGGAATCTTTATTTTAAGATATGACTAGATAGTTGTACGTTTTTTGGGCTGAATGGCCATGTTCCAGAAGCATTCTCTCCTGACGTTTTGTCTGCATCTGTGGCAAGCATCCTCAGAGGTTGTGAGGTCTGTTGGAAACCAAGAAAATAGGGTTTAAATATCTGTGAAATGTCCAGGGTGGGAGAGAGAACTCTCGTCTGTTTGAGGCAGGTGTGAATATTTCAATTGGCCACCTTGATTAGCATTTAATGACCTAGCAGTTTTCAAGGTCTGGCTTCTTACTGCCTGGGGAATCCTTTGTTGAGAGGTGATTAGCTGTCCCTGACTGTTTCTTGTCTGGAGTTCCTCTATTTTTGAATGTTGTTCTTTACTGTTATGATTTTAGAGTTTTTTTAAATACTAGTAGCCAGATTTTGTACATTTTCATGGTTTCTTCCTTTCTGTTGAAATTGGCAGAGAAGCCATTGAAATCCTCAAGCATGTGGACAATTTCTAGATTTGTCGATTCCCCTTTTATTTCCTTTACCACACAAACTTTCTTACTGCATGACACTAATGTGCTGCGATTTTCTTCTCTCATTTATTTGATTATGGACAAATATGGTAAGCAATGGGTTAAACCTTTGTGCTGGCTGAAATGCTGACCTGAAAACCTGAAAGTTGGCGGTTCGAATCCGCGAGACGGGGTGAGCTCCCATCTGTCAGCCCCAGCTTCCCATGCACGGACATGAGAGAAGACTCCCACAGGATGGTAACACATCTGGGCATCCCCTGGGCAACGTCCTTGCAGATGGCTGATTCTCTCACATTCGAAGTGACTTGCAGTATATTCTCAATTTGCTTCTGACGTAATAAAAATTATATATACAGCCCGGAAAAACAAAAAACAAAATGTTCTATAAAGATTTCTAGGCGTATTGCTTTCTCTGTCAAGTGGGCAAGAAACTGTTGTTTAGTTACTGCTTTGGCAGTTTGATGACTCTGAGGGATCCACTGCTATCTCTCATATTTCCCGAATGCTTTAAAGTTAGTATTGTTCAGAGGAACAGTCTTCCCCGTGTTGATTTTGGTTTTCATATAACAAAGAAAAATGTGTTTGATACTTTGAATATGTTCAGGAATGTAAAGTAACTTTCCAATTTTTCCTGAAAAAAAGAATTCATTCTGTTTTATGGTGAAAGGATACAATGAAGAGACAAGTCTCACTTGCTGATTGCTTTAAAAATCTGCTCTTACAAGTATTAAAGCCATCAAAGCCCTGCAAGAGAAATGTGATAGTGTGTATTTTAAACAGAGATTGGATAGCTTAGCTATTTGTCAGGTATGCTTTGATTGTGTACCACCTGCATGGAATGGTCTCAATGGCCCTTGAGGTCTCTTCCAACTTTATCATTTTATTACTCTGTTCCTTTATCAGAGATAAACTCAATTAAATACGATCTGCTTTCCAAGTAGCAAGCAACCTGTATTTTTGTCATCTTTCCCAGAACAAAGCAGATCCAAACAACTCTGTCCTCTTGCTGAAATCTACCTCTCACTCAAATTTGGGATGGTTTGAGATTGGAGGATATATTGCGTGTTTAGATTGTGTGATGGACACTGGAAGCACATCAACCACAAGCGTCCTTATTTCAGAGAAACAAACAAAAACAACAAAACTTTATTTATATACCGCCCTATCTCTCCAAGGGGATTCAGAGCGGTTTCCAAGTAACATAATCAATACATATACAGAAAACAGCATAAACATAAAATTAACAAGACAATATAAGCATTAAAAACCACAATAGCACATACATTTAAAATACTCCTGCCTATTTAAGGCAGTTTAAAAGGCCAGGCTGGGCTAGTGTGATTTTAGAGGGCCTGGGAAATTAGGTAGAGTCTATGGCTGTACATTTCCAGGGACTAATAGAAGAAAGTGACCTGGGTAATTGGTAGAAAAAGATATGGCAAATTTCAACAGTATCAGGGGCAGAGCTAGAACTAAGGTTCTCAAAGGCTTGTTTAAACCACCAGGTCTTCAGGCCCTTACGAAAGGATGGGGCCTGTCATATTTCTCCAGGAAGGGCATTCCAGAGGAGGGGGGCCACCACCAAGAAGGCCCTCTCTCTCGTCCCCACCAACCGTGCTTGTGACAGTGGTGGGAGCAAAAGGAGAGCCTCCCTGGAAGATCTTAAAGTTTACTCTGGTTCATAGAGGGAGATGCGATCGCAAAGATAGACGGGGCCCGAACTGTTTAGGGCTTTATAGGTCATAACCTGCATCTTGAATTTGCCTCGGGAGAGTAAAACAGATGATTTAACTCTCTTAACAAGTTTGATGAAATGTTGTTTGTGGGGCAAATAAATCAATTCTAGAAATGGACAAAATCATAATCAATGACATGCTATTGCATGAAATGAAAGTATAAAAGCAGATGCAAGTGGGAGAAAATGATAAAAATGATGCAGATGTTAGCAGACTGATAGTGATGATGAGTGGATTAACATAGAATGTGAAGTTCATCCACCTCCCACTGTCTTGTATCTAGCTGAGTCTTTCATATGAGAATAAAGAATAACTTATTAATAAATGTGACTTTGGAGATGTACCTTACTGGATAGTTTTCTTATCCTATATCCATAGTGGATAGAAATGGAAGGCAGAAAAACCAGTAGAACTCAATGAAGGTTTGGTCATGAGACATACTGTGAGCATCTTTCTCTTTTGCTTCCCCATATTCCTCATTTTATTTTTTACTCACTTCATGGAGTGAAGGCTATCTTCATATAATTGCAATAAGCATAAGCATACTTTTGTGCATTGCCAGTGAACCACAGTGAACCACACACAAGTCTATTAAACAAAAACTTACTCATAGAAGCACACGGAAGATCAAGTATCATTTTGAAATTTTTTAAAAAGCTGGAGCTGATAGAGGGAGCTCACCCACGCTCTCCCGGATTTGAACCTGCGACCTGTCGGCACAGGGGTTTAACTAATTACTTAGTTTAGCATGAAAAAAAGTGAAATCCATGATGCATAATGAAAAGATAGGAATGTGACAGCATTCAGTTGTCCACCTCTGCACATATGCTCATGATGACGCAGTTTCGCATGTTCTTCCTGACATGAAAAAAATCAAACATGATTACTTCATGTTAAACTAAGTAATGAATGAATACTTAGTTTAGCATGAAGTAATCATGTCTGTTTTTTTCATGTCAGGAACAACATGCGAAACTGCGTAGTCATGAACATATGTGCAGAGGTGGACAACTGAATGCTGTCTCATTCCTCTCTTTTTCATCATGCACTATGGATTTCACTATTTTTCATGCTAAACTAAGTAATGAGCACTCGGTGGCGCAGTGGGTTAAACCCCTGTACCGGAAGGACTGAAAATCGACAGGTCACAGGTTCAAATCCGGGGAGAATGCGGATGAGCTCCCTCTGTCAGCTCCAGCTCCTCATGCAGGGACATGAAAGAAGCCTCCCACAAGGATGGTAAAACATCAAAACATCCAGGCATCCCATGGGCAATGTCCTTGCAGATGGCCAATTCTCTCACACCAGAAGCAACTTGCAGTTTCTCAAGTCACTCCTGACATGACAAAAACAAAAAACAAAAAACAACTAAGTAATATACGTAAATGTGCATGTTATGTTCTTAAAATAACAAAATTAGTTTCAGCCTGTAAATGGTTTTGGCCCAGGTTACCTGTCTGAACGTATCTTCCTCTATGAACCACTTCAGATGTTAAGATCTTCTGGGGTGGCCCTGCTCTTGGTTCCACCTCCTTCGTAGATGTGATTGGTTGGGATGAGAGACAGGGCCTTCTCAGTGGTGGCCCCTTGGCTATGGAACTCCCTCCCCAGTGAAATTAGATCAGCTTCCTCCATCCTGTCCTTCAGAAAGAAAGTGAAGAAAGTGAAGACATGGATGTGAGACCAAGCCTTTGGACCTAATCTGCAAAATAAGTGACTATGAAATAGTGCAATTTATGGAACGGTTCCTGGAATCTGCCTTTGGACTGCATGGTTTGAAAGGTAACTGTTTATAAGATTATGTGTTTTAACTATTGATTTTAATGTATGTTTTGTTTATTTTATGTATGTAAATCATGCCTTTTTTGTAAGTTGCCCAGAGTCCTCTCTGGGGTTGAGAAGGATGAGATATAAATGATGCAAACAAACAAACAAACAAACAAATAATGTTAATAATCGACTTTCCATTTTTTCTGAAAAGAAAATCTGTTTTTGCTGACTTCCTTTGGCTTCCAAATTTCTGAAAATTTTACTCCTCTATTCCACAGAGTTGAGGGGTTTTATAAACAAAAATAATGAGAAATGAAGGTGTGGTTCCATGCATCTCTGCTCTTATGCGCCACACAAAAGCTAAGGAATTTGACTTCATCTATCATTTCTTGCTAAGTACAGTTTGATTGTCACTTGACAGAAAAGCCAGCTCCAGCAGAAGAAATGTGAAGAAAAGGTTTGACAAAACAGGTGATTTTTTTTTTAAAAAAAGAATCCCTTTTACATGGTCAGAGATTGATGGTCTCAGAACTGCAATTCAGCACAAAGGTGGAAATTATCTGGCAAAAACCTGGCATTTCTCCAGAATGCATTGTGTTCTGAAAGGAAGAAAGGGGAACATTAATGCTACATTTCTTTGCTGAGGCTTCATTTTTGGTTATTGTTTGCCCGTGTAGGAAATGTAAATGGGTCTCATGCTGGCAGATCCTTTCATCATTTCCTTTCAAAAGCTGTAAATATTCTCAGAGAAAGGTGAACACATTCATATACCTCAAAAGAATACTTCTAAATCTTTTGTCCAAGCCATGGCAGCTATCGCTGGCATTTAAGGGATAGCAATGAAACTTTTAGCAGTCTTCTTTCTGTTTTGTTGCCAAGGTTTACTTGCCAATGTTTGAACCGATTCCTGAACCTGCCTCTTTAGGGCGAGCTGCACTCATTAGCTGTAAAATATCCATGTCATGGATGTATTTATTTGATTTATATCCTGACTTTCTCCCAATAATGAGATTTAAGGTAGCTGAATATTTAAAAATAATAGTTTGAAAGTCTACAGAATTCCAATAATACTTAAATATAAAAAATATTTAAAAACATTAAAAAGCTAAAAGCATCAATAATCATTAAAAAAACTATATACAAACCATAAAAATGGTACCACATAGCATTAAAAGCCTATGTCAGTCATTTTCCAAAACTCTGATAGCATAAAACGTTTTAACTTGTTAGCTGAAGAAAATTGTGCCGTCGCGCCTGGGGCTACAGAGAAAGAGGCATGGACGTGACTGCTTTCCCCAGGGGATTGCTTTCTTGCCCTCCTTTAGGGAAACTGGAACTCCCAAGGACCAGAACACAACAGTTAACTCGAAATGATGTTTATTGTTAACAGTTCTCTTTCTTTGACACAAACTTTATGTTTCAACTGGGAAAAGATACTTTGTAAACTCTAAGTCCAGGGTCCCAGGAGTAATAAGCTGAGAAGCGTTTCCTGTTCCCTCTCTCTCAATGGCTATGGATGCTGGAGCAAACCACAACCCCAGTTCAGTGGCCTAAATTGAAGGACAAGACCTTCCTATGGTGCCAAAGAACTGGTGTGAGGGCGCCTGAAGTCTTCACAATTCTATTCAGGGTGGTCTGAACATAAAGAATAAGACTCAGGGGTAAAACTTAAGAACTGATAGTAAAAAATGCCTTGACCAGGGGCTTTTGGGCCAAACTTTTGGACACGTCCATCCAATGAGTCTTTTACTGAGGTAAAAAAGGTGAGGGAGAAACCTTCCCTTTCTCCCTTGGAAGGGGCGGAGCCTAAACAACTGAACTGGGGAAACAAACCAATTGGTGAACAACAACAATAAATTGACAGCTATAATAACCAATGAAATTTAACTATACATGTACAAGGTAAACAGAAATAAAATGGCAGTTTAAAATCCTGCAACTAACAGTACTAAGTATATGAGGCGCCACACACGCCGTCACAAAGATGAAGGAGTCAGCCATCTTGATGTTCCTCAGAAGTAAATTCATTAGTGTGGGAGCAACCACGGAGAAGCCACTCTCCCTTGTTTGCACCACAGCTACTCCTCACGACCACTTTCCCTCACTTGCTCACTGACACAGTATCTGGCTGGGAGTTTCAGTAAAGCATGCCAGGTCAGCTCCCTCATCTGTAATAAGACCATAGATGGTATCAGTCTTATTTTTGACTGACCTGGCATCCTTAAGAGCAAGGTGAGATTTTGTGTGTGGTCTGGCTCACTTTCCAAGTTCCTCAGGCTGGCAGGGTAACTGGAAGGTGGGATACATATTAAACACCTTTCTTTCCTAACTCTGTGATATGGTGATGGCATGTTATCCTGCCATTGCCATATCTCCCTCTGCCCTGCACAACTTGTATTGCTGTCCCATTTTCCATATATACTGAATGAAAAACAAATAAGAAAGGGCAAAAGACACATCCAATGAGCCCTCAGACAGTGTTAGCAATGTTTCACCAGCCAGATAAGCAACCATGGTGATGAGGGGGACAGAAAGGGTGCAAATGTGTCCAATGTTAACTGAAGAACTAATTTTATCAGGAACATGCACTGACAAAGAGGAACTGTCCCTAGTCACTGGGAACAACTGAAAAATGTCTCATGCAAGTGTGGGTGACCTCAGGGCCAATTTTGCTATGCATTAAGATTCAAAGGTTAAAGTGATGATTGGTCCTTGACAAATATGGGATTATTTGCTTCACCGATTTGCATATTGCTCAGGCAAATAGCCTGAAGAACTTTTTACAGAAAAAGCTCTCTAAGATCTTTTTAAAAAAACTATTCTTATTGAAAGTTTATATTATCTTTTTTAATACACTTCTAAATAATAATAATAATAATAATAATAATAATAATAACACAATTTCTCCAAATAGTTTCCAGCCAGGTGTGGATGGCATTTTCTATTTCATGCCCTTCCATTCTGCAAAATGACATTGCACTCAAGATAGCGTGCTAGGATGGAGCATCCTAGGATGGAGCCAGAAAATGTGATGAGCTCCTAAGAAAAGGGGATGGTTACTTTTTAAACCCCGGTGGCGCAGTGGGTTAAAGCAATGAGTTTCTGAACTTGCTGACCGAAAGGTCGCAGGTTCGAATATGGGGAGCGGCATGAGCCCCAGCTTCTGCCAACCTAGCAGTTCGAAAACATGCAAATGTGAGTAGATCAATAGGTACCGCTCTGGTGGGATGGTAACGGCGTTCCATGCAGTCATGCTGGCCACATGACCCTGGAGGTGTCTACGGACAATGCCGGCTCTTTGGTTTAGAAATGGAGATGAAGCACCAATCCCCAGGGGCGGACATAACCGGATCTAATGTCATGGGAAAACTTTTACCTTTACCTTACTTTCTAAAATAAGAGTTAAGGTACATTACTCACATTGACCCATGGATAAGTCAATTCAGGTTTTTCAATTGATATTTGATTAAAATTAGTAGGCTTATACATAAGTATGTAGGATAAGTGTTGGTTTAAACCCCCTGAGAAGCGAGTTCAACAGCATGGGAGCAGCCATGTAAAAGCCCTTCACTGAGTTTCCACCTGGTGAACTTGTAAAGGGTCTTCCCAGGAGGCTTTAAAGGATTGAGAACTTTAAAATGAACAATTTGTATCCTTGGAACAAAAACTAGATTTGAGACTACTGGGGCTTTATAGAACATCACCAGCATTTTGCATTCTGCTCCGAAACAGATCAGTAGCCAAGGGAGCAGAGGCAACAAAGGAGTTAGTTGTGTGCTCCCTGTAGCCAGCCCCATTTCACTATCTAGCTGTAGTTGCTTCCACACTCACTCCTTCTATTCTCTTGGAAGGTGGTCTGCAGAGATTTTTCAAATTAGAGTTCTTTCAAAGACTGCTGTTTGCTGTAGTAGTTCCATGGTTAAAAGGCAAACTTTCATCTTTTGGGAGTTTTAAAAATGTTTTCAAGTTTTAATATAAACACTTGCAGTCTGAATGTGCCATTTCACTGGTGCACTATAATATTAATGCTAGTTTTTTAAAAAAGTAAAAGGAAAGGAAGAGACTTTGTGTTTCAGTGTATTGTGGAATTGGAAAAAGACACCCAAGGCAGTAAAAAAGTTACAGCTAATATTGTTTGTTTGCTTGCTTGTTTTTAAAAACAAGAGATGCAGCAGCAAAAAAACACAACTTCCCAATAAAGTTGGCCATATAGCCTGGAAAACTCACAGCAACCCACTCCCCAATAAAGTTTGTTCACTTGGATGAGTCCATAGAAACCAAACACAGCCCTTCCCTTCACATCCTGCACAAAATGCAATAGCTCATATGATCCATACTTTTTTTGTAAGGGTATCAAATATTTTCGCAGACTAGAAAACTGTATTAGTGATGCCTATGATTTGATACAGAGTTGAGAAGGTTTGATGCAACTCATAAGACATCCTGAGCATATAGGACCATGAAACTTCAGAAGTCTAACCAAGGACTTCCTCTCCACCGAAAGGCAGAAGTTATTCCTGTTTAATATCTAACAAATCCAGTCTGTTTTGTTTTAAAACACTCTCATAAACAAGATATGTTCTTGATAAGGAACAAACACTGTCTTGCTGTGGAGTGGATATAACCAGCTCTTATTGATCTTAAATATTCAAAGCAAATAAGATGCATTCCCTAGAAATTATGGTAACAATAATTAGGCAGTATGAAACTCAAAACAGTTAAACAAGAAGTCTCTGGTAACTCTAAGAGGCAAACATGCTTTATATGATAAGTCAGTTGAGCATCTTTTATAGATATTATGTAAAATGCAGGCAATGTAAGGTACTACTCTTAGTTGGAAGAAACAAATTGCACAGATTTTTTTTTCATAGCAGAAGCAACTTGGGAAACTGCAAGTTGCTAATGGTGTGAGAGAATTGGTTATCTGCAGGGACATTGCCCAGGGGACGCCCTGATATTTTACCACCCTGTGGGAGGTTTCTCTCATGTCTCTGCATGGGAAGCTGGAGCTGACAGATGGGAGATCACACCATCATGCGGATTTGAACCACGAACCTTCAGGTCTGCAGTTCAGCCCGCACAAGGGCTTAACCCACTGAGCCACCGCAGCACAGATATAAGGTGGCTAACACTTGATTTGACAATAGTTCATGTGAGAGGGATCTAGGAGTCTTAATAAACCATAAACTGAACATTAGTTAACGTTGTGATGCAGCAGCTAAAAAATTGAATGTGGGCTACAACAATACAAATATAGTGTCAATAACAAGAGAATTGTAGTACCCTATTCAGCTTTGGTCAGAACTCACCAATAATACTGTGTCCAGTTCTGGGGATCGCAATTCAAGAAGAATATTGACAAGTTGGAACATATTCAGAGAAGGGTAACCAAAATTGTAAACAGTCTGGAAGCCAAGCTCCATGAGGAGCAGTTTAGGGAGCTGCTTATACTTAGTTTGGAAAAGAGAAGCTTAAGATGGGACAAGATAGCCATGTTTAAATATTTGAAGGGATGTTATACCGAGGTGGGAGCAGGTTTGTTTCCTGCTACTCTAGAGAACTGGACACAGAGCAATAGATTCAAATTGTAGGAAAAGAGATTCCACCTAAACATTAAAAATAACTTCATGATAATAAGAGCTATTTGACAGAAGAATTCACTGCCTCGGAGTGCGGTGCATTTTCCTTCTCTGAAGCTTTTAAAGCTGAGGCTGGATAGACATCTCTTGTGAGTGCTTTCATTGGGCCTTGTCAGATGTGCCACTGAAATTGTTTTAAATTGCCATATCCCAGCGACAGTTGAACAAGGGGCTTGGGGACCTGTTGCCCCATGCCTCGTTCCTTCACAGCTTCCCCCCTGCCTCATCACATGGGGAAGCCTTTTATTGGGCAGCTCTATCCATCTGGAAAGACGGGGAGCCTGCCGTTGTCTGCCATCGCCATTTTTTATCCAGCGGCGACCAGCCACAGAGCTGCCTCGGAAGTAGTTATCCAGGATGTGATGGGAACCATCAGGCTCCATGGCTGAAAACTGAAAATACCTTCGTACCACAGAAAAAAGGTATGTATAAAGAAGTCCATTTTATACTTCTGCATGAAAGGGGGTGGATGGCCCTTGGAGGGCCCTTCCAACTAAGATGACCAACCTCTCATATTTTCCAGTAACTCTAATTTTTCACTTAATATTGTTGGATCCTCCAAAAGAAGAACAAGAAGAGAAGGAGGGGAAGTTCACCATGTTCCCATAAACTCTTCATTTACAACTAACAATGTACATACATAAAAATGAAACAACTCTTGTGACAAGAGGTGTCAGTGACAAGGAAGAAGCACCAACCTGCTTGCTGTGGAATGGATATAACAAGCGCTTACTGATATGAAATGTTCAAAGCAAGTGAGATCTATTTCTTAGTAGTTATGGTAACAACTGCAAGGCAGTTTGAAAACCAAGAGAGTTAAACAGGGAGTCCTTGGTAAAAGAAAGCAGTAAATATGCTTTATGTGGTGTTATTTGAGCATTTTCCCCCCAAGATGTTTTGTAACATGCAAAGAACAAATCTGGTACAACAAGCTTTTAAAAAATAATAATAAGGGTTTTCAATATGTGCATATAGGTAAAATGAAAGGAGGTATTGGAAGTATGGGGTACGTAAAACAGTGAAGGCAAGTGGCAGGGGTTACTACTCTGAGGGTGTTGCTAAGATTTCCAGGAATATGTATTGTCGAAGGCTTTCATGACCGGAATCACTGGGTTGTTGTAGGTTTTTTCGGGCTATATGGCCATGTTCTAGAGGCATTCTCTCCTGACATTTCACCTGCATCTATGGCAAGCATCCTCAGAGGTAGTGAGGTCTGTTGGAATTAGGAAAAGGATTTATATATCTGTGGAATGACCAGGGTGGGACAAAGGACTCTTGTCTGCTGGAGTTAGGTGTGAATGTTTCAACTGACTACCCTGATTAGCATTCATCACAGAAGAGAAGAGAGGCAAAGTCTTGCTTACCCCAGTAGACTCAAGCAACAACAAAGTGCTACAACATCTCCTAGACTATCTGCTCTTCCTCATGAATAACGTTTGTCACCTTTTGACCACACTCTGGATGTGCACAGAGGCTTCTCCCTCATCTTCCTCACTTGTGTTGGTTTCAACCTCTTGCCCCAAGACACATTGATGCCTCAGGACCAAAATTAATTCCAGACACATACAAAAAAAAAAAAACCTGATTGGAGCAGTGGTTCAATGTTATGTTCACAATCTTGTCTTCCGCCACATAAGGGGGCATGAGACTGATGGATGGGAGGAAAGACATGTGGCCTCAGCTCTGTCCTCCAGAAGAAGAAACTGTTCTGCTTGGGTTAGGAAGAAATGTGAGGTGGGGTTGTCCCTACTGCTTTCCCCACAGTTTGTTGCTTAAAGTAGGTGCCTCGTTCAGCTATTATATGTGTCTAATTTCTACAGCACGAACACAAAACAATCTATGCATAATGTCAAAGTGTATTATCAAAAGCGCATATAGTATTCCATTTAACAAAATCCTCAGTACATAGCTCAATTCAGTGGTACACAGCAAAATCAAAAGGAGCAGCCGCTCTCAAACATAACAGTTCTCGGTCTGGATAAGGATTCCACTGTATATAGGCTTCAGGGATACATTCAATAAGAAAAGTCATATAAACAAAGTAAGCATTGAGTCATGAGGCTATATGTAAACTGAAGATGATAATGAAGATGTAGCGCCACTCTCAAAACAATCTTCATGGAAAAAATCCAAATCAAGTCCAGTGAAAATGGAGCACTGCTTCTCAAAATAAGTCTTCAAAGGAAAAGTCCAAATGGCATTCAACAGGGGTGCCCGGGTATTTTTGTACCCTGTTTCGGGGAAAGCAATCACCTTCCTCAGGAGTTGATAAAATCAGCAACTCTAGACTCTTATCTATAACAAAACATAACATCACATAGAGTAACTATTTTCCAGCACAATTACAGTAGTAAAGATAATGGATACATCAAACATATAACATATACTCACATCATGCCAGATAGCTTATACAAAAAGTTACTCTGCTTGAAGTAAATTTCTACTAATTTCTACACCCACATCAGAGTTTGGAAACACTTCTTTTGAGGAGTGTAGTTTCCAGAATATCCCATCTAAGATGACCACTGATGACACAGTATTGGCATAATATGTAAGGTATAAGCGGAATTTGATTGTGGTGTGTAATGCTCGCATGTTATAATTTTTTTAATTGGATACTGTGTTCTGTTCCTCTCACCCATATCTCCCCGGGTTGTTGGGATCATTGTTTTGGCCCTGTAGCATCTCTTTTAAATATTTCTTTTACTTGTTTCTGAAACCTCTAGGGAATGCCAAAACCTTTTTCGTCTCTCAGCAATACTCATCTGGCTATATAGTGATTGTCGCTCTGCATCAGTAGATGTTAGGATGACATGTGGCTTCCTTTCCAGTTTGTTTCCTTCTTAATTAAGCCTCGAGCATACAGGCAGTCCCCAAGTTATGGGCAAGATATGTTTTGGAGGTTTGTTCGTAAGTTGAATTTGTATGTAAGTTGGAACAGGTACAATTTTAAAGTATAACTCCAGATCTCTCTCTCTCTAGATAGCATAGGAAAGGTTAACATCCCCGTGGTGTTTCTTTTGCTGCCTGTGCCCCACTTCAGAACATTTCACCTCACTTTCTGGAGCCCCTGATGGCACAATGGTTTAAACCCTTGTGCTAGCAGGACTGAAGACCGACAGGTCAGAGATTCGAATCCAGGGAGAGCATGGATGATTTCCCTCTGACAGCTCCAGCTCTCCAAGCGGGGACATTTATTTATTTATTTATTTACGACATTTATATGCCGCCCTTCTCACCCCGAAGGAGACTCAGAGACATGAGAAAAGCCTCCCATAAGGATGGTAAAACATCAAAACATCAGGGCATCCCCTGGGCAACATCCTTGCAGACGGCCAGTTCTCTCACACAAGAAGCGACTTGTGGTTTCTCAAGTCACCCCTGGCTTGAAAAACAAAACAAAACAAAACCTCACTTTCTGTGATAACTGGATTTTGAAAAAAAATCTTTTCCCCCTGTAATTTTAAGCTTTAGTTTTGTGTTTTAGAGGCAAAATACAGGACTCTTTTCAAAAAAGCTGCAGCCACAGGGAAATTACAACATTTCTTCACAGTATCATTACAATAAACTGGGCAGAATGACTACTGAAGGATCACATTGCATAAAACACAATTTGCACATACCTGGGTGTACTGAAAAATAATTTATTATAACTATTTACCTTCATCATTGATTTTAGCATACTCATGCAAACCAAGTGTTTTTGATTTGGAAAAAAATTCTGAGAGGTAGATTTCTCTCACTTCTTGTTCTCAACTATGAGTCATTTATAAGTCGGATGTTTGTAACTCAAGGACTGCCTGTATATATGTAGCCATGGAACACACACAACAGCAAGGCAGGGAGCCAGTGTGGTGCTGGTTAGAGGAAATGGGTTGCAGATCCCCATTCTAGTCCTCACAAAGGCATGAAACTCATTAGATCTGTGGTCCCCCAAGTGTTTTGGTCTACAACTCCCAGAAATTCCAGCCAGCTTAACAGCTGTTGGGATTTCTGAGAGTTGAAGGCCAAAACAGCTTGAGAACCACTGCACTAGATGAACTTGGTTCACTCACTCATTTTCAGTCAGATTTACCCCATAGAACTGTAGCAAGAATCGAGAGAAGAGACCCATACAGCACTTGAGCTCAGGCAAATAATTATGATGATATAGATGATGACGACGACAACAATGATACCATCAATGTTAACTGCCAAGTCTACGCAGTAGCAGATGTCTACCATCAGCAGTTTCCATGGGAATACTAGAAGCAGTTATGATCCGTACATGGCCCTAATTCACCTGAAATACCTGTTTGCAGAGGCAAGGTATAGAGTGGGTTAAAATTTGCTGTCAGTAGCTAATTCTAAAAAAAAATCCAAGTAAAAATCCACGCAGCAGCTATTTTCATAATTCATCAAGTGCCTTGGTCGAATTCCTAGGCAAAGGATGAGTGATGGATCAACAATGAATGCTGACATTTTTGTGAAAGCACATTCATTGGCAGCATCCCTGTGTCAAGCTTAATGTTTATTTTTTTAGTGCTACTTTATCACATGCTTGACTGTGGAAGAACGTTTCTCTCTGGTTAGATTGCACTCATGAGCAGATAATAGATTAATTTAATTTGGCAATGAAGCTTTTTTTCATGCGTATGCTTTTTTGACAAATAGGCCCCTTCTCTTCTTGCAGTCGATTCGGCTGTACTAAGAATCAGTGTCTTTGTTACTTCATTTCCATCCCATTCCCCCTTTTCTAGCAGTTCCCTTATCAAGTGTAGTGACAGGGACTGTACTGCATTTTAAAATCAAAAGCCAAACCTACAAATGTGGAGGGCTGGCTGTAGATATATATTCATCCTCTATGCCTCCTTTGGCATACTTTGGTGAGAAACAATAAGGAGATGGAGCATCCTCTGATCTGTATGTTCTGATCCATACATTACTGTGGGAAGTATGGATCAGGTCAGCTCAAGTTGGAATTCACAAAGATCAAATTCCTACCTCATTCTTGCCTCAGGCACCAACTTGTCTTTGACTGGCGTTAACTTAAAAGCTGTTCTCTACTCCTGGGACTGCAAGATTGAAGCATGAAAGAATGAGTGGACAGAGAAGTGACAGAAACAGACTTGCAGAAAACTAGCTGGCTGCAGTCCCAGATTTTCTTCTAGAAGAAGCACTTGAGGCTTTTTGCTCAATGTGCCAAAATAATTTTTCAGCCGAAGTCTATGCCTAGTGGAGAAAGGAATATTAGCCTAGGAAACTGACCAAAACATCACCCCCAGCTATTGAATTATGACCGAAGATTCTTGCTGGGTCTGTTTTTAATATGAATTTGTCCAGCTTGTAGTTCTCAACTGCATGATGAACATTTTTTTTAAATCAATAGATATTTTTGTGTCAGAAGCAACTTGAGAAATTGTAAGTTGCTTCTGGTGTGGAGCCCTCGGTGGCGCAGTGGGTTAAACTGCTGAGCTGCTGAGCTTATTGACCAAAAGGTTGCAGGTTTGAATCCGGGGAGCGTCGTGAGCTTCCGCTGTCAGCCCCAGCTTCTGCCAACCTAGCAGTTCGAAAACATGCAAATGTGAGTAGATCAATAGGTACCGCTCCAGCGGGAAGGTAACGGTGCTCCATGCAGTCATGCTGGCCACATGACTTTGAGGTGTCTACCGTCAACACTGGCTCTTTGGCTTAGAAATGGAGATGAGCACCAACCCACAAAGTCAGATATGACTGGACTTAATGTCAGGGAACAACCTTTACCTGCAAGGACGTTGCCCAGAGGACGCCTGGATGATTGATGTTTTACCATCCTGTGGAAGGCTTCTCTTATATCCCTAGAGCTCGACAGATGGGAGCTTACCCTGCTCCCCGGATTCAAACTGCCAACCTGTCAGTTGATCAGTCCTGCCGGCACAAGGGTTTAACTCATTGTGCCATTGGAGGCTCCAATCAATAGCTTGCAGTTCCAATGTGACTTCTGCATCAAGGATGGAACTCATTTGACCCCTCCAGGAGATCTCTGGAGCCAGCATAGTATAGTGGCTTGAGCACTGGACTAAGATCCTGGGAAATCAGGATTTAAATTTTTACTTGGCCATGGAAACCCATCTTTGAAAAATCACACTCTCTCAGCCTCAGAGGAAAACAATAGAACACCTTCTGAAGAAATCTTACCAAGAAAATCCCATTATAGATTCATCTTCTTTTGCCATAAATCAGAAAATACTTGAAAGCACCCAACACGTAAGCTCTGGAAAACGTTTGTTGCACTATGCCTTAAAACACCAGTAATATTAATTATTTGTTCTCATATATGCTTGGAGATTTCTGAATTATGCAACTGACTATTTCTCTCTTCTAGTAGCATTTGTGCTTTATTTCTCTCTTGGAGACATACTTCTAACCTCTGCTCTACCAGCAAGGGGATAAACATTTTTTTCTGTCTGGTCTTGCCTTTGCTAGAAGGCTGCTGCTATATCAAGGGAATTAATCAGTGCTTGTAACTTTGATTCTCTCTTGCAAATGAAGAAAAAGATGAGGAAAAGAGCCAAAAAGAATTATTTGCATGAAAAATGTGCATTAATCTTTCAGCATACTACTTGCTATTATCTGCAGGAAAGTGAAACTGATATGACCAAAAACAATAATGAAAATAAAACAAAACAGAAAAACCACTCAGAGGCCTTTAATTAGAAGAGTATTTAAAACAAAATAACTGTTCCAGCATTTAAGGAGAACTGCACATTACACAACAAATTTGTACATTTTCTGATGTGAACCCATTTTAATGTAACAACTGGACAAAAATTCAAGCTCATTTCATTAAAAGGATATGCATATATTTCCTCATGATTTATCTTCCAGAAATGGTTTCAAGTCGACACATTGTTCTATTACTTTTGTGAATCTCTCTCTCTCTCTAATTCCACTATTGCATCATCATCATCATTATAGGTCATCACTTGTGGCTGTGTATGATTGCCTTCCAAGTGTAAGGTCTTGGCGATGGGTCCATAGGTGACTGTAGAAACCTATTCTAGATATGCATGTTTTTTTTTTAATGCGGACATCAATTTCCAGATGGAAGGTGGTGGTCCTGATAAGGGTTGGCTTGACGTGCCTTCCTCTTGACATGTTTCTCCCCTTTACCCTCCATTTGTGCCTCTTCAAATCCCACAGCACCATTGGTAACTGCTGACCTCTGGTTAGAACATTCTAGGGCCAGAGCTTCCCAGTTCTTAGTGTCTATGTCAGTTTTTAAGGTTAGCTTTAAGCCCATCTTTAAATCTCTTTTGCTGTCCACCAACATTCTATTTTCTGTTTTTGAGTTCAGAGTTGTCACAATGCCAAGGCTCTGCCAATATTTACACAGAGATGAACCAAACTCCCAGATTGTGTTAAACAATTTAATTAAAACAGCATTTACTTTCTGGCTGTTTTAATAATCCAAAACATAAATCATAAAGATAGCACTCAGCCACAGAATATAAAACAAAAACTGATAGCAAATGCTACACCGTAGTCAAAGGGTCCAGTCCAGTGGTCAAATGCCAAGAGTTCAATGAGCAAAGTCCAGGGATCAAGAGTCTATACCATAGTCAAAAGCCAGTCCAAAGATTCGAGGTTCCAGGATTCCAAAGGTTCAGGAGACAGGTCAGGATACTAAAAATCCACAAGCCTGGGGGGAAACCAGCAGCATCAACCACCAAAATAAAACAAATACTTTTCTCCAAAGACCAGTCCCAAGGCTAGCTCCTTATATCCAGAAACATCCAGCTGCAACCCATCTCTTGCATACCTCCACCCTTAATTGCTTTCACCCATGAACTCTTACTTACAGATTACTCAACCCTTTAAAACTAAGACTTACATTACCCTTCCATTACCAACTGCTACCACTACCACCACCAACCACCATCAACTGCAGAACATGATACATGAGAAGAGCATAGTAACCACTTTGGGAGATGGTGATCAGGCATTCAGACAATGTGGCCAGTCCAGCAAAGCTGATGCCGGGTGCTGGTGTTTGGAATCCATATCCATCACCCATGTGCCAGTCTTTCAGGTTTCACAGTCTTGCCCCTGTTGCCACTCCCTGATTGCCATGGGACTTTTGTTGGTTTTATTATTCTTGGACGATGCCTGTGAATGAATTTGTTTTATGTATGGAGATCAGTTCACAACTGATTAACACACAATCTTCACAGAATGAGGTTCACATCCAGTGTCATGGTTAACTCGACAATGGGTGGCTCATCTGTTGCAGCCTATCATGACTATCATGTCCCCTCCAGGAGTCCCTGGTGGTGCAATGGGTTAAACCCTTGACAGATCAGAAGTTCGAATCCGGGGACAATACAAATGAGCTCCCTCTGTCAGCTCCAGCTTCTCATGCGAGGACATGAGAGAAGCTTCCCACAAGGATTGTAAAACATCCAAAACATCCGTGTGTCCCCTGGGCAATGTCCTTGCAGACGGCCAATTTTCTTACACCAGAAGCGACTTGCAATTTCTCAAGTCGCTCCTGGCATGAAAAAAGTCCCCTCTCAGCTTTCAAACTAAACATATGCAGCTCCACAAGCAGCTTCTCATAATGTTTAGTTCCCAAAGCTTTGATCATTTTGGTCACCCTTCCCAGAACACATACCAGCTTGCCAATATCCTCCTTGAACTGTGGTGCTCAGAGCTGGACTTTGTACTGAATATTCATCAAGAGAATCAGCACTTTTGGATCAGGCCACATACTTTTGCCTAAAAGGTAGAGATGGCCTAAATTGCCTTTCAGAGAGCACTTACAGACTAGACATTCTGATTGTAAACCATTTCATTAACAAGAAGTCCAAAGCCCCAAATTAGTTGACATTTAGAATGGAAGATCCCCTTTAGGTTAAATCAATGACTCTTAAAAGCCAAGCAAAAGCATCTGAAGCAGATCTTCCCACTCATCCATATGCTAAATGAGTATCTGTAGAAATGCAAGGACTTCCTCCATATGCTAAGTGAGTATATAGAAATGCAAGAAAGGAGCTGCATCAATATGATACTCAAACAAGACTGTACTAGAAACCAGAGAGATTAATTTGATCTATAGATCACAATTTTTCATGTAGGCAGGTCCCCACAGCTCAGTTTGATAGTCTACAGAGAATGCCAGTACAGTGTTCCCTCACTTATTGTGGGGGTTCCACTCCTCTTTCTCCCTCCCTCCCTCCATCTCTCCTCCATCCCCTTGCTGGAGTCACCCTTCTCCCTCCCTCCTTTTCCCCGCTGGCATGGGGCTCTCACCCGGTCACCCAAGTAAGAGCGACTGGGAAGAAGTCCCAGCGGAATCTGCCTAGGCGGCCCTCTCTGTGCCCCTCGCCAGCACCACTTTGTGGCTCTTCACCAGCCACACACACGCCTGTCTGTGAGTAACTCAGCTACTCAAGTCTGTGGCAGCATATACAGTGTTTCCTCGCTATTTGTATTTTAAATTATTTTTTATGAAAAACCGCAAAACAGTGAGTTCGCATAAAATGAACCGCGAAGTACTGAGAGAACACTGTATACGGCCTTGGTTTGTTACTTCCAACTCTGGGATTTTACGGTTCTACTGAAATATTTTGTTTGTTTGTTTGTTTGTTTTGCTGGGAGAGTCCAAGGTATATTCCAAACCTTTACATTCAAATGTGATGACTGGTGAAATTACTTCAAAAAGAGATTTATACTATACTAGCGGTCCCCTGCCACGCGTTGATGTGGCTTGGTCTTGTGATCTAGAAAATAAAGTAATGAGAAAGTGTTGGTTTCTAATATACGTAATGTCTTTATGCTTATGGGTAAACAGTATTTCTTGTTGTTTCTTTATCAGTGTTGATGTGGAGATTGTCTGGTTTGCCTACTATGGAACGTGCAACATATCATTGTCCTACTTTAGGGGTCCCTTTCAAATCTATGATACTATATCTCTGTGTGTATGAATCATTCATATATGTATATGTATGTGTGTATATATATATATATATATATATATATATATATATATACACACACACACACATACACACACACACACACACATATACTAGCAGTCCCCTGCTACGCATTGCTGTGGCCCAGTCTGGTGATCTGGAAAATAAAGTAATTAGAAAGTGCTGGTTTCTAATACAGTATATGTAATGTCTTTATGCTTGTGGGTAAACAGTATTTCTTGATATTTCTTTGACAGTGTTAACGTAGAGATTGTCTGGTTTACCTACTCTGGAACATGCAACATGTAATTGTCCATCTTTAGGAGTCCCTTTCAAATCTACAATATTTTATCTGTGTGTGTGTGAATCATATATATCTGTCTATATCTATGGCTTGATGGCTCTCTGTCAGGAGGGCTTTGATTACGTTTTCTTGCCCTGGTGAAGGGAGTTGGACTGGATGGCCTTGAGTATTTTCTGTTGGTCATGGGGGTTCTCTGTGGGAAGGTTGCCCCAGTTCTGTCATTCGTGGGGTTCATTCAGAAGGGTCTTTGATTATAGGTGAACTATAAATCCCAGTAACTACAACTCTCAAAAGCCAAGGTCTATTTCCCCCAACCTCCATCTGTGTTCATATTTGGGCATATGGAATATTCGTGCCAAGTTTGGTCTAGATCCATCATTGTTTGAGTCCACAGTGCTCTCTGGATGTAGGTAAACTACGACTCCCAAACTCAAGACTAAATGCTGCTAGTATTTTCTGTTGGTCATGGGAGGCCTGTGTGGCAAGTTTGGTTCAATTCTATCGTTGGTGGAGTTCAGAATGTTCTTTGATTGTAGGTGAACTACAGCAATTACAACTCCCAAATGACAAAATCATAATTTTTTGAGTGATAGTCACTCCTTGTGTTGTGAGACATTTTGTTGCCAAATTTGGTGTGATTCCGTTCATTGGTTCTTTTGTTTTTAAGGAACTCATTATGCACAGAGCATTTTTATATATATAGATACAGTTTTTAGCCATAAACATATTTGTGGCACGGGACAAACTTTGAGCAATCCAAAAGCAATCCCCCCCCCCCAAAAAATATTGCGTCTTTTTCTGAACTTCACATTAAATTATGGATTTGAAATCTTAAATATATAGCATGAAACAATCTGGATATATTGCACCCAGTGAAATCTGCTTCATTTAAGGCTCCAGAAGAAAGTTATGTAGAAATAATGAGTATTTCTCTTATGGTCTTTTGTACTTCTTCTCTTCAGACATTTTCTGACAAAAGCGTATGTAACTTGGTTCGTTGACTAATCTTTTTAAAGCAGCCAATGCTTGCCTGTCTCCCGAATTGCTGCTTTAGACAGGTTTCATTGTACTTTCTTCATCCTTTTACCCCAAGTAGTGCACTAAAGTAATTAGTTTCAAGACCTTTTCTTTCTTATCACCTGAAGAAGAATACAGTATCTCCCCATAAGGAGGCACAGGTGAAAGCATAGAAATTTTAATTTCCTGCAAGCAATATTTCCGGATGTGCTGGCAGGCTTAGCTTTGTTTGATCTGTCTCTGAACTTTTATTAAGGTACAGCAGAAAAGTATAGCTCTAACTTTGCCATTTTGCCATGAGGTATATTACAGCAGTGTCATTTATAAGCTGGGAGGTTCTGAGGTTTTATAGAGTTATAAAATAGATGGAGGAAGGAAAATCTGTGTGTGCTTGTGTGTATAAGTGCACATGCACAAGCTCATATCTGTCTGATTGACACTTAGGTTACCTGGAAAGGATTTATGGAGTAAGGTAAATACTGACTTCAAAGGAATGCATGATACAATGAACTCGGGTTCTTGGCTTGCCACTCATTTCTCAGAGAGATTTCCAAAAAGTTTGAACTCAAAGTACTGTTAATAATAAAATATTCCAAATACTTTGTTCTTCTTCTTAGTAGTCCTTCCAACAATCTTAAAAGGTAGAACAATCCATCTGTTTCCATAGAAAAATGGACAGCTGATGCTAAAATATTTTCCTAAAACCTACTAAAGTGGTGATCCTGGTATGTTTGCCCATTGAACCCAATGTGACTTGTTTCTGAGTAGACACAAATAACAGAGCTGGGCAAACTGTAGTCTTTCAGATGTTTTGGAGCAAATGGAAGATCAACAGCCAGAAATCATGGGATTTATACTTCCAAACATCTAGAGGAGCAAAGATGTATCAACAGCTGATGTATAAGAGTGTGCTATTCGTGGGTTTTAATTTGAGATATGGGGGCTTTCCAGTGGGCTGTGGTGGCGCAGTGGGTTAAATCTTTGTGCTTCTGAACTGCTAACCTGAAGGTTGGCAGTTCAGATATGTGGGATGGGGTGAGCTCCCGCTGTTAGCCCTAGCTTCTGCCAACCTAGCAATTCAAAAACATGCAAATGTGAGTAGATCAATAGGTACTGCCTCAGCAGGAAAAGGCAAAAAGACACTCCAGGCAGTCATGCTGGCCACACGACCAGAAGGTGTCTACAGAAAATGCAGGCTCCTTGGCTTGGAAATGGAGATGAGCACTGCCTTTGTCTGTATTATTTGTGTCTCATTGTATTTCATTATAAGAAGGCATTGAATGTTTGCCTGTGTCTGTTTAATGCTCTGAGTCCCCTCAGAAGTGTAGAATATAAATTTATTTATTTATTGTAACAGGAGCAAACCAAACAGTTATATTGTATTTAAAAACAAAACAAAAACAAAACAAACCACCCCCCCCCCCACAAATTTGCACAAAGAATATAAATAGAGTGTTGTTGTTGTTGTTGTTGTTGTTGTTATTATTTCACCCTACACAATTACTGGTCAGTTATTCCACTTTATCTCCCATCCTATCCTGGTGTTTACCATTTAGGAAAGGAGTATTCAGAGTTTTCTCTCTAGAAAATGAATGCTCAGGATAGAGGCTTTGTGCCTCACCAAAGTACAAGACAAGATTCCATGGATTCTAGTCATAGCAGTTAAGTACTATAACACTATGTAACATGATTTTTGTTCCTGGATTATAAATGTCATTTCCAAATTGGTTTTATCATAAAAACATGAAAAAGGTTTTTTAACTTGTAAAAACTTTATTTTTGCAAGACATCCTGCAGCACATTTTGCTATTGTTTTTCAATGAATATTTCATTGAGTCTCAACCAATTCAACATAGTTTGTGACAGCCACAAAAACGAAATTTCTGGAGTATACCAACTACTTTCGAAGTACCATACGTACCACACAATCAAACAGGAATAACACTTTCAAACCAGGAGCATATTTTTTTCCAAATGTTGTTACATAGTGTCATTTTGCAGCATGAAAGGACCCTCAATCCAAGAATACATTACTGTAGTTCTGTAGAATATATAGAATGTATATTTCTAGTGTTAGAAAATGTTGACCATTTCCGCTACCTAGGCAACCACCTCTCCACAAAAGTTTATATTGACACTGAAATATATTATGTGAGCTCTGACTTCAGCATTTTTCAAGTGAAGCAGAATGTTCGTGGATCGATACAGTCATAGAGATGAATGCTTGTTTATAAACCTATTGCTCAAAATGCTTGTTTATAAAGCTCATTGTCCTTCCAACTCTATTGTATGCCTGCAAAACATGGACTGTCTACAAGCATCACTCTCAATTTCTAGAATGATTCCATAAGCATTGCCTTTGAAAAATACTGCAAATCTCTTGGGAAGATAGTTGGACAAATTTCAGCATTCTGGAAGAAGCAAAGACTACCAGCACTGAAGCAATGATGCTCTGCCATCACCTTTGCAGGACTGGCCATGTTGTCTGAATGCCCAATCACCATCTCCCAAAGTAGTCGTTATTCTCAGCTCAAGAACAAAATATTCAATATTTGTAGACAGCAAAAGAGATTTAAAGATGGGCTTAAAGCTAACCTTTAAAAATCTGAAATAGGCACCAATAACTGGGAAGCCCTGGCTCTTGCGCATTCTAACTGAGGTCAGCTGCTACCAACAATGCTATGGATTTTGAAGAGGCATGAATAGATGGAGAAAGGGAGAAATGTGTCAAGAGGAAGATACATCAAGCAAACTCTTGTCAGGACCTCTTTCTATCTGGAAATCTATGTCCTCACTGCAAAAGACCATACAGATCTAGAATAGGTCTCTTCAGTCACTTGCAGACCCACCACCAAGACTCTACCCTTGGAATACAATTATTCTTTGCCATGAATGATAGCCTATGATTACGCTATCACGATAGAATGTATACTACAATTCTTTTTTTAGTTATGCATGAATGGCTAATATCCAGTTGATCCTTGTCACTGCCATTTTCTGAGCTCATGGGAAGCTGCTGCAAAATGGCATGTGCTATCTCCTGTTCTCAGGAGAAGAGAAGGCTTTTGATTGTCAGAGGTTCCATCCACACAGTTCGCCAAATGTATTGATGAAATCAAGCTTCTAGACAAATTTATTAAATTGCAAATAAATAAATAAATAAATAAATAAATAAATAAACAAGCCATAGTTTAAAGAGTGACATCAACAAAAGTCACTTCTCCATGGTTTTACTTATTCACTTAAGGTCTCTTGTACAAATGACTCCCTCTTCTCAAAAACACCATCTCTTGTCCCATTGAAAATAATACAATTTTGATAATTGGAGATGAGCCAAACAACCCAGTTGTAGCCTGACAGAATTCTATTATTGATAACAGCAATGCCAGTGTTTACTAGTCTGGCTAAAAAGTTCTCCCAGGTATGTTTGGGAGGAAAGCTCTCTGCATAATCTTTCGGGCTAAAGGTTTTAAAATGGACAATTAACCTCAGTGACTCCGAGAAGAAAAATAAGACAGACATATTACTTTTTTTTTATTAAGAAGACATAAAAAGATAGCAGTACAAACAAAGCTGAGCAGAGTTCAATACAAACTGTTTCTCAAGGAAAAAAAGGTGCTAAAATCCTTACTCCTGACCTATGTGTGTGTGGTGCAACTAAGCTTAAAAGAGGCTTCAGACTAAGACACACATGGATTTTCTTATCTTCTGATGTGAAAAACAGTGAAAATAAATCCAAATAAGTAAATCCAAATACGTAAGCAAATTCTGAATTAATGGGATCAAAGGAAGAAGACTCTCTCTCTCTCTCTCTCTCTCTATTTGAGGACTCTGGTTCTAGAGCAGGGTCTTCAAACTTTTTAAACAGAGGGCCAGGCCACAGCCCCTCAAACTGTTCGAGGGTCGGATTATAATTTGAAAAAAAAAAACATGAATGAATTTGTATTTGTAGTGCAAAAAAACCATTTTAAAACAATACAATAATTAAAGTGAAGAACAATTTTAACAAATATAAACTTATTAGTATTTCAATGGGAGGTGAGGGTCTGCTTTTGGCTGATGAGGTAGGATTGTTGTTGTTGTTGTTGTTGTTGTTGTTGTGTGCTTTCAAGTCATTTCAGACTTAGGTTGACCCTGAGCAAGGGCCGGGCAAATGACCTTGGAGGGCCGTATCCGGTCCCCGGGCCTTAGTTTGAGGGCCCCTGTTCTAGAGGAACCTTTCCTTGCTGAGGAATCTTCTAGAGACTTCTCTTGCTTCTGTGAAAATCTGCTTCTCTCTCTGTGCTGTGGAGTCTCTGGAATTTTGTGGAAGATTTTTCCTTTTGCTCTCCCCCTATGTGTATATTTAACCTATTCCTAACTTGGGAGGTATCACCTGGAGTGGGACAAAGCCAATCAAGTACAAGGTGCTCAAGTACATTTGGCAAGATATGGGTTGCTGTAAGTTTTTCGGTTGTATGGCCATGTTCCAGAAGTATTCTCTCCTGACGTTTCTCTTTCGTGGAGCTAGGTGTGAATTGGCCTACCTCCAACAGACTTCTATCACACTGTTGGCCAATTGAAACATTCACAGCTACCTCCAACAGACAAGAGTTCTTTCTCCCACTCTGGACTTTCCACACACATATATATATCCCACTTGCCTAATTTCTAACAGACCTCACAACCTTTGAGGATGCCTGACATAGATGCAGGTGAAACATCAGGAGAGAATGCTTCTGGAACATGGTCATACAGCCCGAAAAACCTTAGAGCAACCCAGTGATTCCGGCCACGGAAGCCTTCGACAACACCTTGACAAGATCTATTTGTCAGGGGTAAGCTAGATAGTGAAATAATAATTGTTCTTTTGAATGCAACTATGAGGCCATTTTGTTTGTAGCAGGAGGGAGAGGGTTTCAAATGAAAATGTGTACTTTTAAAATGAGGCTTGCCTTCTTCTAAGATGGCTCGGGACCCAGGAGATTCTTCCCAATTTCTTGTCTCTCTTTCAGTTTCCTTGGACTTTTTGCATCTAGAGCTGCTTCTTTTTACTGCTGCACATTTGAGAAAGCACCTCAGAAGGCTTTTTACATTTAGTTTACTATCTCATATATATCAGAACGTTCACCATCCCCACATTTGTGAAGCATATGATAAAGATTTATTTGGGCTCTTGGAAAATGGTGATAGTAATTAAACCTTTCATTAAAGAAACCCCAGAAAGCGATTACACCCTGTCAACCTTTGTAGCTTAACTAGAATTTTAGCTGCACTGAACCATGTTATATTTCAAGAATAGGGAAAATCTGGCCTTCCAAATGTTGATAAACAACTACTCATAGCCCTCACCCAGAGATAGGAAAGGAAATAGAAGAAGCAATTCTCAGAAATATTTTTAAAGAACTTGAATTTGTGGTTGATGCCAGAGAGAATAGATGTGCTGAACCAAAGGGAATTTGGTAAGTCACCAGTGATGAAAGTTTCATTGATTCAGCACATGTATTTCCTTTGTAACTAAAGACTGGATTTAGGCCAGACTTCTCTATGGAAAGCTAAATCCTTTTTAATTCTGCATCAAATGGAGCTAGTTCTCAGATATGTTCTCCAGTGACCTGTCTCGTTAGTTGTAAAATTATCATTGGCACTGAATATTAGCTTCACTGAATGTTGGCTTGTAGGTAAGCAATCCAAATTTAATGGGGTTTACTAGCTGATAAATATACTTGGAATTCCCATTACATAGACTGGCAACCAGCTATTAAAAGATATTATGAAATTAAGCATGTAAAGCAGCCCCATAATGAAGGATGGGTTTTGTGGCTTCAGCCTCTAAAATCTTTAATGTAAACAGGTAATTTTCCTTTAATTTAGTCACTCTAAGCAAGGAAAGGCCATCTCTCCTTAGGTTTGTCTGTGGGAGTAAACAAAGGCAGTTTCAGAAGTGTGTGCCATCTTCTTCCATTAGTTGAATACCAAACACAATTTCCCTCCACTTCCTGCCAGTGCTTTCTGCAATGCAAATATTACTGTTCTCCTTTGGAGGAAATTACAAATTAATTACCAGATGTGCAATTAAGCTGCTCATATTTCATATGCTCAAAAGCAAGTGGGGCCTGCTTGTTCTCTAGTCATGTGTTCCCAATTGTGTCCTTGGCAGCTCTTGAACGTTATTTATGCAGAGATGGATCGACAAATGCTATTTAATGTCTCTCTTCCCAAACATCTTGACATGTTTTGATGATGAGATAATCACTAGAATACTGCAATAAGATACACAGAACGAATGAGGTGCACATAGTTTGGAAAGTGTGCCTGCTCCTAATTGTTGAGTATGTAAAACTGCTATAGACTTTCCACCTCATCAAATGGTGGCAAATTCTGATCTAGCCCTAGTCACCCACAGAACCGACTGGCTCCCATCGGACAACATTGTGCCAGATCTGTGGGTCAAGAAGGGCAGAACCGGCATGCCACCACCACCATGGCAACATGAGAGGCTCCCCTATTGCCATTCCTTTAATGGATGGAAGCTGTGCACTCCATGCTTCCCCCATGTGATCAACCTCAGCAGGAGCCAAGTGATTCGGGGTGTAGGTTCCCAGATTCCGCATGTCCTGCGGTGAAAAGGAGCTCTGCTGCCGCAAGTGCCATATAATCTAGATTATCAAAGCAGATAATCCACATTATCTGCTTTGAACTGGATTATATGAGTCCACTCTGCTATATAATCCAGTTCAAAGCAGATAATATGAATTTTATATGGCAGTGTAGATGGGGCCTCAGTTCCTGCTATTGTACCTTGGTGTAAGAAATGTGTATAAAGTTGATTTCATTGCTTGTTTTGGGGTGGAACTCTGGGTTTCCAAACTAGAATTAATAAGGCCCCATCTAGGCCCCCCAAAGCAGAAACAGACTAAAACCTGATATAGAGACTGAGAGACCAGAGAAAGTGACCAAACCAAAAAGCAACAAAGAATCACCCAAGCCTAAGACAAAAACAGACAACCAGGACAGAGGGAGGGACATCCAAGCCATACATACATATTTGCATAAATATATTTGCAAAAATTAGGTGACACAATGATGATAAATTTACAAATACACACCTGCAAATATAAACAGGTAGTTCCAAAGCCTGAGAGCAGTCACCAAAAAGACCCTCTTCCTTATTCCTACCAAACATCCTTGAGCAGGTGGTGGGAAAGACAGAAGGCCTGACCCAGTTGATTGTAGATATCTACTAGGTTCATAGAAAGAGACACGATCTTTCAGATAATCTGGACTGAGCCATATAGGGCTGTAGAGGTCTAAACCAGCTGTTTCATTAAGTATCAAAAAGCATAGGAATGGCAACTTGTGGGATACCACGTAATAGCTGCTTTTTTGAGGATTAGGCATCCCTAAGCACCACTATCTGGAACCTGCCTGAGATATATGACCAGAACCACTGCAGCACAGTGCCTCTGATTTCCAGCCCTTCAAGGCATTCCCGAGGAATACCATGGTCGCTTCCATCCAAGAAACTTTGGAGTTGTGAGACCACCACCTTCTCTAGAACCTTGCCCAGGAAAGGGGGGGGGGGGCAGGGCGGGGTTGAGACTGGCTGGTAAATGCTCAGTTGAGTGGGATCCAGTGCCAGTTTCTTTAATAAGGGTTGAACAAATCCCAGATTTCAATTGCTTTGAACTGGATTATATGAATATAGACTCTTATAATCGACTTCAAAGTAGGATATAGGGCAGTGTAGATCCAGTCTGAGAAAAAGAGATATGCACTAGCATTTGCAGAAGAATTAATCAAAGAACAGGATTGAAAAATGTTGTACAATGAATAAAACCAAAGGGTTTGCTGTAAACTATGCATTCCACAACATTTTTTACTGTAGCTGCAGAATTAAATGCTGATTTAAATGAAATTATCCTTGTGGTGAGCATTCTGATGACAGGGAAGACCTTTTTTAAACAGGCATTTCCTGCTTGCTGTGAAAGCTTTTAGTGATTTGCTGATCAACTTTTGAGGTGTAGTTTGCTGCTAAAATTGGAAGCATGCTTTAGGGGATGCTTGAGACCGAAAAATATTATCTTTAGTGGGGGGGGGGGGGGGTCTGCAATGTCTTTGCCACTGCTCTACATGGGTTGTCTGAAATAGTAGGAGATTAGCATTATCATTAAATACCTACTTATTTCATTTATCTGACCAGTGTCATGAGATCTCCTTATGGAAGCAAAAAAGGAAATTTCAGAAGTCTATACCTCCAGCCCAATTCATTGGTAAATATCTAATTGTAAGAATAATAATTATTACTTCCTATGATTCTCAATGCTAGGTGAAAATAATATTTTAATGATTTTAATGGCTTTTCATCTAATTCTGCTATAATATCATGCTTTGATTACATTTTAATAATATGACTTGATTTCCCCCCTGTACAGTTGAACATCGACTTAAGAGTGTCCCAACTTAAGAGCATTTTGGGTTAAGAACAGTCGCTCGGCATGGGTTTCCCTTTGACATATGAGCAGTGTTTTGAGTTAAGAGCTAGCACCAAAGGGAGTGCTAGTGTGAGAGGGGCTTTAGGGCTTCAAAAGAGCAGCCTCTGTGCCTTGTGTTCTTGTCCGCTGTGGGAAACTTCAGAATTGATTTTGTGTGGATTTTTATTCCTGGTGTGCTTGGATACATGAAGAGAGAGAGGGAAAGACAGCAAGACACTGAGGGAGGCTGGAATGAGTACCACATGAAGAAAATGACGCTTCTACCTTTTCACCTTGTGTTTTGTGCTTCCTTGCCACAACTTTGTGCTTCTACCATTTTAAAGTTGATCTTTCTTTTTTATTGTTCCATGTGAGTATGCCATTTATACATTATTTGTTATTTTAAAAGTACATTTTCTTATTTTAAAACACATAACAAAAAAAAATGGTTGGGGTGGGAGGTAAGGGTGGGTGGTTCAAGAAGCCAGAACAGATTAATAGTATTTCTATGGGAAGGCTTACTTTGAGATAAGAGTGATTTGAGTAAAGAGCTCAGACACGGAATGAATTAAACTCTTAACTCAAGGTATCTCTGTACTTATTTATCCTAATCTTATTCTGCCTTGAGTCCCATCTTTAAATTTGGAGAAAGGCAGGGTAAAGATCCAGTTAATTAATACATATCAAATGTATAGTAAAAATAATGGTTAAATAACAAAGTTTATCTCTCCTGTGTGTGTAATTTAAAATTTTGAGGGGTGGGCTAGGAGATTAAAAGAATTAGCATAAAAGATTGATTAATTGACTTATAGTCTCCCTTTCAAATAAACTTTCATAGACTAGCCTTGCATTAAAAGTATAATTTCAATAATACATTAATAATAGCCTCAATTCAATGAACATTAGCAATAAAATATGGAACAGCAGGTGGCAGCATAACATATGCTAAATGGAAAGAAAACTTTGTCAAATGCCTGGGGGAAGTAAAAAATGATAATGGTCTTTTTCCTAGTAGTTCTAAAATATCATAGTAGGTATGAGCTCAGTTTTCTTGGGAATAATGTTTTTACAATGATAGCACCACTAATAAGGTCTTTGTCACCTATTATAGTCACAAGAGAAATGGAAGGATAATTTTCTATAACAATTATCATTTTAAAAAAACCCCACAATGAAATATAAAAATAATCTAAATATGCTTCATTACATCTGGCTCCTTGAGTCAGAACAATGAGAGTTACCCTTATTCTGGTCAGATTTAGGATTGATACTAAAAGGCTATAGTGCTTACTATATTCAAGCCAAACAAATCTCTTTCAGTAGGGGCAGAGGCGGGCCTAGATAATTTTCAACAGTAAGCAAACAGTATTTTGGCGCCCCCCCCCCCCAACCAATCACTGATATATATTTTTTCTGTTTGTTGTGGGAGTTCTGTGTGCCATATTTGGTTCAATTCCATCATTGGTGGAGTTCAGAATGCTCTTTGATTGTAGGTGAACTATACATCCCAGTAACTACAACTCGCATATATCAAGGTCTATTTTCCCCCAAGAGCACCTCAAGAGCGCCCCTGGGCAAAAATCAACTATACTGCAAGTGCTTACTTTGTGTAATGGGTTGAGCCACTCCTGAGTAGGGGGATAGTAAAAAAAAAAGTCTTCTGGATAAGAATCAGCCTAGTTTTAGCTAGAGTATTATATGGAAGAAAGTAAGTATTTAGGAACCTCGACCTAAATTCACATCCATTTCATGGGGTTCAGCATCTGAGCAAGGCACTTGGGCCATGGAGGAAGCGTGACTTCTGCAACTCAGCTCTGGCCAAGCGCACATGGCTCTCCTTAGCTTGTGGCTTCTCTGCCACTGCCACCCTCTCCAGTGCCTTCTGCTCCTCAAAGGGTGCTCCAGCCACTGAATGGATAACTCCACGGCCAAAAAGGGAGGCTGTGGTAGAGTAACACCCTCTTCATGCAGCCCATGAGTCATATGTTGTGCAAGTTGGACATAAACTCATGCATAAGTCAACCTCTTGTATACATCAAGGTCAAAATTGTGGATTTTGATATGACCCACAGATAAGTCAAGGGTCATTTTGTGGAAAGGAGAAAACACCAATGCTGCTTCATGGGGTCAACCACCCCATGGCCAAAAACACAAAAAAGCCAGAAGCAGCACCATGGCAGAGAGAGTAGAAGAAGTTGGTGCTGCTTCTGGCTTTTTTGTGTTTTTGTTTTAGAGACACATAGAAGGGGATTAATCCTATTTTGATAAGATACAGAACAGTACTAACATTGACCTGGGACCTCTTCACACAGGCTTCTTGTTGGTGGCGGTTTTTCAGGTTCAGCCACAGAACCTAACAGCTTTCATCACACCCATTGGGGCAGTTCCATGGCCAAACTGGAAAAAAAAACCCCTGCCACTGCCAAAAAGAAGCAGGTAGCAGACAATGGGAGGCGCTCTGTCTTTCTATAAGGAAAGATGACAGGTCCTATGGGGTGACAGGTCCTCATGCCCGCTGGGTGGCTGCCACCACAATCTCAGCAATCTGCAGTAAAACTGGCCAATTCCGGCAGCTCGAGTGAAGAAGTTCCTCAAGATATATAAATGGTTCCAGCTCAGCTTACCTGTCTGAACGTATCTTCCCCTATGATTAAGATCATCTGGGGAGGCCCTGCTCTCAGCCCCACCTTCTTCGCAAGTGTGACTAGTGGGGACGAGAGACAGGGCCTTCTCAGTGGTGGTCCCCTGACTGTAGAACTCCCTCCCTAGTGACATTAGATCAGCCCCCTCCCTCCTAGCCTTCAGAAGGAGAGTAAAAAACTCTGGGATCAGGCTTTTGGAGAATAGCCCAGTGCAATAATATAATTGGGATATGTGCAATGACTATGAAATGGCCTTAGACTACGATTTCTGGATGGCATGATTCTAATATTGAATGTAATTTTAAATGTTTAATATGCGTTAATTTTAATTCAATTTATTTTAAGCTTAATGTTTGTATGTGTAAGGCTTTGGATAATTGCAATATGTAGGCCACCTTGAGTCCCCCAGTGGGTGGAGAAAGGTGGGGTATAGATAGGCTAAATAAAATAAATAAATAAATAAATAAATAAATAAATTTGACCAAGGTTTTTAAAGGTTAATTTTTCTCCTAAAATTTCTAGACTTATACATAACTATAAAAAGTAACTGGAGTTTCCGAACTTGGTACAGAGATAGCCTAAATATAGTTCTCTGTAGAAGTCCAGACTTAAGGATGCCCATGTGTGAGCTCCAGTCCTGCTTTTTACCATTTTAAATGTATGCATTTACTTGCTTCAATGTGGTTTTAATAGTTTATTCTAAGGTTGATTTTTAAGATTTTTACCTATATTGTAATCCTTTTAAATTGTACGAGTTCTTGGGAAAAGGGAGGATATAAATAGAGAACGAAAGTGATAATGATGATGTTGATAAGGTATCTCCACTGAACTTAGTGAGAAGCAGTTTTAAATAACTACATTAAAGATCAGGCTATATATTCTACAACATTATACCAAGTGGCAATATATTACTTCACTTTTGTGTTATGTTATTTAAATATCCTATCATTCAACAACTGAACTATAACTCTGGGGGCATTATAATGGTATAACACTGGGAAGATTATTTTAAAGGGCATCAGTACAATAGAGAACGAATCTCAGGACATTAATTAGATCTGGGATAACTATTCACAATCAATAATTTATTTAGACTTCTGTTCCTCTCTGGATAGCTTCATGAATAGATTCAGATTTGAATGGGTTTCCTCATTATGCATTCTTTGAGTAGAGACATTGCCTGATCCATGGGCTCTTTGAGTTTGTAGGATGGGCATATGGTGCTTTTGCAAAGCATGAAAGCACTGCTTTTTCACAATAACATCAAACACTTCTTCATCCAGTTAGAAGCTATAAGGAATTGCAGGAGGAAGAGTAATTGTACAAATAAATACATAAAAAACCTCCTGACCTTTAGCTACAATATTTATAATGGTGTAGTGATATAAGGGGACTATGATTTGGATCAAACTTAGGCAGGGCACCACTAAAGTAACAGTAGGCAAAGACCCTAATGTAGTTCTTGTGACCCCCGCTCTCCACCTCTTGCAGCTCATTGTGTACATAAGGATATATGTTGAGATTTTATTCTATACTTGTTGCACTCCAGGCTAAGAAGAAGCCCTCTGACTTTAAAACACCACATAGCTGAGTAAAAATGCAAGCAGTTTATTGATGGTAATTTTAAAAAAAAGGATTAGCAGTAAAAACACTCCAAAGAAATAGGTAAATCCAAGTAGGTAGAAAGATAAGCAGGAATAAATAATCCAGGAAATAAATTCATCAAAGTACATAAAAACCCACACAGATACTTCCAAGGTAAAATTCCAAATCTATTCAAGGGAAGACTGCAAAGTTCTCCACTACGTCTTGATCCAGTTCAAACGTTGCTTCGTCTGACCACAGATTCTGTACTTGGCACTTTTATCCCCTAATCTACTCTAAATCCCCACCAGAAACTTGTTTCTTTTCAGCCTCGACTCTGTTATCAGTTTCTCTCTCAACCTGGCAGAGCGCCTGAGAGATTGTTGCGTTATTCTGTTCTGTCTGAAAACATGCCTTCTATCTTCTGGCTCATTCATTTCTGCAGCTGGGCCAGGTGCCGAGCTTTTCTCAGGCTCAAAGCCCTGGGAATTCTCTAGTAGCAATTCAGGCCCTCTCCCAGAGACCATCCCATCATCCCCCAATTCTTCAGGAACATTCTCATCAGCAAAGGCACTTTGAACAGGAATCCCATTGTCATTCACTCCATCTAAAGCACCCCCATCATTAGAAACAGCATTGTCATTCCCAATATCATTAGAAACAGCATTATCATTCCCAATATCCAGATTCCCCTGATCATTACACATAATCACAGGCTGAATTCCAACAATACTGTAGGTCTTTTTGAGCTTCTGTTATCAATATATGTGCTTTGGTGTGGGATGATATATCAACTTGATTGCAACAACATGGCAGAAGACAAAAAGATCCTGACCACAACACAGATAGTAAATGTACCAGGTGACAACATACTTTCTTAGATTGATTGGACTTAGATGCAGAACAACATGGCCTTGTAATTTTGATACTTGTATAGTAATTCCAGCTGGTGTCACTTGCACAACAAGCTTGATAAGAGAGATACCTGCTGAAAATCCCCTTTTGTACAGATCAGAATTAAAATCTTGAGTCATGCACTCGCTGTCTATTTCTATTTCTTTTGGCCGAACTCTGTTTTGTTGAGAAATATACAGATAACTCTCCTTTCTGTATCCACAGATTCAACTACCCCCAGCTTGTTTACTACTCCATTGTACACAAAACAAAACAAATAATTAATATTATAATCATTTTATTTCTTCCCCACCTCTCCTCATGGCTCGAGGTGGGTTACAACATTGCCAAAACACACAATCAAAACACATAATAAGGTAAAGGTTTCCCCTTGACATTAAGTCTAGTTGAGTTCGACTCTTGGAGGTGGTGCTCATCTCCATTTCAAATGGGTGGTTTCAAATTTTCTATCTTAAGGATAAATATTTAATCATATTTTTTTTCAAGGAGGGATTTTAAAAGAGCAACATTGTTCATGCAGTGTCCACTTGGTGGTGCTCTGTCAGTAACTTTGTAGAAACCAAAAGACATACCATTAGTTAATTGATGTCACTTCTAGCTTAGCATGTTGTGTTAAGGGTTCTCCTTTGCTCATAAAATTACAGCTATTAAAGGCCATGTCCTTAAGAAGTGTGCCATTTAGACAATGGTATGATATCCCATGTTGTGGCTAGTTCTTCTCTGGAACCGGATGATTTCACAGACAGACCTAAATCCTAGGTTTGGTTGTCTAAACCTAGTGAGTCTGTTTGACTGAGGATGCTTGCCATAGATTTGGGTGAAACGCCAGGAGATAATACTTCTGGGAAATGGCCATACAACCCAGAAAACTCACAGCAACCCAGTGATTCTGGCCTTGAAAGCCTTCAACAACACATTGAAACTATATTGCGTTTGATAGTAACATGCAACCATTCCATGACAAATGGCTAACTCACAATGAGTGCCATCTATGTAGAATGGCAGAGTTGGAGGGGCCTTGAAGCTCATCTGTGGAGGCAAATGAGAAGGACATCAAAAACCTTTGGCCATTATGGGGATTGAACTTATGTCCTTGTTATTATGAATACAAAGTTCTATAACTGGGGTTCTCAGTATTCTCTTCATTGGAAGGACCGTTCTTCATTGGCTGAAAATTAACCGCCTTGAGCCCCCTCCGGGGTAGAGAAAGGCAGGGTAGAAATGCCGTGAATAAAATTATGGAGGTCGGCCTATCACAAAATGACAGAAAAATGCTATAAGAAGAGGACAGATGTAAGAGAAAGATTTAAACACTATATTGTCCATCTTGATTTATATGGGATGAATGCCTTTTGAGTATTCTCATAGTTGCAAATAAGCTATTTTTATAATAGTCAAAGTTATTTGAAGAATCTTTGGTCCATCCTATTTTGACAGATTCTTTTGTTTTCCCAAACTTTCTATTTTTATAAGGCTACAAACTACTGTTAGAGTGGCTGTTAAATCCATGATTGCAGGAGCAGCAATGTTTTCATTTTCTCAAGATATTCTTCCTGAATACGATATCGCCCAAAATGAACTGTTGTCTTAATATTTTGCTGTTTAACACACCATCAGGAATGTTACATGCCCTATGCTAATGGGCGTAACAATATTCTGATTAAACTCAAAAATAGCATGGAGAGAAGGAATTCAGTTGTTGTTTTTCCCTACATTACATGAAATAGAACAATAGTAGTACATTATAAAGACCAGGACAAAAAAAAAAGGACAAATTTAAGAAAAGAGATAAACAGGAAAAGTAAACGTGACTTCCAATTCTTCTATTAATGATTAATAAAGTATAGGGAGCCCCCAGTGGTACAGTGGGTTAAACTACTGAGCTGCTGAGCTTGTTGACCGAAAGGTCCCAGGTTTGAATCCAGGGAGCGGCGTGAGCTTCTGCTGTCAGCCCCAGCTTCTGCCAACCTAGCAGTTCAAAAACATGCAGATGTGAGTAGATCAATAGGTACTGCTCTGGCAGGAAGGTAACTGTGCTCCATGCAGTCATGCTGGCCACATGAACTTGGAGATGTCTACGGACAATGCCAGCTCTTCGGCTTAGAAATGGAGATGAGTACCAAACCCCAGAGTCGGATACGACTGGACAATGTCAGGGGAAAATCTTTACCTTTACCTTATTACAATCAATCTACCCTTCTCTCAGCTCTCACACTGAATCTTCCTCCCTCGTGCTATAATATATACTTACTAATAATCTACATCGAAACATATACAAACATTTCTATATTTTCTACAGGAAATCAATACAAAATGACTGCTATTCATCTTCCCTTAAGCCAAACTAAACAGTTTCTCACTCTGTTTTTAATAACAGTGTATCACAATAGAGAATATCTATATTCTCTATAAAATTACTATAAAGAATATATTCTTTATAGTATGAAAACAATGTTTAAGGTCTCTCCCACTTGTGTCTCCCTTCCCTCTAATTCATCTCCAGCTGTGTATTTCCAGCACCCACTGGAGAGCAGAGTGAGAATATAAATGGAGAAGCAATCTGCGGCATGTGGTGCATTCTTTCTGATCATTGTTTTCCTCCTTCAGATCACATCTTAAATATATGATATTTTCCTCCACAAGAACTTTAAGAAGATTTTTTTTTTTTGCCAAATGCTTATCTAATCCAGCCTACTGTCTTCGACAGTGACCAAACCAGAGCTTTGGGAGGGCACTAGCTCTGCTCAGAGGAATGCTCCCTCTTACCCGAGAGTTATCACAGGATGCCATGACTGGAGGCCCTTTAAAGCCTTAACATTCTTACCACCTCATCAGATGGGCAAAATTGCCTGTCCCACAATTATTGCACCCCTCTTCATACACGGAGTCCACTGGTTCCCACCTCATGATGTCAATCGACTTCCAGCAGGGCTCCGTCCCTGAAGAGGGGTGCAATTGTGTCAGGAAGCAGTGGCAAACAACAGGAGGAAGCCAGGTGGCGATGCTCCCCCCCCCCCCCGTGGGATTGTGCGAGTGGCAAGGTGGGTGATGTTGAGCGTGTGGCAACGGGTTCTCCCTGCCCCTGCTGGGCCCTGTCAGATTTGCCATGAATCCGGGACTAAATGTGGTGAGGTCCTTTGATAGCCTTTCAAAGGAGTGCTTGTGAGAGTGTTCATGGCAAGGAACAGAACATCAAATTCTCTATTTCTGGATCAGAAAGGGTTTCTTAAGATGTTATCAGAGTTTGGGCACATTTGAAAACAATCTCCCTCTCTTTTTCTTTTTTTGCAATTTGAATAATATGAAATCCACTGTACAAAAGGCATTATATTTTCTGTAAAAAAGAGTAGCAAGTGTTTTGCATTTGTGCTACAGAGTCCTGAAATGCAACGAACAAACAAAGTCTTGATTAGTGAGGAGAAAGCTCAACTTGTTAAAAGGTCGGCAGCCAGTTTGTTAAATGGAGCAAGTTACAAGGAGTGGATGACACCTCTACTGAAGCAGCTCCATTGGCTGCCAATAGGTTTCTGGACCACTGGGACCACCTTTACTGGCTTGTACCAGAGCCTTTGCAGTTCGATTTTTAAATACTATTATTATTATTATTATTATTATTATTATTCTGACACAAAAACACAGTATGTCACAGCAAACAAGTTCTATATGTTGGATTTCATATCACAAAATCAAAAGTCGAACACTTCCCAAGCGTCTAGGACTGTGTGATGTATTTTCGAATGATGCGTGCAGATCCAAGTAAGGTGGCCTTTCGCAGTTGACAGATCATGATATTGTCAATGTTTATTGTTTTCAAATGCTGGCTGAGATCTTTTGGCATGGCATCCAGTGTGCCAATGACCACTGGGACAACTTGTACTGGTTTATGCCAGAGCCTTTGCAATTCGATTTTGAGGTCCTGATAATGGCTGAGGTTTTCCTGTTGTTTTTCTGTGATGCTACTGTCATCCATTATGGCAACATCAATAATCCAAACTTTTTTTCTTTTCCACAATTGTGATGTCTGGCGTATTGTGTTCCAAAACTTTGTCAGTCTGGATTCAAAAGTCCCACAGTATTTTTACATGTTCATTTTCTACTACTTTTGCAGGTTTATGATCCCACCAGTTCTTGACTACTGGCAGGTGGTTCCAATGAATCATTTGGGCCACAGAGTTGTGCCTCTGTTGGGTTGTTGTAGGTTTTTTTGGGCTATATGGCCATGGTCTAGAGGCATTCTCTCCTGACGTTTCACCTGCATCTGTGGTAAGCATCCTCAGAGGTAGTGAGGCCACTACCTCTGAGGATGCTTGCCATAGATGCAGGTGAAACGTCAGGAGAGAATGCCTTTAGACCATGGCCATATAGCACAAAAAAACCTACAACAACCCAGTGATTCCAGCCATGAAAGCCTTCGACAATACATTGTGCCTCTGTTTGTAGTCCATTTGTGCAATTTTCTTGCAGCAGCTGAGGATATGATCAATGGTTTCATCAGCTTCCTTGCACAGTCTGCATTTTGGGTCATCAGCTGATTTTTCAATCCTGGCCTTAATGGCATTTATTCTCATGGCTTGCACCTAGGCTGCAAGAATCAGGCCTTCTGTCTTATTATTATTATTATTATTATTATTATTATTGAAATGTTTTCATTGTATCATTCTTGAGTGCAAAGCCAAATGATGTAATGTTCAGTAGCCATGCTGGCTAAAGGCGCATTGAGACCGTAATTCCCAAAAACAACATTTTCAGTCTCTGAGATTTTCTTCCACAATTTTACAGTGTAAGTGGAACCAGTATAGTAACTAGTGAAAGGGATTTCAAATAGAAACATGACTTCCAACATTTTGCAGATGGCAACCAGCAACAGAAAATGGTCAAAATAGCAACTGTCTTAAGCCAGGAGTGGAGGTGGCAGCTTACTTTTGCTTAGGAGTACTTGGACAGCAAGACTTTGCTCTCTCCTCTCCTTTCACCCCTTCTCTGTTGCTCAGTTAATTGAGAGCAAAATATTTTAAAACTCAATTTGCAGCAATTGGAGCAAGGTGTGGACAAAGAGGGAAAGTGGGAAGAGGACAGACAGACTAGGACATTCTTAAAAGCGCATTAAAAGGGAGACACCAGTAGTTGGAATCTATATTTTAAAAGTTAGCCGTTAAGAACAATAGCCTGTAACAAAATCACAGCACAGACATGTATAACAAAAAGTAGTCATAGATAAAAAAAAAGATAAACATGGTTAAAAATTATGAATCTCAAGAATAAATCTTGCAATAGTCTCACAAAAGAATGCATCCGAGTTGTTCGGGAGGTAAGGAATTTTGTAACAGGCTTGCCAGTGAAAACAGTGCAAAAAGGAATTCTTGTATTTCATTGGTATCTTATATTTGGGGCATACAAAGAATGGTCAAATGTTTCAACACAAACCAAGTCACAAGAACAAACTCTGTTAGAATGTTCCATATTTCCATATTTCCAATCCAAGTTTTTTTTTAATCTTCTGCAGCTGCATTATTTATGCATTCTGATTGTTCTGGACCAGGAAGCTGCTATCATAGTTTCATTTATAAAGACCTTTTATCTTTGCATGAAAATAAACTGCAAATAAATACCCCTTTAGGAGCATGAAGAATAAGTCTGAACTATGAACTTAATCTGACTGGTCATAATGTCATCAGAATCAAAGAGAAATTTAGATTCATACTAAAACTTCCTTTTCCTGCTGTGCCAAAAATAGCAGATATCAAAGTTGGTGCGGATATTATCAGATCAATGTAAAGAGCTTTGAGGATGTCAAGCCTCCAGGTTTTATCTTTTTTTTAAAAAAAGAAGAAAAATTGAAAGAACAAACATATGGTGTGCTTTTATTATGATTGATAGTCCATTGAGATCAGTGTTGAAAAGATTTACTGCAGTTCCCTCAGGACTGATTGGAAGCATCGCATCAGTTGCCTATTTAATTCATTAAAAATAATGTGAAGTGTGTGCTGAATTATTCTGTTCATATTTATAGGAGCACAATTGTTCAATGAATCAAATTTTATATAATAAAAAAATTAATGGAAAGGAAGTTCTACAGTGAACATTTCCATATGATATATGGGCAAGACTTTTTCCGTGTCAGGAGCGACTTGAGAAACTGCAAGTCGCTTCTGGTGTGTGAGAGAATTGGCTGTCTGCAAGGATGTTGCCCAGGGGATGCCCGGATGTTTGATGTTTTACCATCCTTGTGGGAGGCATCTCTCATGTCCTCACGTGGGGAGCTGGAGCTGACAGAGGGAGCTCATCCACACTCTCCCCAAATTCGAACTTCCAACCCATCGGTCTTCAGTCCTGCTGGCACAAGGTTTAACCGACTGCGCCACTGGGGGCTCCATGGACAAGGCTTCTGTCCAGTAAATGGCTGCATAGAATATGGAGTTTCAGCAGGGTGCCCTTGTCACACAAGCAGCTCCTACTGAAATTCCCTCTTTTACACAATAAGTGAAGGAACTGGCACCCTACCCATCATTTACAACTCTATCCACTGTGTATAGTCAGAAGATGGCTTTAGATTGATCTGCAACTTGTTTTTTTATTTCTTTTTCTTCTTAAAAAACTGGCATTAACCATTCTCCAGAAAATATCTAGGATGATGGCAAGCTGAAATGTGTCCAAAGAAGGGTAACCAAAATGCTAAAAAGTATGGAAGCCAAACCCTTTGAAGAACAGCTTAGTGAGCTGGGTATATTTAGGGTGGAGAACAGAAGGTTAAAAGGTTTAAATATTTGAAAAGGTGAGGAGAGATCCAATGTACTTCCTGCTGCTCCAGATACTAGAATGCAGATCAGTGGATTCAAGCCAAGGAGTGTGATGGGGTCTCTTTCTCTGAAGATTTTTAAACAGAGGATGAATGGCCTTTTATCAATTACTTTGATTGTATATTCCTTCATGGCAGGGACTTGGATTGGCTATTCTATATGGCTGATTTACGAGAATGTAACTTTTGATGCCCAGCCTCAAGAAGTTGGAAAGCAATTCATGGACCCCATTAGGCTGCAAGAGGCAAAATAATAATAATAATAATAATAATAATAATAATAATAACAACAACAACAATACCCCCCCCCAAAAAAAAACCCCAACCCTGAAATGATCTGGCAAAACCAGACCACAAAGACTCCTGAGTAGTTGGACATGCTCTGAAATTATTAATCTAAATGAACATGCACTAAGAAAGAGTAACTGCTATTGAATCCTTCCAGGAATAATAAAGCCTGCCAGCAATATATCCTGTGCACACTTGCTTAGAAGTAAGAAATGTTGAATGCTTAGCCCCCATTGGCGCAGTGGGTTAAACCAGTGAGCTGCGAAACTTCTTGACTGAAAGGTTGCAGGTTCGAATCTGGGGAGCAGCGTGAGCTTCTGCTGTCAGCCCCAGCTTCTGTCAACCTAGCAGTTTGAAAACATGCAAATGTGAGTAGGTATTGCTTCAGCAGGGAGGTAACGACATTCCATGCAGTCATGCCGGCCACATGACATTGGAGGTGTGTATGGACAATGCCGGCTCTTCGTCTTAAAAATGGAGATGAGCACCCCCCCCCCCCCCCCGAGTCAGACACGACTGGACTTAATGACAGGGAAATACCTTTACCTTTTATGCTGAATGCATGGAGGGAACGTCTAAGGCTCCTTCTACACTGCTATATAATCCAGATTATCAAAGAAGATAATCCACTGTTGTGGAATCTCACCCAAACCTGTTACCAAAGAGAGGACAGACCACAGAAATCCAATTTCAAGAGTTTATTTGGCCAAGGTGACAGCCCAGCTCCTCTAAATATAAGTCAGCTTCTTCTGTTTCTTTTTCTATCCTAAGATCAATTTCCTGGGACAATAAGTATAAGACTTATTTTTAAAAAATTACAAAAGCACCCTGAGCAATTACTTCTAGTTCTACCAGAAGCTCATAGTGTACTAACCCTGGTGTACATTGCTTAATGTAGATACCATATATTCCCGTAGAAATCACCTTATCTCATAGGGAATGAGAAATAAAAGACAACAAATTGTACATGAATTCGTTTTACATATTTATGCTGCTGATATACCAACATGTCTAGACAGTTGTTATTCACTATTACCACCATAACTTGGATATTAGTAAAATGATATTCTACTTTCTGGTCTAAAAAAAAGTCCAGAAATGTACTGATTTTTAATTCATAACAGCTCCCTTTCCAGCAAGAATCATCATCAGGATAGTTCAAGTGTTGATGTCCTCTTTAGAAATTTCAGTGTGGATCTATGGTCAACTTCTAGTGCTGGAGAACCTAGTTTCCTAGAACTTCATCAGATGGGTTAGGGGGAAAACAGAGGAAAGTGTAGGTAACTGTCTTACACCACCCCCTCCCATTTTTCCCGTATTGAGCAATGGCCAACCATCCCTTTCCAGTCTTTCTCCCACTTTCTCCTGTTTTAAGGCTGTTTGGAACTATGTGTAACACCTGACTCCTGAAGATGGGTGTAGGGCCTCATTTCCAAGCACTGCAGAAATGGAGCCCCATGGAGTCCCACCAGATGTGCCCTTATGTCATATGATGACCTCTGTGGGAGTTCCGTGGGGCTACACCTGTCTGATGAGGTTACTAAAGAGAAGTTCTCCCAGGTTAAAAATATAGTATTTTAAGAAATATGTGGGTTTTTCTTTTTTGGGGGATTTTGTGCCCCTAACTCCAGAAAATTGGGAAGGGGGGGGGTTGCTGTTTTACTTCCAGATACATCATACTCCATTACTGCTATTGAAAAATCCTTCAAGGAAGACTGGAGTTCCAACAGTAGAGGATATTCTATGTTTGCATATTGAGCACTCAGCAATAGTTGGACTAAACAGCCTATAAAAATACACTTTCAACCCTACAATTCTATGAAATATTTGGGAATGGCGGTATAGGGTTTATAAAACACCACACTGCTATTCTAATCAATTTACTACGATAAGGTAAGGATTGCGCTACAAATTTTCACAGTCCAGAAGAGTCATCATACAAATACATAGGCTCCCGCAATGGCACAATGGGTTAAACTCTTGTGCTAGTCGGACTGCTGATTGAAAGGTTGGCGGTTCGAATTCATGGAGCAGAGTAAGCTCCTGTCTGTCAGCTCCAGCTTCCAATGCACAAACATCTGGGTGTCCCCTGGGTAACGTCCTTGCAGACAGCCAATTCTCCCACACCAGAAGCAACTTGCACTTTCTCAAGTCGCTCCTGACACAAACAAAAATACAAATACATTAGATGTATAGAAAAATCTTGTTTCCTTCTAACCCACTTCCAACAACATTCTGATAAATATAATATGAATAGGAAAAAATGAGCTTCTTAAAGAAATTGTACAGAAGTTTCCGTTCTCACATTACTAATAAGAAAATATAACTACAAATGCACAGTTCAGAGACATAATTCCTTTCAGTAAGGAATAATGTAAACTATAGTTTAAAAGATAAAGCGAGGTAGCTTCAGGAGCAGATATAATAGCAGAGATGATGTCCTTTAGAAAAGCCACATCTGGGAAATTGCAGGAAGCAATTATGTAAAACACTGCATACAAGTAAAGTTGTGAACAGTGTATAAAACAAGGATCCGTTTAAAACACGGAAGGGTTTGCCCACCCAAAAGCCTTATGTGGTAAAATCCAAATTTACTTGGGAAATTAAATATGATAAACTGGACCTTGATATGAAAATCTGCCCCATGCTTCCCTTCTCTCTCCTTGTTTGCCATCTGGCAGGAAGAAAACATTGTCATGAAACATTCATTATGTTTTTTCCGGCAGCACCTAGAACCCCATTGTGCTAGGCATTGTGCGAGTGCAAGAAAAGGTCAAATCATACTTCATTCAAATACTGATCGGATTAAACCTTACTCTGTTTTCCTCCCCCTTCTTTTTGTGTTGCTTTTCATGCTGCATGTACATTACTGCATTGCTGTGTTTATTATTACTTTTAGTTTTCAGTTTGGTGGTTGTTATCAGAGCTTGCAAAGTTATCTTTTTTGACAACGATTCTCAAAACTGCCAGAGGATTCTGAGAGTTGTAGTATTATAATTCATGTCACTGATTTTTATACAGTGTGGCCCCCATACCCACAGGGATATGTTCCAAGAATGCCACAGAGATCTGAAACCAAGAATAGGAGTGAATCCTATGTTTTGACTATGCTTGGGCAGGAAGAATACTATGGAATGCCACTGGAGAGAAGCAAAAACTTTCAAAGGGAATATTTCTGGAGCATGAGTAAATGAAACCATGGATATTATTTTGTGGATAAAGGGTCATACCAGGCCCGTAGCTTGGTTTGGGGGGGGGGGGGCTAAGTCCGAATGAAAGAAGGTCTACCCTAGCAAACCTTTTGTATCGTTACCCCAATACCCCCATGCATATGGGATATAATGAGCATGGTGATCAGATCATGATATGAATAAACATAACAGTTTAAATAATGTACCAGTAAGGCCTTCTCGCGGACCACCATGAGAATTTCGGGGTGAGTGTGTGTGTGTGTGTGTGTGTGTGTGTGAAGCCCCCCTACATGCCTGGGTCATACTGTACTGTAAGACACCCCGAGATTCCCCGTTTTAGACATATAAACATCAAAAGCCTATAAACATAAAAAAATGACATAATTACCATAAATGTATATTGACACCTGCTTTTTCGTTGGGTTCAATTTCAAATGCTGAACAGGTTAGTGGGTGGTATCCATTGATGGAATTTCACCATCAGAACATCCTTGGCTAACTATATCAGTATGACTTCTGTTTGAAGCTTCCTTGCTTCTCAATCTTTACACTTGTTTTTGCAGGTTCAAATATTCTCTAGAGTAGAGTTCAGAAGGTTCAGGAGCAGAAAAGTAGAATAAAAAGGCTCTACATCTGTTTCAGTAACACTGTATTTAACCAGACTGGAAACTAGGGGATTTTCTTCTATAGTTCCCACAATCCCCTGTCATGTACACTGGACAAAGACTGCAGTAAAAAAAATAAATAGGAAAATTGCCAAGCACTTCTAATAAATATATAATTGATGCCTCGAGAGGCATGGAGAGGTGTGAAATAACAAGGGCAAAAATAGTGCATAACCTAGCTTCTGTAAACTAGGGGAGAGACATCTTTTTTTAGCCTAGATGTTAAATTCCAATTTAGAAAGTATATTGAGGCAGCAATTTCTAATTTAGGAAGCACATTGCAACAGTGGACAGGTATAAGGGCGCAGGGCAAAGCTGAATCAAAATGAGTGGGGTCAAATAGCATTCTTGCCAGTCTACACATTTTCATACCAGGAGTACAAAACACTGGTCATTTTTTATTATTAGAAACACAACAAGATGAGTCCACAGCAAACAAGATCATTGTGCTGGCTGTTGTATTGGATCACATGTTGGACACTTCCCAAGTGTCTAGGATTGTGTGATATATCAGCAAATAATGTGTGCAGATCCCAGTAGGATAGCCTTTTGCAGCTGGCAGCTGGTAATCTTGTCAGTGCCAATTGTGTTTAAGTGCAGGCCAAGATGTTTAGGCACTGCACCCAGTGTGCTGATCACCTTTACTGGTTTATGCCAGAGTCTTTGCAGTTCAATCTTTAAATCCTCATATCGTGTCAGCTCTTCAATCCTGCTGTCACCTGGGATTGCAACATCGACGATCCACACTTTGTTTTTTAACACGATTGTGAGGTCAGGAGTATTGTGCTCCAAAATGTCAGCCTGAATTCGGAAGTCCCAGAGTTGTTTGACGTGTTCATTTTCTGTAACCTTTTCAGGCTTGTGAGCCTACCAGTTCTTTGCTGCAGTTGTTTGTGGTACAAGTTCCAATGAATCATCTGAGCAATGGTGTTATGCCTCTGCTTATAGTCTGTCTGCGCGATCTTCTTGCAGCAGCTGAGGATATGATCTAGTGTTATTATTATTATTATTATTATTATTATTATTAAACTTTATTTATATCCCACCACCATCTCCCTTCAGGGACTCAAGGTGGCTAACATGAGGCAAGCCCAAGAAATACAATAAACAAAATAAAATACATACAGCAGATAATAACTCAAATAAAATACAAACAATAAAGAAAAATAACACAGTGGGATAAGACACCGGGTATGAAGTAATGTGAAAAGTTAAAAACAAGTGTTTAACAAAGTGGGCACAGCCAGATGCGAGGATAAGAACAGGGGAGATTGAGTGGGATAGGAAGATGGAGAAGTTTATCTAGTGGGAGATATGGATGGGAAGAGCTATGGGGTTAAATTTTCCTGCCAGGGGATGAGGTAAAGTGCCTCGAGAGTGCTTGGCTGTTGTTTTAATGCATCGCTAAACATGCTTTACAGAGGAAAGGGTTGTTTCTGAAACAGTTGTCATCAATAAGAGTCATTGTACTGCTGATGGGAGGCATGGCCCATCAGTGATGGTTTACAAACTAGAAAGGCGAGATAGAGCTCTGGATTGGTAAGATAAGCTTTGGTCACCTTAGTGAATGACCTCCATGGAGAGCTAGACAGGGGAAGTGGATCCCTGTTGGTTCACCTTGATCTCTCATTCCCTTTTTCCTGTGCCACAGAATGCAGGGGAAAAGGGTGTGAGGGCACTGGCGCATGTGGACAACCAGTCTGGTTCGACCCTGACATGCACTACTACTGTAGTAAAAAGGTAAAAGTTTTCCCCTGACCTTAAGAGGATTTCCAGTGGGTTGTTCCAGTGTGCCTTCCCAGAATAATGTTCCCATAGCACTTTGTCCTCGAAAGCACTTTATATTGTTTTAGGTCTGCTCGTATGTTCCCACAAACTGCCCCATCACTTTTTCGCCCATGTCCAGCATATATTTTTAATTTTAAATTGCATTTGGCCTACCCATAGATTTTAAAGTGTGTTGTCCTATTGATGATACTTGTGTTACTGTTTTATTGTTTTGTTGTTTTTAAATTGCTTGTATTGTTGTTGTTATTGCTTGTATTGTTGCATTTTGGGCTCAGCCTCATGTAAGCTGCACCGAGTCCCTTGGGGAGATGGTAGCGGGATATAAATTATGTATTATTATTATTATTATTATTATTATTATTTCCATGTATGTCCATTTAGGAATGAAACTTGATAAGGTGATCAATGGCACATTGAGATATCTTGCGGGGGATGGGGTGTATAAGGATATGACTCTCCATGTGAAGTGAAAAAAATTATAAAGCCTAATTCTTAGTGTGTGCATTGAATCTACATATTATTTCAGCACTGACAGTGAAAAACCATCTTTTGCCATACCTGAGACATCAGATAACCTTATGAAGTCCAAGACAAATGTGTGGCACACACATCTGTGTACTCAAACAGAGAGGAACAGAGGGCACAGGTTGCTACTGAGTTCTCTCAGTATATGCAACCTGAGGAGGTCACCTCATTATTAAAATAATAGTATTGGCTCTGTTGAGAAATAAATAACCATCTTTATGTGCTAATTTTATTACTCATTATACTTACAATTGAGTATCACTTCCCTTTGGATTGTTAATGGCTGTTGACATACACGCACAACTTGGCAAATTCATTCATATGGCTTCATGGCTTCTGTCCCATAAGAAAAAAGTAAACAGAACAGCCAAGGAAACGAGAACAGCCAGAATGATTCAATGTTTTCCTAACTGTATGCCAACAGATTTGTTGCCCCTTATAATTAAGCTAGCAACTCATTGATATCCTAGTAATTTTTATCTTTGAAAATTTACCATTCCCCACTGAGAAATCCTTTGTTGCACTATGTACTAGAAATAATAAAAAAAACTGATTGAGGGCCAAATATTGATTGCACAATTAAATCACATCTTGCTGAATGTTACTTTTTTTTCAAGGGTCATCAAGCAACATTTGATTCTGTAGAATTCTGACCATTGAGATCCGGACATCCTTGTTTGGAGTAAAATAGAGCACAATTTTTATTAACAACACAATGCAACAAGGTATGGTAAAGCAGGGGAACCAGTACTGGTGATTTATTTTCCAACATATTATTCAGTTGTTTCTAGGATCAGCTTGCCAGCTGCTGCCAGTTTGTGAGAATGGGTAGGAGGCAAGTCACTAAACAGCCACCCCCAGTTGACTAAATTGGCCCAGTAGTGACATAAGTAGTATATTTAAATGCAGGATGTACCCTAACTGAAGCAACAAGCCATCTGATCATTAACACCAACATATCTATCCTACAGGTAATTCCTGGAGAAGTGAAAAACATGGCACAATGGCATGAAAAAAATATTTCTTTAGTTTCTGAAGGTGATCAGCTAAAGCCCAAGGATACCAAGCCATTGAGTGTGTACATCTCAGTGAACCATATAAAAGGAGAAACATTGGTGCAGGTAATATAGCATAAGGATCTCACAAGACCAAGTGCTCATCTACATGAGCATCTAAATCTGGGGCTGATCCAAAGCACTGCTGCTTCACATCAGCCCCAAAATCACACTCCACTCTCAAACTGTAGCAGTGACAGAAGTGGACATCCCAAATGTCCAGGTGGCCCGACCTTGGTTTGGCCCTCTTGGATGGTTGACTTTATCTTTGTTGTTGTTTGTCATAGCTGCAGAGTTTCAGAGAGCAGCAAAGGTGCCCAGTGACATCCAGTGATAAGTGACAGCCCAGGTAAGTGCCATCCTCTTTTTCCTGTGCCACAGAATGCAGGGAAGAGGGAGTGATGGCACTGGCCCATGTGAACAACTAGGCTGGTTCTACCCTGACATGCATTACTACAGTAGTAAAAAGGTAAAAGTTTTCCCTTGACATTAAGTCTAGTTGTGTCTGACTCTGGGGGTTGATGCTCATCTCCATTTCTAAGCTGAAGAGCTGGCATTGTCCATAGACACCTCCAAGGTCATGTGGCCAACATGACTGCATGGAGTCTCATGACCTTTCTGCTGGAGCGGTACCTATTGATCTACTCACATTTGCATGTTTTTGAATTGCTACTGTGGAGTTTCAAAATTCTGAAGCATTTCCCAAATTCTTCTAATACAGGGTTACCCAATGTTATCCTGCATTACAGACCAGAAGTCCCTGAACATCAAGTGGCTTGTGGCCCAATTTGAGATTTCTGGCCAGTGTATATAGGTCTTAAGCCTCACAAGCCATCCACACAATTGCAGTAATTGCAAGACTTATTCCTTGGTATGTGTCCAAGCAGCCAGCTTGGCTGATACTTGTTGGTTTATTTGTAGTCCCAAAATATCTTGAGTGTAATTTCTTGATCAGATCGCAAAGCACAACTCTTAGATCTCCTGAAATTAAACCGAAGTAAACAAACTCTAAAAGTGTGGCTCGTGTGTCATTTTCACTGTAATATTCACAGAAGTGGTGGGTTTTTGTTTTGTTTATTTGTTTGTTTACTTGATTTAATTTCATAAATAGGTCTCAGCCTCCCTTTTGCTCAAGGCTGATTGCCATGACCAGGCTGAATCCAACACAATTTAAAATGATTCAGTGTGGGCTGAAGTATCTGGAATAAAGTGTTCTCTAATAATGAAGCCATTGGCAAATTGTTCAAATCCACTAGAAAAGTACCATTGTACCATTTTCATCAGCATTTCTTAACCTATCCACATTTTAACAATGGCTGTGTGAGTGATGTCTGTACGGTTGTTAAAAGTGAGCAATGCTTGAATCTGAATCACTACTCTAGAGGATCAATTTAAAAGTAGTTAAGGTGCACACTTCTTGTAGTGCAAAGCCCTTTTCAGATGTGCGATATAAGCAAAATGACTGTGGAGCAGCAGGGTTTGCTATGTATGTTTGCTTCAACTTCTGAAGCATTTGGTACTGTGTGGCTTCAACGGTTTCCAATTTATATAGCATACCTGAAACTAAGTGCATGTGACTCACCCAAGATCACCTAGTACGTTTCCAAGACTAAGCAGGTAATCAAATCATGCTTCTAATCCAACACTCAAATCATCACACCATAAATCTGGCCAATCAGATATTTACAACACTTTCCACATGATCTAAATTACTACATTATGTAATAATTCCATTGGCCTTTCCCAGCATGATGAAAGGTGGAGGATCATGCCAATGACAATTCAGCCTATTTATTTCAAAGACATGTATATCCCATCAGAGATAGGCTGATTTAATCTCTCAAAGACATGTATTGGAGCCCCTAGTGCAATGGGTTAAACCAAATCAGATATGGACCATGTTAGGCTTTTCAAACAGTCCCTTCTAAACAGGAAAAGAAAAAAAAATCTGATTATTTTGTTTGCTATTGTTACCACCAATTTATGACACTTTAGTATATAATGATGATGATGATGGTGATTGAAAAATCAGCTGATGACCCAAAATGCAGACTGTGCAAGGAAGCTGATGAAACCATTGAGCATATCCTCAGCTGCTGCAAGAAAATCTCACAAACGGACTACAAACAGAAGCACAACTCTGTGGCCCAAATGATTCATTGGAACTTATGTCACAAGTGCCATCTGCCAGTGGTCAAGAATTGGTGGGATCATAAACCTGCAAAGGTAGTAGAAAATGAACATGCAAAAATACTGTGGGACTTTCGAATCTAGACTGACAAAGTTTTGGAACACAATACGCCAGATTGGCTCTGCATCTTGTGGTGCCAGAGCACAGTCTGTTTAGTGTATTCCAAGTCGGCCGGTCTTCTGTGTGCCCAGGAGGGAGACTCTCATTTGGCATCAGCCATGGCTTGAGGTTCTGGGTTTTAGCCTGCTGTGACCTCAGATAAGCACAATGAATTAACTTGCATTTCAAATTTTAAAGTGTAAAAAATAGGATGAAGCAGCCATAGCATGGGAGTGGTTCTCTTCCTGCATGGTGCTCCAGTTAGTAATCTGTCTTTCAATTTCTAGACTACAGTGTTCCCTCACTTATTGTGGGGGTTACATTCCAGGACCTCCCGTAATAAGTTAAAAACCGCAATGTAGGGACGCTATATTTATTTTAATATTTATACATTATTTTAGTAGTTATACACTATTCTAAGTCTTTATAAATTTAAAATAAAATGAAGGAAAGGAAGGAAAGGCCCTTGAAGGCTGGAGGGAGGGAGGACTGAGGAGGAAAAGTGCCTCGGAGAGTGGCGGCGGTGGCAAAACCCTGCAAAACAGCGGAAATACCGTGATATAGATTTTAAAATATTTTTTTAAACCGCAAAACAGCGAGTCTGTGTTATGTATTAGATTTTTTTCAAATTGATTTTGGATACTTTATGTGATATTACTTGAATATAAACCACATTGGGAGAGTCTTGCCATTAAAAGTTACATAAATCATGGATATAAAGAGCAGCATTTAACCTGTACCAGTTACTTGGCACATTTGACAAATCGTTCATATAAATGTTGGGGTGGTCCTCTTTTCTTCTGCGAATTAACATCTACCTCAAGAAAATATTATGTTATTTTCATTACAATCCAGTTTTATTCCTATTGCTTTTCTTTTCAAAGATACCTAGTAGTGTATCAGTATACATCAGTATACATTTTCAACTTGTGGGAAACAAATGTGACTTTATGGTAATCCCAGAGTGCTTTTATTCTGCCTCTAGTTGCACAGTGTTAAAAATCATGAGCAGCTGGTGAAGTGTACAAGAGAAGTACATGATGTAAAACATAAAATTTATATTTCATCAGAAAGAGGTAAGGGGACAAAATAAACAAAACTAACACCATGCTCAGACTTTCTCTGGGTAAACAAAATCAGTGGAACATTTCCAATTACTTCTCATATGCGTGGGACAAGTTCCACATGATGGCTTGTGCTGTTATATGATTGGAAAGAAAAGAGCAATAAATTGTTTCTATAATATTGTCCTGGCATAGCACCATGCGAGGAATCTCCAAATCCATTTTTCATTAGCTGACTGGAAATGTATGGAGTAGGCATGTATTGCAAGCACAAAGGGGGTGATGCGATCCACCTTATTAATTTTTGTATAAACGAAGCAAGGGAACACATTTATTAAGGACAAGTTTGTGTCAGTGTTCTTTACAAGTCTGTGCTCTGGGAATGGGTGTAGCAGAAGAACATTAACATTATCCCACCTGCCTAAGGAAGATAACGAAAAATGTCTATCACATTACCTGCAAACTTAACTTTTCTGAAATCACAGAGTATGATCTGCAGTTAAGAATACAGTATATAAAAAGGAAGGAGTAGGATGAGTTAGGCAGTGGTTCTCAACCTGTGGATCCCCAGGTGTTTTGGCCTACAACTCCCAGAAATCTTAGCCAGTTTACCAGCTGTTAGGATTTCTGGGCATTGAAGGCCAAAACATCGGGGGGGGGGGGGGGAGTTGAGAACCAGTGAGTTAGAGGAAGTTCCACAGATTCATAAACAGGTTGGCCAAGTGTAGGAACTAATAGATCTGATAATGACTGTGTCTATACTGTAATGTTATGGGTACATCTACACAGTTTGTTACCACTTTAACTGCCATGGTTCAATATATGGAATCCTCTGATCTGTAGTTGGGTGAGGTACCTTTTGGGGAGACAAGGCTAAGAACCTTGCAAAATATGATTCCACAGCACTGAACCATAGCAGTTAAAGTGATGACAAACTGCATTAGTAGATTTGCATTAGGTAACATGAAAGCAACCATCTCATTGTCTACTTACAGCTACCACTGACATAGGTGCTTCTGAACTAAGTACATCATCCAATTTGGCAGGACCGCATTACACACCCCTTCCTAGAAACATTTGTCCTCTTGATATGTGATACCAGTTCCACAAAGCAGCGGGTTCTGGGTCCTGGTGTGCCTAGGCTCTGAAGGATGAAATCATACACAGGTGGGTTGAAGGCAAGGATCAGAGGTTTTCTTCACTTCAGCCAACACTCTCAAATCAAGCAATGGATACAGACAGAGACATGTATAACCTTGATGGAAGTTATGATCCATTGTCTGATTGGTGGAGGTTGTTGCTGCAGCTGATTGGTTTCCTTGTCTGGCGAGAAATTTAATAATCGGTCATTGCTCAGTGTGAAGCTTGTGGCTATTTCTTGAGCCTACCTTCTTTGAATGCAAGTAGGTTTCAGAGTTGATGAGTGTTGATGGCTTTTAATCTTGCCAGCCAGGATCTGACAATGGGTACAGGCTAGGAAAACAATGTGTGCCGAAACACCTTGATGGGTTGCTAGGGAAAGACAAAGGCAGGACATTGGATGGTTTTGTGACCTTTTCATCTGGCTAGGGGATTAATTCATTGTTGGGTGGAAGGGATTATTTCTGGCCAGTAAGGATGGTCACCAGGCAATTGTGCTAACTGTCCTGAAGAATAATGGAATTAGTCCTTATTTCTACTGATGGGTGCATGCACAACTGTGTATTTGGGGCAAAGACCACATTTGGATGTTAGCCAGACTGTGTTTCCAGGAGAAAGGCTGTATGTAGATATAAGCCAGTGGGACTTTTCTTAGCCGTGGTTTTTTGGGGTACTTTGGGGGTCCCAGGTTTCGATAACATTATCTGGTGCACTCTTTCTCTTTCTATATGAGTTCTGCAGTCACTGCCAAAGTTTAAATCATGAGCTTGTTCTTTAAATAGGAAGTGTGTGTAACCGAGAGCCAGATCAATAAAGGCACATGTTGGAGTTCAGCCTGTGACTATGTCTAGTGATCAGGCCACTCTGGATGTTGGGAATGACAATGCTGGTTCTAATGATGTTGGGAATGACAATGTTGTTTCTAATGATGAGGGTGTTTTAGATGCAGAGATTGACAATGAAATTTCTGTTCATTGCTGATGAGAATGTTTCTAAAAAGTCAGGGTATGATGGGATGGTCTCTGGAAAAGGTCCTGAATTGCCACCAGAGAATTCCCAGGTCTTCGAGCCTGAGAAAACAGCTGCAGAAATGAGCCAGAAGATAGACGGCTTGTTTTCAGACAGAACAGGAGTGTTCAGCCATCTCTCCGGCACTCTGCCAGATGGAGAGAAAAACTGATAACCAAATCTAGGCTGAATAGAAACAAGTTTCTAGCAGGGATTTAGAGTAGATTAGGGGAGAAACGTGCCAAGTAAAGAATCTGTGGTCAGACAAAGCAACGTTGGAACTCAATCAAGACGTAGTGGCGTACCTTGCAGTCTTGCCTTGGAAAGATTTAAGTGATATCTTGTTTGATTTCATGATTTGGAGTTTTACCTTGGAAGTTTCTGTGTGGATTTTTCATGTACTTTGATGGATTTATTTCCTGGATTAGTTGCTCTTGTTTATTTTTCTACCTACTTGGATTTATTTATTTCTTTGGAGTGTTTTTACTGCTAATGCTTTTTTAAAATAGCCTACAATAAACTGCTTGCATTTTCACTCAGCTGTGTGGTGTTTTTAATAGGGCTGGGCGGTTTTGTTCGTTAATTTCGTAATTCGTTATTAATTCGTTATTTTTTTGATAACGAAGCAATATTGAACTATTCAGGAGCAACTAAAAATCGAAACGAATTTTTCAATTCATTTCGTAATTGTTTCGTAATTGTTTCGAAATCGTTTTGAAATCATTTCGTTATTATTTCCGCATGTCTGGTGCAAGTTTTATAGTTGTTGTTTGTTTTATCAGTGAAAAAAAATATAATTATCACACCAACAGTCAACAACAGAGGGATAGGGAAGCTTCAGAAGTTCCCCCTGTCCCATTTGGAGGTTTTTTTAGCGTATTGCGCGATCGCGTCTGCCATTAACGAATCGATTCGTAATTGTTTCGTAATTTCCGAAATTTTGTAAATTTCAAACTTTTTTAAAGAAAAATTTCGGAATTCTTTTAAAAATCGAAACGCAAAAATCCCCTAAAAACGAATCGAGTTTAGAAACAAATTTTTCCGTGGTTGCCCAGCCCTAGTTTTTAAGTCAAAGGGCTTCTTCCTGGAGTGAAAAAGTACACGATATATGTTCTACTGACTGAGTTATGATCTTCCTCTCTAAAGTTTAGATACTGGTGATGTGCATTTATTGGGTGATGTATTGTAGAATATACTATACACTCTGATAGCAATTTTACTATGGGAATGGCTCTTTCTTAATAACTCTCTCTTCTTATTGAAATCAATAGGAGGAAAATGCCATGTGCTATGTCTTAAGGATGGGAAGAAGGAGATCACCACAACAACATCCAATCTCTGAGTCGAAAACAGAAAAGTTTCCTACCTCAAAACAGAGTTTTGAGAAGTTTTTTTGCCTGTAATTTCCTACGGGCCATACTAGCTATGGATTCTGGGAGTTGTCACCCAAAAAAGTTCTTATCCTAAGCTCTGTCTGGTTTAGGGAAGAAGAGCCCATTAAAACCCCAGTGGCTGAACAGCCAACAAACGTTTAATTAGTAGATATGGAATGTCAGTATCCCTGGTATTCTCTCCACCTTTTATCTGACTTTTAAGAAGCTTTTCTGTCTCGCGTGTTTGAACAACACAGCTGCTGTTCTCCTCTCTTTGAATCTTGTCTAGCTCTCTTACCTGCTCAGAAGACTTCTGATTCATGTCTCTGTTTCTCTTTGCAACTCACATTTGTGAAGTAAAGGGATCAACCAAATCCCTCAATGTAATTGTGCCCGCTACACTTTCACTGTGTCAAGCCTAAGATTCTAACCCGATTAAAGGAAAAGCAAAAAGGTGACGCTTTGACATTTCCCAAAGGCAATGACCTTTTATTACTAATAATAATTGCTCAGACACCTGTGGGCCACAAGCTTTGCTGGCATAAATCTCCTTGCTTCTATTAACTTAGGTGGAGCCGTGCCAAATCTGTGACAGGATCTGGAACAAATACCCAGTTTGCTTTCCCAGAGATGAGATCTCAGTTGACTTACCTAAAATTAAAATTTCCCAGCAACTTCACACATTCTGTTTATGTAATCCAAAACACAAATGCAAAAGGGAAAAGGTGGGGGACCCAAGTGGGGGAGGAAACAGCTCCCACACATGCACAGCTGCTGGAGGGAGGCAAAAATATGGCAGCACATTGCTAATTTGGGTGTGATCGCAAATAATAAGCAGATTCCAGAAATAGGAGTAGCAATGCAAATTTGGAGTGTCCGTATTGACCAGTCTTTGCTGTGACCCATTCATACCTTAATCAAGAGCATTCAATAAATAAGTAAGGATAGATAGATACTAGGCTCATTTATTTAGTTTTACATTTATGCACAAGCTATCTACTGTATTTATGACATGGTGCATTTTGTGTTTTGGCACCTACCATTTGAATTGTACTGAGAGCTGTGGACACCAATGCCTGCTCAGAACCAACATGGAGTCATCCAAAATAGGAGCCTTCCTTATCTTGACATCACCAATATTGATTTTAAACATTCTGGGAATTTTTTGGAGAATTTGTTTTGGATTAAATACCAGCCATACACCAGGTTATACAAGTCTTAGGTTCAATTACTGCATATTTTTTTTATATCTTTGGACCACATTTTCCCCATACATCCATATAGAGATTATGTCCAAAATTTTCAAACACAACCACTTTTAAATTCATCATGTGCCTTAACCTTTTTATTACCGTGCCACCCTTATATTAAATTATGACTTTCAAGATCCAAAAATCTCACATCTCTAAGCAAGATCATTTCCTTCTACCATACAAAACAAGTCTCATAATAAAATGTAACATTAAATTGCCCCTTTCCTTAGCATCACAAAGTGTTTTAAATTTCTGGGTTTCTCTGCCTGCCAGAAAATGTTGAAATCTTTCAGCGATTACACAAAACATATTCCATTTCTTAGAATATAAATTGTTTGAAAGAGAATTTTGGCAATATGTTTGCTTTTATTGCTGAAATTCCATCCAAACTTGTTTCAATTGCCCAGCTGTATTAACATTGAATGGCCTTGCTGTTTCAAAGCCTGGCTGCATCCTGCCTGAGGGAATCATTTATTAGGTGTTAGCAAGACCATTCAATGCTAATCAGTGTGGCCAATTGCAACATTCACAATTGCCTCAAACAGACAAGAGTTCTTTCTCCACCCTGGACATTCCACAGATATATAAAACTCACTGAGGATACCTGCCATAGATGTGGACAAAACATCTGGAGAGAATGCTTCTGGAACATGGCCATACAGCCTGGAAAACTCACAGCAACCCTGTGATTCTGGCCATGACAACCTTCAACAACACAAAGTCATGGCTGTATGTATCTCTCTAAGAGTGGAGTTCAACAAATATGAGGACTACACTCTGAAAGACCTTTCTCCTTATGTTTTAATGCTAACTTTTCATCTAATATTAATTCTGCTGTTAATTGCATTTTTTAAAGGATTGGACCCGCCTTCCTGTGGAGAAAGTGGGTGGCACAAGACCGTGTCCAGGTCCCGCTCTTACATAACACTATGTAACACATTTTTTCTTCCTGGCTTATAAATGTCATTGGTTCTATCATAAAAACATGGGAAAAGTTTAAACATTAATATTTTTTGTTTCTACAGGACATCCTGCAGCACATTTTGCTATAGTTGAGATAGTACGAATATCTCATATTGTCTCAACCAATTCAATATAGTTTGTGGCAGCCACAAAAGTGAAGTTTCTGGAGTATAACAACTATTTTCAAAGTAAGTATTGCAGAAAACAATATATTCAAATCAGGAACAGATTTCCCCCAAAATATTGTCAAAGAATGTAATTTCACAGGATTTGAGGATCAGCGTGGCCTGTTAATGGTTGATGCTGCATGGGAAAGAAGGAATAATAGGAAACCACTTATTTGTTTATTGTGTCAGAAGCTAATTGAGAATACAGTTATAATGTATAGAAAACCCACAAAGTTAAAAACTTGACATAATACTAAAATTCCTTTGACCAGAAGCTGGCCACTTGGAGTGCCTCTGGTGTCACTGTAAGAAGGTCTCCATTGTGAATGTGGCAGGGCTCAGTTCTGTTTCTTAAACTGGCTGCATTCTCTCCCCTTCAATGCATCTCAATCTGAGGCATGCTCAATTTGCCAGCATCTGCTATTTGGTGTTGAGCACTAAGCTGTAATCTTATGATTAGTGAGTTATGCCCATTTAAATCACATTGGGTTATAGCGTAAGGTCAGGTAGCAGAGTGGCAAAATGGCAGACTACAGCTGTGCGCTGCTGCTCACACAAAGTTCTTTTGAAAGAAAAGGGATGTCTGCTGAGCACATAAACGATTACAGGATTTCAGGTGGCATCTTTGGTGTCTTCATAATCCTATAATTTGTATACTTGTGAATCAAGCTTGTGTTCTGCAAGCGGAAACATTCAACATGGCAGCTGCTGGGAAACTTCCCCATTTGAGGATTTCTTAAAACTGTATATGGAACAGGGTGAATATATGAGAAAAGGTGAGATGAAGTCTCCACAGTACTAAATTCTATTAGATTCTGGCATCCATTTTAGAAAAGGGAGACAGGGAGAAGCCATTTTAGTTAGGTTTGCCTTGAGGGGGCGTGTTCAAGTCTTAGAGGGAAAATCAGAAGACTAGGATTGGTTAGAAAGATGGGGGTGGAGCCTAAGTGGTCTAGAGGGAAAATTTGTCTTTTAAACAGAGGCTTGAGGTCCCAGTTAGTCAGTTGGTGTTTGTCTGTTAGAGAGAGAAGAAGAGTTTGGTGTTAGTGAGAGAGAGTTTGGGTTTAGAGAAGAAGATTGGGTTAGTCTTTTGTGAAGTATTCAGAGTAGCTATTGAGTAAATAGCTAGAATATTGTGGAGGAGCAGTACCCAGTTGGTGGACTGTTCAATTCCTAGGGAAGTCTAGTTCAGGGTATTTTTGGCTAGATTCCTAAGGGGCATTTTTTGGGGAGTTACTTTTAGAGATTCATTTCCTGAAGTAATTTTCTGTGGTGGAACTTTGAATTCTTGTAACCCAGAAGTTTTTAAGATTTTTGACTTTAACAGAACCACAAGCTTTTTATGCCAGTATTTTACTGAAACCATTAAGCATTTGTACCTGAATATTTCAAGCCTGTTCAATAAACGTTCTTGTTCTTTTATCAACTTATACTAGCCTCAGTGTGAGTACCTTTGTGGTCAAAGTATTACTAAAAGTTGGCTTCACAACAGCCTCTAAGAAACTATAGTGGCACAGTGTGTGTTACAGAACAAACTCTCTATATTACCTCAGCCTAATTATTATTGAAATGGTGGCAGCGGAATTCATTTGAAGAATCATTTTAAGTCTCTCAGTTCCATTGGTTTCCAGTTCCTAACTTTTAAATATACAGTTGGTTCAGCAACCATACTCCCTTTAACTTTTGTGTGCGTTATAATTTTGGCTGAGCAGCATTGGGATTGTTTTATATATTTCCCCAAATTAATTAAAATTATTTAAAATCTTACTCGTTCTTTATAGCATGCATATTCAAATAAAAGTTTTTACCTATCATTGAGTTATGTTGACAGTGCAGATCATTTGCTTACCAACTACAATAGATATTACATTAAATAAAAACAATACATGATAGCACAGCGGGTTAAACCACCAAGCTGTAGAAAAATTTGCTGACTGGAAGGTTGGCAGTTCAAAGCTGCAGGTCGTGGTGAGCTCCCACTATTGCCCCAGCTTCTGCAAACCCAGCAGTTCAAAAACAATAATGTGAGTAGATCAATAGACACCTCTTTGGTAGGGAGGTAAAAGGTGCCCATGGAGACATGCCGGCAATTCGGTCAGGAAGGTGTCCACGGACAACTGGCTCCTTGGTATGGAAAATGAAACAAGAGCACCTCCCCATGGCTAGAAGTTGAGCACAACCTCCAGATGCCAGAGATGAAAAGGGGAAGTATTTACCTCTGTCTTTACTGTCTATATTAATTGTTAATTGTATAACAGCCTTGAATGTTTGCCATATATGTATTCTGTAATCCGCTCTAAGTCCCCTCGGGGAGATAGAGCAGAATATAAATAAAGTATATTATTATGTTATTATCATCTTCAAGATGTAGTTCACATGCTGGGGAAAGGTGTCTTTTGTTCTGGATCGATTCAGAGTGATTCCACTTCAACTCATGCTCTGAAACAAAATTGAGAAGATGCGATTTAAATGTGTCTTTCATTCAGCACCTTGGATAGCTCATTTAAAGCTGCCACCGGCTCCATCTGCCCTTACAGTAATTGCAACTTTACTCCATTTCTGAACAATACAATGATGTTTTTTTAAACGTCATTGTAATATGAGATTTAGTTGCATTTGAGATTTAGTTGCATTTGAAGGAAGTTTTAAAAATACTGCCCCACCTTCCACTGAGAGTGGAACAGATAGATTATATTATACTAAAACAAAATTGTTTCATTTGAAGAAAGTTTTAAAAATACTGCCCTACCTCCTGGTGAGAGAAGAACAGATATATTATACTAAAACTAAATCTTATACCATCAAGTAATAAATTATTCAAGGGGATCATGCATAATCTTTATGGGACAAAAGAATTTACATATCTGGTATCTTACTAAGCATTTTGAGAACAAGTAATAAATTACTTAAGGAGATCATATATAATACTTATGTTAGGACAGCAAATGCATCCTTGTTACCTTCAGAGGCAAAGAAAAATAAGAGCCATGACTTTGAAATGAAATCCTGTGGATTTCAGGGCTGAGGAAAGAATTACACAAATATCTATATTTCACATTAAAAGCAATAGCAGCTGAAAGTATTTAGCCTGGATGGATTGGACTACTTATTTAAAGATATAATTTATGGTGGCACTACTTTGGATCCAGCCAACTTTCCATAAAAGTGCTCGTGTTTCACCAAATTACAGCTCCCAGGATTCCATAGCATTGAGCCATGGCAATTGGTGTCAAACTGCATTAATTCTACAGTGTCAATGCACCCAGAGATATATTGCATACATTGTCTGGATAAGGTTTATTATTCACTCACTGCTTGCTTATATTAGGTAAAGATAAAGGTTTTCCCCTGACATTCAGTCGTGTCCGACTCTGGGGTGTGGTGCTCATCTCGAAAAGCCAGCATTGTCTGTAGGCACCACCAAGGTCATGTGGCCGGCATGACTGCATGGAGCGCTGTTACCTTCCACCAGAGCAGTACCTATAGATCTACTCACATTTACATGTTTTCAAACTGACAGGTTGGCAGAAGCTGGGTCTGACAGCAGAAGCTCACGTCGCTCCCCGGATTCGAACCTGCGACCTTTCAGTCAACAAGCTCAGCAGCTCAGTGATTTAACCCACTGCTCCACCGGAAGCTCCTTGCTTATATTACGCTATGCATATTTTCACTGTGGAGTGTTCTTGTTGTTGCGATTGCTCCTGTCCTACCTTGCTTTATTTGCTCTTGGACTACAAGAATTTCAAAAACAAAGCTTTGATGATTTTCAAACTTAGCAAAATAAGTACATTAATGATAAGGCAGATCAGATCTAGTGCTAGGGCCCTAATTTCAAGCCTGTCATTAGACAGAGTGAGGCAGCTGTCTCAAATAGCAGATTTTTTTAGTAACTAGGAAAACACATCTAACAGTTACCTATTTGCTTTGCTATCACTACCTTGAGAGATGCACTTATGGAATTTCACACCATGTACCAAGATAAGCTGCCCAGATGTGAGCAGAATGCATCTTGTCTTGGAAGTAGGCGAGGAAGGGGACATGATTGGTAGTTCTGTCTCAGGTAGAAAAAAGAGTTAACCTCATAGACCTTTGTTTACATTTATAAGAACTTTAACTTTTTTACAATCCAGGGTCCAAACCTAAGGCATATATAGCTCATATATGTCATTTAGAAAGGTGTCAATGGTCACCCTCTAATATTTACAAAGCCCTATTTAATCCCCCCACCAGTTCATTGAACATAGAAGTAGAAACTCTCTAAAATGCTTGTCAGAAGCTACTTTGACTAAAAGTCTCCTGCTGCTACCCAGAGCAGAAATATGACGAAGAGTGCTAATTTGTCACTCATGTTCTGTGGCTTGTGCTTTCCTCAGCAATTGGAGGCTGTTCTGCTTCATCTAGAACAGTTTTGAGAAAAACCGAGTATTTGAAAAGCTTACTGAAAATAGTCATATTCTTCCCTTGAAATGCTTGAATTGTGGAGTATTCAATAAGTATGAATCAGGAATCAGTTACCCGGGACTAATTCCAGAAGGCCCATCATTAGAGCTAGACAATGGACTACTTCACTGGAAAAGCACATGCTTTCTAACAACATGGCTTATTCAGAAGGATAAGAGATTTTTGGAATTGTCTAATATGTCTTATAGGGTCACAAACAATCTAACTAGAAAGGTTCTCTTTAATGCTGACAAGTTTCTAAGTAAGCAAACTTATAATACTTGGGAACAGACAGTGGAGAAATCAGATCAGTCCCAGGACATACATATGATGTCAGCAAAAGTAGAGTGTGATCCACTGAGTGTGAGTCCAAATATGAAATGCAGTCCTGAGGAAGATCCAGCACCAATTAGGGAGTCACCAGAAAGAGTAATTGTTGCACTCTGGCCTGGAATCACCTTTGCATTACACAAGAGTATTATTAACTAAACAGTTTATTGAAGAAAATCAATATAAAAAGGAAAAAAGTTACAAAGTAATGTAAAAAGCAATGTCCCAAATAGCAGTAAGAAAAAAAAAGCTAATAATCACTACATCAGAGTTCATCAGAGTTCTGTTCAAAAGTAACAAGGTACATGGAAAATCAGGAATCAAAACATCAGCATAAATCCATAACCAGGGACATGGGAACTTCTTTCCAAACATGAATCCATGAACATGAGCACCAAAATTTTCCCAAGGAACTTAAACATAGACTTGAATGTGGAACAAGACCGAGGTGTATACGGTAACACAGCGTTGCCTGCGCTAACTCTTTTAATAAGCAATCCTTTAAGGATCACAAAGCCATGAAGTAATGTCTTTGACATCTGCTCTGTTGTTTCTTGCAAAATCTCTTTGACCTCTGTAATCTGGCTCCCTCCTCCTGGAGATCAAGCCCCCAACTCCTACTGACCCCAGGTGTTTTCCCAGGGGAAAGATTTCTACCTTCAAGCTCCTTATCTTCCATTGCCAAGGAATGGCTGGGGAAAGGTTCTCCCTATCTTCTGATACTGCCTCAGCATCTCTGCTCTGATCTGAAGATGTTTCTCTTTTACCAGGCAGAGACCCATTCTCCCAGACAGAATCGTGATCTAAAATCCTCTCATTTCCCACACTGGAAAGCCCATCAGTCCTCACAACATCTGACTGAACAATCCCCTTGTCTTCAGCCTCTGAGATCCTTAAAGCCAAACATAGCTAACCAAGGTCACAAAAGGGGCATTTTAGTAGATTGTTTGCAGTAACAGAATGCCTGGCTGGCATAATCAGCTTGGTACTTCTTTTTAAGGTGGGCCATATTATTTTTTGCAGTTTGTAACTGAGATGTTTATCAATGAAGCTCCACAGTATGAAGTGCTCCCATATCTTTATAATGGACCATCCTTTCCAGGAACTCATAGGATGGTAAAGGCTCTTCCTTTGCCAGTGTCAGGACAGGACGATCAGTCTCCTTTAGCTTTGACTGGAATCTGTTATCTTGGATCTCTTCTTTCCCTTATTAGTTTGAGGAGGACTTCTCCAGATAAGACATGGCAAAAAGGGATTTTAGGATGCTGGGAAGGGAATCTACCACAATCCTGCCTCTGTTGATTATTTCACTGTGGGCCCTTAGTTGCCATATCTATGCATTGTCATAATTTTGTTTGATAAAACTTTTACCCAACCCATTCTTTCCAAGCTTGGCTCCAACCAAAATGGCCTACCATTTAAGATAATGAGATTTGCATTCCAAAGCATCTGGAAGGCAGCAGGTTGAGAATGCTGTAGAAACATTTGGGGATGTCAGTGTACTAGCATGTTAGACTGAGCAATCTCTTGAGGCCGGCCTAACATAGCACATTTATGCGAGGAATAATTCTGTCTTAAATAATATCTATTTCCCAATGCAGTAGGTCAGAACCTGCTAGAGTGCATTTTAAACATTTCCCTTAATCAATTAAGTATGCCTCTTTTTGTTATTGTAGTCACCACCTCCATAGCAGCCTTTTAGGAAGAGCTGCACAAAACAATTTGTGTGGGAACTGTTGACTGCTGCATAAATGGATTCGTAAGAAGAATCTCCTGGGAACATAATATTTGGTTTGGAAAATTTACCTTAAACCTTTTCTACATTTGTTTGTATGTGGTACATTTAATATTTAATAGAAACTCCTCTTGGGGGAGTTCTTGCCTTCTGGATTTAAAGCATCTTGCTTAAAATGTGTAGAAGCAGACTTTCACTAGTCCACCTAATGAGGCAAAATAAAATATTTTGGAACTGCCTTACAGCTCTCTATTGGGGTTCGCCTTCAGTTATTAAAGGTTTGGGAAAATAACCCATTATGCTTGTAATGAATACATGCAAACATATTTGGAACAGCACATGGGGGCTGTGGTGGTGCAATAGATTAAATCCTTGTGCTGCTGAAATGCTGACATGAAGGTTGGTAGTTCGAATCCATGGGACAGGGTGAGCTCCTGCTGTTAGCCCTAGCTCCTGCCAACCTGCAAATGTGAGTAGAACAATATGTACTGCTTTGTCAGGAAGAGGCAAAAAGATGCTCCAAGCAGTCATGCTGGCCACACAACCAGGAGGTGTATACGGATAATGCAGGCTCCTCGGCATAGAAATGAAGAGGTGCACCTCTCCCAGAGCCAGAGATGGGCACCGCTTCCAGACCCATAATGAAAGGAGAAGCCTTTGTCTGTGTATTTGTGACTTATTGTATGTCATTGTAACAATGCATTGAATGTTTGCCGGTGTCTGTTTATATACTGCAATCTGCTCTGAGTCCCCTCAGGAGAAAGACAGAATATAATTTATTATTATTATTATTATTATTATTATTATTATTATTATTAGATTTAACAATGCTTGAAACTCTTGAATGTCCTGGGTATTCACTGAAACTATTATAGATATATAAGTCCTCAAACAAATACAAATGTATGCCTAACTGGTTTTGTTGCAATGTTGAGATGGTTATAAGAGACAAGAGGATGTACAAGTAAAAGCTTTTAGGAAATGGCTGTATGATGCCTTCGGGAACTATGATATTTGGGAAAGAATTGAGGAAACTATTGAAAATTGTGAGATCATGGAAGTAGAGCATAGGATTGGACCGCTTGTCTCAAAGTAGGGTTATGCTGAGCACTTTTCAGAATGTGGGTGAGAACAAAAGAGAAAAGCCATAGAACAAAGTAACTGAAGGAGGAAATATTACAAGTTAGTGTAAGAAGGAGAAGAAAGGTGAGAGAGGGAGGGAAATAAGAGAAAGAAGTGTGTGAAGCCAGAGGGTTAGGAGGCCTGTGGTGAACACAAAAACATCACAAGTAAATACCCAATTCTGATATTTTTTGAAAAGAAACTTGTTCTGCCAAGCAGTGCAGCTGCTATTTTGGGGACTAGAAGCAGACATTTTTGGTGTTTCATGCTGAGAAATGAGCAAATATATTTTTTATCTTCTGGAGGTTGTTGTTTTGAATGGTATTTTCAAGCAAATGATAAAAATGGCCTTGTCACATTTGACTGGCTTTGTAAAGGGAATCAAGATATCTCCTGGCAATGCTTTTTTTAACTTGTGAAAAGTTTAAAAGGGCACGCTGAGAGCTTTTCCTCATTAAAAAAAATTGGTGGGAAAAAATACTGCAGCAGCCTTGAAGTTTTTCTTGCTACATGCAGCAACCTGGCACCAAAATGTCAGCTCAGCAGCATCAAGTGGAGGGGACTAGGAGCATAAGAGAAAGTATTTCCAGGAAGAAAGGTTGTGGATCTATAGCCCCTCCCCTCCTTTCTGATATAAAATATTTGAAGAGCAGATTCAATTTCTGGAAATGTGGCTCTTGACATTTGGATGTTAAATTATATGAGAATGAGGAAGGCACTTCTTTTTCAATGAGAGTGACAAATGCATCACTGTTTGACTTCAGCTCCCTCCCTTGCAATAATTGGTAAAGAAACACTGGCATCTAGTGGGTTCCATGTAAACGGTGCAGTGAATCCACTCTGGGGTTGAATCCAAATGTTAAAGGATCCATCCAAGGTAGTTAATCTTTGTGTGGTTTTTTAAGGCAACCTTGGATAGATTAAAACCATTTGCCACAACTAGTTTAACCCACTGATTCTTAAATGGCTCGTTGTTGGGGTCATGAAAAGATTGGCGACAGTAAAAAGTTTGTGAACACTGCCCTTTTCCATGAATCTGTTAGCAGGAACATGCAGCGTTCACAATAGACTCTGCAGAAGAAGGTTCAGCTGTACTCCACGAAAAGGGAAAATTATCCTATTTAACAAGGCTTGCAAATGATGATTTATTATCAGTAGATGTTTGATTTGTATACCTATTTTATATACCTATATACTTGGGGTCACATAAAATTTTCTCTAACAAAAAGGTGCTGCACATAGAAAATGTTTAAAATGTTTCTGATTTAAAATGTTTCTGATTTAAACCACCAGTCACCACTAAGGAGATCCAGGTTCAAGTCCTCACCAAACATTGGAAATATGTATTAGAACAGTGGCTCCCAACCTTTGGTCTTCCGGGTGTTTTGGACTTTAGCACCAACAATTCCTAACAACTGCTAAGTCAGGTGGGATTTCTGGGAGTTGTAGTCCAAAACACCTGGAGAACTGAAGGGTGGGAACTACTGTATCAGAATAAAATAAAAATAAAACCATAGAGGTGGAAGGAGTCATATAGGCCATTAATTCAACTTCCTGATCAATGCAGGAATTCCACCCCCAGTATGTAGCTATCTAGATATTTTTAAAAACTTCCAAAGAAAAAAACCCCATCAACCCTTTAAGAATTTGGTTCCATTGTATTCTAATACCTTTCCATCCAAGGTAGAATTAAAATTACTAAAAGTTGAGTTATCAAACTCATACATAAGAATGTGTTCCTAATTACTAATTTCAATAGTAATGTTTCAATACATTAAATGAATATGAGAATCTTCATTTAGGTTATGATTGTTTATTATTCTTGTTGGAAATAGCAACCTTCCAAGCCTCCACTAACTGCTTGTTAGTGTATATACAATTGTTAGCCTGCATTCTATGTATATGTTGATTTGCCAGTTTGGTTTACCTCTTTGATGTGGGAGGCATTATAGATGTGATTGTACTGAGCATGTGCAAGCTCAGGACTCCATTTTGTGTTTAGTTTACTTTCAGACCTCTTTGGAGGTAGATGTGTGGTGTGCTCATGGACTTGAGTGAGTACAGATATGCTTAAAAACACTTAAAGACTGTGTGCCTGTATGGTGAATATATACAAGTTTGTCAGTAAACAAGATATGTTATTTTTCAAAGAAGAAAACTAACCAGATCCTTCTAACCATGTCTTTATCCTTGGCCGTTTAAAGACATGATTCCTCAGTTTAACAGCTGAGCTACCTGTGTGTGCTATTACATTAATGTTTTATGAATATCACTTGCCTTAAGATTTGATATCTAACAAGGCCATACCATTCTTTTGACTAGTGATTTTCAAGTTGTCGCTATGTTCATAGAGATTCATATTTTGCCAAATGGAGGTAACATAATTTTTACCTTTGCAATATGGTTATGGTGCACTGTAATTTCCAATAGATTATGGGCTTTCTAATGATTATTAAAATAATTTGATTTAAATTGGAAAGTTATATGGTTTACCTCTTTTCCCCCCAGGTGCTACAGCTTATGTTTCAGCATACGTGGAGGGACTATCACCATTCACACTCGGCTTTGATAACATCGTATGAATACGTAACTGCTGAAATGCTTACACCCCAAAAGATGAAAAATCCACTGGTGAAGTGGAATTCTTATGCCACTAAGAAAAAACAAACAAACCCATATTCAAGGAGTTAAGATTGTCTTCTGATGTGGATTTTTTCAAGTAAGCATTGCTTAGAGTGACTTGCCTTCCTTGGTTACTCCTTTTTATATAACAAAGAATGTGTGAGGTATCTTATGCTCTATCTAGGTTTGCCTGGGGAAGTCATCCATTCTGTTTTTTGCTTCAAGAAACACATCCTGTGAAACAGAGAGAAATCCTGGAGGTCATTGAAAAAAAAGGAGAAAAGGCAGAGGACATGAACAGTCTTCGAGTGATGGCTCCCCAGGGAAGCGGAGTTGCTGAGCAGTACAACTGTTCCATATATGTTTCTCCACAGTATTTCTGACTGAAAATCAGTTTTGCTTGTAGGTTGAGCAATTGGAAGACTTTTTTTTGTTTTTTCTTTAAAATATGAGATCACCTTTTCTGCAATCTCCATCACAACTACACATTGATCACAAAAGTGACTTAATTATCATGGATGATCCTTAAACCAGTGTAAGTAACCAACTAAATTCTAGCCGGAGTCTGTAAACCTCACACTGGCAATGTATACCAATAACCTCTAGAAATGAATTGTATATACAATATTCAGTATGTATGTATGTATGTATGTATGTTTGTGTAAAATACATTTTATATGATACGTAATTGTCCAATATCTTGCATAAAATGCCTGCAAGGCATGGACAACTTCAATGGTCCAGGATGACAAATTGATGTATCTTCAGAACTGTGCATCTGAGAAAGTAGACTGTCTAGGAAAGCTCATGTTATCAGCTTTATTCCCTCAGTCACTAAGGTGCTATGAGATCCATTTGCATGCAAACTATCAGAATAGAGTGTTATATATAATGATGAGATGAAAGTAATTTTTCCTCTTGTTATTCCCTTCTCCATGAGTCAAAGTGTCATGTTGGGGTGCACTGGTATGTTGTGTTGCTTGCAGCCACCGCTTGGCTAATTTTTAGTTGTGCTGGAGAGAGAAGGTCTCAGGAATTCGAGGGTACTAGGATTGGTTGATGATTTGAAACTAACATCTTTTGCAAGAGTTTGGGGGCCATTTTGTTTTGTTTTCAGTCTCACCAAAATTGGTGCATTTTCCCCCCAAAACAGTTTTTGAGGTTGTCTCCAGGCTTCTTTTTCCACAGTTAAGTCAAAGCCCAGCATTTATGCATGTGGTCATGATTTGTATTCCATTCCTGGTATAATTAGAATTATTACAATGATTTCCTAAATTTTCTTCTTTTTGCTATATTAAGGGGGAAAAAACCTGAAGGATTTTTTTGTCTCTCCATGAAACAAGAAATAGGGCAGGATGTTCTTCCTTCATGTAGAAACTCAAGAGTGAACCCTTATAATGTGGCAACGTTACCAGCTATTTTATTTTTATACAAATCTGTGTAAACGTTCATTAACAGGTATCACTGAACATGTTCTAATCAGAATTGTGTGTGCAAAAATCATATTTATACTCACAGGAAATCCTGCTGTTGAATAGAATAATGTCATTCTTGGCTCAAAATGGCCTTGCCTAAGAAGTTTTGCCATCCGGATAGTTTTGTACTTAAAGAGGTTTCTGATTGTAGTCCATAAAATGAAGGTAGTAATGCTAGTGTTTCACAAGATGATCAATAGGGTTAGAAGCTGTAGGGAAATAAAAACATAGTTGCTGCTGTTCTTATTATTATTTCACTCTCCATTTCCCTTATTGAGCACACATGCAAACACTCTCTCTCTCTGTCTTTCACTGTCACACACAGACTCAAACCCTATCTATACTGCCATATAAGTGGCTGCGGTAGCACAGTGGGTTAAACCGCCAGCTGCAGGAGGGTTAGCAGTTCGAAGCCATGAGTCATGGTGAGCTCCCACCTGTTAGCCCCAGCTTCTGCCAGCCTAGCAGTTTGAAACTAGCATCTTTTGCAATTATATATATATAATATTTATAATATTATAATGTACTGCAATATGATAATAATAATATGATATTATAATTATATATTTACATTACTTGTAATATTACTAATAATATTAAGTTATAGTGGTATGGTGCAATATAGCAATGTTTAATGCTGATATTGTACTATGCTAATAATATAATATATTGTATGTAATATGTACCTTGTAAGGTGCTCTGAGTCCCCTTCGGGGTGAGAAGGGTGGCATATAAATGTCGTCAATAAATAAATAAAGCATGCAATGTGAGTAGTTCAATAGGTACAGCCTTGGTGGGAAGGTAAAAGGCCACCCCCTGCAGACATGCTGGCAAAACGCGATCAGAGATGTCTACAGACAACAGGCTCCTTGGTATGGAAAAATGGAACAAGAGCACCTCCCCATGGCCGGAGTTGAGTGTCACCTCCAGATGCAGGAGATGAAAAGGAGAAGGTCTTTACCTTTGTATGTCATTGTTCACTATGTAAAAGGCACTACATGTTTGCCTTATATCTGTATACTGTAATCTGCTGTGAGGGAGATAAAGCGGAATATAAATAAAGATTATTATTATTATTATTATTATTATTATTATATAATGCAGTTTGGAACAGTGTAGATCCATATAATGTTTTGGACTTAGTGATCCCAGTTAGAGCCTTTGGGCTGCATTGCCCAGAATTTTCCTTCCAGCATGGTGTTGGCAATGGGCTGTTAGAACTGAACTGTACTGCCATAAATTAATTTTTCCATCTTCTGATCAAACTTAATGGACTTTTTGATTCCTTTAGTTCATTGATTCTTAAGCCAAGTACATTTTGTTACAGTGGAATATCTTTTATGATTTTTATTGAGATGACCTCAATTTTTCCCTGAGTATTGCATCAGTATCAAACATCAAGTTATATCTGGATGCCAGGGATCTAATTCAACAATGGGTATTAGGCGAAGTCATAAAGTATTAGAATAGTTTTGAAACAATCTGTCTAGTCAGTGTGACTTTGACATGCAATCACAGCCCTGTCACTCAAACATTTCTTCCTCTTGATTGTTTTCTATAATTTAAGCCATGACCAAGTCTCACATACACAGCCAGGGCATATTGGCAGAACAGCTCTTCGGAGCTGTTGTACAGATGTTATTACCAAATTGATGAGAGGACTGGGATGAGGTATAATTCAGCGGTCCTTGGTGTGCAATGCCTCTGTCTTCTTCTGTATATTATTAACCACCTGGTAAAACATCACATTATATACAAAAAATAAACAAACCGGCAGCCTCCTCCTTTCCCAGCTGGAGATAACATGACTCCAGTCTCTGGATTCATAACAATAAATTAAATGGTTTGTCAGCTGGGAAGAAGAGAGTGCTGCAGCATATGACAGGCACTTTTGCTTTAATTAACTTGGGAGAGTAGGAAATTAACAGCAGCGCATCGATCTAGATAGGGTTTAGATAACAGGAAACTTGTGTATGAATTGCATCCTTGGTGTACAGATATCCTACTTCACTACAGCCTTGTCCAGGAATTAGGTGTGGAAAGAACAGCTATAAAGCAACATTTTAGGCGATAAACTAAAAATCAATCTAAACTGCTATTCTGATGTAAAGTAGAAGCTCGATTACAGTGGCCAATGGGTGGGAACTAGCTTCTCTGTTATCAACTGCTGTTTAAGCCCTGTGCAAGCACCAGGACTGTGGCACAGCTGGATGGGAGTCAGCTGCATTAAGATCACTACTGACCAAAAGTTTGAAGCCAGCCCGGGTCAGAGTGAGCTTCCGGCCAATTTGTGTAGCTTGTTGTCAACCTTTGCAACCTGAAAGACAGTTGCATCTGTCAGGTAGGAAAATTAGGTACCACTTTGTGGGGAGGGTAATTTAACTAATTTACGAGGCCATAAAAAAATCTCCAGCAAGCATGCAAAGAATGAGGAAGTACTTCATCACTGTCGCAGGTGGACGGTGAAGCGACAGCTCCCCTGGTGGCCAGAAAAAGTTGGAATGTTAAATAGCCTCTGACTGTCTGTCTATATGTGTTGTGTGAACATGGCATTGAATGTTTGCCTGTATATGTACATTGTAATCCAACCCGAGTCCTCTGCGGGGTGAGAAGAGTGGAATATAAATACTAGGCCTAGGTAACAACGCAAAAATTTGTTTCTAAAATCGATTTGTAATTGGGGTTTTTTTTTGTTTCGATATTTAAAATAATTACAAAACTTTCCCAAAAAAAAGTTTCGGTATTTACGAAATTTCGTAAATATTTACAAAACATTTTGTAAAGATGGCGCCCTTTTTTTTCAATATTTTTTCAATATTTTTAAAATTTAATTATTAATTTAGTAGAATAGGGATTAATTATTATTAATTATTATTAAGGAGGGAAGGCAGGCACTCACTCTGGCGGGCCCTCTCGCTCGCCGCTCGCTCGCCCCTCTCGCTCGCCGCTCGCTAGCCCCTCTCGCTCGCCGCTCGCTATTATTATTAATAGGCAATGCTAAGCAAGCTGGCCAATTGCAAAATTCAGGCAGGAAGCAGCCAGACCATGAAGCTGCAAGGCCATTCGATGCTCATCAAGCTGGCCAGCTGCAACATTCACGCTTGCCTCCAGCAGACAAGAGTTCTTCCTCCCACCCTGAACATTATTCCACAGATATATCAACCCCACTTGCCTAGTTTCCAACAGACCTCACAACCTCTGAGGATGCCTGCCATAGATGTGGGTGAAATGTCAGGAGAGAGTGCTTCCGCCCCTCTTGCTCGCCCCTCTCAGCAAGCATCGGCAGGCGGCCATCTTACGTATTTCCGAAATGGACGGAAATACAAAATTTTTTGGCACCTGCCGTTTCGATATTTAAAATCACTTCCAGGTTAAAAAAAATGTTTTGTAATCGTTTCGTAATTCAAAAATTAACGAATTTTTTAACGAATTATGAATTAACGAAACGAATTGACCAGCCCTAATAAATACTGCAAATAAATAAATAAAAATTAAAGACATGGGGAGGGGCGCACCATGTTCACCTATCCCTTCATTGTTATTTCAGTTATCCTCCTACACATAGAGGTTGGCAGTAATGACTGGAGAGTCCCCATGAAGCATGGAGGATGTTCACATGATATAATAATAATAATAATAATAATAATAATAATAATAATAACACTTTATTTGTACCCTGCTACCATCTCCCCAAGGGATTCGGTGCAGCTTACATGAAGCCGAGCCCAAATACAACAATACAAGCAATAACAACAACAGTAAAAGCAATTAAAATAAAAACATAGACAATAAAATATACAACATTATCAATAAGACAACAAGCAATTAAAAGCAGTGGGAAGGCCAAATGTAAAGTTAAAATGGAACTAATGCTGGGACATGGACGAAAAGGTGATAGTGGCGTTTGTGGAAGGGCATACGAGCATACCTAAAAAAAATGTAAAGTACTTTGGAGGACAAAGTGCTATGGGATCATTATTCCGGGAAGGCACACTGGAACAACCACATCTTCAAGCTCCTCCTAAAGACTGCCAAAGTTGGGGCCTGTCTGATGTCTTTAGGGAGTGAGTTCCAGAGTCGAGGGGCCACCACCGAAAAGGCCCTCTCTCTTGTCCCCACCAATCGCGCCTGCGATGCTGGTGGGATCGAGAGCAGGGCCTCCCCGGATGATCAAAGGGATTGTGTGGGTTCATATACAGAGATGCAATTTGAAAACATAGGCTGACTTTCTGCCTTGCACTTAGGTTTTTGAAATGTAGGGTTTTGGATCCATAAAAGCTCAATAGTCAGCTTTTCTTTCATGTCAGGAGCAACTTGAGAAACTGCATGCCGCTTCTGGTGTGACAGAATTGGCCACATTGCCCAGGAGATGCCTGGATACTCTACCATCCTGTGGGAGGTTTCTCTCATGTCCCTGCATGAGAAGCCGGAGCTGACAGATGGGAGATCACCCTGCTCCCCGGATTCAAACCACTGACCTTTCAGTTAGCAGTCCTGCCAGCACAAGGGTTTAACCCATTGTACCACTGGGGGCTCAGTAGTACAACTCAATCAAATGTCATCATCCTTACACTCTGATTAACAGCTGAACAGACCTCCTTTGCTCAGTGTGGCTCCTGGCTCTTAAGGTGAGCTGGAGGGGAAGGCCAACAGACATTACTTCTACACTGCCCTATAATGCAGATTATCAAAGCAGATAATCCACATTATTTGGATTGAACTAGATTATATGAGTCTACACTATTTTATAATCCAGTTCAAAACGGACAATTTGGATTTTATATGGATTTTTTGAGCTTATTGACTTCACTCACATCGATCATGAGAGGTGATGAATAAAAGCCAGGTTTTAAAGGGGTTACCTAAAGCATTGAGCATACATCAAGGATAAGTTTTAATATTTCAGATAGCTCCCTAAAGGTTTCACTACCTCACTGATGTGTAAGTTGCCTGCAGCTCTTGAACATACAAGCAATTCCCGAGCTAAAAACATCCAACTTACAAACAATTAATAATCAAGATGGAGCGAGACAACAGGAAGAGAGAGATCTACCATTCAGAAGGGAAATTCACTTCTCAAAAAGTTATCATGGGGAAAAGATTTAGCACCAATCTTCTGAATCTTCTGAAAAAGGGCACAGAGAGCAAAACAAACCTTACAGCAGTGTTAACCCTTCCCTATGAGAACCAAAGCTTAACTATATTTCTATATTTGGCACGAGTTACATTTAAAAACCGCACCAGTTCCAACTTACAAACAAATCCAACTGAAGAACAAACCTACAGAAATTATCTTAAATGCCTGTATAGGGCTGTAGGGATGGGAATTGTCTGTTTTTCCAGAAATTGTTGAACAGTGTTCCTCCGTTTTGGTTATGCAGCTAATGCAGTAGTTCTACAATATCTGGAGGGCTGCCCAATTCCCACTGCTGGTATTAAGGACATGGAAGTTCTGCTCATATTTCATTTTAATTGCATTTTGTATCCATGACACAAATATTTGCTTTTGAAAATGATGGTATGCATATGGATATGCATTAGCCTTGTTTTTAAATTCTATTGGTATTGTATCACCCTAAGTCCCTATGAGAAAAAAAGGTGGGATAAAGATAATGCAAATTAATAATAAATAAACGTGACTGAAGTCCAATTTGATTGTGCCGTCATGCCTGGGGGCTATAACTCTTAGTGAAAGAGACATAGACGTGACATCTTTTCCCCAGGAGATTGCTTCTTGCCTTCCTTTAAAGAACTGGCGCTCCCAAGGACCAAAACACTGTAGATAACTCAAAATAGGTTTTATTGTCCACAAAGAGTTATCCCTTTAAGGCAATAAGCTGGAAGTTTCAAAGGGTTAAAGGAAATATACATTACAGTCTCTGGTTGTCTTGGGCCCAAGGAGATTTCGCAGCTGAGAAGCTTTTCAAGGTTCCCTCTTTCTCAATGGCTGTGAATGCCAGAGCAATCCTCAACCCCAGTCCAAATGGCCTATATTTGAAGGCACAGAGTCTTCCTTTTGATGCCACAGGGCCGGTTTGAAGGCGCTTGGGTCTCCTCAACGTTGTCCAGGGCGATCTGGGCATGAAGTATGAGTCCCAAGGGTAAAAACCTTAGAATTGATGATGAGAGGTTAAGGACTTAATTAAGGGCTTTAGAGCCAAGTTTCTTTCTCACGTCTATCTGATAGAGAGTTTGATGGTAGAATGAAAAAGGAAAAGCTCTGCCCTCCTCCAGGAAGAGGTGGAGCCAAGCAATTGAGCTGAGGAAGCAATATAACTGGTGCAAACAACATTGATTAACAGCTATAAATAACCAATCAACCCAACTATACATTTACAAACTAGGTAAGTTTGGGCATGTTATACAGTTTAAACCTTTGCACTTTAAAGTTCTATACACAGGTGGCGCCACTTGCGCCATCACATTGATCATATGCTTTCTTTTTGTCAACTGCCAGGAAGGGACAGAATAAAATAACTGGGACAGTTCTACAGGCAGGGCGGCCATGCTTCCCTGATTTATAGGTGGCATTCTTCTGTCTGACAGCATTGTCTATTTGAAGCACTGAACTGTCTGTTTAAAGAAAAAAGAATAAGAAGGTAGAGCAAAAGATTAGAGGTTATCCTTTAGCATGTTTGCAGACTTAGCAAGCCATTCTCCCCCATTATAATGCAGTAATTATAGTAATTATCTTTGATATTCACATAGAAATAAAAAAATAAACATATTCACATGTTATGAAAATCTGCTCCTTCTAATGGCACGTTTTGTTATTGTCAATGTTGACTGCCACTCTTTTATGGATGCATTTTTTCCTATTCTTTGATTTCTCTTTAGGTATTATAAACCTTTTCCCCTTGTTTTAAAACTTCACTTGTAATGACAGGATTGAAGTTTCCATTTAGTGCCAAGGTAATATGGGGATAAACTGTTAAACCACTTGAAACCTTAACTTAGAAACCATAAATTTTACATCTTCTTACAGATACTGAGGTCTTTCTTTGTAAGATATCGATCTGTTTCTTTTGCCTAGTTTAAAAAACAGTTTGTGTTGTTCTGCTGGTGAATTAATATTTGCAAAGTTTAAAAAATGGGAGGCCTTCTGTGTATAATGTATTGTCGAAGGCTTTCATGGCTGGAATCACTGGGTTATTGTAGGTTTTTCGGCTTTATGGCCATGTTCTAGAAGCATTCTCTCCTGACATTTCACCTGCATCTGTGACAGGCATCCTCAGAGGTTGTGAGGTCTGTTGGAAACTAGGAAAATGGGGTTTATAGATCTGTGGATTAGACAGAATACTAATTAGATAGAATACTAATTTTGCACCACATAGCAAATATAATCCTGCAAGAGAAGCCTCTCTGAGGATCAACAGATTTGAATGTTCTTCTTCAGTTATCTTCTCACAGATAACTTACTCCCCTCAGGAAGAGAAGTAAATATTATTCATCTAAAATAGGAATTGAAATGGAATCTGCTCAAAAGACATAGGGAGTTCTTATCCATTTTTCATAGGGTGAGTATTTTTCCCCCAATGGGACCTAGCTTAAGTGAACTATTGGAATACAACCTTAGTTTTTTAGCACAGTGGGTTAACCACTAGTTGCAGTTAATCTTCTGACTGGAGGAAGCCGCAAGTCGGGGTGAGCTCCAGCTGTTAGCTCTAGCTTCTGCCAAACGATCAGTTCGAAAGCAACTAATGTGAGTAGATTAATAAGTACCACCTTGGCAGGAAAGTAAAAGGGTGTCCCATGCAGACATGCAAACATGACAGCAACACAGTCGGAGATTTATTTATTTTTTGTCATGTCAGGAGCAACTTGAGAAACTGCATGTCGCTTCTGGTGTGAGAGAATTGGCCGTCTGCAAGGACATTGCCCAGGGGATGCCCAGATGATTTTTGATGTTTTTATCATCCTCGTGGGAGGCTTCTCTCGTATGAGGAGCTGGAGCTGATAGAAGGAGCTCATCCGCCTCTCCCCGGATTCGAACCTGTGACCTGTTGGTCTTCAGTCCTGCCGGCACAGGGGTTTAACCCACTGCGCCATCGAGGGCTCCACAGTCTGAGATGTCTATGGACAACAGGCTCCTTGACATGGAAAAATGGAACTAGAGCACCTCCCCTTGGCTGGAGTTGAGCATTGCCTCCAGACTCCGGAGATGAAAGGGGAAGGCCTTTACTTTTGTGTGTGTATTGTATGTATGTTGCTGGTGAAAAGCCATTGAATGTTTGCCTTATATGTATGTACTGTAATCAGCTCAGAGTCCATCCAGAGAGGTAAAGCGCAATATAAATAAAGATTATTATTATTATTACTATTATTATTATTAATATTTTGACAACTCAGAAAATAACTAATATTGAGACGTCGTGACACTGAATACCAATTGACCTTTTGAGGGTGGGAGAGTTGCATTCCTTACCTCTGCTTATTGTTCTGATATTTCTTTCTAATAATTTGCCTGAAGTATGCTTGCATACCTGTTTTACACAAAATTGCAGTACAATTTCTGCAAGCTGCAGTCCAAAAAAGTAATGTTTGCAAAATTCAGATTATACAGTAGCTCAGCAAGGTTTCACACACACACACATTAATGGGTGACTGTGATTGCTCCATTTTCTTTTGTAGCAATCTGCATTCTCAAAGGGTGTTGGCAAAGTTTGCAAAGTTCAATCCCAAAGGTCCGTTGCAGTGCTGTTAGTGCTGCGGTATCGGTTATTTAAAGTTATTTAAAGTTACTGCATTGATTTACATTGCTAATTTTTAAAGTAAAGCATTTGACTTTATTGGCAGGAAGGAAAGCCTTCCTCTTCCAAATGTGTGTGTGTGTGCAAACAAGTATAAAGTCTCTTTCCTTCTTGCTTGCTTTCTGAACAAATCCTTGCGCACTAAAGATACTTTGATGCCACCCACCGGAGGAATGTGATATTTTGGGTTCCCCTGCCTTTCTTCCTTTGAGCAATTTCGCATCCTGCATACAGGAGAGAGAAGGAAAACCCTGGTCTCTTTAGCAACGCTAGATGGGGACTTAGTGGTTAAATCTACCAAAACGTTGAAACGGTGAGAGGCATATCAGAGAGCTATATAAATAACCACAGGGTGATATTCAAGGCTGCTTCTTGTATACATAATATAATCCATGCTGTGCAGCACTGCTGCTGTCCTACCCCTCCCTGAGATTAGTTTATGAGACACAGAAAGCCAGGGAAGACATTTTTTAAAAAAATACTCTTGCTGAAACCGCCAAAGAAAGAACTGCAGCTAAACATAAAGCTTGCTGGGTTTATCCCAATGCTCCTTTCTCAGTACTTTTCTGAAATAATAAGCACAACACTCTCTGATTGCTTTAGGGACCTGGTGCTGGCCAATTTGGCTGGAATAAAAGGATAAAAGGGCTTGAAAGGAACACAGGGATAGGAAATACAGAAGGTAGAGGGAAGGATTATCTAATATGCACTCTCTGTATATGGAGTGGCACCAATCCTATGTGCTATTTCAAAGTTTGCAACTAGATTTTAATGAGTTTTTGTGGCTTTTTTAAATGTTTTGCAAGGATCTTGTCATGTATCATGTTCTACAGTTGATGTTGGTTGGTGGTAGTAGGGCTAGCAATTGGTGATGGAAGGGTTAATGTAAGTCTTAGTTCTAAAGGGTTAAGTAATCTGTAAGTAAAAGTTCATGGGTGAAAGCAATTAAGGTTCGAGGCATGCAAGAGATGGGTTGCAGCTGGGTGTTTCTGGATATAAGGAGCTAGCCTTGGGACTGATCTTCAGGAGAAAAGTATTTGTTTTATTTTGGTGGTAGATGCTGCTGGTTTTCCCCCAGGTTTGTGGATTTTCGGTATCATGACCTGTCTCCTGTACTCTTGGAACCTTGAATCTCTGGACTGGCTTCTGACTACGATATAGACTCTTGATCCTTAGACTTGTTCATTGAACTCTTGGTGTTTGACCACTGGACTGGACCTTTTGACTATGGTGTTATCTTGAACCTGCAACAGTGTTTGCTGTCAGTTTTTGTTTTATATTCTGTGGTTGAATGCTATCTTTATGCTTTATATTTTGGACTATTAAAACAGCGAGAAAGCAAGTGCTGTTTTAATTAAATTGTTTAGCACAAGCCGGGAGTTTGTTTGGTTCATCTCTACCTGAATATGGCAGAGCCCTGGCATTGTGACAGATCTGTATGGTGGAAGAAGATTCCGACAGAAGCAGAACTGCGTGGAAACAAGAAACTGTTGGAAATGAAAACCTTCTTCAAGCCTTCTCTAGTAGTGTTTGTCTATGATACTGCTGCTTACTGTTTCCTGTATGTATGTTCTGTCATGCAGCTTCCTTTATTCTATGGTTCCTGAGAAGTTATAAAAGGGATTGCAGAACACCTGATCACTTCAGACAGACAAACTTCAAACAGACTAGAGACTACTTCAGACCTCAGATTACACACTTGCTTGCTGTTTTGTTATAAGAGAGATGCCCTGGCTGGATGGCACAGAGAATTATCTCAAACATATCTGAAACTGGACTAATAAGTTTTGTATCCATTTACACTGAACATATGAAGGTTGTGAGTAAACCAAATATGTTATTTTTTAAATTAAAGTTTACTTCATTTTCTCTCTCTTGAATGCATGATATAAAACAAGTTGTTTATGGGAAAGTATATATTTTTGGGCACTGAAAAACACTTCTAATGCTCTGTTGCTTTTATGCACTGGCATATCTCTGATTTCCTAACAGATCTGAGATAACAGGTTATTCAGTCTAACAACTGAAACCATTGCCTTGCATAATTATATCTGGTTGTATACCACAAGACACAATTCTATTCTAAAGGGTTTTTTATTCTTATCTGAAAGGTCATGCTTTTCTAAACAAATTAATTCAGTGGTCCCATAAACAACCTGATAAAATCAGACCTTAGGATTTCAAGGGGTAAATGAACATAGAAAATGCTTGATGTTCAGCACTAGTTGTGTAATACATTATATCACTATAATTGCATCATATGAAAGGGCCTTTAGTCAAACTTACAGCACAATATAGCTGCCTTTGACCTACCTGCACAAAGAAATTATTTCTCTGTGTGTAAGAGGGACAGATTCTTCAAAGACAGAAGATACTGCTAATAAAGCTACTAAGAATAGTAGGAGTGAGGATTCATCACACAACCATGCAAACTGGAATTTCCCAATTACCTAGCCAGTTTGAGCTACTGTAACATGTAACTTCAGAAGAAGAACTGTCTCTAGCAGAGTTTGGAAGAGGTGGCAGGCTGCGGTATTCAGCAGGGTATAATTTTTAAAAAGTAACTTTCCGAAGCTTTTGTGATGGGAAAATATGCTGCACAATTTCAGAACGTGATGCCAGCCAGATACTCCCAATTTGCCCATTCACAAACTTGACTTGTCCACTGCTGTGAAGGTTGAGTCGGCTGGTACAATGGAAAATGTGTTCTGTAAATAACCCTTATTCTGATATTTTCAAAAAAGCATCCCCAAATGCACATAGATTACTGGGAAATAAAGAGGTATATACATAGGATTTCTCAAATCCGTTCATACTGCAAATTGTTGAAGGAGATTTGTATTCTTTTTCTTCCCATTTCTTAGTCATTGTATCTGTATTCTTCCTTCCTCTCTGGCATGTCTTCTGTAGGACAGTGTGATGCTGCTTGCTGTCCCTTATGCGATTAACCTACAGACCCCTTATGTCTGCATATAATGCCAGGATGTGAAAATGATCTCTGCTCTTGAACCACGAGTGGTTGAACAGCTAAACTGCCCTGCTGCAGATATTCTAAATAAGGAATTAGGAAGATGATATTGCCTTTACATGGACACCAATGAGCGTAAGGAGGGGGTGAATGAGAAACTCACACAGGAAATAGGTGGCTAGGATGACAGGAAGATATAAATCTCCTACAGAATTATAGTAGGAAACAGGCATGTAGCTGGGAAGGGGAGGGGGATTCTCATGGTGGTCTGCGAAAAGGCCTTACTGGTACATTATTTAGACTGTTATGTTTATTCATATAATGCTCTGATCACCATGCTCAGTATATCTCATATGCATGGGGGTATTGGGGTAACGATACAAAAGGTTTGCTAGGGTAGACCCTCTTTCACTCAGACTCAGCACCCCCACCCCCAAATCAAACTCAGCCCCCCCCCCCGAATCAAAATCCTGGCTATGGGCGTGGTAGGAAGTTATATTTTTAATTCTAAATAAGGAATTATTTAGAATAAGGACACTACCTTTACATGGACACCAATGAGCGTAAGAAGGGGGTGAATGAAAAAAACACAAAGGAAATTGATGGTTAGGATGACAGGAAGATATAAATCTCCTACAGAGTTATAGTTAGAAGTTATTTTGTTAATGGTTTAGAATTTTTTTGTTTTTGTTTTGTTTTGCATAAGTTACTACATGCTGATTGGCTTTTATTCCTACTTGAGGTTGCAAGTGAACCGAGAACTGGGAAGCCCTCGCCTTTGAGCACTCTAACTGGAGGTCAGCTGTGACCAGCAGTGCTGCAGAATTTGAATAGGCACAAATGGAGGACGAAAGGGAGAAAGATGCCAAGAGGAAGGTGTGTGAAGCCAACCCTAACCAGGACTGCCTTCCACCTGGAAACTGATGTCCTCACTGAAGGAGAACATGCAGATCAAGAATAGGTTTCCACAGCCATCTACGGACCCAGTACCAAGACACTATACTTGGAGGACCATCATCCTTAGACAATGAGGGATTGCCTAAGTAAGTAAGCAAATGAACTGAGGTTCAGTGTATAATTCTGTAGTATACTTCACTCAGGGAAAACACATTTTAAAAAACTGTGTTGAGAAAAAGCAACGCTTTAGATCTTTAATGGGTTTCTAAGAGGCAAAATGTTAATATTGTCTAATTAGACAATAAATGCTTGTTGGCAAGGCATGTCAGCTCTCTATTACACACTACACAAGCATTTATTTTTGGCAAGGCATGTTCCACCCTTTTTTGTATTGTAATATGGAAGGATCGATAGGTTATGACAACTAAAACCTTTTTTCTTCACTTCTGGCATCACATTGTACACGACAACAACAAATATTGCAATTCAACCACTTAATTATACCCCTGGTGGATCTATACTGTAGAATTAATGCAGACTGACACTACTTTAACTGCCATGTCTCAGTGCTGTAGAAGCATAGTAATTTTAGTTTTGGAGGGTCTTTAACCTTCTCTGCCAAAGAGTGCTGGTGCGTCAGTGAACTGCAACTTCTATGATCCCAGAGCATTGGGCCACTGCAGTTAAAATGATGTCAACCTGCATTATTTGAAGGCATGTAACAGCACTCATTTCATATTTCTCAGACATCCTGAAATCCCTGATGGTGGACTCCTAAATATTATTTCATCCATGTGTAGCCAGATCCAGACGCAATTAGCTTCAATGTCATGGTAGTCTTGTGAGCTCACAGACCATGCCAAAGGTGTATTTAACATATTGTATTTGCTTTTTTGGGATGCTAATGGATTTCTCTATATATGGTCACATAAATGGTCACAAACCTGTTCTTGATTATAGCTGTTATAAAATATTCTAAGCACCTGGCTATTTCCAAATGTTAAAGCACTTTAGTTCCTACTGTTTTGTATTCCTGTTAAAGCATTGCTTAATATAGAAAACAAACCAACAACCTATTATTCAGTTCCCAAGCCTTCCTAGCAAGCTAATGGTGGATGGGATGCCTCTGAGAGCCACACAATGAGAGCTGAGCATACTTGGAAGTGAATTTAACAGCAACTAAATATTTGTTGGTCAAACACAACATGAATATGGACAGAGAGCAATGCCTCTCTGCTAGCTGTAAACTGATCTATGAGTAATGGAAATTAACATTTCAAAGCACACAAATACCAGTTGCAAAACAACAAATGAACTAGGCATTTTTGTGCAATCAAAAGAGTCTTTTCCGTTCATAGGGAATTGTATTGTCAATAATAGATGAAACATTAATTATCATGCTATCCAATTATTATCATCAGACTAACCAGTGATGAGACCTTGGAAGATTTATTTTACTTTTAATTATGAAACTCAATGGGTGACCTTGGGTCAGCCCACTCCTTAAACTGGATCTACTTGAACACACTCGAGAAAATGTAAGGCAAGTAATTAAGAAATGCATGTCAGAAACTGGTTAATTAATTGCTATTGTGAGCCTTCATATTATTTTAGACATATAGTGACTCTAAGGTTTCCTTGGCAAAATTTGTTCAGAGGTGATTTGCCTTTGTTTTGCTCTCAAGCTGATAGTCTGTAACTTGTTCAAGGTTATCCAATAGGTTTCCACAGTCACATGGGTGTTCAGACCCTGTATCCTACAACCTTATCAGATGGGTTGATTTGCCCATTGTATGCTGCTTGCTCTCCACTTTACACATGAAACCCATTATGCAACACACAGAGATTCCCAACTGGGCTGTGTGCCGACAAAGGAGGGCAAGTGGTACCCACCACCACCGCAGCAACTCGGGGGGCTTCCCATGTTGCCTTAGGAGTAATGGGAGGAAACTGGGCAGCTACGCTTCCCCCCGGGGGATGGGGATCAAGATAAGACAAGCAATGCGCCCCCACCTGGACCCCATGGAGTCACTACAATGCGTGGTGAATCCATGGGCCTTTGTGATGAGGTCCCTAAAGTACCAGACCAACATTGAAATCACAACACTACACTGGCTCTAATTAATTCATATGTATTGAATGAAAAGTAACTCCTCCACCTTCGTAACCCCTCAACAACTCTTCCTGAACTGCCTTGTTCAGTAGACTCTCCTCTACAGTTCCATTTTGGTGGGAAGCCTTAGCATTGAACAGTTGTGTTGTTAAAGTGCAAAGTATGGAACCCTGCGCAGACGGTCGGTCAATGCGACTTAAGCAACGTGCAGTCATTGAATTCTTGACAGCAGAAGGTGTTACCAAGGGAGATCCATCAGAGAATGCAAGGTGTTTATGGTGATTGTGTTGATGTAAGTACTATGCATCATTGGGCAAGTAAGTTTAAAGTTGTTGAGGTAGGAACATCTGACTTGCGTGACAGACAAAGAGTTGGACATCCTGTGACAGCAACCACCAAGTTTCACAAGCAAAAGGTTGCCAGGTTGATTCAGGATGACTGTCATATCACTCAGAGAGAAACATAATCAGGATTTCACAAGAATGTGTGGGTCACATTGTTGCTTTGCTTGGCTATTGGAAGATCTGTGCACGATGGGTTGCAGAACAGAGTGTCGACTTCTTCCCTGACGGCTTCAGAAAACTTGTTCACCGTTGGCAGAAATGTATCCAATTGTTGGGTGATTATGTGGAAAAGTGAATAGAGGTAGTTAAAAAGCACATTCTAAGGATTATTTCTGGTTTTGATTTATCAAAATATTCCCATCTAAACTCAAGTAACAAAGGTGGAGGCATTACTTTTTATTCAACCTTCATGTATGGATGTGCCTTCAATTTGTTTGTCACTCCATGGCAGCCTCAGGAGTTTCATACAGTTTTCTTAGGCAAGGAATACTACCATTTTCTTCTTCTGAAATATAGCCAGCAGCATTGTTATTCACTGGTGGTCTGTCATCAAAGTACTAACCAGGGCGGACTCTGCTGAATTCCAAGATAAAACAGTCTGGTAAAGTAAAGGTAAAAGTTTCCCCTTGACATTAAATCTAATTGTGTCCAACTCTGGGGGGTGGTGCTTATCATTTCTAAGCCAAAGGGCCAGCATTGTCCGTAGTCGCCTCCTAGGTCATGTGGCTGGCTTGATTGCATAGAGAACTGTTACCTTCCCACTGAAGCAGTACCTATTGATCTACTCACATTTGCATGTTTTTGAATTGCTAGCTTGGCAGAAGATGGAGCTAACAGTGGGAGCTCACCCTGCTCCCTGGATTCGAATCACTAACATTTCAGTCTGCAAGTTCAGCAGCTCAGCAGTTTAACCCACTGTGCCACCAGGGGGCCCTTTGGGTTACCTTTGGGGTATTATATTTCACAAAATCTGATAATCTGGTACTTTTGGGGTATTACATGTCACAAAATCCAATTTCTTTAATCTGCCCCAAACCCCAAAAGCAATTTCAGGAGGGGGATTTGGGACAGAGACCTCCTTGGTAGAGTTAAATAATTTTGAAGATTCCTAAAATTTTAATACTTATTAATATTTCATATAAATTAAGCATAAATTGGTATAAAACAAATACATTTACTAAATATAGATGGGATGGACAGCTTTCAGATCATACTTTTCAAACATTTAAAAATGAAGTCAGCATTTATCAAGCATCTCTGTAGATTAAGATTTGCTTTCCACTGATTCATCAACTACTCTTCAGCTGATTAAACTATTAACAAGAATTTGTGGTCTTGATAAAGTTGTGAATTTATTATAAGTCTGGTTTATCTTCTGTCCTCCTGAAGCAGTACTTTTGAATTTTTCCTTTAGGGCCTTTCCACACAGTTATTAAACCCAGAACATCAAGGTGGATAATCCACAATATCTGCTTTTAACTGGGTTATCTGAGTCCACACTGCCATATAATCCAGTTTAAAGTAGATTATCTGGATTTTATACAGCTGTATAGAAGGGGCCTTTGTCACCCAAGTTCTAACATTGCAGTAGCTTCAAATGTCAATTTATTTATTATTTGTTGTTATTCATTAATATTCCCCCTTTCTTACAATAATGGAACTCAAATGACAACTTACCATATATTTGAAAACAATGTAGATTCAAAATCTATACAAATATTTCAATGGAAGTATTTAAATGTTATTTAAAAGAGAATTAAATGATTTCTGAAATGTCAAAGCATTTATTATTTAGAAATACTGCTCAGGAACCTTGCAAAAGGGGGCAGGCAAAGTGACCAAGGGATTGTGAAGACGTCGAATGGAAGAGTGAACGATTTTCAGTGTTTTGCTCTCTGCAATGCTACAAATCGAATGAAGGGAAATGTTACAGAGGGACAAATTCTTATTGAGAAGGCAATGTCTTCATTCCCTTGTCTAGGTATGCTTCTGGAGAGTTTCTTCATTCCTCCCCCACCTTTCAGGCTCCACTTAGTCTTAGGATGAGAAGTATGTAAACCTGAGTTGAACATCGCTTATCCAGAATTCCAACATCCAAAACAATCTACATGTGTGGCTAAAATAGCAGCACATTTGCTTTCTGCTGGTTCAGTTCATACAAACTTAGTTTCGTGCACCAAATGATTAAAAATATTGTACAAAATTATTCTCAAGTAATGTGTATGCATGAACGTGAAACATAAATGAGCTTCATGTGCTGTCATGCGCTGGGCCTATAATAATTGTTTTTTGAACAGGACGTGCTCTTTGTGCCCAGCAGGAAGCCGGGTTGCCTTGGCTGAGAGGCTTTAAGGAGTTTCCTATATAAAGTCTTCAGATGCTTGAAAAGTTTAACAAAGTCTTTTATTATTGCTTAGATTTTCAACAATTTAAATAAACACTTCTCAGATCTTCAACAAGTCAAACAAATGCTTCTTAACTTGCCCAAATGGACAGGTAACTGCCTTCGTGAACTGTTTCTTTTCTTTAAAAGGAAAACCCTTTTTAACCCCTCCCATGCAATCTACTTTCTATGCTTGCTGGTGTGGGCTCTCCTCCCGGCTCCAATTGCTTCTGGTTACCCGAGTAGACCTACCAGCCAAGGCTTGTAGATTCTTTTGGATCTTTTCCACGAAAGATGTGGAGCTGTTTCCCCCGGATGCTTCTGTTTCCCCCGGATGCTGTGACAAACGAAGCTTGTCTACAGATAGAGCTGATCCACGTCTTGTAGCTAAGCTTTCCACTATAAGACTGAACTAAAATGGTTCCCCTTTCCTCCCAGAGCCCTGGAGAAAGGGGCAGAACTGAAACTTAACAATGATAGACAGGTGGCTAGCCCTATACTGCAAACCAAGGGAAGTCACCTTTTGCAAAATGCATGATACCTTGGAATACATGCAAACACTCAATAGAAAGAAAATGAAGTTGGAGCTCCTGGTACAGCCATACCAGCACACTTCATGTTAAACCTGGGTCCTCTATCTTAGGACCTCATCTCATGAGCAGGGAGAAAGCAGAGGAAACCGTCTTACTCCGTTACCTCCAGCTGAGGTCTGTCTTCTGGGAGGGCAAGCCACCCCACATATGCCTCCTCAGAGATTTTCCCAGTGCTTGAAGTTGGGTAGAGTAGGGGTCCTCAAACTAAGGTCCGAGGGCCAGATACAGCCCTCCAAGATCATTTACCCGGCCCTCACTCAGGGTCAACCTAAGTATGAAATGACTTGAAAGCACACAACAACCCTATCTCATCAGTCAAAAGTGGCCCACACTTCCCATTGAAATACTAATAAGTTTATATTTGTTAAAATTGTTCTTCATTTTAATCATTGTATTGTTTTTAAGTGTTTTTTTCCACTACAAATAAGATATGTGCAGTGTGCATAGGAATTCATTCATGTTTTTCAAATTATAACCCGGCCCTCCAACAGTTTGAGGGACTGTGACCTGGCCCTCTGTTTAAAAAGTTTGAGGACCCCCGGGGTAGAGCTTAACTCCTCAAAATACATTCTGGCCTCCGTTTCCAAGTGCTGTGGTAATATTTATTTATTTATTTGTTTGTTTGTTTATTTATTTATTTATTTTGAGCATTTATATCCCGTCCTTCTCCCCCTGAGTCCCTGTTGCTGGTGATTGCTGGGAAGCAGCAGCTTTACTGGTGTTTGTGGGGGGTGAGAGAGACCCATAGACTGTTGCTGGTTGGTGCTGGGTGAGAGAGACCCACAGTTTTGAGTAAAATGGCAGCTACACCTTTACTTCTTTCCCCTGAGGACACACAATACGTAAAGCAGACTTAATACGTAAAGGAGACTTTTATTTTCACTTTTTGTGCCTCCCTCTATGCTTCAGCTTGCAGCACACACAGAACGACTGGGATCTGATGGGGGAGCCGACCTTGTACACTGCATAGCCATGCCTATCATAATGTCTTATTTTTAGGGTATGGCTTATATTGCACAAATGCTTAGAAATCCTTCCATGGCTTATTTTATGGGACTGTGGCACAGCTGGCGGGGAGTCAGCTGCATTAAGATCACTACTGACCAAAAGGTCATGTGTTCGAAGCCAGCCCGGGTCAGAGTGAGCTTCTGACCAATTTGTGTAGCTTGATGTCAACCTTTGCAGCCCGAAAGATGGTTGCATCTGTCAAGTAGGAGATTTAGGTACTGCTTATGTGGGGAGGCTAATTTACCATGCCATAAAACTCTTCAGCAAGCATGCAAAGAATGAGGAAGTACTTAATCAGTGTCACTAATGGACGGTGAAGCAACAGCTCCCCTGGTGGCCAGAATACCCTCATTAAAAAGATGGAATGTCAAATAGCCTCTGTGTGTCTGTCTATATATGTTGTGTGTCTATGGCATTGAATGTTTGCCATGTATATGTATATTGCAATCCGCCCTGAGTCCCCAGGGTGAGAAGGGCGGAATATAAATATTGTAAATAAGTAAATAAATAAATTTTAGGTGAAACAGGGTACACACACAAACACACTCACACATGGGTGGAGTTATTACACTTAAAAATGTATCTGTTCCAACTTATACATTCAACTTAAAAACAAATCTACAGAACCTATTCTTGTTCATTACTTGGGGACTGCATGTATTGGAATGCAGGGATGAAAAGCATATTATGACAACTAGTGTGTCACAGGCTCGTAGCTGAAAAAACAAATTCTGGAGTGGTTGAAACTCCTCCCATCCAAGATGACTTTTCAGGTCAGTGTCTCCTGATCTGGCAGGGGATCTCAACAAGTCCCTGAAATGTCCATTATTATGCAAAGGCTCTTCACAGGTAATAGGTCCTGAATCATTGCTCCCTCTTTAAGTCAGTTCTTGTTGGCCTCAAAGAACAGTAGTTTCCTCAACTGGCAGACGTTTCTTTCTGTTTTCTTCTGCTTTCTTATTTCCTTTATTATGATGATGGTTACATCAAGACGTTTTCCATTGTTAATTAGCAAGAAGTTTTCAGACAAGAACAAGTTGTTCTGATGATACTCTTGTTTTTTTGTGTCTATTGAAGACTTCTATTGCATTTTTTCATCTCACAACCAATTTACCAAGTCTCTGGTGACCACCTTTACTCCCAACTTCTCCTCCAAACATCATACCATACTTACAGAGTGCATCTTGTACATGAAATTAGTAGGCTGACCAGGGTGGCTTACAAGATATATATACATACAATATATTATATTATTAGCATAGCACAATATCAGTAATATGATAGTGTGAATAATCAAAATTTGGTTGAGATAGCGTTCGTAGTTCTGGAGGGACTCAAATTTTTGCTTCTCATATACTTACTTAGGTGATCCCTCATTCTCCGAGTAGGATTGTCTTCCAAGATAGGTGTACTAGTGTTGGGTCCGTAGGTGACTGTGGAGCCCTATTCTTGATCTGCATCTTCTCCTGCAGTGAGGGCATTGGTTTCCAGGTGAAAGACGGTCCTGGTTGGCCTTGGCTTGATGCGCCTTCCTCTTGGCACATTTCTCTCTTTCGCCCTCCATTCGTGCCTCTTCAAATTCTACAGCACTGCTGATCTCCAACTGGAGCGCTCAAGGGCTAGGGCTTCCCAGGTCTCATATATTTGGCAGGGGGATTTGGTTAACTAGTTAAACTAGTTAAAATCCATGAGTAAACCAGGTTTTCTTTTTTGACCTGAAAAATTTCAGGGGTGTTTTTTTTTTTAACCTCTAAACCACACACACACACATAGTAGGGGTTATTACACTTAAAAATGTATCTGTTCCAACTTGCATACAGATTCAACTTAAGAACAAATCTATAGACCCTGTCTTGTATTGTAGAAGGCTTTCATGGGTTGCTGTGAGTTTTCTGGGCTGTATGGCCATGTTCCAGAGGCATTCTCTCCTGACGTTTCACCTGCATCTATGGCAGGCATCCCCAGAAGTTGTGAGGTCTATTGGAAACTACACAGGTTAGGTTTATATATCTATGGAATGTCCAGAGTGGGAGAAAGAACTCATTTGTCTATTAGAGGTAGATGTAAATGTTTCAATATGCCACCTTGATTAGCATTGAATGGCCTAGCAGTTTCAAGGTCTGGCTTCTTCTTACTGCTTGGGGGAATCCTTTGTTTGGAGGTGATTAGAGCCCCCGGTGATGCAGTGGGTTAAACCACTGAGCTGCTGAACTTGCTGATCGAAAGTTTGCAGGTTTGAATCTGGGGAGTAGTGTGAGCTCCTGCTGTTAGCCCCAGCTTCTACCAATCTGGCAGTTCGAAAACATGTGAATGTGAGTAGATCAATAGGTAATAATAATAATAATAATAATAATAATATCATAGAGATGGAAAGTGAGGTGAAATCTTCTGAACAGAGGCACTGACAGCAAAACATGCACCACAGGGGCATTAACCCTTCCCTATGCTATCTTGGTGGTGCAATGAGTTAAATCGCTGAGCTGCTGAACTTGCTGACCAAAAGGTTGGCGGTTTGAATCCATGGAGTGGGGTGAGCTCCTGCTTTTAGCTCCAGCTTCTGCCAACATAGCAGTTTGAAAACATGCAAATGTGAGTATATTAATAGGTACCGCTTTGGCGGGAAGATAACAGTGCACCATCCAGTCATGCTGGCCACATGACCGTGGAGGTGTCTATGGACAACGTCGGCTCTTTGGCTTAGAAACGGAGATGAGCATAAACCCCAGAGTCGGACACGACTGGACTTAATGTCAGGGGGAAACATTTACCTTTACTAGTTAGCTCTGATTTTTTCTTGTCTGGAATTCCCCTGTTTTCTGAGTTTTCCTCTTTATTTACTGTCCTAATTTTAGAGTTTTTTAAATACTGGCAGCCAGATTTGGTTCATCTTCATGGTTTCTTCCTTTCTGTTGAAATTGTCCACAGGCTGGTGGATTTCAATGGCTTCTCTTATCTTGTTTGTTACTTGGGGACTGCGTGTATTGGAATGCAGTGACATTAGGTGAAATTAACACAGTGGGGCTGTATTACAGAGAGAGCTGGAGTGAGTTGCGATGAAGCGAAAGGCGACTGGACCAGGGAGGAGCGTCGATGGCGGGGCGAGGCCGTTCTGCGCTTGGTCTGCAGGGGGCGCGCGCGCGCTGAGCGCTTTTCTCCCCGTGCTCTGCCTCTCCTTCGCCAGCGCTTTCCGAAGGAGGGACGGGCTCAGTGCGCGGAGCGGGCGCCGCCTCGCTGGCCAGCTTCCCCGTCCCCTCCGCCGCCGCCGCCGCTTCCCGGGCTCCCTGCCTTCCTTTGCCTGCATCTCAGCTCTAGAGCGAGCGCCTTGTGGTCCCTCCAAGGCGGCGGAGGATGGAGCCGGGCTTTGCGGAGGGATGAAAGCCCGCTCTCCCTTCCAAGAGCCCCTTTTCCCGTGAGACCCCCGGGAGCCGAAGAAGAGCAGCAGCGACATTAGCAAACGCAAAGGGCTTTCCCCATCCACGCTTCTCGAAGCCTACAACCTCCGCCTTCTTGATCGGTCCCCCAGGTAAGCCTCAGAAGGAACTTTGTTCTCCCTCTCTGCGGGGGAAGAAGGCATTCACGGTAGGATTAACGCAGTTTGGTGCCACTTTAGTAGCTGCCAGGGCTCAGGGCTTTGGAAGCCAGGGGGTTCTTTAGCCTCCTCTGCCAGAAAGAACCAAATCCCAGCATTCCATAGCCTTGAATGAGAACATTTCTTTGACAGTGTAGATGCATCCCTCTCTTCTTCCCAACTATCACCTCCTTTAGAGCTTAATCTATTCTCATATCCCCATCTATTTGCTATTTGGAAAGTTCATTTTTCCTGGCAGGGAAGTGGAATCAAACTGTATTAATTCTACAGTGTAGATCCCCCCTCAGAAAGTGACAGAACTAACCGTTTGTTGGCTCCTCTTAGTGGGATGCCTCAGCTCTGTTTCCAAATACTCTCTTGAAATGTTAACCTTATTATCCCAGCATTTCATACCATTGAACTATAGCATTCCTTTGACAGTATAGATTCATCCCTCTCTTCTTCCCAAGTATCACATCCTTTAGAGTTTAATCTATCCTCATATCCAGAAAGGATACCTTTGCAAAAACCCCATCTATATGCGATTTGCCGAGTTTGGCTTTCCTGGCAGGGGAAGTGGAACCAAACTATATTAATTCTACAGTGTAGATGCACCTTCAGAAAGTGACACAACCGACTGTTTGTGGGCTCCTCTTCGTGGGATGCCTCAGCTCTGTTTCCAAATACTCTGTTGGGATGTTAACCTTATTATCCCAGCATTCCATAGCATTGAACTATAGCATTCCTTTGACAGTATAGATGCATCCTTCTCTTCTTCCCAACTATCACTTCCTTTAGAGCTTAATCTATCCTAATATCCAGAAAGGATACATTTGCAAATAACCCCGTCTATTTGCTATTTGGAAAGTTCGGGTTTCCTGGCAGGGGAAGTGGAACCAAACTGTATTAATTCTACAGTGTAGATGGCCCCTCAGAAAGTG